>NC_140585.1:1317967219-1319258219 GCF_964204655.1 Triturus cristatus
CCTTGGTTGATCTCAATCCTCTCTGACAGATCCCCAGCAGTATTCCACCTGACTTTAGCATAGGTGCTTGTATGTAAGACTCTCAAAATCGTAAGTAGGTCTGGAAGACTACCATAACCATCCACAACCTCCCATAGTGTTTCCCTTGTGACCAGGTTGAATGCCGCCCTTAGGTCTATAAAGGCAACATATAGATGGTCCCACTTCAAGGTGACGTATTTCCAAGTTATCACCTTGAAGCGGAGAACCTGTTTCCATGTACTAATCTTGGGTCTAAACCCAGCCTGAGACTCTTCTAGGATGTGGTTCTCATCCATCCGGTCATTAAGTTTGAACAACATCTTCCTACAAAAGAGTTTTTGGGTGTTATCCTAGAGGATAATGGGTCTATAGTTTGAAGAGTTTGATCTATCTCCATTTTTGAAGATGGGTCTGATAATTGTTCCATGCCAAGTAGGCAGGATGGGATTACCTTTTAAGATACTATTACTAACTGCGTTCAGGTATGGAACCCATATGCCCTGTTGGGACAAGGAGAGATCACCTTGAATACCATCCATCCCAGGCGCCTTTTCTTTTTTCATTTGCTTGAGTGCTAGGTATGTTTTGTCAATGGTAAAGGTAAGATTAGCTTTAGATGTAACAGGTCTACTATGCTTGTCCTAAACTGGGTTTCCCATCAGGCCCCTCATAACTTCTGGCGGGCAACTGGTTGGATTGTTCAGTTTCAGCTTGCCTTTATTCAGACCACTAAAGTGTGAGACCCATAAATCTGGTTGAAAAGTTAACTTCAGATGGTTAACACTAGAGGAGTTAACAGAAATTCATTTCCAGAAGGTCTTGTGGTCACCCATCTCTAAGGCTTCTGCCATAAGTAACCACTGGTCCTCCTCCCAGTCTCTTTTGTCCTTTTCTAATGTGGATTAATACTTTTTTTCTGGCCTTTGTGGTATCGGCTCTTTGCCCCTTTTTGGTTGCACATAACAGAAGGGATTTATCTAAACGGCAAGATTGTGAATATCAGGTGAGCGTTTTCTTTTGGAAAGTCCCTCGTTTTTGGTTCTTAACAAAGCACAATTTCAGTGTGCCCATCAATTCTGAGTGCATAAGGGCAAAGTTGATACTATCTATGTCTGAGAGGTGTAGCTGCAAGAGTTTCCACACAAAGATAATATATAGGTGTGTCATTCATTCATTCATAGAACTTTGTTCGATATATAAAAATACCATAAAAGCAACCAAATTTATCAAGGCCGGTTACAGGTACAAGTTAAAAATTAATCAATACCCTCTTTTTCCAAACCAACTACAATTTCCATCTGAACGTTTAAAAAAAAAAAAACCCTTGTCACATATCCAACCAATTCATCTCTAATTATGAAGATCATTCATAAAACAATAGGTAATTATAACAGAGGAGCTACAGGTTACCATTACCCCTTGTGGTCCTTAGTCTAAATGCAGCCCTTAAAAAGTTTACAATACAAAACAGTGTAAGAGTAGCTGGGGCCAGTTTTAAAAATAACGGTGCCACCCGTGCCTGTTTAAATCTGGCTTTCTTTAGAATTCCCTTCAGGAAGAATCTCCTAGGGTAAGAGAAAAAAGGGCATAATAAAATGAAATGAAGGGTGTCCTGAGGAGATCTATGATCGCAGCCACAGGGCCCCTTCATTTCTATTGAAGTTGTGAACCCTGTCGGTTCCGCCAACACATGATGCAAGACATTCAACCTGAAAAGAGTCATTAAAAATCTGTTGTGTGCACTGTTTATGCAAGACAGGTATGGTTCAATGCCTCTGACAGACCTAACTAGTAGGTGTTCCCTGACCGACTGCTTGGCCATCTCTGTGTTTTCTCGGAGCGTTAATGCATGTTTAAAAAACTGGTCCTTAACCAAAGCCTTATCTTTCATACCCACTTTAGAAGGGTTGGCAAATAGATCTGCAGAACCAATTTTTTCCAGAGTCTCCTTCACATATTTAAGCCAGGGAATGTTTAGCCCGTGGTCTAGGGAAAGGCAATCTTCTATAACCTGCCTACTAAAAGCCGCCTCCTTATTTGCCCAGATCTTTATCCAACAGACTAAAGGTTTGACTGCCATACTGTCGCTGATGTATCGGGCACCCAGTTCTTCATGCACGATGTGGGCTGGCGTGCTTTGAGGTACTTTTAACAGACGCCTAAAATATAGGTTTTCTTCAATTTGCATCTGTGGGTAAAGCCCCACACCTCACTTTCAAACAGAGCTTTAGCGCAACACATAGCACTATATAATCTTAGTATCTGTTCAGGGGACCAGCGACCTAACCTGTGCGCAAAGCTCATTATAGATCCAGTACAGCTGGTAATTACCCGACACTTATCCTCAATTAGATATTTAAAATGTAATTGATGATCAAATAAAATCCCCAAATATGAAAAGGACTGTACCTTTCCTAGCTGGTGCGATCCAATTGTATACTTATAAGGTTTGCTTGTTTTTTTCCCCACCTCCATTACATATGGTGTGTGAATGTAATGATTTTAAAATATTAATAATCCCTGGATTCACACCCAGCCCGCCCATAATCGCCCACAATTTCCCTCGATTAACTCTATCGAAGGCTGCGGTCAGGTCCATGAATGCCAAATACATCGTTCCTTGCTTAACTAATGTGTATTTGGCTGAGATCAGATACAGATTGAGACATTGATCGGTAGTAGATTTTCCAGGTCTAAAACCAAATTGTAGATCACTTATAACCCGTTGTTCGTCAGCCCAATCGATCAATTGATTTAGAACCACCCGTCCTAACACCTTCGCTGACACATCGATGAGGGAAATCGGGCGATAACACTGCGGGCTGTTCCTATTGCCTTTTTTAAAAATGGGAACAATTGTAGCGGTGGTCCAGGACACTGGCATAACTGTGTCCACCGCTGCATGTATGACCCTAGTCTAAATTGGCACCCACAGATCGACTTTACTAATAAAAAGGTCTGATGGAATCCCATCTGGGCCCGGGCCTTATTCCTAGTTAGGCCTCCAATTCCAGTTTTTATCTCTCCCAATGAGAATCTTAAAGAGGGTGTGGCCTGTTCCCAGTGGTCCTCCAACAGCTTATTTGTGCACGAGGTGTGGTTGTAGAGTCTCTGAAAGTGCTCACACCATTGCTCTGGTAAAATGTTACAGCTCAATACTGGCTTATCAGCCTCTTGGAAGGATGGGTTATTTATAATTCGCCAGAAGGCAGTGGAATCCCTTAGTGCCACCGCCTCTGATAAATCTTCTCAGGCTTGTATCTGTAATTGACTTTTACGCCCCTTAACCACCAGCTTATAATTTTTCCGACATAAAGTCACCCTCTCCCATTTCTCAGAGGGACATTTTTAAGGCATTTTTTAGGTTCTTAGAGCACGTGAACATTGATGGTCAAACCATCTTGGGGTATCCAAATTAGTCTTTCGGACAGGGACTTTCAACAGACTGTCGACTAATTGGGCAACGTCTTTAAAAGCATTCACTAATTCTATCCCTTCCATTTCCGAGTCTAAGCACCTCTGGACAGCAAGAGAGCCCTCCCTTAAAAATATCTCGCAAATAGCCTGTCCGTCAACCTGTGTCCAACACAACCTCCTTCCTTGATCAGTGGCCCTAATCACCCCCCTCCCCATTCCAGGTGGAATCTGTGCCTGGCCTCCATTAACAAGTGATAAGGCGAGGGGTTATGGTCACTGAATGCACTGCAAACAATGCTGAACCGGGTCACAGAGTTTTTGAGTGATGTGGAAACAAAAACATAATCAATAAAGGAGGCACAGCCTCTGCCTTTAAATGTGGGGTAAAGTATATTATCATGCTTGGCGGGACCCAAATCCATTGTGTGTGCTAATGCATATGTATCGAGAAGGTTGATAAGTTCCTTACCCTCCTTTGTGTGTTCCAGGTGTGGGACGTCCTGCAACGTTCATGTTGTCCAATCCTCAGATGAGGCTCCCAGATTTGGACACAGGTGACAGTTAAAGTCACCTGCTAAGACCAGCCGGAGAGACAACTGCCCTTGCGCCTGTGTTTGGTTAATTCTTGTGTTTAGTTCATGCAGGCTTACGGAGCCCTGTCCATTTTGGTTAGCATTATAAAAATTAATAAAAAATAACCTATAGCAGTTATTAAAATTTTTTAAACCCTGCGCACCTTCCGATCCCCATGCTAGGTCCAGCCATCTTCCCTGTAGTGTAAGTAACCACCCCTCCCCTAGCCCTACCTGAAGAGGCCTTTTGTGCTGGACAAAAGAAGGTTTTATATCCTTCTAGAAAGAGGTTGTTATTAATTGATTCCCAGGTTTCTTGGAGGCAAATTATCTGAAACTCCGGAATATAGAGCAGCCATTGTTGGTCCTTAAATTTAGAGGACAGGCCTGCTATATTCCAAGAGACTATTTTTATATCTTTCTCATTTAACCTCTCTCGGTTAACAGTCACCTGAGAATTATGCGGCCTATCCGTTGGCTTACTTGTACCCATAATCTCAGGATCATTTGCCACCTTGGTATTGCAATTGTCTTGAACTTCATCTGTCCCCAGACTAGGCTCCCCACGCCCCCGTCTATGATCTATGCTAAGCACCCCATTGTGAAAGCGCTACCTGGTTACTCCTGCCCAATTAGTCAGTCAATATCATCCAGACCTCTAAGCGGTGAAAAGATGTTACTTGTCGGCACCATATTGACCTGCCCAGGATCACCCTCCTGTTGGCCCACATATCCATAGGGCACATTCGGATTAGCCGATTGTCTATAAAAATAACCCAGTGGGAGTATTTTAATGCTTGAGTCTGCGTTGTATAGATAAGGCCTTCTACTCTGGGCAAGAGTCTTACGCACGAGTTCGGGGAACCTAAGTGTCACAATCACACAGTCCCCTGAGAAAACGTTTCTTGTACTGCCGACCCATGATACTCTCCTTGCCATTAAAATATGTCTGTGGTCTTTGATGTTAAACCCCACATTTCTGCACATCCAGTGCACCACCTTATTAATCAATTGTGTCGTAGGTTCCTCCCTTTGGTTAGTATAAGCTGGTACACCTGTTAAAACAACTGTAAGCGGGCTTGAAGCAGGGGGAAGATCTAAAACAGGTAAACCAGGGGTACTACGCGCCAGGTGAGACACCATCACTTTTTCTTGTTGCGTCACATTATCTCCCCTTCCTTGTGCAGATGTATCCACTAGCTGTCTTGGGGGATTGCCTAAATTCACTGGCCTAGGCTCCCTTGGTCCCCTATTGGCGGGAATTGGGTTTGGTCTCATTATAGCAGGACACTCTAGTTGGTTACTATCAACCACCCCACGATCCGCTAAACCCTTATCATTATCCCCCTTTGCCCTCTGCGCCGTTTCATTGATAAGAGGTGGGACTTTCGCATTAATAATTTCTGCTCCCCCCCAGCAACACAAAAAGATCTGCAAGCCCCCACAGTGGTTAATACATTATAAGAGTTCTGAAAATGTGACAGCCTTGTTTCTATTGCCTCTAATTTGCTTAAAAGGGGTCCCAAAAATGTAGCCATCAAAGTCTCCAACCGTGTCCATAACTCAGGCTCAACCCTGGCCTCCACTACTGGACTATTTACGCTGTCTCCGGCCAGTCCAGTATTAAGCTTTGGTATCAGTTTATCCGATGACCTATTGCCCTGATGTTTAGATCTAGGTTTAGTCTTCTGTTTTTGTGTAACCCCCCCCCGTGCACTTTGCGGGTGGCTCATCAGAGCTTACTATCAGAGGTTTCGATAGGCTTGTCACATCATCCCTGCTGATTCTTTTTGATCGGGTAATAGCCTCGTTGCTAACATACATAGGTTCAGTATCCACTGTGGACAGGTCTATTCTTTCATCACTCAATAAAGAAGGATAATCCGAGTTATAGTCCCCAGGGGGCTTCTGGGCAGAGCTGGCATTATAAATCTGTGCAGTCGTGGCCAAACGTAATCCTACTAATAAAGGTGCCGCACTTCCATTAGTGCCATCGTACAAGGTGGCAATACGTGGGTTCTCCACAGTCTCCACAGTCTCCAGGGTGCCAATGGGGGATTTAGCTGCGGCTATGCCTCCCATTGAGGACATTTTATGTGCTGAGAGGGTGTCAAGCGAGAGTCTTTTCTCTGTCATCTGAATCTGGTGGGTCAGTAGTGACTCTGCTCTTGTCAGGAAAGCATCCAAAGTCCCAGCAACCCCCCCCTCCTACTGACGGGCCTGTAGCCTTGCGTTTGCTCATTGTATGTATGGCCAACGGGTACTAGTAGATTATAGACAATATGCCCCGGCCCCCATACAATTCAGTACCTTATATAGTAGCTGCGGCTATGAGGGCCCTAAGCGCCCTCCGATGCTGCTAATTGCCGATACCGCACAGGGGGCTTCTGGGGGATATAGTTTCTGCCTGGCCGTTCCCCTCACGGTGGTATGGCGGTGCAGCAGTGCAGCTAATGCCCGTGCCACCGGTCTTCCCAGCAGGAACGATGCAGGGGAAAGATTCAGGTAAGTTTAGCCGTTCACCTCACGGCAGTACGAGTCAATGTGGCGCGTCTGGCTCTCAATTTACTCCACAACCCTCAGGCCGCACCACAAGCCACACCATAAGCCGCACTACAAGTTGCATTCCGTTCAAAACTCAAATGGAGGACAACCAAGCCGCTTCTGCGAGGGCAATTTAGTCAATGCTTTGGCTCCCTCAGTGGCTTTGAAGAAAGAAAGAAGAAGATGGGAACTAATTAAGTGGCAAATGGCAAGTCGGCCTGGATTATTACTTGCTCCCACTTGTTATGCTTCCCACAAATAACTTTATGTCGACTGTTGGAGTAATCCGGCGTTTCCTTTCGTCTGACGGCGTGACGGCGTTCTCCCCGATTCCTCCGTGATTCAGCTGCCTTCTACACTTAATCACGGGGGATGGGACGGCCGCATACCAGGTGAAAGGAACAGAGAGCTGAGATCAGCTGATCCTGTGAAAGGGGGCAGAAGTGCACAGGGAGGGTCGCGGCCTGTTCCAGTAAATCCAGAATAATGTAATTTCGCCTTCCAGTTAGATATAATATGAGGGCATGCCTCGACAAGCAGATACGGTCGCTGGCCCACGGCACAGAAGGACTCACCATGGGATTGGCACCGCTCCTTACTCCTTACGTGCCCGGGCTGTTCCCGCTGCTCCTGTCCTTCCTCCGAGGTTCAGGGAGATTCTGGGGGATTGGCGCTTCCCCCTTCCCCCTTGTTCTGCCCAGGCTACTCCCACTGCTCCCGTCCTTCCTCCGAGACTCCGGGGGTCGGGATCGCTCCTTGCCACTGGTGCTGCGCCCTCTCCGCATACACTCCGCAAACACTTCCGGGCTGGGAACTTCGAAGCTTCGGAGCTGTAATCGCGGCTCCTCCTTCCATCCGTACGGTGTCATTCACTTTATGTCCATCTCCATGGCTGCCCATCTAATATTCCTTAACTTAGATGTTGGGACCATGGGCCATGGGCAAGTAGGTCACAACTTGATTTAATTTTGCATCAGCAAATGCAACCATGGAGAAGGAAGCATCTAAGTTGTACAGGGGGACAGTCTAACTTAGTGTTCCCGTCAACCACTCTTAGGCCATGATCTAGTATCAAGTCAACAATCTGTGCTCCTACTTTAGTGATATTGGATTCTTTGCTAGAAGTTGACAGCGGCAATGTGGGAATTCGTATTATCATCCCATAAGTAGTTTCTATAAAATTCTGCCCCAAATTTGTTGGTATTCGAGTGTTAATATCACCTGCTAAAATTAATAGAGCCTTCTGGTTAAACTGTCCCATCAGGGCATCTACCTTCTCCATTATAGGGGATTGGGCGTTAGGGGGAACAGTCCTGATATATACATTGACCAAGGCTATGTATCTTGGGCCTGTGTGGGTTGAAAGTTGGATTTTGATCACTAGTATATCACTAGAGCTCGCTGAGACTAGTCTCACAGCAGGAAACAAGTCAGGCATAGCCATATAAATACCCCCCTTGATGGGCGTTCAGTCTGGGAAGAAATTGAATTCTCACTAAAGGTTTGAAAACCTGGTCGAGGAAAAGAATTAGTGGCCCAGGTCTCTTGAAAAAATATGATGTTACGTATGTCAATAAAAGTGTTCTACTCTGGATCATTAAGTTTAGATTTAATCCCCGCAATATTCCATGAAAGCAGTTTTAGGCTACATGAGTTAATGGTTAAGATTAGCCTTGAGGTGAACCCTGTTTGTTCGCCCTGGTGTTTCAAAAAAGTGACTCTGTTATTTTTGGTGGCAATGACCCTTTCACTTTCTCCAGAGTTCTCAATAGGAGATCTAGTAGAAAAATTCCTTTAATCGGTGTGTAAGTGCTGTGGTTCAAGAGCTACACCGGGATCCAAGCGATAATTTCTGAGTCAATCGATGTCAGAGGTGTTCATGAGATTATTAGATTTGCTATGCTTATGTTGCCCCTCTTTTATGGATGGGTTTTGATTATCACCTGGTAGCTGTACTTTAGTAGTGATAGGGGAATTAAGCTTGAGTCTTATGCAAGTGTCAGTGAGAGAATTAATGCAAAAACAACAATTGATGGACAGAATGCAGAACAATGTCATACATTCACCCCAGTACAGAGATCTGGGCCTAAATCCATCGTTTTTTTGCTCACCATGCCATTCCAGTTTGAACCCAGCCATATGCAAATCAGTCTTGACCCTGTGCCCCATGGGAACAGTCCAGCCCGAACTGCCAAGCCAGGTCCTCCCTGGACTGGAAACAAGCATCCTAGGACCGGTTTCGGGCTTTCAGCCCTCGTCAGCCAGGATAGCTTGATTCCAGTGGCATGGAGAGCAAGGGACTCACGTCTGAGCATACCCTTCCCACTCGGGGTGACAAATGCAAAAACAACAATTGATGGACAGAATGCAGAACAATGTCATACATTCACCCCAGTACAGAGATCTGGGCCTAAATCCATCGTTTTTTTGCTCACCATGCCATTCCAGTTTGAACCCAGCCATATGCAAATCAGTCTTGACCCTGTGCCCCATGGGAATAGTCCAGCCCGAACTGCCAAGCCAGGTCCACCCTGGACTGGAAACAAGCATCCTAGGACCGGTTTCGGGCTTTCAGCCCTCGTCAGCCAGGATAGCTTGATTCCAGTGGCATGGAGAGCAAGGGACTCACGTCTGAGCATACCCTTCCCACTCGGGGTGACAAATGCAAAAACAACAATTGATGGACAGAATGCAGAACAATGTCATACATTCACCCCAGTACAGAGATCTGGGCCTAAATCCATCGTTTTTTTGCTCACCATGCCATTCCAGTTTGAACCCAGCCATATGCAAATCAGTCTTGACCCTGTGCCCCATGGGAACAGTCCAGCCCGAACTGCCAAGCCAGGTCCTCCCTGGACTGGAAACAAGCATCCTAGGACCGGTTTCGGGCTTTCAGCCCTCGTCAGCCAGGATAGCTTGATTCCAGTGGCATGGAGAGCAAGGGACTCACGTCTGAGCATACCCTTCCCACTCGGGGAGACAAATGCAAAAACAACAATTGATGGACAGAATGCAGAACAATGTCATACATTCACCCCAGTACAGAGATCTGGGCCTAAATCCATCGTTTTTTTGCTCACCATGCCATTCCAGTTTGAACCCAGCCATATGCAAATCAGTCTTGACCCTGTGCCCCATGGGAACAGTCCAGCCCGAACTGCCAAGCCAGGTCCTCCCTGGACTGGAAACAAGCATCCTAGGACCGGTTTCGGGCTTTCAGCCCTCGTCAGCCAGGATAGCTTGATTCCAGTGGCATGGAGAGCAAGGGACTCACGTCTGAGCATACCCTTCCCACTCGGGGTGACAAATGCAAAAACAACAATTGATGGACAGAATGCAGAACAATGTCATACATTCACCCCAGTACAGAGATCTGGGCCTAAATCCATCGTTTTTTTGCTCACCATGCCATTCCAGTTTGAACCCAGCCATATGCAAATCAGTCTTGACCCTGTGCCCCATGGGAACAGTCCAGCCCGAACTGCCAAGCCAGGTCCTCCCTGGACTGGAAACAAGCATCCTAGGACCGGTTTCGGGCTTTCAGCCCTCGTCAGCCAGGATAGCTTGATTCCAGTGGCATGGAGAGCAAGGGACTCACGTCTGAGCATACCCTTCCCACTCGGGGTGACAAATGCAAAAACAACAATTGATGGACAGAATGCAGAACAATGTCATACATTCACCCCAGTACAGAGATCTGGGCCTAAATCCATCGTTTTTTTGCTCACCATGCCATTCCAGTTTGAACCCAGCCATATGCAAATCAGTCTTGACCCTGTGCCCCATGGGAACAGTCCAGCCCGAACTGCCAAGCCAGGTCCTCCCTGGACTGGAAACAAGCATCCTAGGACCGGTTTCGGGCTTTCAGCCCTCGTCAGCCAGGATAGCTTGATTCCAGTGGCATGGAGAGCAAGGGACTCACGTCTGAGCATACCCTTCCCACTCGGGGTGACAAATGCAAAAACAACAATTGATGGACAGAATGCAGAACAATGTCATACATTCACCCCAGTACAGAGATCTGGGCCTAAATCCATCGTTTTTTTGCTCACCATGCCATTCCAGTTTGAACCCAGCCATATGCAAATCAGTCTTGACCCTGTGCCCCATGGGAACAGTCCAGCCCGAACTGCCAAGCCAGGTCCTCCCTGGACTGGAAACAAGCATCCTAGGACCGGTTTCGGGCTTTCAGCCCTCGTCAGCCAGGATAGCTTGATTCCAGTGGCATGGAGAGCAAGGGACTCACGTCTGAGCATACCCTTCCCACTCGGGGTGACAAATGCAAAAACAACAATTGATGGACAGAATGCAGAACAATGTCATACATTCACCCCAGTACAGAGATCTGGGCCTAAATCCATCGTTTTTTTGCTCACCATGCCATTCCAGTTTGAACCCAGCCATATGCAAATCAGTCTTGACCCTGTGCCCCATGGGAACAGTCCAGCCCGAACTGCCAAGCCAGGTCCTCCCTGGACTGGAAACAAGCATCCTAGGACCGGTTTCGGGCTTTCAGCCCTCGTCAGCCAGGATAGCTTGATTCCAGTGGCATGGAGAGCAAGGGACTCACGTCTGAGCATACCCTTCCCACTCGGGGTGACAAATGCAAAAACAACAATTGATGGACAGAATGCAGAACAATGTCATACATTCACCCCAGTACAGAGATCTGGGCCTAAATCCATCGTTTTTTTGCTCACCATGCCATTCCAGTTTGAACCCAGCCATATGCAAATCAGTCTTGACCCTGTGCCCCATGGGAACAGTCCAGCCCGAACTGCCAAGCCAGGTCCTCCCTGGACTGGAAACAAGCATCCTAGGACCGGTTTCGGGCTTTCAGCCCTCGTCAGCCAGGATAGCTTGATTCCAGTGGCATGGAGAGCAAGGGACTCACGTCTGAGCATACCCTTCCCACTCGGGGTGACAAATGCAAAAACAACAATTGATGGACAGAATGCAGAACAATGTCATACATTCACCCCAGTACAGAGATCTGGGCCTAAATCCATCGTTTTTTTGCTCACCATGCCATTCCAGTTTGAACCCAGCCATATGCAAATCAGTCTTGACCCTGTGCCCCATGGGAACAGTCCAGCCCGAACTGCCAAGCCAGGTCCTCCCTGGACTGGAAACAAGCATCCTAGGACCGGTTTCGGGCTTTCAGCCCTCGTCAGCCAGGATAGCTTGATTCCAGTGGCATGGAGAGCAAGGGACTCACGTCTGAGCATACCCTTCCCACTCGGGGTGACAAATGCAAAAACAACAATTGATGGACAGAATGCAGAACAATGTCATACATTCACCCCAGTACAGAGATCTGGGCCTAAATCCATCGTTTTTTTGCTCACCATGCCATTCCAGTTTGAACCCAGCCATATGCAAATCAGTCTTGACCCTGTGCCCCATGGGAACAGTCCAGCCCGAACTGCCAAGCCAGGTCCTCCCTGGACTGGAAACAAGCATCCTAGGACCGGTTTCGGGCTTTCAGCCCTCGTCAGCCAGGATAGCTTGATTCCAGTGGCATGGAGAGCAAGGGACTCACGTCTGAGCATACCCTTCCCACTCGGGGTGACAAATGCAAAAACAACAATTGATGGACAGAATGCAGAACAATGTCATACATTCACCCCAGTACAGAGATCTGGGCCTAAATCCATCGTTTTTTTGCTCACCATGCCATTCCAGTTTGAACCCAGCCATATGCAAATCAGTCTTGACCCTGTGCCCCATGGGAACAGTCCAGCCCGAACTGCCAAGCCAGGTCCTCCCTGGACTGGAAACAAGCATCCTAGGACCAGTTTCGGGCTTTCAGCCCTCGTCAGCCAGGATAGCTTGATTCCAGTGGCATGGAGAGCAAGGGACTCACGTCTGAGCATACCCTTCCCACTCGGGGTGACAAATGCAAAAACAACAATTGATGGACAGAATGCAGAACAATGTCATACATTCACCCCAGTACAGAGATCTGGGCCTAAATCCATCGTTTTTTTGCTCACCATGCCATTCCAGTTTGAACCCAGCCATATGCAAATCAGTCTTGACCCTGTGCCCCATGGGAACAGTCCAGCCCGAACTGCCAAGCCAGGTCCTCCCTGGACTGGAAACAAGCATCCTAGGACCGGTTTCGGGCTTTCAGCCCTCGTCAGCCAGGATAGCTTGATTCCAGTGGCATGGAGAGCAAGGGACTCACGTCTGAGCATACCCTTCCCACTCGGGGTGACAAATGCAAAAACAACAATTGATGGACAGAATGCAGAACAATGTCATACATTCACCCCAGTACAGAGATCTGGGCCTAAATCCATCGTTTTTTTGCTCACCATGCCATTCCAGTTTGAACCCAGCCATATGCAAATCAGTCTTGACCCTGTGCCCCATGGGAACAGTCCAGCCCGAACTGCCAAGCCAGGTCCTCCCTGGACTGGAAACAAGCATCCTAGGACCGGTTTCGGGCTTTCAGCCCTCGTCAGCCAGGATAGCTTGATTCCAGTGGCATGGAGAGCAAGGGACTCACGTCTGAGCATACCCTTCCCACTCGGGGTGACAAATGCAAAAACAACAATTGATGGACAGAATGCAGAACAATGTCATACATTCACCCCAGTACAGAGATCTGGGCCTAAATCCATCGTTTTTTTGCTCACCATGCCATTCCAGTTTGAACCCAGCCATATGCAAATCAGTCTTGACCCTGTGCCCCATGGGAACAGTCCAGCCCGAACTGCCAAGCCAGGTCCTCCCTGGACTGGAAACAAGCATCCTAGGACCGGTTTCGGGCTTTCAGCCCTCGTCAGCCAGGATAGCTTGATTCCAGTGGCATGGAGAGCAAGGGACTCACGTCTGAGCATACCCTTCCCACTCGGGGTGACAAATGCAAAAACAACAATTGATGGACAGAATGCAGAACAATGTCATACATTCACCCCAGTACAGAGATCTGGGCCTAAATCCATCGTTTTTTTGCTCACCATGCCATTCCAGTTTGAACCCAGCCATATGCAAATCAGTCTTGACCCTGTGCCCCATGGGAACAGTCCAGCCCGAACTGCCAAGCCAGGTCCTCCCTGGACTGGAAACAAGCATCCTAGGACCGGTTTCGGGCTTTCAGCCCTCGTCAGCCAGGATAGCTTGATTCCAGTGGCATGGAGAGCAAGGGACTCACGTCTGAGCATACCCTTCCCACTCGGGGTGACAAATGCAAAAACAACAATTGATGGACAGAATGCAGAACAATGTCATACATTCACCCCAGTACAGAGATCTGGGCCTAAATCCATCGTTTTTTTGCTCACCATGCCATTCCAGTTTGAACCCAGCCATATGCAAATCAGTCTTGACCCTGTGCCCCATGGGAACAGTCCAGCCCGAACTGCCAAGCCAGGTCCTCCCTGGACTGGAAACAAGCATCCTAGGACCGGTTTCGGGCTTTCAGCCCTCGTCAGCCAGGATAGCTTGATTCCAGTGGCATGGAGAGCAAGGGACTCACGTCTGAGCATACCCTTCCCACTCGGGGTGACAAATGCAAAAACAACAATTGATGGACAGAATGCAGAACAATGTCATACATTCACCCCAGTACAGAGATCTGGGCCTAAATCCATCGTTTTTTTGCTCACCATGCCATTCCAGTGGGCAAAAGAACGATGGATTTAACCCAGATCTCTTGACTGGGGGAGAATGTCTGCATTGTCAGCATTCCGTCCATCATTTGTTTGTTGTAACGCTTTTCGCCCTAAGTGGGATGGGTATTCCCAGACGTGGGACCCATGCTCACTACGCCACTGGAGTCAAGCTATCCTGGCTGATGACGGCTGATAGCCAGAAACTGGTCCTAGAATGCTTGATTCCTGTCCAGGGAAGACATGGCTTGGCAGTTCGGGCTGGACTGTTCCCATGAGGCACAGGGTTAAGACTGATTTGCATATGGCCATGTCTAAACTGGGGTGGCGTAGTGGGCAAAAGAACGATGGATTTAACCCAGATCTCTTGACTGGGGGATAATGTCTGCATTGTCAGCATTCCGTCCATCATTTGTTTGTTGTAACGCTTTTCACCCTAAGTGGGATGGGTATTCCCAGACGTGGGACCCATGCTCACTACGCCACTGGAGTCAAGCTATCCTGGCTGATGACGGCTAATAGCCCGAAACTGGTCCTAGAATGCTTGATTCCTGTCCAGGGAAGACATGGCTTGGCAGTTCGGGCTGGACTGTTCCCATGAGGCACAGGGTTAAGACTGATTTGCATATGGCCATGTCTAAACTGGGGTGGCGTAGTGGGCAAAAGAACGATGGATTTAACCCAGATCTCTTGACTGGGGGAGAATGTCTGCATTGTCAGCATTCCGTCCATCATTTGTTTGTTGTAACGCTTTTCGCCCTAAGTGGGATGGGTATTCCCAGACGTGGGACCCATGCTCACTACGCCACTGGAGTCAAGCTATCCTGGCTGATGACGGCTGATAGCCAGAAACTGGTCCTAGAATGCTTGATTCCTGTCCAGGGAAGACATGGCTTGGCAGTTCGGGCTGGACTCTTCCCATGAGGCACAGGGTTAAGACTGATTTGCATATGGCCATGTCTAAACTGGGGTGGCGTAGTGGGCAAAAGAACGATGGATTTAACCCAGATCTCTTGACTGGGGGAGAATGTCTGCATTGTCAGCATTCCGTCCATCATTTGTTTGTTGTAACGCTTTTCGCCCTAAGTGGGATGGGTATTCCCAGACGTGGGACCCATGCTCACTACGCCACTGGAGTCAAGCTATCCTGGCTGATGACGGCTGATAGCCAGAAACTGGTCCTAGAATGCTTGATTCCTGTCCAGGGAAGACATGGCTTGGCAGTTCGGGCTGGACTGTTCCCATGAGGCACAGGGTTAAGACTGATTTGCATATGGCCATGTCTAAACTGGGGTGGCGTAGTGGGCAAAAGAACGATGGATTTAACCCAGATCTCTTGACTGGGGGAGAATGTCTGTATTGTCAGCATTCCGTCCATCATTTGTTTGTTGTAACGCTTTTCGCCCTAAGTGGGATGGGTATTCCCAGACGTGGGACCCATGCTCACTACGCCACTGGAGTCAAGCTATCCTGGCTGATGACGGCTGATAGCCAGAAACTGGTCCTAGAATGCTTGATTCCTGTCCAGGGAAGACATGGCTTGGCAGTTCGGGCTGGACTGTTCCCATGAGGCACAGGGTTAAGACTGATTTGCATATGGCCATGTCTAAACTGGGGTGGCGTAGTGGGCAAAAGAACGATGGATTTAACCCAGATCTCTTGACTGGGGGAGAATGTCTGCATTGTCAGCATTCTGTCCATCATTTGTTTGTTGTAACGCTTTTCGCCCTAAGTGGGATGGGTATTCCCAGACGTGGGACCCATGCTCACTACGCCACTGGAGTCAAGCTATCCTGGATGATGACGGCTAATAGCCAGAAACTGGTCCTAGAATGCTTGATTCCTGTCCAGGGAAGACATGGCTTGGCAGTTCGGGCTGGACTGTTCCCATGAGGCACAGGGTTAAGACTGATTTGCATATGGCCATGTCTAAACTGGGGTGGCGTAGTGGGCAAAAGAACGATGGATTTAACCCAGATCTCTTGACTGGGGGAGAATGTCTGCATTGTCAGCATTCCGTCCATCATTTGTTTGTTGTAACGCTTTTCGCCCTAAGTGGGATGGGTATTCCCAGACGTGGGACCCATGCTCACTACGCCACTGGAGTCAAGCTATCCTGGCTGATGACGGCTGATAGCCAGAAACTGGTCCTAGAATGCTTGATTCTTGTCCAGGGAAGACATGGCTTGGCAGTTCGGGCTGGACTGTTCCCATGAGGCACAGGGTTAAGACTGATTTGCATATGGCCATGTCTAATCTGGGGTGGCGTAGTGGGCAAAAGAACGATGGATTTAACCCAGATCTCTTGACTGGGGGAGAATGTCTGCATTGTCAGCATTCCGTCCATCATTTGTATGTTGTAGTGAGAGAATTAAGACGGAGCTCTAGTGCAAGTAGCCCATCCCCTAGGGCCTTATCCTTAAAAGACACACCAATATGGTCCCACTGTTTGTTGACAGTACAAAACCATTTGACATTACATATGTCCTCCCTAATGATGGATCTACAACCTCTTTTGAAGCGAATCCAATGTATAACCTTATTTACTAATGAGTCATAGATTTACTGGTAAGGGCTTTGATTTTTAGGTGCATCAATCAAAAAAAGGTCAAAGGGTTTGCCACGGCTAGGATCAGTAAATGCACTATTGGGTGCACTTTCTTTGTTTATTACAAAGGGGCTAAGGTTCACTTCTACCAAATTCTGTTTTGAAAACGGCTGCCCTCATCAGGGGATTTTATCTTGCCTAGAGGGAATGGGAGCCACCCGCCTTCCTTCCATTGGATTCCCCTTTGGATGGCTATTATGATTATGATTTCGCAGATAAGGTTTGTAAGACCCCAGAGGTATTGAATATGGTGCAGAAGTAATATCCGCCACTCTAGTTAGATCGAGATTTGTTTCATGCGGTAGAGGACCAACTGGAAGTAAGGGGGAATTACCCAGCAATCTTTCCAACACCGTCAAATTATGGGAATTATAGTTCATAAGAATAGGCCTCTCTCCAATTTGAATGTCAGTCATGGACTTTGATCATGGAAGGGGACCTTGCCTGGGCCCAGGCTCAATGGATTGCTTGTGTGATTAAGTCAGTAAGGGTGTCCAGCTTAGCTGTTAAAAGACTGGCCATCGTTCCCATAGACACCCTTAGTGAATGAATGTAATTCCTGAAATCTACTATTATGACCAGGGGAACTTCAGTTAAACAGATCTTCACAATATTGTGGTCCCCTAGTAAATGCGGGGGGGGGGTTATTATCCATTGTATCGAGACTTCCTAGCACGGTGTAGTGGTTTGAGAATTCCAAATTTGTAATTATACTCTCCTTGTTCCCCTTTTACTGTGCTGCTGTTGACATGGGAGGAGGGTCAGATGCAGGTGACGAACCCCGGGCACTCAAGCTTATGGTTGTAGTACTAGCTGGCAGTTTTTTAATATAGGTAACAATACTTTTTTGGTGCTTTACGTCACCCCCCTTAGCCTTCCCAGTCCCTTTTAAGGCCGTTCCTTGCTGATTTAGCCCTTCGGAGTTCTTTCTTTCCTTTCTTTTTCATGGCTTGGTTGTGTTAGCGTGCTTAGGGCAAAGCCTGGCCAGTGCAGTAATGAAGTCAGAGAACTTGAAAAATGGTGTGGTACACAGCATGACAAATTAACGTAGAGTACTTAAAGATACAGTTTAAGGCCAAGGGGGGTGGGCCAGCCCTTCCTCTTCCTGTTGCTGACAGGCCCAGGACGGGCCTGCCCTTGGCGGCCCGTGCACGTCCTGTGCCTCTGGATGACAACAGTGCTTAAGAGCGTGGGTGTAGCCCCTTCCTCCAGGGAGTGATGACCTCTGGGGCTTTGAAACCCCAACGGACCAGGACTAGCAAATCAGCAACTGCGGCGCTAACGGCATCTCGCGGCACAGGATGACAACATCGCTTAAGAGGGCAGGTGTAGCCCCTTCCTCCAGGGAGTAATGACCTCTGGGGCTTTGACTCCAACAGCAGACCAGGACCAGCAAAGCAGCAACCGCACAGGTATCGGCATCCTGTGCTGCGGGATGACAACAGCACTTAAGAGTGCAGACGTAGCCCCTCTATTCAGGGAGTGATGACCTCTAGGACTTTGAGTCCCCCAATGGACCAGGACCAGCAAAGCAGCAACTGCGGTGGTAATGGTGTCCCCCCACTGCAGGATTAGAACAACGCTTAAGAGCGTGCGTGTAGCCCCTCCTCCAGGGAGTGATGACCTCAGGGGCTTTGAGACCCCCAACGGACCAGGGCCAACAAAGCAGCTGTCATTCATATTCTCCATATACTTTGTGTCAGACACAGATGCAGATACTGATACCGTACCAGTGGAGGCTGCCTCCAGGAGAAGTGCAGGTGGGACCAAAATGGGGGGGTTGATTTACTGTTTGTAAAGACTGGTGATACCTGCTCCATCATTTTATCTGGTGCACTGCCTTTTGTTTACACAGTTTTTCTCTCTTCTTGCTACAAGAATGCACATTTGCGCTGATTTTCTATTTGCCCCCTTGATTTACTGATGTAGGACTTAGTGTTAGGGTTTGTGCACAGCAAAGAGCATGTCCCCTCTCATTGCACTACTGGTCTTAGTAATAGCTCTCTTTTAAACATACTATTGAAAACCTTTCTTGTTCTCTCAGCCCCCTCCCTTAGGCTTCTGTGTATGTTGCTTAATGTATTCACAAGTTTGGATTTTGCTGTTTGATTGCACATTGGACCTTGCATTTACCAAGGCTTATTTAGAAAACCCCTCCCTAGGCCATGTATTACTTCAACTCATTTGCTTAATAACTGAAGCTCTGCACCCCTTTCTAGAACATGGGCAGCATGTGTTAATTCTACTCATTAGCATAATAACAGAAGCTCTGCACACCGGCCTGTGAGAACCGCACCCAGTTCTTCGAACCACACCCAGCTTTTCGAAACACACCCAGTCCTGTCTATAAAAGACAGCCCCTGAGCCTCATCCAGTGCTTGTGCTCGTCTACCTCCTGCTTACCTGAGGACGTATCCTTCGGCGCTGGCACTCCTGCTCTCTCCTGACCTTCATTGGCTTCAACAGGCGTGGCTGCTGGCTCTTCCTTCTTCTGGTTTCCGGCTCCTTCCTGCCTCATCCCTCTTCTGCCCACTGCAATCAACCTGCAAAAGAGAAAGAGGACAAGGTTAGACTGATCAGTATCCCTTCCCAGCAACAAGTAAGTGCAAAACCTTTTATTACCTGAAAGAACTTTGACGGCGATTTCTGGATTCACGTATAGACAATTTGGAACAAGATAGCTCCCACGAACTTGTGGGAGAATACTTTGTGGAACTTAGTGAAATAAACATTGTTTTACTTGGAACTTTTGAAAATCGAACAGAGGAAATCATTGGCAGCAAGGCCAACAGTAAAGCAAGGACTTGAACTAATTACCTGCAGTATCTTGATGTAAAAGTACAGTATTTGTTTTTATAAAAGTCTGGAAATGTGTGAAAAGTGAGTTTCCTATTAAGAACTTCGGCTTTAGTTATATTAAGGTGAATGTTTGATGTTGATAACTCTGATAATGATATTCGTTTGATTTTTATAGGAATATAGGAATTTTACAGTAATAGAAAACACATCCCAGAACAGTAACACATACCAAACTTGGAAGCTAAAGACCAGGATCCAAGAGGTACTTGTAGAAGGGAATTTCTAATAGATTAAGGGTTAGTCAGGAACACATGTAGGGATAGGTTGCACTTATCTGTTCTTTGTTTATATTCCAATAGGCACCCGTTTCTACAGAAATCAGAGAGGGCCGCAGATTGTAACGGCACTTCAACAGTGGAAACGCAAGAACGGTGTTGTCTCTCTCTTTTTTTATTTTATCCACTTCCCCCCTTCCCTTGAGCTTCTGGTTCTTAGTGCACTGTTTACACTAGTGTGCTGGAACAAGCGGTTTCAGGGTGGGGTCGGACTGTCTTCAACCTCCATCAGAACTGAACAGAAACTCAGCTGAGCTGGGCTTTGACACTTAGGGCTGGGGCTCCCCCTCCCCCTCAGGACCCTGTGCCGCATACTCTTGTCTACCAAAACATAATTGATTTTATTTCTCTGCTATCACTTATATATTAATATACTTGCCCTTGATAGGGTAAAAAAAGGGAGGAGGGTTGTGAGAGAGGCTGCACAGGGACTCTCCACTGGGAAGGACTAGCCTATAGTGACAACTCGTCAACACCAAAGACCTCATTAGCTCAGTAAGGCACCTGTCGGCTCCCTCTTTTTTCCTTTGCCGTTGCCGTCAAGGATCCTTGCTTTTAACATCAGACAAAGTAAACACAAACAGATGATGAATGGAGCGCAGAAACTTTACAGACACTCACCCCCAGTCACAGATCTGGGTTGAATCCATCAACGTTCTTCAGCTAACTTCGCCACCCCAGTTCAGACACAGCTATATGCAAATCAATTTTGACCCTGTGCCTCATGTGAACAGTCCAGCCCTAACTGCCAAGCTATGTCTTTACTGGACCGGAAAAAAGCATCCTGGGACCAGTTTCAGGCTAACAGCCCTCATCAGCCAGGCTAGCTTGAATCCAGTGGCAGAGTGAGCAAGGGACCCACGTCTAGGCATACCCTGCCAACTCAGGACGAACAAATCAAACACAAAGAGATGAAGGGCGGAGCGTTGAAGCTTTTCAGAAACTCACCCCAGTCACAGATCTGGGCTAAATCCATCATCGTTCTTTAGCTCACTTCGCCACCCCAGTTCAGACAGAGCTATTTGTAAATCAGTCTTGACCCTGTTCCTTATAGAGACAGTCCAGCCCGCACTGCCAAGCCATGTCTTCCTTGGACCGTAAACAAGCATCCTGAGACCGGTTTCAGGCTAACAGCCCTCATCAGCCAGGTTAGCTTGTATCCAGTGGCAAAGTGAGCAAGGGACCCACGTCTGGGCATACCCTGCCAACTCAGGGTGAACAAAGCAAACACAAAGAGATGATGGACAGAGCGCTGAAACTTTTCAGACACTCACCCCCAGTCACTGATCTGGGTTGAATCCGTCATCGTTTTTCAGCTCACTTTGCCACCCCAGTTCATACACAGGTTTATGCAAATCAGTCTTGACCCTGTGCCTCATGGGAACAGTCCAGCCCAAACTGCCAAGCCATGTCTTCCCTGGAACGGAAATAGGCATCCTTGGACCGATTTCGGGCTAACAGCCCTCATCAGCCAGCCTAGCTTAAATCAAGTGGCAAAGTGAGCATGGGACCCACGTCTGGGCATACCCTGCCAAATCAGGTCGAACAAAGCAAACACAAACACATCAGACGCCATAGTCCATTGCTTACTGCAGGAGAAGAAACCAAAGATTAACTACAGCGATACTTTTTGGCCGCATCGGGTCTCCAGCTCCACGGTTTCCCGACCCAGAAGCTAACTCGGCAGCTCGGTGTCTTGCACACGGCCTCTAACCAGGGGGGTGAAATGCAAGAGAGCTCAACAGTGAGACATGCGGGCCTCTCCCTCGCTGCTTTTCTACTGCAGCTTCACCACACTGTTCTAGTGAACAATTGGAGTGCTAGCATACTGTTCTATGAAATTGTGGCACATCTGAATGCCATCTTGATGTAATCAAATCTGTAAAACTAAAAGCATTTCCTTTAGAAATTAACATGATGAGTGGGTTCATTTTGTCAAAGAAATAATGGCTAGTTTTCTGGAAAGCTACAACAACTACACATTTTCTAGAAATTCCTAAATATCTTCCTATCAATGTAATAATAATAATAATAATAATAAAACCACTTATAGAGCGCCTGGTTACACTCAAAACGGTGTGTCCCCGCGCTAACGAAATGCTAATGTCCACCCCGAGAGGCCGAGGTCCGAGGCCAACTCAATCCAGGGAGGAGAGGACCAATTATTCACTAGGGAAAAGGTGCGTTTTCAGCTTAAGTCTGAATCTGGCTTCGGAGGGTTCCATTCGCATGTCGAGAGGGAGATGGTTCCAGTTCCTACTAGCAAGAAGGCGAAAAGATCTGCCTCCCATCCTGGTCCTACGTACGCGGGGGAGCTGGAATAACATCGCGCCAGCCGATCTCAGATTACGAGTAGGTCGATGGATGGTAAGGAGATTGCGTAGGTAACCAGGTCCTTTCCCCTGGGCAATGCGATGAGCAAAGCAAAGTGCCTTGAACTTGATGCGCTCCTCAATGGGGAGCCAGTGAAGTTTCCGCAATGCAGTTTTACCTGAGGCCCTGCGGGGAAGATTGAGCACCAGGCGGGCGGCAGCATTTTGGACACACTGCAATTGATGTATGCCCTTTCTGCTAAGACCAAGGAGGAGGGCATTGCCGTAGTCCAGATGAGGAGTGACTAGGGCATAAATCAGTGTTTTCCTGGCACTAATGGGGAGTAAGGTGAGAACCTTCCGAAGAGTTTTTAGTATTCCAAAGCATTTTCCTGTAGTTTTGTTAATCTGTTGTTTAAAAGAGAGCTCCTCATCCAGCAAAACTCCCAGATTTCGGACGGAATCTGCCGGAATGGGGAGAGCACCTAATTCTGGTGGCCACCATGCTTGGGACCAAGCCGAGGGGGATTTGCCAACCACTAGCACTTCTGTTTTATCGCCATTGAGGCGAAGGCAATTATTATTCATCCAGCCTGCCACAGCTCTCATGCAGTTGGAAAATTTTTTAGCATCCTCTATCTGATTGTTGGTGAGTTTAATTATCAGTTGGGTATCGTCCGCATATGAGACGATATCCACACCAAAAGTATCCACAATATGTGCCAAGGGCTCCATGTATAGATTGAATAGCGTGGGACTAAGACTGGAGCCCTGAGGAACCCCATGTCTCAGTTTGCGAGGGGTAGATTTATAGGGAGGATAGAAGATCTGAAAGCTCCTATTATCTAGAAAAGATTCTACCCACTTCAGAGCAGGACCTTCAACTCCCAAGTCTGAGAGGCGAGACAGCAGCGTCGAGTGCAGCACGGTGTCAAATGCTGCACTGAGGTCCAGTAGCACCAGCGCTGCCGTCTGTCCCTCGTCTGCAGCTAGTCTCAGACATTCGGTGGAGAAGAGCAACGCTGATTCAGTAGAGTGGCCCGCTCTAAAACCTGATTGAGTGGGGTGTAGCAGCGAATTTTCTTCAATGAATTTCATAAGTTGAATATTGACTACCTTCTCCACAACTTTCCCACAGAATGGGAGGAGAGAGATGGGGCGCAGATTTTTTAGCTGGGAGATGTGAATATTAGGTTTCTTTTTCAGGGGTATGACCTGTGCAGTTTTCCAAGTATCAGGCACTTGGCACTCCTGGAAGGATAGGGAGATCAGATGTGAGATCTGTTCAATCATGCAGTCAAATATTCCCTTGCAACGAATGGGAGGTATCACATCCAACGGAGAGCCGGACTGAATACTATTAACAATAGTGAGTAAATCTGACCTCTCTGGGACTCTAAAATGAGTCAAACAAGGTATAGTGGAGGTGACGTTAGTCATTACCGGGGGTTTAGTTGGCAAATTGTCAGTAAAAGAAGCATGTATTAAGTCCACTTTGCTTATAAAGAAGTCGGCAATCTCTTCGCATAATTCATTGGAGAAGATGTCTTGGGCCTCTAACCTAGTAGGAACCGTCAGCTCTTTATAAATGGAAAAAAGTTCTTTAGTAGGATTTTTTGCCGATTCTATACGTTCTTTGAAATGAACGCCTTTGGCTGCTCTTATAAGTTTGTGATAGGCTTTAAGTTCTTTTTTATAAGCCAGTTTATCCTCGGAATGTCATAAACAAATGTCTGGTATGCTAAATTAAACATGTATTTTCAACACCATCAGCAGCGTGTCAGTTGATTGCACAGTGTTCTACAACTACGGTGCAAACATACTCTATATGCGGCACACCAGAATGCCATCTTGATGCTACCACAGCTGAAAATCTGGAAGGGTTTTAGCAGTGGTATTTGGTGGCTTCAGACCTCCGTGCTCACTTATCTTATGTGAATGGAATTCTATTGCTGGGACACTTTGAAGTAAATATGTGCTTTACAAGCTGACTTATTATTACTACTTTCTTTAGAAATTAATGAAATGAGAGGGTTTATTTAGTAATACAGATTATAATTAGTGTTCTAGAAAGATAAAATGAGGACACATTCTCTATAATGTCTCTAAAATCTCCCTCATCAATGTAAAGCAAAAAGTCTGGTATGCTGAGGGAAACCTACTTCCAACACCAGCAGCAGCATTTTAATTGATTCCACAGTGTTCTATTGCAGCGTCACAACAGTATTCTAATGAACAACTACTGCACTAATATTCTATATTTATGACAAAAGTGTGGCACACCTGAACGCCATATTGATGTAATCAAAGCTGGCTGTAAAACTGCAAACATTTCCTACAGAAGACACAGTAATAAATTAGCAATTTGAGTGATTTCTATTGTCATAGAAATTATGGCTAGTGGTCTGGAAAGCTAAAATCAGGATTTATTTTTTATGAGTTCCCACATTCTTCCTCATCCATGTCAAAAAACCATTTTGGTATGCAAAGTGAATCATGAACTCCCAACGTCAGTGATGGTTTGTCAGTTAACACCCTAGTGATCCACTGCAGATTCACTATAGAGTTCTAATCAACAACTAGAGTGTTAACATTTCATATTCTAGCCAACGTGAGGCACTTCTGAAAGCTGTTTTGTCAGAATAGGAGCAGTTGAATTTAAACTCTTTCCAGAGGAGAAGCTGAAGTACATAAGCACTAAGATGTTATTGCAGATATCCAACAGCAGTTTAAACAGGTGAGGTTAGATGTGGGTTTTAGTCATTTGAGGCACATTGGCATTTTGAAAGGGGCTAAATATAGTCAAAGAGAGAGACGTGCATAATTATAGGATCCCTTTCCACATTCTTTACTCACCCTCCCCATCTTCTCAGCCACTTAACTGTGCCCTAATTTTAAAATATGAGTATTTTGATAGACACACTTTGTCCACAGTGGAGATGGTCACTGGGCCAATGTAGATTATAATTCAAAAACATAAATTAATTAAAAAAACTAAGGTTAACATGACATTATAATGAAGCTAGGTGCTAGACTGAAACTTATGTTAAAAAACATAGAGATTCACTGAAGAAACCAACGTTTTAAGTGATATTTTAGTTAGGAGTTGAAACGAGCAAAGAACTAATGTTACTAATGTTAGGAAAAAACAAATACCACTGAAATATGCTAGTGATAATTTAGTTAAATAACTTTAACTTTATCTTGCATTGCTTATGATCTCACATGTTACATTAAATATCACTTTTACAGCACTACTCTTCCCAATGTAGTATGTCAGAGCATTTTCCCTCGGTCACACACGATACAGAGACAATAAATCATACAAGTGTGGACATCAACGTTATATAACACATTGAGGGTTAAAAGGTGCAGGAGTCTCATATCCATATTGGTAGGCTTTAAGTATTGATAGTACAGGGTGGGTAAAAACACAAAACCGCATTTCAAAACATAAAGCAGTGTTTGGGGTTATCTAAACTAAAAAGAATATATTACTACAGAAAGGAACTCTTTTTAGCACCCATGGAATAACAACAGATTAAAAGAAAACAATAGGAGTCTAAATCAATGCCTTGCAGTTTGCTCCTTGATAGCAGTTCATAGCTTACTTTGCTATGGTAGAAGGATTGCAACATATGAACTGCAAGTTACAAAAGGATCTTTATGTCAAAAAGAAGTGACCCAATTATTCATCGACATATAATACAAATAGTTGTATAGTCAGATCGTTCCAGCATGTGTGTTGGACTTGGCACTTTTTGCAGGGTCATCCCTGAACTTTTGCCTTCCTCCAATATTTTTTATGACCTGTTGTTGATGGTTTTATGACTCTGGGCACTCTTTCACTGCTGATCAGTGCTAAAGTGCATATGCTGTAATTGTAAATTGTTGTAATGGATTAGTGACACCATGATTGGCTTATTTGATTTACTTGTCAGACCCTAGTACAGTGCACCATGTGTGCCCAGGGCCTGTAAATCAAATACTGCTGGTGGGCTTGTAGCACTGGTTGTGCCACCCACAGAAGCAGCCTTGTAAAATGTGGCTCAGGCCTGGCATTGCAGAGCCTGTGTGCAGTCTGGGACTGCCATGTCGACTTAGCAAGTGCACCCACTGGTCAGTCCCTAAACCTTCCTTTTTCTACATGTTAGTCACCCCTAAGGTAGGCCATAGGTACTCCCATGGGCAGGGTGCATTGTATGTGAAAGGTAGGACATGCCCTGATGTGGGTGTCATGTCCTGATAGTGAATTACAGCCAATTTCGTTTTTCACTATTGCAAGGATACCTGTTCCCATAGGCCAGAATGGGCAGTTTGATTATAACACCTTATAATCCTAACTGACCCAGGGAACAAGGTAGAAATTCGAGTTTAGTATGCCTGAACTCAGAATGTTAAAATACATCTTTTAGTGAGGGTGATTTTTACATTCTGTGTTTGAAAATATCACTTTTAGAAAGCAGGTATTTTCTTGCCTAACCATCCAGGATGCCTCTGCTGGGTTTGTGTATTCCATGTCTGAATTGTGAGTGACAGGGGGCTGTAGAGGGTCTTGGCTCCAGCAGTCTGATGGGTCAGGGCTGGGCTGAATAGGACCGGCATTGAATAGAGAGAAGGGGAGGAGATTTCTTTTCATTGACCTGAGCCCTCATAGAATAGAGAGTAGGGGAGGAGGTTTACTTTCAGCTACCAGGGCCAGGTCTGCTCTCAAACAATGCTGTCTTCACCTCCTGCCAGGAAGCTGCACCCAGGAGGACAGAACTGGTTTTGGCTGGGCACAGACACCCTCCGCCTTCAGAGGACAAATGATTTTGTAGTATAAATATTGGGGCCCAGACCCCAGAACTTTAGATCACTTCTGGGAATCAAGAAGAACCTTTCCCAAGGAGAAGAACTGGAGAAGCTGAAGGAAGATTACTGCCCCTGTGCTGTTTGCTGTTGGGGCTGGCCTGCAGTTGTTATTTTATTGCCAAGGAAAGAAGAAAAGGAACTTTGTGTGTAATTTAATCATCTTGAAAAAGATCTCCAAGGGCTTGAATCTGAGATTTCTTCCTGTTCTGATGTCTCAGGGACACAAAGACTTCACCACCAGCTCACCCTGAATTCCTTTGCTGGGAATTCTACCTGCAGTGAGGTGCCTGCTGTTGTTTGGGCCCGCTGAGAGACTGCGTGTCGCTGGGAGCTGGAAGCGTGACGCAACGAGGAGAAGCGCAACACCGCCGCAGCAGTTGCCGTCGCATCGCCGAAGAAGCGTGCCACAGCTGTTTGCCGTCGCATCGCAGACGAAGTGTGTCACATCACCGGTGAAGCGTGTCGCAGGGCCTGTAGCGGCGCCAAAGTTCATCGATTTCGCTGCACGGCCATTAGGCGTACACGCATCCCATCCAACTTTGTGGCATCGTATCAAAGACGCCATTTTGTCGCATCACACGGGATCGTCGCATCGCATCGAGACGCCATCTCGGCGCATCACACCGGATCAGAGTAAGAAACCTACGCATCACCTCCTCTCTGGTAAGGATCCGACGGATCACCTCCCCTGCGACCCTTTTGTTTGTTTTGCATGACGCATCCAAGGTACTTTGGGAGTAAAGTGTTGCATCTACCATCTACATTGACCTAGGCTATTTCTACCATTTTAAAGTCATATTTGTATTACAGTATTGTGGATTTTTGTCGTTTGGTCTCGTGTTAAGTCTAGTAAAGATTACTTCTTTTTCTAAACTGGTGTGGTGTCCATTTGTAGTGTTTTCACTGTATTACTGTATGTGTTCACAAATGCTTTACACACTGCCTCTGAGATAAGCCTGTCTGCTCGTGCCAAGCTACCAAGGGGGTGAGCAGGGGTTATCCAGAAGTGTACCCTCCTTTCCCTGACTAGAAGCAAGGGCCCCTACTTGGTCAAAGGTACCTACCTCTGCCAGCTAAAGACCCCCATTTCTAACAATGTCCATTAACAACCAGAGTTTTCTTGCAGTTATTAGTACTCCCCAAACATTGCTGGGCAGACACAGATCTCTGCAGTAGGTTCCCATGCCCCATAAGATATTTTCAAATGCAGCTTCCTTGTGACCAATTACTGAATTCACAACAGACTTACTGTTGTATTTTGTCCTTGTTGACAAATACTTTGTGGTAGAGTTTTAAAAGAAATTATGTATAAGTTTACTGTCAGACTTCGCTTTTTATGAATCCGCCCCTCATGACTCCACCTCATTTACTCTGCCACAACTTGTCCCCGAATTTACGGGATTCCAGAGTAATTCTTTTTAATTTCCAACACTGTTCATATCTTTGAAATCGGGTGGACACATGCATTTGTTCATGCAAATAATTTATGGAGCAGACTTTTTCTACACAAAAGCAGAATGTTTGTGTGGCTTCAAGGCTACAGATTAAGCCCATGCCTATTTAGCTATACCTTTGAAGATTTCTGAGATCGATAACCTTAGAAGCATTATTGTGACGAATACTGATAACTCCTGTTGTTTACTACAGTACAAAACGGTAGAAATCTTTGTGAACATGCATTGTACTAAATATATTTTAGTTAATGTGCTCTGCAAGATAGCAGTTGGATTACTGTCTAGTTCTGCCCTTAAATGATGAGTGGCTTCTTTACATTTAGCACATCTACAGCTCCACGAACAATCTCAATTTGTCTTTCTCTAGCAGCGTTTAAAGGATAGGATTACCTTTATTTCTTCCTACACAGAAAATGAGGAAGCCTGTTTCCAGCAATATTTTTAAGCAAAGGATTAACAAGTGCCACCCACACTGCACTGAAAACTGAAAACGCATGTTACACTTCCAGACATAGTATTATAGCTTCGGATTGTTATGATGCCACCCAAGTGATCTTGAACATGCACACTTACTTCTCTCATTGATGAAGGCAATCATAGATGCAGACTTTAAGACACAGGCAGATTTACTATTTTTCATGTAATGCAACGCAGCAACCAAATTTGCTGTGCTGCATTGTTCAAGGGGAAAACACTCCGAAGAGCCAAATCTACTAAGGTTGGCCTGCTGATAATGTCAGCCCTTAACCTAGGACTCTAGCCTAACGCATGACACATAGGGGCATATTATCAAGCGAGTTTTCACCACTTTAGCGGCACTTTTCGGCGGTAAAGTGGCGATTTTTTTATCGCACTATCATCAAGGCCTCGCTAGCGCATGTAATCCCACGATAGCAGCTGGTTTTGTAACGCATCCCATGCCAGCGATATATATCGCTAATCAGATGCAAAGTAGGTGTTCCTTACAATAACTTAATTAAAAACGTTGCAAACACAACTTCGCTGTATTATCAACGCGGCCCCGGACTCGCGAAACGATGAGAAAAGTCCCGCTAACTGCGGTTATCGCAGGAAATTAACATCTGATTAAAAGTTGGCTTAACCATCTCTTCAATGGGAGGTGGATTGATAGGCTAAGTTCACAACGGCATATCAGCAAGCAGTTTATTATCGCAGGAAGTTTATCGCAGGATTTCGCATGCTATCGCTTGTTTGCACCGCTATCGCTGTATTTTACATCGCCTCTGAGCAACGCGTTGATAATACGCTGCTAACACGGCGAGAAAATCCAGCGATATGCGACCATAACACAAAACGCGCTACCCGCGGTTTGCGATAATTATCGCAGATTGTTGGTAATATGCCCCTCAGCCTCACACCATGGGGTAGAGGCCAGTGTGTGCTGTCTAGTTTAGGATTTGTTTTGAATGCATACCCTTCCGGTGCAAATTTCTATGCCTAAACACATTTCAGAAGGATCCCATGATGTTCAGCACACATGCAATGCATGGTTTTTGAGAGATATTAACATATTTCCTCTTGTTTCATTCTAAACACAAACTTTATTGTATTTTCAGTTTCAGGGATTATGCATTACAGACATATTATTTTCATCAAGCAAAGGAGTACAGTATAGTAAAATCAATACATTTTATAGAGCGCAGTGGGTATAGCGTCTCAGTACATTCACAATGGCATTAATATGATAAGAACATGCAAGGATTATACAAAGTAAAAAGCCCCCCGCCCAGATACCAAAGCATACAAAAAGCCTTGCTGTGTCATCCACTAGCTATCACTCCGAATGGGAAGGGGGAAAATGTCTGTGCAAATGTAGTGCAGTATAGACATGGATTGAGTGTGAACTGGCGGCAACGGAGCCTCTGTTAACTCAAACTTTATTGTATTTTCTGTTTCAAGTATTATGCATTACAGACGTATGGTTTTCATCAAGCAAAGGAGTACAGTACAGTAAAATCAATAAATTGTACAAAGCGCAGTTGGTAGAGCCTCTCATTCCATTCGCGATGGGGTTAATACAATAAGGAAATACCAGGATTATACAATGTAAAAAGCCCTCATCCCAGATCACAAGGCATGCGAAATGCCTCGATGTGACACCCAGGAGCTATCACTCCGAACCGGAAGGGAAAGTGTCTGTGCAAATCTAGTGCAGTATAGACATGGATTAAGTGGGAACATGAGGGGATGGAGCCTCTGTAAACCCATACCCTCCAGGACGCAGGCAGTGCTGGACCAACTTGCACACGTAATTGCGAGCCCGTGACCCCTATAGGTGTGGATTGTGCACCTTAAATCTCTTCATTAGCATTTCCTATTCTATGGAGATGTGAGATTTTTGTGTCCCCCTGTATTCTTCCTGTCTAAGGGTCAAACTCTCTGCTAGACCCCAACGATGAATCTCGTCCCGCCAATCTTCAATCTTTGGAGCTAAAGTGGACTTCCAGCGTATGGTGAGAAGGTGCTTCACCAGCAACAATACTAGGTTTGTGAATCGAATTCCAACTTTGAACCTCTAGGTATCATGGGCAGTCCCAGTTATACAGTGTTCAATGTTATCCCAGTAGGTCTGGCCTGTGACCTTGCCCAGTGCTCTTGTCACTCCTGCTTGATAATTTTGAAGTTGGGAACAATCCCACAGCATGTGGAGCATACCTGTGGCCTCCATAGAGCAACAGGGGTATATTGAGGGTGCAGTGGGGTACATCACATTGGTTTTGCAAGGTGTTAAGTATAGCTAGTGTAGTATGGCAAGCTCAATAAGTTGAAATCTCGAAATACGAGCAACTGTTTTGGGGTATGCTAACATATTCTCCCTTCCTTTGGCTGAAAGTGCTTTGGTAATACACCTCCCACCTCTGCCGCAAGGGTGTGACTGACGTCATGAGGTGGTCCCAGAGGCCCTTATATAGCCATAACACTGACCATGCCCTATCGTATGTAATGAATGCCCTGAGGTGACAAATCAAACCCACAGAACTACCACCCTATCTCCTTTCTAGACTGTACCGGAAAATTGTTAGGCCGTGCCCTGCTGAACAGGTTGGAAGATTGGGCGAGGGAAAAATATATTTTAATGCCAACTCAGTATGGGTTTCAGAAGGGCCGAGGCACGATCGATCAATGCCTAAATCTCAGCATGATTATAGCAAAGTACACAGTAGCCAAAGGAGGTCGTATCTACAAGGCTTTCATGAATTTGTCAGCAGCTTTCGACTGCGTAAGCCATGTAAAGCTATGGAGTCTAATGCTGTGGATGGGTATAGACCCTCACCTGATTAACATTATCCGTGAAATGTCCTCTCATGCGATTGCAAGTGTCCGATATGGAGGGAAAGGGGAGGTATGAGATGCTTTAAAATTTTTAGAGGAGTTAGGCAAGGCTGTGTACTAGCTCCTTTCCTGTTCTCGCTATACACAAATGGGGTGGAAGCGGCATTAAGAAGATCCACGGATGACATCCCAACCGTTCCCCCAGCGTCTCTACCAATCCTAGCATATGCGGACGACGGAGTCCTAATAGCCAGGATCGGAGTTGTGCTCCAACGCCTAATAAACACATATGTGGGTTATATGTCATCCTTGGACCTAAAGGTTAATGAGAGTAAATCCTTTGTCATGGTTTCAGAGTCCCTTCCTAAGAATAGGTCACCATCTTTCTATATAGGGACAAAAAGATTAGATAGAGTGGAGACCTTCTCATATTTGGGAGTTCAATTTGACAACAAGCAGACTTGGGCGCAAATGGTAAAATGTAGGGCTTTTTCAATGGAAGGAACTTTGGTTGCAATTGCTAGTTTTTGTAAACAGCTTGGTTCTAAACCCAGAGGGACGATAAAGACAATTTATAGTGCTAAAACAATTTAAGTGGCTACATATGAAGCAGGGTTGTGGGGTATGGCATTAGTCGTCCACTTGCAGAAGATAGAGTATGGCTATTTAAAAAGGGTCGCCTCTCTTCCCAGTTCGTTCTCTAACTATGTGTGTCATTTGAAATTGGGACTACCCTACATAACGTGTATAGTAAGTCTTGCACCGATTATGTTGTGGCACTCGATTTAGGGAAAATCCACTGTCGATGTAAACCAGGCCATATTGTGAAATTGTCTGTTACTAGACAATGCTCACAAAATACCTTGGTTAGAGTATGTAAGAACCACGTCACATTCTTCAGGCGTCTTAGAATTGTATACCTACCCAAGCTCTTGCTCCAAGTTCCCTAAAAAGAAACTTAAAGCGTTATTTTTGGCTAAGGCCGACTATGCTAGGAAGGAGATACACCTGGTAAAAACAGTAGCAAAACTTTATCAGCAGACCCCCCCCATAAATGAATGCAAATTATTGTATTTGGAGGGTGTAGATAACTTACAGCATAGATTTATTCTAATAAGATTGTGCACTAATTTGATACCCTTGATGTTGGGTTTTCCATCCAAAAAATACTCTTTTAGTGATCAGGATCAGTGTTCCTGTCATAATTTGTCATAACAAACTGACCTTCATATCTTTCTTTTCTGCAAATATTACAAGGAGCAGATATCGAGATACATTCTACCTCTCCCTAGGCAGTTTTTTTTAGCCAATATTGAATTGCTTTATTCTTTCTGAAGAAACTTTCTGATTTAAATGTCTGCTTTTGTGTAGCATCCTTTTTGTGGGCTTGCCTGCGTAAAAGATGCCTTTTGTAAGTTAGATTTCTGCCAGACCCAACCAAACCTCTTTTTCAGGGTTTTATTGCCTATTTGTTAGTTAATCATGTTACCCAGAATCTGAATTATTAACAATGTAGACTAACATATTGTTACTCTCGTTTTTATCAATTGTGTATTTTTTTTAATTGGGATATCTTTTCCTTTTTAAACTCATTGTATTAATTGATATTATGAAAAGTCTTGTTCTTAAATTTGCATACTTTTATGATCTAGCTTTAATTAGATCGAATAAACTTTTACTGACTGACTGAATGCCCTGAGTAGTTCATGAGTCAATGGCTCATATTCGTCCGTTGCCCAATGTTTACGCACTTATCTAAGAATACTGGCATGTTTGAGAAAGAGGGCATCTAGGAGGTTATCTGTGTGTATGAAACCTCTGTGTGGCATGAGGTAGCCCTCCGCAAACAGGTCTCCCACCATAATAATCCCTTCCCTTTCCCATAGTTCAAGTCTCCTCCTCATCAAGGTGCCTGAGGCTGTGGGGTGGTCTTGTATGGGTATATTGGGTGCGTAAGGCACCCAGACTGAGTTATATTTCAGCACTAGCTTCCAGTACGTCAGAGCAATGTACAGTAGTAACATATGTATGGACAGTGTCGAAACATCAGGGCATAGCTGGTGGTGCAGCTGGCCACTCCTGCAGGGCCACACCAAGGTCTATTTCAGACAGGTTGTGACCTGTGAGCCAGTATACCAACCATTGTAGTTGTCCGACCAATGCAATATGCCTTGAAGTCAGGAGCCCCCATCCTACTCCCAGCAGTTGGTAGTTGCAGCTCTGCTAATCTGACTCTGCTGCACCCGTCCAATATCAGATCAGTTAGGAGCGTGTTCAGTTGTCAGAAACATCCAGCAGGTATTACAATTGGTAGATTCTCAAAGTAGTATGTTAGGCATGAGAACAGCCCCATTTTGGCAAGTGCCAGACGCGGATAGGAGTAATGTAACACAAAAGGCTACATGTGGTTTGGGGGCTGTTATCGTATGTGAATAATTGCCTTCCAAAAGGTCAGCTCCAGCTCTATATATCTGAACCCCAAGGTACCAGAAGGTGCAAGAAGCCACTGGGATTGTATAATTACTAACCCACTGGGTGGGCTCTGCAGACGTGCCGGCAAAAGAGTATACACATGATTTGTCTTCATTTTCGTTGAGGCCTAATCGGGTCCCGAAAGCGAATAGCAACTGGACCAACACTGCTTGCTCCTCCCGAATATCTTTAAACTACAAAATCATGTCATCCGCATAAAGCAATATTGTATAGACTACATTGCCCAAGGGAATTCCTTTATGTTCTGGTTCCTTTCTAATTTGTTGTGATAAGGCTTCGACTGTCAGTATAAAAAGAAGAGAGGAGAGTGGACAACCTTGCTTGGTACCTCGCCATGCCTAAAATGATTTTGATATATGGGGACATGTACAAACCCGAGACGTGGTGGCAGTATAAAGCAGCCTGACCCATCTTATGTATGCCTAAGGTATCCCAAATCAAGTAAAAAATGCCAGCATAATGTCCCAATTTAATTAATCAAACGCCTGTTGGATGTCCCACAAGAGACACCCGGCATGGAGGTATGGACCTGAGGTTACATCTATAATCTGGAACAACCACTGGATATTTAGTGAGGTAATTTGGTGAGGCACAAACCCGCATTGGTTTGTGTGCATCATCTGTTAGAGCAAATGAAGCAGCCTGCAAGACAGTATCTTGCTAAGTAGTTTTTACTCATAGTTTAGTGTTGATAAAGGGCAGTAGGAGGACAACTCACGTGGTGGGTTCCTGGGTTTCAATAGGGATGTAACTAGTGCTTTTCTGGTGGAGGAGGAAAGAAGGCCTGTGCTAAGGGAGGAATTATATAATTTTTCCAGCTGCAGAGTCAGTTGGGTGGAGTATGTAGAATACAATTCCACTGGGAGTCTATCAGACCAATGTGTTTTGTTGCACACCAGGTCCTTCAGGGACACTCTTGTTTCATGCACCATCATAGGAGCAGAGATGCCCTCCTTAGCAGGTGCTGGCGCCCTAGGAAGTCACGTCTCTGGAAGGAACCTATTCAACTCATTCGAGTCAGAAGGGTGTTGCATGGAGTATTACTCTGAGTAGTAATCTTGGAAAGCTGTGTTGATCTTAAGCTGCGTTGTCACTGTCAATAGCTACAAATGGTGTAAGGGAGAGGTCCAGATGTATCAAGTGAGTTAATGGAGTGCCCGCTCTGTCTGCTTTTGCGTGTAACCTCTGTGTGTAGATGCAATAATCTACCACCCAGAGGCGTTTCAGCAACTCCTCATACTGCTCTCTGGCTTCCTGTAACTGGGGGTCCACAGTTGGATTATCAGATGTTGCTTTTTCAAGAGGTACTAGGGAGTCCTCTACCTTTTTTAGATCTCGATGTATCACTTTCTGAATCACTACCTTGAATTCCTCCCATTCTACAATGGGGAGGCAGCAGTACCAGCATTGGTTGTGAAGTAGGTATCTATGGTAGTTGCCAGGGTATCCCGAAATACAATGTCCTTCAACAGGCTAGGGTGGAGCCTCAATGTTAGAAACAGAGCAGGTACTCGGCCCCATGCCTGTGAAATTTCCAAGTGGTTATGATCTGATAGGTTCTTACCAAGGTAGGAAGCATGGGTGACAATTGGTTGGAGATGAACTTGGCACAGGAATCTATGTAACTGTGAGTGCAGAGCATGTGGGTGTGAATAAAAGGAGTATTTCTTCATGCCTTCATTCTAACCCCACCATACATCAAAAAATTCCCAGCTATCAACCCATTGCTTCAACATTTGGGCTTGGTGGACCGGTGCAGTCCCTGGCAGCGGGGGAGCTATCTAACAAGCGTGCCATCCAATACAGAATTGAAATCTCCCCCTAGCACCCAAGGGTAAGGAGCCCAGTCAGCTAATATGGCCAACAGGTGCACGTAAAAGGCATATTGCATAAATTCTCCCCAACATAATCATCTGCCCTTTAAGGTCACCTCGCACTAACATATAACAACCCTGTGTGTCTATCCTTTAGTCCTGCACCCCAAATTGCACCCCAGTTTGGGGCCAAGTTGCTGCCCCCCGGATTAGGCCAAATAGGAGGTGTGAAATAGTTGGCGCCTCCAATGCATGGCTAATTTGGTGGCTTCTGTGTCAATCAGATGTGTCTCCTGTAAAAAGGTGACGTGCCTGGCACCTATGGAGTTGGGCGAGTATTCTGTGTCTTTTTTGTACAGAACCTATACTCCGCACACTCAAGGTTATTAAGTTATATTGTTTAGTCATCAACGCCATTTGCGTGTCTGTGGAACTGCATACAGTATAGAATGTAGCACATCAAATGACAATACCACCTCCACAACATAATAAGTGACACCATCAAACATAATAAAACAGTACCAAAGTACTCGGTCCAACGATCTGTGGTCATTCGACAAACCTGTAAAAAATATTTTCCAATTCTACCATTTGAAACCAGGTATACCTGCTATAGGAGTGCAAGTATCCCAGTGTATTACTGCAGTTTAGCATTGACCAGAAATACATCAAGAACTGGCCGGGCTCTGGGCCCGAACACAAAACTGACCTTTACCGTTACATTACTGTAGCTCGCCAGTGCTAACCAGAATGACATGTTCTAAGGAGAGCAGGAAGCAGCAGTGTTTGAGGGTGACTGCTCATGTGGGGAGCAAGGAAGCATTTTTTGACAGGGTTGTGCAAGGTAGCAGTGCAGAGTAGACTTGGATGTACTCAGCACCAGGAAATGAATGTTGCACGATCTCCCATATAAGTCGTCTGTGGTTTGCGGAGAAACCGTTGGGAACAGCACAACACTTCTGTCTTTACCCGAGTCTGAGTCCACGTCTTGGGATGAGCTGGAGCTGACGGGCAGACACGGGGACCGCAGGGTAGCCACAGACCAGATGGCCACTTGTGGGGAAGGAGTTCCCCGGCCACCACCTCCAGCCCAACCAGCTGGGCCCGCCATTGCCTCTTTATCAAACACTTTGCCTTTGGTGGGGCCATGCCTGGTTGTTCCCACATCTGGAAAGTGCTGGTCCATCCACTTCAGGACCTGTTCCGGGGTCTCAAAGAAGTGAGCTTGTTGGTCTTGCATCACCTTTGCTGTGATATGTGAGGCCCTCTGCATGAATGATTCTTAACTTCCGGAAAGGAGGCTTGTTTGTGTTGCACTGCGAGGGTATAGTCAGGGATGAGGTGGGCCCTCACATTATGTACCAGGATCGGCGCTCAGTCCCTGGTGGTCTGCAATAGTACATCCCAGTCCTTAAAATTGAGAATCTGGGCTACTATGGGTCTCGGGGTAGCACCAAGGTTCTATTTCCTCTTAAGAGCCATTTTTCTATGATATGGATAATACGGACATTGTTGCGGAAGGCTCTCCCTCAGCGCCTTCCAATCGGTCCTGAAAACAATCCACCCAACGTTGCAGCTAGGACACCTGCGCCGTAAGCTCTACATGTAGAGTGATGGCTCATTAGCCTTGACCCTGTTGGACAGCTAGCGATGGTCATCTTTGAATTGGTTTACATCAGTAGCGATGGCCCCCAGTCATTTCTCCATCACCAGGCGCAATACCCATATTTCCTGCAGGATCAGGTCTAAATGGGGGATGTTGCCTCGGATGAAGTTAGGTTGCACTCTGGTAACTAGGTCAGGGAATTATTCGAAGCAGGTGAGTTGGAGAGCTGGAGGAGCCAGCTTATCTAATTTGGTCCTGGTACTTCCCATTGCACTCTTTGCCCTGTGGCTACCCTATGGCATAGCGTTACAACAAACAAATGATGGACGGAATGCTGACAATGCAGACATTCTCCCCCAGTCAAGAGATCTGGGTTAAATCCATCGTTCTTTTGCCCACTACACCACCCCAGTTTAGACATGGCCATATGCAAATCAGTCTTGACCCTGTGCCTCATGGGAACAGTCCAGCCCGAACTGCCAAGCCATGTCTTCCCTGGACCGGAATCAAGCATCCTAGGAGCGGTTTCTGGCTATCAGCCGTCATCAGCCAGGATAGCTTGACTCCAGTGGTGTACTGAGCACGGGTCCCACGTCTGGGAATACCCATCCCACTTAGGGCGAAAAGCGTTACAACAAACAAATGATGGACGGAATGCTGACAATGCAGACATTCTCCCCCAGTCAAGAGATCTGGGTTAAATCCATCGTTCTTTTGCCCACTACACCACCCCAGTTTAGACATGGCCATATGCAAATCAGTCTTGACCCTGTGCCTCATGGGAACAGTCCAGCCCGAACTGCCAAGCCATGTCTTCCCTGGACAGGAATCAAGCATCCTAGGACCGGTTTCTGGCTATCAGCCATCATCAGCCAGGATAGCTTGACTCCAGTGGCGTACTGAGCACGGGTCCCACATCTGGGAATACCCATCCCACTTAGGGCGAAAAGCGTTACAACAAACAAATGATGGACGGAATGCTGACAATGCAGACATTCTCCCCCAGTCAAGAGATCTGGGTTAAATCCATCGTTCTTTTGCTCACTACACCACCCAAAGTTTAGACATGGCCATATGCAAATCAGTCTTGACCCTGTGCCTCATGGGAACAGTCCAGCCTGAACTGCCAAGCCATGTCTTCCCTGGACCGGAATCAAGCATCCTAGGACCGGTTTCTGGCTATCAGCCGTCATCAGCCAGGATAGCTTGACTCCAGTGGCGTTCTGAGCACGGGTCCCACGTATGGGAATACCCATCCCACTTAGGGCGAAAAGCGCTACAACAAACAAATGATGGACGGAATGCTGACAATGCAGACATTCTCCCCCAGTCAAGAGATCTGGGTTAAATCCATCGTTCTTTTGCCCACGTGGGACCCGTGCTCACTACGCCACTGGAGTCAAGCTATCCTGGCTGATGATGGCTGATAGCCAGAAACCGGTCCTAGGATGCTTGATTCCGGTCCAGGGAAGACATGGCTTGGCAGTTCGGGCTGGACTGTTCCCATGAGGCACAGGGTCAAGACTGATTTGCATATGGCCATGTCTAAACTTGGGTGGTGTAGTGGGCAAAAGAACGATGGATTTAACCCAGATCTCTTGACTGGGGGAGAATGTATGCATTGTCAGCATTCCGTCCATCATTTGTTTTATTGTAACGCTTTTCGCCCTAAGTAGGATGGGTATTCCCAGACGTGGGACCCGTGCTCACTACGCCACTGGAGTCAAGCTATCCTGGCTGATGATGGCTGATAGCCAGAAACCAGTCCTAGGATGCTTGATTCCGGTCCAGGGAAGACATGGCTTGGCAGTTCGGGCTGGACTGTTCCCATGAGGCACAGGGTCAAGACTGATTTGCATATGGCCATGTCTAAACTGGGGTGGTGTAGTGGGCAAAAGAACGATGGATTTAACACAGATCTCTTGACTGGGGGAGAATGTATGCATTGTCAGCATTCCGTCCATCATTTGTTTGTTGTAACGCTTTTTACCCTATGGCATAGTCAAGAGAGAGCCGGAGCTCTCTGTGTTTGACCTGCAAGGCCTCTGGTGTTAAGGTGGGAAAACCATCTCTTGCCCCCGGGGTGTACCCCCTTCCATGAGAGCCTGAGGTAGAGGTGGCACACTTCTGCGAGCATCCCCTCTCGAGGAGCCCAAAGTGCAAATACTGTATTTCAAGGAGAGCCACCACCCGCTATTTTGTTGGAGTGATGTTGGAGTGATGCGGCCTCTACCAATTCAGTCCAGTCTCTTCCCCACAGAGACGCCAATGCAGTTCTCAACAGGAGTCTAATTGCAGGATTATGGCTGTATTATGGGGTACTGGAGCCCTTTGCCCACATATAACCCATGTTCGAGTGCAAGACATTTCCTTGTGGTAATGCCCACTTAAAGGAGGCAATTTTTTTTCATTTTAAGCCCAGATTCGCTGTCTTAATAGATCTGTCTTTGCTTAGAAAACTATGAGTATTTGTGTTGATCTGCCCAGATTATGAATGCCACATGAACACACCTTGACCTCATGTGAGACAAAGCAGCGCACAGCACATTTTGCATTCAAAGTATGTCACTATTCCAGTGCAGCATACCTTTTGCATTGTAAATAAATATCAGTGCTTCGAACTGGACTGCTTTGGATCACTTTGCAACAAAACCTTAGTAAGAATAGGACTTAGCCCTGTATTTTTAATTTATAGTCAATCAGAGAACTGGCAGTTCCATGGCGATGACATCAAAGCCACACTTTTCCACAAACTGACTGTTCTCAAGACCCCTTCTTTAGAATAAAAGGCAATCACATTGCTTCAAAATAAGCCATTGCTTTTGTAGAGGAGGGAATCCTTATTATCCACGCGCATGCTGATATCATTCTAGATGTGCAAAGACCAGAAGTGTCTCTGAGGAATGAACTCAATGTTAAACAGTAAGGGAGTGGTGCACATAAATCATGCCACCATAGGACAGGCTTTTTGAGTGACAAAGTAGGTCCAAGGTAACCTCAGGAAATCCCCAAATGGAGTTGTGTGACTACCCTCTGAAACAAGGCCATGGGTTGCCTTGACCAGGATTTACTCAGACACTCCAATAGTTGCCCAAAGGCAGCTTTAGTCCAGTCACAGGGTGCACCAAATGCCTATAACAAGGTCTTGAACAACTCATATTATGGAGGTGGCAGCCTGAGGATGTACCTTTACAGTTAGGGACACAGTGAAACCCCCTAAAAGGTCACAAGGACGGAAGTCCCACAAGATAAGTCCGGTATCCCTCCCACAGGTCTGGTATTCTCTGCAGCACCTTTGCAGTGTCTGTGATTGATAGATCAGGGGATGTGCAGATTTTTGGTTAAATGAATGCCAGTCCAGATGTGAGCATAGTGCACCCTTTGTGAATGCACCTCTTTGCAGTAAAAGGATATGCATATACTAGTGTGAACACCTCACTCCATGTCATCATAGACACTGTTTCCAATCCTAACCTATGCACTCACAACTCATTGCTATTAGATGTGTGTCTAATTCATTCAAATTAAGCAAGCCAAGATGCAGGAACCAGAATGCACTAAGCTGCCACAGGAAATATCAGGACTGGGAACATTGTCCAAGTGAAGTGAGATGGTCACTCTTCCATCCAGTATGTAAATAAGATCATTGTTCTTGTACTTAGACTGTATGTATTTTGTTATAATGGCATGCAAAACACATGATTTACTGATAATGTTTCACATAGTGCTCAGTTTCTTTCAATGAAGAAACAGATTCCAGAATAATTAAGTGAACTAGTTTAGGTAGACTTTGAAGATCTCTTTTGAAAAATGGCAGACAGTGCATTAATTCGGGTGACTGACACTTCCATTGTCCTTTTGCTAGCAGGGTGAAGGTCACCACAAGTGTTATATTTCCCAAAGTTGTGTATAATTTACAGCCACCTTGGGCAAGTTTAAATAGAAAAGGACATCCGTTTTTTAAAGCTAATTAAACAGTTTCGCCTGGGAAAAAAGGAGCAAGAGAAATAAAAATACTTTCAGTTAAAGAGAGATAAAGGTGACCGGGAGCTGTCATCTCCAACTCGCTTCAAACTGGCGGCTTAGTCTAATGAGTCGCCTGTTATGTTGGAAAAAGAGGCCCCAGAGAAATCAGTAATGTTGCACATGACCCAAGCTGATTTCATTTTTACCTTTTTAAAATGTAATTTGCTGTTACCACATATCATTTAACCAACAGGATAGGATCTTCTGGGTGCTTAAAACATATTGACGTCATTTTCGCTATGGTGTAGTTGCTACTTATAATCTTACATATTAATCTTATTTTTAAAGTATGAAATGTACTTTTGCTTGACTCACCTGTGTCCTTTGACTCAGCCGCCTTCTATTATACTTGGTCCCTTGTCAGTTTTCACTAAGTTTCTAAAATGTTTTTTTTATTTACCAATAAAATAGACACCTGTTATAACGTGAGAGATACGTTTGCTGTACTTTGATTGATTTCAGTGGCTATGAATACCAAGGATAGTTTAACCGTAATCAGAGCTTTAGGAACACCACCAACTTACTATGATCAAATTCTAACATCAAATACAAAATAAAGTAAGATAAAATAAAATATGAACAAAAGATCTGAGAGCATATTATCCATATTGCTCACATGACACTCACACCATAAGATAGACGACTAAATGTTACCACAAAGGAAGGCTCCCTGTGGTGTTCATGACATACTGAGCATTGTATGTTTTTGATGTCATTAATTAGAACCTTAGGGGCATGCTTACAAGCCCCCTGTGCCGCAGGAGCATCACTTTATGTGACACTCCGGCTGTTCTGATTACAAATTCATATCTATGAGGACACACAAAGCCACTATGCATGGCTTTGGATGGCCTCATGGATTTGCAATAAGGCAAGGCAGCGCACATCGTTGCATTGTCTTACTCTGTGCTCAGGAGGCATTCCATGGGCGTTGCAGTGGGTGTTCCCATGCAACACCCATGGATTTTGATGCTGCCCCAGATTTACAAGATCAATGTAAACCTGGAGAAGCACCAAATCCTTATGCCTCCCAAGGTGAAGCATAACAAGGAGAAATATATATTTTCAACTAAATTTTTTCCTCTTTCTAAATGTGCTGCATACACTGAAAAATGACACTGAAAATAGCATTTCATTCGAGAAACACGCTCATTAAAATTTCAGTTGTCGAACAAACATCATTGCTGCATCATAAAATCCGAACGATAAAATAATTTATACAAGAAAATATTGGAAGACCACCATTTCAATTCATGGAGTAATGCAACATTTCATAGCAAAATGCATGCCTGTGTGAAAGTCTGCAGAGGCAATATCCAACAGGTTCAGTCTTGGGTCAAGAAGGCCTTCCTCCATATGGACCACACCCTGCCTAAAACCTTTGGGACAGCACAGCCACATAGGGAGCTAGGGTTGGATCTCAGTATTGTAAGGGCCACAACATTTTGGCAGGTGCCCAGTTGCCTACATACTGGCTTGAACCATGTTGATCGCAAGTCGGTGTAGGCCGTGCAAGGGAATAGAATATGTGCCACGGTTTTGTTAGTTGTTTTGCAGCACGGACAAAGTCATGTTGTGTGTGTCAATGGCGTCCATTTACCTGTGAATGTTTTTAAAGTATGTGATCCCACCCTAAATTAAATGTAGAGTTTCCTATTGATAGGGACTTTTATGGTAGCTAGGTTTCGCTCACAAACGGTAGTGGCTTTGAAGTCTTTGAACGCTCTTGTCAATGCCCCTCTTGTAATGTTTCTTCAATGTTTTTGGTAGATCTCCTTCAATTGGGCTGGGGGTGGAAGCCTCATACTTGCCCAGGACAGATAAGGATTGGGATTTTTGACATTGCTAAGCCAAGCTCTTTTATGTGATTTTTCCTGCAAACTAGTTCTTTTAATGCCTATGTGTAAGAAGCTAGTTCTGGTGTACTAACTAGCCTCCTCCTATACAAAAGTGGTCGCAACCTGGCTTTATCTCGGATTGAATTCCTACCCATATCTAACTTTACCGTGTGAGTATTCTGAGTCAGTTGGAGAAAATCTCCTCCTGCTTCGGCGGACAGAATGATTTCACAGTCACACGCACATACACACATCACACGCTGGTGAGGCCCATAACACCAACATTCATTCTCAACAATCTATCTATGCCTACAGGGGAGATTGGGTCTTCAATTTTCCTTCCGAACTACAGCTTTATTTCCCTTGGATGGAGGAGACCACATTTACTTATTTATCCTGACAATTCCTCCATCCGGAGGCCAATTGGATCATTTAGTTGACTAGGGATGTGATGATAAACACTTCAATTCATTATGCTGATAAAATATACATTTCAAGAAATAACCACCCGACACAGTTCTTCAAACAATCAATTATTTATCTAATTAAATTTTGTAAATCAACGTCCTAACAAGTGCAATAGAATCTTGAGTCATAATTACCTATTCTGGCTAAACGTCGTTCTCTAAGTCAGAATAGGGTCCTCAGAAAATCATCAAAGAGTCTAGCGTCCCGTCCTCTGCTGTCAGCGTCGTGAATAGCATCGATCAGGGTGCGTCTCAAGATCGTAGGGTGGTAACCTAATTTCCCTCTCTGGACTACTTATATTTATACTGAAATTTTGCATATAAGGGAAACATTTCATAATTTCTAGTCATTTCATTGGCTGAATTCAGCCCCGTCCCAAGATTTTAAGCAACAAATTTAATGTTCACATTCGGATGATGTATTAAACTAGGCGTATGGGAAAATCGTTCCCAGGTCAGGAATGTATCAGTCTATTGTGGAAAAGGTGCCTTTTGGTTCCAAGCTAGCAACATTTCTTCCATGTTCAGGGACATTGGCTTCTCGCCCAGAGTAGTCTTCATGGACCTGGTTCAGAGGTTCAAGGAGAGGTTGCTACGTAGTCAGTGCAGACGCCTTCCTCTGCTGTCAATTGCATGAAGTCATGTACTTTAGTGTGGATTCGGTTGGCGGCCATCTTTTAGCAGGCCGAAATAGTCAACTTAAGGTAAAGAAACACAAAACGTAATTAATACATGGAAATTAATAAAACAATGTTATTCCCTTGCTAATACCCCTATGTGTATGTATTTATCTAGCCATATGCGACAATTAAAGCCGTTAAATGCAGGTTTATTTAGGCGCAAATCACATAAACATTGCTTAACTAAACATATAATTTTTAATATGCGTACAATCTTAGTTCTCCTATTAATTTAGCCATGCAAATGCGTTCCCACGTATGTTCTCTTGATTAATAAGGGTGGTTAGTTTATCACAGCATACTGTTTAATCATTACAATTATCATTTAGTCCTTTTAATATAAACATATATAAATGGATTGGGTATACCAAATAATGTTATTTTACCCGCTCCAGCAAACCCCCCTTTGGTGATTTTATCACCACCAAACAACCCACAAATATCAATTTGGTTTCCCTTTTGCAGAAATTTGAAATGTCTTTTTGCTTAATTAAAATTCAGTTTCCCTTTCATCTTCTCTCTGGGTTCTATCATACATGCTCTCCTTCCATTCTTCCATTTCAATTTCATTGAGATCTTTTTCTGGTTTCTTTTCTCTCTTTTTGTAAATTTCTCTTTTAACCTTCTTTTTATTTCTCCTATATCTACAACACATACATCCTAATCTAAGTAGTAATAATACCAAAATCCCACCGGTTAATGGAAATAATATTTTCCCTATTATAGTACTACCTAATTTACCTAATAAAGTTTTTATAGCAGCCATCTTATTACTAATTCTAGTCCAGATACTTTCAACCTCCAGTGGTTTTATTTCGTCATGCAATTCTGTAACATTTTTGATATAGATTTTTAGATCTCTTCTTTCATCAGGAATGTAAGTACAACAATGTTGAACTTTCAGCATTCCACAGACTCCTCCCTCCTTTGCCAATAGAATATCAAGGGCAAGTCGATTTTGCATAATCATAGCACGCATGGCAACCAATTCAGTGTTTACCAATAGAAATCCTCCAGCTGTGCTTGTTGACAAACGATCCACAATAGTAGATAGTTTCCGAATATTATTTGCATTCAAAGATATTCCCACTGCTGGTATCAAGGCTCCAAAAATATCACCTACAATTTCTAACCAGGTTTCTCTTCTGCTACGCATTAGTAGGTTATTTGGTCCACTATTTTCTACTCTATCCATGTGAAAGATCTTTGGAAAGACCAGGCCTACATAACATGTGCCATACCAATGGTCAGGCAACCTGTAATAAGCCTTGTTCCCACAAATATAATACAATCCAGGGAAAACTGGGTCTTCTCCACCTCTAAATCCCCATCCAGATGCAATGAAGTATGTATCATGACACTCACTTGTCCCTATGTATATGTAATCATACTGGGATCTTTCTCTCATGATGCATAATTTGCCTTTCTGTGGTGAATCTATAGCTATGGTTGGTCTAACGTCACCTTGTGTTTCCTTGTTCCCATCTATTGCCCAAATGTTTTCCCCTTCTTTATGTCCTTCTGCATTCTTGTGTATTTTCAATCTTCTCTCCTCAACCATGTCCAAGAATGTTTTCTCTTCTGGTTTCAAACTGCAAGTTAAATTGTTCTTAAATATATATTCTAGGGTTAATCCTTTAGTTTCTATGAACATTTCTCCTAATGTATTAGCATCTTTAGCTGGATTTAATTCATTATTCATGGGCAATCGTCCAAGAATATTATCTATGTTAGACAAATTGTACTCTAATTTTCCTACTTGATAAAATATACTAGTCAAAACGCTACATGTTATTCCATAAGTTGCTGGGAGGTGATGATAAGTCACCCCTTCTGAAACAGATGCAGGTAATTGCATGCAGACGTTGCAATCCCTTACTTCCATTGTTTTAACATATTCATACAACAGTTTTGAAAACACATTGCTAGAGAAATCATTTATTGATCTATCTTGATGCACATGCTCTGTGCTTGTTCTAACCGGTATTACTTTTTGTGAGTTTTTCACTATATTAGTCATGTTCTCAGTATGTCCTGCTAATGTATCTAGAGTTACTTTGAAAGAGATCAAAAGAGCGAGTACCCTCCAAAGAAGCATTAATAATCCTGTACAACAGCAACATGTCTTGCACCATCTTCTCATGAAGGTACATCTACTCTTGTTATCATCTATGTTAGCCATCTTGTTAGATCTAACCGTGTCTTTAGCCTCCTTTACTCTGCCTCCTTTAGCTTTTGAAGCTAAACTTTACAGATTTGTTCAAATATTGCAATTTTCTTATTCAATCTTCTGTATTCCTACAAAGATCGCCTAAATTACTCAGCTTGGCCTTTCGTCGTTTTTCACTTCTGTCTCGTCATCCACATGCAGGATTTCCTGATCTTCCGCTTCTTCTCCGATGTCGGATAAGATAACTCTCAGGATTTCCCCAGTCTCTTCTTCTTTTATCAGTTTCAGCCAAGCCTCCTCTTGATTTCCTTGACTATCTGCCTCTTCTCCTTGTTCAGGCAGTGCCACGTACGTCCATTCAGGTGACTTATATTTCTGATTTGGCTTCCTTGCTCGTTTATTTGCTTCTGACACTTCTGTTTCTCCCTCTTTCTCTGGATGCTGACTAGTTATTTCATTCACTTGTTCAGCCTCTGAGGGTTTAGCTCGTGTCAGTCTGTATCTTAATTTCTTAATTTTATTTGGCCAAATATCTCCTTTGGCGTTCCTTCTTGTTTTGCCGTCTTTGCCGTTTCTTTCCTCGATCCAAGTTCTCTTTCTTCGAACTCGACCTTCTGGTATCTCTGTTTCGCTGTCCTCAGATTCTGTTTCATTTGTTTTTTCTTTTTCAGAAGTCTCTTTTTCCACCTCTTGGGTTGGCCCTACTTCTGTCCCTCCTCGGGTCTCCGGCACGCAATCTTCTTGCTTACTTATTGTCCCTTCACCTGTCTGGATGTTGCAGTTCCCTACACCTCCTCGGGGATCTTCCGCAATCTGTCCCTCTCTTTCTACAACTGTCCCTTTTTCTTCTTCTTCCAATATTTTCTCAGGTGGAATTTCTTCTACTCTCTCATTTGGTGTAAATGTTACTTCTGACTGAATGTTCTTTTCTTTCCTTTTCTTCTTTCTGTGTTCACCATTTGCGTTTTGCTCATCTCCAGAATCTGAAGTATCTGAGATCTGCAATCTTTTCCTCAGAATTTCCTCTCTAGGGGTCTGAACTAGTTTTGGCTCATTTTCCCCCCTTTCAGGGTTTTCTTTTGTTTTTGTGTTTTCACTGCTTGACTCATCACTTGATTCTGATTCGTCAAAGTACTCTTTTCCAATGCCGTCTGCTAGATTTGGAACTCTCAGAGTGTGACTAGCATGTATCCAGTTCTTCAGTCCTGCACACTTCACAGCAGTTGTTGTAGTCAGTATGACCTGTCTTGGCCTTCCCCACCTTGTAACCAGGCAGTTTCTTCTTCTGTGTACTTTTATCCTTACCCAGTCCCCTGGGCTCAAATCATGGGCTGGTTTTCTTTCAAGAGTGGTGGCATCCGCTCCAACCTGGTGAAACACAGAATGAACTGCGTCAGCCAGGCCTTTACAGTAATCCAAAATCATGTCATCAGTTATGGTCGTCAGCTTGTTGACTGGCACAAACACATGTCTCATGGCACGACCCATGATGATCTCGTGTGGACTCAAACCTGTGGTTCTATCAGGAGTAGACCTGATGGTCATCAAAACCAGAGGCAAGACATCAGGCCATTTCAACCCTGTGGCCAAACACATTTTTCCAATTCTATTTTTTATGGTACCATTCATTTGCTCGACCACACCAGAAGCCTCTGGTCGATAGGCACAATGCAGTTTCTGTTGTACACCCAATGCTTCACAGATCAGTTTCAGGATCTCATTGTAGAAATGCCCTCCTCTGTCTGATTCAATGGTTATTGGGAACCCGTACCTTGGGATGAATTCCCTCAACAACAGCTTAGCCACTGTGATTCCATCATTTTTTCTGGTCGGGTATGCCTCCACCCACCTAGAGAACAGACAAACTACCACCAAAACATACCTCAGTTTGTTGTAAGGAGGCATTTCAATAAAATCTACTTGCATTCTAGTGAAAGGTCCTCCTTCCCGACCTATGGTACCGAGACTCACCACTGTTTTTCTTCCTGGATTGTACTGTTGACATGTCAAACATCTCTGGCAGAGACTTTCTGCAATCAACCTGAATTTTAGATTATACCAGGTCTGTTTAAAGGCCCTTATCATGGCATCCCTTCCCAGATGTCCTTGGCCATGACACATCCGTGCCATGGTTGACATCATGCTATCAGGCATTACTGGTCTTCCATCTCGATATACCCACACATGATCCTTTTCTCTGGGGGCACATCCTGCTTTTACCCACTGTCTCATTTCCTCATCCCCTGCTTCATCCTGCAGTTGCCTCACTTCTTCCCATGTTCCCACAACGTTAGTAAACATTATGGAGCAAAAAGACATTTCCTTTTCCTTAGACCGATTGATCGAATATTTGTTTCGGGCACAATACTGAGCCATGTCATTTGCAAACCGGTTTCCAGTAGTGATGTAATCACTTCCCTGTCCATGAGCAGCACATTTCACCACAGCCAATTCTTTGGGAATTTGTATTGCCTCAAGCAATTTTCCCACCACTTCTGCATTCCTTATGGGAGTTCCACTTGAGGTCAGGAAACCTCTTTGCAGCCATAGTTGGCCAAAATCGTGGACAACTCTGAAGCCATACTGGCTGTCAGTCATTACAGTCACTCTTGCATTTCTCCCAATCTTGCATGCTTTGGTTAATGCCACTATTTCTGCTACTTGAGCGGATCTAACTCCTTTCAAGGGTGATGCCTCTATAACTGCTGAAACTGCACACACTGCATAGGCTGCACTCAACACTCCTACTTCCGTTCTCAGATAGGATCCATCCACGAAAAACACATGATCACTTTCTGGCAGTGGTAGGTCTTTTATATCAGGACGAGGTTTCGTGCAATAATCAAGCACATCCAGACAATCATGATCAGCTTCTTCTCTTATCTCCACTCTGTCTGCATCAGGCAAAAGTGTAGCAGGATTCACATTCACACACCTTTCCAGACTCAAATTGTTCGCACCTAGAATGAACTTTTCATACTTAGTCAGCCGACTATGTGACATGAACTGTGTTCGACTCCTTGTCAAAAGGATCGCCACACTATGGGGTACAAACACTTTTACTGGATACCCCATCACAATTCCCTCACTCTGCTCTAGGCTTCGGCAAGTGGCCGCTACCGCTTTCAGACATCGTGGCAGACCTATTGCCACTGGATCTAGCATTGATGAGAAATAGGCTATTGGCCTTCTTTGTCTTCCATGTTTCTGTATCAGCACTGAAAGTGCACACCCATTTCGCTCACTACAGTATAGCTCAAACTCCTTTTCATAGTCTGGCATACCTAGTGCAGGGGCTTCACAAAGACTGTTTTTCAGCTGTTTAAATGCCGCCAATTCTTCTTTGTTCAGTTCAAGGGGGTCTTTCACCTCACTTTTTGTCAACTTCACCAATGGTTTGGCAATCAGGGATAAGTTACTTATCCACTGACGACAGTACCCAACCATTCCGAGGAACATTCTTACTTCTCTTTGGGTCATTGGAGCTCTCATTCCTCTAATGATTCGGATTCTGTCTATGGTCACTTTCCTCAGGCCTTTCTCAATATTATGACCCAAGTATGTCACTTCCTTCTTACAGTACTGCAGTTTTGCTGGAGATACCTTAAGTCCTCCATCTGCCAGGTGATTTAGCAAAGCTATGGTGTCTGCTTCACAAGCTTCTCGTGTCTTTGACGCCACCAATAGGTCGTCAATATACTGGACCAAGACTGAATTTTCAGGCATGGTAAGGCTTTCCAGAGATTTCTTTAACAGCTGATTGAAAATGGAAGGGCTCTCTGTGTACCCCTGTGGAATTCGGCACCATGCCAATATACGGTTTCCAAACCTGAATGCAAAAAGTGGCTGGCTGTCATGATGCAAAGGTATGGAAAAGAAAGCATGACACAAATCAATTACTGTATACCATTCTGCATCATGCGGGATCTGATACACAATTACTGAAAGATTTGGAACAATTGGACAACAGGAAACGACAATCTTGTTAACCTTTCTCAAATCTTGTACAATCCTGAATTTCCCACTTGGCTTTTTCAGTCCCATGATAGGCGAATTACATGGACTGCTCATTATTTCCCTCAGCACTCCTTGTTGGATCATCTTCTCAATTAAAGGGGTTACCCCAGCTATTATTTCTGGGGTCAGTCTGTACTGTGGAATGTTGGGGTAAACAGCTCCCTCTTTTACAGCAATTCTCACTGGGTCTACATTTCTCATCAGGCCTACATCTTCCCCAGTGAAGTCCCAGACTGCTGCTTTCACTGTCTGTTTCAATTCTGGGGGCAATTCATCTGGATTGAATACAGCATAGGTTCCAGCAACCTCGCACTCTCGATTAGCTATGGTCATTTTATACAGGACATCCTCATCTGGTGTTTCAAAAGCTATTCCGTCTGGTGTACAGAATATGGTGCAATTCATTTTGCACAACAAATCCCTCCCTAATAGATTCACAGGACTGGTGTCACACACCACGAATCTATGCATGTCTGAGAATTTCCCTATTCTGACCTTTACAGGATCAGTAAGGTACGTTTTTATCTGGGTGTTCGACACACCAACTACTTGGATTGTTTCATCCGAAAGAGGAAGATTTTTCACATCTGCTGATCTGACAGTAGATTGTGTAGCTCCAGTGTCTACTAAGAAAGTAATATTTTCATCATTAACTTTCCCATCTACAAATGGTCCTGTCTGATCTATTTCTAGAGATGCGCCAAGTACGCACTCTGCTTCCTCTTTTCGGCACCGTCAATAGATTTCTTCTGGCTCGCTTTCATCATTGTGCATCCAATATTGTGACACAGCGCTCGCGGGTTGCGGTTTGTTTACCTGTTCTTCATTGTAGAATCCCGTTTCCTTGCTATATCTTTGTGTACTTCGGCTCTGTGGTAAGGGCGGTTTTGGCACTTGATTCTGTAGACCGACCGCCTTCTGCTGTTGCGGCGATGGGCCACTCCCCTCACACTGCACCTGTGGATTTAATGACGGATTTTCATCATTAGCAAGAGGTGGATTTTTACACTCGGATTTCCAATGCCCTAACCTGCCACAGTTGTGACAAGGGAACTTCTTCTTGGCTTCCTCAATGTACCCTTTCCCTTTCCTGGACCAAACTTTGATTTTATGCCTGGATTATTGGCTTGTTCTATTAGCTGAGCTTCCTGCCTCTCTGCAACTTTTACTTGAGTCCACATTGCCTTCTCCTTTAGTTTCCGCTGTTTTGCCTCAATTTCATCACTAAAGTATTTAGCATGTCTCAGAATCTCATCTATTTTCTTACTCTGCCAGTCCACGGTGTGCTGCCTGATCATGTCCCCAATCTCAGGACGCAGACCATACACAAATCTGTACACAAAATGACTCAGGTCCTTTTCTCCCAGGCTGTCATCCCCACTAAACTGTTTGAACGCCAGAATTAGCCTCTCATAATATGCGTGGACTGACTCTTTCGCTTCTTGAAGTGTTCGATCTATTTTAACCCCTTCTGTGCCACGCCCTTTCCCCCTCCTGTGCTGGGCGTTGTATTAGTGGGTGGGGTTCATGACGAGATAGTCTCGTCATGGGCACAGCGCAACCGTGCTCCATGACGAGACTATCTCGTCATGGGCACTGAAGAGGTTAACCCAATCTGTTTCCTTTGGGGGCACTTTATTCTTCAAGAAGGCCATGACCTGTTCATACTTCTTCATGACCTTCAGGTCTGGAGCTCCTGTTTTGGGATCTCTCGGGTATTCTTTAGTGGGCCAGTCTATGACTATCTTACATTCTGTCCACAAGTCTGCCGGCACTATTATATCAAACAGACTATTCAAGTCAATCCACAGTACCTTGGATAGTTTCACAAATCTGTCTACCTGTCTGTACCACTCGACTGGCTTTTCCCGTAATTTAGGGAAGTCATTTGTAAATGACAAAATGTCCTGTCTGGTCCATGGGACATGCACATATCCTCCTCCTGGAATCTCTCTCATAGGTAACTCCATTACCACTTTTTCCTTTTCTCTTACGGGAAACGCTGGGAATGTTCTGTCTGATATGTCATCTTGTTTCCTATACCATCTGCTCTTCCATTTGTCCACATCTCCCCATTTCCTTAATACTGTGATTATGTCCCTAATCTGCCCTATTCTTCCTGCAGCGTTCAGATTCTCAATGTCTTTTTCTGTAAAATCCACTCGGTAGGGCTTTTGTAATGCCTTTACCTTGTCCATGTCAATTCCCATTTCACTCGCTATTTCTGCTAGTCTGTCATGTAAATTCTTCGCTCTCCAGGTGATGCTCTTGCATAGGAACAGTAGTTCCTCATCTTGGTAGTTTTTCAGCTTTTCTGTGGGAATTGTCCCCACTATCAATTCTTCTAACACCATCCTCAATTTCGCAACATCAATGGTATGTGATTCTTTTTCTTTATCCTGCAAACCTTTTAGCCAGTCATTCAAATCTTCAGTAGTTATGCTCACTGACTTCTCTGCATTCCCTGGTTCTGTCAGTCTCTGTGGTTCTAACATTGATCCCTCTACCCTTCGGCCTTTCTCAGCAGTATCGGAACAATAAAATGGATTCTTTGACACAGGAAGTTCACTTTTACCCATAGCATGTCCCCAGGAACTTTCTTTCGTTTTCATCAGGGGCTGTTCTGCCTGTCTTTGGTTCACATACGGAACTGTTAGTCCCTGCTCACTGTTTTTCTGCTTCTCAAAAATAGGCATAACAGGACCTATGGTCACAGGAACTGTAACTGCTTCTAGATTTTTCGTTAGTTCCCTTATTTTCTCAGTCAATTCTAAGGTGGTTTCTGCTAGTTCTCTAGAATTTTCATTCTCAGCCTCAGACCCTTTCTCTTTAAGTGAATTTCTCCGTTTTACTTCTGGGGTCATAACTTCTGTTTTAATGATTCTCAGGGTCTCCCTCACTGGTGTTCCTGTAGTGGGCGTTTCTGGTTCCTGTCTGTATGGAGGCGGGCTTTTGTAAAACATATCATCTAAAACATCGTCATCTGTGTCACTAGCCCCATACCTCCAGGTTTCTACATGATTTCTTTTTTCCAGACATTTTCTTCCTCCACTTTCTCCTTCCGAGGAAATAATCCTTCTGTCATACTAGCATCTCGCCACCTCCTCATTCTATCGCTATGAGTTTCTCGATCGTTCGGCCGCCCGAACATGTACCGGTACCTGGATCCATTTCTCTGCTTTTCTCGCTCATGCATCTCATCTTCCCACTCTGTCAATGCCTCAAACTGCGTAGGCCTAGGTCGCGGATCTAAATTCATCATCCTTTCCCGTAAGTTCCTTAATATGGCCAAATTAAAAGACCCATCCTCTGGAAATGCTAGAACTCCGTCTTCCTTTGTATATTTTGCCCAATTGTCTAACCAAATACAGGTATGATACCCATATTTTGCAACCATAAAGGATGCGGGGGTCTTTGATGGAGGAAGTAACTGTCCTTCCCTCGTCACAATTTTCTTGTCCTTTACAAATAAATTTTTCAATTTACTAAACACAGACTTTTTCTTCCTCTCGGGTGAATGATAATACATTTTCCTGCCTTCCGTGAACTCTTTTAGTCTTCTATACCTCGGTATGATTTTTTAATTCAATAACAGCGCGACTCTCACTCACGCACCAATCCTGGCACGTCTACGTCACTGTCACAACCTCCAATCCCTGCGCGACTCACACTAATGCACCAATCCCGGAGCGCCTACGTCGTTGTCACAACTTCCAATCCCTGCGCGACTCACACCAACGCACCAATCCTGGAGCGTCTACGTCGTTGTCACAGCTTCCAATCCCTGCGCGACTCACACCAACGCACTAATCCTGGAGCATCTAAGTCGTTGTTCCAATCCCTGCGCGGTCCTTCTGACGTCTACAGTCGCTGCAGCGGCTTCTACTCCTGACTCCTGTCCTCAGTCTACGCCTCCTTTACAAAACTACTCGGTAGACTTTGTTTCAAATTTACAATACTGGTTAGTTACAACGTACAAACATCTCCATTGTCTGCTCCGCTAGCCACAGAATAGCAAAAGACCTTTCCCACGAGAATCCTGTTTTCCTGAGAGCAGCGCTTGCCTCTGCCCTTCTACAGAATTATTACGTCCGTTGGCAAAGTAGCGCATCCCTCTACTTCACCCTTCTATTAAGCATCTATTAACTGTTCTCTCCGGAATTAAGACACATAGTTGGAAACGCAATGCTCCTGAGAAATAAAACCAGAGTTCCGCAATTAACCCGAATGCTATTTCATTCACGCACTTTCACGCAAGAAAAATATAGTTCATTCATACAGAATCCTGCTTTTCCGAGAACAGCGTACAGTCTGTCCTACTACAGAATAATAACATTCGTTAACAAAGCAGCGCTTACCTCTACTCTGTCCTTCTAACAAGCTCAGAGAACACCTTCTACCTTTTCAGTAAAAAGCGTTATCGGCATACCTATTGGTTTCCTGGTACTTTAGACTGAAATTTCACAAATAACTCTTTGCTATCATATACACTTCTCTCACACAGAAATTATCTCTACTGGCAACACTCAGCGACGCCACCGAATCGAACCCAGATAATGCGACGCGCAACTTCAATTTTTATGTGTTTCCCCGTGTACCTACGGGCAACCACAATCCCGTCTTTCCCGAGAACAGCGCTTACCTCTGTCCTACTACGGAATTGTCACCGACTTCTTACATCCCTGAAGCCATACAGACTACATAGAACTCAATACGACTTTAACATATAGTGTTAATACATATCATCAACATCACTTGATAATCAATAAGCTATATATATATATATGCCCAAATCATCAACCAGAACAATAAAACTCATCTCTAGCTACCCAAGATACTGGTAACTATATATATACACTCATCAGACCTAGACAATAAAACCATCATCTTGCTACCAAGAAAACTGGTGCAGTTCAGAACACAAAATCTCCTACTGCTTCCACGGACGGAATGATTTCACAGTCACACGCACATACACACATCACACGCTGGTGGGGCCCATAACACCAACATTCATTCTCATCAATCTATCCGTGCCTACAGGGGAGATTGGGTCTTCAATTCTCCTTCCGAACTACAGCTTTATTTCCCTTGGATGGAGGAGACCACATTTACTTACTTATCCTGACAATTCCTCCATCCGGAGGCCAATTGGATCATTTAGTTGACTAGGGATGTGATGATAAACACTTCAATTCATTATGCTAATAAAATATACATTTCAAGAAATAACCACCCGACACAGTTCTTCAAACAATCAATTCTTTATCTAATTAAATTTTGTAAATCAACGTCCTAACAAGTGCAATAGAATCTTGAGTCATAATTACCTATTCTGGCTAAACGTCGTTCTCTAAGTCAGAATAGGGTCCTCAGAAAATCATCAAAGAGTCTAGCATCCCGTCCTCTGCTGTCAGCGTCGTGAATAGCATCGATCAGGGTGCGTCTCAAGATCGTAGGGTGGTAACCTAATTTCCCTCTCTGGACTACTAATATTTATACTGAAATTTTGCATATAAAGGAAACATTTCATAATTTCTAGTCATTTCATTGGCTGAATTCAGCCCCGTCCCAGGATTTTAAGCAACAAATTTAATGTTCACATTCGGATGATGTATTAAACTAGGCGTATGGGAAAATTGTTCCCAGGTCAGGAATGTATCAGTCTATTGTGGAAAAGGTGGCGTTTGGTTCCAAACTAGCAACATTTCTTCCATGTTCAGGGACATTGGCTTCTCGCCCAGAGTAGTCTTCATGGACCTGGTTCAGAGGTTCAAGGAGAGGTTGCTACGTAGTCAGTGCAGACGCCTTCCTCTGCTGTCAATTGCATGAAGTCATGTACTTTAGTGTGCATTCGGTTGGCGGCCATCTTTTAGCAGGCCGAAATAGTCAACTTAAGGTAAAGAAACACAAAACGTAATTAATACATGGAAATGAATAAAACAATGTTATTCCCTTGCTAATACCCCTATGTGTATGTATTTATCTAGCCATATGCGACAATTAAAGCCGTTAAATGCAGGTTTATTTAGGCTCAAATCACATAAACATTGCTTAACTAAACATATAATTTTTAATATGCGTACAATCTTAGTTCACCTATTAATTTAGCTATGCAAATGCGTTCCCACGTATGTTCTCTTGATTAATAAGGTTGGTTAGTTTATCACAGCATACTGTTTAATCATTAAAATTATCATTTAGTCCTATTAATATAAACATATATAAATGGATTGGGTATACCAAATAATTTTATTTTACCCGCTCCAGCAGCAGCTCCAATAAACATGTATGTAAATTTTCAACAACCGGTGGCACTTTTTTGTCTGTGGTAAGAGGATCATCATTCTGGTGTTGGTGATGAGCAGGAGCTGCCACTGGACCCACGTATGCTCAAGAGAACCACACGCCACAACTGTGAACTAAAGAGTATAACTGCAAATTAATCTTGTTATTTTTGCGCATTGGTGTCTTACCACAACAACATGGAGGCCTCTTTTGGGCTGGGAATTGCTGCATCTATAATATTTTGGGAGTCGACTGTAAGTGCGTGCAGTAGCACTCCTGTCATCATTACGTGATTCAGTGCATTTCAGCAGAGCAACGTCCACCATCTTAGGTATACAGTCAGTGCATTTCAGAGCTATCATAGGCATTTCAGAGGATGTCCCTGTGTCAGTAGAAGCGTTATGCCGCAACGGGCCAGCCATTTTGTATTGTGAGTAGTTTTGATTATGTGTGCCATTTTTAATACGGACACTCATTGGTGTGGTTGGTGGACATTTTCCGTTGAAACTCTTCACAAGGATTTATGAGGTGCCATTTTGAGTTGGGCCCAGCCACTAAGCAATGAAATGAACAATTTTCTCTACAAAGTGACATTTTGGTTTATCTATGTGGAGTCACATGGTGAACAGGAAGTGATTTTGGGTCAACCACTGCTTGAAATTGTTTCAAGATATTATTCCTTTTCATCTACTGCCAACAGCTTATGCACCTTTTGCTACTGTGTCTAAAATTGCACATGATCTGGAATATTGGGAACTGTTTAATATATGACGTTACAATGCAAACAATTACAACACATGCTTTTACATCGCAGTTTTTACAACACAACTACTATTACATTGCATAATTTTACAAAGCATACCATTACAACGCATTTTTTAAAACTACCATTACAACGCATACCATTACAACGCATACCATTACAATGCATAATTCTTTTAGTGCAACGGTAGGGTAAATGTTGGATAACGTAGGGGTAAAATTGACTATTTCCCCTCCATTGAGTGCAACAGTAGTGACAGTGTTGGGTAGCGTAGGAGTAAAAATTACTAGTCCCACTTCAGTGAGTGCAACAGTAGGGAAAGTGTTGGATAGTGTAGGGGTAAAAATTACTATTTCTAACTACCCTAAAACCTATACCCACCCTAAAACTTAAAAATCTCCATTACTAACCTTATAATGCGTTGTGATGGCATGCTTTGTAATGGCATGCGTTGTAATGGCATGCATTGTAACGAGATGTGTTCTAATGACATGGGTTGTAATGGCATGCGTTGTAATAGCTTGCGATGTAACGGCACTTGCATTGTAAAAGTTGCATTGTAAAGGCTTTGTGATGTAATGCCTGCGTTGTAATGGACGTTTTTCAGAGCTGTTACACGAACATCTGCAAAGTACTTTCCTGACACACAATTCAATTATAATTTCCTCATTCAAACTGTATGGTAGGGCGTGTCATCTCCTGGCACACTCTTATTATTTGCTCCAGGTACCATTTCATCTGAAATACTGTGATACGCACACTATCATTTTATTTTTCAGCTTACTGTATGGTAGGGCATGTTATCCTAGTTTTTCAGTGAGACACACTCTCTGATTTTCAGTTCCAGACATAATTCCATCTGAAATATTGTGATACACACACAATTGTTTTATTTGCGTATCAACTTTGTAGTGATATGCATTCTACTGTATGGCGCATTTTGCCAAAGTATGCGAGAACCAGGTGAAACAGACAGTGAAGAGTAACAGTGTAGTGGCAAACCTTGGGAAGGAAAGATGTGGTGGCCAATTGGACAAACTTCAGGAAGAACTCAAGGATATGGTTTTAGTTGTTAGTGAGGACACTGTAGGTACAGACGATCCTTCTATCAATTTAGACCCATCTGCAGAAATCCAGATTGGTGGTAGATCAATGAAACTGTTAGTGGATTCAGGATGTAGAATAACTATGGTCACACAAAAATAGTTTGATGAACTTTAGCTGGGAAGAATTTTAGAACCTCCTGATCATGCACCAGTTTATAATGAAAGGAGCCTAAGTGGTCAGTGATGAGCACATCATTGACTTTATAGTCTACGCATATATACTCAAAGTAACTCTATCCATCCTACTATTATAAACCCACTTCTGGTATTTCTTTTTAACTTTAGATTCTCTGATTTTCATTTTGTAAGCAACTAATCCACCTCTGCCATTTCTAGAATTACCTGGAGAACCACCAGTGGTGTGGAGGAACTGGTTTGGTGCTTTTAAAACATATCTGGGGCCATAGGAGCTTCGATATTTCGTCCAGAGCAGAAACATATTTTGCTATTGCATTAATTTTTAAACATTTGCCCAAGGTGGAAAGTACCGAAGAACCGATGGATGTACATAAAGACTCTGTATAGAAGCTGGAACTGCATTTGGATATCCATCCTAGCATGGTGGTTTTGAGACACAGATTTCAAATGAGTAAACAACAGGTCATAGAAAATGTGGACAGTACTGTGGTAAGTAATGTGTCAGTAATGTGGTCAGTACTTAGGAGACTGGTGGCAGATTGTCATTTTGATAATTTTTCAGGCCAGTTGGTTCAACACCAATTTATATGCCACTGTACAAACAAATCTATACCACAAAAATGATTGTCTTTAGCTAGTCTAACTCTAAACAAAACATTGCATATAGCTAAAAGTGTAGAAACGTCATAGATCTCTGTGAAAGAAACTGAAGAGAAAAAAAACAGTGGTGGCAAACGTTATATGACAGAAAGGGAAAACCAATGTAAAGACCACTGTTCATTCCAAATAGGTAACAAAACCAGATATGAATGTCTTTATACAAACAAATATGTGTTTAAGTGTGGAAATGTATCACATTTCAGCAATGGGAAACAATGTCTGGCAAGAAATGTTACTTGCAGGAAATGCAATAACTTGGGTCATTTTGCCAAAGTATGTCAGAACCAGGTGAAACAAACAGTGAAGAGTAAAGGTGTAGTAGCAAACCTTGTGAAAGAAAGTTGTGATGGGCAATTGGACAAACTTCAGGAAGAACTCCAGGATATGGTTTTAGTGGTTAGTAAATACACTGTAGGTACAAACGGTCCCTCTACCTGAGTAGACCAAGATGCGAAATCCAGATTTATGATAGATCAGTAAAATTGTTTGTGGATTGCGGAGCTAGAATAACTGTGGTCGCACAAGAGTTATTCGATGAACTTTATCTGGCTAGAATTTTAGAACCTTCCGGTCATGCACCATTTTCTTATGAAGAGAGATGTATTGATCTTCCAGGTTTTTTTAAAGTATGTTGATTTTTAGAAACAGGAAAACCTTTGCTAAGATATATGTGGCAGACTGTGTATTTTAGAGTGGTTTCATCAATGTCTGTTTAAAATGGTCTTGAGGCCTGGCACAAAAGAGCAAGTCTCCATAGTGGAGGAGAGCCTAGCAGAAGAGGTGGGTGCACAATTTCCTTCAGTGTTTCCATATAAACTGGAGCCCATTAAAGGCTTCCAGCAAAACATTTACATTTAAGAGGGATTCATACTGGTGAAACACAAACTATGCAGTGTGCCATTTACCATTAGAGAAGATCTTTGGAAAGAGTTGATGAAGTTGTGTGACAACAGAATCATTGAATCATCACTATGGCTGTCACCCCTCATTGTAGTTCATAAAAGGAATGGCAAACTGAGTGTGTGTGGACATGTGTGACTTGAACAAGGCTATTTGGATTGATTCCCGCTCTCCTTCTGTTATGCCAGGGCTCATACATTACACAGCTTCCGTGTCTTCCATTGGAGCATCCCAATATCGTAGTATGCCATTTGGGTTAGCCTTGGGGGCGTCAGTTTTCCTGAGAAATTATGTGCCAAGTGTTCAGGGATATAAGATGAGTTGTCGCATTTCAGGATGATGTATCGATATTTGCAGAAAGCAAGGTTGAGTCATTTGCCCCTTGGTTCTTCATAAACTAAGTTCTCTAAAACTAAAATGCAGCAAGCAGAAGAAAGAAATTGAGACATGACATCCTGGATGATAACAAACTATTTCACCAAGAAAATCACTTTAGCAAACAATTAAACCTCTCTCCGGCTCCAACATCAGCAAATCCATGACTCCAGCCCAATCCCTGTGCGATGAACTGGTAAAATTTTACCAAACTAAAGTAAAGGAAGTGAACTACGAATTCAAATATACATAGCTGAAATATAATTCCTGCTGGGTGTAAACTAAACCTTTAGGAACTGTGAAGAGTCAGCTAAGGAAAATGCTCTCTTCTGAAGGAAGATGAAGTGACTCAAATAATTGAAATTCCCAAGTCTCCCTCCGATCCCTGTTCCCCCAAAATTCTTAATGAAATTGTAGATAATGTAGAAGTCCCCCTTTCCAACTTACTGAATGGTATTATTCTTACAGGACAGTTTTCCAATGTTTGAAAAAAGTAATCCATTCTTCTATTGATGAAGAAAACACTCTCTTTACCCCAATGAGGTAAAAAGCTACCGCCCTATTTCATGTCTGCAAATGCCAGCGAAAATCTTAGAAAAACATCTCAATACTGAATTAACAACTTTCTTAGATAAAAATTAAGTAGTGGATGGTGTACAATATGGTTTCAGGAGGAACGAAAGTACTGTGTCATCTTTGGTAGTCACCACTGAGGAGATCAGGTAAATGATGGACAATGGAGGGAAGGCTGTGATAATCCTGTTGGATTTAGCCATATCCGTTGACACCCTGAGTCACTCTGTGATGGTAGATTGCCTAGATGACATGGGCATTGATGCTCGATCTGCTGAACACCTTTCTCTCAGATAGAGAACAGTCGGTCTCCCTTGGAGAGCATACATCAAAACCCTTCTCATTGCCCTATGGAGTTCCACCCTCTTTAATATCTATGTTGTCCCCCTGGCCAGGTTAATCCACTCCTTCAATTCTTTTTACAATTTTCTATGAAGATGATACTCAAATAGTGGTGCCAATTTCAAGCGTTGCCGAAGACACCACCAAACACTTCAACAACTGCATGAGTGAAGTTGTTAGATGGATGAGAGAAAACGGTCTCAAATAGAATGAAGAGAATCTGAGAACATCTGCCCCCCCTTGCGGGTCCATAAGGTCAGGAACTTAGGAGTCATCTTTGATGTAAATATTGCATTCTCAGATCAGATAAACAAGCTCACCTTATCCTACATGTTTCTCTTAAGAACTCTAAGAAAGATTCTCCCATTCATTAAATTTGAGCCTCAGAAATCAGTAATCATTGCCCTGGTGCTTCCCAGGTTAGATTAATGTAACACCGTTTTTGTAGGGTATCCATCAACAATCTCTAAATTAATTGCAAATTCTACAAAATTCAGCAGCTTGCCTCTTAATGGGAATTCCAAAGTTTAAATCTGTCTTACATGCACTGGTTGAGCTACACTGGCTTCCCATCAGGAAGCAAGTAGCTTTCAAGGCACTATGCACTGCATACAAATCTCTTCATGACATAGGAAAGGAGATTCAAATGGTAAACACCTAGGAAAGCTCTGATATCTGCCATCTCAAGATAGTGGAACACCTAAAACAAAGAAAGCATCATGGGGTAGAGGTTTTATTTCTGTACCTGTAAACTGTGAATCTAAATGCCTTTGCATCTCAAAACTCAATCCAATTTCATCTGTTTTAGAACACAACTTAAAAGTAGGCTTTTTTCATGCATGCTGCCCAATTAGTCTCATAATCTGTTACTTTTGGCACATGCCAGCATCAAGATGCCTCTGGGCATTCACATGCACTATAAAAAATATAAATATCAATATCAATATTGTGTGTTACCCATCTTGTGAGAAAAGGGGGCAGTTCTTAAGACTAAAAAGGGAAGACTTTGCAAAAACAGAGTCAAGGACTTTTGACATATTGCTTCTGGAGATGTCTTTGAGCCAAGGCCAGGTTTGGTTAGTGCCATAATTGATGTGCAGGCTCCCACTGACAAAACTACTATTACCATTTTTGGAGATGTGCAAGTTTTATGTGAGTTTTATTCCTGACCATATTTTACACATTAAATCCTTTATGTTACTCTTAAAAAAAGTGTTAATTTCAATTAGTATGCCACATGGCAGGATTCATTTGAATGGATAAAAAAGGAACTGGCCAGTTCTAAAAACCTCAAACCATTTGACCCTTAGCTTCCATGTTACATCACTGTGGATGCTTGACTATGGTCTCGGTGCTGTCTATACCCAATAAAATGATCCAGTAGAAAATATAATTAGTTATGCCTCTAGGGTGCCTAGGGACGCTGAAACCCATTTTTCAACTATAGAAAAGGAAGTGCTGGCATGTCAGTGGGCCATGCAAACATTTAACCTGTGTATTTGGGGAACGAGGTTCACCATAAAAAAGGATCATAAACCTCTGGTGGCTATTCTATCTGATGAGAAGATCAAAGATCAGACTCCCAGAATTTCCAGGCTGACAACAAAATTGTTGCAGTACCAGTTTGACATTGTTCACATGCAAGGAGGAAAGAATGTGTGTGCAGACTTTTTGTCTAGGTTTGCTGTTCAAGCTAATAGTATGGATGACAATGAGGATGCTATGGATGAAAATTGTTTGATTGCTGCTTTGGACCCTAAAGAAATGTGTGCGGTTTCAGAACATGAATGAAGGAATGAGATGAAGTCAGATGAGGTTATGAAAGAAATACTGTCTCACATTTCCGGGGTTTTGCCTACAGATAAATATCTTCTGAATCTGTGTCAACCGTTTTGGAAACTATCTAATGAGTTGCTGGTGGACGATGGTCTTCTCCTAAGTGGAGAAAAGTTGGTACCATCAGTTGGGTTGAGGTGCAAGTTCATGAGGGTTGCTCATGAGGGACATCTGGGTGCCACATCCACCAAAAAACAATTGAAACAAACGTCGTGGTGGCCTTCAATGGATAAAACAGTTGTTAGGAGAATGTGTTCTGTGTATGAGTTCAGAAAAGCGTTTGATAATTCTTTGAGAATGTTGCAAAAACGTTTCAGGGATAATAGGCAGTGATCCAAGCAACCACTCTCAATTCAATGTTTTCTAAGTAAAACAGGTTTCATGTTAAAAAAAAGATTTCTTTGTTTAAGCACAATCACAAACATGGTGGTCTGCTGACCCTTGCAGACAACCATCCTAGTGATTGTAGCCTATTGCAGGGGTTACATATTGCTACCAGCCTAATAAATATTAATTTTGGTGTTCATTCACCCTCTGCAATTCAGTATTTTGTGAGCTGATATATTTGTACACATGTCAGTTTGCAAAATTGTGGACATTTTTTTTATGAGCATGCCACTACCACTGCTGAATGACAGTACTGCTGAATTTCAAGATTGCCCCTTCTTGCTTCTACCACACGCATCTTTCTGCCATCAGCCTACACTTTCTGTTTCTATTACTGATTCTTGGAAGTTCTTTTCCAGATCTGCTTTCTCCTTAGTCAATGTTTTCCTATCTCTCTCTTACTTTTCATTTCCTCTTTTCTGCCTTTTTTTCTCTCTTGCTTTGGGCTAAGGTTTGTTTATAAAAATTAAGTCTTGGTCTATAAAATGAGTGCTAGCGCCCACCATTTGCACTTCCTTTACGAATTAAGCACTGGGTTCCATGTAGCAGTAGAGATCAAAGTAAAAACAGCCCCAGTGTGCTGAAAGCAACCAACAGAAGAGGAGCACATGCATGGGAATGTATGCAAGCAACAGGTATTGAAACCTTTTAAAGATTCAGAAAATGTTTGAAGATACCACTGTTCACGCAAGCCTTTGGTACGCAACAAAAAGGATAGTTCATACTCACTCAGACCATTTCCCCCTCTGCCATGGTTGTCAGCACTTTTAATTCCTACACCACACAGACCTCCCATGTAATCATTCATGCACCCTCAAAAAGCACTAAACTCACCTATGGGCTGAATGACTCATACAAAAGCCACAATCAATAAAAGTAAAAGAAAAGAAAATATTTATAAAATATATTGCCACAGATGGGCAATGTTACTTCATGGTGGCCGAAAATACTTTCTCATCTTTAGTCATGAATGAAGAATTCAAAATGTCTGGAGGAAGTAAAATTGTATCACTGGATGGGAGCAAACTGCTCGTTCTGTTACCGCCAGTCCTCCCAAGTGCAATGTGTTATATGAAGTTCAGTATAGTGTGTGCACTCTCAATCATATGTGTTTGTCATTCATTATCAGCACAGCGAGTGCTAGACATTTCTGGACACGTTTCATGGTGTTAAACATAACATTATCAGCGTGCTTGCTTTTAGGGTTACCAGTACTAGACCTCAAAGAATGTAGAAACCTTCAATCAGCCAAAGGTTACTGCATCACTGATGAGATCCAAAGCACTTCTTAACACTCTCCATAAGACAAAGATGGTATACTGAAGATTTAATCTCAATGCTATCAGATGTCTGCAATAATCTGCAGATCTCCTCAAAATATGCATCATAGACGATTACAGACTGAACCATACTGTACCTAGATACAACCCACACCCCACTTTTTATTTAAGCCTAAGCATGCTTGCCCACTTCTACAGAGACAGTCAAGGAAGGCAAGGTGAGACAAATGTCTATTGCTGAGGAGAAACTTGGCTACTGATTGCTAATGACCTTAGATTTCACTTTGTGAGAGCCCAATGTCACCATATCAAACCCATGTTAGTGGTCTTCACAGAACCATCCCTATAGGCTATTATGCTACAACGTTGCTCATTGAAACCATATGCTTTGACTTTGGTAGATTCCCACTCCCACACAGGTATTTTTGTCTTCAGTAGGCAACATGCAGTACCTGCTCCACTTTTTGCTTAGTACCTATAATGCTCTTTCTTTTCTATGATTGGTTACTTGTCTGACAAGGGTTTTTGGACACCATAAAAGTTCCTTCCCTTCACTGTTCTACTTTGCAAAGTGAAATGTTCCTTTTGCTGCCTGGTTGATGCTTTATTTTCCTTTCAGTTACCTTGATCTTTTAGTTTCTGCAAACCTGTTATTTAGTGTTGCAATACTGTACATATTGACTTGCTTAAGCATTCAGTTTGTCAAATTTCCAAAGTCTGACACCAGCAATCGAGCTTCAAGTCCCCCCATTTTACTAAGTTCATCTCTGTGCAGCTCCAGTTGCAATGTTACATTACAGTATACAGAACATTAAGGGATGAGGTACCACAAATTAGCCTAGACTCCCTTGGGCTCAACCATCAGCTGTATTTTTTCTCATCTGCCTAAAACAATGCATATGCCTGATGCCTAATGAGACGTTCTAGGTCTGGTAGGACATGAGTACAATGAGAGAGACAGGGGAGTTATTTCAGAACACCTCATGAAATAGACATCACATTGTATATTTTCTGGCAATTGAAACATTGTCTTTTCCTGATAAATGACTAGAGTGAACAAGTTCCTTATGATTGGAGACACAACTCAGTGGATTTATGTGAGGATTATTATGGCTTCTTGGTGTGGAACTAAGTGCTGCACATAGATAATATGAGAATTATTTTGTATCTGTAGGGAATGGTCCTGAATTCCATTCAAGCCTTTGAATGTGATGCAGAGTGACTGAATTAGGACACCACCATCAGCTGGTGATATTATTGTGCAAGATACAAAAACAATCATTTAACCATATTCTGGGCGATCCATGGTCTAATGGCTGTGATTGATATGGTATAGTCAAGTTGGTCTTCCCCCAAACATTTTGCCTTACTCCTCCATATTTTATTGATTTTGTTTTGTTAGTCTTAGGACTTTGTTCACTTACCCAGTGCTAAAGTGTGTGTGCTCACTCCTTAAACCATGATAATATTGATTTAGCTTCAATTGGCATATTTAATTTACTCAGAAGTCCCTAATAAAGTGGTACTACTTGTGCCCAGGCCCTGTAAATTAAATGCTAATGGTGGACCTGTCGCACTTGTTGTCCCACCCACTTACGTAACCATGAAGACCTGTCTCAGGCCTTCCATTGCAGCCTGTATGAGTAGTTTAAACTGCTATTTCGACATGGCCAAATCAGCCAGGCCTAAATCTTCTATTTTAATACATATGTCACCCCTAGGGTAGGCCCTAAACAGATCACAGGGCAGGGTGCAATTTGATGTTAAAATTTTACATGTTCGGAAAGTCAAAAACTCTTACATTTGTTTTCACCATTGCAAGGCCTACCTCTCCCATAGGATGACATTAGGGTTTCCTTATTACATTTAATAAGGATAAATTCCAAATGGGAACAGGTAAAAAGTTAATTTTTAGTGTCTTTTAAATCATAACAAAAACGTACCTTTAATGATAAAGTCAAATTTCAAATTACAGTATTGAAAATGCCACTGTTAGAAAATTATAATTTTCCTGCCTTAGCCATGCAGTGCCTGCAACCAGCCTCTGGGTCACATGACAAGGTGTAGTTGTCAGTTGGTCTTTGCGTATTCCTTCCAGACAGCCAGCATAATAGTGAGCTTAGGTGTGCCTGGATGAACCATCACGGGCAGGATGGAGGGGAAGATGGGCATAGACCCACTTGCGCCTAAATAGGTTGTGACTTGCCTTCACACAAATGATCGAATACCCCCTGTCGTTAGTCTATAGCCAGGGAATTGGAGGTAGGACACCTGAGCACTTGTAAGGGAATTCTCTTGAAGCTTCTCCCACTTCCAAGAAGGCACCAGGTATAAATATTGGACCTCAGAACCAACTATTCAGTACACTTGTGAACCTGTGGAAGACTACTAGGAAGAAGGACTGCTGAGCTGCTGAAAGGACTGCCACTCTGCTGGACTGCTACCCTGTTGGACTGCTGCCCAGGTGGATTAGTTTAGCCTGACCATTCTGTGCCAAGGTGCTAGAGGGATGAGCACACATTAATTTGGGGTTCGCTGCTGACTTTACCCTGACAAGGATTGTGGTTGCGGCTTGAATAGTGTGTCACCCCCCTAAACCAGCAACCCAATTTCTTACAGCAATTATATGGTTGGCTTTCAGACTGTCTGGGAGAAAGGATTCTGGACCAGATGGAGATGGGAGTTTAACTACTTGATTAACCTGTTTCATCAAGGAGAGAGAAGTATAAACTACAGGTCATGAGTTTACACACAGCGCTGATTGGAGGAAGATAGGGGCTCAATTTGGCAAGCTAATGGAAGGCATTATGGGTGGCTGAGGAGAACCTGCAGGGGATAATGTTGGTCATGTCAGCAAGGAAGTCAAGCTTTATCTGAGGCATCAGATTGTGGATGACATAGAAGGGGAGAGGGGGATATTGAAGTGGACTGGGTAAACCTAGACTGTAGCATGTTGCAGGGAGAAACCAAGGGAGCACTCACCACATGATGGCTAAGGAAAGTATGCAAGTATTAAAGTGCTTTATTTATTTTTTGTTATTTATTTTATTGAAATAGATTACATAAGATGAAATAAGACAGTACATTATTAAATACACTCCAATCAAATATGCAATGATCCATAGAATATTAACCCCCCTCAAACCACAAAGTATCAACAATTGTTTACAGTAAAAATATTGTGAATCGGAAAATAGAATATTTCCCTAACAGAAGTGACACCCACGTCTCAATCAAATGGTGTTTTCACATCTCTCTTACAGCAGCTTGTCTCCTGTTTGAATGCACTCGAAAAAGACATTCTGCATCACATCACTCAGCCTTTCGTTGACCAGCATACCTTGCCATAGCATGCAACATATTTCCCTTACATCTCCAACCTGACTCTCAACACGCCCACCTCCACCTCGTTCTGTCATCCCAGCTTCTTTGTACAGGTGTTGCACCACCGCCATTCTACACCAAACCTGCAAGGCCCATAATTTGGTGAAGACAGACATGGACACTACAGCTATTCATAGGGAGGCACGAATACGGAAAGGGGTAAGGTAAATAAATGCAAAAGGTGAGTGAGTGTCTTTTTTGTGTCCTCCATCGGATTTTCAAAAACAAACAGAAGCAATTCAGTGAAACCAAATAAACCAGAGAAAAGAAATGGAACAAAAATCACAAGCTTCTTTAGGAATCTTAATTTCCAACACAGAATTCAATGCATGCAAACATATGCGGTTTGGTACGTATGTATGAAACTTCAATCATGGACTTGAAGGTTTTGGTACAGTGAAACAATACTGGAGCTTCGTTCTGGCTAAGTGTTCGAGTTTTGCTGATATGGATAATAAACTCAGGGGCGTATTTATGACTTTTGTGACTCAGGACAGTGCAGCAATTCACCTTGCTGTGCTGCCCTGCATCACAGGGAAAACGCAGGAATGCACTGTATTTATCCAATATGGTGTATTACTGTCCTTTTTCCTTGCACTGGTGCCATTTCGGCAGCCTAGCTCCAATGTAGGATCCCCTCCACCATGGTGCAAGGGTGCCTGCATTGAATGTAGAATTGCTTTAGCGCAGGAAGTGGTACCTCCCTGCACAAAAAACAATCATGGGAGTCTGTTTCCTCAGTCTATGTGTGCTGCAGAATGCACCTACGGGTGTTCTCCCCCAAGAAAATCTTGGAAAAAGAGCAGGTAAATGGTGCATTTTCAAGCAAATTTGAGAAAGCAGGAAGGTTAATAAAGCAATTGTAAATCTTTTCTAACAAAGACGGTGACTGGCAAAACTGCCAGACTTATCGGATGCATATCAGACGCCGGCCGCCCACGTGCTCTGTCCATCTGTGCGCTATTCTTTCTCAAGTGATGGTTTGTACTAAACTGAGCTGGTATTCCTTGAATTCCAAGAAGGTCGTTAGTATTCCTCAAAAAATTTCAACTCATCAATCAAAACAGTGTGAGACTGAAATTCTCCTTTGTGGGACAAACACAGGAAGAAAACCACTGAATCAAGATGAGACAACTGAGATAGACGCTATAGCCAGCCAGTCATGTGCAAGCAGCCAACTTAAGCGAAGTTAGGCCCTATCCATACCAGTAGGTAAAGCTAAATGTGTAAACATTCCTATGGGCAGTGTCCACCTTTTTGTCTGAAAGGTTGCATTTGGAAGCAGCGCTCCCACTGCTTCTTTTACAACATATTTTTTGCTGTTACTGATAAATAAAGGAACAGGGAGTGGATAGGGTGAAACCTTTGACCTCTCACAAGACCCTGTTTCAGACCACCAGCTTAGTGTGTAACAAATTCCCTGTGATTCTTAAGAGCTCCAGGGATGGCCCCCTTGACAAACGAGCTGCCCATCTCATCTTCCTATTTTTCTCCTCTCATCCATATCACTTTGAGATAATTAGTGCTCTAAAATCTCTGAAGGAGCAGGCTACCTGCTGCACCAACACACGTCATCAGTCAAACAGAACGCAGAGGGCGCCATCATTTATTCTTAAAGCCAAGTAGGGCACAGTGAACGAGAAACTTTTTGTGAGGTTGCTTTTGTACATGTTCAAAGAAAGAGCACTTTGATAAATACTTTCAAAACACAGGGATATAAAGACGAACTCTCTGACTAGTGAGTAATGCGATCTAACCTGCAGGCAGCACTTTCATTGTGGCTGAACATGATGTTCTACCAAGGAAAGAAATGAACCTCGAGAGTATGTGGGTCTTGTCCCACACCCATTATAATTTTTGTAAGCCAAGAAAACTTATAGTAAGTTCAAGAAAGACCTTACAGCAAACAGGCAATTAAAAAAAATATATTTGTTGAAATTTGTCCTCATGTTTAGATAAATAAAACAAAAAACAGCTGGGTGGAATCATGAGACCCAGCGTGCCGGGTGGAAAAAAACGGACTCACCCACCCCCCCTTCAGAATCATCCACTGAAAAACAAACACAAACTGGCAGACAATGGGCTTTGGGCAGAGAAGGAAAGGATTAGACACTCCTTGCCCTGTGTGAAATCTGCCAAACTCCTGAGAACCCAATGACAACAGTAGGTGATGAACACACAAATAGAAACCGTAGAGTGTTTCCTAGGATGGAGAACAAAGAAGGTTGTCATCACCAGACCCCTACCCGCCACACACAGGAGGAGCCCTGCTGGAACAAACAGGCTTAACTCAAACAGCACTATGGCGACGTCAGGCCGTTTATATAATAAATGCATACACCACCCAGCACGTTTATAACTTTGACATTTATAAATCCTGTGTCTCTCCCCTCAAAAAGTTGGGAATTAGAGAACAAAGGGGGCTTATTCACAAGGATCTATCGCAGAGTTAACGGCACTTTATTGCATCCAAAGTTGCGATAAACTTATCGCCACAATCACAAGCTGGTGTTAACATCCCACAGCACCAGTTTTCCTGCGATAGCAGCCGCAAAAAACATCGCCACAGATGACCCCCGCAACTAAAGCTAATGAGTCGCAGAGTAGACGTTCCCGTGCCAAAAGCCGTGACAACACCACTCCACAACATTTACAACGACCACCCAGAACTGCGATAAGAACACAAACCAGGCGCGTTAGCAGTAGGAAAATAACACCCGGTCTGACCTGGTGCAAAGTTGGACCACAGCCTGCACCACGAAAGGGAGCACAGCCGAGAGCCGCACCTGAAGAACAACAGATGCACCCGGGCAACAGAACATGCCGCCCGGGGGGCAGAAAGGGCAAAAACACCCACGCCACCACCCCCAGGACCCCCCCTCCCCAGAACCCCCTGACCAAAGACATCCCACATCAGCTACACCTAAACATGTACAAAATAATCTGCATGATGTTGCACAATCACAACTGGTAACATGCATGTGTCGTCACAATAATGAGCATCACACATTCACTTTCGAAGCAACAAATGAAACTTTATTAAAATGAGCATTGAAATGAAATGAAGACACATGGCGGCTCCCCTCGGGACAATCCGTAGGTCCCAGCCTGCAAGATCAAAATCATGATGAGAAGGTGTGTCCTGCACACATCGAAGGACAGAGAGAAAGCGAAGGAGAGAGAGAGATAAGAAGAAAGGGGAGAGAGAGAGATAAGAAGAGTGGGGGAGAGAGAGAAGAAGAGAGGGGGAGAGAGAGAAGAAGAGCGGGGGAGAGAGAGAGAGAGAAGAAGAGAGGGGGAGAGAGATAAGAAGAGTGGGGGTGAGAGAGAGAGAAGAGAGGGGGAGAGAGATAAGAAGAGAGGGGGGAGATAGAGAGAGAGAGAAGAAGAGAGGGGGAGAGAGAGAGTGCCGCCCCAGACCACACTGCTCACCTGCTGCCACCGGTGTCTCCAACCACTTTCCCGTATGCATAGCAGTTTTCCAGGTCCCACATCTGAGACAGACCCGTCATCTGAAACAGAGTCCAGATACATAATTGTCACAGTACACACAATTGCACACAACAATATCTGGGCGTGGTTCAGTCCATGTCCGGACATGGAAGTGACTGATGCGTGTGTCCCTGTTGTAGTATCCACGGCACCCGGTACACAATATGCAATGTAGCACCCTGTATGCAGTGTAGCATCATTGACGCAAGAGAAATTACTGTTCCTACATTCATCCACACATTTATACATGAATGATGAAAGACATAAAACAGGAGTGCGTCACTGGATGTTTATTGCACATCCAGTGCAGTTCTGCAGCTGGAGCAGTACAGGGCAATACCGAGCACACTACACAATATGGGCCCATGGAGGGCCAGCCATAGTCCATCCGGGGATGACAAGTACTGCGGAAGAGGAAGGGTACAGTCTGCAGTCTGGTTGCTGTGTCATTGGTCATGAAACAGGATATGGCAGTCCATGTCGCTGTTCAAGGCGAGTGCATCGGAGTGTATCGGGGGTCAGTGGAAGGTCATGGGGCCATGTGCGGCACCAAGCAGAAACAGGCCATGTGGCAGAAATTAATGCTAGCACCTCCTGATCACAAACCCATTCACGTCCTCGTCCCCGGATGTGTGCTCTGCCCCACCTGTGGGTGTTGCAGTACCGGCTGAGGCACTGTGTGCCACTGACACATCAGGTACCGGAGTGGATACGTCTGCCGCACTGTGAGGCAGTGGCACACCAGGTGGCGGAGATGTGGATGGTGTGGGGCCAGCAGCATTCATCATCACCACGTCTTGTGGCAGCAATGCCATGATGATGATCTGCAGGGCATGGTAGATCCCAGCTACATTTCGCTGGTGTGCAGCGGTGGCCTCCATCCGCACCATGTCCTCCATGAGCCTCCACATGTGTGCCAGCTCACGGCTGGCATCGCTGGAGCCCCTCCGAGTGGACAGGTGTTCTTCTCTCCACGTCATGACTCCAGCGAAGTCAGTCAGGGCTCGTTGGAGACCATGGAGTGGGTCTAGACACCCATGGATGGCGTCCAGTTTGGTAGCCATGTGGTCGAACCCCACACGCACCTGCTCACCCGTCACCCTCTGGCCCTCCAGCACACAGTGTTGGAAGGCCATGTGTTTTTCCTGGGGGTCTTGGGAGACTGCCGGGCCATGGGTGCCTCTTGCTGGGTCGTTTGGTTGGTGGGTGGGGTCTCCTTGATGCAGCTGGGCAGCCCTGATCCTGAAAGTGAGTCGCGGATAATGTCAATGATGTCTAGGGGGGCTTGTACGTCGATGCTGGGGTTGTCCTCCTCGTCGTCAATGTAGAGTGGCTGGGACTGCTCTGCAGGGGGTGTTGACGGTGGCCCTGCAATGTGAAGGGGTGATGGTGTATTGCAATCTGTCCACATGTATGTAGCTGCATGGTACATGTTGACATTCAGACAGCATGGCATTGTACATTGCGACAGTCTATAGATCTAGGCGATGACCCAGTGTCATTGAGGGTGTGCACTGTGCTCTACTTGATTGTACATGTGTGCCATCGTGGCCATTTCCACCCATCCCCCCAGTACCTGGTGGTCACTCACCCTGTTGCAGTTGTATTGTGTCCTGTCGAGCAGTGTCCGGTCCCCCGACTCCGGTCACACTATCCACACTGATGACTGTCGACACCAGCTCCTCCATGTCATCCAGCACAAGCTGTGGCTCTGGGCCCCCACCTCCAGTCTTGGTCTTTCGCTTGATGTCATTCCATCGCCTCTTGACCTCCTCCATTGCCCTCTTGTGCTTTCCGATGACATTCACCTGGTCCACGATGTCTCGCCATATTCCATTTTTGGTGCCCAATGACACGTTGGAAGTGACGAACAGTTGTTGATGGTGTTCCATCACCTCCGTGACTATGATCCTGTTCACCTGCGGACTGAACTTCATCTTCATCTTCTTCTTGTCCTTGCCCTTCCCTGTCCTTGAGGTCCCGGCCTGGTCGTCTGGGGTGCTTGTGGGGTTGCGCTCTTCCTCTGCACCTGCTCCGGCTGCCTCCATGGTGCTTGGGTGTTGGTCACTTTGTGTTTGGTCACTTTGTGTTTGGGTGTTTTTTCTACTTTTATGGTGATTTTTCCCACCTGCCAGGTGTGTGTTGCAGGTCTGGCATTGCTTATTGCTGATTTCCTCATCGCGCTTTGGCCCATCGCAGATATTTTTGCGTTGAGGTTTGTGTTTTTATCTCCATCGAGCTGGTTGTATCGCGGGCATTGGCTGCGGTTTTGGCAAACTATCGGATGGGGCCGCCTTGTTGTGAATTTCACGTTGATGCGGGGTTATTTTCCCGTGATAGGCTGCGATGTGTGAAGCTACGTTAACATTTCTTGGTGATGTTTAGCACACGTTCTTGTGAATATACCCCATAGTATCTCTTACACCCTCACAGGACCGTAAAATGTGGAGCAAAAAACACGAAATTACTGTAGAATCGGATCAGGTTTAGTATGCCAGTCATGCACCAGGGACGAACTGTCACGAGCTGGTTAATTAAACACTTATTTCAAACGACAAATCTCTATTATTTTTTCTCTGATTTGGTATTTAAAAAAGAGAAAATGTACTACCAATATTATTGTTTTTTTCTTTTCGTTCACATTTTTTTGTACATCTACAAGACTATATCCATAGCTTAACACTGAACATTGTTTCTACCTGATCATTTTATTGACTATGGTGTATTGACTGTAATGAACATGACAGGAGGGCTAAGTAAGGTGGTCGTTCAAAGTAACGATACCTACGGGTCACGTCCCCGCTATATAAAACTGCAAAAAAAAAAAAAGAATAACAAAAAATAAAATAAAACGAGTAAGGTTTAATCAGTACACATGGTTTACATCGGATAATTTTGTGGTCCATAGCATGTCTTTCCGGCATCTACTAAACTGCTCTTGACACAATTTAAGAGACAGCTTGGCAGTGACCACCAAAATTCATAATTTTCCTTTCTGTATCTGACCGGTTCAGTTGGCATTTTATTTAAACTGTACAATTGCTTTGTTTTTGCAACTGCACATTTTATAGTGCGCTGCATGTCTCGTTTCAGTTACTTCAGAGGACTGGTTGGACACACTAAGCCACAAGTCGACCACAGATCTTTACAGCAGCTCAATTGCAAACTCCATACAATTGTATCCAATTCAATCTTACATGAATTACGCATGTTCGTTTCCCCACGAATTCGTAATTCAATTCGGACATAATTCCAAAAAATGCTAAGCTCATTGTAAGTGATGCTAGAATCCTGCAGTGCTATGAATAAGGTCGCCAGCTGCCTTATGACGAACAATTACACGGAAACACGCACCTCAATCCCAGTTGCGGCCGGCAAAATGGGCGGGTGGGTGGGTTTGCATGGGGGGATTGGGATGGTAATCAATATAAAATAAAAAACATATCTTCCTCCGGGTCACATGCCACCGCCTCAGCTCCTGCTGCTCCTGCGAGAAAGCAGTGAGGCGATGCCCCCATGCCCCAATGGAGGAGCCACCACTGCTGAGATCACCAACTGTTTGTTCTGACACTTGTAACTTTAAAGGAAACTGACGCTTCTTGCTGGAAAAGTAAGATAATTGTTGTCCACACTAATGTAATGACAGAGCACAAAACCATCAGCCACCGTAACGAAAAACAAAAACATAAAACCATAACAGTGCACAACACATCAGACAAAACAGCGTGCAACACAGTGAGGACAATAAAATACAGCAATAACACAATGGAATAGTTCAGTCCAAATACACAACAACACACAAATAATACAGTACACAACCACCACAACAAAATGCAAACAAAATATATATACACCAATGGTCATGAATCACATTACCATCGCCACAAGTCTGTTTTCATAATAAAGTAAAAAATGGTCTCTCACACTAAGCACTGCTCTACTTACCACTAACAAAGTAGTAACATCAATCAAAAATAATACTGTCTCCGAGTATACAAGGTATTAACATCATTCTTGCTTACAAAAAGATGCCTACCATACTGTACATTGCTATGCACATGGGGTAAATCGGTGTAGGGAAATCAAACATTCATATCCACTCAATGGTGCTGGTAACATTTTTAGAGTGCAGGTGCCGTCATCGATGGCATATCATTGAAGTCACAGGGATTGTGAAAAATCCAAGCATCACACCAAAAACAATTGTAGCAAATGTTAAATGCCAATTCAGCAGAAGAGTAGTAAAGGTGTGGTATCTATCCAGTAGTGCATTTTGGAACACTGTCATTTACAGACAGCACATTTTCTGTTGAAATGAAACTAACTTTACATAATAAATTGAAAGAAGGGGGACTAGGAGCAATTAAAGGGGCAGCACCCATGCAAATGTGTAAGCGTGAAACCCACTTGGGTGTGTAAGGGTTCTATCTTCCAATATGGAAAATCTTCCCAATCACAACGCTTTCCAACCACGGCTTTCACTCTTCTCTATAGGAACAGCTACCCTATGTTTGCATAACCTAAATTTACATAGATGTGCAATTTTACTGGCAAAACTACATAGCCCATAAATAAGGTGTCGTAAGGGGCACTTTCCGGCACATAAACAATCAGAGGAGGTGATTTCCTCGTTCTATGTGTGCCGCAGAATGCGGCACACACAGAAATAGGAAGAAACAAGGCGGAAAAAAAATGTTCTCCTTGTCCCTCCCTACGCCTCTCTTGGAGAGGCGTAGCATTCTGAAGCAGTTCCAGGTTTACGATTTGTCGTAAATCTGGAAATGTGGCAGATGCCATGGGTGTTGCATAGGAACACCCACAGCAACACCCTTGGCACGCCCCTTCTACACGAAGTATTGCGTGTAAACAGGCCATATTTACAAGGACTCGAAGAGCCACACAAAATGTGGTGCACCAGGGGGGGGAAGGGGCTTGTAAATAAGCCCATGAATGTTTTCATTTCCGACTTCGACGTATAAGCTGTGTGCAAGTAGGAGCACATTTTAAAAAATACCCTCTCAATGACATGATAGCATTTGTCATTTAAAATACAGATTTGTACAGTTAACCAATATTTCTAAACTCAGTATCATAGGCACATTTTAAAAGGTGTATAGGCTTCAATTAGATTTTACCATATTAATTGATACTTGGACAAATCAAAATAAAAAAAATTAATAGAAGCTGCCGTTTATTTGTTGACTCTAGGTATTTTTGGACAGCCAAAAACCACTACATATACATGTGACCTAAATAGTCTGTGAGGACTAGTTGTATAGTAATTTTGTATTTCAGCCATTGTGGCATAAAATCACAAATGAAAAAGCTGTCACCTATTTCAAATTTTCTTTGGGAAAACACAGAGCAATCTATATAAGTGACCCCTTATGAATGTTGTCTGTCTTTTTTCTATAGATTTCCAGGTTCACGCACAGATTTCACACTTGTTTCTACGTAAAAATGTAAGTAGGTAGACACCACAAAAGTAGACAAACTCTACTATCACTTGGAACAATGCAAAAAACTGTGGCAATAAAATTATGTTTTTTTACAACTCTCCAGGTTCATGAAAGCTGGGAAGAGGCTGGTTTTGGGACTTACTCGAGATATATTCAACCAAACTGGGGATTGAAATGTTGTGTGAGTGGGAAAGCAAGGTCCTTAACGGGCAAGAACCCTCACTCACCCAAAGGTGACACGCTTCATCATTGGGCTCCCTCCCCACATCACAGCCAGTCGGTCCCCAATGTGGGCTACAACTCCCTGCCTAATGTAGTAGTATGGGGAGGAGCTGAGGTGTTTTAAGGCAAAGGGATGCCGAGAGAAGTTAATGGTGAGTGAGGGGCAGAGTGCTGTGAATCGAGTGCTGTGAAAACGAAAACTTTCTCTAGGGCTCAAATAATTGTATGAGGTAGAGTCCTCGGAAAGGATTAAAAGAGCAGATTACAGGGGGGTTCATAACAAATATCCCCCTATGTAAGTCAACATATTTCTGCCTTTCCTTGGCTCCAAATGGAGTCCTTAGGCATTCGTCAGGACCATCTATTATAAAAGTCACTCTGTATATATCTATGCCATAATCAACTAATTCGTAATAAAATGGCTATACTGGCCTTTTCCATAGGTCTTGTTCGTAGTTTGTCACCTTCATCTGTAACACAAGAAGGAGCAAGATGCATTTCACCTTTCTGGTATCATTGGAAACAAATCATAACACACAAACATCCATACATCCCTCCATCATTATAAACGATATAATTTTAAGGAAGACAACCAAATGGGTCTCAAACGTAAATATGGTTACCTGTGGGAGGGAGCAGACTCTATTTCTCTAAAGCCAATGGATACTCTTCTACCGCTCTGGCAAGCTGGACTAGAATTAAAAAAGAAAGCGGAAAAACACAATACCAAGGATGGATCAGGCAACTTCTATTATCGTTTGAGTCATAATACAGGACATAAGTATATGTGAACCGACATCCATTAGACAGTCATCAATCAGCCAGTATATCTCACAGGTGATAGAAAGGATCTCTTATAGGTAGATTGAGAGTAGTCTCAGAAATCGATAAATTACTAGTACTACGTGCTAATTAGTAGATAAAGCATATAAAGACATGTACATGTAGCAGGCAGTCAATATTAAGCCTACTCCAGTTCCCATACTACTAAAATGACGCAGATACATGTTCGCCGTGCTCGGTCACGACTCTCATAAAGTAACTGAGTTAGAAAGGAGTGTGGGTAGTCAATCATCTTGAAGATAGGCAGGTCTAAACGTCAACATACCTGGTAGCAACAACCAAAAGGTTCTAACAACCATAAGTAAGAACATCCATACTCTATAAGGTTGCGTGTCATCTCTACAAAAAGTTACTCCAAAGGCAGCGACATCGGGATGAAGGGGCATTTACGGGTACTCACCACAGTCCTCAAAGGAGTGATCCGTGCAGTTCGGATCCTGGTGAGAACGAGGATCCCAAATGAAGACCCGATACATGGGAAACGGCGTTATGCTTAACAGCACCATGATGCGGCATCATTTCTGGACCCTCCAGGGATCCTGGGAATTGAAGTCTAGGCGTGCCGAGGTTCCCATAGGTACGCAGTGGAGCGTCAGCGAAGAAAAGAATAGACTGGTCACAAAATAAAATTAACCCACATTCAAAATATGCTCGATGTGGTAAAAAAAAAAAAAGAGAAAAATAAACAAAGATGACCCCGAGTATACAATTCTCGACCATCCAGGAGAATATGACAACAGATCCCTTGGGGCCCCCTAGAGGAGGAGTGTAGCAATTAAATCACTCACACTCACCGGGTCCATATGCACAAACAATACAACCCTGTAATCGGCATCCAACATAATATCGAAAGAGGAGGAGGATAGCAATAATAGTGTGTACCCTTGCCAAATGCCAGTACTAAAAAAGTGGAAACTCCATAGTCAACTGGGGTGCTGCAAGGAGAGTATACCAGACAAGGTAAAGCTAGCATGTACCAACAACTCATAGAACAGGCCCCCCAGAAAGAGCTCACAGGGGACCAAAAATGGGTGACCTCATCAAGACAGTGACCATCCCAAAAGTCATCTGCCCAGAGTGTGCCAAGGGATGTCGTCATTTAGACCTTGGGTGTCACATCTGAGCCTAAAGATCCATCTGCGTTCCCTATAGAACAAGACTGATTCATGATGGCCCATGTCATGTCATCTGTCCAGTGTATATCGTTCTCAGTGTGACCCTGATTTAAGAAGTGCCTCGTGAGTTTGATATTGTCTTTTCTGCAGCGTATCGAGCTCAGGTGTTGTCCTTAGCATAAAATAACTTTTGTTGAAGCAATTTAATAAAGAAAAATGTATGCACTTTCTTGCACAACACTTTTTCTCATTTTTAAAAAAAAAAACACAATTTGCTATATTCTGGCTATTTCCCCGGTTCCCTTCGAGTGATTCCATAAACCTTGGGTACTTTTAGAATCCCCAGCAGGTGGGAAAAAGGGAGGCACATTATGCCTGAAAGTCATTAGTTGAAAGACGTTAGGGAGGCTTAAGGATGAAGTGCCTCACATATCAAATTCATAACTCAGCACTGGGGATGGGAACATCAGCAACTAAAGGTTTAATAAAATCAATGGTGTCTCCTATTGGGATGAGTATTGACCATAGTTTTTATCTATGAACATGATCAAAGGCTGAACTAAGGTCAATGAAGGTCAACCGCAGGGACACTCTTTTGACAAATGTGTACCTATTAATAAGCAAGTAAAGTTTTAAACATTGTTCTGCCATCCCAAGACTAGTTCTAAATCCATATTGAATATGGGCAATTAGCCCAAGTTAAAATTCATTCCATGAGTACTCATTTGGACAAGTCATTTTTCAATTGACCTGAAGACTAGTTGTGAGGAGCTCATGCCCTGGTGTCTGAAGAACCAGTCCCAAAGATCTGGGAACTTTAGAGTAAAGACTGATAAGATACTGAACTATTTTAAAAGTGAGTCTTCTGAAAACATCTCACTGGTGAACTCAGACATGACACCACACATGTCTGAAATAGACCCTACCTGCACAGCTGCTCAATATTGGCCTCGTGGCACTCTTCACCACTGAATCCTGCCTCAAATTTTAATAATTTCTATGACATTATCCACCCCTGAATGTTTCAATTTTAATATAAGTTTGTTTGGAAATTTAATTTTCTTCACGTGCTGTTTTGGTTAATAGTTTGATGTGCACCAGATTCACTTGTCTGACATTGAACCAACCTAACAAGGGGGTGAGCCAGTTATTTTTCACGTGGACCTGGTTACCGTTTACGAAAATATTATTTGGGACTATTGGACTCTCATTCACGCAGCTCACATCAAATCATTGACTTGTCTTTCTTTCTCGAAGTTCAACAAAATGATTTCTTATCTCACTGAAAAAAAACTTCAGTACTTGCCACGTTTGCCTTTTTGCAACCGCTGCATGGAATGTACACTACATGGAAAGATGTGAAGGCATTCAAGCTTAGGGGTGTGTGAAATTTGTGTAATTTGTTTTCTTGCAATTACGCTAAACGTAGGCAAATATACGCGTAATGACATGCAATGCAAATCCAGCATTTCCCACTATATTTCAGTTCAAAATGTGTCCACATGTCAGAGTTTGATGCAAGGACACATTTCACGCTAAAAAACAGTGCAAGATACAAAAGCACCACAAACAGAAGTCACTTGTGCTCTGTTCATCTTGTGCTTTGGCAGTAAATGTTTTCCATGAATAGTCAATCACTTCAAATTTTTACCATGAATTCTGCTTAACTACACAATGTGGCATACTTTTAACAATTTCGCATATAATGTGTAATGCAAAATTCTCAAATGTATGTGAATTACACTGCTGTCATTTAAATTTCACTCAAGCCTAGTCAAGATGTTCCATCACATGGAACATTGCTAGGGACTAGCACATCTTCATTCCTAGCCAGAGTACTTGCCAATTCCTCTTGAGACTTCAATAGTATATAGTATTTTCTATTGAAAGATACATGGGCTGGAAAGTTCCCATGCCTACTCTGAAGGTGCAGTGCAAGAAGGCAAAGGTACCTGTGGTAGGGCATTTGGAACCAGAATCCCAATCATGCCCCAGGGCCAGGGTCTCATACAATGTGATTCTTAGTTTAGACCTGGATTTAGATCCACAATTCTGCAAGTCAATTCCTCATAAACCTGCGATTAGTATGGGTGCAGCCACCTGGCATCAAAGATGTGTTCTTTCACTCCTATCCCATTCCAGCAACCTGGGTTCCAAGCACAGACCGTTTGTCTTTCTGATCCACAGGGAGCAGATTAATAGGTTTTCAAAGGCCCACATTTAAATCTGAGTATTGATTCACAGGAAAATTTGATTGGTATTTTAGTTTTAAAAGATCACACTCCAGTACCTTTGTCAACCTTCAAAGGGACAGACATTGCAACATTAAATGACTGCTTGCTATTAAGTATTTATTTTATATATATATTAGTTTTACTGAGATCCAACATAATTCCAAATTAATCTGCATAACACAGTACCAAAATATTGGTCATACACCAATGATCAATAAATACAACTTAATTATCAGAGATATAAATGTATAGGCATGAGCATGGGCAATCAACAGTGTTCTATAGATTATATCTTTGTTCAGGCCTGGAACTACGCAATGGTAAAAAAGTTCTGGGTAATTAAGCGTAGGGACAGTGACCACAATGCTTTGTATTGTGAATATTTAGGGGGGTCAATAAGTATTTGTGAAAGGGTGATCCCCCAAAATGTGGAATATCCAAAGCGCTTGACTACAAAATTGACGGAAGAATATGTAGAGAAATTGGTAAGCTTTCAACAAAATTTAACGAAGGACAGTGCCGAAGGTCATCAGGTATCATGGTATGTGGATAAAATCGCGCAGGCAGTGCAATGTCTTAGAGTATATCTAAAAAAAGAAAAAAAATCGGTTAAAGTAAAAATACAAGATAGTAAAGGAAGGCCGAGGTGGTTTAACCCTGAATGTCTGAATAAAAATAGGGCTATTCGTAAAATAGAGCGAGGTCAGAGGAAATGTTATGATCATGGGAACTTAGAGACCCTGCTCAACCCGAAGAAAGAATATAAATCCCTAGTAAGGAAGCAGAAAAGGATTTTTAAAGAAAAATGTTGGGCAAATCTACTTGAGACAATAGAAAATAGAAATATAAAAGGATTCTGGAGGTTGCCGCAGGAAGGTCTCCGGGTAATATGAGCTGTGTTGTGGAAGAGGTGGCCTGGGTAAATTACTTAGTAAATCTATATAAAGCCAGTAGGATTTTGGGAAAAGACAAGGAAAAACCAAGTTGGACCTTTTGTGTAGAAGGTTTAAAACCAGCATTTAATGAAGAGAAAGTAAAAGAAACAATAAAGAAGTTGAATTTATCTCACGCAGCAGGCCCGGATAATTTTCCTGCCATCTTAATTAAAACTCATTTAGATTGGTGGGCAGGCTTTCTATCCCACATGTTCATTGCCATTCTGGACTCAGGTTGTATCCCGAAATCCTGGAGAGGGGCCATCATTAGACCTCTACATAAAAAGGGGGAAAGGAAGGACCCAAGGAACTATAGACTAATTAATTTATTGGATATTGGAGAAAAGGTTTTTTCAAAAATAATCCTTGGTAGATTGAAGGAGTGGGTGGAGCAGCGATCGATAGTCCCAATAGAGCAGGGAGGCTTTAAGGAAGGACATTCTACTACCGATCACTGCTTTGCCCTGTGGGCTGTAGCGCGAAAGTCCATGGAGCTGCAGGGCAAGTTGTATTGTTGCTTCGTGGACTTTCGCGCAGCTTTTGATCTGGTGGATAGGGAGTGCGTGTGGGAAACCATGAGAAATGATGAGGTCCCTGTGGATCTATTGTTGGTAATCCAGGAGCTACATAGCCAAAACTGGGCGCAGGTAATTAAAGACACTTCTGGCGGCCTGACTCCTGAGATAGCAATAAACAATGGATTAAGGCAAGGTTGTGTTTTGGCGCCGCTTCTTTTTGCAATATTCTTAGCAGATTTGCCTCTTACCTTGGGCTCTGCCAGAGGTGCCAGCCCAAAAGTAAATGGAAGGCATTTGTCCTGTTTGTTGTATGCCGACGATCTAGTAATACTGGATCAAACTGAGATAGGGCTTCAAAGAAAGCTGAATATATTCAGCGAATACTGTACGGCAAAACGACTTACTGTAAACATGGACAAAACAAAAATGTTGTGCTTTGGGAAGAGGAATATGAAGTTTAATTGGTATTTGGGCCAAACTAAACTAGAGATTGTAAATGAATACAAATACCTTGGAATATGATTTACGAATTCCTTGAAGTAGGGCATACATCTGGAGGCACAGAAAATAAAAGCTCATCTAGCGGTATGTGGGCTGAAAAGATTCAATCACAGTTATGGTGATATGTCCCATAAGCCACATTTGACGGCTTATAAAGCCATGATCCCTCCACAATTCCAATATGGTTCAGAAGTAATTTGTATTGATGGTAAAAGTTCCTGGGATAAAGAAGAAGGGAAATGTTTTAAATCATTATTGTCACTTCCCAGCTCGGCAATGATCCAGGCCATCAGAATGGACCTAGGCCTAACTGCGTGGAACATTCAGGTGCAATTAAGTTTTCTCAGATTTTGGAATCGTTTGAGTCTTGGGGAGGTTACAAAGGTTTCCCATGGTGCATGAAAGAAATTCAGTCCTTAAAATGCAGGGTAAAGAATTTTCTAGAGCAACAGACCGAGAGTATTTGAGCAAGAAAGATTCTGTAAAATTCACGCGTTCTAGCTGGGAGAAAGATATCAGCTTTCCCTATCTCGATTTACTACCGAACCGTTGGTTAAGAATGGAAGGACTTAGGATAAGAATTGGCATTAACCCAGCCATAATAAATTGAGCAATAAAATCTGTTTTAATGCAACCTGATGGCAAGTGTATGTGCATGATAGTATTGAAATGCAACATTTTACACATTTTATTGGATTGTCGAAAATTTTTAAATTTACGTAAATTATTCCTCCGTCTGATATTTTTAAAATATGTTGTAAGGGCGCGCTTACAAGCATGGGAGCTTCTTGCTGATATGGAAAATTTAGATATTGCAATAGCCATTGGGAAATATATGCAGGGTATATATAAGTTCCCTGCCTCATTAGAGGCGTAAGAGTAGCTAGTGCCTTACAATTGTAAATGAAATTATCTGTTTTAAAATTGTTAAGAATGATCTTTTAAGGATTTTATTACTCTTAATGTTTAAGAACGTAATTTAGCAATGTGGACATTTTTAAATGTTATTGGAAAAGCTGTGGTTTAAAGACCAAATGGTCTAAATAAACATTATTTTTTAACTGAACTGAACTACAAATGTACAGAGCAAACCTAGAAAAACAACTACTTTGAAAATCAACAGGAGTTAAAGATATAAAATATATATGATGTCTAATTCTAGCTGCCTACAAAAATACAGATCGTTAAAAGTGCATAGAGGTAAAAATGTGCAAAACTTAATTTTTAAAACATATATACTATCATTCTAACAACCCCTTGAAATGAGCAGTGTGCATCACTTAAAATGCAAATGGGGATAAATGAAGTGAGAAATGGCGGGGTACCAGCAAGGTCCTCTTACTCGGACCTGTATTTCTACTCAAAATATTGTTCCCACAGCTTTTAAAATGTCATAATCCCCCTCCCCATTTTGTATTCCATATAGCCATTCACTATTTCTGACTTGCTTCATTTTCTGAACCCATTCACTCATTGCTGAAACCTGCTGTGATGGCCATTTTTGAAGCAGAAGAGATCTAGCCTTCATCATTGCAATACATACTAATGTTACCCACTTATCGCTTAGGCTAACAGATGGATCATATACCAGAACTTTCAACCAACTATTGGATGCCAGTTTGATTTGCCAGATGCAGATATATTTCATTCCAGAACCCCTGGACCGAAGAGCACCGACTGAATATATGCATCCAATTGGCTGCCGGGCCATTTGAGCACCAAAAACAATGACAAGACTAGTTAGGATAAAACCGGTGAAAGGAATTGTGGAGTTTTATACAGCAGCCATTTACTGAAAAATAACATCCAGCGCTAGCTAGCTCCACCCAACACACTGCAGTTAAGTTTATCAACTTCAGTCCACATTTTAGTGATTAATTCCTGTCCTTCATATTTTTCCCATTTTGTCATTGCTTTCTCGGTAAGGTCCAGACATTTTATAGAAGCCAGGAGTTTTTTTCCATTCCCCAGGACTTTTCTCTGTATCTGTTTCAAATAGTGCGAGCACAATATTTTTACTCCATTTTATCTGAACCAGATCTAAATTACTAAGAACTTTATATAACATTATATTAGAGCCAAGGAGAAGAACATTTTTTGAATTAACTCATGCATTTCGGAGATGTTGAGCCATCTTTCCATCAGGATAAAATCAAATATTTTCATGATCCCTACTTTGGCCTATTTGTTAACTATTTCAGATGAGAGTTTAGTCCCAAACTCAGTAATGAGTTCGGATAAAGGGGTTGCGATGATAAGAGAAGGAATTGCGTATCTTCAAAAAAATCCTGACGTTTGTGAAAAAGCCACTGCATACTTTTACATCGGACATTTTTAGATGATTACACAATCTTTACCGGATTATTTATCTGGTGCTCTGTACAAATCAGCTGCATAAAATAGTCCACAAATATTCCCATGCAATCTATTTTAAACCTTCACATGTACATGTATGTAATGTGCAAAATCTGTAAAATAATAATCCCTATGGTTAGGGAGCGCCAGCCTGCCTTTCTCCAAATCCTGATATAAAGTGCTCAGTGCAATTCTGGGGATTTTTTCTTTCCAAATAAAGGATGTAAACATGGATTCTACCTTTTAAAAACATGATGCAGTTAAAACACAAGGAATAGCCGAGAATAAGAAGTTAAATAGGGGAAGAATAGACATCTTAATCAGCGAATTTCCCCTCAAGATGGTTAATGGAAGAGAGTTCCAGTGTGAGAATAAATCTTGTACTTTTGAAAGCAAGGGGGAGAAAATAAGATCGTATAGATCCTCAATCTCAGGCGAAAACATTTTTACCTAATATCTTTTTGGTTGGAAATACCCACATTAGGCGATATCTATATGAAGAACATCTGGATTACATCCACACAGTATAAATTCGGTTTTCTTTTTATTCATTTTATACCCTCCCAATCTTTCATAATGTGCAAACATTTTGAATACTTTCTTTTGGATGCCCTTGTCGCAATCGAGGATTAACAAAATATCGCCAATTTATAATTTTATCTTCCCCATTATGGACAAGGATGGACGACTATCAGTATTGCCTCAAACTGCAATTGCCAGTGGTTCGATGAAGAAAGCAATTGAAATGGGTGATCGTGAGCAGCCTTGTCATGTCCCTCCTTGAACACTAATTTTCCCTCCCTCAGCAGTAATGATAATAATGTTGGATTCTGTATTATGATACATCCCTTGTATCAACCCCATGATCTGGGAAGGTATCCCAAATCTAGACAAGATACAAATTAACATTTCCCAGACCACAAGGTCAAATGCCTTCTTTGCATTCAGCAGAAGCACCAGGCCAGTGGTATTACTAGTCGCGAAGTAGTCTAATTCCTCAGCTAAATAGTGTGTGTTCGTCCCTACCTGTCTTCCTGCAATGAAGCCATTCTGATCAGATTTAATGCTATTACATTAAATTAGTTAGCTTACAGTTTTGTGATAATTTTATAATCCGAGTTCAATAACGTAATTGGATGATATGAATTAAGATTCTCTCTATCCTTCCCCTTTTTTTTATAAAGCTTACCACATTTCCCTTGTGAAATTACGCTGTTATCGGGCCCCCCTCCAGCATTGTATTGGCAACTAGTAAAAAGTATTTGAGTAAAACCCTGAGAAGGCTTCAAACAATTCCACCGGAAGGCCATCTGTTGGGTAGGCTTTGCCATTTGGGAGGTTCCTAATGACCTCCACCAGTTCTTCTTTACAAAAGGGGCGCATAATATTTACCCTTTCAATCTCAGATAGTATCAGAATAGTCTGTTCCCTAAGGAATTCCTCAAGGGACTCATTATTAATTGATTGTTTTTGCCCATAAATTCATCTGTAATGTTCTAGTATAATTTTGCTGACCCTTACCAAGTCCTTGCTCCGCATGCCCGTAACAGGGACTTTTTTCCATCTGATTATTTGTGGCTTGTTCCTGGGCCTGCCAAGGGCCTGTGAAGTTACTTTTATGTATAGGCGCGATTTAGAGTCTCACATTTTGCATAATATCACTTAGTGCATGAACTTAATAGGCTTTCATAGCACTGCCGCACATTCCATTCTAAAGTTTCTTTTTGTGCTTTATCTTTTTTAATGTTTTCTGTGTCTTTTCCTATCCCCAGCTCTCGGATATATGCCTTTAAAGTGTCCCATTCAATGTGAGGCCTTTATCTCGGTTTTACAAAATTACACTCACTTTTCTTCCTTTAAGTACTGTTTATTAGAGCCCAGCGCCTAAGTTGTACTATAACTCTCCCTATCTCAAACGCGAGAATTATAATTGTATGTTCCGATAATCCATTTGATAGGATTCATTGATTGTTAAATACCAAAGTTTTAGGTACAAGGAAGAAATCTATATGGATAGAAGTACAGAATCTACCTGAGAATCAGGAGGAAAGGCCTCCTTCCAGGAATCAACTAGTCCCAAGATTTTGCTATAGTTTTGAATAACTTGAAAGGTTTTTGATTGTATTTGCCTTTTTTGATGTAGCTGAGGAATCATTCTTTGGATTTTGCAGGAAATTATAATCTCCACCCATATTTACTTCACCGGGAATTTGTACTAGTGATTGGAATAGCTCTTCATAAGGATCTGAATTACCTTCGACTGGGGCATAAATACTAACCAGTGTAAGAAATCTTGACCCATCCTGCAGGTGACACACCATCACCTTCCATTTTTATCACTAACAGAGTTAAATACATCCGCTTCCAATTTTTCATGCACGAAAATCGCAGAACCCCAATGTGCAGCTGGCAGACGAAAAACCCACGTATGCTGCCCAAGATCTAAACATGGAAAATTGCGACAACTTCCCTGCCGGGATATGACTCTCCTGGATTAAAACCCCAGATGGACTTTCAGTTTTAAATCAGGTTTCGATTGCCTGCATTTTCTTTTTATAATTAAGACCATTAGTATTCAGCTAAACTACCTTCAGAATAGTATTCATCTTCTTTTCCAGTTAAAAATCGACCCTGTATATCACATGACCACTAAAAGATCCCCTGTATAGATCAGAGCCCCAATTAAATAACCCATATAACAACTCTAAACCACTAGTGTACATACAGAGCAGGTCTCCGACACTCTGCTGGATAACTGAGCACTCAACACAGTAATAACACTCCCACGGAGTAAAACATATTATATTCATTTATCAAAACTCAGCATTAATGACTCTCTGCCCATTATGACATCTGTGTGAGAAGCCGTGAATGGTGCAATGGCGCATTGAAGTCACTGCTAGAGGAAGTGTCAGCTATTGCAGATAAAGACTGTGGAGCCACACACTGAAAGTTGTCCGACCCATTCAGCCCAAAGCTAGTACCAGGTTTCGCCTTCATAAAAAGGGGATATTCCTTGAATTCCTTTGATTTTGTAGTATCAACTTCATGTCCACAGTAAGCCCCCTCTGAGTTTTTCATGGCTAACTCTTTAAGAGAGACTACCCCCATTGCTAAATGCTTGCCAGCTGGGCTAAGACTCATTTCCAAATCATCTGACTCTTCCACTGGACAGCTTTTCTGGCTATGTTCTAAGGCCGCCACACTGTGTTCCTAATTTTCTACAGGCATTACAACATCTTTCCGCAAGGAGGCAGTACGATTTACTCGAGCTGTTGCCTGTCACACTATTTTTTTCAGCCTCTGAGCCAGAGCAGAAGAATCTAAATGGGTTGCAGCTCCTGCAGTTTTAGAACAATTTTGCATTTTTGAGGCTTGTTCTAATAATTATATTTTTTGTTTTTACCCATCTTCTTTAGAGATGTTTGCTGTCTACAAGATGTATGTGGTATTTACCATCCAAACCACAATTGTAATAATGTAGGCAACTAACAGTCATGTAATTATCCGTTTCTTGAAATCCCCCAGCGACTGGGTAGCTCTTAAGCACTTTGCCAAAACCAATAGCAGGGCAATTGTACTCACTATCCAGTGAGAAACCTGGAGTTTGTGGCGATGAAGTAATGCCGTTTCCACGTGACCCACAGCTGACTTGCTACTTGGAGCAAGGGGGCAGCAAGGTCGCCTGGAACGTGTCCTGGTATGCCCAGTGTTTGCTCGTTAATTTCAGCCATGGCACCCGCAGCCTATGCAGCTGCATGTCTAACTTCATCACATCTTTAGGATCTAATTTTCAGTCATCCCACATTGTGTACATAAATCAGGAGCAGTATAGGTCTAAGGCTGCGGGACTTTCCGCTAAAAAGCCCAATATGGCTTCTCTCAGCTCTGAGCTCGGCCATTGCTGGTCGTGCATCACACAGTGTCCCGAAGTGGCAGGAGGGAGTGGTTGTGGTGGTGTCAGCCGATCATCCGGCCAACTCTATTCAAGTATTTGTTGTTAAATTATTTATACACTTATGTTCACACTTGGTCTAAATCCATTTACCAAAAAGAATTTTAAGAAATTGATAGAGCACATCCTACTTTTTATTCTATTTTATGATGAAAATTGTCTCTTTGCAATGTAAGGTCGCTTTTAAAATAACATTGGAAAAACCTTGACACTGATGGTATGTTTTCTTTTTGGTCACCTTCAGCCAAATCACAATCCTTTTTGAAGTCATGAAATTTAAATCTTTTAAGGATACCATCAGCTTCTGTCTACGATGAAAGTAAAACATTTTATAAGCAGGTTATTCCTTCATTTACTTATTGCTAATAAGAGAGCAAATTATAATTGTGCCACCAAACCAGATGCAACATTTTGCACAGTTAGCATATTTTAGCATTCATTTGTGATGCAAATGTTCAGGGTTTCAACTATTACAATCACAAATTATTCAGCAGGTACTGTTAAATATTTACAGGCTCACAAATTTTATGAATTATTCCCTTTATTAAAAATAAACTTCTAGTTTCAAGTCACACTCTGGCCGCTTTTATAGGTGTATTGCACAGTTAAAGTTTGGATGAATTTCCATTGCAAAGGCACGTCACACTTCCTAGAATATTTTTCATAAGATGCCTGTGGTACCAATGTGAGGTACAATAACAATCTTTCATGACAGTGACTCACACTGAAACTGCTGAATGACTTGTAACAATTCTAGGTAAATATGTATTAATATATTATGTAATCATTTACTAATATATTTCATGTATATGGGATGAAATACACCAGGAGTACATTACTACCACAGCTGCCTTCTGAACCATGCCTTTGACAACGACAGTCATTCACAACCTTTAGAGAAGAGCACTTTGCATGGTGGGAGTTTTCGGATACTTTATTAATGCATATTCATTTACACTACAATTCCCAAAATGCAAGAAGTTGACTAAAAAGAATGTCAGGCTCGAGTTGTCAAGTTGGAACTCGGTTATTCGGCAGATAGGGAACTGAAGATTTTGAAGTAATAAAAAAGTAATTTGAACAGTAAATAAACCATGTTTCTGATGGATAAAATAATACTAAGAGTGTTTAAATACCTCTGTGCCATTTTTGGAGGAGATCATGCGTTACAAAAGTGCTGGCCACAGATTTTTTTTAGCTCAGTTTGAGTGATGCTACTTAAATCTAAAATGCAAAGCAGGGTTATGAATTAGTACATTGCCCTCAATGTGGTGACGGTGCCCATTCTGAAATCCAGCCCTGCTGCCTTGTAGTTGAGGAAGCAAAGCACACTCCTTCCCTCAGAAAAAGTGAGAGTGATGATGGTCGGATACCTAGCACTTTCAGATGGTGCACATCTTCTTCTTTCACATTTGTGAGATGAAAATGATGCTTTTTTCTGCCTATTTTTTTTCTGCGCAAGTTGGGACACTGTGACATCGCTGTCTACTTGTAATAAGTTACTACAATTGAGTGGGAACACTGATTTGATATGACAAGCACATATTAACAATTGAAAACTATACAAATAAACCCTTCCCATATAGAAATATATCTTGGGAAGAGTTTTTGACTCACAATGTGGAGCTTAAAGCGGGCCATGCAGCCCTCCACCCCTCCATAGCTGCTCCTACCCTCTCGTAGCAGTAGTAACAAATAGGGTGTTTAATTTGCTATATATGGTTTATGGTATGCTGTCCTTTCATGTGCATTCGTTACAAGCAATGTTATTAAGAAGAGTCAAATCAGGCCTATAGGGAGAAGCAATGAAGTTATAGAGATTGATCCTGGTCAAGAAGACCAAGCTCTACTACGGGAGAACATGGGATTTGACCTTTGCACTATAGTAATAAAAGACTGACTTCGTCCACATTTATTGCACTGCTGTGCAATAATTGTGGCACACAGACACACTCACAGGAAACCATCTGTATCAAGGGGTTCTGGTGACAACATAAACCACAAGGCTAGGGGCTGAGTGGTGGTAAATATCACAAGAACCCCAAGAAGCCAACATACGATTATATCACTTGTTACGATTTAAGTCTTTAGTTTTATTTTTAATTCTTATTTCGGGCAGTTAGAGTGAAAACCCTCAAGTAGAAAATTCTGGTTTTTTTTTACGATTCATGAATAAATTGTAAATAGACAATGTCGGAGGCAAGTGGGTTTGTGTGGTTATGTGGCTTCACAGTTCAATGTATAATTAGTGATTTATCAAACGAGTTATATAATTTGCCACATAATTTGTTATATATGCAGATTTCACAACAAAATGTGTTTCTTACTGAAATGGATGAGAATATTACTGGCATAGAAGGTCTTGCATGTTCCTTTATTTAAATCTATGCTGCATAATCCTTATAACCCTGAGAGTGTTAAAGCTCGGCTGAGCAGTTTGTGGTATGCATTATGATGATATAATCCATACTAAACCCAATTTCATTATCTTGTCCCAATGGGAAGTATACTCGTAAAATGGTTACAAAGTATTCCCCATTCTATCCTATGGAATAGTTAGCCTCTCAACAGTAAAACACGAAATATACTGTATTTCACTATCAGAACATGTCACACACACCAGTACATATCCTACCTTTCAAATACACTGTACCCTGCCCATAGGGGTACCTTAGGCCTACCAAAGGGGTGACTCACGTACTAAAAAGGGATGGCTAGGGCTTGGCAAGTGGATGAACTTACCAAGTCGACACGGCAGTAAGAACTGCGTGCAGACACTACAGTGGCAGTTCTGAAAACCCTATGAAAAGCTGCTTGTGTGGGTGGCACAACCAGTGCTGCAGGCCCGCTAGCAGCATTAGATTTACAGGTCCTGGCACTCTCAGTGCACTTTTCAAGGGCTTACCAGTAAATCAAATATGCCAATCATGGAAACACCAATCCATAATACAATTTACAATAGGAGTACTTGCACTTTAACACTGGACAGCAGTGAGAAAGTGTGCCGAGACACTAAACCAGCAAAACCGGGAGGCCAGAAAGCAAATAGACAGGGGAAACACACCAAAAGATGCCAGGTCTAACATAGTGCAAAATCCAGTTTTCATAGTAGGGGTGCATTGTAATCACATGGATTGACTGCATCCGCATATAATCTTTTGTTGTGTTAACTTGAGTGTTAGGATCTTGTAATGTGATAACATGAACATAACGTGTGTCTGCCAAAACATAGAGCATATGAAGAATTCTGTAGAAAATCAAATGTAAACAGCAGAGAACACTAACAGGAAGCACTTGAGTTGTGCAACTGACATTCATTTTATTGTTGAATGTGTTTATTAATTGTTTAATTTTATAAGTAGCTGGAAATGTTAACTGCATGTCTTAATTTCTCTGTAATTTTTTTAAAGTTCAAGCTCATTTCTCTTATGTTATCTGGATATTGTAGGCCTGAAATGTAGTTCACTAGAAGCTCTCGCATTTGAAAATAATAGTTGAATTCTGTGTTAGATCTTGGTCTTTTTCATGTTTATGTTGCAGTTGGAAGAAGCGTCATTGTTAGTTAGAATAATGTCTCTGTTTTAGGAGTTAGGTAGGAGAGAAAAGGATACATTGAGAGCTAATGCTGATAATGAGAACTGTTGTACTTTCTCACCGGAGAGAGCCTGGGAATCAAGGTCATCATGCTGAGTCATCGACTCATGGAACATACCTACGAGAATGTGAACTGATCGGATGGCGTGACTTAAAATATATCTTGAGAAGATACCTGAGATATTGGGAGAATTGTAAGTAGGGAGAGAGCCCCCACTTCTTCTCTGCCCTTTGGAGAGAGAGCATCTTAGAACGAGCTCTGTCTCAGTAGCTTCATGCTACATGACCCATTAGAAGTTGAGAGACTTCTAAGGAAGATTCCTCACACCGATACCTGATCCTGCCCCGCAAAATGCTTAGCTAGAGATGTCACATTAGTGCTAAAGTAGGGAGAGATTAATGCTTTATATTCACGAACCTTTGATTAAGGGGAGCTTGGATACTTGTTCCTTAATTTTCTGTATCCTGATTCTTGAGTTAGTAATCTTGTGTATGCTACACCGTCTTAACTTTATTCATAGATTTGGCTTTGTATTAGTTCCAATGTATTTCTACTCCCTTGTTTTGAGGTGTCTGTATATCCTGTTGTTTTGGCATTGTAATACATTTACTAACTTTATTAGGTAGTCTGTGATTCGTAAATGACCTGGAGAACCGTAATTTGATTAATTGACCGATTTCTCTCCCTCCTATGCTTTCATGCTGTGAAAAAGTACCATCAACTCGAGGTTCTAGAGCTGATCTAGAGCATGTTCGCCCGGCTCCTTCAAGAGCAACCGCTGCAGCGACAATTGCTTTGAAAGCATAGAGATCGATGCCAAGAAAACAGGGATCTCTAATTCTGGTGAGCAATCCTCCACCAGGGGAGCGGAGACTTTAGCCTAATCTGACTTGGTGGGCTAGCAGGCTGCGCACTATTGTTTAAAAGAGGGCAGATATCTTTAATAATAATTTATTCATAAGGGCACTCATCTTCTAAGATTAGCAAATATTGTCAAAGACAATAACTCTTGCCTTTCGGCTCAGGTAATTCAGATCAATTGTCCTTGCCAATAGTTTTTGTGGATCCTGTTCAGAATTGGCAAAAAGAAAGCAATGGTTATTGCCAATGCTAAACAGCTTTGTCAAAATAGTTCCAGTGGCCCCAGTATGATGACTGTATGTGAATATGCATCACCATGCATATGTGCATTTGTTATTTTTTACTTTATCGTTTCAAGATGGCGGATGCCTCTCTTGGAGCAATACATTCAAAAAATAATATGTGAAAGTTCATTTTCAGAAAGGAGTGGGCAGGTAGAAAAGTGCCGCTGCTGGCTACTTCTGAAAAGTAAAAAAAAAATTACATATTTAAATAAAAGAACTGAAAGAGGTGGGTGAGCAAAAGAGGGGTAGGGGACAGTGGTGGTGAAAAATGAGGTGGGAGAGAAACAAGGAAAGAGCAGTTGGGAGGGGTTGGAACTAGGTAGTAGCACACAAGGGAGAGGGGAAGATAGCAAGAATACATATGCGAGTCCTAAAAGCCGAAGAAGAAATGCATTCCCTGAATGTAAGCAGTTACAATTCAAAAGGATGCTAAAGAAGCTCAGTTCCAAGAGACGGACAAACACAAGGAAATAAAAAAAGCCATAAATGAAGAAGCAAGAAAAGAAGATTGACAAGAAAGTGAACGTATGAGAACCCATTGAACTACTGAATATCAACCCCTGACTATTGTGATAGAAAAATATAAGGACAGAATATCAAAGGGCAAAACAAAATTAAAGATAAGTATAGCCGTAGGAGTTAATATTCCTAACTTTACATCTTTGTACCTTGAACATATATGTACAGTGCAGGTACACATAATTGACATTAGTCAATACTTTTTCCAATATTTTTCCCTCAACATTGTGTTCCATAGATATTCTGGGTTTGATAGTCAGGGTGCCCACTATGGTTAGCACTGGGCTAATCCAAAGCCTCCTGTACGAAATGGTATTGCCACAAGGGTTTTTTTGAAAATAGACTGCTAAAGCTGCCTGAAAGCGAGACCTAAACACACAGAAAACATTTGATTACATCAATGCAGCATATTTTAGAAAATGATACGAATAAATAAGACACAATGACAAAAATGCTTGAATTAATCCCAGCTACTTTTTTTTAAAGTGTGTTTTATTGAAAATCCCAGCTACTTTTAATAACTCTAGGCGGCATCCACTCCATATTTCTTTTCCCAGCTGTGCCACTATATATTGTACAATGTAAACATTTCTAAAATGACTAGCTATCACTTGTGATTTACTGATCTGTATTTTAATCGAAAATATCAACTTTCCAACTCAAGAGAGCTCTGTTCATTTTAAACTGTAAACGATGCAGAATGATTCTATTACAAGCCAGTCTCACTTTTCCCAAAAGCTCTTTTCTCCACTCAGCCCTCTCCCTCATCTGTGCATAGACTCTGCTTCTCGCCGCCCCTGGCAGAAGGTTACCCTTATCTCCCTTTGAGTTGCAAAGCTCACAATAAGAAACATTCCCATAGTATTGCATTAATTAATAACGACACACATGCAATGGCTTGTTGTGCTTTCATTAAACTTGCAGTTGTGCCACGTTTAGGCCAGTAAGAAAATACAGGTCAACTTCATTTGTTTTGATTTTCATAATTTAATTAAAGTTCACACGTCATTCTAGACACTTGAAATAAAGAGTGATGCAAAATACAAATAAGAAATGACAAAGTGCAAATGATAACTAGCAGGATACAATTATGAATGTGATTAAAAATATGTATAGATCTGAATTAAAACTAAAATGGTACATGACAGGCGGATATACCTGGCTTGCCCCCTGCTGGCCCTGCCTTTACTACCCAAGGCAAACATTTCCTATGTGCAGACTTTGCCAGCCGTGTCTACCTTTGGTAGGCAAGATCTACTACAGTAATTTCTGGATTTAGTGAAACAAATGTTTTCCATCCTGAAACTTGGCATTGGCACCATCCCTGTTCTGGACATTCTACTCTGAGGTTCCACATAGCTAACTTTATAGAATAGGAATCCATGAAAAAAAAATGTCACAGCAGAAAGTAACAATCAATCACCAATTTATTTATGTTCCTAGAGGAGAGCTCCAGGAAAAAAGGCGTCTCCTTGTCTTTGGTTATCTAAGAACTTATGAAAGCAAAAGAAAAGTCAGCATAGGAGAAAAATGAGAGGCGAAAGCAGTCAAAGAGACAAAGAGAGGGAGAGATAATCTTGTGACTTCTGTCTCCACTTGTTTTATCTTACCATCTAGTCTCTTCTGGGGAGATTCACAGACATATTTCATATCTGATAATCTTCTGGGAAAGTGTAAGTTGTACAATAAAAATGTTGCACAAAACTGCCGACCACAGAGAGCAGAGAGGTATCACTGATATTATACATTTTATAAGTTCAGATAGCAGAGATCAACTCGTATTACAAAGACCTTGCAGGTTGAGGCAGTGAAGTTAAGCAACTGTTGCAGACCCAATCCTTAAACAGTAGCATTAGTAATGCAAAACATTATCACAATATATGATGAAAGGACTATGGGGCATATTATCAAGACAGGCGATAAAATTATCGTCACTTTAGTGGCAGAAAACTGCCGCTAAAACGGCGATAATGGGCTTGATAATATGCTCTATGGAATTCCAATTGAAACCCATGTTAGATGTGAAGGACATCTAACCTCAGCTTCAATTGGAATTCCAAAGAGCATATTATCAAGCCCATTATCGCCGTTTTAGCGGCAATTTTCTGCCTGTCTTGATAATATGCCCCTTAGAGAGTTAGAAAGCAAATTCCCTCCAGCACCAATGAAACCAAACAATAGGTTTAGCCACCTTATAATTACATATTTCCCTATATTTAGGAAAACATATTTGGTTCCCAAATACTAGCTTTTCATTTAGGATGAATGAACTAAATTCCCCCAAACAAAAGCAGAAAATAATCAGTTGTCACAACGAATACCAATGTTTCCTTTTAAGTAAGTATACAAGTTTGGTCCCTAAAAATCAGCTAACGTTTTCATCAAGTACTGAAATGAAGTATTTCTACACATGAACATAACTTGACTGATTTATGAGCCTTAGGGTGGTCTTCCCCCCAACCTTTTGCCTTTGTCCTCCATGTTTCTGATTTTGTTTTTGCTGTCATTAGGACTCCGCAAACGTTACTACTGCTAACCAGTGCTAAAGTGCATGTGCTCACTCCTTAAACATGGTGGCATTGGCTTTGATCCCAATTTGGGAAATTTAATTTACGTGTAAAACCATAGTAAAGTGGCACTGCCTGTGGACAGGGCCTGTAAATGTAATGCAACTAGTAGGCCTGTGTATTGTAGAGAAATAGGGACCCAAGGGTCTGGAAGGACCTGGGGTATAACTATTTATACAGGAACGAAAGGTCCCTCACAACATAAATTAGATCATGTAAATAATACAGAAAAACATTATCTATGTTGTTATAAATCCAAATGGATTATATAGCAATTATTTAAGAGTAAAGAAGACATGAGAGTAGAACAATATTCAACAAGGAGTGAGTTACTAAACTCAGGCACTCGATCACAGTGGCTGTAATACAATTTAAAAATGGGGCTATGATATAGAACTAAACTAGTATGTATCAAGGTCCTGAGGTCGACGACTTTTAGATCTCTAACATAATAACAGGATTATCATCAAGACACAACAAGTGATGCCTGAGAAAGATGCCTGCTGAAAAGAAACAGAGAACAAAAGTGCATGGAGGCAATTAAACCATGCATAGTGAGGCATGCAATGGCGGTCAGAGTGATGACTGCAGGCATGCTACTGAGTACCAAAATTAAGGCACCCTTGTGAAGGTACTGAAAAAGGGCTAAGGGCTAATGTTTGAGGTGAGGTGACGCCTAAATGTAGTGTGTGCTCACTGAAAATCAGGCCAAGTCTATATAGACAAATTAACTAACCTATTCAAGGGGGACCAGGCTCTCCTTCGCTGTGACGGAGTAGGAATTTCCAAACACGATTGGCTCTAAGGGAAGAAAAGTCCAATATTCAGATACAGATGCAACTGCAAAGAGTAGTTTCAGCACACGCCCAAAGAGAATAATATCCCAAACAAGCCTAGGTCACAATCTCATCTCAGCCAAACTGCGAGGAAAAATAAAATGATGATAGGTGTAGAGCATTAACCATGTACGTGCCGGATCAAGCCTGAAACTGACAGATGAAGCACGACTTACAATACAGTACCATCAATGAAAACAAATCAGTGAAAACCAAGGGGCAGCATTGGAGCAAGCATACAAAATAGGTACCTGATCAGGCAACAAGAGAATTATTGAATAATAAGGGAGTCAACCTATAATAGAGAGGGGATGTGAATTTAGAATAAAAATATCAAAGGGTGTTCAGTGACTATCAATTGTCACGTCACATGTGTACTTGGCAAGGACTGGTGTGATCCGGCCGCAGGGTCTGTTGGGAATGCTGTGTCACAGCACTATAATGAAAATAGGATGTTCAAGTAGCGAGTATGACATCCGGTTGTACAAAAAGGAGGAAACGAATGTGCGGGGTGCTCGGCAAAGTTGGAAGAGAGGATTGAGAGAACTTGAAACAATTGGCACATTAGGGCGGCCATATTGGAATTGGAGTAAGAGTGCAAGAGGCTCATTAGTGACCAAAAGGAGAGATAATAAATTAAGAACAAATACCATGGCATTTAGAAAAGAACATATCCGATAAAACCATGAATGAGCAATTACTAATATATCGAGATTCAGAGCTGAAAAATGTCAGTGATTTATATGGTGTAGCTTGCATCAGCAATAATGATAGAAACAACAACCCACAAACATTATTGTGCATATATAAAAAAGTTAAGGAGGAAAAGGACAAGCAAGGAGCATACATCTGTATGCATGGAGGAGGAGAAAATACAATTAAATGAAGAATGGACAACATATACATGATAGAAGAGAGGACAAATGTATATGTACCTTCATATACATAGCCAGAGGCAGATATTAATATAGATTACATGAGCCATTCGCAGTGTATGTTAAGAAGACAGTCTGCTGGAGAGGTTTCACACCAGGGAGGTCTAATCATCTAGTTTGTTCAAACCGGTGTAAACCCTCTACTGAACTTACACAACTCGCAGCAGGACCAGGGACTATGTACCCTCTACTGCATCCACACAACTAATGGCAGGACCAGAAACTTCATACCCTTAACTGCTTTTGGGGTGTCAAAATGTACACCCAATACCCTTAATGACTTAGGAATGGTGGTCAACTATGAGCTTACACACTGCCCCTACACAAACCAGAGTGTAACTCACATATTCCTTGGAAACATAACCGGGGTGTTACACATGTACCCCCTCCAACATACAACTTGGGCTCAACACACTGCTCCTAAACCCTTAACCCCTTAGGAAGGGTGGACACATAAACTCATAACTCACATACCCCTTGGACCTCTTGGACACATAAACCGGGGTATAACACACATACCCCTTATAAAACACAACATGGCTTCAGCCCACTGCCCCTACACCCTTAACCCCTTAGGAAGGGTGGACACATAAACTGGGAAAAATACTCAATACTCAACATGACACCTACACACCACACAACCCACACTCCCCCTTCTGCATACACAACAGGACAGTGGAGAGAATTCAGCATGGCAACATCATACCAGCATAATATTCGAATATTCCAATATGCAAACACTCAAAACACTGTCTTACCTCAGGACCATAGACCCCCTTCAATCCCCTTATTGTATCCAACAGCAGAACCAGGGGTAAGTACTCAAAACATCCCCTACTGTATACAAACAGAACCATAGTTAACATCTTACCCCACCCCCCTTCTGCATCCAAACATGACCGGGGGTAACGCACACTATCCCCCTTGATCCCAATCACATTGCATGGTGCAAAGGTTCCCCTGTGTGTCACACCATGAATCTTGTCCTTGTTTTTCATGTCCTTGCTCTCAGTTATACTGTATGCGGGCACCTGAGTTGGTCAGCATGTCCATGACATATATGGTTCAGACCCAAATTGTGTTGTTGGTCAGAAGAGGATCTGTGTGCCCCTGCCAGATGTTTAACACAAACCTAGATAGCCTTGTCTCCCAACTATGTCAACTGTATGTGTGTAAACACTAAGTCCATTAGACATGAATATTTTTCCTGTATTTAGTCATAGAGACTGGAGCTGGGCCTAACCACTTTTTTTTAGAGTGCAGATGACTGTTCTGCTTAGTGATTGCCACTCAAAGAGCTGAACTTGGTCTTCTAGTGGGACTCTTCCAGGAATTTCTCACAAGTTAGCTGCCAGTGAGGTGAGGTACTTCCTGTCTAGATGATGCATCCATTGGCAGATACCTACTCTGCCTCTCCGGGATGCCATCAAGGGCACAGGAATCCTAACAATGGGAACCTTCTCTGTAGGCACCAGAAAGAGCTATTCAGATAGATTTCATTGTATTAATGAAGGCCATCATCTAAACATGTGTTGACAAGTCAAGACAACAAATCAGCACAATTCCTGGATCCATAACAAGCCCATGAATGTTCAAAGGTAATTCTTTTTTTGGTCTGATCTCTCTGGATTCAACTCTCGCCTTTCCCACATGCTAGTTTAATAGACTGCAGAAAGGTTCAAGTGCAGAGTAGATTGCACACTGAAAATGAAAGCCAAGTGCAGAACAAAGCTGTACTGCCATGACCCTGAACCTCAATTTATAAATCTTTCAAAGTCAGCTACCATGTAGTGTGAAACAGAGCCTGACTTCTAGTAGCGATTCACTAGTAATTGTTAATGCTTAGTTTTGTGGAACACTTACAGCAGCACGAACTGCAGTCAGTAACAAGCTAGCTCTTCCAACTCTGGCTAAGGACCTCAGAGCTATTCCAAATGAAGTGATCCCCCTGCTGTGTACAGCAGGAATGCATACACGTTTGGGCTCAATTTACAGTACTTTCCCCTCTGTTATTCCAATGACCCAACAGAAATAAAGACTTGAAAAGCAAGTTCATCAACGGAAACCCACACTGTGGGGCCTTTTCTCCATGTTAAATGTACAAAAAGGTAAATCGACAACATAAATTTACTCTTACATGTTGTAGTATATTTCACACTTTTAGCTATTTACAAATTCTGAATGTAAATTGACTGTGATGTGTGGCATTACATGAATAAGAGGTGTGGTCAAATTTACGAGTATAAGGTTATTACTAGGAACATTCTTACACATAGGTCAAGGTAGGTGGAGGGTACCGTCACTGGGGTGGAGACCTCGGTGCCTCAGGGATTCAATCGTAAGATTCTCACTGTTGAGATTATTTTAAGACATTGGAAGGCAGATCCCATGTTTGTTACAGGGCCCTCTATGCTAATATTTAATTGTGTACCACTTTGCTGTAAGTGACTGCTCAATGTTCAGACGTGAGGTATTCTAAATATTTTCTAAGTATTTTAAATAGGTCTGATAGGGGCTTGTTTACCTGTTTGTCGTGGCTGCATATCTCCACAAGTGTTCAATGGCAAAAATCTGCAATAGTACCATTGCAGAAAAACAATCTGCCATCGTTCCTCAATATTTTTAAACCTGCTTTAAAGCTACAACAAAGTTTGGATACTCTGTAAAGCAGCCAGAAGGTATTATTTTTTTCATTGAAAACCCTGATACATATACATTCTACCCCTCAAAGGAACGTTTGCAGAGTCCTCCAGGCTGCAGGAAACAAGCCTAATTCTGGTGAACTAGTCCAACTAGCCCACAGAAAGAAACACTGGGTGTAAAAATTAGTAAATTAAACACGCTTTTACATTTTTTCAAGTTGTCAGCAGTGGACATTGGAATATTACATCGACACTTTAAACATAGATTTTGTGACTTTAAAACTGATACATCTAGGGGGAAAAAATTTAGAATAGAAGTGGCAGAGCGCAGTGTTAGCCTCCTTTGCTTAATGCAGCACCTTGACTCTTCTGAAACACAGGGCTGCACCATATTTAAAACAATATGCTGCAGCCCAGTGTTTCCCCCTGCACTGCTGCTAAATTTAGCTGCCTAGTGCCAATGTAGGCACCCTTGCGTCATAGTGCAAGGGTGTCTGCGTTGGAGGGGAAGAATGTCCCTTCCTGCACATAAACAATCTTTAAATGGCGTTTTGTAATTTATATGTGTGCTGCTTAATGCAGCACACATAGAAGTTGCAAAACGTCTTTTTTTAATAATTGTTTATGTGCAGGAAGGGGCACCTTCCTGCACATAAACAATGAATGGCATTTTGCTGTTTCTATGTGTGCTGCACAATGTAGCACACATAGAAACAGTGAAAACAAGGAGAAATAAAGCATTTCTCCTCGTTTTGCCAGGGTAAGACTAGGTTTTCGCCACAAGTTTTCCATATCTCCACTACACACAAGATTGTGTGTCATCCCTAAATCAATAGGGCTGTGCTACCCACAGATTGATAGCCTTCACACTCACTTGGGTTCCCGGCCGGGTGTCCTTGTGAGTATCTTTCTTCATTTACTATCACCCAGTGTTCGCACGCACACCTCACGCAGCCGCGCAGTCTTCTTACCAGATGTCCCTATATCCCAATGTCCTGATGTGACCCTAGATTGTAGGGTCGAAACGTCGTCGACACAAAAAACCGAACCATTAACAGCGCGTATCATTGTATATAGCTGCTGGTTATTGTGTATATAAATTGCTAATGGTCGACTTTTATGAACACTTTGGAAACCTTGTATTTATTAATTGTAACAAAAATGTCACTTCTACATTAGGTTCCTGTTTTTCACTGGGGACACCACGCAAATTTCCGTTTTCATTGTACATAGAATTTTCTATGAGAAAAATATAAAATGTGATTGTATGAAACTTTACCAAAAGTGTATATGTCTTTCTTTATCCTCTGACATCATTCCAACCCTTCTATTGTGTTTGCGCATCTTAATATTATTATATGATTTTATTATTCCACAGTAACCACTGTTTCTGATATAGTTTACCTACCCTGGTTTCTTAGTGAGTAGGGTCCCCTTTTCTCTTGTCTCGACTTGTAAATAATGTGAAGCTTTTATCGCCACTACAAAATCAAGAAAAGTGACATTGTGGTGGTGATAGGGGCTTGTAAATATGTCCCTTAGTTCCTCTGATTAGAACTGACACCAACACATGAACTCACCAAGCAGGGCAAATGTTTTACTTTGCACATTCTAGTAACACACTCCTCACCATATTGGCAATATCTGTCACCATCAATATGTTGAAGAATGTCCTGTGAGAAACTGAAATATTTCAATATCAAGGGTTTTTCTGATTTCTCTGGATGTGTATCTTGTATGGTTGCAAGTATTAAATCACAATTAGCTTGACAAAACAACACACTGCAACTGTCCCCTTGAAAATCTGTGATTATTTCTAATGGTATATGTGCACACATGGATTTCTAGTAGTAATTGAGAAGTACTGGGCTGTAAACATTTCCTGAGATTTACTGCAGTTCACAATGACTGCTTAGTAGTGTGTCACACTTATCAAAGTATTTTCAAAGTATTTCAATGACAATGTTGATAACTACAGAAAATATAGAAGGGCTAGCCAATATGTTAAGCGTTTACTGCCAGAACTTTTGGATACATATACCAGTGGTTTTCCTGGTAAAGATAATCCTGGGGGTCAAGGATGGGAGTAGGTTTCAGACATTGTTGATGGCCAGCTACTACTTTGGTCAATAAACTACTTTACAGCTCTTTTGATGTAAAAGCTGGAACTTATTGCAAATTATTCTGCCAGTTAGTGTGTGGCCTACACCAGAGGAACCATATTATACCTGTTCCAGCTTCTGGCTACAAGTAAATTAGCAAATTCTCTTAAAATATCTATGTATGATACAAGTCAGTCTGTCAAAATTCTTTATTTTGGTCTCAGACTATGAAGGGACAATAAATGCATCACTCATGATAAAACATTACCAAAGTTTCGAGAATAAAATACAGTACAATATCATCCTAAAAACAATACATCATCATAAGATTAAAAAAAAATCAGATTGATAAAAAATAAGAGAAAACATTTAACTATACAGGTCAGTTTGCACTCATTTGCACCTAATAATCAATGCTCTTGTAATATAGCTTAAAACTGCAACCCATAATTCTACAGAGACAAGTTGTAAAAATCTCATGGCCAGCAAATGTTGCCTAATGTTCATAATCTTTAAAACAGGAATTAAATATATTTTTCGTGGAGATTCGTTGGTTGAATGAAATAATGTACAGTGCAACATGCTTTGTGAAGTGATATTGACACCAGGGCGCTTGGGGAGGGTTATCAACCAAGACCACTGAACAGGAAAGGCGCATAGAAAGTTAATAGTGCTAAATCTAAACCCTGTCAAATAAAACCTGTATGGTGGATTATGAAATAAAACAAGATAAGGCTCCTGGCCCAATGATGTAATCAAGTTTGATTGGGCAGCAACCCTTGGCATCTTTGAACCCTTTAATAAGGCCGTTTATACCCCTAATTGATCTCCTCTTCAGTGCTGCTTTGAATGGTTGCTCCTGAGCATTTCTTGTGATCACTGTTGAGAACTGCAGATCAGTTTCTCTTAGATATAACTACATTTCAGCTGAAACCCCCAGGTGGCAGGTCTTTCTTGGCCCAGCTGCATCTGGGTGGAACTCATACCACTGTATCTATGATCTAACTCTTAGATTTAGGAAGCTACTGAAGACCTGGATAATCCTCATCCTATTGCTATCTTCCTTATGCTCATGTGTCTTAGTACTATGTAATCAGCTGTGGACTTTTAGCACCAAGATACCGTAATTAAGGTGGACGCTGTTTTTTATAAGTCTCTAATACAAACACAACTTCTTCCAACTGCAAAGATAAGGTTCTTCAGGGGTACATCCTCGATAGGAGGTCAATCTGGTCTTAGTGGACTGCCTTATCTTCATAACCATCAGCGGGCTCTTCTAATAAATCTGGGTTGTTGAATCTTTTCAATAATTTCCCCAGGATCTTAATGTGGAACTCAGCAATAGATTTTTTTCTATTTATCTTTGCAAGTACTGTAGAATTATATGTTCCTAAATTCACTATGTTTAGTCCCCATGCCTTTATGTCTCCACCTTTACTTCATCCCACCATTCTGTTGCCCATCCATTGATAACAATGAAATCACTTTCACTTTACCCTCTCTTACTTCACTTCATGCCCTAGACCTACATCTCAATTTATGCATTAAGATATCAGTTTCCCAAATAATTCAATTCAATTTCATTTCATTATAACAAACTCTTGCATAAAGATGATGTTTAATGACAGTACGTTCAATTATTAGAGTACTTTACCTTATTCTTGGAACAAATGTTGCACTAAATTAAATGATGATAAATTTATATCAGAAAAAAATAATACAAATTATATTTAAAACTAACAAAAAATAGCATTATAATAAACCCACTCTGTCCTGCAATTTATTCAATTTAATTATCTCAATTCAAATGAAATTAACTTATTACAAACATTCTTAGACTAAATCTAAATTAAATTATATAATACTAATACCAAGCATCAATGCTAACATTAAACATTTGTTTGATTAAGTATATTTATTTTTGCTGTCTCTCACTTCATTAAAAAATAAGTTCTTTCTCAACCAGAACTGAAAACATTTTTAAATAAATTTACATTAAATAGAATGAAACTAATAATTACCAATATTCTGATATATTACCCTAACAATTAACTGTATTTGAGATAGTTTCAATGTCTCATTTTATTACTGTAATACTAATCTTAACCCAAAATTAACCCAAACTATTTATTTTATTTCTAAAGTTTTCTATGTTGCGAACATGACCCAGGAAAAGTACATCAGTATAAATGATTAGCAAATACTTGTTTTATTTTGTTGTAACCCTAATGCTAAATAATACTTGCTTCTTCAGGTGATTTCCTGATGGTTTATCCAAAGTGCTGGTGTATCGTATTAGAGTCTGGCAAAGCAAATGTGTGCTGAAGAAATGGCAGAGAAGCAAATGGGAAGTAAATGTTAGACCAATTAAAGTCAGACCTTTACTTCAAAATGTGTTTTTTAATCCTGAACTACTTGCTGTTTTCCTACATTTCAAAGCACAACTTTCAGGGTTTAGCCTTGAACTTTTCCAAGATTCGTAAAGAGAGAGCATTGATTACCTTAGAGAGCCCTTTGCTCACCGCTGTCTATGAACAGACGCATTTCAACGTCAACAAATCGTTTTGGAACAAATGAAGTCACTTGTTGCTCCCATTCCTATTCTGGAAGTCTACACCACACAATAAGTATACCTCATTAGGATCAGAAATGTTCTCTTTCTATCTTTAATACATTATCTTGTTAGATTATTTCACATAACCTAATGCACCTGTCAAAATATCACTGCTTATATGGTCTGTCACAAATATTTAACACTTATCTCTACACCCTTTAGAGGTCTGACTACACACAGTTTTATCTGTAATACAGATGTCACATCACCACTTGACACACAACATACACACAAACCATTCATAACACATGGCAAACATACAAATTGCATGACAATCAGAAGGGCTTTGGCTCAGGCCTCTTCTGCCAGCTGTTCGTTTGCCTGAGCCCTCTTCAGGCACTGCTTTAAAAGGCTGTCCATCATCTTTTGGATCAGCCCTTGGATATTTATACTTTCCACCTTGCATGTTAGCTAGTTTAAGAAAGTAATTCCTCTCCTTGATAGCCACTCAGCTATTCCTCGTATTTGTAAACTCGCACTAATATGATTTACCATTCTTTTACTTACTTTTAGGGGCATATTTACAAGAAATGACTCATCGCTGCAATGCGTCAAAACAATTTTCGCTTCAGTTCAACAGAATCTTACGTCATGAATACGTCGAATTTAAAACACAGTGCTCCATGGCATAAGGATCTGTGTGGATAAAACAAAATGGACATATCAGTGTGCAACCACTTTGGGAGGAAATCTGACACTTCTGCAGAAAAACTGATGCTGGGCTGATTTACTGCACAAAAAGAAACGCAAATCGGCCCTACGTCACTTTTGAGTGTGGAATGCATTAGAAAAGTACAAAAACTGATCCATCGGGGGGAAAACAATGGCATACTTTACACAAGAAAGTAATGGAGCAGAGAGCAGGCAGCAGAAGCAAGGACAATAAATCCAGCACCAGCCAGGATGTCCAGGCAGACTCCCAGGGGAAGAGGAAGTCCAACTTCAGTGAGGAGGAAAATGTAATTTTGGTCACGGAGGTCACACAGCACCAACACCAGCACTTTGTCACCTTCAAATTGCCAACTTGGAGGAATGAGGCCATTTGGCAGCCTTCGTTGACAAGATCAACAGTGGGGAGCAACCAAAGAGGGTTGTCACTGACTGCAAGAAGCGCTGGCATTATTATAAGCTCTGGACGAAGGAGATATTGTCCAATAACCTGAAGGCAGTAATGCAGACCAGAGGAGGAAGCCCAGCATCACAAGAGGAGCTGGATACCATGGAGGAGTGAGTGGCAGCTATCATCCCAGACTAGTTGGTGTCTAGAGTACCAGGATACAACATTGCAGGCCACCTTGCACCATGAGGACACTTTGTTTTACTTGAGACAATGCACACAAATCTGTACTGTAAAGCAAATAAATGTCATGGGCTTGTCAGAGGAGAAGCTTCTCACCTGAGTGGTTGGTCAGGTGTGGGATTATCTTATTCTATGTGGTTCTTGGTACATCGCTCAACTCAACCTTGAAGGAAAGTCTTGGTGCCGTGACCAGCAGGTAGATGAACCAAATGGGGTATGTGAAGTATCAATACATAGGAACATGTCAAGAGCCACATGTACATTACACATACACAGCTGTCCTGACATGTGGGGTGAGACCACACAGGTGTCAGTAGTCATGGTAGGGGCCACCAGAACTCATGCCATGTACTAAATCTGATTGGATCAGGGTAATGCAAGTGATGCACACCCGAGGACCATGGGTATTGAAACCAAAGATGATGTGTGGCCCTGGTGGGCCCCTGGATGTGCAATGCATTGTAAGTGCTGGCTGAGTAGGGTGAACTGACACCGTGTCTGAATGGGGAGACATTGCATAGCAAGGAGGCTAGAATGGATATTTGTTTGTCAAGGTGGCTTAACCAATACACATGCACTGGTGCTCTGTTTCTGACAGTGTCACACTTGTATTGTAGCTGGGTAGGGCTGACAGAGAAGAGCCCATTGGGGTCTAACATCCTACATGTGATGTGATCCTGGGTGAAGATGCAGCATGTGCAGGGGGGATTATGAAAGAGAAATTGCAGCACCAGGCCACATATGTCTCAATAGAAGGATGTGAAATCTGGATTTGTCAATGGAAATAAAAACAAATCTGCCACCACAAAGGGCAGGAGTCTGCGATAATTGCAGACTGAGGTGGATGTGCCCAGTTATGTTACAAACCTGGGTGGATACATGTAACCAATTCCAGCACTACATGTGGAAGGACAGCTTGCTATCCAGCCATGTCAGTCCATTGGACATGGTCACACATATTGATGGTGTTGTAGGCATATGAGAGGCAATGTATGCTCTGGGTTACATCACTGTGTGGCATTAAGTTTAGTCACTGGCACTAAATGAAGAGTGGCAGAGGAGGCATGTACATGTACAAGTGAGCAGGCCTGAGTCAAAGGATGTGTTATACTATGCAGATATCCAACTCTGACAATTATCAAATGTGGTTAGTGTCAGTGCTAGCAACCTACATAGTGTGATAAGGCCCATCCCCTCAGATTTGGTATACAGTGCCCATTGTCCTGAAAGATAAAGCCAAATGTGTATCCAATCAAATCAAATTGGTAGCTACCAATAGGATATGCATGGAAAAAACATGCCCTCACACATTCCTGCAGTGTAGCAAGTTTGGTTGGTGTGTAGAGTTGTGCAAGACATGTGTTACAAAATCAACCCTTGGCCACATGACTGCACAATGTCCATACAAGACAGCACAACAAGGCAGAGTGCCATAGTGTACAGTTTGAAAGCCAGATGACAGGATTCTAACTCATTCATCACCAGACCAACATCACCTGTGGAGGAGCAGTGGCCTGAATGCTTGCCACAGAGAATGCTGGCACCTCAGGGATTAAATGGAATGTGACCATTAGTTGTGTCAATATATCAGAACACAATCATCATAGGTGTGATGAAAAAGACTGAAAATACCCTTGTCAGATGTGGACTTGACCTCTATATATATGCCCAGGAATGAGCTCCTTGACCTTTGTAACTGTGTTGCAATATGTGTCATGAGACAAAAAGTCAGCCTTATCACACAGTGGTTGTATGACATATGCAGAGATACTGCCATCTGAAAGGCAACTACAGTGCAACTTGAACTCTATACTTCTGTGTAACAGACATCCACCTCATCAATGTTATGTAGAAAGTTAAATTGTCATTCAGATTACTCATGTAAACATCTAATATGCAATACCATTAACATTTTTCTATCTCACTACAAAGGATGTATCTACACTAGGCCTGGGCTAAAATTTCGTTCCGGTCGAGGAAATTGCGATAATTTGACATTTCCGCGTTCCGCGGAAAGCGCGAAAATGTCGAAAATTTCCGCATTCCGCAGCTTAGCGATAATTTGTTTCTTGCTCGCACTGTAAAATAATACGTTCTCGCGTGCGCGCGATTGCCTTACCTGAATCCCCGCGTTCACCGACAAGTTTTCCCGATCCGGTCTCGTTCTCCATGAGATGTTAGATTGTTGTTTGCCATTTGCGCTGTCTCGCGACAGTTCACGCCCGCAGTGACGTCATGCATCGCGCGATCACGTCTTTCTTCTCGCGATCATGCACCACGAGACAACTGAAAACAAGATGGCCATGCCCGCGAGCAACCACATGGGTAAGTTGGCGAGCTGCGACCATGCAGAAAATACCGCAAACGGGCAGGAAAAAAACTTCCGCATCTTCGCGATATTGCCGCGTGTTTGTGGAGATTTTCAACATTTTCGCGATAATTTGCGAAAGTGAATTTTGCAAATTCCGCCCACCCCTAATCTACACCGCATGACCAGCTGCCTGTACAGGATGATGATCTGGACAAAGATGACAGCCTACCAAACATTGACTAATAGACCTTCCAACAAATCCTGAACACCTATGAAACACCATCTCCGGTTGCAAGAAGGTCCAACAATGTTGGGAGGTCTACAGAGGTTCCACCCATCAGCCAACAAACACCACCTGCCAGTCCACCTCTAGGCCTGGACTCCGAGGACAGCCAAGTTAAATTCCAAAATCTTGCAGTAGAAGTCCAGCGGGAGATGGTAGATGTGGTGTGTGTGGGGATGGAAACCATGGCGGGCACCCGAGAGGCAGTCCGTAGGTGTCTCATTCCCAATAAGGACACCTCAACTGCTAAAAGAGGCACCTACCCTCCAGTCTGAGGACTTAAACAGTCCCTGGCTGACATTGCTGGTGTCATGAGGCAGAGGCATAAACAGCTGCCCTGCCAAAGAAGCGCCAGCAAACTTGCCAACCAGCTGGGGGTCATCAGCAGCATCCTTGAGTCCATGGGGTTGTTGCCGAGATAACGGTGCATGTGATTCTTCTGAATTCTTCTGAATTTTTGCACATATGAATAAAAGCACTTAGCTCAACCTGTGTGTTGTATGTCTGTTGGCATCTGGACTAAGTAGAACATGGTGGATTTTGTGAGCCAAAACCACTAACTACTTCACAAAGAGACATGTGTGCAAAGGAGCAATGGACAAAGCTAAACTGATCAAGGAAACTATATTCGGTGAAACCTATATGTATGTAGACTAGCAAGTAGTTACTCAAGGTCACAAGCATGAAGTGCAGCAAGTATCATTTAGTCAATGTAAAGGGTGAATGTAGCCACAGCACTGGTAGGTAGTCTATCCATGCCAGCAAACAACACTGCTGTGGTGACAAGCAAATGATGCGAGTGTTAGTGTGGAAGGGAATGGCATCAGTATGTGAGCTTGAACCTCTTTGATTAGTGACAATTGTTTTACATCCCCATCCCTCCAAAGCATGTTGCATGAATTACACACACAGAGCAACAGTATATAAATAACTGTTTTGTCCTGTCTATTCATTCGAATCAAGATTGCCACTTACAGTACACAACTAGGTTTGTAGATCTCTTATGTGATTCCATGGCCACCCTAACAGATTCGTCTGCATAGGTCTTTCACCTAGTCACACATGTCTACAAACAATACTAGCAAAGCCAACTGCATGCGCTTAACATAGCCTAAACATATATGCTAACTCCTATACAGTAAATCATGTGGTAGACTTGGACATAGAAAAGAATGATATTTAATGTAATGATAAAACTTCATCTACTTAAAACTACCTGTTAGACCTGTAAATTATTGGCCTGGTTTCCCCTCTCTTTTTCCTTCTTACCTCCTTTTCTTTGGTCCTGTTCTGAGTTTAGTTTTTGCTGGTGTTAGGACTCTGGGCACTTTACCACTGCTAATTAGTGCTAATGTACAAGTGCTATCTTTCTAAAACATGATGCTAATTGGTTACTCCATTATTGGCTCATTTAATTTACCAGTAATTCCCTAGTACAGTGCACCAGGGGTGCCCAGAGCTGTAAATCAAATGCTACTTGTGGGCCTGCAGCACCGATTGTGCGACCCACTCAGTAGCCCATTAAACATGGCTCAGGCCTGCCAAGTTCGGTTTTAAACTGCCATTTCAACCTGGGGATTGCCTTGAAATATATTTTAAGTGGAATTTCCTATTGGGAGCAGATAGAAATTTGGAGGCTCTGGGGCTCACAATTTTAAAAATACATCTTTTGGTGAAGTTGGTGTTTGTATTGTAAGTTTGAAAATGCCACTTTTAGAAAATAAGTAGAGGTGTCTACAAATGATTCATTCAAAGGATATGATTTTAAGTAACTTTATCTTAATTGGAGTGACATCTAATGACACCATATGGAATAACTCAAATCAAATTAGACCAAATCAATCAGCAAATCAATTACAACAACCAGGTGTATCAAAAAGTAGTTGAATCTATATTTTTAAAAAAGGATGAAAATGACAGTACAGAAACATCAACAAAAAACTCTTACAAACATCTGAATGTTGTAATTGATTTACTGATTGATTTGGTTTAATTTAGTTTGAGTTATTCCATATGGTGTCATTTGATGTCACTCCATTTAAGATAAAGTTACTTAAAATGATATCCTTTGAATGAATCCCTTGTAGGCACTTCTACCTATCGGACTTAACTATTCAAGTCCACAAGGTTTTATTGCATTGCCCATTTTTATGTGATACATTTAGAAAATGGGAATTTTCTTGCATAAGCATTCTGTGCCTCTGCCTGTCTGTAGAATTCATGTCTGGGTCAGGATGACAGTTGGGTTGTTTGTGCATTAATTCTAGACAGTCACACAAAGCGAGCTGAGGTGTGCCCTGCATATCCTGACATCCCTTCCCCAGGCCGATGGACCTTGATATGAGGAGTTGACACTGACACCTGAATAGGGCTGTGCCTTTCCACACACAAAGCAGCCTCCAACTCTCTGTAGTGTGTCTGGAGCCAGGTCAGGGGAAGGCAGAGTCTTGTGTACTACTAAGACTTTCCTTTGAAGGTTGTCTACTTCAAAGGTAGAAAGGGGTATAAGTATTGGACCTCTAACACTCCAAAATCAGAATTCTTCAGGACTGAGGACATTCCTCCAGGAAGAAGAGCTAGATACGGTAGGGGAGACTACCACTCTGCCTGTTGCTTGCCTGACTTACTGCTTGCTGCATCTGTCCTGGGAGTGAAAGGACCAGACTTTTATTTATGCATCATGCTTACAAGGTTTTCAAAGGGCTTGAGTTGAGCGTGCCTCCTGTTAAGAAGTCTCAGGGCCATCAAAGACTTCACCTGCCAGTGCCTTGGCTCTTTTTCTTAGAGTCCTGACTAGCAAAGTGGTGCCAGATCTAGTTCCTGAGCCCTTGGAAGGGCAACCTGGTGATCTGAAGGAGAAAATCCACACATTGGCTCACAACACGTGTTATATTGATGCATCGCTGCAAACGATCAATGCTATACCACTGCCTGTCCAGTGGTTCCTGCTTCACGCATCCAACACGGCTTTCACCGCAGGCCCCAGCTTGCCATCGCAGCTTGAGTTTCGAGCATCATGTCACCAAAGTCCATGACGCCCAATCCGACTCTGATGCAGCACCTGCTTCGAGACTGTGGAGTCGACACAGTGCCCGCTTCTCTGCCGTCGCATCTACAAAGCACGGCTGGATTTTCGATGCATCGTCCCAGAGTGCTGATTCTTCCTCAGCACCGCACCACAGTAAGGAACTGAAGCAGAGTGTCTGGAAACCATCGCATCAGCTACCCTGCCACTAAGGAACTAACACATCACCTCCCCTGCCTAGTAGTAAGGAACAAACGCATCAACTCTCTGCCAGTAAGGAACTGTTGCATCATCTCCCCTGTGGAGTAAGGAACCGATGCATCAATGTTTTTTCCCACACCTCATCCCACACCACCTGCGGCTTACCTCATCTTTGATGCACAAATGTACCCATTGATTTCTATGCACTAAACGTGCTTAATATTTTAAAAGTGATATTTTGACTTGTGTATTTTGGATTTTTGTTTGTTTGGTCTTATTTTATTCAGATAAATATTGACTATTGTTCTAAACTGGTGTGGACTCCTTTTGTAGTGTTTTCACGGTGTTACTGTGTGGGTGTGTGTGTACAAATAATTTACCAGCAGCAGCTCCTCCACTAAGGTGGAGGAGCATCGGCCCACTGCTTTGCAGTAGTGACATAAAGGAAACATAAAATGATAACTCACGGTTATTATAATGTTATGTTTTCCTGCTTCAGCATGTTTGTGGGCAGGTCAGGGCTGCTCCAATGACAGAGGAGCAGGGGGAGGAGTGGTTTGCTGACTTCAAGTGCACATGAATGTTTGGCCAGACCTCTCTGGCCAACCAACCAACCATTCATGCACACTTTGCATGTTCTCTACGCAAGAGCATTACAACCTGCTTGGAACATGTCCAGGCTACCATTCCCTGGCTGAGTGCTGAATCACTTTGCTGAGACCAATCACAACTCTGCATTGCAGCGTTGTGATTGGCTCAGGGGAGCCTGGGTGCTTCTTGTTCCTGCCTCAGGAGTGAGATGGTGACGGAGGGATGGAGGAAAGACGCGGTGATCAGGTATGTTTTCTTCTTTTTGTAAACCTCCTTACCCCCCAACCATCCTCCGGCCCCCAATCCATGCCCGCTGCCACTGTACTTTACACATTGCCTCTGATATAAGCCTGACTGCTCGTTCCAAGTTATCAAGGGTACGAGCAGGGGATATTTTAGCTGTGTGACTCCCTTATATCAAGGGGGTGAGAAGGGGATATCTTAACTGTGTGACTCCCTTACCCTGATTAGAGTGAGGGTCCCTACTTGGACAGGGTGCAAACCATTGCCACCTAGAGACCCCATTTCAAACACTACCTAAACTACACTAACTTACTTATCTAACATAAACTACACCTAAACAAAACGAAACTACCTAAACTACACTCCCTTATCCTAAAAAATATCAAAATAAACTAAATAGCCTACGCCATCTATACCCAAATAATTAAGCCACCCCAACTAAACTGTCACACTACAATATCTAACATAACCTATTCCTACACTAACTATGTTATTAAATACATTAAAATAAAAACAAAACTTAAGAAATGGGGAAGGGCAGAAATCGTTTCTGTGCCCTACAATGTTCCCCAATTCTGTCCACAGCAGAGTTTCATTAAGTACATTCCTGTGTTCACCTTGTGTTCCAGGCCAGCCACCCTGAGCTTGACCTGTGACATATCTTCATCATGAGGTCTTCAAAATTTTAACCATGGCCAGACATACACATTCATTTTTGTTAGGCATGGGGAGACTAAGTGATTTGCCAGGAATCACAGGATGGTGAGAATCGTTGTCGAGACTCAAACCCGATTCCCCAGCTTTGAGGTCGACCACTATAGCCGTCAGGCTACATCCTCTCCCAACACCTTGACTGGTGTCAATTGTCTGAGCATGCAGCGTATCAGTCCCAGGGCTGCCCGTAAAACTTTGACAAGATTTGGGGACCGTGAATGCAGAACAGGGATATGGGCATACTGGGAAAGGAAGGGACATGGGGGAACTGGGACACAATGGCAATCTGACGATGAATCCACAACTCACCACACTACGCATTGAGTTACCCCAGGGGATAGGGACTGGGTACACAGTGATGTTTATTGATGTTCGGGCCCCCTGCGAGTGGCCCAAGGTGTCTTGACTAAATTGCTTGATGATGATCTGGGATTCTCAAATAACTGCTCAATAAAAAAGATTTATCAGAAAAAAAAACACTGTGTACCGGACATGGCAAGGACACAACTTCCGACACATTGCTACATAGACTTACTACGTCCCTGGTTTTGGAAATATGAATGAAGGTTGGCTAGCTAACTCACATCAAACAGAGATGTTAGAAACATCTCCTAAACTGACCAAGGTAAAAACCTGATGGACACCATGCCATGGCTCATCAAATGCAGGTAAAGTAATAGCTTGTTTCCCTCTACCCTGCCTAGTGTCTTTCCCTACATGTCAGCTATTATTATCACCTTGCTTCACACCATCACTCAGCATATCCATGTGATGTGTGGTGCATGCGTGCTGTACATCTCATATGTACAGGTATCTTGTGACTTAACTAGCAAGTGTTAACCAGAGTGTAAGCCCGTGTGAAACATTTTTGGAAAGCCATTATGGATAACACCACCAGAAGGTTGATTCTGTAATGCACTGTCAGATGACAACGATGTGCAGACATGCCTCTGGTCAAACACACCTTGGCATTTCTGGTAAAAAGACAGCGCAAAGTTATATCTATGTATCCAATATTGAAAATGGGTCATTAGATGACTAGAGTGAGGAGTGAGGCCTTCAACAACATTACCAGGTGTGGAAGTTTGACATCTGGGCCAGCTACACTTATTCACTCTGTCTTCACTGAGGTGTGAATCCTCACATCCTGTGTGGACTAGCCATACTAAATGTACATAGAATGTAATGTGGACAACTACAGCAGCAAAGTGCATCTGACAGGCATAAGGAAGGTAAACCACCCCAAGCAATGTTCACCTATGAACCCGCACCCATATCCTTTAACAGACTATGGCATTTTAGTCATAGCTCCTCTGTCACCCCATCTATCACGTGTGCCTGAATAGATTGGCAATAACCTTCATCTTGACATTAGTCAGGAGCTGATGCATATCAACTTTGAAATAATTATTTTATGATGTACCATTTCTGGAGCAAATTTTTCCATTGGAATTGGCATGCCCCTTAAACATGTCATTACCACATTGTCCAACATCACAGACAATCCTTGCACAACTGTAACCATTCATGTGACACCACATGTGACATAACATGATACATTGCACTGGGAATGTAGAACACATACACTGGACATTAGAAGAACAATACATTGAAATAGCATTTCTCTATGTAAGTTTGCACACTGAATAAGACGTATATGGCACAGTTGACATGGCTAAATAATACACATAAGTAAGGAAAATTGAAGTGTACACAGATATGAAGCGCCTAATCATGAATCTGGTGCCCAGGTTGTGGAACAAGTACATATGCATCTCTACTTATGAAATGGCATAAGGGTGCCTGCCTTTCATGTGTCTGCCAAATTAAATCATTTTGACATACCACACTCTGCAAGGTATTACATTCGCTGTGCCTTTCTCATATCTTTACATGTACATGATAATGCTATACATAACAGTATACATGCTTGTTCTTTGCCTTCATGACCTCAGTAGCTCATTGGCAAAAGGCACCATATGTGCGCCAGCACAGGCAGAAAGGTCATGAATGCCCCATATGTCATTAATACAGGCCAGTCCTGCCCTTTCTTTATGGCTCAGGGCAGCAAAGTAAGAAGCTTTGGAGAAATTCCTTGTGCTAAAAATTAGGAAATGAGGCACACTGACTTTGGCACACACCCTTGTGTGTCAGTAAATACCTGGAATGCCCAGTGACAAAACTACCTGCACAGTGCTGGTGAGGGCAAGAAGCATCTCAGAGCCTGACATGCACTACCTGGTCTCTGTGTGCTAATGCCAACCCTGTGTTTAAAAGCCACAATGGCATACTTTTTCTTATCAACATAGTTCCGCTTAGGCATGGCATTTTGACCATAAAACATATGTGCTCCGCAGAGTCATTGGATAAAAATCATATATTTGCATGTGTTTTAAAATGTAGTGTATTGTGCAATGCACATGAACAATTACAGGGATCACTACATTGCCTGGGAATAGTTGAGGTGACATGTTTTATGTCTTGAAATGTGTTGCATGTGTATGTTGACTGTGCACATATCTGTGACTTCTTGTATTACTGGGGCCTATTACGCATAGGGTGCACTTCCTCTGTTTGCGCAACTGCATACCTTGTGCCATGCGTAAAATGAGAAAGGGCTCCTCATCACATTAATTGCGCTTCCCCCGGTCTGCTGTAAACTTGCACTGCCCTGGCGGCAACACATCCAAGTGTAAGATGAAGCAGCTTTTGGAAATCAGCAAGCTGTCTGCAAATTCATGGGGGTTTACAGATCCCCTTGCAGGCAAGGGTAGTGAGTGGCCCACCCACTTCCAAAAGGATGTCTGAGTGGAGCCATAGGACTCTGTTCCCCCCTCTAGAGGGCTACCATCAGCGAGTGAACTGACAGTGAGCCTCCTAACATCTTTTTTGACCATGGGACTGCATTTTGCATGCGGCATAGACACAGAGGATTTCCTCATTTCCATGTGGCCACGGCCCCCTGCACAAGAGGGAACAACCTCTGATAATGACACAGGCACTATAAGTGGCCCAATGCAATGTTTTTTTTCATGAGGGAACACACACGCATCTGCAGCCTCTGCTGGGATATCAAAGTGCCATGGGGACGCACAATGTGTGTGCAAACGCACATCATGCCCCTGTGACACTTCTACATAACAGTCCCTGATGTGACTACTGGTTCACACAAAGTAGGATTTTAAAATTGGCTAGCATGTAAAGGGTCATATGCACTAATCATTGATGCAAGGCAGGGCAGCACCAAGTTGATGTGATGCATTGAGGGAAATGGAGAGGACAGAACGTGCCCATATATATTAAGCTGTGAAGGATTTCTTCTTTCTCCGTGCACTGATGCACTTCAGGCAGCCTAGCACCAACACAGGCACCCTTGCACCATGGTGCCTGGGTGCCCGCATTGTAAGGATAATTGTTTATGTACAGAAGGGTTACATTCCTGCATATTTGCAAGCTTTTGAGGCATTTCCCTCATTCTATGTGTGCTGCAGATTGTAGCACACATAGCTAGAGGAAATGACAAGGTCACAAAGATATTTCTCTCTTCGTTACACTATCCTCCGTCATGCATGGAGAAATCATGCAATCCCTGGGGTACATAGCTTGGACAATCTGGGATTGCTTGAAATCCCTGGCTGGATGCCTGGGAATGCCTATGTTCTCTCATGGATCAGCTTCCAGGATGAAAGAACGGATTGCCCCTTGCCTGGTTTTTAACTCCTCTACTGGTATTTTGTGTCATGGATGTGAAACAACAGTGATGCAAAATGACATGAAATGGTATTACATTTGACCATGAGTGGTCTGAAATAGTCAACAATAGGGGGATCATATACAAGGGTGCTGCCCCACAGGAGAGTCATTGTTTTCAAAGTTGGGGGGTGCAGGAATCTCACTCATGCTGATGGTTTAATGTAAGGTCGCCATGCATACCTTGGCATGATCTCATAATTATTAAGTAAGGCAAGGCGGCATAAAGAACTGAATTGCAAAACTCTGCATCAAGGACGTTTTGCGTGTGCCTTGCAGTAGGTGTTCACATGCAACACCCATGGAGTTTGACACTGAGCCAGTTTATCAGATTAATGAAAACCTGGTGCACTCAAAAATAACTTACAAGGTCCATAAGAGGCATGACATGGGAGGAAGTTTCAGAAATTACCTTGGATTTTCCATTTCCTTTTGTCCTCTATTCTCACCATAAAAAATAAGTCCATGGATGACTTATGTGCAGGAAGGTGCAGGGAAAACTATAATATAACTTCATGTATGATTGGGTGAAGGTATTGGCTTTTTCTATAGCTCCAGATTTACATCCATAACTTTACATGAGTCATCCTGAATATCCATGTGTGTTTCCTTGCAAAACCCCATACAAGGCCCCTGCAACGCACCCATGGCACAGAGTAAATCAAGGCAGCCTATTGGGGTGACTTAATTTACTCCATAGCTATGAGGCCAAAATGAGCCACTCAGGGTGACTTAGCATGGCCTCATGGATATGGTTGAGAGGGTGAGAAGCTTGTGTCAGCGGGGGTCCACGAGTAGTAGGACATCAGCAGCACCAGCATATGGTACTTAGGCCCAAATCTGTGTACATTGCTTGACCAGAATGTCTTGTGGATTCATTACCTACTTAGGGCATGACATACACTGACTGGTTCAGCCAGTCTAGAGTGTATGTGGCATGCAGGGAACAGATTGACTTTCCACATTTTCAATGGATGTTTCTAGGCATATATGGCACATGTTGATATGTGCATACCAACACTTACCAGAGAGTCATTACTAACAAACACCATCATGTTGCGGTACTCAACCATCTGCTGTGTGGGATTGGGTCTGGAAGGGTATGTGTGGCATGTGCACAGTCCCAATACACATTGTATTTGGCTCAAATCTTTGTCTATATTTTTGTGTTCACAAGGCAAGCTTGTGTAGCCAAACTGAGTCTGCTTTATTCCAAAGATGGATATGTGTGCTATTGGCATGCATCACAGCATGTTTCTATATTAAAGGGTTACTTCAACTTAGGATGTGGGTAAGCATTCATATAAGATGGCCAACTGGGCATTTATGAACATAAGCTGGCACTATGACTGGCACTATGACTTGGAATGCATCAGTGCATAGTACCTTTGCTGAATTTAACTTATATTTAGTCATTACTTCGGTGCACATGTTTCATATTCAGACTCTTTGTGTTGTGTTTTTACAATCACACAAAAATGTACTCTTGGGAGTGAGCCCAGTGTTTTTATCTGAATGCAACCACCAACATAGTAGGATACATCCCTGCTTGTTCCAGTTACATCTTTGCCTAGTGGCGCATGTATGGCAGCATTTGTACTAGGTAGCCACTTTTGCACTGGCGCAAGTGAGTATTTTGCATTTATAAGTGTGGTGTGAGATGTCACAATGAATTTATTTTGTGCCTGCAGACATTGTTATAGAGTATGTAGAATGTACGGGTTGGCCTGTGTTCCCATGCACATACTATGTGCCTCAGTTCACAGTCATAAGACTAAGAGTTAACTATCCTCCACAAGTATAAGGCTGTAGAAATGGCTATCTGTATGACATACACACACAAACAGTCATTGCAAACAGTTTGCAGTGTCATACCATTTTGATAGTGGTTGGATGTCTGATAGTTATTACACTAAAACAGAACACATTCTCATAACCTGTCCAAACTGTGCCAAACTGCAATTTTTGATTGGTGTCTGTCGACCCAATGGACCTGCATTTGGCATAGGTTCTTGGCATGCACCTATTTATGAATTTACAAGATGCTGTTCAGTGCTGTTTGTTACCCATTGCTACATACCTTTGTTGTATACCAATTACTGGCATGTGTAATGTGAGTGTTTTGATGTTTATAGTAACTATGAAGTAAGAGTGCTTACACAATGGTAGTGTCGATAATATATTTGTCATATTTGTGATTCCTTGATTGTGCTCATGCATCAGCAAAATAATTCTGCACAATTAGTCTCTCCTCCGTGTTCCAGCAAGTGAGAGTGCATTTTGGTGTTGGTCCTCTTCTTCCCCATCATCACTCTTCGGGCCTTCATGGTCCTCATTTTCAACACGCCATGGGACATTGGTCCTCAAACATATATTGTGCAGAATGCAGCACACTAGTATGATTTTACATACAACAGGGGGAGAGTACAGGAATCTCCCCCAAACGTGTCGAGACACGGAAAGCATAACATCAGGACTCCAAAAGTTTGCTCCTATGGACCAGACCCTGCTAAATGCCTGGTAGAATCTCCGCTCAGCATTTGTCTGGGGATGTAGAGTCATGACCCATGGCTGCAGACCATATAATTGATCAGCTGAAAAGACAGGAGGGGAACAATCGGTCAATGGTCATAATGGCTGAGGTGGCCACATTCATATACATTATGTTATTACTGCAGCCTTCGACCTTCGATTTCCACTTCCAAGGAACAGACACATGCGGGCCCATAAATCGGTGCAAAGTCGTTTATTGAAGCCCCTGCACTGCCGCCATGACGAGTTTCGACCTCCCAGAGGCCTTGAACACTTGACGGTCATCTCATATTCTGTTATATGCACAAGCAAACAAGTATCCCATAAGAGTCAAACTGGATCCTTAGGAAAAACAGAGGTGGTGGACCACTGGTACGCCTAGTGACAGACCATCCACTATTGTGGGAGGGATGGGGAATTGGCCCTTTTCTTTATATAACCCTCACCCACTCTAGTAGTAGCATGCTTCATCATTGGCTTTACCCGGACTCCTAAAGGTCAGGGTGAGCTTGACCATATTCCAGGGAGTACTTATGAAGACAGGTTGTATGGGGGCGTAACTTCAAACATAAAATTCCTCCCCCACTCTAAAAGTATCCTTTATTAGAAGAGTGGGAGAAGGTAAAATATATATATAGGGTATGAGGATGTGATGGTCCTGTGACCCTAAAAAACCAAAATTTTTCAGCCCTGTTCTGTGGGCCTGCAAATGGTCCTGGGCTTTCGTCAGGGTGGATAGCGAAGAGGTCACTTCCCCGAAGATGTGACTCATGTGCGCTGGTTACAATTAGCATGCAATGTTCACGTAAAAATGTATAAAAAAAGGTCTACTTGCCGCTGTTTTAGGAATTACCCAAATGAAATGAGACATAAGTTCCCAAATGGGGGCATATAAGGGAGGCCTTGTAGTCACACTTTCATCAAAGGTCCCATCCCTTCAGTGAACCTGCAAGCATATAGGTTTACAGAGGGATGGGACCTTTGATGCAAGTGTGACTACAAGGCCTCCCTCTACCAGCACATTGATGAACATCCCCAGATGGTCCACTATCCCCTGCAAATTGATGGAATATGTGTGCTTCCTTTTGTGGTACAGGTCGGATGTAGCTGCAGGAGTCACAAGTTGCACATGTGTGCAGTCCATTGCCCTTAACACATATGGAAATCCAGCAATGGCATAGAAGCCATGCTTGTTTTCCAGTTTTTTATGCTGTGTTGGCGAACATGAGGTACTTGTGTGTGAGGCTTATGATGGCATCTAGGACAGATGCCGAAAAGTATGGCTGGGATATCCTAGCCACTCTGGCTGTGGTGGGTTGGAATAATCCAGATGCCAGCATGTGCAGCACTGTCATCATCTTGGCCTGCAGAGGGATGTTGATGCACCTCTGGGATGTTGTCTGCAGCCTTGGTGCAATTTGGTGCAGGGGTAGTACAACTCTTGTTTTTTGTTAATTTCACACGTTTTATAATTCAATATAAAATGGGTGATGACCTCCTCTTCCCTGAGATCAATGAAGGTAATCTGTGGTTATGGTGGAAGTGGCGGTGGTGGGGTTGTCATCTTCTTCCTGCTCCCAACTGCAGTTTGAGTAGTTCCATGGCATGGCATAGTTGAACTTGCCTAAGTGCTCTGGCTATGTTCTGCTTATGTACCATTGTTGATGCATAATTCATATGCCTAGGTTGCACTTGCACAGGGACTTGGATGCATTTTTTACTCTGTATGTCATTTGCCAACCATGCAACACTTTCCCAAAAACTTGTAACTATGGAGGCTTCAGTTCTGCATTGGATCTGATGGGGGAATGATAACCTTGTATATGAATAACATAACTTGATGCAACCGATTGTGGCACAGGAAAAAAATGATGCAGGACAGGGAAAGGTGACATATTGTGCATAATCCGTCACTTTGCAAATATGGAGCAAGGAGCCCACTCCTTCCCTTCCTCCAACTGGGTTGATGTGTACATCTAACAGTGGCTAACCAGACATGACTCTGTGTTTGACAAGACATCATATTGTAGTATGCATCTTTTCAATCACAACACAGTGTTTCACCAAATGTAACAGAAGACACCAGATAACCGCCCTGGAAGTTGACACTCAGCACACTGCCAGTACCTACGCACTAACCTTAATATGATGCTTGTTTGTAGGAATAGTGTTGATCCAAAATTCAGTTTTCATCGATTTCCATCTTAATTAAGGACAGCACATGATGGGGAAAACTGGTGGGAAAGTGAAGAGACAGAGAGCACTGGGGTGGTATCTACAGCAGACCCGATTCCAACTGAGCCTCTGAACTCACTCGGTCAATGGAAGTGAGGGCTAGACAAAGACAAATGGCATGTAGAAAATATGCAGAACTTCTGTAACAATCATATTAGGGTTCAAAAATAAGCATACAGCAGCCTTATTTAGCCAGTTATTGAAATCACAAGAATTATTATGCTTCCCTTCTGCCTTCATAAAAGTTATTTGTGCACATAAAATGTGTGCCTTGCACAGAAACAAGTAAATATTTTTTCCATGAACACTTCACTACCCAGTCATTGTCCCTAATTCAATACAACACCCATACATGTCTTTTTAGGTGACAATCTATTTGTCCCTGCATGTCTTCATGCAAGGCACCAATGTGAATGAGCACATTGTCTGCATATGATCAACAGCATTCTCTTAAAATCTAACAAAGGTTTATATCGTCAAAAAACTGTATTGCATGGTTCTAGACTGAAGGCTACAAGCCTGTGATTTCTCATTGCTGTGAACAATGCGGAATCAAATTTGTAGCATAGTGCATTCAATCACACCTCTAAACGGTGTTCTCTTTTTGAAGTCATACTAAAATTGCTTGAGCAGTCAGAAATTATATCCTCTAAGCCTTCTGCTGTGACTCCCAGCTGAACAGTGAACAGGAAACTATGTGACCAGAACTGTGAACAGCAGGACTGCTCCTTATTGGATTCCTAAAGATAAATGTAGCTCAAAGGGGAGGGTACAGCTTATATACGTAGCCACACCCAAGATGGCTGCTGGTACTATGAAAACTGCAGTTCTTGCAAAGACTTGCTGCACAGATTATCTGCATTTCTGTCACTGCCCTGCAAAGAACAACGCATCAGGGAAGAAACTAGGGGGCATATTAACAACAACCGGCGATAATTATCGCTGAGCGCACTTAGCGCTCGGATAATTATCGCCGGCTAGCGCCGATTTTTATCGCTGAGATAGCGTGCTATTAGCAATGCTTATCTCATCGGCGATAAAAATCCTAGCGCTAACTGGCTAACGTGAGATTATCGCTGGAAACCCAGCGATAATCTCACGTTAGCTAGTTGATAGGGACTCACAAACTTAGCCATGATATCCACCCTCCATAGGATATCATGGCTAAGTCAGTCCTGAAGCAGGTGTTAGGAAAGTAGCGATAACAGGTGTTATCGCTACTTTTCCTGACGCTATGCTTCATAGTGTGGGGATTGATGATAGGAGAAATGTCGCTTCTCCTATCATGTCAGGTCAGGAACGCCCACTTTGCATCTCATTAGAGATGCAAAGCTGGGCGTTAGAAATCCCCACGATAAAGCAAGGTATCACGCGTTAGCGTGACCTTGCTAATATAGCGATAAAATTATCGCCGCTTTTCGGCCGAAAACGGCCGCTAAAGCGGCGATAACTTTTTATCGCCTCGTTGTAAATATGCCCCAAATACATTTAGTGCTGGTGTTTGCATCACCACACTTTAATTTATGCATTAGTCATGCATACTAAGCGCCCTAAAACACTGTAGGCATCATGAGTCCCTTCGAAAGCTGCAGCCTGAGCATGGCCCTTCGCTGCTGATAAATGCAAAACTGGTCTCAGCGCTGGCCCTGCCTGCTAACAGCTAAAAATGTTGTCAGCTGGCATGTGAGAAATGTTGCTATGGTTATGCAATCCTTAGTTTAGGATACATTTTAATAGCAGACAGGCTGCTGGATCATCCGGCGGGCAGGGCGGCGGGTACATTCACAAATGAACAGCAAGTGCTGGTTGCAGCCACAGGGGGTATGGCTCCTTCTGCTGTTTTCTAGGACCTGCTGATGATAATTGGTCCTTCCCGGCAGCAGGCATGTTCCCAACTCTACTCTGTGCCGCTGCTGTGCGCCCTAGACAAGTGGATGCCCTATAGTGCCCGCTCTCTGCTGATGACATACAGGCAGGTGGTTGAATAGGCAGAATGGGTTCCCGCACTCAGCAGCATCGGTGCAAAGACAGGGGCCTCAATAGAGTAGCAGCGAGTGCTACACAGCACCTGCTCAGAGTTCAAAGATGCCCGATTCTGAGAGGAGCAGTAGTGCAAAGAGGCCTCCATGCTGTGCTGATCAGGCTGAACAAAGCGATATCAAAGGGGATGATGGACGGAGCGTTTGAGCAAATCAAACACTCACCCGCAGTCAACTGATCTGGGTTTAATCCATCATCATTCTTTAGCTCACTCCACCACCCGAGTTCATACATGGCCATATGCAAATCAGTCTGACCCTGTGCCTCATGGGAACAGTCCAGCCCGAACTGCCATGCCAGTTCGGGCTGGACTGTTTCCATAAGGCACAGGGTCAAGACTGATTTGCATATGGCCAGGTCTAAATTAGGGTAGCATGGTGAGCAAAAGAATGATGGATTCAACCCAGATCTCTTGACTGGGGGTGAATGTTTTGATTTGTTCTGCATTCCGTCCATCAATTGTGTGGCTTTTGCGTTCTCGCCCTAAGTGCGCCAGGTATGCCCAGATGTGGGTCCTGGGCTCACTGTGCCACTGGAATCAAGCTATCCTGGCTGAAGAGGGGTGAAACCCCGAAACCGGTCCTAGGATGCTTGTTTCCGGTCCAGGGAGGACCTTGCTTGGCAGTTCGGGCTGGACTTTTCCCATGATGATGCATATGGCCTGGTCTAAACTGGGGTGGCATGGTGAGCAAAAGAATGATGGATTCAACACAGATCTCTTGACTGGGGGTGAATGTTTTGATTTGTTCTGCATTCCATCCACCAATTGTGTGTCTTTTGATCAGGCCAGCATAGTGTGAGGCCGTACTGCCGCCAGAGAAGGCCCAAGTGTAAAGACGTACAATGACTAGTGAGATCAAAACCGGTGCTGTGAGGTCTGCTGGGCAGGGTAGCTTCATGACCCCGGACAAATTATAGAGCTACAAGCTCTGTTTTAAGCTGCGCATGGCCCCTTGGGACACATTTATCGATTTTGGCGCTATACTGCACTGGTGGGCTGGCTCTAAACTCGAAGCGCATGTTGGGAGCAGAGAGGTGTGAGCATCGGATCCTCTGCGCATAGTGTGGCTTCTTCACTCTGGTCACCAAGTGCCTACAATCCCCAGCACCACCCGCGGCAGGAGGGCCACCCACAACCTGCATTCACACCAGGAGGCACACAAAAGGGCCGCTGCACTCCCGCAGCGCAGGACGCCAGCTTCTTCACTCCGGGGACAGAGTGCCTACAATCCCCAGCACCACCCGCGACAGGAGGGCCGTCCGTGACCCGCATTTGCGCCAGGAGGCGCACAAAAGGGCCGCTGCACTCCCGCAGCGCGGGACGCCAGCTTCTTCACTCCGGGGACCGAGTGCCTACAATCCCCAGCACCACCTGCAGCAGGAGGGCTGCCCGCGACTTGCAGGATGTGCACAAAAAGGCTGCTGCAGTCCCACAGCGCGGGACGCACGCGGGCCTTCCCGGGTCTGCGCCCGTCTCAGACCGGAAAAGACTGGGCTGGGCCATCCCCCTTGGTGTCGTATACAGATGATGGACTGTGGGTCAGCAAGAAATCAGCAAGCAATCCTAAGGTTAGTGCATTCATAAGCGCACATTGCTTGTTTTCTCCTCTAATGCCATTAAGGTATTTATGTACTGTTGACGTCCATTTTAAAAGCAGCTATGGGTAAGCACACCCCCCCAGCGAAAGGCTCCACTACCCGGCAGTAAGCTCCATCTGCACTTCCAACTGTACAACCCACTGCAATTGATAAAATGCTTCAGCGGGCAATCAGAGCTGTCTCTACTGAAATCGAGTGCACAGAGAGACGCCTCACATTAACACCGATTTTAGCCCCAAGCCCTACTCCATCTGATTCAGGGACTTTGTTTCCATCTCCAACACCCACCACGATCCCGGGCCCAGAGCCCCCAAGGACACGAGCCCAGACAGGAGCGGGCCATGCTCCCAAGACCTCTTTGGGAGGTGGAGGAAAGAAGAAAGGGGGGAAACAGAAATCCGCCACATACAGGGGAGCAAAGCGAAACAAACAAGCATCTGGCACACTACCAAATAGACCTCTGGGGGAACAAGGAACAGGTGAGCAACCACTGACGACCCCAGAGCAACTTTTGTGGTTGTCTAAATTGGTGTTGGACCTTAAAGCACACTTTAGCTCGGTTGTAAAAGATGAACTTGATGCTCTAACGATACGAATTGATAAACTATCATCATTGGTGGACCATTGGGTGGGTAATGCTGATTCTACTCTTAAAGTAATTGAGTCACCAAATTTCTTGTTATAGAGTTGGCCTCGCACCCAAATAAAGTAACTACAACTGTTCCAGACATATCGTATGTCCCCGTTGGGCCCAATACAATCAGGCATGAGTACGCAGCTCCCACTCCCAGAGAGCCTACCCCACAGAGTCGGGACCCAGTCAACCCTCAACAGAGGCCTCCCCGATGTCCTCCTTCTGAACCTGTAAACAGATTAACACTGACCACATCAGGCCCACTTGACCCACAACAAGCTGGCAACAACCAAGAGGCCTGTAAGAGGATTCCACCACACATAAAACCTAGGGAAACCCAGTCCGCACTACCATGTATCAATTTGCCCCCAGTCTACACTCCCTATGGCATTGTGTTAGCTGGAGTACCTGAGTTGTAAAGGGGCTCAGGGGAGTCTCATTCCAAACTCAAAAACAAATGCATCCATTGGTTAACCAAACACAGGCACCTTCCTTATCAAGATCTAAATAAAATACTATTCACACGTAGGGTAAGCTGGCTAGGTTGGAAGCGAAAGGACATAACCAGGGATTGTATAGTGATCAACTTTAGGGACACCCGGGCTGTCCAATACATCTTAGATTGTGGTCATGGGAGGTTGGGGGTATGTCTTCTCTGCCCCTGGGATATTTTTATCCTCCCAGGCAAATGCCGCACAATGAGGGAAATATGGCCAACGGTTGGGGAGTGAGTGACCAGGGCGGCGGCATGCCGCAAATAGGCTGGGTCCGTCCAACATCACTGATATACAACCTTCCCGTTGCCAACAGATTCAGCCCTTTAGATTTGGTAGACTGACTAAAGCCCACTTGTCTCTCCCACAAATGGCCTAGCGATAAACACAAGACTAGAATTAAATACTTGCACCAGTACAAAAGGATGGATACGGGAAGCAAAAAAGAGATAAGGAGCGGATTATTGTGGGTGGCTTGTTAGATCCCACCCCCACACCATCTAGCAACCCAAACTGGGCCAACAAATACAGCCCTAGGGGAGGGGTAGGGCTCAAAGATATACACCAGGCTCCATTAAAGGAAAGTCCCACCCCCAGGCTCCTTTGGTCAACATAGTAGGACCACCAAGTACGCGGATTCTATCATGGAACATAGCAGTCTTAACACAAAACTGGATCTCCCAGATTGGGGGGCACTCATAGACCAACACGAACTATGTATGCTCCAGGAAACATGGTCAAGCACAGACACACTTAGAGTGGGCTATGCGTCGTACTGTAGCCCCGCATTCCAGGAGGCCAGGGGGAGACCCTCGGGGGGCCTGTGCACCTGGGTTGGAGTGCACCTGGGTTACGAGGCCAAACAGTTAGAGACCTCGTCCACTGATATTCTGTGTGTTCTTCTTTCCTTCCCCAACTCTATAAGGATTTCTCTAATCAATGTTTAGTCTCGGCCAGTATGCTATGGGCAATCCTCCCACACGCTCGATTGTCTAACCTCATTTCTCCCCACTATCCCGGAGAACTGCTGGGTTATCTTAGGTGGGGACGTTAACTGCCAATTCGAGCCCCTAAACGGCCTATCCACAAATATTACAAGTGAGGAGGATTCAGTTTGGACAATCCCAGAGCCCAACATTCCATCAACATGGGCATAGACTCCTCTGGTCCTACAATGAATGCACGCACACTAAGTCATTCACTGAGGGCCTGTAATTGTCGATTACAATCCAATAGTCCTGGGAGTTTTACTTTAAATAGACCCGGGCAGGACTCAATCTTAGATTATATCTTGGTAGATGTCAGCTTATGGCACAGGGTCCTCGATTTTAAGGTCATTCCCTGCCATGAGAGTGACCATAATTCTCTGGTTTTAGAAATATCCCTTCCACTTGCTGAAGGCTATCTTAGCACATCCTCAAAATCTAACCCTTGCCTATTATTGGCTAAAGGAGGTAGGAGAGTACGCTGGGGGGAACTCGATCAAACACCGGATAAAGTGGCCTCCCTATACCAACAAATTGTCCCCTTTTTAGAAGCTGCATTTCGACTTTCTGTGACCAGCGTCACTTTATCTTCCCAAATGATAACTGTAAAAAACCACCAGGACCTGTTTTCTGCCCTAGCGCAATCATTTTATAACAGCAATAGGCCTAGGCCGAATTCCAAACCAAGGCACCCTTGGTTTAACAAACACTGTAAGGTAGCCAAACAAGCCCTTCTACCTTCCATTAGAATGAATGATAGGCCACGAACCAAGGAAGCTAGGGACCAGTATAAAAAAACTGTAGCTAGAGCCAAAACTAACTGGGAAAGTGAAAATGGGAAGCAATACAAATTGCACTGGATAATCATGACATGAGAGCCTTCTGGAACTTAAGAAATGGAAATCCAAAGGCCAATTGGCTATAGCACCAAACTTAGGGGAAGAAGTTTGGAGAGCCTATTTTAAATCTTTATATTCAAGGACTACAGAGGAAGGGGGTAGGGTAGAAACAGTCACTCTAAATGCGGAGCTTCCAAATCTAGATGCTCCACTCTGCACAATGAATGAGATTATAGAGGCACTAGGCAAGCTACTTCCAGCTAAAGCACCGGGGATGGATAAGATCCCTGGTGACCTATTTGCTCCAAACCTACAGTCTGAGCACCTTACCTGTGGTCACTATTTAACGCCATTCTTCAAGGTATGGCGCTGCCCTCTACAAGGGCTGGGGCAGAAGATATTCCCATTTATAAAAAGGGCTCACCACTTAATCCAGCCAACTATCACCCCATAAGCCGCCTGGATGTCACTTAAAAAATATTTGCTTGCGTACTCTTGGGGCGCTTGCAATCTTGGATAGTAGAGAACAATGCGCTAACACCCCTACCAGCAGGGTTTAGGGCCAAGATCTCCACCATTGACCAGATCTTTAGACTACAACTTATCCACTGGAAAACCGTGGTCTTAGAGGGTGGCAGCCTCTATCTCACATTCGTGGATCTTAAATCCGCTTTTGACTTGGTGCAGCGAGATCAACTGTGGGGCATACTTCTCGATTTGGAAGTTCCAGAATACCTTTGCCATCAGCTGAAACGCCTTCACCAAGACAACTATGTGTGAATAAGATATGGTAAAAATGGTGAACTCTCTGCTCCTTTCCCTGTAGAGAAAGGGGTGCGACAGGGATACGTTCTGGCCACGACACTTTTCTCCCTTTTTTTAAACAGCCTAATCGTCTGTTGAATGGAAAAGATATTGACTCAACCAGGCTGGCGAACCGCAAAATTCCAGCTCCTATGTTTGCGGACAATACGCTTTTACTTTCCAAATCTCCCATGGGCATGCAGAGGGTGCTTGAGGTATTCAGCACTTTCTGCAAAAATCGGGGACTGGAGTATATGGTTTTTAATGCTAACACCACAAATTGCCCATATCCCCGATTAGATGGAAGGCCCTAGAGAGGGTGTCCGTTTTTGACTATTTAGGGATCACATTAACTGAAACAATTGAATGGGGGACACAAATAAAGAAAGCTAGGCTAAAACTGACCCAGTCTATGGGAGGCATCATAAAAGTTTATAAAAGCTGCATGCACAAAGTGATAGGTCCTGTAGCAGAAATTTAGAAGACACAGACCAGGGGAGCGTCCTTGTATGGGGCAGAACTATGGGGCCACTGCCCATCCACTTCCCTATCAATGTCAGAGAGCCTATTTCTTAGGCAATTGCTGGGTCTCCCTACGAGCTCCTCACTAACACCTCTCAGGGTGGACCTAGGGATTAGCCCTATAGCAGATGTAGCCTCTTCTAGACCCCTCCTATACTGACGACGCCTTTGGAGTACACCCGAATTAGCTGAATAAAAAGAGTAGGTGAAGGATGTTATGAGCCTCCAAGATGCAGGGAAACTCCCTTGGCTAGCTGATATCAGGAATAGTTGCCAGGCCTTAGGGAGGGTAAACATGTGGACAACCCCAGAAGAGATCTGACCTATAATCTCTAGAATGGCACTACTTGACTACTATAGAGAATTTAAACTGGCTCTGCTATGGCGGGGAACTAAGCCTGGCTGTTTAGCCTCTAGGTTTCTGGATATTAAGCAGCAATACAGGCTAGAATCGGCTCTTATTACATCGAACTGCTTATAGCAAAGAAACTTTTCCTTCAATTCAGACATGGGGCGCGGCCGCTTCAAACATTTACTAATAAATGGCAGGGAGCCCACACACTAGATTGTCCAGGGTGTGACCGAGCTGAGGAAACTGAAATGCATGTCCTCTTTTTTTGCCCCACCAATGGAAAGCCAAGGTCTCGGTGGCTGCTACAACTGTGCAGAAACATGTGGATTAGACACTGCATAGAGGTGTTCAGGCTTTTTAAGTACGAAACCGACACACCTATTGTGTTTTCCATCTCTCGGTTCTTATACTCTATGTGGTGCAAACGTGAAGCTATTCTAAAGAAAACCCTCTTAGGAAACTCCTAGCTCCATAGCAACCTTTACATATGCTATGCTATGCATACAGTGGAGTAGTGTGGCTCACTGGTTAGAGGCAGCAGACCCAGAAGCAGAGGACGGCCCGGGACCAGGGTTCAATTCCCGACGCGGCAGGGTCTTGGACCAGGGCCAGCGGACTCGATAATTCTTGCCTCGGTGCCTACTCTAACCAGGGATCACACTCGGCAACTCTGGGCATTAGCTTGCCACATCTCCACAACGGCCACCCACAGTACATTCGCCGGGGATGCCTGGTTTCACCTTGGAGATACCCATGAGGGATCATCTCACAGGGATAGCCAGAACGGGTTCCCCAGCGGTCTACAGCGACACGACGCTTCGGCAGCAGTGCGCTTTACAATAAACACATACATTACATTACACATGCACCAGCCGGAATAACAGGGTTTGCACACATCTATTGTATGATTATCACCACTGTAATACACCCTCTCCCTATGTCTTTTAATTATATAATTTTAGTTGTTTTAATTCGGACTTTTTAACATTCGATATAAATATCTATTAGATAAAGTCAAAACTTTTAGCAACCGATAGGCTTTTTTATTAATGAATTAGTCATCTGCTATAATACTTGCTATTCTACCTCCTCTCAAATTCAATGTAGAAATTATAAATGTTGTTGTACATTGTACCATATTTAGCCATTGAACTATGAGCAGCTATGAGGGAGTCAATTCAAGAATGCACTTAAAACTTGCACAATTTGAAGTGTTTTAATTCTAAAACAGAGAAAAAATGTACATAGCTCTTATGATGATATATGGTATTGCTTTGTTCTGCTGATGAGTAGAAGGGTCAGTGAGCCTGCGTGGCCCAATATCAGTATGTGGTATAACAATGGAGAAATGTGATGTAGTTCATTTGTCACTAATGGCAGGTGGCGAAGATTCCTGCCTCATGATTTAGAGGTGCGTGATCATGTCCTCTTTTGCAGTGCAGGAGGTTTTTGCTGAATGGTTGCAGGCCAGGCTTTGCCTATGAACAGTCTGCCAGGCAGAACGCCAATTATCAGGTCTATCAGATAGGGAGGGCTAGTGGTTCCTATCATGTGAGTCCCTGGGTAATCTGAGCATGCGTTTGGCTTCGATAAGTGGCTGTACCAACCTCTGTCTGACATTCCACTGAAAAACAAATCTGAAGGGATGTGCTCATAGGTATTGGACTTCCTGCTCTTGCAGCTTTTCCGTGATGGATTTGAAATCTCGTCTTTTCTTAAGCATTAATGGGGAGAGGTCTTGAAAGATTTGCATTGTGTGTCTGCAGAAAAAGATGTCTGCCTTCCCCTTCACCACTTTAAGGATAGCTTCCTTGATCTGGAAGACGTGCACTCTGGTGAGTATTTCAGGGATATATTCAGAGAGGCAAGACATGTGCATTGTCAAGAATTAAGGATTGGTCCTCTGAGCCTCCCTGTATTGCCCCTACAGGTACCTTGTGAACGTCGTAATGTCCTCGCCCTCTGCTCCATGGGGGGCTTCCCTAAAATGTATATTGTTGTCCTGATGAAGATTATTGAGGTCCTCCTGCTTCACCTGTAGATAAAACTGCTTTTGCTTCAGGGCAGTTACTCATCTCCAAAGTACCTTTTGATCTTCAGTGTGGGAGTCCATTGTGTATTGCAAACTGTCCACCCTGTCGCCCACCACTGTGACAGCTTTGTGAAGATCATTAATACACGGCTAGCAGGGGGGCCTCAATCTTGCCAATCATATCAGCTGTGGTGAATTTGGACCAGATTGAGACTAATGTGCTGTCTCCAGTGGATTTGCTTCTTGGCATTGTAGATGTGCGATCAGCTACAACAGTCCAATAGTGCCAGGCATGAGGTTATGATCAAGGCCCAGCCACAGTCCCCGTGTTGGAAGGTACAATAGGAAAATGACAACAGAAGGAGCCCTCATCGCTGGATAATGATGAGCAGTATGGGTCCCAATAAACTGGACCAGTTCAGACCAGGGCCATCAGCCAGGCTCCCCAGGCCCCACAGTGGGCATCCGGGAGGCAAACCTGTGCAACGCACCACAGCAGCTCCGATCAGCACAGCTGAGAATTTTCAAGGGTGGGCACAGCACAGTCAAGCAGCTCTTGGGGGAAATCTGAGGTGGTCCTCTGAAGGAAGCCACAGGCAGGGTGTCACTATTGATGGTGTCTAAGTTGTCAGGAGGCAGGAAAAGGTATGGGCCCATACCAATATGGCACAGGCTTCTGTCAAGTACTCATGCATGGCCCATACAATGTGGTTCTGGCTTCACCACAGTTGAAGATTGGCTGGGGCTTGGGCCAGAATGGAGCAGGATATTGTGATTTCCCCTCCAGATGACATCAAGCACAGCCGCTTCTTACTGTCTTTCCAAGCTTCGCCGCTATGTACGTCTAACAAGCGGGGTGAGGTTCTTCATCTGCTCACATTTTGGTTTTTCACCCAGCCCTCAGCAGAGAGATGGTAGTTCTGTGGGCATTCAAGGGTCTCTCCAAAATGTCTGGGCATCCACAGCAACATGTACCAGGCTTTGCTTCCCTGTGTCATTGTGGAAGGTCCACTGAAGTGTAGCTTTGCCAATGTGTTGCAGGGGGTGACAGGGGGGCTGCCATAGCCACTCAGTGTTTAGCTCCTGTCCCAAGGCCTCTAGGGCAGCGAGCCAGCTGCTGACAAGATGGTGGATCAGACCTACTGCAATCCACTAAGCAGAGTTGTGCGGGGGCCTGGGCAACACCATTGTCATCACAGTCAGCGGGGGAGGGCACTCGTTGATTGTCCGAGGTGCTGGGTGCTCCTTTTCAGCACTGGAACACCGAGCCACAGTTTTGGTAACTCCACAGACTACATGGAGCAATCCAAGGTTGGTCTTCTGGCTCCCGGTCCTAGGGGCCAGGAGCTAGCCCTCGGTAAGATGGCAGATTAGGCCTGCTGGGATCTGCCAGGCCGCGTTTTGTGTGAACCCTAGCAACACCAGTGTAGTGAACAGCAGCGGGAGAGAAGGGGGTCACTCTGTAGCCGTCCTAAGCACCAGGCAACCGTCCTCTGGACTGGGGCTCTGTGCTGCAGCCTGGACAGACACACTGTCTAGGGAGAGTCAGCAAGAGATGGCGGCATGGTCCCGAGCCAGCCATGGTTCTCTATCAATGGGGCCACTACAGTAGGCTTGAAAGAGCTTTATGGCCCATGGAAACCCGGAGCACACACAATCTGCATCTTATTCCATTCCCGGCCAAGCCATACCCCTTTCCATATAGGTTATTTTTATCGCACTTTCTACCTTCCTGTTGACTGGATCTGAAAGTAAGGCATGCTTAGAGAAAACCATTCCTTGTGAAGATAACCCTACCACTAGGTTATCTACTTTTACTGAAGGTGGAAGCTAATCAGACAATGTCTCAAGAAGATATTGCTTGGACAAAAATCTAGCAATAGAGGTCTTAGCAATATCCTTCCATTCATATGCGAGCACTCTCCGCACTGCACTGTGAAGGGGCCGAGGTTCCGGGTCTGGAGGATGATATTTGGTCAAGAAATCCTCTTCTTCAGCCCCCGGTTGAGGGAGAAGAAAATCACAAATTCTCTCTTATATGCTTGTAAACCTCTGCCAGCTCAGTGCACCTCTTTTTTATATTATCAGAGTCATCAGGAGGAACATCATCAATCAGTAGTCTGGACACTTTAGGAGGAGAAAATCCAGAGCTTTCCCTTATTCTAATAGCAGATTCCACAGTTGCCTCACTAGTCGGATGGAGGTACACTGTGGAGGCTGCCTGATTGGAAGGTCCAACTTGCTCCTTGAAGGTCAAGTTTATGGAAGCTCAGCGAGACACTGCAGATTCCTGCTTTTTCCATTTCCAAGGGAATGCTAATCATATATCAAGTAAAAAATATCAATGACAAAAATATCATCTACCTATACTCATAATGCTTTTTAATAAAATATCTAAACAAAAATATCATTGACACTAACATTGTTATAAATAATACAAAAGTATTGAAAACACAAATGGCTTTTGTGAGTCTGTTTATAGATAATAGCCAACAGATTGGTATTAGCCACCTCGTGCTGGTTTTCCTGTAAGCAGGGCAAAAGCTAATGAAGTACTTGACAGACTCTAGGGTGTGATTGCATAACTAGCATGCTGGTAGTACGGAACTTTACTTCCATTTAGCTCTTACTGAATTTACTGGTAAAATCCCATATCAAAATAAAAAAGTGCCCTTGCTACAAAATGATTCAAGGGTTAAAATACATTTAATATCCAGCAGTGGTCCGTGCAGGTAACAGCGGTGGGGCAGTGGGGTCCCGTGGGTGGGATTTCGAGGGACGATACTGAGGGGAAATGAATTATTTATTTAATTTCCCCTCTGCATCATCCCTAGAAATCCCCCCTACCTGACCCCACCGCCCTACCGCTGTTACCTGCACAGACGGTGGCTGTTAATATCAATAAGATTATTAGTAAAAGTGCCTTTGTGCCTTTGTAAACAATTATCCAAGGTATAGGCCCAATATCTGAACTTCAGTCTAGCCATCATGCCTTTTTCCAAGTTTTCTGGTTTATTCCATACTTCTTCTTGGCCCAGTTTAAGCAACCAAGACCTAACATTTTTAAGCCAGGGGCTCAATTCCATTCTGTCCATTATTTTAGCCTCTATCACAGTTTGTTCAATTGGGATCTGTGATTTCCATATTCTGATCTTGACCTAATAAACTAAGGGCTTTAGTGAAGCAATATGTGTGATGTTCTTCATTCCTAGATCAAGGTGCATTTGTACAAGTGGAGCACTCTTTGGCATTGCTAATATTGCTCTGATGTAATATTATTTAAAAATCTTTTATTTGGCTTATCCCCTAAAGTTCTGCTCCACAGAGGGCAGCACCAAGCTCCCTAGCATGATATTTATCTAGCATAGGGGAAGTTGGATGGTAGTTGGATCCAATCATTATCTGAATGATTGCTAGCTCTACTTATTGAAGAGTCATTTGACTTTTTCAATGATCTGGCTGCCCAAGATTTATTACTTGTCAGCCTAACTCTTAGCATGTCAAATTCCTTGACCTGCTCCAGGATCCCTAAGCTAACCTTTATTTTCCCTTTAAAAGGCTTATGAGGGTGGAAGGTCAGAAGTTTAGTTTTAGACCTATTTGTTTCCAATTCCTTTAACTCACACACCTCTGAGAACCGATTCAACATATTTTGTATGCTATTTTTTTTTAAATTAACAACATATTGTCAGCAAATAAAAGAGCAGGTGTTTGCTGTCCTGCAAATAACTGGGGATCACCATAACACTCATAAAGCATTTTTTTATCCCATTCATATAGTGTGTAAACATTGCAGGGCTAAAACGGATCCCTGGTGATTCCCACGGGATACATTGATACGTTCAGACAATTTAGCTTCACTGTCCCAACTTACTCGTGAAAACTTCCCCTCACAAAGTCGAATTACCAGGCTTAACAATTTCATTGTCATCCCCATTTCCTTCAATACAGCTGACAGTTTCTCCCATGGTATCAAGTCAAATGCTGATTAAAAGTCCACGAATACCACATATAATTTGCCTTTACCAATTAAAATCTATTTCTGTAAAATCAATACAAAATGAAACTCCTGGTCTATGATACTCGTGTGGACCCTAAAACCTGCCTGTAGGTGGGATACAATCTTTATCTCCTCCATCCACACCTGCATTTTTGTTAATACCTATTTACAAAATATTTTTTGTGCTTTATCAATTAAACTAATTGTCTTCCCCTTTTTCACACTTGCAATTGGTGCCAAGGTTTCTCCATAGTGAATGAAACAGGCAACATTCTTTCCTGAGCTTGGGCTATATTCATATTATCCCTTTTATTGTCATGCATTACACTCCCTACTTCTGCCGAATACAGTTTAGAAAATGTTGCACCCAAATGTGTGACTGTATGTGGAAGTCATCCTCACCAATAATGTGTGGTTAACGTGATGGTGTAAGAAGGACCGACTATCTTTTGAAAGGGCTGCCCTAACCAATTAACTCCATGTTTCCTCCTCCCAAATCTTCTTTGAATGTAGTTGAATTTTATTATCCAGTCTTCACCCTTCAGCTATAGCTACTCTATCCCCACATTTTACAGCCGACGCGAAGTTCCTTTTGGCAAGCTTGCAGTCATCAACAAATCTTTTTGCTTCTTTCCATTTTATTGTTCCAAATCTAGGTGTTTGATAGAACAAATTTCTGATTGAAATAATCAGATCAATAAGCATATGCATAATATCTTGTTTACTTTGTACAGAATTCCCAATTAGATTGAGGGCATGTTTCACTGAGGAATACAGACCGAAATGGACTTCCCTGTTCATTTGGATTTGGGGTAATTTTACTCTATTTCCATTGTTATATGATATGATTGGCAAGACCAGCATGTACTGCTAACTATTGCTTCTTTCAATGACCTTCATATCATGCAAATTAGGCCACAGATCTAAATCAATCAATATATAATCTATTCTATGTAACATTTGTCCTTTTATAAGTATATTTCGCTCCTCTGTTCGATTTTGTGAGCCTGTTACATGCCCGCAACCCATTAGCGAGGGAGAACGATGATAGCTGCAAAGCAGCCTTACTGTTTCTTTTCAATGATATATTCAACAATTTTGAGATGGCCCTTTCTTCATCTTCTTTTAGCATTAGATATTGTATAAACTCTATAGATTCAAATGTTGTATCTATGTCGCCAGCTATGACAAGATGGTTCTTTCTATTATCCATTTCCAGAAAATCTGCTAGTTTTATCAATGTATCTGAGTCATAGTTCAAAATCCCTGGGCGATTATACAGATTCGTCAATCTAATTCCAAATTGTCCGTTTATTGAGTTTATAGCTAAGCCTAAGATATCAGCAGAATTTCAAATCAGCCTGTTTATCCTACAAGCAATGGAAGTTTTGACCCATATTCATAGACCACCTGCTCGACGACCTGCAACTGACGGCCTGGCTTCAATGCTAATGCTTGTATATCTCACACTAATAAATGGATTTAGGGCCTATGTCTCATGGAACATACATATTTGGAACTTATCTATATAAGATCCCCATTCTGGGTCTATCACTTTAGATTTAATTCCAGATATATTCCATGATATCATTCTAAGTTAGATATTATCTTTCTCCTGCGGGAAGTAGTGTTGTTGGTGTTCCTATGCTTGATTAATCCAGCCCCCCTTTCCTATGAAAAGCTAAGTGCTATTAGCCTGGGTCTTAGGTGATATAGGGAATGTATATAGAAGCTGTGTGGAAGTCCCTCTTATTAGTGCGGTGCTATCGTTACTGAGTCAATCATTCTCATAGAGATCAATCTCCTTCTTGATGGCTTCAATAATGCTTGATGGACGGCTAATTTGTCTTCGACAAGCCAGATCATTCATATTAGTAGCATGACAGTCGAGTGGTGACACATTATATTTGAACTGGATTTGGAACCCTTTGGGGGACAGGCTCGCAGATCTAAGTTCACGAGTCCTGCTGCATGCACCTCTCTGCTCAGATCTACAACTACATAGTCAATCTGTACATTGTGCATAGGGTAGCATTTTACCTCCATTAGATTGTGTCTAATCAAGGAGTAACAGTGTTGAAAGCTCCTCACCAAATGAATACATTTATTTTAGAGGGGATTTTCTATTTTTTTTAAACCATTTTCTAATTTGGAATCATTAATCATGTATGCCCGTTTTGTGGAATTCTCATTTGAGTTGAGCATATTTGACCTCCTTCTTATTGGTACATTTCCCAGAGCCCACCTTTGTTCATGCATACTCAGAGACTTCAGTGTTTTCCTGTTCTAGTTTCTCACCATTTATCTGGGTACATTTATACTCTGAGGGCTGACTTTGAAGTTTGTGGGAAAAGCAGTGGGATGACCAGATTTCCCTACCTACCCCGTTTCCTCCCCATTTTACATTAGGTTCTAATACTTTGTCATGCATGATGGTATATTTTTTTTCATAGTGCGTTCTCCCCTCTAGCCCCATCCTCCCTGGTGGGCAACCTGTTATTGTAATGGTTTCGCCCTTGTTACCTTCTGGGGGGACTATACCTGCCTTCTCAATCACATTGAGCAGTTGCACAACTTGTGTTCGTAAGCTACCTATTTCACCCCTCATTTGTTCAAAAAGCTTCCTCAATTCTAATACTGAGCCACCGCCATCGACTATTCATGTTGTTTTAACCTTGTAGGTTACTTCATTCTGATTGGGTGTTTTACTGCCAATACTAGTCGCACAAGCCAGGGGGCTGTATCTATTACTGCAGGGCACTTCAAAAACATAATTAATTCCAATACCATTGTCATTTTGTCCGTCTGTCCTGGTTAGCACCTGGCTCTTCATGTCATCATGAATAATGGACTGGCTTGAGACAGTAGAATCTTCCTTCGAGTTGTTACGCTGAGTTTTTTCCCCAAATTTAGGTTTGGGTTTGACTTAGTTTTTTCCACTTTTGAATATTTCAGCATTTTTTGGTCCAGTACCAGCACAATTCAGGTTCTTCTCATTACTGAGAATAGTTTCAATTTCTTATATGAGGTTGTCGATCTCAGCAATGACACAATTCCCTGCAGGTTGTTGAGCTACGCTTTTGCTTTTACCAATTCTTTGGGGGGTGCTCCATGCTTTTCTCTTCCCTATAGCTCCAGCGATTTATCAATAGATGAGAAACCTGTGTTAAATCTGTATAAGAGGGTACTCTTAAAGCAAAAACCTAGGGAAAAAAAAACACTAGCCCCACGTTCTCCTACGTTCTCCTCATTGTTCCAACACAACAAAAAAGATAAGGGAGAGTCTGCTTCCTGCTTTAATCCAAATGAACTGGAAATGGTGCAAGCAGATACAGTTCATAATAAAGTGCACTGTGCTTACCAAAGATAATTATAGTAGTCCAATGATGGGGACACGGGGATGGTCCAGTCTCCTCTGGGCTCCGATGGGTACAGGATGGGCCTCCCACATCGCAGAAATTGGTGGGTGCTTTTGTTTTGCATGGTGCAGGCTGAAAGCAGACAATGGCCCCTCTTCCTCTTTTGTGCTTGGTAGGCTGGACCAGCGAGTCCCGCAGCGGCCAATTGCCCCAGGCGTTCCGTGCCGCAGAAGGTGGTGGGCACTTTTGTATTGCATGGCGCGGGTTGACAGCAGATAATGGCCCCTCCTCTCGGGTGCTCAACATGCTGGGACAGCGAGTCCCGCAGCGCCCAAACTCCCAATGCGTCCTGAGCCATGGAAGGTAGCGGGCACTGTTGTAACACGGTGCGTGCTGACAGCAAACAATGGCCACTCCTCCTCTCTGGTACTCAGCAGGCTGGGACAGCAAGCCCTGCAGCGGCCACACACCCAGGCATCTTAAGAGTGGTATTTTGCCACCTACAGTTATCACAAATATCTGCCAATTCTTGTACATCAATCAGGCCAAAATGCCTGCTCTCTTCTATTTTGGATAGTTTCAATCAGTGTGCTTTATTGAATAAGAGCATGTTTCGTTGTCTGGTTCTTGCCCACGTTTATAGTTGAGTATCTTAAATGGTAGGATGACAAAACCATATGGCTGTGACCTCGACAAACCAATTACCGTGATCAAGATTTCTGGTTTTTAATAATAGTATTTCATTGTAAACAGGATTCGGTGTCCAGAATTATAGTCAGCTTTGCTTTCCATTAATCACATGGACTGGGTGAATTGTTCCAGCTTTCTTCTTAATAAGTTGTATAAGCCATCTCAAGATGCAGGTACCACCTAGAGTAGTTTCAAACATCTTCCCTCAAAGTGTGTATATAAATATATACTTATATAAAAACACACATATATATATATATATATATTCACTTAAAAAACCATAGGTTTCACACATGTTATAGTTAGCAGGGCATTTTCCTCATGAAAAACCAATGAAATTCCCCCGTTATAGTTAGTGCAGGCAACTATAACTCACGCGACCGTAATCCGCTGCTGATGACGTCAGATATTACATCACTGATGACATATGTGTCTTTCTGAAAAAGCAGCGGATTACGGTCGCGTGAGTTATAGTTGCCTGCACTAACTATAACGGGGGAATTTCATTGGTTTTTCATGAGGAAAATGCCCAGCTAACTATAACATGTGTGAAACCTATGGTTTTTTAAGTGATTTTATATATATATATATATATATATATATATATATATATATATATATATATATATATAAAGCTCCAGAAACTTCACTTCAAAGAATGAAGGAGGACCGCACACAGCAAGGTTTCTCGATGCGAGTCTTTATTGCATTCTGTCGAGATAACAGCAGTAACACCAGGACGCGTTTCGGCGTTCGCGCCTTTTTCCACTGAGTTACAAATGTGCAGATTACGTGAGCAGTATTATATCCGGTTTACACGATCTAGTTCCGGTTCACTTTAACATAGACATAGTGAAAAGACTAAACATACAATTTAGATCGTACTTTCTACTCACTCGAAAAAATACTATATATTTTTCATCACCAGTACATAATTCATAATTCATTATTGCAAGTGAGAGAAACATTTCGGAACCAGTAAATTAAATAATTAATAAAACAGGCGGTTAATTTAAGGCAAATTATTACCCTGAATGAGTCATTATGCATAATTGTGCATTTAACCCGAAATAAATTTTGAACATGTAGTTCATTTCGAACTCTCTGAACATAATTGAGCCCTGTATGGGCATACAATAATAGTTTCTATACTTCATAATACAGCATGGGAAACACGTTGCCATTTTAATCCCCAGTTAACAATAGATTATACTGTTTCAGCGTTTACCTAGGTGACATGACAGTTCCTCCTCTGTGTTCAAACCATAAGGTGTTGTGGTTTGGAGGTCAATGATAAAGCGAGATTCTAGTCTCCTCAGCCTCAGTTCTCGGTTTCCCATTCGGTTACTGACTGGGACATGGTCGAGGCAGAAAAACGACAATAGTTTTCTATCACTATTGTGATGTTGTGCGAAGTGTCTCGCTACAGGATATGTGGTGTCTTGTTTTTCAATTGCTCTGGCATGTTCTAGGATGCGCTTTTTTGTGGGGTGGATCGTGCTGCCAATATATTGCTTAGGGCAAGGACATGTAAGGCAGTAAATACAAAATGGCGTATTACAAGTCATCAATTTATTGATTGGTCTTGGTTTTTTCATGCCAGGAACATTATATGATGATACCTTTTTACTGTTCCTACATGCCTTACATTTCAGACAAGGGAAGAAACCGGAGACTTTGCTGATGGGTTGGACAAAAGGAATAGGTTCATAGTGGCTGTGAACTAATTTGTCTTTTAAAGATCTACTCCTTCTGTAGGTTATTTGTGGATAGGGTGGTAGGATGTTACCTATTATTGCATCTGTCTGCAATATGTGCCAGTTCCGGCAAAGAATCTTTCTCAGGGTATTTGTCTCATTAGAGAAAGTTGTGATGAATCTGCAAATTTCTGATGTTGTTCTAGTTTTAGCACGATTTGTATCTAGCAGGGATTGTCTTGGAATTTTATTAACCTTACTTAGTGTTTTCATTAGTAAGTTAGGACAGTAGCCACGTAAGCGAAATCTTTCAATGGCAGTTGATGCTTCATATTGAAAATCAACCTCACAGGAGCAATTTCTTTTTAAGCGTAATAATTCGCCGTAAGGGATGCTATTTTTTAAAGATTTTTGATGGCTACTCTGTGCTTCTAAGACTGAATTTCCTGCGGTCTCTTTTCTGAAGAGAGTAGTACAAATACTCCCGTCTTGGACAAAAACTTTAAGATCCAAGAATGGAACTTCTTGTGTGCTAATTTGTCCGGATAAATGAAGATTCAAAGTATTTGTGTTTAGTGCTGAGATATATTTTTCAGCTTCATCCTTAGGTCCCTTCCACAAGATGAACAGGTCATCTATGTACCTATACCATAAGACAACATTTTTTGTCCAATGTTCGTATGTATCAGCCCAGGCCACCTGTCTCTCCCACCAGCCCACGAAGAGATTTGCGTAACTGGGGGCGAAACAGGTGCCCATGGCTGTGCCCTGGATCTGGCGGTAGTGTTGGTTGTCAAACAAAAAAATATTGTTATTGAGGCAGAATAGAATAAATTCAGTGAGCATGATATTGTGCTCAGCAAATTGAAGAGATCTCTCCTTCAAAAAATATTCCACTGCCTTCACACCATGCTCATGTTTGATGATTGTATAAAGACTTGTAATATCCAAGACAATCATGAGCATGTCAGACTCCCAAGGTGTATTGGCTATATTACAGATGAAATGCGTAGTGTCTTTGATATAAGAAGACAATGTTACCACAAACTCCCTCAAGAAAAAATCAATATACTGAGACATATGTTCTGTTAGTGACCCAATGGATGACACGATCGGGCGACCTGGCGGTCTATCCTGATTTTTATGAATTTTTGGTAAATGATAGAAAGTTGCTGTAGTGGGATATGGACATGTTAGGTATTTGAATTCATCAAAATTAAGCATATTACGATCAAACCATTTCTCAATCAATACATGATATTCATGAATACTTGCCATGTACTCAGATTTTACAATTGGAGAATAACATGAACTGTCTGAGAGCAATCTCATTGCCTCCTCCACATAGAACTTTCTCGTCATTAATACCACATTCCCTCCTTTATCCGAGGGTTTACAAATTAAATCTGGGTCATCCATTAGTTGTGAAAGAGCAGTCCTTTCATTTGCAGTAAGGTTATTGGATAGGTTCGTGGATTCTGAGAGTCTCAGTTCCATGAGATCTTTCTTCACCGATTCCTCAAAAATATCAATAGAGTCGTAGGGAGTCACTGGAACAAAGGTTGATATCTGCTTAAAATGGGTTTTTGGAGCAATTTGTTCAATACCGAAGCTTTGAATACGAGGAATGTCTTTAATGGCACCTGATCCCGTTGTTTCTTGACTGGAAAGTGCACACAGTATTTCGAGATCGTGCCCTGTAAGGGTTGTTGTCGAATCAGGGGCAGAAATCTGCTGAGGTACGCCACTGACATTTCCTTGCACGTTTTTGGATTTGAAAAATTTCATTAGTTTCAGCTTCCTTGCAAACAGATATAGATCGATCCGTGTTTGTGTATATTCACACCTTTTTGTTGGGCAGAAAGTTAGGCCTTTTTTAAGGACAGATTCTTGTTCCTCCGTTAGTTGTTTTTGAGTCAAATTCATGATAGTAAGATTATCTCGGTTCTCTAATTTTTGGAGCCTCTTTTGCTGCGGGTTTGCCAGGCAATTCCTTGATTTTGGCTTTGAGTGGCCGCCCCGTCTTGTTTTCCTGCCGCATTTCTTCTCCTTGATGTTTGGAACCTGCCGCGTCCCCCTCTTTGTCGTGAGTTGCGCATTAGTTTGAACTCCTCTAAAAAACGACTTTGTGTTGAGGAGGGCATGGCTGCTTCACTGAATTCCTCCCCTGATTGTTCTGCGTCTGTGCTCACATTTGATTTAGAGGTGTCTTGAATTTCCTGATCCTGAGGAACGATCCTTCTGAGCGCTTTCCTTGGCCCATCAAACTTTCGTGCGAAAGTGAGTACTCTTCCTTGTTCGTAGTCCCTCGCATCTCTGTTGAATTTCGTGTGTTTGCGTGTCTTGATTTTTTCTTGGTAGTTTATCAGCCGGTCCTTCATTGCTTGTCTGAGTTCGTCTTTGATTTTTGTGTCCGGGTTAGTCGCAATAATTATTTCCAGTTCCTCGATTTCTTTGAGACATTTTTCACGGTCGCTCCATGCGAACTTAATCAAAATTTTAAGCATGCCAACTGAAGATTCCGTTGTATATGCAGCCCATTCCTCCAGCAGCGCCGGGTCCGGGTTTTCATAAGAGGGAATCGTATAAATACGTAAACCTCGAGGTATACGTTGTACATCTATGTATATATATATATGATTACCTATTTTGAACTACCCCCACCCCTAAGGTATCCCTACCCCCATAACAATCTAGCTGATCAAGAACTTACTTTTACCATAGCTGTTGAAATGTAACTGGGATCTCTGGAATCCCTTCACTTTTTTCTATCTGTATTAACCATTGAACCCCTTCAACTTCGTAAATGATGTTGAACTTCCTAACTCATCCAGGAGTGAACTGCCTACCCATTCCCTTTCAGCCTGAGCTGCTGATGATAACAACAATAACCTTCAATAAATGGTGGCAACTTCTCAGACAGCCGTCACCCAGAAAAAGGGGAGGGAATGGGTCAGGAAGGCTCCTCTTCCCCTCCTTTTTCTGCCCGATACCCTAGCCCTCAAATGTTAAAAAAATCTATTTACATTATTGCACCTTGAGGACTTTCTCCTGCTACAACTGTAACTGCAAAAGGTATAACTCCATACCCATGAAAGACAGGTGAACTATGTCCCCCATACAAAACTCTACATCTTCGTACAGGAGATCAGAGTGCAGAACCTTTCCTACCCCCAAGTACCTACAAAATGAACACAACTCTTTATTTAACTTCTTCCTGGCTTTATCTATGGCTGAAGGCTTGACAATCCAATGCCAAACTCTTCTGGGAATAAACTCTGTCCACATAATGTGGCAGCCTGACCAAAGCCTGTTGCACTCCCTCAATTCCTCCTTCATGGCCTTAATAAGAGCCAAAACCTTCTGAGCAACAAGATCAGTCTCCCTGAGCTGAAGTAACAACACATCCGGACACTGACTGCCAACTAACAGCCTGTTGAAACAAGGAAGGAGCACCCTCCATTTCAGGCCCCCTTTACCCACCCAGGTTATGGAATATAATACCCTGGCAGGCCCACATTTTACCCATGGCTGGTAGCCCCTGTATGATGCTCAGCCCACTTCACAAAGGAATGGCCCACAATCCAGATCTTCAGCCCATCCGCCTGGGGTCCGGGAACAGAACCTGAAATAGAAACAAAGTTGACAACCTGTACTTCATCCAACTCCTCCTCCACCCGAACATATCTCAGAAAACAATTAGATGACCAATTTCCACAGTTGCATAATTCAACCTTGATCCCAACCCTGCCCGACTGCTTCAATAGCTGCTCCTATCCTGAAAGAATCAGAGCCAAACCACCTAGGAACAAGCCTAATCCGAACCAACTCCTTAAGCATCACCGCCAGCAATTGATATGAAGTGACTGGCATACTATTCCCATGCTTCAATACCTTCCCTTCCACCCCAGAGTGTTGTCTCAGGGAAGTAGCCCAGCGCACCAGGCAGATCTGTGGTAAGGGTAACTCCTCAACAGCACTGACCTACTTACAACACGCTTGTCAGTCTTTTACTTGTAAAACCATATTTGCAACCCTCCTGAACAGCAGGACACATCTTCCCAGAGTACCTCCCTGCTTCCCTTGCCGCCTACAAGTTACCAACACTCGAAAGGCCCCAAAAAACATCCATGGCATGAGTATGGAGAATAAAACCAACCCCCCCTCCTCCTTGTATGTGCTAGTGAGGGCCCCAATTAGCTTGGACAAAATGCCCAGAGTCAGGGGTCTTCAACTGGTACCCCCGTGCCCCACTTTACTGGCCCAACCATCTAACATTCTTCCCCTCAGTTTGCCTGCAGAAGGGGCATACCACCACAGGAGTTTTCCCATGAACGCAATTACTGACAATTCTCCTGCAATAGTCACCTGCGTTTCACCCTTTTCTATTAAGAAGATAATAAATTGCACTAAATCTTCCATCATTTCCCAGTCACTAGTTCTGTATGTTGCCTCCTCTGCTAAGAATTCAGACCAGGACTGAGAATATGCCTGCCTAGTGGACATGGCAAAAGAATCAGCTACCAATTGGAGCATCCTCTCTCTCCTATGTACCACAGCTCCTGCAGCATCAGGGTCCTCCCTCGGTCTGCCTCCTTGGTCAGCCTATGGAACCTCTTCCACTGTGAACAAGACACAGCATCAGCAATGTCATTGTTCACACCAGGAATGTTAGACTCTGGACACGATGTCTGGTCTCAGGCAGCGTAACACAAAACTTCATAGCAACTTGCCACAGCTGAGGCTCCTTGACCGGTTGTCTGTTAACTACATGCACTACCAACATGTTATTCACCCTGAAAATAACCTTTCTATGCACCAGCTGCTCCTCCCATAGCACCACTACCACAAGTAGAGGAAAAACTTCTAGGAAGGCGATTCTCCGTCTACCCTCTTTCCAGGCTGACGCCACACCTCTGCACACCAGTGACTTTGCCAATAAATGCCAAAACCACTGCCTGCGGCATCAGAAAATATTAAGGCATCCCACTCCAAGATCATCAAAGCTACCTGTGGAATCCCATTGAATGACTGCAAGAAAACTGTCCACATCCTTAAGTCCTCCTTAACCCCTGCTGAGAGCCTGATAAGATGGTGGGGTAAAGGCAAGCCAGAGAATGACAAACCTGACTGTCTACAAAATGTTCTCCCTGCTCTAACCACCCTGCAAGCAAAACTCAAGTTCCCTAGCAAAACCTGCACTTCCTGCACAGTCATCTTTAATTTTGTCAACATTGTGTCCAGCATGGTAAGCTGTTGTTCTCTTGGCAACCTTGCCTCCATGGCCACCGAATCAATCTCGATTCACAAAAAAGACAGCATGGTGCAGGGCCCACTTCCTTCTCCATGCCTAACGGCAGGCTAATGTCATTCATGAGGGCCGGTACTTGTCCAGCTAACGCCAACTGTCCCTAGAACCAGGCCCTCCCACAAAGAAAGAGTAATCTAAATAGTGTGTCATACCGTTGTGCCCTGTGTACCAAGTGAACAGCCACTGCAGAAATGTGCTGAAACACTCAAATAAAGAACACAACATGGAACAACCCACTGGGAGTGCTTTATCCACATACCATTTCCCTTCAAATTATATTCCTAGGAGTTGAAAGTTATTAGGGTGCACCAGCAGCAGATGGAAAGCTGACTTGATGTCGTTTTTAGCCATCAGAGCCACCTGCCCTATTTTCTGCACCAACTCCAAAGCGACATCAACTGATGAAGAGGTCACTGAAACTTGCTCAGCCTGTATGAAGTTGTTAATTAAATGACTGTCCTTCAGGCCATGACAAGTGTTGAATTAGTCTGAGATGTCCACTTTCCTTTTGGGAACCACCCCTATCGTAGACACGATAAGTTGCTTCATCAGCCAATCCTCAAAAGGGTCTGCCATCCGTCCTTCTTACATCTCTTTAGAAAGCTTTTCCCTTACCACTTGAGGATGTTCAATCACAGACTTCAGATTAGCCGCCCAGAGACACACCCTTGGGCCCTCATTGCCCAGTCTGAAACCATCTTGGAAACCTTGCAACAGTAACCTAGCGATGTCCATCCTATCATAGTGACCCAGCCAAAACACCAGTCTCTGCAAGTTAATGGGCATAAGAGCCCTTCCTCCCATATCCCTGTCTCCCCCTTCATGTCCCATAGCCTGCGGCCAGACCCTGCTACTGACCTAAAAGACCTCCCTTGCTGACCGGCTGCTGCCCCATGTTGTGTCCCATATTCCGATGAGAAACTGGATGATCCGCTGGCCGCAAAGCAGTTGACCAAGGGGTGTCTCCCTGTACACTCAAAACACTTGTGTGTAAACTTGCAAAATTCCCTCATGCAGAGACTCTTGTTGTAGTCTGAACATGCCCCCATTGCCTGCCTTGTGTCTTGTTTGCAGACCTCACCCCTCCCTGGGTGGGGCAGCCTTGAAAGGGCTTGTCTATCATTGGCAACCATCTGGCCGTAAAATTTGTTGTTCCAAATGTTGCCAGGTCCATGGTATGCTGCCACAAGTCTGAGTCAATTAAACCCACTGTGAGTCAGGATCCACTGCCATGTGCTCCCACAATTCCTCATCATATTGTGCTGAGGCATATCCCCCGTACTTAAGCTGGGCTTTCCTAATCACGTCAACATATTTAAATAGGCCCACTGACCTCTCTGGGTACTTCTCACACTACACTCTCGTATATAGAAAAGGGCTTCTGTCCAGTTTTCATTTTGTCACCTTTATCCGCGGCCATTTGGACAACTTCAACTCCTCTTCTTGAGACCCCTCCTTAGACCTCAATTCCCTATGGAGGACCTTAAGCATTTTAACATAATCCCTCTTCCAAATCCGTTCTTTGGTGTCCTGCATAAGGTGAGCCCCAAGCGGCCCATATATCCCCATATAAGGGAGTCCCTTGATTTGTATCTCCTTGCTCTCCAGCTTCCTGCCCTCCTTGTTGTCTGCATTGCCCTTTTTGTCAACCCCAGACCATGAATCTACTCCTGCAGCAGTATCCTTACTATGTGAAATTGCTTTATTGACACTCATAGAGTTCTGCCCTTACTCCTCAATTTTGCTCTCCCCAGGCTTCATTCAGTCCTTATCCATGCTCACCAGGTGGCCCTCTGTGCCCACACCTGTGTCCTGCACATATAACCCTTTGCTCAAACACGACTCCCCGCTGCCTTGGGGTTCTCTAGCTTCAACTCCAATTGAAATAAAAAAAATTCGGGCCTCCCCACCACCCAAAGGCTTCTTATCCTCAGTTTCCACAGATATCTTCCTCGTGCGTGCTTCCCTGCTTGCAAGAGGCTCTGCAACCTCAACCTCCATAGGTATTGTGTTAACCAAGAGCTGCCCATATTTTGGTATCTTACAAAGTCGGTGCCCATTCCGAGGCCCGCCCCTTCACCATCGCTTTTGGATGCCAAGTCCTCTCTCGAACAGATGGGTACCGATCTTTGCCACTTTCCTACAAGACACTATGGGCAGATGGGTTAGAAGACCCCCCACCGCCTCTTCCTGCCACCAATGAAATACTTCAGCCTGACCTTCCAAATCCTCCCTTAGCTCCCCTACTTCAAGACTTTCTTTGTCATAATCACGAATGCTGTACTCTTTTGTTACCCCAATGTCTCTCATTGCCACCGCTTCACCGCGCTTTTGGAAAGGCATCCATGCATCAATAACAGGTTTGTAAAATATCCTAACAGGCAGTGCCATACCTTGCCTTCCCCAATGTTCTTCATTTGCAGCACGCCTAGTCCTGTAGTCCGTCCTTCCGGAGGATGCCTCAACTCCATCCGGCTGCTGCACCGCAAGGCCGCACCAGACCTTCTTAGGGCTGTGATCTTGCAGTCCCCCACTGCCTTCTAGCCAGTCGCCCAGGGCCACGCTGTCTCTTCCTCTCAGGGCCATTGAGCCACATGGAGCTCTCCTGAGTCTTGCCCCCATGTAACTCCACAACCTGAAATGCAAGAGAATGGTCTGGTGTGCTAGTATGCAAACCCCCGATCGACCGTCCTCACCCTCAAACTCTCCCATCTGTTTCTCGTGTACCCCTGGGCATCTGGGCCATCTGACATGGAAAGGCACCCTCCTCTTCTTACTTCATGCCCTTGACATGACCCCCACCTTAGTCCCCCTTCCATAAGCCCTGCTCAGGGGCTTTACTGCGCATGTGCTGGCTACTGTCCTTACACTAGCCTTCCCTTCCTCCAGAAAGTTCTCATCCGAAACCTCCTCCTTCCCAGGGCTCAACTCTAGATCTGGGGCAAACATCTTCAGGCAATGAGGTGCTGAATTCTGGCACCCCCTCTCCTACCACGCCTTGGAGGCCCCATACCCACCTGGAGCCCTATCCCCGCTCAAAATTGCCATGTTCCCTGCAGGCGTTCTCTACAACCACGTATCACTGGACCCAACGATTTTGTTCAGGCCCTTGCCCTGCAGAGACCCCACCCATCTTAACCTCTTTCTCCTCTCTACCACCCCAGCCTGCTCCAGCATTTGCTGCTCATAAACCTCCTGAAAGTCAATCACTTCTTGCCCCTGTTCCCTCTCAGCTCTCCTCCTCAGCTCCTGGATACTTTCTTACAACTCCCCTCTCCCTTCCACGCCTTGGCCTCTGCGGACCTCACCAGGGATTCCCTCAAGGTGGGCCCTGACTTCCCCCTCCCTCTCCATGTGGCCGTACGCACGTTGGCCCCACCCATATTTTCCATATGTGAAGCCTCAGCCCTGCTCAAGGAGGTCTCGCGCTGTGGCCTGAAATCTACCCGCACCCTGTGGCCCAGCCGCATTTCCCCACCATGTGGCCCACTCATAACCTCCTCAACAACCACAGTGTCCCTGCCCAAACTTTCAGCACAGGAGGCCTCTCACTGTATGGAGATGGCATTGTGACACTCTGGACACATTGCACTCTCCCTGCCGTCAGTCTGCTCGCTCACAGGCCCGACAGCCAGTTCATGTTACGAACTGCCTGCTCTCTTCCTTAATGGCCCTTTCACTGGGGCTGCTCTCCTGTCCCAGGGATTGCGGGCGGCCCGGCAAACCATATGCCATCACCGCAGCCGCCACACCCTCGTAGGCCTTACGAGTAGGACATCCCCCATGCTGCAGGGCCCCATCCACAAGCAGGTCCAGGTGTCCGGTCTCTGAAAGCAGGTGCACCACATGGGTCACTTTCTCCTCCTCTTCACCTACAAACACCATCAGGTAAGCTTAGGACACCGAGAGGCAAAATAGCCACAAAGCACCCCAAAAATATACTGAAGGACAAAAAAGCACTGCGCAGGTACCAGCCATTTTGTCATCAAGTCAAAAATGGTGGCTGGTACAACAAAATGGCCGTATTTATCATTTGGGCTGCAATGTAGCCCAAAAGCCGAACACAAGCCCAACCGCACTCCTTGGACTGCACCACTTCCCCAAATGACCAGGGGGGTATATCTCTCTGTGGTTGGCCACCCCCAAATCACCATTATCCTCAGGTTGCTACAAAGACGGCATGCCAACTCTTGATTTATCCTGACTACAATTATGCAACGGATCACTTTGCTACATTTCGTTTGCAATGAACTTAGCAGGTGGTGGATGTTTAAGTCTTGATCATTTCAGATATCTTTTATTTTTATCTTCATCTAGGTGCTTTTCAACATTACTTGAGGGTCACAGAAAATTTGCTGAGTAGTCAGGTTGCCTAAAGTTTCAGACAACTTCAGATTGTGCAGAGTGCAATGTCAGGGGAGGCGTGCTGACCTTGCTAGGGAGCTTCAGCAACATTGGGGGTCTCCTCTTAATGGCATTCAGATACCTTCCTTTCAATCCCATCTGTTACTTTAGCGCACCATATGAAATGGTTTCTCGTCAAAGCGGGTGATGATATCAAACATGGAGTTTATTCAGTCAGAGGACTTACACCTCGAAAGCTTACGGTCTGAGTTCTCCACTACAGGATACTATTTACTAAGTGAACTGGTGTACTGGTGGTATTTTCCATATTTTTACTATAACTTGATTCTAGATGTGACTTCATTTGTGGGGCAACAGTTTGAAACAGCCTAATCTTAAACTTCCATTCCTGACATAGAATAAAAGAATTATAGCTAACGCGTCAGGAATTTTCAATTCTATTCAGTACTCGGAGGTGAAGATTATCCCTACCATCACTTGTTAAAAAACGTTGTTTAATATGCTGTAGTGTTATAATGTTTCTATTGTTCCACTCTCATGCAATAATATATTCATATGACTTTATCGACTTGAAGGAAGTAAATGAATTGAAACACAAATGATCTGAACATATGGGCGTGTATTTCGCACTAGCACTTTGGATTGTAAATATTTGGATTGCTTGCCATTTCAATTTTGATGTTAGGACGCATCTTTTAATTATTGAAATATGCTTATATTTGCACTATGTACATATTGTATCTTTGTGATAAGCTTTTTACCCTAATTTGTATCTCGTTTTAAATTATCAAGAGCCTGTATAGGAAGTATTTTAATCTACAGTTCCTTTTATTCTGATTATTGCCATGCAAGACCTATGTGCTTTTTTCTTTTATGGTACTGTAAAACCGAAATAAAGACTTTTGATGATGATGATGATATTCAAATGTGGTGTTTATCTACTATTGGGTAGTATGTCCTAATGTATTTATATGTGGTGTATTTGCCATATATTACATTGAGTTTTGAATACCAATGTATTCTTAGACAGTGCATTTGGCTCTACGTAGCATTGGGTATTACAATGATTTTTAGGTCTCGGGACCATCCGGTCTGCTGAAGGCAGAACCGGAAGTCCAGAGATTTAATGTTTTGGAGAAGAGGGGCTTGAACCCGCCCCTCTTCTCCCCTCTTCTCCATTGGCTGGCCTCTTGAATGCTGGCCAGCCATTGGAGAAGAGGCTTTGTCTCTCCGAACAGGCCCCGTCCTTTTCGGATTCGGGGGCATGTTTTTTGCTACTTTTCTGATTATCTCCTCCAGCCAATGGCAAGAGGAGAGAACAGAAAAACACGCCCCCGAATCCGGAAACGCCGCTGCCTTTCTCCGAGGCATTTCTGTTTCGCCTCGGAGAAAGTCAGTGGTGTGCTTGTCTCCTTTAGCCTTCAATTTCTCTCCTGTAAGACTCTTGCCCGTTCCTCTCCCCCGGAGAACGTTTCAAAGACAGAAATACACGTCTGAGTGTTTTTTTACTGAAATTACAGCTTTTATGCGTAGATCATACACCCCTGTCCATCCGCATCACAGTGAGCTCGCCAGCTCGCCCAACGCGCCGCTCCATTTATAGTAACGTAAGCAGTTAAACCTCAGAGCTGCCCTCAGTGCGCGTTCTCACGTCAGTGCGCGCTCTGGCGTTCGTGCGCGCCACGGCGTTCGTCGCGCCCCGAGAACTATATAGACAACGACGAGAGACTACGATACGGAACATAGTGTATGTCAGCCTAGCTACAGAGGGACAGTCCCATAGTAATGACAGGACGTGCAACATATCAGTTCGTTGCAGTACACACCTTAAAGAATAACATATCATGCTTGAAGGCACCCAAGATAGTACACGTCCTTATATCACTGCAATCCTACACAGGACTTCACGGAGCGCACACGACATAGCGCGTGTCACGCCCCTGCCGAGAGTGCAGTGAGCCTATGTCTCATTAAGCCACACCCGTGGTAAAGTTACAGTCCACAGTCTTCGGGTAACTGCCGACACACCAAAGCAGTGACCTGCACTTTCCAAGATGGCGGTCGCAAGCACGTACACCTGTTGCGGCTTATTCAGAAGCCCAACACTCCGATCATCGGAAAAAGAGGCCTGCAAAAAGGTTGGAGGACGTTTGAAATGGCTCCCTAAAAAGACACTTGAAGGAAATCCTGTTACATGATAAGACTCCAGCACTGAGCGTTTCACTCTTGGCGCACGACTACCTCTCCAGAGGCAGACGATCGGCAGGGGGACTTTCCAGCAATGCTTTAATAAAGCTGGCTGACGAGACTGTATTCGACAATATGACTGAACACCAACTACGAAAGGAAACGATCCGGGACTCAAATAATATAAGTGCAGTCCGGGCAAGAGGGAAGCATCCGATGGCAGTGCTGGGGAATGCGGGGACGGCACCTATGCATTGCACAGCTTCATTTGGGAGTTTGTTGGGCACTTCCAGGTCACACAGGGCACTTCCAGGTCACACAGGTGGAGTTCTCCGTGGACGGTGGGAAGCGGATGGAGGTGAAGTGTTATTACTTTTTGTTTGCATACGGTTGTGAACATCGTGTTGCTGTTTGACGTGTGCTAAGGTGTGTACTGAACATTTCCTTCCTCTGCTTCTTTACTATGGTAAATCATTACTTATTGGTGTATGAAATTAGAATTTTAAAAGCTGAATTTGTATTGTGTTCTTTCTTGAGACATCTGTGTACTTTTGTGCATCGGGATCTTTTTTATAACAATGCGTGTTAAATGTCTGAATAACTGGATGCTAATGCCACAGATTGAGACATCTGTGTACTTTTGTGCATCGGGATCTTTTTTATAACAATGCGTGTTAAATGTCAGAATAACTGGATGCTAATGCCACAGATTGTGTTGAATAACTTGCTTTTGTGTGCAGAATATACAGCATAATTTCCGTATTCTTGGCGATTAAGTAAGTCAACCCTTCTGCCTAATTAAGTTCTCCACTGTAGCATGTTTCCAATAGGTCCTCCTAGAGCTCACGAGTAATACCAGTGTTATAGATTCCCCTATCCTAAAACTACACAAATGGGGTGGGCGGGGTGTTGGAGTAGGTGAGTTTGCAAGAGATCTGATCTTTATCTAAAGATTGTGTAACAGCTGCTAAGAACATTAGCCAAAAGGATCACAAGAAAATACTTCTAATGTGTAAGGAAACGTGAAGGAAACACCACCATCCTTTTGTGGTCTTTCTAGCTCTCTGCCTGCTGTATCACTGTATAGTCTTTCATTTTTTACCCAAACATTTTATTTACTTTTCTCGTTATTTTACAGTAGCGCATCTGAAAACGTCGTACTGAGCTGCTCCCTCCTTCCAAAAAATAAAAAGATTGTTGAGGCAGGTGCCTATGTCCTCGGGAGTTTTCACACCCCTTAATGGAAGTCGCAGTTCAAAGCCTTGGAAAACGAGCTGGAAAACTACAATTTACATTGGTTTTCAGCACGTTTTCCCTGCCACCCTGTGATATTGGAGGCTCACCGGGAGACCGTGTGATGGTAGCCGATATCGTATATAACACAGTGACACCGTGTGAGTTGGCAGGTATGCAACTCAGTGAGAATGATCTAATACTTGAAGAATTTTTTCACTGTTCCTGCCAGAACGGGTACATTTTGACTGCCCAGAACAGATTTTAGCGATAAATATATTACTACAAGAATTGTTTTCTGTATTTGAAACTATTGCAGCCCCAATACTTCATTTGACTTAACATTTGAACAGGAGGTGAAGTGGGTGCCACTTCTGCTTTGGCTCCCAAGATCAATGTGTATGTGTCTAGATCTATGTCTGTGGCTCTCTATGTGTGTGTGTGTGTGTGTGTGTGTGGCTGTTTGTGTGTGTATGTGGCTCTGTGTATGTGCGTCTGTGTGTGTGTGTGTGTGGCTCTGTGTGTGTGGGTGGCTCTGTGTGTGTGTGGGAGGCTCTGTGTGTGTGGCTCTGTGTGGGTGGCTTTTTTTGTAGGTGGCTCTATGTGTGGGGGCTCTGTCTGTGTGTGGGTAACTGTGTGTGTAGGTGTCTCTGTGGGTGGCTCTATTTGTGTGTGGGTTGCTCTATGTGAGTTGCTCTTTGTGGGTGGCTCTGTGTGTGTGGGAGGCTCTGTGTGTGTGGCACTGTGTGGGTGGCTTTTTTTGTAGGTGGCTCTATGTGTGGTGGCTCTGTCTGTGTGTGGGTAACTGTGTGTGTAGGTGTCTCTGTGGGTGGCTCTATTTGTGTGTGGGTTGCTCTATGTGAGTTGCTCTTTGTGGGTGGCTCTGTGTGTGTGGGTGGCTTTGTGTGTGTGGCTCTGTGGGTGCAAATGCAATAGGTCTCGCATTTGAGAGTGATTAAGCTATTGACATTGTAAATAACAATGCCGTTTCTTTAAATGTTTTAAAAACAAAAACTAATGTCATGAGCAATGCCAATAGCTCTAACTTTAACAATGCCGAGACCATTGCATTGTAAATGCTTGTTTCTTTGTCCTTTCCAAATTCTGATCAGAAGCTCGAGTAGAGGAATTGAAGAAGTTCCAGGTCTGACCAGAACGCAGAATAGGTATTTTCCAGGGGGTTGACCCTGGGTTCAAAATATAGTTCCTGATGTTCTGGCAGGAGATTCTGCTCCAGTTCATCAGTCGAGTGGACAGTTGGCTTCTTCCAGTCCAAACGTTTTTCAGCAAATCCAAGTTCATAAGACTGTTCACCGTCACTGGCAAAGAAAGAGGCATTTATATTGGCAGAGGCATGGCCTGATTGGTGTATAGCGGATGACATCATGTGATGATTACTGGGAAATGTAGTTTTTGAAATGTTTGAATTTAAATTGGCTGCTGTGAAAATATGTAAATAAACAGTGAAAAAGAGGAAGCATAATCCTCACCTCCAAGTCCTTAATAGAATTGAAAATTCTAGACGCGTTAGTTAAAACATTTTTTATTCTCTTTTAATTTCGCTCCATAAACAGACATTAAACAGATATACTTTAATAATCTGCACTGCCATCCACTGGTTTCTCTTTGAATATACGTTCTGTGTGCAAGATGATTTTAGCATCGTGCGAGATATATCGAAGGGACAGGGTGCCTTTGAAAAGCTTGTGGTGCTGATGCAGAGTAAATCACATGAGAGGTTTGTCTCCGAAGCATCTTAACTCTGCTCCTACCATGCATTTTTTCCTAGGAACTGATAGGTTTACAATTTTCTGTAGAGCAGGTCGCCCCTGCATAGTGGAGAAACTGGAAACGTTTTCCCACTTCGAGCCTGTCTCGATATCTCTAGTCGTGTTCAGAGCCGAGGGCTCTGGAGGCTTGTACTTCAATCATTTGAGCTCCTTGCAATCCTTTTCTGATTTTCCAATTTTACCTCCAGGTTTGCACAGTTTATAGATGAATTACTGCACACAGTAGGCATTTTCTCTCTCTGAAGTCTTCACGTAATAATTGGATTGTTCCCTCTTTCATTGCAGTTGAGCTTTCCCTTGTCAAAGAATATGAAGTTCCATAAACTTAGAAACTGAAAGTGAAAGTGATAGAAAGTAGAGGGGATAGCTTCTTCGGGGCCGGGCCTGTAAAGCATTTGCACCATGGTCATCTTCACCTGGTGCAATGATGAAAAGACAAGTGAAATCTCTAACTGCAATGTCACTCAGGCCTGTCCACCCCAGTCTCCGGTTAAGTAGCCTGCAAGAATGGCAAGCTGACATCAGCTTCCAGCTCATACAATGCAAGAGAGCCTTGTGGCATTGGAGCCAGGCCCATTGAATGAAATGGACCCGCGCGCGTCAGTTTCAGAGAATTTAAGAGGCCAATTTGGCATTTATCTCGGCTCATAAAATGGTTGAGGTCAGGCCGTTATAAATCTCACACCAGTGTTGCATCAGTCTCAAGCTTATTGAGTGGAAAAGATCACAATGACATCAGACTTACGCTTTGAAAGGAAGAAATTTTAGTAGTATTAACTAGGCCTGGGCTAAATTTCCGTTCCGCTCGCGGAAATTGCGATAATTTGACATTTTCGCGTTCCGCGGATAGCGCGAAAATGTCAAAATTTCCGCATTCCGCAGCTTAGCGATAATTTGGTTCTTGCTCGCGCTGTAAAATAATACATTCTTGCGCGCGCGCGATCGCCTTACCTGAATCCCCGCGTTCGCCGACAAGTTTTCCCGATCCGGTCGCGTTCTCCACGAGATGTTGGATTGTTGGTAGCCATTTGCGCTGTCTCGCGACAGTTCGCGCCCGCAGTAACGTCATGCATCGCGCGATCACGTCTTTCTTCTCGCGATCATGCACCGCGAGAAGAGTGAAAACAAGATGGCCGCGCCCGCAAGCTACCGCTTGGGTAAGTTGGCGAGCCGCGAACACGCAGAAAATACCGCGAACGGGCGGAAAAAAACTTCCGCATCTTCGCGATATTTTCGCTTGTTTGGGGAGATTTTAAACATTTTCGCGATAATTTGCGAAAGTCGCTTTCGCAAATTCTGCCCACCCCTAGTATTAACCTCAGACTGCATAGAAAGGAAGAGGTGTCATTTGTTTTAGGTTCGCAAGAATGGTAGAGTCCAGGATAGCAGCAGTCTCTGGCTCTCTATTTCTGAAGGATAAAGGCTGGTATGAGTTAGAATGAGTCTTGGGCTGTCGTGTCCTCACATTTCCACTGAAATCCTGTAGGGAAAGGCAGATCGGCCTTGCATTAAGGGCCGCCCTTCAGATTATGATGTCACACTGGGACACTGATAAAACCCCAGCGCAGCTATGCTGGTTACACCGCTCATAGTATATCTTGAGTGTGGAGAAACACTCCCTCATGCTAACTGCCAGTGATGATAGCCTCCTCTGGAGCCCCTTTATAGCTTTGATATACATTGAATTCAGAGAATTAACGTGCCTAGATACCTCCGCCTAGTGCGGTCAACTGCCACAGACACACCTCCACTTGCCAGGGCTAATAAATGAAGTGACACCCCTAGAAAGACACAGAGCCACGTGGGATACATTGAAGTCACTGTGAGTACCCCGGGGGGAGGGGTGGGTCGCAGGTTTTTTTTATTGGGTTTGTTTGTTCTACCAGGAGTATATGATCTTTATTTAGATACCGTCCTGCTTACGACATGCTCTTGTGTGTAGTGTTTTATTGTTGGAATGCCATAAAAAGACTTAAACCAGAAAAGTGGGATGAGATCCCTCAGGCCCTGATAGGCGCTTATCTGCGTGAATGTGATTGGGCTCCAAGTGACCCTAATCATACTGAACTCCTAGATGCCCCCATTACCTTTGCAACTCTCCAGTGGGCCTTCAGGGAGCGGCACACTGCAAAAACTCCATGCCCTGATGGCCTCTCCATCATCTTTTACAGAACGTTCCTCTTCAGCCTCCAAGCCAGCATGCTAACATAGTTCAATGAATTTAATCAGGATACTGCCCTCTCACCCTCCATGGCCGTATACGGGTGCCCATTATCACCCCTGCTCTTTGCCCTCATGGTCGAATCTTTAGCCATCATTATTCGACATACTGCAGCCATAGCAGATATCCCTGTTGGAGGTCAGTCTCACAAAGTCAGCCTCTTTGCGGACGACCTTTTACTTACTCTCATGCAGCCTGCTACCACTTTACCTATGATTGTCAAGTGTCCCACTGCCTTTAAAGCCGTGTTGAGCTTTAAAGTCATCATGACAAAATCTTATGTATTGAACCTTACCATACCCCGGCAGGACCTGTCCACCTCACACCTCTCTAGACTCCTTCCAATGGGCTTCACGCTCAATATGATACCTAGGCCTTAACATAACCTCCACATTGCATTCTTGGCCACACACCAACTGGCTGGAGTACCAACGATCCGTCATAGAAGACCTCAGTGGCTGGAAGCCACTACACATCTCATGGCTGGGTTGAATAAATGTTATTAAAATGAACGTCCTACCCAGAATACTTTACCTTTTCCAAAACCTTTCCACAACCATCCCCTCTGACGACATCATGCACTTGCAATGCGACATATGCACTTTCATCTGTGGAGGTAAACGACGCAGGATCCTCAACTTTTTTACTCACACTTCCTAGGGATGAGGGGTGGGGCTGGCATGCCCTAACCTGCTTAAACTCTACTGGGCAGCTCATCTCTACTTTTACTCTGAATGGGGCGCTTGTGAAAGTGCGAAACACTGGTTGCATATGGACCATGCAGTGTGTTTGTTGTCCTATGTGGGACTTAGCTTGACTCCACGAAAATGCCCAGCCTAGTAGTTCATATATTCCTTCCCCCACCAGAACAATCCCTGGGATATATAGGATAAATAAGTGCTCAAGAGGGGTCTCACAGCCTTCCCGCTCTACCCAAAATGCTGATTGCTTGAAACCCTGACTTCACTCCAGCTCTTCAACCTTACACACTTTCCAGTTGGGATTCCATGGAATGTATGCACTCTATGCACCCTCTTTATATGTGGCAATACCAAGCCCTAAGAACAATGCAAGATAGATTTTTAGATACCTGAAACATCCCGCCTACAATACTGCCAAACCGAGGCATTGGAGACACCATCCCCTCAGCGCTTATGGAGCCACATGGGCTTTCCAACCCATTGAGAAACTAGTCAGGGCCTTCAATGGATCCAGAGGGTTCATATTCAAAACTTATCAAGTCATCCAACACTCCAGTGGCGGCCCCCACAAACAAACAGTGGTGTGATGGGAGGGGGGGCGGGGGAAAAAGTGGGAGGGTGAGCTCAGGGGGGGGAGATTTAATAATAGGAATTTTTTTTAAAAGAGGCTCACCTAAAGCTGCAGGCCGCCTCCTGCGTCGCGCCACAGCTTTCCTTGTACCAACAGCCCCTGAGACGGCATCACGGACTTCCTGTGCAACCCCCATGCTGCTCTCATTCTATGACATCAGCACGGGGATTGATCTGAGCGGGCTGGTTTGACGCTCCACTCAGGACAGGGAGTCTGTGCTGCTTCTTCAACTTGGCTGTGCAATCCAGCCGGGTTGGAGAAATCTAAGTACGCATGTGTGTTTGGCCGGCCTAAGACGACTGCCCAAAAATATACGTGCACTTATAAGTGCAGCAACCCCTCGTACCATAGCCCCGGACGCTCCTCCCTACAGTGCTGGCTCAGAGCCAACAGCTGAAAAATAAAACAATTAGAGTGTATCATTTTATTTTTCAAGTGCTGGCTCTGAGTCAGTGGGGCGACGCTCCTCCGCCATTGTGGGAGGAGCCGCCCCTGTGAATATTATGGCTGTATTAGAACATTGGAATGTTGGGAGCTCCATTAAAAACAATGGAGTAGCTCTGGGCTTATAATGGCTGTTATAAACCCGGAGCTCCAACATTCCAATGTTTCTTTGTTCACAGCTGTGGATGTGAACAAAGGCTCTAGAGAGCCTGAGGGGATTTCAGTCTCCTCGCCCTCCCTGAAGCCTTACTTTTATTTGTTAGAACATTCTGCCCTCTAGTGGCTCCTTATTAACGCTAAAATGCTGGAGCAGGCCTTTAATAGCCAGGATAGCCCGCTACGGCAGGCTATAAGGCTATATTAGACCATTGTAATGTTGGAAGCTCCATTGAAAACAATGGAGTGCTCCCGGCTTATAATGGCTGGTATAAGCCCGGAGCTCCAACATTCCAATGCTTCTTTGTTCACAGCTCTGGCTGTGAACAAAGGCTTCAGGGAGCCCGAGGGGATTTGAATCCCCTCACGCTCCCTGAAGGCTTCGTTTTATTTGTTAGAACATTCTGCCCTCTAGTGGCAGAATGTTCTCATAGCCTTATAGCCCTTCGTAGCAGGGCTATACCGGCTATTAAAGTCCCTCTGCTTTGTTAAAGTCCCTCGCCTTCGGCTCGGGCCTTTAACGCTGCAGCGGGCCTTTAATAGCCGATATAGCCCACTACGGCGAGCTATAAGGCTATATTAATACTCTTTCGGAACCATTGCCAAATCTGTTGATTGATGATTGGCTATTACCTTGAAAAATAAACCTTTATGTTTGGGACATCATCATCTCTGTTGCCATTGTGAAGCTTCTTGGGTTCACTGAAATTGCAATGTGTTTCCGATGTCAGCTCTCCCTCAACGCTTTAGGTTGAGAACCATAGGTCCATACGATCAGTGGGGGATTAGTATTGATGATTTTACCAAGAGTTTGCGGTTAAATACCCCCGCTCCATCATGGACATTATCTGGGCCAGTGGCGCTGGAAGTAGGATTGCGGCAGGTGGTGCAGCACCCCTTTGAGACTGTTACACACTCCCTAAACAAATCTTTATCTTTTAGAAGATAGAGCACAAGCAGTGCATTATTTTTCCATTTTCTCTCGAGGATGTAATCTGAACTGATTACACTGCAGTAGGCCTGGGCTAAAATTTCGTTCCGTTCGCGGAGATTGCGATAATTTGACATTGTCGCGTTCCGCGGAAAGCGCGAAAATGTCAAAATTTCCGCATTCCGCAGCTTGGCGATAATTTGTTTCTTGCTCGCGCTGTAAAATAATACATTCTCGCGCGCACGCGATCGCCTTACCTGAAACCCTGCGTTCGCCGACAAGTTTTCTTGATCCGGTCGCGTTCTCCATGAGATGTTGTATTGTTTTTAGCCATTTGCGCTATCTCGCGATAGTTCGCGCCCGCAGTGACGTCATGCGTCGCGCGATCACGTCTTTCTTCTCGCGATCATGCACCGTGAGACAACTGAAAACAAGATGGGCGCGCCCGCAAGCAACCACATGGGTACGTTGGCGAGCCGCAACCATGCAGAAAATCTCGCAAACATGCGGGAAAAAAACTTCCGCATCTTGCGATAATTTTTAACATTTTCACGATAATTTGCGAAAGTGGATTTCGCAAATTCCGCCCACCCCTACACTGCAGTCGATCTGTTTTTTCCACTCTTTATGGAAACTGGAAGCTTCTGGGCAGGATCCATAGAAACTTCATGAAACCATCAAATGGGAGGACAGTCTTAATGAATAAGAGATTAGAATAGTCTTATTTTTAATAAAAAGGAAAGCTCGCAGATTTATGGGCATTGCTTGATGGCCTGCTAAAAGCAGATAGAAAATGAGAGCAGAAAAGTGAATAAATTCGGGAAAAAATATGCAATAAATGAATTGTTTATTTTGAATCTTGTGTGTGTGTCATTCCCCATTCAGACACCTGTTGGCAGCACCTGGGGGCGAAATCGGTAACACTGTGCCCAGTATTACTACTTAATTGTTCCTGCTTATCTGGAAATTAGGGCCTACATGTTGTAACTCTTTATTTCCGGGGCTCTTTAATTACAAAATGTGAAAGCCGTAAAAAGGAAAACAAAATGACAGCTGTGTCAGATAGAAATATATGCTGAACAACAATGGTATTCTCCTTGGGGGGGATGGGGGGGGGGCTGAAAAACGAGCCAAAGTTCCGTTGTTGTTAGAAGCTGCTTCTAATGGTGTCTGAGGGTTCGGACATGAATAGATGCAAAAAGAAATGTGTTTTACAGTCGGCCCCAAATTATTTAATTCAGAACCATGGGTATGGAGGGATTTACCGGCTGCGTCCCCACAGTATATACTGTACAGCTGCCGCCCTCAGCTCTTGCCAGTGTGAAGATGGCCCGGGGAGAGCAGCTTTCCTGGGACAACAGCTACACCGCGAGCACCAGGGCCCAGCTCAGGAAGACAAGCAGCTGATATCACAGCGTTGGCTCACAGTGCCAGAAACACGAACAACTTCTATCGGAGGAAAAGCTGCGTGCTAGAAACATGGGGCATCTTCCTTTAGGGGGTGCCAGAGAGCAGAAGCATGATCAACCGCCAATCAGGCTCAAGCATGATAGCAGAACCATGGCAGCCATTAGGGCAGGAGCAGCACGCCAGAAACTTGGCCATCTTCCATCAGGGTTTCAAAAACGTGAGTGGCTCGCACAAGATCTAAAGCTGTGTGCCTCGAATAACCCCATCAGTCCTGGGCAGGATGTTAGAAACAGAACAGATCCCAAGCAAAGCACCAGAAACAATGGATGAGTCTCACCAAGATGGAATCGTACTATTTGTTCAAAAACCATTCACTACTTCGATTAGGATCCAAACAGTTACCAGAAAAATGCCTCCTCCGATCGGGGACTGAGGTTGGTGAAAGTAACATGACCTTAGGGCCAAAGCATGGATGGTGTGTTTGTAGGCCCAAACACATTCAGATTCTTTTTATTTCCAAGAAATTATTTCTTACAGAAATATAACACATTTCCCAATTCATTAATATCATAAATTTAAAAATATCATAAAATCCCTGAAATATAGAATTTAATCATATCAATACGACTGGCACATAACGTGGACATAAAACAGATATAAAAGGGTGTAAAAATATCTTCTCAACTAAAGTGCATCTTAGGGGGGTCTGCAACCCATTTATCCTATACTTATCAAATTGTTTAGAAGTGCATCAGTTTAACCTACAACTGTACACGACTCATTTCATATGCTTAGGCAACAAACAAGCATTGTACAAGGACAACATAGCATAAACGGGTAAAAGGACAATCCATATTTAAAATACTTTTTGAAAGTACATCATAGGTACATCTATACAAACATTCAAATAAAAAATAAAAATTTGGCCCTATTAAAGCGGTGGCATAGAGTCTTAATTTTAAGTGCATTGTGCAAGGCCATAATTAACAAATCTTAGTCCAATCCAACCTCACTAAAGGGCCCTTTTTATCCAATTTAAGGGCCAATATCATACCCAGCATCCTCACAATTTGGTCTACATCTTTCCCTATTGGTTCATAATCATCCCAGTATCCCTAAAGGGTATATCAATGCCAATGTAGGACAGGTTGGGAGGTGAAATCCTGGTTTAGGATGATACAATTTTGTGCAAATATTGGCCAATGGCAATGGCTACATCCTGATGTTTCAAACCACACGCCGGATTTAGTCCCATTTCTCTCGACTGTATCCCATATTTTTCGAAGACTGAACGTAGGGTCTTCTTCCTTTCCGTTAAGAAAAATACACAATTCACCAGTTGATGGCTCACTGAATATATTTTACCCCGCTTACATGGGCACTGACGATCATTCTCAGGTTTTTGGACTTTCAGACCTGGTATCCACCACCCAAAGTCAATTCCTACCATCAGCCGTAGAATTTCATTTAGCAGAATCCTATTTGGAACTCTGTATAAATGCAGGAAGAGGTTGATACCCTCCTGGGAAACAGAATGGGGCACAACAGATCTATTATTCCTCAAGTACTGAAAGTCCTCACTCCAGCTAGTTTCCTCAGCACGCATATCTAGGGCATGAGGTGTTCTAAGATTATTTTTACTGGATTCCTCTTACCAGGGAAGATTGATATTACCTCAGGGAACAATAACACAAATAATTTATCACAGGAGATCCATTTGTATTCAAAAAATAAAAACGCAGAGCTCGTGCATCCACCAGATCACTCCAGGCTACAGTTTTCCACTCCCTCCTTATAGCTTAAACCATTGCATTTTTGGTAGATCAAGGAGTCATTTCAGAATGCTACCTTCTAGCCCCTCCCATGAAACCTGTCTATCCTTTGCCAGCAACTCCGTTTCATTTACAACCTGAGGGGTTAGTTTACCCTGTATGGCTTTACTTAATGGCTCAAAGGTATAACTACCGTATCTGCGGTCAAACCGTTTCAAGCTACTCTCTTCAGTTGTCAATACAAGTCTGCGACTGTCCAGATGTTTGTCCCATCTTAAATCGTCTGGAAAAATCATCCCCAAATATTTATACACCGAACTTGCTCCAACTATGCATTTCCTAAAAAGAAATTAAAACTCCTTTTTCTTTTTGCAAAGAGCAAGGATTTTGTCTTCTTGGTATTGATAATTTCTTTTCAACGCAAAATTAATTTAGTGCATTTAATTTGCATTGGAGCCCAATGGGCGTAAGATCCATCACCATCAGGACATCCACATACATAAGGCAACTGATGGGCCTACCCCCAATCTTAGGAGAAAAACAATGAGTAGCACTTAATACCTGGAGGAGGTTCGCTATAAACAAACTGAACAACAGAGGAGCAAAAACTCATCCCTGGCGTAAGCCATTCTCTACCGGGATTTTTCTTGACAGGCTGCCTGTTCCATCAAGACCAACCTGCACCTAGTTATTACTATGTAGTTTCACCAGAAGATCTAACAGGGCCTCAGATATGTTCCCCTGTCAGAGCTTACACCACAGCGTGTCTCTGTCCACCCTGTCAATGTTGCCCAGAAGTCAAGGAAGCAGAAGCAAAGACCACATGTCAGCTCCATCGAACTCCTTGTGACACCCCACAAAGTGAAACATGGGTCCATTGTTGAGGGTTTTGGCCTAAATTCTCCCTGCGCCACAGGGGTCAGTCCAGCGTCAAAAGCCCATGTGGCTTGATGTTTTACTAGGGTTTAGGCAAGTAACTTAGAAGTAATATCCAGCAAAGATTTCAGATATTAGTTGGCTGCCTGGTCAGTTTTGCCTTTTTTATGAATGGGTTTCACTGTGGTTCCCTTTCAAGAATCAGGAAGGGTACCTGTAGATGTTACCCACTCAAAATTAAGCCCCACTTACAAGGATCCTTCTTCAAGATGACAGATGGAATGCCATCTGGACCACCTGCCCTAAAGGCTTTCATATTGCAGATATTTTCAAACATTACCACTGCTGTTTGGGAATTTGCAACAGCCTCTCTATCAGGTCGGGAAAGAGCCGCATTCACCGGCAGTTTTTCCAAGTATCCACCACTGTAGAGGTAATAAATAAAAATATACCAGTCATCCTCACTTATCTGAGCCTCAAGGGAAGATGGTGAAGTAAGATTAACTGTGTTTACCAGTTAACAGAGATGCCTACTATTCGTCTATAATAGTTGCTAGCATTAGCTCCCATTTTAACTTGTAGAATTCCCTTTTCTGGGCACATAAGTTACAATATGCAATCTCCAAAGCCTCCATAGCTTCTCTTATACTTACATTATTTTGATTTGTATTAAAGCGGCAACAACACTTATTCACAGTTCTTCTTCCCTCCCAACAATCAAAATCAAACCAGTCATTCCCCTTTCTGTACTACCACACAAACTGATTTAGGTCCACCCTTTGCCAGTTTGAAATGGCTTAATATTGCTTCATCAATCTGTTGTACCATCCTATCCCATCATCAGTAGCTAGAAGCTCAAATTCAGTTGGAGAAAGGGCCTGATCAAAGCCCAAAATCTTCGGTGGTAAACTACCTTAGGGGTCAAGGTCATGTTTACAAGAGACACAAAAGGATCTTTATATTCTAGACTGAGAGTGTTTTGATCACAAGGGTGTGCAGACAAAATATCGAGTTGGAAATGTCGAACTACAGGAATATTGAGTCCTAAATATAGTCAGCGAGAAATATTGACAGCAAGAATATCATGGTGAAGAATATCGAATTTAAGGCGAGAAATATCGTTTAAAAAAATAGTAGTCGAAAATAACGTTTGCAAAAATATATTTGTTTAAAATATCGATTTTTTAATTAGTGTTATGTATTTTAGTAGATATTTTAAATGTATGTGATTTATTTTTTTTATATGTATTGTTTATGTTTTTTAATATATGTGTTATATTTTTAGTAGCTATCAATTTTATTTTAATTACATTTTGCGTTTTTTTAGTTATGCAGCGGCTTGTGGGTTTACAGGGGAATACCGTGGGAAGTAATTTAATTATGATAAATTAATGATTATTTTGTATTAATTAATATTTATTTAATTGAGATTTTATAGTATTAATTGTGGGAAGTAATTTCTTTGTTATTAATTATTAATTGGTTGTTAATTAATATTAATTAATTATTTGGTAAATAATTATGGTAATTGTGTAATTTTTTTTAGGTGAGGGTTGTTGGGTTTATAGGGGTAAAGGGTGGGAAGTAATTTATTTTTGATGAATTATTAGTTAGTTGTTAATTAGTCTTAATTAATTGATTGGAAATGAATTATGGAAATTGTGTGATTAATTTTAGGTGTGGGTTGTGGGATTAAGAGGGGTAAAGGGTCAGAAGTAATTTTTGCCTAATTAATTAATGATTAGTTGATCATTAATATTAATTAATTAATTAATTGATATTTGATTAGGGTAATTGTTTATATTTTTTCGTGTGTCGGTTTTACTTTTATAGTGGTAAAGTGTGGGGAGTAAATTAATTTTACTTAATTTATAATTAGTTGTTAAATACTATTAGTTTTGTAATTTAAAATACATTTTAATTGTGCAATTAATATTTTTATAGTTTAAATTTAGCTGTGGGTTGTGTAGATTATAGGGGTAAATTGTGGAAAGTAAATTACCTTTTATGAGTTTTAATTTGTTTTTTAATTAATATTATTTCTTTAATTTTTAATTAATTATGTTAATTATGGAAGTACATTTTTTGGGCTGTGAATTGAGTGGTGTTATAGGGTAGGAAAGAAAAAAATTAATTTATTTAATAATTATTTTTTTTGTTTAAAAATATTTCCTAATAAAAAATATGTATTTGTTTGCAAATTATTTTTTATTTTATTTAATATAATATTTGTAGGTATTTGTTATATTTAGTTAACATTCTTATATATTTTATATTTTTTTAATATGAAATATATTTGTATTTTAATTTTTAACATATTTATATACATATATATATATATATATATATATATATTATTTCTTTAGTTTTGGAAATATTTTTGTTGTTGATAATATTTTGTTTGTATTTAATTTTGAACTGATTGGAGTGAGAATATTAATTCTTACCTGTCCGCAATCCAACACTTTACCTACTGTTGCACTCACTGGAGTGGGAATAGTATATTTTACCCCTTCGCTATCCAACACTTTCCCTACTGTTGCACTCACTGAAGTCGGAATAGTAATTTGTACCCCTCCTCTATCCAACACTCTCCGTACTGTCACACTGACAGGAGTGGGAATAGTAATTTTTACTCCTCTGTTGTCCAACACTTTCCCTACTTTTGCACTCACTGGAGTGGGAATAGTATATTTTACCGCTTCGCTATCCAACACTTTCCCTACTGTTGCACTCACTGAAGTCGGAATAGTAATTTGTACCCCTCCTCTATCCAACACTTTCCGTACTGTCACACTGACAGGAGTGGGAATAGTCATTTTTACCCCTCTGCTATCCAACACTTTCTCTACTGTTGCACTCACTGGAGAGGGAATAGTAATTTTTACCCCTGCGCTATCCAACACTTTCCCTTCTGTTGCACTCACTGGAGTGGGAATAGTAATTTCTACCCCTCCACTATCCAACACTTTCCATACTGTTGTACTGACTGGAGTGGGAAATTTAAGTTTAAAGATGCTTAAATAGTGTCATGCTTTAATTTATAAAAGAATGTTTTTTTAAATTAGATTTATGTTATTGGTATATTATTGTATATATATATATATATATATATATATATATATATATATATATATATATATATATATTACGGAGTATTTCGTCAAAAGCGCTCCTGTGCACCAAAGATCCAAAGGAAACCAGGAACAAACGAAAGCTCACCCAGGATGCGGGTGAGAAATTTAATTTATTTTCATTTTAACAGCAATGCCTGCATGACGCGTTTCAGCCTACGAAAGGCCTTGATCACATGACGCCGAGGCTAGGCAGGGGCAATTTAAAGTGCAAGTGCAAGGTATAACAAACATGATTGGCTAACGCATAATTGGCGTGATAGACATGAAAGAAATACATTGAAAATTTTGTACAAGGCTATTCGTAGTATGAATAAATACATATATATATATATATATTTGTGTGTGTGTGCACATTTTCATGTAATTTTAAAATTATACAATAAATAAAGAGGATTGCGGTCGCGTGAGTTATAGTTGCCTGCACTAACTATAATGGGGGAATTTCAATGGTTTTTTACGAGTAAAATGTCCAGCTAACTATAACGTGTGTGAAACCTATGGTTTTTTCACTGAATTTGCAAGGTTTTTTAAATGCTAATTCCTAACTATAACGTGTGTGAAACCTATTGTTTTTTCAGTGAATTTGTACGGTTTTTTAAATGCTAAGTTACTTTACGCCGTTCGTGGCGTGCGCGCCCACTTAACGCAGTTAGTGCCGTGCACCGCGTGCCCACGTTACGCTGGATGGGCCATGTACGCACAATGCGCTTCGCGCACCGTCAGGACATATTATGAGCTTCGTTGTGAAAGGTAATCAATTGCTTGTTCATTATTGTGATAAGCCAGGAACAAAAGATGCCCTGCGGGCACCTTTTGCACACGGGGTGGAGGACAATGTGGATAATTTTTTGTTTATAATTAATTTTTACCGTACGCGTACGGTAAGCGTAAACGGCGTTTTTTCGGAAAAAAAAAAATGAATTTTTTGCCTTGGGGGTTCTTGTGGGACACCTTCATCAAGGCTAGGTGGTTAGGAGCTGTCTAACATGCCCCTTTACATGTTTTCAACCTTTGTTTTTCCTCCCCCCCTCAGAGTCCGAGAGAGAAAATGGCGGCCGCCGCTTCCTGGTTTCGACCGATTCAAATGTTTACTAAGATCTAACAGCCAATCAGAATCACGCTCGCGCACGGCACCGTACGCGAACGGTAAGCTTACCGTAAGCGCACGGTAAGCGCACCGTAAGCTGCCACAGATATATATATTGATTTAAATGCTATTTTCTCAGGAATTACTGAACAGATTCACACCAGACCTACAAAAGGCACTTCCTTGACCTGTAGACTACCTCTCTGCCAAATTTCAAGTAACTCTGTTCAGCCGTTCGGGCTGTAGCTGTGTCTAAAGGTCCTATGGAAAAATGCATGGGAAAAACACGTTTTGGGACCCCCCTTTTTTCTCAGCCCCCACTTGACGAATCCCCCCCGAGACTTTCAGGGTAGGAGCGGAGCGTAGCGCCCCATTAGTTTTGAAAATTTCGCGAGGATTCGTCGACCGGCGCCAAAGTTATTACAAATAGAATGTTGCGGTTTTCCTATGGAAACAGGGTCCTAACTATAACTACCTACTGGCGACCGCCAGTAGGTAATATATATATTACCTACTGGCGGTCGCCAGTAGGTAGTTATAGTTAGGACCCTGTTTCCATAGGAAATCCGCAACATTCTATTTGGAATAACTTTGGCGCCGGTCGACAAATCCTCGCGAATTTCTCAAAATAGGTGGGGCGCTACGCTCCGCTCCTACCCTGAAAGTCTCGGGGGGATTCGTCAAGCAGGGGCTGAGATAAAAGGGGGTCCCAAAACGCGTTTTTCCCATGCATTTTTCCATAGGACCTTTAGACAGGGCTACAGCCCGAACGGCTGAACAGAATTACTAGAAATTTGGCAGAGAGGTAGTCCTCAGGTCAAGGAAGTGCCTTTTGTAGGTTTGGTGTAAATCTGTTCAGTAGATTCTGAGAAAATAGCCTTTAAATCAATATATATATCTGAGCCAGCTTACGGTACGCTTACCGTAAGCTTACCGTACGCGTACGGTGGCGTGCGCGAGCGCGATTCTGATTGGCTGTTAGATCTTAGTAAACATTCGAATCGGCCGAAACCAGGAAGCGGCGGCCGCCATTTTGTGTATTTCACTCCGGTAAAAAAGAGTGATATCTTGAAAAGGGGGCAAGGGAGAGAGTTACAGACCCCCTAACATTTGTAAGGGGGTCAAAGAAGGACAGAAAAGTACAAAGGAAACATTTATTGATTTAAAAAAAAATCACGGGGTACGCGTACGGTAAGCTTACGGTAAGCGTACGGTAAAAAAAAAAAAAAAAAGAAATGAAATTCAGATTTAAGTGTTTTGATATTAGGGGGCTCTAAAAAGAGCCGTTGTGTTTATTAAGTGATTTTTTTGTGGTACCTACAAGTAAGTACCGATGCAGAGTCTAAGGTTCAAGAGGAAGTCTCTGTTCCCTTCATCATTGAAGTGCACACCATCTCCTCTATAAATGTCTTGCATGTCGTAACGCAAGTTGTTGTGGTAAATGGAACCCATACCATAGTCACGGAGGAAAGCAGAAACAGATTTGTTGACGTGCTTTCTTGCTTTGTCAATCTGCGGACAGAAATGATTGGACCAGTTCCATTTTTGCCTTTGGCATATGTTAGAAAACACAAAGGCAGTTTGAGGGAAAAGTGAAAACAGTTGTGCAAAGGTGTCCTTCATAAGCATTTCCAGTGCCTAGGTCATTGCCACCACAGTGCACTATTATGAGGTCAGGGTGTTGGATTTGCATGAAGGATTTCACCAATGGCATCAATTGGTGCCACTTTAACCCTCTCTGACCAATCCATTTAATGTCTACATTTGGCAAAGCAAGGTCTCTCACCATACCTGTTTTCTCTGCAAACTTTTCACTCCAGAAGACATAGCTGTGCCCTACAATCCACACTGTGAACATCTTCAAAGGAGAACTGGATGCACTCAGGAGGTGTCTTTCAGTAGAATGGCAATATGAAAAGAAAGACAGTTTGGAAATGGAGGCATACATATTTTTTTCAAAACAAAAAGAACTGATTGGCTGTTTCATACCATTCTAGAATAAAAACTAGGCTGTATGTGTAAATTAATAGAAGCATGTTTTGTATTGGTACAGAAAAATGTGTTACCAAAGAACAGTACTATGGATTTGCTGTTAGGTTTATAAAGTCAAGCACTCTTGCTCTGTGGAATTGAAACATTGTGTGGCGAACTTCTGACCTAACTCCACACAGCAGTGTTCCATGAGCTGTTGCTATGGTAGCAGGCAGAAGTCAAGTTGGGGGAAGGGTACTAGGCAGAAGTCAAGTTGGGGGCAGGGTACTTTTGGAAAAGGGTTGGTTTTCAACCAATAGAAATGTGTGATTACATTTGAAAAAAAGGGGGAAGCACTGAGATTTGAAACGTACATGTATATGTGTGGAAAAATAGGGGGAAACTTTGCCATTATCTGGTTCTGCTGAGAGGAGAGAGGTGTAGAGAACAGAGATCCTGGCTCTGATAATCTGCTGTTTGAGTGCCACATTTCTTTCACAACTAACTAATTTTAAAGGTGAGGTTAGAGTTTGAGAGGGGATGTATATGGTAAATTAAGAAATGAAGAATAGAAATGTAATTCTTTTTGTTGAAGTTGCGTTTATTATTTTCTGTTTTGGGAGAAATTTAAATGTGAGGAACATGTAAAATAATATGGACTATGTTTTCACGATAAATTAAGGTGTATTGGTATAAAAAATGAATAGTTTAAGGGTTTGAGGTTGGACTCAGTAATGCAAATACATTCAGCATCACTAAGGCTGGTTGCCCTTGGTGGAATGTAGGCAGTCACCCAGGTTACACATGTTGGGAAATATAGGCAGAGATTTATTGTGTACAACTCTGGTAATTTTATATTTGCATTAGTAGGAAAAAGGGGGAGCGATTTTTTGGTGCAGAAGCAGACTCTTAGCACACACCCAGCTCCTTTCCATGTATAATCATGCACAGTATTTACAAGCGAGTGGGGTTTGAGGTTTCAGTCTGTAATGCAAAGACATTCAGCATCACACTAGAACCATTTTTAAAGCAATTTTTTTTAAAAACAAATGAATAATAATTTTTTTGAGTGGGTATGGTAAGTCAATAATAATAATTGTAGTCTCTCAAGGACCTTGTAATGTGATAATTGATTTTTAGTGTTTTTAAAAAAAAAAAAAAAAAAATTACGCGCACCGTACGCATACGGTAAAAAAAAAAAAAAAAAAGTTTTTAAAAACATATATAAAAAAAAGATGAAAGATAAGGTTGGCTCTTAAAAGAGCCGTTGTGTTCATGCAGGGACAGAGGAAAGAAAGATTGGGAAAATTAGTCTCTGCGACAAGTGTGCTGATCTATTTTGTTGTTCACTAGGGAAACACTGGTCTCCCTATGACAAATTAGATCATGACAAGAGGCGCATCGAATATCAACCCTCAGAAATCGAGGGTTAATTTCCTGAGGGCCAGCAAAAGGAGATGCTCCCCCCACAGATGAAGGGCTCACCTGACCTGCAGAAGAAGGACTCAGCCCTGCAGATGATGGTCCAGGCTGAGCTGCTGTGGATGTGCTTGGTTGACTTACTGAAGGGTTACCTCCAAAAAGTCGAGCATGTGTCCTTTTGTGTACATCCTTGAGGTGCCTCATCATGGTATGATTACCAAAGGAATACTTCCTGTCAGGATTACCTCTTGAAAGTACACGCTGACACAGCTTGCAAGTCACTAAGGGTGCATTTACCTTTAGCTGGCCTTCAGGAAAAGTAAAATAATCCCATACATAAGAGGTCTTTTGTTTCCTCGCTCTCTGCCTCAAGGTAGTGCTGCTAGTGCTAGCCTCACTCTCAGAAGGGCTCTGCTGTTCTGCCATCGTATCACAAAGACAACCCAGCTCCTTCTCCTAAGGGATCACAAGCAGAAATGAGGGGAATGGGTGTGGTGTAGGAGAGTTCTAGAACTGAAAGTAGTTTCATCCAATCAAAAGTTGTGTTTCATGATCACATGACCTACCGTACGCTTACGGTACGCTTACGGTACGCTTACGGCAAAAGTACGCATGCGCGTAAAAAAGACACGCGCTTGCGCGCATGCGCATAACAGTCACTACCCGACACTTCCGCGTAACGTGCGCGTGTAGCGTACACGCGTACGCGTCCCACGCAGAGTACACGCGGCTACGCAAATTGCGTAACTATACGCAAACAGCGTAGAAAAATTACAGACGTTGCGTAAACCGTACGCTTACCGTAAGCTTACAGTACGCGTACTAAAAAAAAAAGAAAAAAAAAAGAAAAAATGTATTGCTAATAAATTTTACATGTTTATTTTATAAAATATATTAAAAAAAACATATTATAGAATTTTAAAAATTTAACCATAGTCTTTAAAAAAGGATAGAAAATTAAAATAAAAATATGTAAAAAAAAAAAAGAAAGAAAAAAAAATTAGCATTTAAAAAACCTTGCAAATTCACTGAAATAACCATGGGTTTCACACACGTTATAGTTAGGAATTAGCATTTAAAAAACCTTGCAAATTCACTGAAAAAACCATGGGTTTCACACACGTTATAGTTAGGAATTAGCATTTAAAAAACCTTAGAAATTCAATGAAAAAACCAAAGGTTTCACACATGTTATAGTTAGCTGGACATTTCACTCGTAAAAAACCAATGAAATTCCCCCGTTATAGTTAGTTCAGCTAACTATAACTCGCGCGCCCGCAATGCACTACTGATGACGTCACATATTACATCACTCATGACATGGTCAGTGACATCACTCATGACATCACTGATGACATCTCAAATGACATCACTGATGACATCATCCTTGTGACAGAGTGGTAGACCTCCTCTCACCCTAATATAACCTTTGATACAAACATTCAAAAATAGACACTAAAATTTTCAAAACAATGGACATACCAATAACAGTTACAACAACCTATTCAGTAATTCTAAGATCCACATACACATCCACTCATCCACCAACAATCCTATACAGTCACTCATACATGTACTCACACATCATATGTACTCATACACCTAAACATCCTGTAACACAATTCCACTCATCCATAGAGTTACTCACACACATAGTCACTCATGCTAATAAAGAAACAAACATCCATTTACTTGCATATACAGTTATACACACACCAGCACACTTACTTTAACAGAAACTTACACATACTTAGTCTTTTTAACAATCACTTATAGAAACACATACTTATTCATACAGGAACTCTTTCAATCTCTCACTCTCACATATACTCACTTATATACACCAATAGTCACATATACTAGTTTAAAACATATGTAGTTACTCATAAAGACACTATTGAGACAGTCATTCACTCACTAACACATCCATGCATACAGTCATCCACCCATACAGTCATGCACACATGCTGTCTTCAACACATACAAAGAGTGAGTCACTCATTCATGCACCTATGCACTACATAATACCCCCCACCGAACCATACAGACACTCAGACACTCATAGTGATACTCAAAAAACCAACTAATAACCTCTATAGACACTCATGTAGCTACTCACCAACCCATGCAGCCACTTATACACAAAGTGAGAGACTGATACAGATATTTACATATTTAAACATTACTCAGTAAGCCATGTATTCAATAAGATACACTTAATCAGTCAGTAATACAATCAATTTTTCAAAAACAAATCATCCACTTAGACACTTATATACCCATTGATTCTTCCATCGACCTTGAGATATACATGTATAAAACATATGTAATTTTCAGAAAAAGACACATTCACTGGATGATGTCATCAGTGATGTCATTTGAGATGTCATCAGTGATGTCATGAGTGATGTCACTGACCATGTCATGAGTGATGTAATATGTGACGTCATCAGTAGTGCATTGCGGGCGCGCGAGTTATAGTTAGCTGAACTAACTATAACGGGGGAATTTCATTGGTTTTTTACGAGTGAAATGTCCAGCTAACTATAACATGTGTGAAACCTTTGTTTTTTTCATTGAATTTCTAAGGTTTTTTAAATGCTAATTCCTAACTATAACGTGTGTGAAACCCATGGTTTTTTCAGTGAATATATATATATATCTATATATATATATATATATATATATATATATATAGATAGATATATATAGATATATATAGATATTACCTACTGGCGGTCGCCAGTAGGTAGTTATAGTTAGGACCCCTTTTCCATAGGAAAACCTCAACATTCTATTTTGAATAACTTTGGCGCCGGTCGACGAATCCTCGCAAATTTTTCAAAATAGGTGGGGCGCTCCGCTCCGCTCCTACCTTGAAAGTCTCGGGGGGATTCGTCAAGCGGGGGCTGAGATAAAAGGGGGGTCCCAAAACGCGTTTTTCCCATGCATTTTTCCATAGGACCTTTAGACACAGCTCCAGCCCGAACGGCTGAACAGAATTACTTGAAATTTGGCAGAGAGGTAGTCCTCAGGTCAAGGAAGTGCCTTTTGTAGGTTTGGTGTAAATCTGTTCAGTAGATTCTGAGTAAATAGCATTTAAATCAATATATATATCTGTGGCAGCTTACGGTGCGCTTACGGTGCGCTTACCGTACGCGCACGGCGGCGTGCGCGAGCGCGATTCTGATTGGCTCTTAGATCTTAGTAAACATTCAGATCGGCCGAAACCAGGAAGCGACGTCCGCCATTTTGTCTCTCGCACTGAGAGATATTTCAAAATATGAAGCCCAAAAACATGAAAAGGGGCTGTTTTGACAACTCCCAGCCACACAGCCATGTTCATGGAGTCCCCAAAGATCCCCCAAGTACAAAAACGGGATTTTTATTATTTCGATAATTTCGCCGATTACGCTTACCGTACGCGTACGGTAAAAAAAATGAAATGAAAAAAAACACTATCCACACTCACCCCACCCCCTGTGCTTTTGGTGTCCGCAGGCCACCAAATGTACAGGGCTTATTAGCGGTGATAAAAAACTAAATATTTCCAACATTGAATTATAAATTAGAAATAAAAAAAACACTATCCACACTGACCCCACCCCCTGTGCTTTTGGTGGCCGAAGGCCACCAAATGTACAGGGCTTATGAAAGATGATAAAAACCGTGCACGGAACGAACTGCGTTAAGTGGGCGCGCACGCCTCGAATGGCGTAAAGTAACTTAGCATTTAAAAAACCGTACAAATTCACTGAAAAAACCATAGGTTTCACACACGTTATAGTTAGGAATTAGCATTTAAAAAACCTTGCAAATTCACTGAAAAAACCATAGGTTTCACACATGTTATAGTTAGCGGAAATTTTACTGATAAAAAACCAGTGAAATTGCCCCGTTATAGTTAGTGCTGGCAACTATAACTCACGCGACCGCAATCTTCTGCTGATGACATATGTGTCTTTATGAAAATAAAATATTTGTAATATATGTATAGCTAAAAATGTATGGAAGAAGACATGGGCAAATAAGTGTCTAAAAAGAGTATTAGCATCAGCAGAGGATTGCGGTCGCGTGAGTTATAGTTGCCAGCACTAACTATAACGGGGCAATTTCACTGGTTTTTTATCAGTAAAATTTCCGCTAACTATAACATGTGTGAAACCTATGGTTTTTTCAGTGAATATATATATATATATATATATATATATATATATATATATATATATATATATATATATATATATATATTATCTACTGGCGGTCGCCAGTAGGTAGTTATAGTTAGGACCGTGTTTCCATAGGAAATCTGAAAATTCTATTTTGAATAACTTTGGCGCCGGTTGACGGATCCTCGCGAAATTTTCAAAACTAATGGGGTGCTCCGCTCAGCTCCTACTCTGGAAGTCTCGGGGTGATTCGTCAAGCGGGGCTGAGAAAAAAGGGGGGTCCCAAACGCGTTTTCCCCATGCATTTTCCCATAGGACCTTTAGTCGAAGGTACAGCCCAAACGGCTGAACAGAATACCTTGAAATTTGGCAAAGAGGTAGTCCTCAGGTCAGGGATGTGCCTTTTGCATATATGGTGTCAATCTGTTCAGTAGTTCCTGAGAAAATTGCAGTTAAAAGTACATAAATATCTATATGCGCGCACCGTGCGCGCACCTTAACGTGCGTGAGCGTAATTGTGATTGGTGGTTACATGTCAGTCAACATTCAAATCGGTCGAAATCAGGAAGTGTTGTCCGCCATTTTGTGTGTGACAGTGAAAAAGTAAGGTGGAGAACGTGAAAAGGGGGCAGGGTACAGAGTTCCTGACCCCCTAGCTTTTATCAGGGGGTCCCTGAAGGACCCTGAAGGGTGAAAAAAACATTATTTTTTAAATCGCGGGGTGCGCGCACCTTGCGCGCACCGTTGCGAGGTGTGCGCACGCGCACGGCGGAAAAAAAATCATAAAAAAAATAGAATTAAAAATCAAATTTAAGTGTTTAGATGTTAGGTGGCTCTAAAAAGAGCCGTTATGTTAATTGACGAACAGAGGAACAAGAAAATTAAAAAAATTATGGGGTGCCGCATGTGTGCTGCTGTATCTTGCGCTCTATTAGGGGAATGCTGGTGTCCCCATAAGAGAGAAGAGCATTGCACGCATTGCACTGTATATGCACCCTCTTGAATAGAGGGTGTATATCCAGAGGAACAGAAGCAGGTGCAGCTGCCGCCGCAGATGAAGTGCTCGGCTGAGCTGCCGATGATGTGCTCAGCTGAGCTGCTGCGGATGTGCTCGGCTGAGCTGCTCGAGGGTTGTCTCTAGCAGCTCGAGCAAAAGCCACAGGATGTACTCTGTGTACTATGTGCCTGATCATAGTGAAAATACTAAAAGAGTATTTCTTTTTAGGATCTCCTCTTGATAAGACAGCACCACAAATAGTGCAGGATACTTTTGGAGCATTCACCTTCTTCTGCCCCTCTGGAAATCTAAAAAATTGCCAGATAAAAGTGTCTTTCTGTTTCCTCTGTCTCACAAGGGTCTCCTGCTCACTCCCAGAATATGACTGCTGCTCTGCCATTCTCAAGTACTGGAGTACTGGAAAAGCTGCTCAGCTCCTTCTCCCAGGGAATCAGAAGAAATAATGAGGGGAGTGGGTGTGGTAATGGAAGTTTCTGGAACTGAAACTACTATAAACCAATGAAAAGTGTTGTTTCTTAATCACATGACCTGAAACTACTATAAACCAATGAAAAGTGTTGTTTCTAAATCACATGACTTGCTGTGCACGCACCGTCCGCGCACGGTGCGCGCACGGAGCACGCACGCATGTGCGTACGGAGCACATGCGTACGGAGCATGCCCGCATGCACGTACGGAGCACGACATATGCATGCGCACGTGGAGCACGTACGCATGCGCACATGGAGCACGTACGCATGCGCGCACAGTGCGCGCACGGTCAAAAACCCTTAAAAAAAATTTAAAAAAATTTAACGTGTTTATAAGTTTATAGAAGTTATTAACTATGCTGTTCAACTTTATCCAAATTAAAATAGAAAAAAAGAGCTGAGCCATTCCATATTACAGGATAAAGTCAATCTATAACTATATACATAGGTAGCTTATGGTAAAATAAATATTTAAAAAATATAATAATACATTCAGAAATTAGCATTTAAAAAACCTTGCAAATTCACTTAAAAAACCATAGGTTTCACACACGTTATAGTTAGGAATTAGCATTTAAAAAACCTTTGAAATACACTGTAAATCCATAGGTTTCACACACGTTATACTTTGGAATTAGCATTTAAAAACCTTGCAAATTCACTGAAAAAACCATAGGTTTCACACACGTTATAGTTAGGAATTAGCATTTAAAAAACCTTGCAAATTCACTGAAAAAACCATAGGTTTCACACATGTTATAGTTAGCTGGACATTTCACTCGTACAAAACCATTGAAATTCCCCCGTTATAGTTAGTTCAGCTAACTATAACTCAAGCGCCCGCAATCCACTGCTGATGACGTCACATATTACATCACTCATGACATCACTGATGACATCTCAAATGACATCACTGATGGCATCACGGATGACGTCATCCATGTGATAAATTACCACATCTTCTCACGCCCTAATATAACCTTTGACACACCGACTCAAAATTTCAGAGTTCCATTCTCAAAACCATACATACTGCAATACCAATAACTACATACACACTTATTAACTCTTAGGTCTACATACACCTCCACTCATTCACCTGTACAGTCACTCATACATACAGTCACTCCATACAAGACTATCACATGCATTTATACACCTATATAGACACTCACACACCACCAATCATCCATAGAGGTACTCTCACACCTAGTCAGTCATGCAAATAATCACACTCCCATTTACTCACCTATGCAGTTATGCACACTCAAGTTCACTTACTCATAAAAATAGTACCACATTCTTACGCTCTTATAGAATCATTGATACAAGCACACACTCATCCATACAGTCACTCTCACAATCACACACTCTCACATCTACCCACTTATATACTCTTACACACATATATACTGCCTTTCACATATGTAGTTAGTCACAAATGCACCACTGAGATATACATTCAATCCCTAAAACACCCATACATACAGTCACTCAACCATACAGTCCATCACAGATGTACTCTTAAAACCATGCACCCATAGAATCACCCACTCACACATCTATGCATAGAGTCACACACACCCTACCCACACAAACACTCAGGAACCCATACAGATTCTGAGACAAGCAATCAATAACTCATATAGACACTCATATAGCTATTCACAAAACCATGCAGCCACTTATACACCAACATACAGACACATACAAACATTTACACAGTTTAGTCACTAGTCTGCAGTAAGATACATTTAATGACTCATTTATAGAGTCAGTTACGCACCACAGAAAATCATCCATTTACACACTTGTACACCCACTTATTCTTCAACAGGCCTTTCCCTATATATATTAAACATATTAAAATTGTTCAGAAACACATACTCAATGGATGATGTGATCAGTGATGTCATCAGTGATGTCATTTGAGATGTCATCAGTGATATCATGAGTGATGTCACTGGCCATGTCATGAGTGATGTAATATGTGACGTCATCAGCAGTGGATTGCGGGCGCGCGAGTTATAGTTAGCTGAGCTAACTATAACGGGGGAATTTCAATAGTTTTGTACGAGTGAAATGTCCAGCTAACTATAACATGTGTGAAACCTATGGTTTTTTCAGTGAATTTATATATATATATATATATATATATATATATATATATATATTACCTACTGGCGGTCGCCAGTAGGTAGTTATAGTTAGGACCCCTTTTCCATAGGAAATCCGCACCATTCTATTTTGAATAACTTTGGCGCCGGTCGACGAATCCTCGCGAATTTCTCAAAATAGGTGGGGCGCTACGCTCCGCTCCTACCCTGAAAGTCTCGGGGGGATTCGTCAAGCGGGGGCTGAGATAAAAGGGGGGTCCCAAAACGCGTTTTTCCCATGCATTTTTCCATAGGACCTTTAGACAGGGCTACAGCCCGAACGGCTGAACAGAATTACTAGAAATTTGGCAAAGAGGTAGTCCTCAGGTCAAGGAAGTGCCTTTTGTAGGTTTGGTGTAAATCTGTTCAGTAGATTCTGAGAAAATAGCCTTTAAATCAATATATATATCTGAGCCAGCTTACGGTACGCTTACCGTAAGCTTACCGTACGCGTACGGTGGCGTGCGCGAGCGCGATTCTGATTGGCTGTTACATCTAAGTAAACATTCGAATCGGTCGAAACCAGGAAGCGGCGGCCGCCATTTTCTCTCTCGCACTCTGAGGGGGGGGGCTGTAAATAAAGGCAAAAAACATATAAAGGGGCTGTTTAGACAGCGCCCATGCACATAGCCATGTTAGTTGAGTCCTCAAAGGCCAAAAACGGTAAATTTTTATTTTTTGAAAATTTCGCCGATTACGCTTACCGTACGCGTACGGTGCGCTTACGCTAAAAATGTTAATTAAAAAAAAAAACACTCTCTGTGCATGGCATATTATTGTCATTACAAATTAAATTTAACAGATTACCTATCACAAGGAAGCGCATAATATGTCCTCCATGTGCGCACGGTGCGTAACGTGGGCACGCGGTGCGCGTAGCGCACTGCGTGCCCACCTTGCGTGTACGGCACTAACTGCGTAAAGTGGGCGCGCGGTGCGCAAAGCGCACCGCGTGCTCAACGTGCGCGCACGGTGCGCTTCGCGCACCGTGCGCGCACGGAACGAACTGCGTTAAGTGGGCGTGCACGCCACGAATGGCGTAAAGTAACTTAGCATTTAAAAAACCGTACAAATTCACTGAAAAAACCATAGGTTTCACACACGTTATAGTTAGGAATTAGCATTTAAAAAACCTTGCAAATTCACTGAAAAAACCATAGGTTTCAGACATGTTATAGTTAGTGCAGGCAACTATAACTCACGCGACCGCAATCTTCTGCTGATGACATATGTGTCTTTATGAAAAAAAAATATTTCTAATATATGTATAGCTAAAAATTTATGGAAGAAGACATGGGCAAATAAGTGTCTAAATACAGTATTAGCATCAGCAGAAGATTGCGGTCGCGTGAGTTATAGTTGCCTGCACTAACTATAACGGGGGAATTTCATTGGTTTTTTATCAGTAAATTTTCCGCTAACTATAACATGTCTGAAACCTATGGTTTTTTCAGTGAATTTGCAAGGTTTTTTAAATGCTAATTCCTAACTATAACGTGTGTGAAACCTATGGTTTTTTCAGTGAATATATATATATATATATATATATATATATATATATATATATATATATATATATATATTCATAGAAGGGTTTGCCTTTTGTGGGATGCACTCGAGATGGATGGATATAGCACAAAGGAGATGTGGCCCCCAACCTCCAGACAGTTCTTGCGACGCGTTTCGGGCCTTGCGCCCTTCTTCTCTGGCAACTGTCACACAACAAACAAGCGCCACTGCCAGGTGATTCCTTTAAATAATTTATTAAATCACGCCCTTGTGGGCCGGCTGAAATGCCGTCTCAAAGCATCCTGGGCCTGGTAGTTTCAATGTCAATATCAAACCCGTGTGGGTTGCTTGTTACAATTGTGAATTTTCGAAAGTTTCTTGCTGCATGGTACACGGAGACAAACAAACTCCTTGATAGTGCGCATCCATTACTCACGCACTTGGCTGCCCCAATAAACAGCCGCGGACCCGCTGTGTGTGGCGCGGTGGTGCTTCCCTCGACCTGGCGGGCCGGAATATATTCATAGAAGGGTTTGCCTTTTGTGGGATGCACTCGAGATGGATGGATATAGCACAAAGGAGATGTGGCCCCCAACCTCCAGACAGTTCTTGCGACGCGTTTCGGGCCTTGCGCCCTTCTTCTCTGGCAACTGTCACACAACAAACAAGCGCCACTGCCAGGTGATTCCTTTAAATAATTTATTAAATCACGCCCTTGTGGGCCGGCTGAAATGCCGTCTCAAAGCATCCTGGGCCTGGTAGTTTCAATGTCAATATCAAACCCGTGTGGGTTGCTTGTTACAATTGTGAATTTTCGAAAGTTTCTTGCTGCATGGTACACGGAGACAAACAAACTCCTTGATAGTGCGCATCCATTACTCACGCGTGAGTAATGGATGCGCACTATCAAGGAGTTTGTTTGTCTCCGTGTACCATGCAGCAAGAAACTTTCGAAAATTCACAATTGTAACAAGCAACCCACACGGGTTTGATATTGACATTGAAACTACCAGGCCCAGGATGCTTTGAGACGGCATTTCAGCCGGCCCACAAGGGCGTGATTTAATAAATTATTTAAAGGAATCACCTGGCAGTGGCGCTTGTTTGTTGTGTGACAGTTGCCAGAGAAGAAGGGCGCAAGGCCCGAAACGCGTCGCAAGAACTGTCTGGAGGTTGGGGGCCACATCTCCTTTGTGCTATATCCATCCATCTCGAGTGCATCCCACAAAAGGCAAACCCTTCTATGAATATATTCCGGCCCGCCAGGTCGAGGGAAGCACCACCGCGCCACACACAGCGGGTGATGTCACTTACCATGTCATGAGTGATGTAATATGTGACGTCATCAGCAGTGCATTGCGGGCGCGCGAGTTATAGTTAGCTGAACTAACTATAACGGGGGAATTTCAATGGTTTTATACAAGTGAAAAGTCCAGCTAACTATAACACCCCTGAAACCTATGGTTTTTTCAGTGAATTTCTGAGGTTTTTTAAATGCTAATTCCTAACTATAACGTGCCTGAAACCTATGGTTGTTTCTGTGAATTTCAAAGTTTTTTTAAATGCCAATTTCTAACTATGCCTACAGGGATAGGACATGTGAAGAAAGAAGAAAAAATGCACAGAAAGAAAAAAATGAAGTGCAGAAAGAAGCAACAGAAGTCCTCAAAGACGAAGAAAAGTGCAGAAAGAAGGATAACGTGCAGAAAGAACAAAAAGAAGAGCAGAAAGAAGCCTTGTTGCAAAATCATCCTGTACCCTCAACTTTTTCAGACGGATACTGGTGGTAACTGAGTCTGACTAACTAGTCCTAGAGCCAGTGCTATGTTAAAAGACACTTAGAATACAGTGAAAACACCTACATACACTAGGGAACATTATGCGTTGGGGTCTCCCTGTGATTAGCATGACCTCCACTGTAAGCCCCTAGTATATAATAGGGCAGGGGGATTAAAACTACCTCTTAAAACAGGCCGCAGGGCGTTTTTGCACACGTTAACTCAGGCCCCGTCCCCTCCCTTCACCACTGTGTAAACACTCCCTGTGTCCGTTTTTAGTTGGGAGATTAAGTTCATTTGAATCCTGAGGGTCCCTAGGGTCCAACTAGCCCAGTAGGTACCTCCAGTAAGTGCCACAGAGCTGCGTTGCAGAGAGGTGTAAAAAGTGGCACGGCCTGGACCACCTCTCTGCAATGCAGCTCAGTGGCGCTTACTGGAAGCACTTGGTGGGCTAGTTAGCCCCCAGGGGCCCTCAGTATTGAAGGAAAATTATATCCCCAATTTAAAACGTGCCATAGTGCGTGTTTGCACACGTCACCTCAGGCCCCATCCCCTCCCTTCACCACTGTGAAAACGCGCCCTCTGGCTGTTCTAAATTGAGAGATTAAGTCCCCTTGAATCCTAAGGGTCCCTAGGGTCAAACTAGACCACTAGGTACCTCCAGTAAGCGCCACAGAGCTGCGTTGCAGAGAGGTGTAAAAAGGGGCTTGGCCTCAGAACACCTGTCTGCAGCGCAGCTCCCTGGCGCATACTGGAGATGCCTGTTGGGCTAGTTGGCCCTCAGGGACCCTCAGTATTGAAGAGGAATTAATTCCCCAACTTACAACTCGCCAGGGGGCGCATTTGCAGAGTGCTGCAAGGAGGGGGCGTGGCCTCCGGCACGATGCCAGTCTTTTATTTATTTAAATTTTTTAAGAAGGGGGGCTGTGTGGTTCCCCTTCTTATTCTAATTTATTGGCCCTGATGACCCCATACCCCAGGGCCTGTCTCCTAATTATATTTTTTTGACCCCAATCCCCAGGGCCGGCCACTGTTTTTTATTATTTTTAAAAAATATATATTTATAGACACACCTAGGACATGCTGGACAAACCGTACGTACCTATCACCATGACGATTTGCGTGATATTCATTAAAAGGCGACTATGCATACAATGAATCCACGTGGAATGTATTTACACCACTAGTGAAGCTCTGACATGTCTGATGCCCTACCGTGCCTAATCCCGGTAGACACCCTTGTCATTTATTTATACAAACATGGGTAGCTATTGACGGGCACATTTAATACACATGCACACCAAGCCATTCAAAGGGGATTCGACAAAAATTCGACCAAAACTATGCAAGAAACCCCCCTCACGGTTAATAAAACACACATCCACTGCCGGATGTGTAATACTTTTTATTTTACTCTCTGGAAAGGGGACGAACATCACTTGAGAGTCACAGCGCGCTCCTGGCAGAGCCCAATGCTGTGTTACACCCACCATTGCCTGCTGAGTGCCACACACCTCTGTGTTGTATTCCACTAGCTAGTGCATATGCTATGACACTCTCTAGCCCATGTGCACTGTAACACCACCCCGTGAATATGTCATGCCACACTTGTCTTCGCACGGGTTATATTGCCCCATCTAACGTGCCTTCCTCGATGCCTATGTTATAACGCACAGTGCTATGCCATACATATTACAATCTGGGATCCATATCTTTGTCACAGTGCATATGCAACGTTACACTCCCCAGCACATATTTTATATCACAACTTTAGAGACTAGTTAGGTTACACAACACTGCCCTGTGCATATTACACTCCAAGGCGCATATCGCATAGCACGCGCTAGTGCCTGTGCTATCTCATGCTCTCCAATGAATCTGTCATTGCGCACAATGTATTGCATATTATATTTCATGCCCGGTTCATCTTATATCACACTTTTTGGTGCATAGTTTATACCATACACTATATCTAGTTTTCATTTTCAATCGTGCTCTCAGGACTATGTTCTATATAACACTGTGTTCACCTACCCTTTTCACGGGCATTACATTTTGCGATAGGGGGTGGAGGGTCAGGGGGTGTTTCTGCCAAGTGAGCCCGGAGTCACAGTCACAAACGTCCTCTTCTTCCTGAATAAAAGTGAGATTATGCTGCATACTTGTTCATATTTTAAGTAGTTCGCACAGACACACGTTTTAAAAACAATAAAGTTCCTAATACCCGCCTTCTCTGAACAGTTAGCTTGCTGCCCAATCCCCCTCCTCCCTATCCTCTGTTGTGTGAATCCATGGACTAGCCTCCTCCCTCCTGCCATGCATGGTCTGATGTGCTGCCACTGCCCTCAATTTAGTATGATGTACCAGTCCACTCCTCCTGCCCTCCATTGCCCAATTCTATGCCCCATCATTGACCTCCTGCTTAAACTCTGTGCTTACCTTGCTGCCCCTATTCTCCTTCCCCCTGCCCTCCGATGTCTTTGTGCATGCCCCTGCTCCATCCTTTTTGCCCACCATGTTCCATGGACCTGCCACTCCTATGTACTCTGAGTGTTCTGTTGAGCTGCCACTCCCCTCCCACCTGCCTAGCATTGTCAGATGACTGTAACCTGTCCCTGCCACCTCTACCCTGCCTGTCCACATGCCATGCCCCTATCCTCTTCCTCCTGTCCTACATGGTCCATTGTACTGCCACACCCTTCTGCCCTCCCTGGTCTGTTGTGCTGCAACTGCTCCTCCTGCCTGCCCTGTGCGGTCTGTTGTGAGGCCCCTTCCCCTGAACTTTCTTGTCTGTGCACAGGTCCTTACCCTCCCTTCTATCCTCCATCGTCCTTTGTGCATGCCCCTGCACCCTCCTTCTTGCCCATCATAGCCATTGTGCTGCCACTAACCCTCCCACTTGCCATGCATGGTCTTCTGTGGTGCCATGGCCCCTCCCACCTTCCCTGTGTGGTCAGATAGCTGCCCCTGAACCCCTCCCACCTTCCCTCCATGGTCTGTGTGTATGCCATAACAGTCTCACTGTTGCGCTTCATGGTGTGTCTTGCTTCTAGTGCCCATCCTGCCTGACCTCCATGGCTATCTTGCTGCTCCTGCCCTGCCCCCTTGCCCCCAGCCCTCTGTTTACATGTGCAGACCCCTACTCCCTCCCTCCTGGCTTGTCTGTTCCATTGTAATGCCCCTGATCCATCCCTCCTGCCCTTTATGGGCTGGTATGCTGCAGCTTTCTCTCCTGTCTGTCCATTATGGTCAGCTAGCTACCATTGCCTCTTGCGCCTCTGTTCTCTGTTGTCCATGTGCATGGTCCTGTCCCCTCCCTCTTGCTTTCTATGGATTGTTGTGCTGCACTCCCGTCCCGCATGCCCTGTGTGGTGTATTGTGCTGCTGCAAACCCTGATGCCTGCCCTGCAGGGTCAGTTTGGTGCACCTCTCCATGTCCCTCCTGTCCTCTGTTATCCAAGTCCATGCCCCTACCCCATTTCCTTCCATGATCCAATGTACCATGCTTGCGAACATTTGGAACTTGGTAAGAGGGAGATTTTGAAAAAAAACTGGGGTATTGATTTTCCCCTTTGAGTTACATTGAAAAAGAGGAGATTGTAGACAGGAGACAGATCAAATAAAGCCCATTTGAGCTTAAAAACATTGTACGTTTCCAGGCTGAATCGGGTCTGTTGGCATGTATGGTTGTACTACCATTGCCTCTTCCTCCTGCCCACAATGGTCTATTACATTGCCACAGCCTCTCTTGCAAGTCCTGTATTGTTGGTTTGTTGCCCCTGCCCCCCTTTCCACTGCCCTCCATAGTCTATTGTGCTGCCACGGCCCTTCCTGCCTGCTCAGTGTGGTTAAATTGTTGCCTTTGCACCCTCCTACCTGCCTTCAATTTTCAGAGTCCGTGCCCCTGGCCTCTGCCTCTCAACAGTATCCTAATGAACAACTAGATTGCTGACATTCTATATTTATTACAAAAGTGTGGAACGCCTGACGTCATCTTGATGTATTCAAAACTGTAATACCTAGAGCATTTCCTTTAGAAATTACATATATGAGAGGGTCTTATTGGCATCAGAATTATGGTTAGTGCTCTAAAAGACTAAAATAAGGACATATTTTCTGAGTTTCCAAATAGCGACAAAGCACTTTTAAATTATTTGTTACCTTTATGTTTTTTTATCCAGTTGACCACTTGATTAAATGTTGCACTTAGGGGAGAGGATGTGATGTTACTTCCAGAACTGCAGACTTTGCAACTGGGGAACCAGGTTGGAGTTCCTGCTTCAGCTTGACATTCTGTGATTCTGGTCAAATCACTTAGTCTCCCCATGTCTACAACCAAAATGAATTTGTTCTTGTGTGATGTAACCAATGGTCATGTAAAGCACTCCAATACCTGACAAGTCTGCACTATATAACACTGCAAAAACACAAAATAATAAGTGTTTTGCACACTTCTGTCATTGGGCTATATTTGGGCTACATCTGGGTGATTTTGGGCTACATTTGGGCTCTTTTGTCTCCGGTGGCCATCTTGGGAGATTTATTTGTTATGAAGTTTCCTAATTTCCTCATGTACTGCAGTCTCCTCAGTAGGAAATGCTTTCAGTTTTTTACTTTGATTCCATCATGAAGGTTTTCAGATATGTCACACAATTGCCATAAATTCTGAATGTTAGCACTCTAGTTGCTCATTAGATCACTGTAGTAAAACTACTGTTCACCATGGAAGTCTGCTCCTTATATTAAAAGTGCATGTTTCAGTCTGCATGTCAGAATTTTTTAATGAAATAGAAGAGGATTTGAGAAGTCACTCAAAATGCGCCCTCATTTTCTTTCTTCAACATTAATCATAATTTCTATGGCAAAATGAACCCCCTCATTGTGTTATTAATTAAATGTTTTAAGTGTTACCAGTTCATTCCAAACAAGATGGCTTCAGGTGTGCCATACTTTTGTCATAATGAAGACAGTAAGCGCTCTAGTTGTTTTCAAGAACACTCTGGGACATTCTGTCATTGGGCTATACTTGGGCTACATCTGGGTGATATTTGGGCTACATTTGGGCTCTTTTGTCTCTGGTGGCCATCTTGGGAGACTTATTTGTTATGAAGTTTCCTAATTTCCTCATTTACTGCAGTCTCCTCAGTAGGAAATACTTTCAGTTTTTTACTTTGATTCCATCAAGAAGGCATTCAGATGTGTCACACATTTGCCATAAATTCAGAATGTTAGCACTCTTTTTGCTCATTAGATCACTGTAGTAAAGCTACTGCTCACCAGGGAAAACTGCTGCTGGTATTGAAAGTGCATGTTTCAGTCTGCATGTCAGAATTTTTTAATGAAATAGAAGAGGATTTGAGAAGTCACTCAAAATGTGCCCTAATTTTTCTTTCTGCAGCACTAATCATACTTTTTATGGAAAAATGAACCCCCTCATTTTGTTCCTTTTTAAATTAAATGTTTTAAGAGTTACCACTTTAATCCAAGCAAGATGGCTTCAGGTGTGCCATACGTTTATCATAAGTAGGACTGTTAGTGCTCTAGTTGTTCTTGGGAACACTCTGGGAAGCTGCAATAGAACACAAAGGAATCAACTGACAGTCTCTGCCCTTGTTGGATGTACATGTTTTACTGAGAATGTCAGACTTCATTCTCACATGACTGAGAAAGATAATGTGAATTTACAGAAAATAAGCTCTCAGTTTAACTTATAGATCACCTTCCAAACCTATGTGGGAAAAGCATGAGAAAATATTTTTCTCTCAATCATGATATCCCAGCAGAAGGCTTTTTCACATGGTGAAATCACCTTAGAACATACCACAATTCCTAAAATGAGTATGGTACCATCAACAAATGATTTATAATGTAACTAAAGTCTTAAAACCTTCTATTAACTGCAATGCTTTTTAATGAGGTGCTATCATGTATATTGGTCCCAAGATGGCTGCCAACACTTCTTGGATGAAGTGCTGACAGCCAATCAGATCTCAGGATGAGATGTGTGGTTAGGCTCCGCCCACATATGTATATGATTTTAGTTTTGATTTTCTCAGGAACTACTGAACAGATTGACACGAGACCTGCAAAAGGCACATCCCTGACCTGAGGACTACCGCTCTGCCAAATTTCAAGTAATTCTGTTCAGCCGTTCGGGCTGTACCTTGGACTAAAGGTCCCTATGGAAAATTGCATGGGGAAAACGCGTTTTGGGACCCCCCTTTTTTGTCAGCCCCCGCTTGACGAATCCCCCCGAGACATTCAGGGTAGGAGCGGAGCGGGTGTGCCCCACCTATTTTGAAAATTTCGCGAGGATTCGTCAACCGGCGCCAAAGTTATTCCAAATAGAATGTTGCGGATTTCCTATGGAAACACGGTCCTAACTATAACTATCTACTGGCGACCGCCAGTAGATAATATATATATATATATATATATATATATATATATATATATATATATATTTCAAAAACATGGTAGCCCCATGAGCTGCACTCGAGCCAGAGAGAAGGTTACCAGCCTTTAATCACGGTATGGACAGGAAGGTTCGCCAGTGTGATGAACAGCCCTTCCTTCGCCTGACGCGTTTCGATGGACTTTCACCATCTCTTCAGAGGCGTTTAGGAAAGGTACGCGCTTGGCAGGCAACTGCTTCCTTTTATAATGTCACGACGAGTGTCTTATGGGAATCGTAGTGCCACAATTATTTCCAACCTTAATAACGGTGCGCTGATTCCTGTAAAAAATACAGCCCAAACGTGAGCCCCAGCTTGCCTGCCAGTCCTTAATCCAGGCTCTCTGTTCCACATTGAGAGTGGTGTATCCTCTCCCGTGGCCCCCTGGGAATCATGGGGTGGTGCAGACTCGGCAGATGGGCGTCCGCCTTAAAATTTCAAAAACATGGTAGCCCCATGAGCTGCACTCGAGCCAGAGAGAAGGTTACCAGCCTTTAATCACGGTATGGACAGGAAGGTTCGCCAGTGTGATGAACAGCCCTACCTTCGCCTGACGCGTTTCGATGGACTTTCACCATCTCTTCAGAGGCGTTTAGGAAAGGTACGCGCTTGGCGGGCAACTGCTTCCTTTTATAATGTCACGACGAGTGTCTTATGGGAATCGTAGTGCCACAATTATTTCCAACCTTAATAACGGTGCGCTGATTCCTGTAAAAAATACAGCCCAAACGTGAGCCCCAGCTTGCCTGCCAGTCCTTAATCCAGGCTCTCTGTTCCACATTGAGAGTGGTGTATCCTCTCCCGTGGCCCCCTGGGAATCATGGGGTGGTGCAGACTCGGCAGATGGGCGTCCGCCTTAAAATTTCAAAAACATGGTAGCCCCATGAGCTGCACTCGAGCCAGAGAGAAGGTTACCAGCCTTTAATCACGGTATGGACAGGAAGGTTCGCCAGTGTGATGAACAGCCCTTCCTTCGCCTGACGCGTGTCGATGGACTTTCACCATCTCTTCAGAGGCGTTTAGGAAAGGTACGCGCTTGGCGGGCAACTGCTTCCTTTTATAATGTCACGACGAGTGACTTATGGGAATCGTAGTGCCACAATTATTTCCAACCTTAATAACGGTGCGCTGATTCCTGTAAAAAATACAGCCCAAACGTGAGCCCCAGCTTGCCTGCCAGTCCTTAATCCAGGCTCTCTGTTCCACATTGAGGCTACCTTGTTGTTGAAATTTTGAGGCGGACGCCCATCCGCCGAGTCTGCACCACCCCACGATTCCCAGGGGGCCACGGGAGTGGATACACCACTCTCTAAGTGGAACAGAGAGCTCGGATTAAGGACTGGCAGGCAAGCTGGGGCTCATGTTTGGGCCGTATTTGACAGGAATCAGCGCACCGCTATTAAGGTTGGAAATAATTGTGGCACTACGATTCCCATAAGACACATGGAACACGTATAAGGGGCGTGACATTACAAAAGGAAGTAGTTGCCCGCCAATGCGCGTTCCTTTCCTAAAAGCCTCTGAAGACATGGTGAAATTCCATCGAAACGCGTAAGGCGAAGGAAGGGCTGTTTATCATACTGGCGAACCTTCTTGTCCATACCGTGATTAATTCTGGTAACCTTCTCTCTGGTTCGAGTGCAGCTCATGGGGCTACCTTGTTGTTGAAATTTTGAGGCGGACGCCCATCCGCCGAGTCTGCACCACCCCACGATTCCCAGGGGGCCACGGGAGTGGATACACCACTCTCTAAGTGGAACAGAGAGCTCGGATTAAGGACTGGCAGGCAAGCTGGGGCTCATGTTTGGGCCGTATTTGACAGGAATCAGCGCACCGCTATTAAGGTTGGAAATAATTGTGGCACTACGATTCCCATAAGACACATGGAACACGTATAAGGGGCGTGACATTACAAAAGGAAGTAGTTGCCCGCCAATGCGCGTTCCTTTCCTAAAAGCCTCTGAAGAGATGGTGAAATTCCACCGAAACGCGTCAGGCGAAGGAAGGGCTGTTTATCATACTGGCGAACCTTCTTGTCCATACCGTGATTAAAGGCTGGTAACCTTCTCTCTGGTTCGAGTGCAGCTCATGGGGCTACCTTGTTGTTGAAATTTTGAGGCGGACGCCCATCCGCCGAGTCTGCACCACCCCACGATTCCCAGGGGGCCACGGGAGTGGATACACCACTCTCTAAGTGGAACAGAGAGCTCGGATTAAGGACTGGCAGGCAAGCTGGGGCTCATGTTTGGGCCGTATTTGACAGGAATCAGCGCACCGCTATTAAGGTTGGAAATAATTGTGGCACTACGATTCCCATAAGACACATGGAACACGTATAAGGGGCGTGACATTACAAAAGGAAGTAGTTGCCCGCCAATGCGCGTTCCTTTCCTAAAAGCCTCTGAAGAGATGGTGAAATTCCATCGAAACGCGTCAGGCGAAGGAAGGGCTGTTTATCATACTGGCGAACCTTCTTGTCCATACCGTGATTAAAGGCTGGTAACCTTCTCTCTGGTTCGAGTGCAGCTCATGGGGCTACCTTGTTGTTGAAATTTTGAGGCGGACGCCCATCCGCCGAGTCTGCACCACCCCACGATTCCCAGGGGGCCACGGGAGTGGATACACCACTCTCTAAGTGGAACAGAGAGCTCGGATTAAGGACTGGCAGGCAAGCTGGGGCTCATGTTTGGGCCGTATTTGACAGGAATCAGCGCACCGCTATTAAGGTTGGAAATAATTGTGGCACTACGATTCCCATAAGACACATGGAACACGTATAAGGGGCGTGACATTACAAAAGGAAGTAGTTGCCCGCCAATGCGCGTTCCTTTCCTAAAAGCCTCTGAAGAGATGGTGAAATTCCATCGAAACGCGTCAGGCGAAGGAAGGGCTGTTTATCATACTGGCGAACCTTCTTGTCCATACCGTGATTAAAGGCTGGTAACCTTCTCTCTGGTTCGAGTGCAGCTCATGGGGCTACCTTGTTGTTGAAATTTTGAGGCGGACGCCCATCCGCCGAGTCTGCACCACCCCACGATTCCCAGGGGGCCACGGGAGTGGATACACCACTCTCTAAGTGGAACAGAGAGCTCGGATTAAGGACTGGCAGGCAAGCTGGGGCTCATGTTTGGGCCGTATTTGACAGGAATCAGCGCACCGCTATTAAGGTTGGAAATAATTGTGGCACTACGATTCCCATAAGACACATGGAACACGTATAAGGGGCGTGACATTACAAAAGGAAGTAGTTGCCCGCCAATGCGCGTTCCTTTCCTAAAAGCCTCTGAAGACATGGTGAAATTCCATCGAAACGCGTAAGGCGAAGGAAGGGCTGTTTATCATACTGGCGAACCTTCTTGTCCATACCGTGATTAATTCTGGTAACCTTCTCTCTGGTTCGAGTGCAGCTCATGGGGCTACCTTGTTGTTGAAATTTTGAGGCGGACGCCCATCCGCCGAGTCTGCACCACCCCACGATTCCCAGGGGGCCACGGGAGTGGATACACCACTCTCTAAGTGGAACAGAGAGCTCGGATTAAGGACTGGCAGGCAAGCTGGGGCTCATGTTTGGGCCGTATTTGACAGGAATCAGCGCACCGCTATTAAGGTTGGAAATAATTGTGGCACTACGATTCCCATAAGACACATGGAACATGTATAAGGGGCGTGACATTACAAAAGGAAGTAGTTGCCCGCCAATGCGCGCTCCTTTCCTAAAAGCCTCTGAAGAGATGGTGAAATTCCACCGAAACGCGTCAGGCGAAGGAAGGGCTGTTTATCATACTGGCGAACCTTCTTGTCCATACCGTGATTAAAGGCTGGTAACCTTCTCTCTGGTTCGAGTGCAGCTCATGGGGCTACCTTGTTGTTGAAATTTTGAGGCGGACGCCCATCCGCCGAGTCTGCACCACCCCACGATTCCCAGGGGGCCACGGGAGTGGATACACCACTCTCTAAGTGGAACAGAGAGCTCGGATTAAGGACTGGCAGGCAAGCTGGGGCTCATGTTTGGGCCGTATTTGACAGGAATCAGCGCACCGCTATTAAGGTTGGAAATAATTGTGGCACTACGATTCCCATAAGACACATGGAACACGTATAAGGGGCGTGACATTACAAAAGGAAGTAGTTGCCCGCCAATGCGCGTTCCTTTCCTAAAAGCCTCTGAAGAGATGGTGAAATTCCATCGAAACGCGTCAGGCGAAGGAAGGGCTGTTTATCATACTGGCGAACCTTCTTGTCCATACCGTGATTAAAGGCTGGTAACCTTCTCTCTGGTTCGAGTGCAGCTCATGGGGCTACCTTGTTGTTGAAATTTTGAGGCGGACGCCCATTCGCCGAGTCTGCACCACCCCACGATTCCCAGGGGGCCACGGGAGTGGATACACCACTCTCTAAGTGGAACAGAGAGCTCGGATTAAGGACTGGCAGGCAAGCTGGGGCTCATGTTTGGGCCGTATTTGACAGGAATCAGCGCACCGCTATTAAGGTTGGAAATAATTGTGGCACTACGATTCCCATAAGACACATGGAACACGTATAAGGGGCGTGACATTACAAAAGGAAGTAGTTGCCCGCCAATGCGCGTTCCTTTCCTAAAAGCCTCTGAAGAGATGGTGAAATTCCATCGAAACGCGTCAGGCGAAGGAAGGGCTGTTTATCATACTGGCGAACCTTCTTGTCCATACCGTGATTAAAGGCTGGTAACCTTCTCTCTGGTTCGAGTGCAGCTCATGGGGCTACCTTGTTGTTGAAATTTTGAGGCGGACGCCCATCCGCCGAGTCTGCACCACCCCACGATTCCCAGGGGGCCACGGGAGTGGATACACCACTCTCTAAGTGGAACAGAGAGCTCGGATTAAGGACTGGCAGGCAAGCTGGGGCTCATGTTTGGGCCGTATTTGACAGGAATCAGCGCACCGCTATTAAGGTTGGAAATAATTGTGGCACTACGATTCCCATAAGACACATGGAACACGTATAAGTGGCGTGACATTACAAAAGGAAGTAGTTGCCCGCCAATGCGCGTTCCTTTCCTAAAAGCCTCTGAAGAGATGGTGAAATTCCATCGAAACGCGTCAGGCGAAGGAAGGGCTGTTTATCATACTGGCGAACCTTCTTGTCCATACCGTGATTAAAGGCTGGTAACCTTCTCTCTGGTTCGAGTGCAGCTCATGGGGCTACCTTGTTGTTGAAATTTTGAGGCGGACGCCCATCCGCCGAGTCTGCACCACCCCACGATTCCCAGGGGGCCACGGGAGTGGATACACCACTCTCTAAGTGGAACAGAGAGCTCGGATTAAGGACTGGCAGGCAAGCTGGGGCTCATGTTTGGGCCGTATTTGACAGGAATCAGCGCACCGCTATTAAGGTTGGAAATAATTGTGGCACTACGATTCCCATAAGACACATGGAACACGTATAAGGGGCGTGACATTACAAAAGGAAGTAGTTGCCCGCCAATGCGCGTTCCTTTCCTAAAATCCTCTGAAGAGATGGTGAAATTCCATCGAAACGCGTCAGGCGAAGGAAGGGCTGTTTATCATACTGGCGAACCTTCTTGTCCATACCGTGATTAAAGGCTGGTAACCTTCTCTCTGGTTCGAGTGCAGCTCATGGGGCTACCTTGTTGTTGAAATTTTGAGGTGGACGCCCATCCGCCGAGTTTGCACCACCCCACGATTCCCAGGGGGCCACGGGAGTGGATACACCACTCTCTAAGTGGAACAGAGAGCTCGGATTAAGGACTGGCAGGCAAGCTGGGGCTCATGTTTGGGCCGTATTTGACAGGAATCAGCGCACCGCTATTAAGGTTGGAAATAATTGTGGCACTACGATTCCCATAAGACACATGGAACACGTATAAGGGGCGTGACATTACAAAAGGAAGTAGTTGCCCGCCAATGCGCGTTCCTTTCCTAAAAGCCTCTGAAGAGATGGTGAAATTCCATCGAAACGCGTCAGGCGAAGGAAGGGCTGTTTATCATACTGGCGAACCTTCTTGTCCATACCGTGATTAAAGGCTGGTAACCTTCTCTCTGGTTCGAGTGCAGCTCATGGGGCTACCTTGTTGTTGAAATTTTGAGGCGGACGCCCATCCGCCGAGTCTGCTCCACCCCACGATTCCCAGGGGGCCACGGGAGTGGATACACCACTCTCTAAGTGGAACAGAGAGCTCGGATTAAGGACTGGCAGGCAAGCTGGGGCTCATGTTTGGGCCGTATTTGACAGGAATCAGCGCACCGCTATTAAGGTTGGAAATAATTGTGGCACTACGATTCCCATAAGACACATGGAACACGTATAAGGGGCGTGACATTACAAAAGGAAGTAGTTGCCCGCCAATGCGCGTTCCTTTCCTAAAAGCCTCTGAAGACATGGTGAAATTCCATCGAAACGCGTCAGGCGAAGGAAGGGCTGTTTATCATACTGGCGAACCTTCTTGTCCATACCGTGATTAATTCTGGTAACCTTCTCTCTGGTTCGAGTGCAGCTCATGGGGCTACCTTGTTGTTGAAATTTTGAGGCGGACGCCCATCCGCCGAGTCTGCACCACCCCACGATTCCCAGGGGGCCACGGGAGTGGATACACCACTCTCTAAGTGGAACAGAGAGCTCGGATTAAGGACTGGCAGGCAAGCTGGGGCTCATGTTTGGGCCGTATTTGACAGGAATCAGCGCACCGCTATTAAGGTTGGAAATAATTGTGGCACTACGATTCCCATAAGACACATGGAACACGTATAAGGGGCGTGACATTACAAAAGGAAGTAGTAGCCCGCCAATGCGCGTTCCTTTCCTAAAAGCCTCTGAAGAGATGGTGAAATTCCATCGAAACGCGTCAGGCGAAGGAAGGGCTGTTTATCATACTGGCGAACCTTCTTGTCCATACCGTGATTAAAGGCTGGTAACCTTCTCTCTGGTTCGAGTGCAGCTCATGGGGCTACCTTGTTGTTGAAATTTTGAGGCGGACGCCCATCCGCCGAGTCTGCACCACCCCACGATTCCCAGGGGGCCACGGGAGTGGATACACCACTCTCTAAGTGGAACAGAGAGCTCGGATTAAGGACTGGCAGGCAAGCTGGGGCTCATGTTTGGGCCGTATTTGACAGGAATCAGCGCACCGCTATTAAGGTTGGAAATAATTGTGGCACTACGATTCCCATAAGACACATGGAACACGTATAAGGGGCGTGACATTACAAAAGGAAGTAGTTGCCCGCCAATGCGCGTTCCTTTCCTAAAAGCCTCTGAAGAGATGGTGAAATTCCATCGAAACGCGTCAGGCGAAGGAAGGGCTGTTTATCATACTGGCGAACCTTCTTGTCCATACCGTGATTAAAGGCTGGTAACCTTCTCTCTGGTTCGAGTGCAGCTCATGGGGCTACCTTGTTGTTGAAATTTTGAGGCGGACGCCCATCCGCCGAGTCTGCACCACCCCACGATTCCCAGGGGGCCACGGGAGTGGATACACCACTCTCTAAGTGGAACAGAGAGCTCGGATTAAGGACTGGCAGGCAAGCTGGGGCTCATGTTTGGGCCGTATTTGACAGGAATCAGCGCACCGCTATTAAGGTTGGAAATAATTGTGGCACTACGATTCCCATAAGACACATGGAACACGTATAAGGGGCGTGACATTACAAAAGGAAGTAGTTGCCCGCCAATGCGCGTTCCTTTCCTAAAAGCCTCTGAAGAGATGGTGAAATTCCATCGAAACGCGTCAGGCGAAGGAAGGGCTGTTTATCATACTGGCGAACCTTCTTGTCCATACCGTGATTAAAGGCTGGTAACCTTCTCTCTGGTTCGAGTGCAGCTCATGGGGCTACCTTGTTGTTGAAATTTTGAGGCGGACGCCCATCCGCCGAGTCTGCACCACCCCACGATTCCCAGGGGGCCACGGGAGTGGATACACCACTCTCTAAGTGGAACAGAGAGCTCGGATTAAGGACTGGCAGGCAAGCTGGGGCTCATGTTTGGGCCGTATTTGACAGGAATCAGCGCACCGCTATTAAGGTTGGAAATAATTGTGGCACTACGATTCCCATAAGACACATGGAACACGTATAAGGGGCGTGACATTACAAAAGGAAGTAGTTGCCCGCCAATGCGCGTTCCTTTCCTAAAAGCCTCTGAAGAGATGGTGAAATTCCATCGAAACGCGTCAGGCGAAGGAAGGGCTGTTTATCATACTGGCGAACCTTCTTGTCCATACCGTGATTAAAGGCTGGTAACCTTCTCTCTGGTTCGAGTGCAGCTCATGGGGCTACCTTGTTGTTGAAATTTTGAGGCGGACGCCCATCCGCCGAGTCTGCACCACCCCACGATTCCCAGGGGGCCACGGGAGTGGATACACCACTCTCTAAGTGGAACAGAGAGCTCGGATTAAGGACTGGCAGGCAAGCTGGGGCTCATGTTTGGGCCGTATTTGACAGGAATCAGCGCACCGCTATTAAGGTTGGAAATAATTGTGGCACTACGATTCCCATAAGACACATGGAACACGTATAAGGGGCGTGACATTACAAAAGGAAGTAGTTGCCCGCCAATGCGCGTTCCTTTCCTAAAAGCCTCTGAAGAGATGGTGAAATTCCATCGAAACGCGTCAGGCGAAGGAAGGGCTGTTTATCATACTGGCGAACCTTCTTGTCCATACCGTGATTAAAGGCTGGTAACCTTCTCTCTGGTTCGAGTGCAGCTCATGGGGCTACCTTGTTGTTGAAATTTTGAGGCGGACGCCCATCCGCCGAGTCTGCACCACCCCACGATTCCCAGGGGGCCACGGGAGTGGATACACCACTCTCTAAGTGGAACAGAGAGCTCGGATTAAGGACTGGCAGGCAAGCTGGGGCTCATGTTTGGGCCGTATTTGACAGGAATCAGCGCACCGCTATTAAGGTTGGAAATAATTGTGGCACTACGATTCCCATAAGACACATGGAACACGTATAAGGGGCGTGACATTACAAAAGGAAGTAGTTGCCCGCCAATGCGCGTTCCTTTCCTAAAAGCCTCTGAAGAGATGGTGAAATTCCATCGAAACGCGTCAGGCGAAGGAAGGGCTGTTTATCATACTGGCGAACCTTCTTGTCCATACCGTGATTAAAGGCTGGTAACCTTCTCTCTGGTTCGAGTGCAGCTCATGGGGCTACCTTGTTGTTGAAATTTTGAGGCGGACGCCCATCCGCCGAGTCTGCACCACCCCACGATTCCCAGGGGGCCACGGGAGTGGATACACCACTCTCTAAGTGGAACAGAGAGCTCGGATTAAGGACTGGCAGGCAAGCTGGGGCTCATGTTTGGGCCGTATTTGACAGGAATCAGCGCACCGCTATTAAGGTTGGAAATAATTGTGGCACTACGATTCCCATAAGACACATGGAACACGTATAAGGGGCGTGACATTACAAAAGGAAGTAGTTGCCCGCCAATGCGCGTTCCTTTCCTAAAAGCCTCTGAAGAGATGGTGAAATTCCATCGAAACGCGTCAGGCGAAGGAAGGGCTGTTTATCATACTGGCGAACCTTCTTGTCCATACCGTGATTAAAGGCTGGTAACCTTCTCTCTGGTTCGAGTGCAGCTCATGGGGCTACCTTGTTGTTGAGATATATATATATACATGTATATATATATATTACCTACTGGCGGTCGCCAGTAGGTAGTTATAGTTAGGAGCGTGTTTCCATAGGAAATCTTAAAATTCTATTTTGAATAACTTTGGCGCCGGTTGACGAATCCTCGCAAAATTTTCAAAACTAATGGGGCGCTCCGCTCCTACCCTGAAAGTCTTGGGGTGATTCGTCAAGCGGGGGCTGAGAAAAAGGGGGGTCCCAAAACTCGTTTTCCCCATGGATTTTTCCATAGGGACTTTAGTCGCAGTTACAGCCCGAACGGCTGAACAGAATTATGTGAAATTTGGCAGAGAGGTAGCCATAAGGTCCATGAAGTGCCTTTTGCAGGTCTGGTGTAAATCTGTTCAGTATTTCCAGAGAAAATAGCATTTAAATCAATATATATATCTATACGCGCGCACTGAGCAAGTCCTGTGCGCGCACCCTGCCGTGCGCGAGCGCACTTCTGATTAGTTGTTAGATGTCAGTAAACATTCGAATCGGTGGAAATCAGGAAGCGGCGGCCGCCATTTTGTCTCTCGCATAAAGAGGGGGTGAGAAACAAAGGGGGAGAACGTGAAAAGGGGGCAGAGTGGGGAGATATTGACCCACTAGGCATTGTAAGGGGGTCACAGTAGGACATTGTAGGGCAAAAAAAAAGATTTATATTTTGAAAAAAAATATCGCCGAGTGTGCGCAGCCAGCGCGCACCCGAAAAAAAACTTTTTAAAAAAAAGAATAAAAAATCGCATTTAAGTGTTTAGATATAAGGTGGCTCTAAAAAGAGCCCTTGTGTTTATTGTGTGTTTTTTGGTACCTACAAGTAAGTACCGATGCAGAGTCTAAAGTTCAAGAGGAAGACTCTGTTGCCTTCAACAGTGAAGTGTACACCATCTCCTCTATAAATGTCTTGCATGTTGTAATGCAAGTTGTTGTGGTATATAGAACCCATACCATAGTCTCTGAGGAAAGCAGAAATAGATTTGTTGATGTGCTTCCTTGCTTTGTCAATCTGTGGACAAAATTGGTTGGACCAGTTCCACTTTTGCCTTTGGCATATATTAGAATATACAAAGGCAGTTTGTGGAAAAAGCGACATCAATTGCATAAAGGTGTCCTTAATAAGCATTTCCAGACCTACCCCAGTTAGAGTGCCTAGGTCATTACCACCACAGTGCACAATAAAAAGGTTAGGCTGTGGGAGATGTAGAAAGGTTTTCACCAAAGGCATTAATTGGTGCCAATTTAACCCTCTCTGACCGATCCATTTAATGTCTACATCTGGCAAAGCAAGGTCTCTCACCATACCTCTTTTTTCTGCAAACTTTTCACTCCAGAAGACATAGCTGTGACCTACAATCCACACTGTGAACATCTTCCAAGGAGATCTGGATGCACTCAGGAGGTGTCTTTCAGTAGAAAGGCAATATGAAATGAAAGACAGTTGAAAAATTGAGGCACACATACTTTTTTTTATAAAAAGAACTCATTGGCAGATTCAAACCATTTTACAGTTAAAACTAGGCTGTATGTTTAAATTTTTAAAAGCATGTTTTGTATTGGTTCAGAAAAATGTGTTCCCACAGAACGTTACTATGGATTTGTTGTTAGGTTTGAAAAGTCAAGCACTCTTGCTCTTTGGATTAGAAACATTGTGTGCTGAACTTCTGACCTCTCTCCTCACAGCAGTGTTCCATGAGCTGTTGCTATGGAAGCAGGCAGAAGTCAAGTTGGGGGAAGGGTACATTTGGAAAGGGGTTGAAGTTTTCAACCAATAGAAATGTGTGATTTCATTTGAAAAAAAGTGGGAAGCACTGAGATTTGAAATTAACATGTATATGTGTGAAAAAAGAGAGGGAAACATTGCCATTTACTGGTTCTGGAGAGAGGAGAGAGGTGTAGAGATCTGATATTCTGACTCTGATAGTCTGCTGTTTGAGTGCCACATTTCTTAAACAACTAACTAATTTTAAAGGTGAGTTATGAGTTTGAGAGGGAAAGTATGTGGTGATTTTTGAGATAAATATTAGAATTGTGAATCTTCTTCAAAAGTTATGTTTTACATTTTGAGGTTTGGGAGATATTTAACTGTTTTGAACTTGTAAGATATTATGGAGTATGTTTTCACCATAAGTGAATGTGTACTGGTAACAATGAGGAATACTGTTTTGTGCCTACCATCAAACCATGAGTCTGTGTGCAGAGAAGAATTGTTGACAGAGATTTAATTTGTGTTGCTGTTGAAAAGTAAGACTTGCAGTTGAAAGAAAAGGACAGCTTCTTTTTAATTGTGATGGTTAGGATTTAGCAGAAATCACTTTGAAAGAAAAGAGAGGAAAATGGCAACACATTTGAAATTAGCATTAGTTCTGTAAGAATTGCAGTCCCAGGAAAGGGGCAGCCTGTGTTTTGTGCCTACCAACACAGCATGAGTCTGTGTGCATATAGGAATTGTTGTCTGAGATTTAATTTGTGAAGTTGTTGTTCTGTAAGAATTGCAGACCCAGGAAAGGGGCAGCCTGTGTTTTGTGCCTACCAACACAGCATGAGTCTGTGTGCATATAGGAATTGTTGTCTGAGATGTAATTTGTGTTGCAGTTGTTCTGTTAAACATGCACTTGCAGGAAAGGGACAGCTTGTTTTCTTCAAATGTGGTGGTTAGCACTCAGCAAAAAACACTAAAACGCAAATGAGAGGCAAAAGCCTCTGGTATGAAAAAGCAGTAAGGACATGTGCTCTTTTCTGCCTCTGTAATCTACAAGGAAAATGTGTCAGGCTGTAACAGTAATTATCACTTGCTCTACCACAGTAGTAAATGTGCTTTGAAATTGCCAATCAAATTCTGTTTTCTGCTTAGAATCATACCATAAGGCTGTGTGCGCACAGGAATTGTGGCCAGAGATGTAGTTTGTGTTGCAGTTGTTCTGTAAAACATGCACTTGCAGGAAAGGGACAGCTTGTTTTCTTCAAATGTGGTGGTTAGCACTCAGCAGAAAACACTAAAACGCAAATGAGAGGCAAAAGCTAAAACATTTGAAACCAACAGGGTAGATTTCCCTTTCAAAATAGCAAAGGCACAGGTAGTTGCCATATGTTCAAAAGTGAAAATAACCCTTAGCACACATGCACTGTTACATACACCCCAGCAGTCTTCATGCAGTTGTGGAAGTCTCTTTGCTCATCTGTCTTGCACCAGACAATACACAGTCTCCACAAACACACTCTTGGCACACACGCAGCAGCTCCTCCAACACTCCCATGCGTAGTACTCAGCTCTGTGTGCTGTTTCAGATAGCACTGTGTAACGCAAACACATTCAACATCACCAAGGCTCATTTCCTTTGCTCTAGTGTAGTCACTCACCCAGGTTGCACATGCTCATGGTATGAAAAAGCAGTAAGGACATGTGCTCTTTTCTGCCTCTGTAATCTACAAGGAAAATGTGTCAGGCTGTAACAGTAATTATCACTTGCTCTACCACAGTAGTAAATGTGCTTTGAAATTGCCAATCAAATTCTGTTTTCTGCTTAGAATCACACCATAAGGCTGTGTGCGCACAGGAATTGTGGCCAGAGATGTAATTTGTGTTGCAGTTGTTCTGTAAAACATGCACTTGCAGGAAAGGGACAGATTGTTTTCTTCAAATGTGGTGGTTAGCACTCAGCAGAAAACACTAAAACGCAAATGAGAGGCAAAAGCTAAAACATTTGAAACCAACAGGGTAGATTTCCCTTTCAAAATAGCAAAGGCACAGGTAGTTGCCATATGTTCAAAACTGAATATAACCCTTAGCACACATGCACTGTTACATACATCCCAGCAGTCTTCATGCAGTTTTGGAAGTCTCTTTGCTCATCTGTCTTGCACCAGACAATACACAGTCTCCACAAACACACTCTTGGCACACACGCAGCAGCTTCTCCAACACTCCCATGCGTAGTACTCAGCTCTGTGTGCTGTTTCAGATAGCACTGTGTAACGCAAACACATTCAACGTCACCAAAGCTAATTTCCTTTGCTCTAGTTTAGTCACTCACCCAGGTTGCACATGCTCATGGTATGAAAAAGCAGTAAGGACATGTGCTCTTTTCTGCCTCTGTAATCTACAAGGAAAATGTGTCAGGCTATAACAGTAATTATCACTTGCTCTACCACAGTAGTAAATGTGCTTTGAAATTGCCAATCAAATTCTGTTTTCTGCTTAGAATCACACCATAAGGCTGTGTGCGCACAGGAATTGTGGCCAGAGATGTAATTTGTGTTGCAGTTGTTCTGTAAAACATGCACTTGCAGGAAAGGGACAGCTTGTTTTCTTCAAATGTGGTGGTTAGCACTCAGCAGAAAACACTAAAACGCAAATGAGAGGCAAAAGCTAAAAAATTTAAATTATTGAAAAGCTAAAAAAAAATTTAAATGAATTATAATTACAAAAAGGTATTTTTTTTGCAGTTTCTTGCAGGTATTGCTGAGCAACAGTGAACAAATAAAAAAATGCCTTTAAGAAAAAGAAAGGAAAGAAAAGCAACAACAACTATATCTGGACAAAACTGGGAAAAAAAATAGGAGGAAAAGCTGGTGATGGCAAAAAGAAAAAGTCTACTGGTAAGCAGAGTAGAGATTTCTTAAAAAAGATCTTTAAAAAACAAAAAAATGGAAAAAATAAATGTAAAACAAACAGTGTTTTAGGTACTAAGCAACAACAGAGTCAACAGCAAAAAACAAAAGCTAATGTACAATCAGAAGTAAGTAAAAGTGATTTAACACGAAAATTAGATTTTAAAAACATTCGTTGAAAAATGTTTCAAAGAAGAGTGATGTTAAATTTGCTAAAGGATGTGAAAAAATATAAGAAAAAAACAAAATTTATTAAGAATTTTTTTTTTATAGAAAATATTGTAAGTAAGGCTTTGGAAATAAAAAGAAAACTTTTTATTTTTATTTTGAATAGGATGCGTAGATTAGATAAATTAGTCAATGCAATGAAGTCACAAAGCAAAAGGAAAAGAGAAGTGAAAAAAACTTTTGTTAAGTGTTCTTGGGAGAATGGAAGCACAGATCAAGTACTGAACCATTTTTTAATGAAGAGAGTAATAGCTTGTTGCATGCAGTTGACACCAATGGTAGAGCACATGAAGTTAGAGATGGTTGGGTGATGGAAAAGGAGAAAATGGTTCCAAGAAATGAGGAAGAAGTGATGGCTGCTGAGGCTATGGGGAGACGTCCAAAAGCCCCAGTGTACACTTGGAATTGTAGTAGTATTTGTACTGTGTGTCAGGAATCTATTGATAAATTACGTCAATTTCTAAGAGAATATAGTAAAAAAAAGTGTTAAACAGAGGATTAAGGTGCTTCAAAGACTAGATCCATGCAGAGTGGGAGAGAATACTGGTTTGCAAGGACATTCTCTGGCTTGTCTATCTAGGAAAGTGTGTCAAAGTGTTTTTCACCATTTTAGGATGCTGGCTGTTCATCATACTGAAATGAGAAAGTTTGTGAGAACATTGTATTTTGCTAAAAGTCCAGCAGTAAAGTTAAATGAGTTAAATAATGCTCTGTTCCGTGGATCTGTATCAGATGTAGTGAAGGTTACTGATGAGATTCAGTTTTGTTACTTCGGTCCAGGAAGAGAAAGTGCAGAAAAGGACACAGTTAATGAGGAAAATGTGGAAGAGAATGTAGAACTCACTGTTACTAAAAATTTTGAAGATGAAATGACAAAATGTACAATCATCTCCAATGAAAGACCAAATATTACTTGTATTTGTTGCCGGAGAAGCCATTACAAAATTCAAACAAGGAATGTTGATCTGTATAAAAAAAGTGAAAATGAAGATAATTATAAGTGGAAGGATTTTGCAACATATATATTTCTGGAAAATTGTTATGAATTGGGTGAAGATCAGCGTATTTGTAAATACTGTTATAATAAGTTAGAAGAAAATAGAATGCCGACCAGAGCTGTACATAATAATTTAGAATTGGATGCTATTCCTGCCGAACTTTCTGATTTAAATACATATGAGTCTATACTCATTCAATGTGTTCATCCGTTCCAGACCATAGTACGTATGGAGCCTAAAACTGGTAAATTACCTCCTTCAGATTTACTGAGAGGTTTAAAAGGAAGAGTGGTGTATTTGCCATTGGATTTGAAAAAAATATGGAAACTATTGATGCAGATACTTTGGAAACTGAACCATTAGTTATTCTGGTTAATGGTGTACCTACAAAGAATAAGAAGATTTGGCAGGAGCTGGTAGATGTACGAAAAGTACAAAGAGCAAATTTATATTTGAAAAGGAATAATAAATGGTATGAATCAATTTATATAGACGAAGAAGAAGAAGATTTACAAGAAGACACAGAAACACCAACTGGGCAAATTGAAAAAGTGGACAAGTAAAAAGAAGAAGAAATTTATGAACGTTTTAGCATACATCCTCTTCATTCAAAAGAAGTTATGGGAAACGCTATTGATCTGTTTCAGATGAAGAAAGCAAAAGGAACTCCTGTGAGTGTATGGGAGGAGAGCTTGGAAGCTCGATGTTTGCCCTAGCTGTTTCCTACAGGAAAAGGAGGACGATACGATGATCGTCCAGAACAGATTCCAGCTTCTGAGTATCGGACTACAAGACTATATGCAGAAGATCCGAGATTTCGTCAAAGTATTCCTTATTTGTTCCATCTTTTATTTGAAAGCGACTTGTCTGCACTATCTTATGCAGTAAATCACATTTTAAAAAGTGGAGTACATCTACAATATGTGTTTGCTAAGGATTTTATGGACAAAGTGCAACAGCGAGATGATCATTTGGAATCTCAATTGATCAATCTCATGGCTTGTCAGCGTGGGACGAATGAATATTGGTACCGACGCCATGGAGAATTGAAATGTATGTTACGGAATTTAGGAACTCCTACATGGTTCGTAACCCTAAGCTGTGCCGAGTACGCTTGGGATGATTTATTGGATTTTCTACGAGAGGCAAATTCAAACATTAAAAACATTGAATACAAGACAGCAGGAGAACTGTGCTCATTGGATCCGGTTAATGTTTGCAGATATTTCAATCATAGATTTGAGGCTATGATGTCCTTCATCTGCAATAAAAAAAAATCCACCTCTTGGAGAAGTTGTGGATTTCTTTTGGAGAAAAGAGTACCAGGCAAGAGGTGCTCCTCATATTCATATGCTGTTGTGGATCAAGGATGCTCTAAAATTTGGAACAGATGCTGATGAAGCAGTGTTATCTTTTATTGAAGAATATGCAACATGTGCTATACCTAAAAGCACAGAAGAGAAAAAGTTAAAAGAGCAAGTTTTACGTTTCTAAAGTCATCGGTGTGGAAAATACTGTCGACGGAAGTACAAGATCAAAGATAAATTCTACACAAAGTGTCGATTTGGATTTCCTAGACCTGTTCTTTCAAAAGGAAGAGTCAACAGTTTTATGTCAGCTGTGCGACATACTATAACCAGAAAATCTCCCAAAAATACCTACAACCTAAAAAGAAATGAAGAGTCAAAATTTATAAATGACTTCAACCCAGTCATTTTATCCATGTGGAATGCTAACATGGATATTCAGTATGTGGCAGACAATTCTATTGCTGTTGCTCGGTATGTGACATCTTACATCACTAAATCTGAGAAAACAGAATTGAAGGAAATGTGGGAAGAGATTTCTCATGAGAAGACTGTCAGTAAGAAGCTGTACAGTTTCAGTTTAAAGATGTTATCGCATCGAGAAATTGGATCCTACAAATGCTCAGATAGGTTATCATCTGCAAGTCTTCACTCGAAATCCAGAAGAATAATTTGGGTAAGCTTAGGCCTTGCAGGAATGAGAAATCGGGTACTGAAATCTGTTGGAGAAATTGAATATTTGGCCGAGAATGACCCAGAAAGTACAGATATTTTGAAAACAAACATGTTGGACACATATTACCCAAAAAGAAGTCATCATCTTGAGAACATGTGTCTCTATGAAGTGCTGCAGAACTACATTTTTTCACGGAAAGCCACAAAAGACATCAACAATGGAAAATATAAAGTCATTGGTGAGGAAGGATGTTTGGTGAAGCAAACAAAAGGAAGTTTGATAAATCACAGGAAGCTGAGTTGCGACACTACTGACAAAAAGGAATTTTACTACTTGGCACTTTTACAGCTGTTTAAACCATGGCGTTCAGAGGACGAACTACTGGGAGAATTTCAAAGCGATGAAGATTCTTTAAATGCTAGCAAAGACAGCATAGAATGCAGTACTTTCACAACTTATGTCCAAATGTTAAATGAAGAAAATGAACAGGAAGCAAAAATTGCAGCTGAAGTAGCTAGAGACAGTTCTCAAGAGAGCCAAAGTTCTGGAACACTCAGTCAAGATCCCCTAGGACAACCAATCGTAGAAAATGAAGCTGCAGTAGCCATGACTGAAGTAGAAACGGCTATGAATCAAGCACAGGAAGATTCAATAGACTTACTAAATCTGGAACAACAACTGAATGAAGAACAAAAACAAATTTATGAAGAAGTCCCAAAAAAATTGATCATGGATTACTACATGAAAAAAAACAGTGCTCATGCACATCATTTGAACCAATCAGGATGTATGTGAGTGGACAAGCTGGAACTGGTAAACGTTTCTTAATAAAAGTCATCAGAAGCTACCTACAGCAAAAAACTGCTTCAAATTTGTATTGTGTGGTAACTGCTCCAACTGGGTTAGCAGCCTATAACATAAAAGGAATTACCTTACATCACTTGCTAATGTTACCAGTGGAGCATGAGAACAAAATAGAATACCACAAGCTAACTGGAGAAGCATGCTTCGAAGTTTCAAGAGTGTTGAAGAAGATGCAAGTTCTCATTATTGATGAGGTGAGCATGGTATCAAACTTAATGCTTGCCTTTGTGCATTTAAGAATGCAACAAATTCTTAAGAGAGACTATGACGTGTTATTTGAGGGAAAACACGTCATGGTTTTTGGGGATCTTTTACAGCTCACTCCAGTTAAAGGACCACCCGTGTTTAATACTGTCACACATGAAGACACGAAGAAGTCATTAGGAAGCATTGGTAATGCGAATATTTGGTCGTTCTTTGAGTACAAAGAACTCACTACCAATATGAGGCAAGCAAACGATGAAGATTATGCAAGTATTCTGAAAGATATCAGAATTGGACTACTCACAGAAGTTGGCAAAAAAGCATTACAGAGTAGGATGCTACATAATTTATTTCCAAATGAAGAAATAGTTGTAGAGAAAATATACAAGAACATTGCTGAAAAAAATACTGTAATCTGCTTAATGCCAACACTACATGAGTGCTCAATATTCAATGAGGAACTTTTGAAATTGGAAAAGGAAGAGATTAAGAAAATGGAAGCAGAGGACAAAATTCAGCATGAAAGAATTACTATTACATTAACAGGCAAACTGAAAAATAAATTGGATTCACTAGAGAAGAACATTTCCAAAACAGCTGGATTAGAAAAAAAATCTATATGTTTGCATGAATTGTCGAGTGATTTTAAGGAGAAGTTTGGATGTAGAAAAATGTTTAGTGAATGGAGCTATGGAAAGAGTTGTGGGTTTTATTAATTACCAGAAAAAAGTTGGAATTGAATGTTTAAAAATAAAATTTGATCAGATAGAAGAAGTTAAAGACATTTGTCGTTGTTCAGTTCGTTTCATGCTTGTGAAAGACTTATATCTGCGTAGAAAGCAGTTTCCATTTTCTCTAGCATATGCTGTAACTATTCACAAGTCTCAAGGATTGACTGTAGATAGTGCTTTTGTAAACATTGGTTCTACTGTGTTCAAAGAAGGTATGGCATATGTTGCTCTGTCACGAGTAAAAACATTATCTGGTTTATTTATGATAGACTTTGATGACTCAAAAGTTAGTGCTGATACAAACTGTGTAAAGGAGTATAATAGATTAAGAAGAACCTATGCTCCTCATTTAGGTCAGTATCCTGTGATTGAAAAACATGTTGTTTCTCGGAAAAGGAGAATTGAAAATATCTGTAATGTGGATGAACGGAGCAAAAAAAAAAGGACAGTGATGTGATAGCAAGGAAAAAGAAAAAGGACAGTGTTGAAGAGGTAGTTGGTTGCCATTTTGAAAATAGCTCTGGTGTCAACTGCTATGCAAATGTAGTGCTGAATGTTGTATTTTATCTTGAAAAGTTGCAAGAACAGATAATAGTAAATCATGGAAAAAGATTGTGTTCTCTGCTGAGTCTCCATTATGAGAAGCTAAGTAATGATAAAACTAAAATAGAAAGTGCTTCTGATGTTAGAAATCTTTTAGATGTATGTTCTGGATCTACAGAGTTTAAAGAAAATGTCCAGCAAGATGCACAGGAATTCTTAATATATATACTGAGCGTACTTGAAGGTGAAGGAGTAGAAGTAGAAAACTTATTTGGTGTCTCTTACAAATGGGAACATTGCTGTGAAAACTGTATGAACACATGCAGTAGTAATGTTGATTCAGAAAGGTTCATATTTTTACCATTACCACAAAGTAAATCAGTGACTTTTAGTAAATTAGTTAAAGATGCCAATCATAACATGGAATGTTCTGAATGTAAATCTGACATGTTTTCCACGTTATTTTTACAGAAATATGGTCAGTATGTAATTTTAATGATGCAACGTTGTAGAGCTGATGGTTCAAAATTGGATACTTTAATAAAGAAGTTTATAGGACAACAATTATCAATTTCTGGAAAAACTTTTGTTACAGTTGCAATAATTTTTCATGAAGGACCTACTGTAACTTCTGGACATTACACAGTTTATCTTAAATGTGAAAAAGATGGACACTGTGTAATGATTCCCAATTGATTGTCAAGCAACGTTTGCTTTATGATTTACCCAATTCTTACTTAATTTTTCTGAAACCTAAATTTTGAAAACTAAAAACCGCATCTGAAGAAAGCATTTTTTGTAATTTTAAAGGATTATAATTGAAGATATCACTTAAAAAGGATTTTGAAATTACTATTTGGCCTAAAGGAAAAGTAATAAAAACAATTGTGGAGTCATTTGACAGAAATTATTTTGGCATGTGTACTTTTGCAACAAGGTTTAAAGACGGTTTATCTAGAAATTTTTTATTCATCTAGAAAAGTATTTGTAATATATATGTAATATTTCTAACAAGGTATATTTTAGTGAGAATAGTTTTGGGGCTTTTTTTAAACAATCTTTCAGATTGTTGTTTTTTTTGCCCGCTGTTAAATGATGAATACAATTGTTTTCACTATTTTAAGTGAAAATTAAAAAATTCTGAAAACAGCAAAAAAAGGGCAAAAAATTGCTTTGTTAAATATGTAAAAACATGTAATGCTTTTTAAAATGTATGATTGAATATTAATACTTTTTTTCTTTTTTTTGCAGAAATAGAAAGAAAAATTAAAAAATGAAATTCTGTTCCCTTGCAAATTACAGTTTTTTTTTTCAAAATAAGTTATTTTTTAAAAAAAATAAGTGAAAAATATTTGTATTTCTCAATCCTCCCTTTTCATGCTTCCATTTCTTCACCTCTCTTTGTACATTAAATTTAAAAAAAAAAAAAAAAAAATTAAAAAACATCCTAGGGTGCGTGCCCCAAAAAAATAAAAAAAACAAATAAACCCCCCAAAAATTTTTGGGGGTTTAGTTTTGGAGTGGCTCTTAAAAGAGCCCTTGAGTTAATGTAGGGAAACAGGAAGAGAAAAATGAAAAAAAAGAAAAAACATCTATGGCCTGCTGCACTCATGCGCATCAAATTTTCTCTGAATGAGATCAAGACTGGTCTCACCCACAGAAATAAGTCGACCGCAATCAGTGCAGCGTGTGGACAACCTCGCCAAACAAGGTGGTCCAACAAGAGGTGTGGAAGAAGGCGAAGGCACCATCGCAGAAGAAGTGCTCGCCTGAGGTGCCGAAGATGTGCTCGGCTGAGCTGCTGCAGATGTCGTCGGCTGAGCAGGTGGAGGGTTTGCTCCAGAAGCTCGACGAAAAGTCACTGGATGCATTGCCTCAACATGCCTCATCATAGTATGAATACTAAAAGAATACTTCTTGTTAGCATTCCCACGTGATAAGACTTTTTGACACAATGTACAAGTAACTTTCGGTGCATTCACCTTTTTTTGTCCCTCTGGGAAAGTAAAAAAACTGCCATATAAAGCTGTCTTTCTGCTTCCTGTTCCTCTGTCTCTCAAGAGTGTCCTGGTCACTGTCTGAAGATGGTTGCTGTTCAGTCATTGTCTCTCAACAACAGAATAGCTCCTTCTCCAAGGGAATCAGAACTAATAATGAGAGGAGTAGGTGTTGTTTGGGAAGAATCTGGAACTGAAAGTACTTCAAACCAATCAAAAGTGATGATTCTTGATCACATGACTTGCCATGAGGGGATTGGGTGTGGTATTGAAACAATCAGAAACTGAAAGTAATGAAAACCAATTAGAAGTGTTGTTTTATTAAGCACATAACCCGAGGTGCGCGCACTGTGCAAGCTCCGAGCGCGCACCTTGTGATTACGCATGCGCGAACGCGTAGGAGCGCATGCGCATACGTCATATGCGCGTACGTAACGCGCATACGTAGCACACGCGTATACGCGAACGTAAACGCGCGTAATTTAAGCGTATGCGGAAGTGAACCGCGTGGAGCGTGTACGACGCATGCACGCATGCGTACGTACGCATACGTACGTATGCATGCGTACTGGGTGCGCGCTCCCAGTTCGCACTAAAACGTATGTATGCGTACGTAAATAACGTACAACGGTATTCATAAAAAACTTACGAAAACGTACTAGGTGCGCGCTCTGAGCGTGCACCCCAAGAATTTACATTAAAAAAAAAAGTGGAGAAAAATTAATAGAAAAAATTAAATATACTGTTCAACTTTATCCTAATTGAAAGATTAAAAAAAAGAGCCAAAACAAATAAAAGGATACAGATAATATATAAATGAATACATAGGATTTAAAAAAAAAATATATATATATATATATAATTTAATAATTCAAAAATTAGCATTTAAAAAACCATACAAATTCACTGAAAAAAACCATAGGTTTCACACACGTTATAGTTAGGAATTAGCATTTAAATAAAAAACCTTTGAAATTCACTGAAAAAACCATAGGTTTCACACACGTTATAGTTAGGAATTAGCATTTAAAAAACCTTGCAAATTCACTGAAAAAACCATAGGTTTCACACACGTTATAGTTAGGAATTAGCATTTAAAAAACCTTGCAAATTCAGTGAAAAAACCAGAGGTTTCACACACGTTATAGTTAGGTGGACATTTTACTCGTAAAAAACCAATGAAATTCCCCCGTTATAGTTAGTTCAGCTAACTATAACTCGCGCGCCCGCAATCCACTGCTGATGACGTCACATATTACATGACTCATGACATGGTCAGTGACATCACTGATGACATCACTGATGACATCTCAAATGACATCACTGATTACATCACTGATGACATCATCCTTGTGATAGAGTAGCACATCTTCTCACACTCTGATATAACCTTTGATACACCGACTAAAAATTTAAGAGTTCCATTCTCAAAACCATACATAATGCAATACCAATAACTACATACCCAATTATTAACTCTTAGGTCTATATACACCTCCACACACTCACCTGTACAGTCACTCATACTTACAGTCACTTCATACAAAAGTATCATATGAATTTATACACACACATATATAGACACTCACACACTACCAATCATCCATAGAGGTGCTCTCACACTTACTCAATCATGCAAATAATCACACTCCCATTTACTCACCTAGGCAGTGAAACACACTCAAGTTCACTTACTCATAAAAATAGTATCACATTCTTACGCTCTTAGAGAATCATTGATACAAGCACACACTCATCCATACAGTCACTCTCACAATCACACACTCTCACATCTACCCACTTATATACTCTTACACGCATATATACTGCCTTTCAAATATGTAGTTAGTCACACATGTACCACTGAGATATACATTCAATCCCTAACACACCCATACATACACTCATCCAACCATACAGTCCCTCACAGATGCACTCCCATGCACCCATAGAATCACCCACTCACACATCTATGCACAGAGTAACACACACCCTACCCACACAAACACTCATGAACCCATACAGATACTCACACAAGCAATCAATAACTCATATAGACACTCATATAGCTGTTCTCAAAACCATGCAGCCACTTATACACCAACATACAGACACATACATACATTTACACAGTTTACTCACTAGTCTGCAGTAAGATACATTTAATGACTAACTTAAAGAATCATGTTATGCACCACAGAAAATCATCCATTTTCACACTTGTACACCCACTCATTCTTAAACAGGCCTTTCCCTATATATATTAAACATATTGAAATTTTTCAAAAACACATACTCACTGGATGATGTCATCAGTGATGTCATCAGTGATGTCATTTGAGATGTCATCAGTGATGTCATGAGTGATGTCACTGACCATGACATGAGTGATGTAATATGTGACGTCATCAGCAGTGCATTGCGGGGGCGCGAGTTATAGTTAGCTGAACTAACTATAACGGGGAAATTTCATTGGTTTTTCACGAGTGAAATGTCCAGCTAACTATAACATGTGTGAAACCTATGGTTTTTTCAGTGAATTTGCAAGGTTTTTTAAATGCTAATTCCTAACTATAACGTGTGTGAAACCTTTGGTTTTTTCAGTGAATTTGTACGGTTTTTTAAATGCTAATTTTTGAAATATTTAATTAAAAAATGTTTTTTTTATTAAAAATAAAATTCCTATGTATTCATTTATATATTATCTGTTTCTTTTTATTTGTTTTTGCTTTTTAAAAAAAAATTCAATTAGGATAAAGTTGAACAGTTTTTTTAATTTTTGCAATTAATTTTTCTCCACTTTTTTTTTTTTTTATATAAATTCTTGGGGTGCGCGCTCTGAGCGCGCTCCTAGTACAATTTCGTAAGTTTTTTATGAATACCGACGTACGTTATTTACGTACGCATATATACGTCATAGTGCGCGCTAGGAGCGCGCACCCAGTACGTATGCGTACGTACGTACGCATGCGTGCGTGCGTCCTATGCGCTCCACGCGGTTTACTTCCGCATACGCTAAAATTACGCGCAATAACGGTCGCGTATATGCGTGTTCAACGTATGCGCGCTACGTACGCGCATATGACGTATGCACATGCGCTCCTACGCGTTCGCGCATACGTAATCACGAGGTGCGCGCTCGGAGCTTGCGCAGTGCGCGCACCTCGGGTATATGCATAATAAAACAGCACTTCTTATTGGTTATCATTACTTTCAGTTTCTGATTGTTTCAAGACCACACCCAATCCCCTCATGGCAAGTCATGTGATCAAGAATCATCACTTTTGATTGGTTTGAAGTACTTTCAGTTCCAGATTCTTCCCAAACCACACCTACTCCCCTCATTATTAGTTCTGATTCCTTTGGAGAAGGAGCTATTCTGTTGTTGAGATACAATGGCTGTACAGCAACCATCTTCAGACAGTGACCAGGACACTCTTGAGAGGCAGAGGAGCAGGAAGCAGAAAGACAGCTTTATATGGCAGTTTTTCACTTTTCCAGAGGGACAAAAAAAGGTAAATGCACCTAAAGTTACATGTGTACTTTGTCAAAAAGTCTTGTCACGTGGGAATCCTAACAAGAAATATTCTTTTAGCATTCACACTATGTAGAGGCATGTTGACAAAATGCATCCAGTGACTTTTCGTCGAGCTTCTGGAGCAAACCCTCCACCTGCTCAACCGACGACATCTGCAGCAGCTCAGCCGAGCACATCTTCGGCAGCTCAGCCGAGCACTTCTTCTGCAGTGGTGCCTTTGCCTTCTTCCACACCTCGTTTTGGACCACCTTGTTTTGCTAGGTTGTCCACACGCTGCACTGATTGCGGTAAACTTATTTCTGTGTGTGAGACCAGTCTTGATCTCATTCAGAGAAAATTTGATGCCCATGAGTGCAGTAGGCCATAGATGTTTTTTCTTTTTTTTTCGTTTTTCTCTTCCTGTTTCCCTCCATTAACTCAAGGGCTCTTTTAAGAGCCACTTATAAACTAAACCTCGAAAACATTTTGGGGGGGATTTTTTTTTTATTTTTTCTTGGGGTGCACGCACCCAAGGTTTTTTTAATTTTTTTTTTTTTTTTAAATGTAATGTACAAAAAGAGGTGAAGAAATGGAAGCATGAAAAGGGAGGATTGAGTAATACTAATATTTTTCACTTATTTAAAAAAAAATTAAATTTTTTAGAAACATTTTTTTTTTAAAGTATTTTGCAAGGGAACAGAATTTTTTTAAAATTTTTTCTTTCCAGTTCTGCAAAAAACAGAAAAAAAATATTAATATTCAATCATACATTACAAAAAGCATTACATGTTTTTACATATTTTACAAAGCAATTTTTTGCCCTTTTTTTGCTGTTTTCAGAATTTTTTATTTTTCACTTAAAATAGTGAAAACAATTGTATTCATCATTTAACAGCGGGCAAAAAAAAAACAATCTGAAAGATTGCTTAAAAAAAGCCCTAAAACTTTCCTCACTAAAATATACCTTGTTAGAAATATTACATATATATTACAAGTACTTCTCTAGATGAATAAAAAATTTCTAGACAAACCGTCTTTAAACCTTGTCGCAAAAGCACACATGCCAAAATAATTTCTGTCAAAGGAGTCCACAATTGTTTTTATTACTTTTCCTTTAGGCCAAATAGTAATTTTAAAATCCTTTTTAAGTGATATCTTCAATTATAATCCTTTAAAAATACAAAAAATGCTTTGTTCAGATGCAGTTTTTAGTTTTCAAAATTTAGGTTTCAGAAAAATTAAATAAGAATTGGGTAAATCATAAGGCAAAAGTTGCTTGAAAATCAATTGGGAATCATTACACAGTGTCCAGCCTTTTTCACATTTAAGATAAACTGTGTAATGCCCAGAAGTTACAGTAGATCCTTCATGAAAAATTATTGCAACTGTAACAAAAGTTTTTCCAGAAATTGATAATTGCTGTCCTGTAAACTTCTTTATTAAAGTTTCCAATTTTGAACCATCAGCTCTACAACGTTGCATCATTAAAATTACATACTGACCATATTTCTGTAAAAATAATGTGGAAAACATGTCTGATTTACATTCAGAACATTCCATGTTGTGATTGGCATCTTTAACTAATTTACTAAAAGTCACTGATTTACTTTGTGTTAATGGTAAAAATATGAACCTTTCTGAATCAACATTACTACTACATGTGTTCATACAGTTTTCACAGCAATGTTCCCATTTGTAAGAGACACCAAATAAGTTTTCTACTTCTACTCCTTCATCTTCTAGTACACTCAAAATATATATTAAGAATTCCTGTGCATCTTGCTGGACATTTTCTTTAAACTGTGTAGAACCACAACATACATCTAAAAGATTTCTAACATCAGAAGCACTTTCTATTTCAGTGTTATCAGTACTCAGCTTCTCAAAAAGGAGACTCAGCAGAGAACACAATCTTTTTCCATGATTTACTATTATCTGTTCTAGCAACTTTTCAAGATAAAATACAACTTTCAGCACTACATTTGCATAGCAGTTGACACCAGAGCTATTTTCAAAATGGCAACCAACAACACTGTCCTTTTTCTTTTTCCTTGCTATCACATCACTGTCCTTTTTTTTTGTTCTGTTCATCCACATTACAGATATTCTCAAATCTCCTTTTCCGACAAACAAAATGTTTTTCAATCACAGGATACTGACCTAAATAAGGAGCATAGGTTCTTCTTAATCTATTATACTCCTTTACACAGTTTGTATCAGCAGTAACTTTTGAGTCATCAAAGTCTATCATAAATAAACCAGATAATGTTTTCACTCGTGACAAAGCAACATATGCCATACCTTCTTTGAACACAGTAGAACCAATGTTTACAAAAGCACTATCTACAGTCAATCCTTGAGACTTGTGAATAGTTACAGCATATGCTAGAGAAAACGGAAACTGCTTCCTACGTACATCTAAGTCTTTCACAAGCATGAAACGAACTGAACAACGACAAATGTCTTTAACTTCTTCTATCTGATCAAATTTTATTTTTAAACATTCAATTCCTTCTTTTTTCTGATAATTAATAAAACCCACAACTCTTCCCATAGCTCCATTCACTAAACCTTTTTCTACATCCAAATTTCTCCTTAAAATCACTCGACAATTCATGCAAACATATAGATTTTTTTCTAATCCAGCTGTTTTGGAAATGTTCTTCTCTAGTGAATCCAATTTATTTTTCAGTTTGCCTGTTAATGTAAAAGTAATTCTTTCATGCTGAATTTTGTCCTCTGCTTCCATTTTCTTAATCTCTTCCTTTTCCAATTTCAAAAGTTCCTCATTGAATATTGAGCACTCACGTAGTGTTGGCATTAAGCAGATTACAGTATTTTTTTCTGCAATGTTCTGGTATATTTTCTCTGCAACTATTTCTTCATTTGGAAATAAGTTGTGTAGCAACCGACTCTGTAATGCTTTTTTGCCAACTTCTGTGAGTAGTCCAATTCTGATATCTTTCAGAATATTTGCATAATCTTCGTCGTTTGCTTGTCTCATATTGGTAGTGAGTTCTTTGTACTCAAAGAATGACCAAATATTCGCATTACCAATGCTTCCTAATGACTTCTTCGTGTCTTCATGTGTCACAGTATTAAACACTGGTTGTCCTTTAACTGGAGTGAGCTGTAAAAGATCTCCAAAAACTATGACGTGTTTACCTCCAAATAGCACGTCATAGTCTCTCTTAAGAATTTGTTGCATTCTTAAATGCACAAAGGCAAGCATTAAATTTGAAACCATGCTCACCTCATCAATAATGAGAACTTGCATCTTCTTCAACACTCTTGAAACTTCGAGGCACGCTTCTCCAGTTAGCTTGTGGTATTCTATTTTGTTCTCATGCTCCACTGGTAACATTAGCAAGCGATGTAAGGTAATTCCTTTTATGTTATAGGCTGCTAACCCAGTTGGAGCAGTTACCACACAAGACAAATTTGAAGCTGTTTTTTGTTGTAGGTAGCTTCTGATGACTTTTATTAAGAAACTTTTACCAGTTCCAGCTTGTCCACTCACAGACATCCTGATTGGTTCAAATGATGTGCATGAGCACTCTTTCTTTTCATGTAGTAATCCATGATCAATTTTTTTGATGACTTCTTCATAAATTTCTTTTTGTTCTTCATTCAGTTGTTGTTCCAGATTTAGTAAGTCGATTGAATCTTCCTGTGCTTGATTCATAGCCGTTTCTACTTCAGTCATGGCTACTGCAGCTTCATTTTCTATGATTGGTTGTCCTAGGGGATCTTGACTAAGTGTTCCTGAACTTTGGCTGTCTTGAGAACTGTCTCTAGCTACTTCAGCTGCAATTTTTGCTTCCTGTTCATTTTCTTCATTTAACATTTGGACATAAGTTGTGAAAGTACTGCATTCTATGCTGTCTTTGCTAGCATTAAAAGAATCTTCATAGCTTTGAAATTCTCCCAGTAGTTCGTCCTCTGAACGCCATGTTTTAAACAGCTGTAAAAGAGCCAAGTAGTAAAATTCCTTTTTGTCAGTAGTTTCGCAACTGAGCTTCCTGTGATTTATCAAACTTCCTTTTGTTTGCTTCACCAAACATCCTTCCTCACCAATGACTTTATATTTTCCATTGTTGATGTCTTCTGTGGCTTTCCGTGAAAAAATGTACTTCTGCAGCACTTCATAGAGACACATGTTCTCAAGATGATGACTTCTCTTTGGGTAATATGTGTCCAACATGTTTGATTTCAAAATATCTGTACTTTCTGGGTCATTCTCGGCCAAATATTCAATTTCTCCAACAGATTTCAGTACCCGATTTCTCATTCCTGCAAGGCCTAAGCTTACCCAAATTATTCTTCTGGATTTCGAGTAAAGACTTGCAGATGATAACCTATCTGAGCATTTGTAGGATCCAATTTCTCGATGCGATAACATCTTTAAACTGAAACTGTACAGCTTCTTACTGACAGTCTTCTCGTGAGAAATCTCTTCCCACATTTCCTTCAATTCTGTTTTCTCAGATTTAGTGATGTAAGATGTCACATACCGAGCAACAGCAATAGAATTGTCTGCCACATACTGAATATCCATGTTAGCATTCCACATGTGGTAAATAAAATTCCTTTACCTGGACTTAATTTGATACAGAAACATAATAAAATAGCTCAGTAAAATGAGAGGCAGAATCCGTGGTATTAGAGGTTTCGGAATGGGCTTTATTCCAGTGATCGATTATAATCGGTTGCTCCAAGTTCCATCACCACGGAGGTTCAGGAAGTGAAGTACATACATTATTGACATGAAATGACTTTTATAGTACATACATTACAATGAAGCGAATGCAGTAGGCGTAACAATTGATAAGGAAAATGACGATTTATCTGCGTAACCAAAAATGGGTGTAATAAGGAGTAAAAAGGAACATAATTGGTTATGATGTCACATATAGGTGGATCTATAAGATAATACTTGGCATAGTTGCGCGCGCAGCAGTATGACGTGTGATTGACGTGTAACTAGGGGGTGAAGGGGACTTGACATTTAGCTCTACATGTGGAGACAAGAAGTCTAGGGGGTCAAGTCAACCTAATCCCAAATCATATCTAACATCCTATGTTTAAAGAACTATGTTATCCACAAAAGAAGGACTCTTGGACAGAATCTATTCTATACTGACTGTGCGTGCGTGTACAAGCGTCTAAGTGTCTACACTAAATGCGAGGGGGTAGAAATATTCCATGGTAACAGGGCTATGAATTACTTGCATGAGGGCAGAGAAGCCGGGCCTTTTGCTCGGTAACTGGGAGAATGTTTACTTAAACTACTAGGCAGGAATGCATCGGCTGAGGGGGAAGCAGATAATTCGAAGGTGAAATACAGTTCTTGGCAGAGAATAGGCTGATGTCAGGCTTCGTGAGCCGCGCAGAGAATGAGACAAGGTTCATGGTCACAGATGCAGGCTCAGACTCGAGTTTTCAGAGGCAGAAAGCAAGAGGAGTTTGATGACAGAATCAGGGCCTACTTGCCTGGACTGTAAAATGGCATAAGTGAACCATACAAAGCCGGTGGCCTTTCATATTTAGGAATGGAATATCCGGCCTATTCATGGCGGATCTGACAGAGGACATGTTGACGGTGGACGCACATGTGTTTGCGTCTTCATAACTGGAACTGGAGGGAACATACATGTACTTGTGACATGCACATAGAACCGTTGGGGTCCAAGATAGGGGACATAACTGACCAGAAAAATCCATATTTCCACATTCCCTCCTTGTCCCCTACTTGCCCGTCAAGAGATATCAATCTTCATTAATCCATTGATCTGTTCATATAGCATCATTTGTTCTTCTTTCTTCTTCCGTGACGAATGAAATCTTGGTGGTGGAATACACGATGTGGCACACAGACCACAAATCGCTGGTCCACATTGTAGACATAGACAGCAACTGAATAGTATGAGAAGGCCAATACCTAGGAAGGATAAAACTCTCCATCCCCAGGCTGATACCACACTCCAAAACCAACTGGACCAAGTCCAAGTGCCTGGGTTCTGGTGTATCTGGTTTACAATCTTATGAAGGCGAGTGATGGCTTTATATACAGATGGCGAATTTTCTGGTATGAATACGCAGCAGCTTGATCCGATGACCCTACAAGCTCCGCCCCTATCAGCCAGGATGACGTCAAGGACAAGACGATTTTGAAGCACAACAATCCGCATAGCAGACTGCTCTTCCGTTAAATTGCCTAGGGCGGAAATAGTTTCATTCACTACTGCTTCAAGGGTTCTAGTTAATCTACGTATCAGTTTACTATTAGTAACAGTACCTATATAAGGAAAGATGCCTTTATTGAAATCTGTGTATTTTTCCCATGCTGTTTCAGTGTAATCGACAATTGGGAGATCTCTCCGCTCTCTGTTGTGTACTAAATGAATATTTCTGTAATAATCAGGAGGAGCTAGGAAAACAGGTGGCAAAAGGAATGCAATGTAGCAGGTACCATCCCAATCTAGAGGTAGACGCATATATGCGGTCTGACCACATATAAAGTAGGAGTGGCGAGAAGCTCTAAATGAAGATTTGCCTTGATCACTGAATTCTACTATAGTAGTGCATTTACTATGGCCCATATGTATGGAACCAACCTTTCTTACACACAATTCACCCTTCGCTGGGAATACTGACATGGTGGGTAAGACTAGTTCAACTTCGGATACGACATTTAGGATCATGAGATTAGGTGTAAAATTTCCTAATCCATATACTTCATTTTCTAGATCAGTTCCTGTTCTTTTGGGGCGACCCTCCTTGTCAGGGTAGCAGACCTTGAGTAAAACTAGGTTCAGGTTTCCCCATACCCAATGATCTTGGTAAACTGCTGTGTCTGAGTCTATGGAATTGATTAAACTAAACCATGCTCCACAGGAGCCATTATGTGTAAATGGGTGTGGGAAGAAAGGCAGGACTCCTTCATAATTCTGATAGGGAGGGAGTCGGCCACACACCCAACAATTGGTGGCATTACTAGTCTGATGGGAATGATGTAACATACTAATGAAAGTGTTATTGCGCAGCGCAAGTCTATAAGACAATTCATGCGGAGGTAAGTCACTAAAAGAATGTTCAGCAGTAACATTATAAACATGTCTAGAAATAGGGTAATATATGTGCAACAATATACTTGCAGTAATTATTAAAAGACTTAAGAAAAACAAGATTATTAATGTCACTATGCAATGGCTACGCAGTGATTTACAATACGCCTGTCGTTTCATCATTTTTCGCGACTGTCCATGATTCAGGTCTAGAGGATACATGTCAGAGACAAATTCAACCGCTTCACCTTGGAGAGGACTTAAACAATCAAATTGTCTGACGTTCTAGGCCTCAATTTTACTTTATAGAGTTCGGTTTCAGTCTTTTCAACCAAAGGAAGTTTTGAATCAGTCTGTGAGGGAGTGCAGGGCACAATGTCTATATCCGAGGATAGTCCATGAAATTTCTTGATATGACTTGAATGAATCCAGCCCTTGCGGCCCTCGATCTTCACGGCTGTCCTTGTGGTCAGCAGGACCAACTGGGGTGTCTTCCACCTGGGCTCCAGCTGAGTCTTTCGGTCGAAATTTCTCACACATACGAGATCACCCGGAACTACGTCATGGGGTTTCACCTCAGTGTTGTCGGGAAAGGCTGCAGCTACCTGTGAACGACAAGATTGTAGTGCAGACATCAAGGAAGCCAAGTAATCTGTCAGCATATTACAGTCAACATCAGTTATTTTGCGTGGTACAGGCGTCCCCCACATATTTGGTGGTCTGCCGAAGATCACCTCATACGGGGATAGCCCTGTTCGAGAAAGTGCTACCATTCTCATGTAAAAGAGTGCAACGGGTAACGCTACTACCCAGTCGACACCTTTTTCTCGGCATATTTTGGACAATCTGATTTTCAGGATCTGATTATGTCTTTCTACGAGACCTGCTGCCTCGGGGTGTCGGACACAGTGGAATTTCCACTGATATCCTAACAGGAGTGAAACGTGTTTCATTAATTCGGATGAGAACGGCTGGCCGTTATCTGAGTAGACAACACGTGGTAAACCGTATCGTGGGAAGAATTCTCGAACCAACTGTTTGGCAGTAGTCGGGGCAGTGTAATCTGAAACCGGGTATGCCTCTGTCCACCGGGAAAGAGCGCAGACAACTACGAGAACATATTTGAATCCTCGACATCGTTCCATCTGGATATAATCCATCTGGAGGGCTTCAAAAGGGTGATCAGGAGGATGAAATCCACCCTGTTCTACGGGAACGCTTTTTCCTGGGTTGAACTGGCAACAGATCATACAGGTACGGACTTTTTGTTTGGCTGCTGCTCGTAAATGTTTATTGAACCAAATGTGTTGAATGCTGTCTAGCATAGCTTTTTCTCCTAGATGTGCTGGACTATGTATAGTGTTAATTATAACTTGGACCATTGAATCAGGAAGGAACCACACAGACTTTTCCTTCATCATCCATCCTTGATCCGTTTGGATCCCTCCTAATTCAGTCCATTTCTTTATTTCGTCTGGTGTAGCATGTGTCTGTATGTCAATTACGTCAAGGGTAGGATCTTTAACTGTCATACAATGTGTCGGTGTCGGGACTATTGTCTTTATCATGTCGGGGGTTTGAGTTTGAGCAGTCTGTTTAGCTGTTCTGTCGGCTAGATCATTGCCTTGGGAAATGATATCAGTAACTTTCGTATGAGCTTTACATTTCATAATTGATATTGCCGTGGGTAGATGTATTGCATCTAATAAGGCATGAATGAGGGGTCCGTGCTGAATGTGGGCACCGTGGGAAGTTAAATAACCTCTCTCTCGCCACAGCACGCCGAAGTCATGTACAACTCCGAATGCATAACGTGAATCAGGGTATATGTTGACTTTTTTATTCGTGGCTTGAATACAGGCTTGTGTCAGAGCGATGAGCTCTGCGGCTTGAGCTGACAAAGTATTTATACGATTAGTTTCAATGACTTCAGTATCTGTGGTGACTGCGTAAGCAGCCACTAACTCTCCTGTACTTGTTCTCATACATGAACCGTCTACATACAACGTCAGGTCTGGATCTGACAATGGGACATCGGTTAAGTCTTGTCTGGGTTTTGTCGTGATTGTAATAACTTCAATACAGTCATGGGCTAGTGGGTCTGTTCCGATTACTGGCAAAAGTGTGGCAGGATTCAATGTGTTACAGCGTCTGATTTCTATATGTGGTTGAAACAATGTAAGTTCGTACCCTGTAAGTCTTGCTATGGTCAAGTGTTGTGTTTGCGTTCTATTTACAAGAACCTCTACTGCGTGTGGTACTTGAACTGTCAATGGATGTCCTAACACTATGGCATCGCTTTGTCTGATTGCTAAAGCTGTCGCTGCTACTGATTTTAGGCATGCAGGCAAAGCCTGAGCTACGGGATCTAATGTACTAGAAAAATAAGCACATGGTTTGTGTGCTCCTGCTTGTTCCTGTGTGAGTACTGACAAGGCAGTACCTTCGCGTTCTGTAACAAAGAGTGTAAACTGTTTTCTGTAACATGGTGTTGCTAAAACAGGTGCTTGACATAAAGCTTTCTTTAAGCTTTCAAAAGCTTGTGTATGTTCCTGAGTCCAAGGGAGGACAGTCGATGTGGCTGCCTCCTGTGCGGTTAACTGAATGAGTGGTTTTGCTAGAAATGCATACTGGGGGATCCACTGCCTACAATATGAAGTGAGGCCTATGAAAGCCCGCACCTCCTTTTGTGTCTTGGGTATTGGCATGTTAGCTATTAACTGAATGCGGTCCGGTGTAAGCTGCCTTCCCTCCTTGGACAGCGAGTGTCCAAGATAAACAACTCGCTGGACACAGAATTGCAGCTTAGAAGGGGACACCTTGTGCCCCTTTTCGGCTAGAAATGTTAAAACTGTCAGTGATGCTTTTTCACATTCCGGTTCGCTTCTTGCGGTGATCAGCAGATCATCGACGTATTGGAGCAGGGCAGTGTTAACTGGCATGTGGATACTATCTAGTTCTCGTTTCAGTGCTTGGCTATAGATGCTGGGGCTTTCTGTAAATCCTTGAGGTGCGCGTGAGAATTTAAAGCTACGTCCATTTAAACTAAATCCGAACAAATATTGGCTTTCCGGATCTATTGGGACGCTGAAAAAGGCATTCTTGAGATCAATTACAGTAAAGAATGTTGCTTCAGAATCAATAGCTGTCAGTAATGACGAGATATCTGGGACCACAGGGAATTGTGGCACAATGCACTTGTTTAATTCGCGCAGATCAATAACCAATCGATATACTGGCGGGGCCTTTGGATCTGTTCGTTTAAGAATCGGAATTATCGGTGAATTACATACATTGGAGTCTGTTTCCACAACTACTCCTTGGGAAATGAGCTTGTCAATGATTTGTAGTAAAGCCACTACAGCATCTGGTGGTAACTTGTATTGTCGCATTCGTGGTAGCACCACTCCTGCCTTTAATGTGACTCGATATGGTGTAATATTCATGCAACCAACATCAGTAGGGCCTTGTGCCCATAGACGTGTAGGTAAAGTCTGCAATCGGGAATCCATGTCTCTAGACACATAGTGACCTTTAAAATCACGTAAAAACAACCTTACTCCTTCCGGAGAACAACATATTATAGCTCCTAGAGCTTTCAGAGTTTTTATCCCTAACAAGTTTTCTGGACATGATTTAGTAAGCAATAAATCTGTAGTTCGGGTCAGAGGTCCTATCGTAAGTGGCAGAGGTTGTGACACTTCATTAACAATAGGTTTGCCTGAAAAACCAAGGGAAATGTTCTGTGAGCCTGAGAGGGGTGCCCCTGGAACTTCACTACGTTTTATAGTTGTTCGACTTGCCCCTGTATCGAGTAAAAATTTTCTGTCTTGACCTAATAATTCACTATGTACATAAGGTCCTTCTTGATCTACAGGTATTTCAATAAGGGGTAAGTCAACTTCCCTCTCTAGGCTAGTTCATGCGTAACGCTGATACTCAGGATATTCATACTGGGCGGTCTGATATATTTGTCGTGTTGTTGTCTGTGTGGCAGCAACAGGCAACGGTGGTGCAGCTGGCACAAACTGTATTGGCTGTTGTGCGGCTGGCATGGCCTGGGCATGCTGCGGAGCTCCTTGTTCATTCTGCTCTTGTCTAAATGGCCGTGATCTTTCTTGTGTTTTACCTATGGCGATATTATGTTTTAAAACTGGACAGTCGTGTACGTAATGACCTGGCTTTTTACAATAATTGCATGTCCCTTTTACAGGTCCTGCTGAATCGGAATGTGTCATACCCTTTTTATGTCCTTCAGCTGGAACTGTCTGGGAAACTAGCATTTTCATTTTCGTGTCTTTCATGCGTCTGTGTTCATGTTCTTGTTCCTCTCTAATTCTATTGTGATGGTACTGTAACATTTGTAACATTTGTGATGGAGTGTTACCTTGCCAGGTACTCTCGAATTTTAATACTCTATTCTTTACTGGGGGCAGGGCATTTTCTACTAATTTTGTTACAAACAGATGTGGGTATGATTCGCTACTTGCTTTTATGCCACTATTTATACCAAAACATTTTTCAAATCGGGCATAGTAATCACTAGTGTCTTCATCTTGCTTCTGTTTACAGGCTGAAATTGTACCCCAATCTTCCTTTTTCGTAGTTAATAAACGTGGCAGTACCTGTACTAATAAACCTGGTAGTGCTTTAGTTTTATCCCCAAGTCCTGCTCCTGCAGTTCGGGCCTTTTCTTCCGCTTCTAACACTGACCATTCTATCTTTTGGTCTCCTACCTCCCACTCTTTTTCCTTGAGTTTCTCATAAATGCCAGCAGGCATCAATACCTTTAATATTGTCATAATGTCGGGATAGGTATACTCTCCCATGAGTAACATGTCTTTAATTTCTCGGTGAAAACCCGCTGGATCTTTGTCATGACTGGGTACCACTTTCTTCATTTGTAACAAATCTATTTTTGATATGGGCGTATATACAAATACGCGCTTAAACTCGTTGTCCTCGCCTTTTATTGGGTGCACTTCGCGTAAGGGATTCTGTCTATCCATGTGATACGTGGTTCTTTCCTTGACGGGCAATGAGACATGCTCTGCGCATACAAAAAGAATATACTGCTTTCTTGATTCTAGAATTTCTTTAATTAATTTAGTACCTGCACCTCTCCATTTATTCATAAGCAATTCAGTCAATATGTCAGGTAAGGGACCAGGGTCCGAACGCTGACTCCGATATAGTATAATAAGTTGTTGAATCATATAAATCCCAACTAACCTCTGTTCATCTGGGGTGAGATTCAAAAATGTGCGTACTACTGTATCATCACTATATTTTCCGGGACTGTCCACCCAATGGACAGCTGCCCTGGCTAAATCTTGTTCATCCATAGAATCGAGAAAATGATAACCCCTTCGTTCTCGGAGTAGTTTGTCGGCGGTTTGGAACGAATGCTCGTTAGACCTTATATTAATTATAGGTATTTGGAAATTCCTGTTATTATCTGGACATATCGGACGTATCGAGTCAGTAAGACATCTATTACTATTACAAGATCTTCCTCTTCCTACATAGGCTATGGTGTCCGACTGTCCTGTGGGCAGTCCTGACCCTTCTTCCTCGCTTTGTTCGAACTCGTCTACCTCTAATCTCTCTTCGTGTAGGCGTTCTATTTCTTTACGGATCTTTCGGCACATGGCTATTATACAATTTTGCTTATCATGTCTCCCTTCTGATATATTCTGGCTCCATCTGGTAAGAATTTGCATTGCTTCCGGGTCTACCCCCGGTCGGTCTTGATTTCTGATCACACAATTTATGAGGAAACGTAACAGTTCCCCCTGTATCTCTACTTTCTGGTATTCCATAGCTCTGTTAATACATTCTGGATCTCGCCCTGTTTGGACAAAATGATATATTTTATCTAGATGCGCAGTCATTCCTGGTAACTTCCCTAAATACACTGCGGCTCGTCTGATACGCAATGATGCCAGGGTCATTTCGTCCTCTTTACCGGGCACAGGGTCATATCTACAATCTATAAGAAGTTCCTTCAGCGTACGGGCACTTATGAGTTTGGGTGTACGTGAATGTGCTGACTCTTGAAAAGTAAGTTTATTTATTCTGGGTGGCGTAGAAAAAATATTGGTAGCACCTCCCGTGGCCCCATCTGGGGTGTCGGGCGTGAAAGGATTCGTTGAACGTGACACAGCAACTACAGGTGTGGACACAGCTATAGAAGTAGCTGTAGGAGCGGATGCAGAAACAGATGTGCTTGCCGGAACTTGTGACTCGATCTGTTGTTGTAGGGATACGGGTACTGGATCTTGGCGTTGGACCTCCCTGGTATGCGGTCTATGTGGGGCGGAATTAGCATACTCGGGAGCTGCGTCATCTAAATATGAGGAAAGAAAAACATCTTCTGCGGTTCTAGGATGCCCCTTAGGATGTACCTTTATTGGGAATAATGGGGGTGGCAAGTCTTTCGGTATTTCTGGAGTAGCCTTAGGTAATACTTCGGCCAGAAGGGGATACATACCATTCATAAGGGCATTTCTTTGTCTGTCTACTTGTTCTGATTTCACTCGGATACCTTCCTCAATTAATAGATTTTCTCGAACTTTATTTGAACTCTCTTTATTCTTTTCTTCCTGTCTACGTGCTTTTTCTGTACGTCTATGAGATTCTTTACGCCATAACTCGACGGCGTCTTTCTGTGACTGTCTGACTTTCCTTTTCCATAACTCTTCCTCGACTTTCATGATGCACTCTGCATCCCAGGTTCCCGCTGCGGGCCACCTCTGACTTTCTGGTAATCCCTTGGTGTAGTCTACCCATAAATCAAGAAATAATATAGCGTCTAAGCCATGTTTGTGATACATGAAGTGCCCTGGAGTGTCCCTAGGAGGAATAGGGACGGCTTCTTCGAGTACCCCTTTTCTAGTAGTGATCTGTCTTAATTTCGAAAAGAGCGGCATATTGAGAACTGACCTTATACTTGATTTTGACCAACTGACCTGATACTTGATTTTGAACAGACTTAATACAGTAAACACGATAATGAACAGTCATTCATACCACAATATGCAGAACGTACTTAAAACATTTAACATTTAACATTAAACCTTTAACCTGAGACAACAATGATGATCGTCTGCATAACTAATCACCAAGCATAATTCTTGACAATAACTAGATACTTCGGAATACTTGATATACTGCTAAACAGTACAGATACACTGCTAAAACAGTGCAGACCGGATTTGTGTACCCAAACCCGTCTTGACCGGCACAACCTATGTGCACGTCAGAAATGCCTCCCCAGTAATGGTACTCACCGGGTAGCTTCGGAAACGGAAGGCCTCGGTAACTTGAACTTGAACCGGACTGGACTCGACTCGACTCGTCGGACACTGGGCTTGACTTCGAACTGGTGGGTCTCTGTATACCTCGGATCTTGCTCTCTCAGCTAGGCTCTGGTCGGGATACTTCGCACTTCTCACCGCCTCGTCTGGGTGTTGATCGCAGTCTCAGTCGCCCCCGCTTGACCGGAGGGAGATACAGGAAATCCTGCTGGTACGCGTTATTGTCCGTCCAGCTGTGGCAGGAGACCGGGCCTGCAACTCACCGCCGGCGCGTGAGATGAGAAAGTGTCCCTGTTCGGGCGCCATTCATGTGGTAAATAAAATTCCTTTACCTGGACTTAATTTGATACAGAAACATAATAAAATAGCTCAGTAAAATGAGAGGCAGAATCCGTGGTATTAGAGGTTTCGGAATGGGCTTTATTCCAGTGATCGATTATAATCGGTTGCTCCAAGTTCCATCACCACGGAGGTTCAGGAAGTGAAGTACATACATTATTGACATGAAATGACTTTTATAGTACATACATTACAATGAAGCGAATGCAGTAGGCGTAACAATTGATAAGGAAAATGACGATTTATCTGCGTAACCAAAAATGGGTGTAATAAGGAGTAAAAAGGAACATAATTGGTTATGATGTCACATATAGGTGGATCTATAAGATAATACTTGGCATAGTTGCGCGCGCAGCAGTATGACGTGTGATTGACGTGTAACTAGGGGGTGAAGGGGACTTGACATTTAGCTCTACATGTGGAGACAAGAAGTCTAGGGGGTCAAGTCAACCTAATCCCAAATCATATCTAACATCCTATGTTTAAAGAACTATGTTATCCACAAAAGAAGGACTCTTGGACAGAATCTATTCTATACTGACTGTGCGTGCGTGTACAAGCGTCTAAGTGTCTACACTAAATGCGAGGGGGTAGAAATATTCCATGGTAACAGGGCTATGAATTACTTGCATGAGGGCAGAGAAGCCGGGCCTTTTGCTCGGTAACTGGGAGAATGTTTACTTAAACTACTAGGCAGGAATGCATCGGCTGAGGGGGAAGCAGATAATTCGAAGGTGAAATACAGTTCTTGGCAGAGAATAGGCTGATGTCAGGCTTCGTGAGCCGCGCAGAGAATGAGACAAGGTTCATGGTCACAGATGCAGGCTCAGACTCGAGTTTTCAGAGGCAGAAAGCAAGAGGAGTTTGATGACAGAATCAGGGCCTACTTGCCTGGACTGTAAAATGGCATAAGTGAACCATACAAAGCCGGTGGCCTTTCATATTTAGGAATGGAATATCCGGCCTATTCATGGCGGATCTGACAGAGGACATGTTGACGGTGGACGCACATGTGTTTGCGTCTTCATAACTGGAACTGGAGGGAACATACATGTACTTGTGACATGCACATAGAACCGTTGGGGTCCAAGATAGGGGACATAACTGACCAGAAAAATCCATATTTCCACAAAGTCATTTATAAATTTTGACTCTTCATTTCTTTTTAGGTTGTAGGTATTTTTGGGAGATTTTCTGGTTATAGTATGTCGCACAGCTGACATAAAACTGTTGACTCTTCCTTTTGAAAGAACAGGTCTAGGAAATCCAAATCGACACTTTGTGTAGAATTTATCTTTGGTCTTGTACTTCCGTCGACAGTATTTTCCACACCGATGACTTTGGAAACGTAAAACTTGTTCTTTTAACTTTTTCTCTTCTGTGCTTTTAGGTATAGCACATGTTGCATATTCTTCAATGAAAGATAACACTGCTTCATCAGTATGTGTTCCAAACTTTGGGGCATCCTTGATCCACAACAGCATATGAATATGAGGAGCACCTCTTGCCTGGTACTCTTTTCTCCAAAAGAAATCCACTACTTCTCCAAGAGGTGGATTTTTTTTATTGCAGATGAAGGACATCATAGCCTCAAATCTATGATTGAAATATCTGCCAACATTAACTGGATCCAATGAGCACAGTTCTCCAGCTGTCTTGTATTCAATGTTTTTAATGTTTGAATTTGCCTCTCGTAGAAAATCCAGTAAATCATCCCAAGCGTACTCGGCACAGCTTAGGGTTAGAAACCATGTAGGAGTTCCTAAATTCCGTAACATGCATTTTAATTCACCATGGCGTCGGTACCAATATTCATTTGTCCCACGCTGACAAGCCATCAGATTGATCAGTTGTGTTTCCAAATGATCATCTCGGTGCTGCACTTTCTCCATAAAATCCTTAGCAGACACATTTTGTAAATGTACTCCACTTTTTAAAATGTGATTTACTGCATAAGATAATGCAGACAAGTCGCTTTCAAATAAAAGATGGAACAAATAAGGAATACTTTGACGAAATCTTGGATCTTCTGCATATAGTCTTGTAGTCCGATACTCAGAAGCTGGAATCTGTTCTGGACGATCATCGTATCGTCCTCCTTTTCCTGTAGGAAACAGCTGGGGAAAACATCGAGCTTCCAAGCTCTCCTCCCATACACTCACGGGAGTTCCTTTTGCTTTCTTCATCTGAAACAGATCAATAGTGTCTCCCATAACTTCTTTTGAATGAAGAGGATGTATGCTAAAATGTTCATAAATTTCTTCTTCCTTTGACTTGTCCACTTTTTCAATTTGACCAGTTGGTGTTTCTGTGTCTTCTTGTAAATCTTCTTCTTCTTCATCTATATAAATTGATTCATACCATTTATTATTTTTTTTCAAATACAAATTTGCTCTTTGTACTTTTCGTACATCCACCAGCTCCTGCCAAATCTTCTTATTCTTTGTAGGTACACCATTAACCAGAATTACTAATGGTTCAGTTTCCAAAGTATCTGCATCAATAGTTTCCATATTTTTTTTCAAATCCAAGGGCAAATACACCACTCTTCCTTTTAAACCTCTCAGTAAATCAGAAGGAGGTAATTTACCAGTTTTGGGCTCCATACGTACTATGGTCTGGAACGGATGAACACATTGAATGAGTATAGACTCATATGTATTTAATTCAGAAAGTTCGTCAGGAATAGCATCCAATTCTAAATTATTATGTACAGCTCTGGTCGGCATTCTATTTTCTTCTAACTTATTATAACAGTATTTATAAATACGCTGATCTTCACCCAATTCAAAACAATTTTCAAGAAATATATATGTTGCAAAATCCTTCCACTTATAATTATCTTCATTTTCATTTTTTTTATACAGATCAACATTCCTTGTTTGAATTTTATAATGACTTCTGCGGCAACAAATACAAGTAATATTTGGTCTTTCATTAGAGGTGATAGTAAATTTTGTCATTTCATCCTCAAAATTTTTAGTAATAATGAGTTCTACATTCTGTTCCTCATTTTCCTCATTTACTGTGTCCTTTTCTGCACTTTCTTGTTCTGGACCAAAGTAACAAAACTGAATCTCATCAGTAACCTTCACTATATCTGATACAGATCCACGGAACAGAGCATTATTCAACTCATTCAACTTTACTGCTGGACTTTTAGCAAAATACAATGTTCTCACAAACTTTCTCATTTCAGTATGATGAACAGCCAGCATCCTAAAATGATGAAAAACACTTTTACACACTTTTCTAGATAGACAAGCCAGAGAATGTCCCTGCAAACCAGTATTTTCTCTCACTCTGCATGGATCTAGTGTTTGAAGCACCTTCATCTTCTGTTTTACACTCTTTTTACTATATTCTCTTAGAAAGTCACGTAATTTATCAATAGATTCCTGACGCACAGTACAAATACTACTACAGTTCCAAGTGTACACTGGGGCTTTTGGACGTCTCCCCATAGCCTCAGCAGCCATTACTTCTTCCTCATTTCTTGGGACCATTTTCTCTTTTTCCATCACACAACCATCCTTAACTTCATATGCTCTACCATTGGTGTCAACTGCATGCAACAAACTATTACTTTGAAGATAACTCTCTTCATTAAAAAATGGTTCAGTACTTGAACTGTGTTTCCATTCTCCCAAGAACACTTTACAAAAGTTACTTTTTTTCACTTCTCTTTTCCTTTTGCTTTGTGACTTCATTGCATTCACTAATTTATCTAATCTACGCATCCTATTCAAAATTAGAAAAAAAAGTTTTCTTTTTATTTCCAAAGCCTTACTTACAATATTTTCTATAAAAAAAAATGTCTTAATAAATTTTGTTTTTTTCTTATATTTTTTCACATCCTTTAGCAAATTTAACATCACTCTTCTATGAAACATTTTTCGACGAATGTTTTTAAAATCTAATTTTCGTGTTAAATCAGTTTGACATACTTCTGATTGTACATTAGCTTTTTTTTTGCTGTTGACTGTGTTGTTGCTTTGTACATAAAACTCTGTTTGTTTTATAGTTATTTTGCCATTTTTTTGTTTTTTGAAAATCTTTTTTAAGAAATCTCTGCTCTGCTTACCAGTAGACTTTTTCTTTTTGCCATCACCAGCTTCTCCTCCTATTTTTTTTTCCCAGGTTTGTCCAGATATACTTGTTGTTGCTTTTCTTTCCTCTTTCTTGTCCTTAAAGGCATTTTTTTTTCACTGTTGCTCAGCAATACCTGCAAGGAACTTAAAAAAAAAATCCTTTTTGTAATTATAATTCATTAAAATATGTTTTTTTACTTTTCATTAATTTCAAATGTTTTTCCATTTGTCTCTCATTTGTGATTTACTAATTTGTGCACAGTGCTAACCACCACAGTTGAAAAAAAACAAGCTGCCCCTTTCCTGCAAGTGCATGTTTTACAGAACAACTGCAACACAAATTATATCTGTGGCCACAATTCCTGTGCGCACACAGCCTCATGGTGTGCTTCTAAGCAGAAAACAGAATTTGATTTGCAAATTCAAAGCACAGTTACTACTCTGGTAGATCAAGTGATAATTGCTGTTACAGCCTTACACATTTTCCTTGTAGATCACAGAGGCAGAAAAGAGCACATTTCCTAACAGCTACTTCATACCGTAAGTATCTGCAACCTGGGTGAGTGTTTAGAGTAGAGCAAAGAAAATGAGGCCTTGGTGACGTTGAATGTGTTTGCATTACACACAGTCCTGAGTAGTACGCATGGGAGTGTTGGAGAATCTGCTGCGTGTGTCCCAAGAGTGTGTTTCTGCAGACTATGTATTGTCAGCTGCAAGAGACATGAGCAAGGAGATTTCCAGAACTGCATGAAGACTGCAGGGATGTACGTAACAGTGCATGTGTGCTAAGGGATAATTTGTGTAAACACAACAGGCTGCCCCTTTCCTGGGACTGCAATTCTTACTGAACAACAACTTCACAAACTAAATCTCTGCCCACAATTCCTGTGCGCACACAGACTCATGCTATGTTTTTTGGAACAAAACAGTGTCCCTGAATAGTACCAAATTACTGTTACTGCCTGACACATTTCCCTTATCATTTACAGAAGCAAAAAACAGCACATGTCCTAACAGCTCCTTAAGACCATGACCATGTGTTACAGGGTGAGTGATTAGACTAGATCAATTTAAATGAGGCCTTGGTGACGTTGAATGTGTTTGCATTACACAGTGCTATCTGAAACAGCACACAGAGCTGAGTACTACACATGAGAGTGTTGGAGAAGCTGCTGCGTGTGTGCCAAGAGTGTGTTTCTGAAGACTGTGTATTGTCTGGTGCAAGACAGATGAGCAAAGAGACTTCCAGAACTGCATGAAGACTGCAGGGATATATGTAACAGTGCATGTTTGCTAAGGGATAATTTGTGTAAACACAACAGGCTGCCCCTTTCCTGGGACTGCATTTCTTACTGAACAACATCTTCACAAATTAAATCTCTGCCCACAATTCCTGTGTGCACACAGAGTCATGCCATCATTTTAGGCACATAACACAGGCTGCCCCTTTCCTGGGACTGCATTTCTTACTGAACAACATCTTCACAAATTAAATCTCTGCCCACAATTCCTGTGTGCACACAGAGTCATGCCATCATTTTAGGCACATAACACAGGCTGCCCCTTTCATGGGTCTGCATTTCTTACTGAACAACAAATTCATAAATTAAATCTCTGCCCACAATTCCTGTGTGCACACAGAGTCATGCCATCATTTTAGGCACATAACACAGGCTGCCCCTTTCCTGGGACTGCATTTCTTACTGAACAACATCTTCACAAATTAAATCTCTGCCCACAATTCCTGTGTGCACACAGAGTCATGCCATCATTTTAGGCACATAACACAGGCTGCCCCTTTCATGGGACTGCATTTCTTACTGAACAACATCTTCACAAATTAAATCTCTGCCCACAATTCCTGTGCGCACACAGACTCATGCTATGTTTTTTGGAACAAAACAGTGTCCCTGAATAGTACCAAATTACTGTTACTGCCTGACACATTTCCCATATCATTTACAGAAGCAGAAAACAGCACATGTCCTAACAGCTCCTTAACACCATGACCATGTGTTACAGGGTGAGTGATTAGACTAGATCAATTTAAATGAGGCCTTGGTGACGTTGAATGTGTTTGCATTACACATTGCTATCTGAAACAGCACACAGAGCTGAGTACTACACATGAGAGTGTTGGAGAAGCTGCTGTGTGTGTGCCAAGAGTGTGTTTCTGAAGACTGTGTATTGTCTGGTGCAAGACAGATGAGCAAAGAGACTTCCAGAACTGCATGAAGACTGCAGGGATGTATGTAACAGTGCATGTGTGCTAAGGGATAATTTGTGTAAACACAACAGGCTGCCCCTTTCCTGGGACTGCATTTCTTACTGAACAACATCTTCACAAATTAAATCTCTGCCCACAATTCCTGTGCGCACACAGACTCATGCCATCATTTTACGCACATAACACAGGCTGCCCCTTTCCTGGGACTGCATTTGTTACTGAACAACAACTTCATAAATTAAATCTCTGCCCACAATTCCTGTGTGCACACAGAGTCATGCCATCATTTTAGGCACATAACACAGGCTGCCCCTTTCCTGGGACTGCATTTCTTACTGAACAACATCTTCACAAATGAAATCTCTGCCCACAATTCCTGTGCGCACACAGACTCATGCCATCATTTTAAGCACATAACACAGGCTGCCCCTTTCCTGGGACTGCATTTCTTACTGAACAACAAATTCATAAATTAAATCTCTGCCCACAATTCCTGTGTGCACACAGAGTCATGCCATCATTTTAGGCACATAATACAGGCTGCCCCTTTCCTGGGACTGCATTTCTTACTGAACAACATCTTCACAAATTAAATCTCTGCCCACAATTCCTGTGTGCACACAGAGTCATGCCATCATTTTAGGCACATAACACAGGCTGCCCCTTTCCTGGGACTGCATTTCTTACTGAACAACATCTTCACAAATTAAATCTCTGCCCACAATTCCTGTGCGCACACAGACTCATGCTATGTTTTTTGGAACAAAACAGTGTCCCTGAATAGTACCAAATTACTGTTACTGCCTGACACATTTCCCATATCATTTACAGAAGCAGAAAACAGCACATGTCCTAACAGCTCCTTAACACCTTGACCCTGTGTTACAGGGTGAGTGATTAGACTAGATCAATGTAAATGAGGCCTTGGTGACGTTGAATGTGTTTGCATTACACATTGCTATCTGAAACAGCACACAGAGCTGAGTACTACACATGAGAGTGTTGGAGAAGCTGCTGCGTGTGTGCCAAGAGTGTGTTTCTGAAGACTGTGTATTGTCTGGTGCAAGACAGATGAGCAAAGAGACTTCCAGAACTGCATGAAGACTGCAGGGATGTATGTAACAGTGCATGTGTGCTAAGGGATAATTTGTGTAAACACAACAGGCTGCCCCTTTCCTGGGACTGCATTTCTTACTGAACAACATCTTCACAAATTAAATCTCTGCCCACAATTCCTGTGCGCACACAGACTCATGCCATCATTTTACGTACATAACACAGGCTGCCCCTTTCCTGGGACTGCATTTCTTACTGAACAACAACTTCATAAAATAAATCTCTGCCCACATTTCCTGTGTGCACACAGAGTCATGCCATCATTTTAGGCACATAACACAGGCTGCCCCTTTCCTGGGACTGCATTTCTTACTGAACAACAACTTCACAAATTAAATCTCAGACAACAATTCCTATATACACACATGCTGTGTTGGTAGGCACAAAACACAGGCTGCCCCTTTCCTGGGTCATCAATTCTTACAGAACTAATGCTTTTTTCAAATGTGCTGCCATTTTCCTCTCTTTTCTTTCAAAGTGATTTCTGCTAAATGCTAACCATCACAATTAAAAAGAAGCTGTCCTTTTCTTTCAACTGCAAGTCTTACTGTTCAACAGCAACACAAATTAAATCTCTGTCAACAATTCTTCTCTGCACACAGACTCATGGTTTGATGGTAGGCACAAAACAGTATTCCTCATTGTTACCAGTACACATTAACTTATGGTGAAAACATACTCCATAATATTTTACATATTCAAGACAGTTAAATATCTCCCAAAACAGAAAATGTAAATCACAACTTTAAACAAATAATCACAATTCTTTTTTTATATCTAAATTAACCACAAACACCCCCTCTCAAACTCATAACTCACCTTTAAAATTAGTTATTTGGGAAAGAAATGTGGCAGTCACACAGCAGTTTATCAGACCAGAATCTCTGAGCTGAACACCTCTCTCCTCTCAGCAGAACCAGTTAATGGCACAGTTTCCCTCTCTTTTTTCACACATATACATGTTAATTACAAATCTCAGTGCTTCCCACTTTTTTTCAAATGAAATCACACATTTCTATTGGTTGAAAACTTCAACCCCTTTCCAAATGTACCCTTCCCCCAACTTGACTTCTCCTGCTACCATAGCAACAGGTCATGGAACACAGGTGTGAGCAGAGAGGTCAGAAGTTCAGCAGACAATGTTTCATTTCCAAAGAGCAAGAGTGCTTGACTTTTCAAACCTAACAGCAAATCCAAACTAATGTTCTTTGTTCACACATTTTTCTGAACCAATACAAAACATGCTTTTTAAAATTTAAACATACAGCCTAGTTTTTAGTGTAGAAATGGTTTGAAACAGCCAATGAGTTCTTTTTATAAAAAAAAGTATGTGTGCCCCCATTTTTCAACTGTCTTTCATTTCTTTTTGCCTTTCTACTGAAAGACACCTCCTGAGTGCATCCAGATCTCCTTTGAAGATGTTCACAGTGTGGATTGTAGGTCACAGCTATGTCTTCTGGAGTGAAAAATTTGCAGAAAAAAGAGGTATGGTGAGAGACCTTGCTTTGCCAAATGTAGACATTAAATGGATTGGTCAGAGAGGGTTAAAGTGGCACCAATTAATGCCTTTGGTGAAAACCTTTCTACATCTCCCACAGCCTAACCTTATTATTGTGCACTGTGGTGGAAATGACCTAGGCACTTTAACTGGGGTAGGTCTGGAAATGCTTATTAAGGACACCTTTGTGCAATTGATGTCGCTTTTTCCACAAACTGCCTTCGTATATTCTAACATATGCCAAAGGCAAAAGTGGAACTGGTCCAACCAATTTTGTCCGCAGATTGACAAAGCAAGGAAGCACATCAACAAATCTATTTCTGCTTTCCTCAGAGACTATGGTATGGGTTCTATATACCACAACAACTTGCGTTACAACATGCAAGACATTTATAGAGGAGATGTTGTACACTTCACTGATGAAGGCAACAGAGTCTTCCTCTTGAACTTTAGACTCTGCATCGGTACTTACTTGTAGGTACCAAAAAACAAACAATAAACACAAGGGCTCTTTTTAGAGCCTCCTTATATCTAAACACTTAAATGCGATTTTTTTATTATTTTTTTAAAAAAGTTTTTTTTTCGGGTGCGCGCTGGGTGCGCGCACTCGGCGATATTTTTTTTTCAAAATATAAATCTTTTTTTTTACCCTACAAGGTCCTACTGTGACCCCCTTACAATGCCTAGTGGGTCAATATCTCCCCACTCTGCCCCCTTTTCAAGTTCTCCCCCTTTGTTTATCACCCCCTCTTTATGCGAGAGACAAAATGGCGGCCGCCGCTTCCTGATTTCCACCGATTCGAATGTTTACTGACATCTAAAAACCAATCAGAAGTGCGCTCGCGCACGGCAAGGTGCGCGCACAGGACTTGCTCAGTGCGCGCACGGTACGCGCGTATAGATATATATATTGATTTAAATGCTAATATCTCAGGAAATACTGAACAGATTTACACCAAACCTGCAAAAGGCACTTCATGGACCTTATGGCTACCTCTCTGCCAAATTTCACATAATTCTGTTCAGCCGTTCGGGCTGTAGCTGCGACTAAAGTCCCTATGGAAAAATGCATGGGGAAAACGCGTTTTGGGACCCCCCCTTTTTCTCGGCCCCCGCTTGACGAATCCCCCCGAAACTTTCAGGGTAGGAGCTGAGCGGAGCGCCCCATTAGTTTTGAAAATTTCGCGAGGATTCGTCAACCGGCGCCAAAGTTATTCAAAATAGAATTTTGAGATTTCCTATGGAAACACGGTCCTAACTATAACTACCTACTGGCGACCGCCAGTAGGTAATATGTATATATATATATATATATATATATATATATATATATATATATATATATATATATATATATATATTCACTGAAAACACCATAGCTTTCACACACGTTATAGTTAGGAATTAGCATTTAAAAAACCTTGCGAATTCACTTCGAGTTATAGTTATCTGAACTAATTATAACAGGGGAATTTCATTGGTTTTTTATGAGTGAAATGTCCACCTAACTATAACGTGTGAAACCTATGGTTTTTTAAGTGAATATATATATATATATATATATATATATATATTCAAAACTTGTTTCGCGATATCCTCTGCCTCAACGGGATGGCGGGCTGCCGGCAAGGACGCGACCCTTATTATTCAATCGATCAATCCTTTACTCAAAAAAGATTGCGCCGAGCCCCAATTTTGTTCATAACAGCGTTTTTTTATTCCATCAGGTTTGTGGCAAACAACTCCCGACGCGTTTCGAAACCCTGCGGTTTCTTGGTCACGGGTCGATACGATGTTGACACTCGTCACATGATATAGTACACAAAGTATAAATAAACAAAGGACTACATTGCTGCCAGGTTCACATAGCTAGCATGAGCGCCATCTTTAAATGATAAGATGATACTGAATTTCAGCACTTGGTCCACAGCATTTCATTTTAAACACATTCCATTGGACATTTGATTGATTAATATAATAACATTTCCAAATAATAGTTACAAGTGTACATTCAGTCCAATGATTATATAACCTGTGTAATTTGACGAAACTGTAGCTCAGAGATGACTTTTGCAGAAGAAATGAATGTCATGAAGGTTAGATTTGAGGAGAGAGGCTACTCACAGAAAGTCATTAGAAAAGCATGTGAAAAGGTAAGAAAAATCAAAAGAGAAGATCTATTAGTCAGAAAAGAAGTAACTGAAACTGACACAGAACCAATAAGGTTTATCACTACCTTTAGTAACCAAGCGAATGACGTCAGAAAGTGTTTGAAGAAATTTTGGAATGTACTGAGTGTTGATAGTACTTTTGAAAAAAGTTTGGAAAACTATCCCAGTATCACATTCCGACGATGTCCAGCATTGAAAGATCTTTTATGTAAAAGTATGCTGACTGATGAGAAAGATCCCTATTTTAAAATTCAGGGATTCTATAAATGTGCTTCCTGCAAAGCTTGCAGGAACAGTTTGAACTGCAAACAGATAGTTTTATCAAAATCTTTAAAACCATTTGTCATTTCTAAACATCTTAGTTGCAAGTCTGATTTTTGTGTCTATGCCTTAATATGTCCATGAGAACGGGTTTATATTGGCAGCACTATCAACCAGGTTAAATTACGCATTTTAGAGCATATGCGAGCAATAACAAATGAGGACAAACAGTATCCAATTGCGCGGCATTTTAAGGAATGCCATAACAAAGATACTAGTTTATTGAAATACTGTGCCATTGATAGAATTCCTTTCTCCGAACGGGGAGGAAATAGAATCCAGGATTTGCGCAGGTTAGAATCCAGATTAATTATAAAATATGATACTGTGCATCCGGTGGGCATTAATAAAGATGAGGAACTGTCAGTCCACCTTGGTTGAAACTGTTTTTTCTGGCTTTTCTGAACATTACGAATTGTTATGTAAATAGAATTATGATGAAGTCACGTTGCCTCCTGTGATATGATGTTTATGAGGTCTTTTAAAAAGTTTTTATTGATGTACATTTATGATTTATTTTTATAGGAGACGGAGCTTTTGCCAGAGGTTGTGAAATATGCAGCGTTAGCCATCTGTTGAAATTTTGAAAAATGAACTGAACTCTTGAATTGGATTTCAATTGATAAGTGTTTGCCCACTGGGGCGGTTAAATGCAACAGAAACCACAGTACACCCACTAGGGTTATACGACATGATCAGTTTAATTATGATGATGTAATCGCAAATTACACAGGTTATATAATCATTGGACTGAATGTACACTTGTAACTATTATTTGAAAATTTTATTATATTAATCAATCAAATGTCCAATGGAATGTGTTTAAAATGAAATGCTGTGGACCAAGTGCTGAAATTCAGTATCATCTTATCATTTAAAGATGGCGCTCATGCTAGCTATGTGAACCTGGCAGCAATGTAGTCCTTTGTTTATTTATACTTTGTGTACTATATCATGTGACGAGTGTCAACATCGTATCGACCCGTGACCAAGAAACCGGAGGGTTTCGAAACGCGTCGGGAGTTGTTTGCCACAAACCTGATGGAATAAAAAAACGCTGTTATGAACAAAATTGGGGCTCGGCGCAATCTTTTTTGAGTAAAGGATTGATCGATTGGATATATATATATATATATATATATATTACCTACTGGCAGTCGTCAGTAGGTAGTTATAGTTAGGACCTATTTTCCATAGGAAATCCGCAACATTCTATTTGGAATAACGTTGGCGCCGATTGACGAATCTTCGCTAAATTTTCCAAACTTTTGGCCAGCTCCAGTCCGCTCCTATCCTGAAACTTTCACAGTGATTCGTCAAGCAGGGGCCGAGAAAAAAGGGGGGTCCCAAAACGCGTTTTCACCATGCATTTTCCCATAGGACCTGTTGACGCAGCTACAGCCCGAACTGCTGAATGGAATTACACCAAATTTGGCAAAGAGGTAGTCCTCAGTTCAGACTCATGCCTTTTGGTTAAATGGTGTAAATCCGTTCAGTAGTTCCATTTAATTTACAAAGGAACAAAATGAGTGGGTTCATTTTGCCATAGAAATTATGATTAGTGCTGCAGAAAGAAAAATTAGGGCACATTTTGACTTCTCAAATCCTCTTCTATTTCATGAAAAAATTCTGACATGCAGACTGAAACATGCACTTTGAATACCAGCAGCAGACTTCCCTGGTGAGCAGTAGCTTTACTACAGTGATCTAATGAGCAACTAGAGTGCTAACATTCAGAATTTATGGCAAATGTGTGACACATCTGAATGCCTTCTTAATGGAACCAAAGTAAAAAACTGAAAGTATTTCCTACTGAGGAGACTGCAGTAAATGAGGAAATTAGGAAACTTCATAACAAATAAATCTCCCAAGATGGCCACCAGAGACAAAAGAGCCCAAATGTAGCCCAAATATCACCCAGATGTAGCCCAAGTATAGCCCAATGACAGAATGTCCCAGAGTGATCTAACGAACAACTAGAGCGCTAACAGTCTTACTTATGACAAAAGTATGGCACACCTGAAGCCATCTTGATTGGAATAAAGTGGTAACACTTAAAACATTTAATTTACAAAGGAACAAAATGAGGGGGTTCATTTTGCCATAGAAATTATGATTAGTGCTACAGAAAGAAAAATTAGGGCACATTTTGACTTCTCAAATCCTCTTCTATTTCATAAAAAAATTCTGACATGCAGACTGAAACATGCACTTTGAATACCAGCAGCAGACTTCCCTGGTGAGCAGTAGCTTTACTACAGTGATCTAATGAGCAACTAGAGTGCTAACATTCAGAATTTATGGCAAATGTGAGACATATCTGAATACCTTCTTGATGGAATCAAAGTAAAAAACTGAAAGCATTTCCTACTGAGGAGACTGCAGTAAATGAGGTAATTAGGAAACGTCATAACAAATAAATCTCCCAAGATGGCCACCAGAGACAAAAGAGCCCAAATGCAGCACAAATGTCACCCAGATGTAGCCCACACGTAGCCCAATGACAGGAGTGTGCAAAACACTTATTTTTTGTGTATTTGCAGTTTTATATAGTGCAGACTTGTCAGGTATTGGAGTGCTTTTCAAGAGCATTGGTTACATCACACAAGATCAAATTCATTTTGGTTGTAGACATGGGGAGATTAAGTGATTTGACCAGAATCACAGAATGTTGAGCTGAAGCAGAAACTCCAACCTGGTTCCCGAGTTGCAAAGTCTGCAGCTCTGGAAGTAACACCACATCCTCTCCCCCAGGTGCAACATTTAATCAAGTGGTCAACTGGATAAAAAAACATAAAGATTGCAAATAATTTAAAAGTTCTTTGTCGCTATTTGAAAACTCAGAAAATATGTCCTCATTTTAGTTTTTTAGAGCACTAACTATAATTTTGATGCAAATAAGACTCTCTCATATATGTAATTTCTAAAGGAAATGCTCTAGGTATTACAGTTTTGATCACATCAAGATGACGTCAGGCGTTCCACAATTTTGGAATAAATATAGAATGTTAGAAATCTAGTTGTTCATTGGGATACTGTTGAGAGGCAGAGGCCAGGGGCACGGACTCTGAAAATTGAAGGCAGGTAGGAGAGTGCAGAGGTAACAATTTGACCACACTGGGCAGGCAGGAAGGGCAGTGGCAGCACAATAGAGTATGGAGGGCAGTGGAAAGAGGGCAGGGGCAAAAAACCAACAATACAGGACTGGCAAGAGAGGCTGTGGCAAAATAATAGACCATTGTGGGCAAAAGGAAGAGGCAGTGGTAGTACAACCATACATGCCAACAGACCCGTTTCAGCCAGGAAACGTCCAATGTTTTTAAGCTCAAATGGGCTTTATTTGATCTGTCTCCTGTCTACAATCTCCTCTTTTTCAATGTAACTCAAAGGGGAAAATCAATACCCCAGTTTTTTTTCAAAATCTCCCTCTTACCAAGTTCAAAATGTTCGCAAGTATGGTACATTGGTACATTGGATCATGGTAGGCAGCAGGAATTGGGGTAGGGACATTGACTCGGATAATTAGAAACAACAAGAGAGAGAGGGTCGAGTTACACTCTTATTCCCCCGAGATTAAGTGCAAAAAACAACGTAAGAGTGTATATGGAAAGAGGTACAACCAGCTGGTTGGACTCTTAAATAAAGCTCTGAGTGTTAGTGAGACAAAATCAATCTGATATTAAAATAAAACCCTCACTCACCAACATAGTTGGTGACATGCTTCATCATGGGGTTTTGCCAGTGGTGCCTTGTGCGCCTCTGGTGTGCTTCGACGCTTTTAGTATAGCGGAGCAGCTGCATTCAGATTAGAAAGTGTAGTGTGTGGTAAATCAAGAGTGAGTTAAAAGTCATATGGCGTCTGCCAGAAAATTTTAATGATGGCGTCATAGAGCAATCTAAACCCTCCATACTGTTTGAAAAAGAACAGCGGTGGGTTTACCGCCTATCGACACACCTCCGGGGACTCAATGATATGATCCCGTGGGGATCTGTTTTGAGACGAACTAACTAATGGTGTCTGGACGACTGGATCCCACTGCCCCAGAATTATTTCCCAGAAAAGTCTGAATAGTCCCTATTCACTTTACCTCACTACCCGATTTTCCTTACATCGACAATCATGTCACCAAGAGGGTATTTAATTCCTGCCTGAGTAGGGACGTTACTTACTGCTTTTTCCTGGGGTTCGGGTATATTTCTGAATATTTCTGGATCATTTTTAATCCAATTTTGGGTTTTTGTCTGCGCTTAATCGAGGTTGTCGATAAAGTTTTGAACGAAGGTCAATTGACACATAGTCCTTCTTTTCACTCTAGGACTAGCGATACAGTCCGTTTTCCATGTCTATAGCACGGATGCGTGCGCATACCGGCAGGGGTAGACTCTTCCTGGTTTCCCGCCACGGCTGCCACTATTTAAACGCGAATACTTGCTTTCACCTTGACTCCGGGCTCGGCGGTCATACGTAGGTGAAATTGCCTGGCGGAGGACTTGGACGATGTAAGTACCGCTGTGAAACGATCTATGGTCTCCTTCGAAACGGAACTTTGAGACGTAATGGGTTAAGGGACTATAGGAATTTGACATTTCCCCTTTGTCTCTCTCTACCACAGTTGTTCTGTAGTCCCGCCACCCGTTTGTTTGCCCAAGGAGCACTTCCTCGTCTTCATTTACGTAAGCCTCATTTAAAACAATTTTTATTGTTGTTATGGTTTCGTCTTTCCAAATTATGCCGAAATATTGGGGATTATCCATTGCCCCTTCTAAACGACATATATTTGCATGTGCCAAAAATTTTAAAATTTTAAAAGAGATCACCACAGAGTCAATAAGCCATTTTTTACATACCCAGACTCTTGAGCGAATCGCCCAAATGTTTGTTTGCTCCTAACTGGTTGCAGACTTGTCTGGATGATTTAAAAGAAACTAAGTTCTTGTCCACACGGACTGCCCCGTGTTATATTATGAGCCATGTAAAATCATAGGGACAATATGAATGAGTGTTTGTCTGATATTTGATCTTGTTTTCTGATATACACAGTATACTGAATATTTGTATGTTGATTCTAATATACATACATTTTTTACAGATAGACGAGGTTGCCCTTGAATTAGTGGAAGACCCCTGATGTAACCATGAGTGTATCGGTTCAATTACACCTGAGGTTTGGATAAGCCTTAGCGTGCTTATACCGCCAAGGTGTTTTTTCTCATGATTAGGTCCTGATGAAAGCTTGGTGAAACACAAAAATAAGCTGAAACATGTTGACCATTTGATCATAAGCAGGATTGGCCTGACCAACTTAAAGTCAGGAATTGATATCCACCACCTTTTTAATTTGTTCATATGACGCCATCATTAAAATTTTCTGGCAGATGCCATATGACTTTTAACTCACTCTTGATTTACCACACACTACACTTTCTAATCTGAATATAGCTGCTCCGCTATACTAAAAGCGTCGAAGCACACCAGAGGCGCACAAGGCACCACTGGCAAAACCCCATGATGAAGCATGTCACCAACTATGTTGGTGAGTGAGGGTTTTATTTTAATATCAGATTGATTTTGTCTCACTAACACTCAGAGCTTTATTTAAGAGTCCAACCAGCTGGTTGTACCTCTTTCCATATACACTCTTACGTTGTTTTTTGCACATTGACTCGGATAACAGAGGACAGGAGGGGCATGGAGAGGTGCACCAAACTGACCCTACAGGGCAGGCATCAGGGTTTGCAGCAGCACAATACACCACACAGGGCATGCGGGACGGGAGTGCAGCACAACAATCCATAGAAAGCAATAGGGAGGGGACAGGACCATGCACATGGACAACAGAGAACAGAGGGGAAAGAGGCAAATGGTAGCTAGCTGACCATAATGGACAGACAGGAGAGAAAGCTGCAGCATAACAGTCCATAAAGGGTAGGAGGGACGGATCAGGGGCATTACAATGGAACAGACAAGCCAGGAGGGAGGGAATAGGGGTCTGTACATGGAAACAGAGCAGCAAGTTGACCATGGAGGTCAGGCAGACTGGGCACTAGAAACAAGGCACACCATGGAGAGCAACAATGAAACTATGATGGCATACACACAGACCATGGAGGGAAGGTGGGAGGGGGTCAGGGGCAGCTAGCTGACCACACAGGGAAGGTAGGAGGGGCCATGGCAGCACAGAAGACCATGCATGGCAAGCGGGAGGGTTAGTGGCAGCCCAATGGCTATGATGGGCAAGAAGGAGGGTGCAGGGACATGCACAAAGGAACGTGGAGGATAGAAGGGAGGGTCAGGACCTGGTCACAGACAAGAGAGTTCAGGGGAAGGGGCCTCACAACAGGCCACGCGGGGCAGGCAGGAGGAACAGTTGCAGCACAACAGACCAGGGAGGGCAGAAGGGTGTGGCAGTAAAATGGACCATGGAGGACAGGAGGAAGGGGATAGGGACATGGCATATGGACAGGCAGGGTGGAGGTGGCAGGGACAGGTTACAGTCATCCGACAATGCTAGGCAGGTGGGAGGGAGTGGCAGCTCAACAGAACACTCAGAGTAGATAGGAGTGGCAGGTCCATGGAACATGGTGGGCAAAAAGGATGGAGCTGGGGCATGCACAAAGACATCGGAGAGCAGTGGGAAGGAGAATAGGGGCAGCAAGCTAAGCACAGACGCTAAGCAGGAGGTCAATGATGGGTCATAGAATTGGGCAATGGAGGGCAGGAGGAGTGGACTGGTGCATCATGCTGAATGGAGGGCAGTGGCAGCACATCAAACCATGCATGGCAGGAGGGAGGAGGCTAGTCCATGGATTCAGACAACAGAGGATAGGGAGGAGGTGGATGGGGCAGCAAGCTAACTGTTCAGAGAAGGTGGGTATTAGGAACTCTATTGTTTTTAAAATGTGTGTCTGTGCGAACTACTTAAAATATGAACAAGTATGCAGCATAATCTCACTTTTATTCAGGAAGAAGAGGACGTTTGTGACTGTGACTCCGGGCTCACTTGGCAGAAACACCCCCTGACCCTCCACACCCCATCGCAAAATGTAATGCCCGTGAAAAGGGTAGGTGAACGCAGTGTTATATAGAACATAGTCCTGAGAGCACGATTGAAAATGAAAACTAGATATAGTATATGGTATAAACTATGCACCAAAAAGTGTGATATAAGATGAACCGGGCGTGAAATATAATATGCAATACATTGTGCGCAGTGACAGATTCATTGGAGAGCGCGAGATAGCACAGGCAATAGCGCGTGCTATGCGATATGCGCCTTGTAGTGTAATATGCACAGGGCAGTGTTGTGTAACCTAACTAGTCTCTAAAGTTGTAATATAAAATATGTGCTGGGGAGTGTAACGTTGCATATGCACTGTGACAAAGATATGGATCCCAGATTGTAATATCTATGGCATCGCGCTGTGCGTTATAACATAGGCATCGAGGAAGGCACGTTAGATGGGGCAATATAACCCGTGCGAAGGCAAGTGTGGCATGACATATTCACGGGGTGGTGTTACAGTACACATGGGCTAGAGAGTGTCATAGCATACGCACTAGCTGGTGGAATACAACACAGAGGTGTGTGGCATTCGGCGGGTACTGGTGGGTGTAACACAGCATTGGGCTCAGCCAGGAGCACGCTGTGACTCTCAAGTGAGGTTTTTCTCCTTTCCAGAAAGTAAAATAAAAAGTATTACACATCCGGCTGTGGATGTGTGTTTTATTAACCGTGAGGGGGGTTTCTTGCATTGTTTGGTCGAATTTTTGTTGAATCCCCTTTGAATGGCTTGGTGTGCGTGTGTATTAAATGTGCCCGTCAATAGCTACCCATGTTTGTATAAATAAACGACAAGGGTGTCTACTTGGAGAGTACCCACCGGTGGGGACGCCGGGATTAGGCACGGTAGGGCGTCAGACACGTCAGAGCTTCACTAGCGGTGTAAATACATTTCACGTGGATTCATTGTATGCATAGTCGCCTTTTAATGAATATCATGCAAACCGTCATGGTGATAGCTACATACGGTTTGTCCAGCATGTCCTAGGTGTTTCTATAAATATATATTTTTTAAAAATAATAAAAAACAAAGGCCGGCGCCGGGGGATGGGGTCCCCGGGGCCATAAGTGGCCTGAGGAGGGGGGCAACGCAGCCCCCTACTAAAGAATTTTTTTTTTAAAAAGGCCATGACCCGGGGGTTGGGGTCCCCGGGGCGGATTAAGGCCTTGGGAGGGCCAAATTTATTTTTTTCCACAAAAAAAAATTAGGGTGCAGGCCCTGGGCGATGGGGTCCCCAGGGCCAATAAATTAGAAAAAGAAGGGGGGCCACACAGCCTCCTTCTTAAAAAAATAAAATAAATAAAAGACCGGCATCCCGCCGGAGGCCACGCCCCTTCCTTGCAGCACTCTGCAAATGCGCCCCCTGGCCAGTTGTAAGTTGGGGAATTAATTCCCCTTCAATACTGAGGGTCCCTGAGGGCCAACTAGCCCAACAGGTATCTCCAGTATGCGCCAGGGAGCTGCGTTGCAGACAGGTGATCTGAGGCCACGCCCTTTTTTACACCTCTATGCAAAGCAGCTCTGTGGCGCTTACTGGAGGTAGCTAGTGGGCTAGTTTGACCCTAGGGACCCTTAGGATTCATGGGGACTTAATCTCTCAACTTAGAACGGCCACAGGGCGCGTTTACACAGTGGTGAACGGAGGTGACGGGGCCTGAGGTGACTTGTGCAAACACGCCCTGTGGCGCGTTTTAAGTTGGGGAAATAATTCCCTTTCAATCCTGAGGGACCCTGGGCGCCAACTGGCCCACCAGGTGCTTCCAGTAAGCGCCACTGCTCTGCGTTGCAGAGAGGTGGTGCAGGCCGTGCCCCTTTTTACACCTTTCTGCAATGGTGCTTACTGGACGTACCTAGTGGGCTATTTTGCCCCTAGGGACCCTCAGGATTCAAGGGGACTTAATCTCCCAACTTAAAAAACGCCACAGGACGTGTTTACACAGCGGGGAAGGGAGGGGATGGGGCCTGAGGTGACGTGTGCAAACACGCCCTATGGCACGTTTTAAATTGGGGAAATAATTCCCCTTCAATCCTGTGGGCCCCTGGGGGTTAACTAGCCCACCAGGTGCTTCCAGTAAGCGCCACTGATCTGCGTTGCAGAGAGGTGGTCCAGGCCGTGCCACTTTTTACACCTCTCTGCAACGCAGCTCTGTGGCGCTTACTGAATGTACCTAGTGGGCAAGTTGGACCCTAGGGACCCTCAGGATTCAAATGAACTTAATCTCCCAACTAAAAATGGCCACAGGGCGTGTTTACACAGTGGTGAAGGGAGGGGATGGGGCCAGAGTTAACGTGTGCAAACAGGCCCTGTGGCGCATTTTAAGTTGGGGAAATAATTCCCCTTCAATCCTGAGGGACCCTGGGGGCCAACTAGCCCACCAGGTGCTTCCAGTAAGCGCCACTGCGCTGCGTTGCAGAGAGGTTGTCTAGGCCGTGCCCCTTTTTACATCTCTCTGCAACGCAGCTCTGTGGCACTTACTGGAGGTACCTAGTGGTCTAGTTGGACCCTAAGGACCCTCAGGATTCAAGGGGACTTAATCTCCCAACTAAAAACGGCCACAGGGCGTGTTTACACAGTGGGGAAGGGAGGCGATGGGGCCTGAGGTGACGTGTGCAAACCCGCCCTGTGGCGCGTTTTAAGAAGTAGTTTTAATCCCCTGCCCTATTATATACTAGGGGCTTACAGAGGAGGTCATGCTAATCACGGGGGGACCCCAACGCATAGAGTTCCCTAGTGTATGTAGGTGTTTTCACTGTATTCTGAGTGTCTTTTAACATAGCACTGGCTCTAGGACTGGTTAGTCAGACTCAGTTACCACCAGTATCCGTCTGAAAAAGTTGAGGGAACAAGATGATTTTGCAACAAGGCTTCTTACTGCTCTTCTGTTTGTTCTTTCTGCACGTTATCCTTCTTCCTGCACTTTTCTTCGTCTTTGAGGACTTCTGTTGCTTCTTTCTGCATTTCTTTTTTTTCTTTCTGTGCGTTTTTTCTTCTTTCTTCACATGTCCTATCTCTGTATGCATAGTTAGAAATTAGGTTTCAGGCACGTTATAGTTAGGAATTAGCATTTAAAAAACCTTAGAAATTCACTGAAAAAAACATAGGTTTCAGGGGCGTTATAGTTAGCTGGACTTTTCACTCGTACAAAACCATTGAAATTCCCCCGTTATAGTTAGTTCAGCTAACTATAACTCGCGCGCCCGCAAAGCACTGCTGATGACATCACATATTACATCACTCATGACATGGTCAGTGACATCACTCATGACATCACTGATGACATCTTAAATGACATCACTGATGACATCACTGATAACATCATCCTTGTGATAGAGTGGCAGACCTCCTCTCCCCCTAATATAACCTTTGATACACACATTCAAAAATAGAAACTAAAATTTTCAAAACAATGGGCATACCAATACCAGTTACAACAACCTATTCAGTAATTCTAAGATCCACATACACATTCACTCATTCACCAACAGTCCTATACAGTCACTCATACATGTACTCACTCATCATATGTACTCATACACCTATACATCCTGTTACACAACGCCACTCATCCATAGAGTTACTCACACACATGGTCACTCATGCTAATAAAGAATCAAACATCCATTTACTTGCATATACAGTTATACACACCACCACACTTACTTCTACAGAAACTTACACATACTTAGTCTTTTAAACAATCACTTATAGAAACACATACTTATTCATAAAGGAACTCTTTCAATCTCTCACTCTGACATATACTCACTTATATACACCAATAGTCACATATACTAGTTCAAAACATATGTAGTTACTCATAAAGACACAATTGAGACAGTCATTCACTCACTAACACACCCATGCACACACTCATCCGCCCATACAGTCCTGCACACATGCTGTCTTTAACACATACAAACAGTGAGTCACTCATTCATGCACCTATGCACTACGTATTACCCCCCCACCGAACCATATAGACACTCAGACACTCATACTGATACTCAAAAAACAACTAATAACCTATATAGACACTCATGTAGCTACTCACCAACCCATGCAGCCACTTATACACAAAGTGAGAGACTGATACAGATATTTACATATTTAAACATTACTCACTAAGCCATGTATTCACTAAGATACACTTAATCAGTCAGTGATACAATCAATTTTTCAAAAACAAATCATCCATTTAGACACTTATATGCCCATGTATTCTTCCATCGACCTTGAGATATACATAAATAAAACATATGTAATTTTCAGAAAAACACACATTCACTGGATGATGTCATCAGTGATGTCATCAGTGATGTCATTTGAGATGTCATCAGTGATGTCATGAGTGATGTCACTGACCATGTCATGAGTGATGTAATATGTGACGTCATCAGCATTGCATTGCGGGTGCGCGAGTTATAGTTAGCTGAAGTAACTATAACGGGGGAATTTCAATGGTTTTGTATGAGTGAAATGTCCAGCTAACTATAACGCCCCTGAAACCTATGGTTTTTTCAGTGAATATATATATATATGTATATATATTCAGCAAAGGTTACAGGGACGTTATAGTTAGGTTTAGATTTTACACACACAAAACAATAGAAATTCAGCTTTTATATTTAGAATTATTTCAAGTAACTATAACTCGTGCCTTTAAGTTTAAGGTAACTGTAACTTGCGCCCTCACCATACACAGTTTCCTCATCAATAATTTTCCAGCAAATGTTAGAGTGATAATAACAATGATGTCATGGAGATGTCATGAGTGATGTAATGTCTGGGGTGATTACCAGTGCATGGCGAGGGCACGAGTTATGGTTTTCTTAGGGACAAGTTATAGTTACTTGAAATAACTCTAACTATAAAAGCTGAATTTCTATGATTTTGTGAGTATAAAATCTGAAACTAACTATAAAATCCCTGTAATCTTTGATTTTTTAGGGAGTTTCTATGTTTTTTTTAATTCTCTTTATAATGTCTCAGTAACCGGATTTTTCAGTGAATTTCTAGAGTATTTTTAAAAGTGATATGCCCATCACAATAGACAATTGGAGGGGCAAAATGGAGGCCCTGGCTTGGCATTGCGCTGTCCCAACCCAAGCTTGCTTCTCTTGCCCCCATCTTCCTTCTCATGCATTGTTCAAGTCCATGCCCCTGTTTTACCAGTGGGGTTCAATCAAGCTGGCTTTAGGTGTGCCATAGATAAGATTGTTCGTGCTCTTGCTTTTTTTGAGAACAGGGTGGGAGGCTGCAGAAGAACACAAGGGAACCATTTGACAGGATTTTCCTTTTGAAAGTATATGTTTTACTGAGAATGTCAGACTTCATTCTCATATGGCTTAGAAAGATAGTGTGAATTTACAGAAAGTATGCTATCATTTCAGCTTCTGGAGCACCATCCATATTGTCTATGGGAAAATCATAAGAAAACAGCTTTCTCTCAACCATGATCTATGAAATATCAGCAGAAAGCTTTTTCACAGGGTAAAATCACTTTAGAACACATCACAATTCTAAAAATGAGTATGGTACCATCAATAATGATTTATATTGCAACTAAAATCTGTTGTCACCCTTTGTACGTTGTCCTTTTTGTAACCCTCAATACCTGCCATTCACTACAATGCATTTCAATGAGGACCATGCCTCAGAGTACTGTAAGTGCAGCAACAGCATGTTGTCCATGTTGTGGTCATATAATAAAGGGGGATCAATTTGGTACCCCCATATTTGCCCGTTGGGGTCTGGGTGTGCTTACCCTGCCTACTTACATATTTTCTTTATTCATTTTCAGGATACAGGGACCAAGTCCCTAAGTCTTGTAATTACTGCCAAAGCATATTGTTCAGGTTGTCACCAACCAACCAGGATTGACTAGTCTCCTTTAAATTGTCCAATCAGAGCATACATGAACACCAACTGTCCAGATATACAAATGTGTTTTTCCTTTAATATATAAAAAACTAATGATTGGATTTACACCAAATAACATAAATCGTGCTTTCTGGACCAAAAGCTACCTTTTGTCCAATTGGTGTAATTCCGTCCAGTGGTTCGGGCTGTAGGCATGTCTAAAATCTAAATGGGAATTAACATGGAAAACACACTTTGTTTGACCCCCCCTATTTTTCGTCCCCCTCTTGATGGAACAACCTGAAACGTTCCATGCACAACAAGACCCAACTTGACACATTTTTTAGAGAGTTTCATGAAGATTCATCAAACGACGCTAATGATATAGCCAAGTCAAAAAACACTTATTCTATGGAAACTAATATATTTCAACCATTTTAAAGATAAGTATTTAAATAAGAAAATAAATATTCTCACTCCAGTCTGTGCAACAGTAGGGAAAGTGTTGGCCTTCAGAAGAGTAACATTTACTATTCCCCCTGTGAAACAATAGAAAAAGCGATGGACTTCTGAGGGGTAAATTTATTATTCCACCCATCCAGTCTGTACAACAGAAGGAAAAGCATTGGAATTCAAAGCGGTAAAATGTACTATTCCCCTCACAGTCTGTGCAACAGTACGGAAAGGATTAGTGTTTAGAGGGGTAAAGTGTACCATTACCCTCACAGTTCTTGCATCAGTAAGGAAAACATCAGAGTTTAGAGGGGTTACATTTACTATTCCCACTCTAGTCTGTGCATCAGTAGGGAAAGTACTTCATTTCAAACACAGAACGTACTTTAATAACCCTATTAGTTTCCCTGAAATATGCAAATCCCAACATAAAAATTATATATATAAAATTAAAAAATGATTAGGCAATTTACATACTTATTTAAAAACGTAATAATTATTTGGGATTTTTTAAAAATAATATTAAGTTATTACTTAGTTAAGTTCCTAGGCTATACTCCCACAATCCTAGCAGTCCACCCTTAAAATATAAGTAGAATAAAGAAGTATAACACCATAAACATATTTATTAATCAATTAAATAATTATTAATAATGAAAAATTTATTTTTAATTAATTATTACCTAATTAACTCCCAATCCTATACCCCTACAAAACCAACAGCTTGCATCTAAAATATAACTTCAAATAATATTATATACAAAATGTACATGATTAACATTCAATTAAATATTAATAATACATTCATTACCTAAGTAACAGGTAATTAACTAGTTAATAATAAGTTCAAAATGAATTATAAGTAATTATACTTAATTAACTTCCCATCCTGTTCCCCGACAAACCTCACAAACCAGCTATAGCACCATAATTTACTATAAACAATTACCTTAAAAATTACAAATCACTTAAAATTACAAACTATATTTAAAAATGTTGCCAAAATTTCTACAAACAATATTTAACATCTAAAATTAATATATGAAATAAAACACATAAAGATAAGTAAAAAACATGTTTTTTACAAATATATAATTGTGAAAAGAAACAACACAGATTTTCTTGTAAACAATATTACTTACTTAAAAATCGATATTTTTGTCAATGATATCCCTGGATCATGATATTCATGTATCACAATATTTCAAACTCAATATTTCTGTAAATAGATATTTCTAAATCTATATTTTGTCCGAATGGCGATAGATCACGTCCTTCCTCATGGGAAAAACCCAGAGAATCAACAGATAGAAAACCCAGCAAGACAACATAGCCAGATTCCATGGTCTCAGCATCATCTCCTACGCAGGTGACACCCAATTCATCCTTTCATTCACCGACCACCCTTCCACCACCAAAACCAACTCCCACAGATGCATGATAAGTTTTGCTAACTGGATGGAAGAGAACTGCCTGCAGCTGAACACAGACAAGACTGAAGTTCTGATCTTTGGCAAGAGCAGCAACACATGGAACAACTTCTGGTGTCATTCAGAACTGAGACCTGCACCCACTCCCTCTGAACACGCCAGAAACCTCTGAATCATCATTTACATGAAGCTCACCATGAAATCGCAGATCAACGCTGTCTTCTCTGCTTGATTCTTCACCCTGACCATGCTACACAACATCTTCAAGTGGCTACCCCTCCAAACGAGATGCACTGTGACACAGAGCCTCATCAACAGCCGATTGTACTATGGCAAAGCCCTCTATGCAGAAATCACTGCACACCTCCTACAAAGACTTCAGCACATACAGAATGCCAAATAGCAGTAAAGCTTGACTTTTGGTCTAAGTTTTCCTTTGTGAATACCCAAACGAGGTAAATTTGGACTTTTGATCTATTTGCCTTTGTGAATACTAAAGAGCAGTAAAGTTAGACTTTTGGTCTTAGTTTTCCTTTGTGAAGACAGAAGAGGAGCAAAGTTAGACTTTTGGTCTAAGTTTTCCTTTGTGAATATAGAAGAGTAGTACACTTACACAAAAGTGTTAGTTTACCTTTGTGGAACGGGCTCTATGTTTCGGAAGCTCTGTCATTTTTAGAGTTTTGTTTCTGGATTCTTACAACCAGATCAAACAACAATATTTGATTGGGGGTTAATAATTTCCAGAGAATGCAAGAAACAAATGTTTGCTCCATCATCAAAAGTAGTTTTGTTCTGTATTATTTGATCACAAAAAATGTGTTATAAAATGAGATATGAAAATGTTAGCAAATTGGCATGATGAATCTCAGACAAAATGAGCAAGGCAATTTGTTAAGGGTGTATTTATTTATAGCATATACATTGCCATATATGCAACACAGGTAGGTAGAATATCTTTTTTGTATCATGTTGAATTATCAGAATACATTTCTCCATGATATTTTCAGAAATATAAAACAACTTTGAACATTCAGCTGACACCTATTTTGATCATTAGGGGATTTTCCCCAGAGATTTCACAAGGCTGAAACAAAATGCAGGTAAAACAGATGAATGAATATCATAAAGTCATAAATGGTTCAATGCATGTTCACTCACTGACACACTTGAGATAAAAAATTTATGTGATAAAGAAAACCGGATTACACCAACCATGATTGAATGAGTAATGAGTACTCTGCTTGTACATGCAAAGTTATCTTGTTAAAGTTCATCATCACACTACTCTGGGGTATATTCACAAGAACCTGTGATAACTACTGCAAGAGTAGCGTAACGCAACTTTCAATATCGCAGCCCATCACGGGAAACTAACCCCGTGACAACGTGAGATTCACAACAAGGCGGCAGCATGCGATAGTCTGCAGAAAACGCGGACAATGTCGTGATAAAACCACCTTGATGGAGATAAAAACACAAACCACAACACCAAAAAACCTGCGATGGGCCAAAACACGATGAGGAAATCAGCGATAAACAGCTCCAGGCCTGCAACACACACCTGGCAGGTGGGAAAAATCCCCATAAAAGCAGAAAAAACACCCACACACAAACTGACCTACACCCAAGCACCATGGAGGCTGCCGGAGCAGGCGCAGAGGACGAGCGCAACCCCACAAGCACCCCGGATGACCAGCCTGGGACCCAGGGGGCAGGGAAGGGCAAGGACAAGAAGACGAGGAAGACGAATTTCAGTCCGCAGGCGAACAGCATCATTGTCTCGGAGGTGATGTAACACCATCAACAATTCTTCCTCACCTCCAACGTTTCACTGGGCACCAAAACTGGAAAATGGCGGGACATCGTCGACAAGGTGAATGCCATCGGAGGGCACAAGTGGACAATGGACGAGGTCAAGAGGCGATGGAATTACATCAAGCGGAAAACCAAGGAGAAACTCTCTGCCAACTAGAATGCAGCAATGCAGACTGGAGGTGGGGGCCCAGCGCCACAGCTGGAGCAGGATGACATGTAGGAGCTGGTGTCGACAGTCGACAGTCATCAGTGTGGAGACTCTGGCCGGAGTCAGGGGACCAGACACTGCTTGACAGGACACAACACAACCGCGACAGACTGAGTGACCACCAGGTACTGGGCGGACGGGTGGAGATGGGCACAATGGCACACATGCACAATCAAGCACAGCACAGTGCACACCCACAATGACTCTGGGTCATCGCCAGACTGTCACAATGTACAATGCCATGCTGTCTGAATGTCAAACTGTACCATGAGTCTACACACATTTGGACACATAGTAATACACCATCTCCCCTTCACATCGCAGGGGCACTGTCAACACCGCCTTCAGAGCAGTCCCAGACACTCTTCACGGATGACGAGGAGGACAACGCCAGCATCCACACCCAAACCATCCAAGACATTATTAACTTCATCCGCCACTCACCTCCAGGCTCAGGGCAGCCCAGCTACATTGATGAGACCCCACCCACCACCCAAACCACCCAGCAGAGGCACCCACAGCCCGGCACCCTCCCAAGACCTCCAGGACCAACACATGGCCTTCCAACGCCGTGTGCTGGAGTGCTAGATGGAGACGGCTCATCAGGTGTAGGTGGGCTTCGGCATCATGACTGCCAAACTGTACACCATCCTTGGGTGTCTATGTCCGCCCCATGGTCTCCAACGAGCCCTGACTGACATCGCTGGAGTCATGACGCAGAGAGTAGAACAGCTGTCCACTCAGAGTGGCTCCAGCGATACCAGCCGTGAGCTGGCACACATACGGAGGCTCATGGAGGACATGGTGCGGATGGAGGTGGAAAGGATGGCAGCCACCACTGCACATCATCGAAATGTAGCTCGGATCTATCATGCCCTACTGACCTTCACCATGGCATTGCCGCCACAAGGTGTGGCGCTGATGAATGCTGCTGCCCCCACACCATCCACATTCCTGCCCCCTGGTGTGTCAGTGCCTCCCAGTGCGGCAGCCGGATCCACTCAGGCCCCTGATTTGTCAGTGGCAGACAGTGCAGCAGGCATATTCACTCAGGCCCCTGATGTGTCAGTGGCACACAGTGCGGCAGCCAGTTCTGCAACACCCACAGGTGGGGCAGGTCTCACACCGGGGATGAGGACATGGATGTGACTGTGGTCATAAGGACCAGGCACTATCATTCATTACCGCCACCTGGCCTGTGTCTGCTTGGTCCCGCACATGGCCTCATGATCTTCCACTGACCCACGATACACTCCGCTGCACTCACCTTGGACAGCAACATGGACCTCCATTTTTGGATTGGTGAATGATGACACAGAGACCAGGCTGCGTACTGTCCCTTTCCCTTCAGCAGGACTTGTCATCCCCGGATGGACTCTGGCTGGCCCTACACGGGGCCATATTGTGCAGTGTGCTGGTCATTGCCCTGAACCGCTCCAGCTGCATAACAGCACTGGATGTGCAATAAACATCCATTGACACACTGCTGTGTCATGTCCATCATCAGTCATGTATGCATGTGTGCATGAATGTAGGGACAGTGATTTTCCTTGCAGAGGAAGCTACATTGCACTTTGTGTACAGGGTCCCATGGACACTACAACTGGGACACACATATCACTCACTTCCTTGTCCGGACATGGACTGAACCACGCCCAGAGCCCATGTGTCATTGTGGCAAGCCCTGCGCTGGTCCGGCGTATGGCAGGCCAGACCACCCGGCTTACACTGCGAGGGGGGCCCTCATTGCTTCCTGTCACAGGCGAACTTGTGTGTGGTCTGCAGGCCACTGGTCTAGTTGTCAGCATCTCACAGCCACTCCCTGAGGGCAGGTGTGCACACACACCACACCCATCCGGCACAGGCGTCACAAGCCATGTGACTCCGCCAACATACGGGGCCAACGACATCACATTCTCCTCTGCCCATGGTGACTGGATGACAGACGCCACGGTTCCCAATTATGAAGGGCACAAGAGTTTTGTTACGCACAGTGTTAGTGGCAACCCAGGCCTGCGTACGGCACAGGCCGACCACCACGTGGCCCTGACTGGGGTTGCACAGGGTTAGTGGCAACCCAGGCCTGCGTACGGCACGGGCCGACCACCACATGGCGCTGACTGGGGTTGCACAGGGTTAGTCGCACCCGGTGCATTGTGGCAGGCACACGCACCCCCCATGGGACGGTGACTCTAGGTGCACTAAGTCAGTGGCACCTTAAGCTGCTGAGCGGGTGGGCACCCTGCGATGATGCCCCGTCCCGGAAGTCCGGGCAACTCAGGTTTTGTGTGCCCTGCTGGTCTGCAGTGTAGGCCAGAGCCAGCAGGCAGCGCGGGACTACCGCCACGTGGCCTCGCTTCTGAGTCACAGACTTAGTGGCACCCATTGAGCTGATCGGGTGTGCAAAAGACACACAATTGATGTACGTAATGCTGAACAAATCAAAACTGAGTGGCTGTGCAGCCTGCGATGTTGCCAGGTGCACTGGTATGTCCTTAGTCATGGAGTATTCAAGACCCAGCAACACACGGGAGACCTGGTGGCCTGCAGAGCGTGGCTGCATGGTGTGGAGGGTGCCATGCCCGCAGACCCCGGTCTCGTGGCTTGCAGCGGCACGTGGTGGGACATCCAGTCTCCACGCCAGTGGCGGAAGGTGAGCAGTGAGGCCTGGGTGTGCATGGGATGGCATGCTCTGTGGGCGGCGGGTGCCTATGTGATGCCTCTGCCTGGGTGTGCATGGGCAGACAGGTGCTGTTGTCTTGTGCGAGTGTGTGTACTGTGCCAGTCATGTATCTGGACTCTGTTTCAGATGACGGCTCTGACTCAGATGTGTGACCTAATGGACTGCACTACTTGCCGGCAAGTGGTTGGAAACACACCGGTGGCAGCAGGTGAGCAGTGTGGCCTGGGTGTGCAGGGACGGCTCTCTCTCTTCTTCTCTCTCTCTCTCTCTCTCTCTCTCTCTTCTTCTCTCTCTCTCTCTCCCCCTCTCTTCTTCTTCTCTCTCTCTCTCTCTCTCCCTCTCTTCTTCTCTCTCTCTCTCTCTCCCTCTCTTGTTCTCTCTCTCTCTCTCTCACCCTCTCTTCTCTCTCTCCCCCTCTCTTCTTCTCTCTCTCTCTCTCTCTCTCTCTCTCCCTCTCTTCTCTCTCTCTCCCCCTCTCTTCTTCTCTCTCTCTCTCTCTCCCTCTCTTCTTCTCTCTCTCTCTCTCTCTCCCTCTCTCTTCTTCTCTCTCTCTCTCTCTCTCCCTCTCTTCCGCTCTCTCTCCCCTTCACTCTCTCTCTGTCCTATGATATGCGCAGGACACACCTTCGCATCATGTTTTTTGTCTTGCAGGCTGTGACCTACAGACTGTACCGCGGGGAGGCACCATGTGTCTTCATTTCATTTCGGTGTTCATTTTAATAAAGTTTTATTTGTTGCTTCGAAAGCGAATGTGTGATGCTCATTTCTGCGATGACATGCATTTCAACTGTTGTAATTGTGCGACATCATGCAGATTATATTGTACGTGTTTTTGTGTAGATGATGAGGCTTGTCTTGGGGGGTTTGCCAGGTAGTGGTGGTCCGGGGGGTGGTGTCGGTGGGTGTTGTGGCCCTCTTGGGTGTCCGGGCCGCATGATGTGTGGCTCAATGGCATCTGTTGTCCTTCCGATGTGGCACTGGGCTGGTCTCCCTTTTGTGGTGCCGGCTGCCGTCCGACTTAGCACCAGGAAATCTACACCTGCTTGACCTGGTGTTAACGCGCCTTTTCGGCGGTTTTGTGTTCTTATCGCCGATCTGTCTGGTCGTTGAGAATGGTGAGGAGTGGTGTGGTCGCGGCTTTTGGCATGGGAACGCCCACTCTGCATCTCATTAGCGATAGTTGCAGGATCCTCTGTGGCGATGATTTTTGAGGCTGCTATCGCGGGAAAACTGGTGCTGTGGGCTGTTAGCACCAGCTTGTGAATGGGGAGGTAAATTTATCACGACTTTGGCTGCGATAAAGAGCCGTTAATTCAGCGATAGCTCCTTGTGAATATGGCCCTCAATGTATTATCCATCCAGTAGTTACACACATATCTAGCGCTTACAGCAGGTAAGAGTGTATATAGGTGAAGTAAAGATCCTTTAGATTAGTTTCTAGTCATAATAAGAAGAAGAAGAAAAAGGAGACCTTTCAAATACCAATCCTGATGCAGTACTAGTAGCATTGGGCATGCTCAATATTACTCATTGGTAATTTCCAAGAACAGCTTTATAATAAAGCAAAATGCTGATGCTGATAGAGGAACGTTGGACCACTTCAGCACGTTAGCACACTGTTCCATTAATTTCAACCGTGAAATACTGTATCCCTCTTTTTAGCTAGTGCCTTTACATGTGTCTGAGTAGGCTAACTATGTTACAATGACTCCGAAAGTTGTACTATGCTTCACTGGTGGATGTTTACTGACTTGATGCATGTGGTTGTGCCAAACGAAGAACTGTGCATTCCGGTTTCCGTGAACGCATGTGTTTTTTTTACTCTGTCTGTTTGTGTTAATTGGTACCGAGAATACATTTACATTAATAGGCTACTCACTCTTAAAATAAAAAGTTAACTTTTGCAACAAATGACTTTACCATTTAAGCCAAACAAGCATTATCTATGGCATCTCACAAGTATCTTGAAAAAGAAAATACACTTCTCAGTAAAACATTATAAAGAAGTCAAAGCCAGTATATGTGGCTTAATGCATATTACTTTAGTTTTTGATGCACCCTATATCTAGCAATGAAACAGTTATCCATCCAATAGTTTATTTATTTATAATGCGATTAGAATGCACGGCAGCCGGGTGATGTTACTCTTGAGAATAATGGATGCAAAATACCTTTTCTATCCTACTCATGAAAAATAAACAGCATACAATGAAGCAATCTTCTATGATCATAAACAGCTTTCTGCACCTAGGAAGTGTTTCACATAGCATTGGCAACCAAAGTGCTTGCGAATATTACGGGTTACTTGATCACACATTTGGCAAATATTCTGTCTGCCTGTTTCTAAGAAGTGCTAATGGATTTAAAATAGGCGGGAAATACGGTCACATATCTGACGAACAACCCATCTGACAAAATCTCAATCCTAGGGCCCTCATTGCAAGCAGTATGATTAACTGCTATGTGTAACTGCTGTTACTGCACATATGGCGAGTATATGTCATAAACCTTGGGAGGTCGGACCTGCTAAGCTCTTATGGAGGAAATGCTGATATTTAAATGAACTTGTAGATTTTGGTTCTGTAGGCATCACTCTGAAAAGTCTTAGGGGCATATCAACAACAACCGGCGAAAATTATCGCTCAGCGCTCTTAGCGTGAGGATAATTATCGCCGGCTAGCGTGAATTTTTATCGCTGAGATAGCGTGCTATTAGCAACGCTTATCTCAATAGCGATAAAAATCTACACGCTAACAGGCTAACGTGTGATTATCGCTGGAAACCCAGCGATAATCACACGTTACCTTGTTGATAGGGACAGGCAAACTTAGCCATGATATCCTCCTTCCATAGGATATCATGGCTAAGTCTGAAAATTAGCAGACGTAAAAAAGCAGCGTTAACCCAGGTTAGCGCTGCTTTTTTTGTCTCTAACAGGGTTAGCGACATTCTTGATAATAGGAGAAATGTCGCTTAGCGACATTTCTCCTATTATTCTACTCTGGAACGCCCCCTTTCCATCTCATTAGAGATGCAAGGGGAAGCATAGAGTAAAAGGGTGCTAACATGCAAATTTGCGTGTTAGCACCCTGTTGTTGATAGGGCGCTAGTTTTATCTCTGCTTTTTTGGCTTTTAAAGCCAAAAAAGCAGAGATACAGCCCTTGTTGATATGCCCCTTAATTGGGTGGTATTTATCGCACCTGATAAATTCTGACTCCGGTTCGGATTTTATCAGGTGCAATAAATATCACACTAATTACCAGCCCATTGGTAATGAGGCCTGAGTCGGGCTCCCCTCTCTTTGAACTTGTCCTTCAAGTGACTCACCGGTGATCAACTAACAGACGCGTCCTGAAAGACACCGAAAAACAAACAGCGATCAAATTAACTTAATAATCTGAAAAGAAACACGGTCTGCGATTCTACAGTAAGTTTTACTGACTGTCCTTGTCTTCACATTGTCGGTAAGGTCCCACGGCAATGGCCCTGGTGTTTGCCTTACATATTGTTTAATGCCATTCATTTAAAAAAATTGGTCTGGGTGTTCCTATTCCCTTTTGTACTGGATACACTTTTTCCATTTGGCCCTACCCTATTGAATGGATCATAAAAAAAATATTAATTTTAATTTGAATTTTAAATTCGATGGGGTGAGGGAGCGCTCTGCTTGCCCTCACTTCACCTTGTCCGTCCTAAAGCCGTGACTTACTTCAATGCGTACATTAAAGCATGCTGCTAAAGGCTTTGAAAAGTTTACATTTATTTTTCAACACTATTCGCTCGAACTCGGCATCGTCTGTCAGTTAATTAGAAGTTCTGCTTTCTCGCTGTCTGACATTGTTTATTTTGCTTGCTTGAACCTCACTTGAAACCCAATTAAATGTTATTTTAACATAATTTAATTCATCTCGCACGGACAGGCGTAGCCTCCAATAGACCCCTGTCACTGTAGCAGCCTCATTATACACATTTAGAGCCAGGATCTGTGTATAATAAGCCTGGAATGTCAATACAGTGGCCTCCAATTGATCAGAGGCCTGCCCTCTGACATCAGTAGGTTTTTCCGAGGATGAGAAACTAAAATTGTGTTTTTACATTTTCCCCTGCAAAATGAAGAAAATAAAGATGCATTTTGTGGTCTGTAGTGTTTAGCTATTTTACTGGTCAAAGTAAATCTTTGAGGGAGGCAGATGTAGCTTGTGTGCAAGGATGTGCAGGGGTATCTCAGACAGGATTTGTGCTGGTTAAATATGTGTTGATAAGATTAGGGCTGGGCCTGTGGACCCACAAACAGTGAGATGTGGCCAAGTTTCCAAAATGCATAAACTGCATCATGCATAGAATGTCTATTTGAGTTAATTTTCTCCTCAATATTAATTGTGGCTAACCATAGAGAGTGAATGCATTTTAATTGTTGGTGGCATGACAAGCTAAAGCCTATATTTGTTTTTATGGTGCTTCGCTAACATCAGATTGCTCTTTGTTGTTATCGCCATTTGCTTATGTGTAGATGTATATGAAAATATTTTGAGCGGCTCAAAATGTAAGGTCGTTCCCTTCCCATAAAAATGTCATGCAAGGTCAGCGGTTCCAAACTTCAGCATTTACAGTTCTTTCTTTTTTCCCACCTTTTGGAACTTTGCCGATCATTAGACATACCTTCCACTGCTGACGGACTCAGACTGACTTCTTCCCTTCTACACTATACCTAAGTTCCAATACTAAGACAGCTAGAAATAATATAACGTATGATGATTAAACTATTGGCCATTAAAGATGCTTTCTTATATTGTAGACATGTCATGATGCACTGTAATATTACATGTTACAAATTGGTGGAGAGTTCAAAAAAGAAAACATAATAGCACTTTTTGAATTAAAGAACAATTAAATTTATATCTGGAACAGATCAATACAATTAATTAATTTAATTAGTTCTTCATTTTCATTTTGCATATGTTACATTATTTCCAAAATGCAGTGCTGCTTGTTTAAATGTACTTGCTGTAGTACACTTAATCTCAAATAAAAGAGAGGGCCCCCCAAGGAAACCAAAGGGACAGGGCACCAAATTGACAATAGTCAAATAAACAATTCCCTTTGGGTATTTTGCAAAGAGTCCAATGTTAAATCATACACCATTCATCCCAGACATACCAATATCACCAAGGAATACTAGTGGCTTATAATTTCAAAAGTATGAAAAATGTATTTTATAAAAGTTGGTTAAAATAATATACATAAAACATACATATGGTAAAACAGTGAATATTAGTGAGACCAACCTGACTAGCTCTCTGTTTCATTTCAGAGCGGCTCACCCAAATATTTCACAAGATCATGCACGTTGTTACAAAACATCACACAAATACATTCGTAAAATAGGAGATTATCATAGACTAGTTTTTTTGTCATTATTGCACACTAATCAAACAAAAATTCATTGGTCACACCCCTATTACGAACTATATTTCGTTTGTCCAAGATAAAGTTGATTTGGTGCTTTCTATAAAAAGCGACGCGTTTCGGTGGGTTTAAGTAATCCAACCACCTTCTTCAGGAAAGAACTTGATCCCTCCCACAACTTCCAATCAGTAACAATGATGTGGTATCAATTCAACAGAAGCTCTTGGTAACTCGCTCCTCAAAATTAGTAAACTGTCTCCTTAAGATCCAATGCCACAAATCAGTTTCTTAGGTATGCCCATCAATGTAGAGCTTACTCAGTAGGGCTTAGAACTGGTCCTAATGAGTTCAGTGTCCTCTTGATTAAAAGAGATCAGTATTTTCTGTTCTGTAGGGTCGGGATTAAAATACATATAACCTCTATAAGGAGGAGTCAGATTGGATATTTTTTAACCAACTTTTATAAAATAAAAATATTCATATTTTGTAAATACAAAGCAACTAGTATTCCTTGGTGATATTGGTATGTCTGGGATGAATGGTGTATGATTTGACATTGGACTCTTTGCAGCATACCCAAAGGGAATTGTTTATTTGACTCTTGCTGTAGTACAGCCAAACAATTTCAATATAGTCACTTTCCATTCATATAAAGTGTAATAATTGGTTTCGTTAATGTTGTACAGCCAACACGTATTTTGGGGTTTAAAGTGAACAGCTGCTTTTTCAGGGCTGTTAAAATTAATATTTGCAAAATAATTACAAAAATCTTATTAATTAATACAATTTAAAAAAAGCATACAATCTTAAAAATAGACAGCAATTTTCTCAAATTCATGTACATTTATTTACTTAAAAATGAAACGGTGATCATACAAGCAAAGAAGATTGAACAACAAAGGTGTCATTACAACTAACCATTCATTTAATTATCATTTGATCTGAAGCAAACAACATTTTGTCAATGTATTTGAATTATTTTTTTTTTAATTCTGGGTTTGGAGTGCTTACATATTCCCTTACTACTCCAAATGCATCCACTTGCCTTAATCACATCTCCTCAAATTAGTTGACTGGATTGATAGAGAATCAAACTCTCAAGTCATTCAATCAGGACTACTTTCTTGTGTTTAACTATTTCACTGTACTCAAATGCATTTCTACTAACACAAAAATCACTGTGTCTAACTCAACAAATGCTGGGTTTGGGATTCTACCATTCTCTAACCAATTACAGTGATCAGCTTACCTTAATCAAATCTCATTACAAGATAGTAAATTAGAAATATGCTTCCAAAAATTGCGAAAGTTCTTTGTTAGTTCCACATCAAGTAATTCTTCCAAAACAAGCTGATTATAAAATACTCTATATATTGCCAAATAATTAGAAAAGCAGAAACAAAGAGATATAACTCAAAATAACCAAAATGCAATTACTTTAAAGTGTCTCCCTCATAGAAAAAAGGGGGTAGGGGCACTCACCCACTTTTAGGAGAATCCTTTGCTTTTTTAAAGCTTTATTCACTAATTAACTTAAGGATTCAAAATTTGACAATTCATGATCCTGAATTTCAATATCAGATTAAATGCCTCACATCTCGTCAATAACAAATAATTAGTTCTACACATTCAAAGGAACAATCATCACTCAATAAACATTGGTCTGTAATCCACCAAAAGATAGCTGTTATCTAAATTATTCATAACCTTTTTAAAACTTGTACTTTCATAATTCTCTTTCAACCCCAAAGCTCAAAGATCTATTCACAATATAATGATTCTCATTCGAATTTCCTAAAATTAATGGAAAAATAAACTATGATTAAAATTAAAAGTATACTTTGCTACATTTCTTTTCACCTATACAACATAAACAACCTAAATATAGTTAAGGCATAGTGTATCAAAGTATTTGAGATCTTAACCTCTCACCTATTGACCTTCCTTATCTCCACCAAATGTTCCATCAAACCGCAAGCTGCTCATAAGTGTGATTTTCACCATCACTACACCCTTTATATACTTGCCTACTAATTCGAAATGAGCAAAACACCAATAGGAACCTGAGCAAACAAATGCAAACACTGACTCCTCTTTTGACTATAACTACACCAAAGGGGACATGTGGTTCTTAAGCTCGCCAGATAGCTCAAAATTGACCAATGAAAAAACTGTTTCCTGAATCCACTTGGAGTACACCAGTGAGAACCTGAGTGTCATGTATCCCAATAAAATATACCAATATAGACCTGATTTGCTTAAGCTCACCACATAGCTCAATGTTGACCAATAAAAACACTGCTAATTCAGCTTGGAAAATATCACTGAGAAACTGAGTTTCTTTTATCCAGTCCACTTCATAAGTCTCCACCCCTTATGATTCCTCTACCTCACCTAGTTCAATTCCTCTACATTTTTACCATCTTATGTAAAAAGATACCTTTAGTTGGTCTTTGAAGATTGTATGAAGTATAATGGGAAAAAGATTATCTTCCTGTGACATTGGGCGTTTAAAATCTGTATACAATTATTGAACACAAGAAAGGAATTCATGCTCTAAAATATATTTTCTTTGGAAAATCTGGTATATTTGCTTACAACACATAAACTGAATTACTAAATTCACAGAAATTACATTGAATAACATTATGTTTTTTTTCTATCAGTCTTAATTATATCAACTGATATAAGGTAAGATTAGATGCACTGCCTCAAAGTCTGAGCTGGGATTCCACAGCAAACACTGCTGCTGTACCACCCCATGCTCAAAGGTAGGACTTTTTCCATCCAGCACTGTCTCTTCTCCTGCAACACCAGAGTACCTGCATGCATGAAAACTACCATCATGACAACCACAACTACTTCAGAACAACTCCACTGCATCCTACTCTATGCACAATCAGTCTACAAGCACATCATTGAGACCTAGAACATCATCATCTCCCTCACCCTGACATCATCTTCCCCACCGAGACATGGTTCAACCCCACATCTGCGCCTGACATCTCCTTAGCAACACCTGACGGCTACAAGATAGCACACCGAGACCGCATCAACAAACACAGAGGCTAAATCTCCATCATCCTCAAAGAGGCAATTTAGTGCATCACCACCGCAAATGACACCTCCCCAATCATAGAACCCCTAAAGTTCCAACTCCAAACCAATGGAAAAGCCACTATCCGAGGCACCATTGCCTACAGACCTCCAGGACCCTGCCCCAGCTTCCTCAAGTTCATGGCCCACTTGCCATTGACTTCAAACCCTAAATCTTGTTCAGAGACCACAGTTTTCACCTCAATGACCTCAACGACTGCAACCCTCCTCAAAACCATAAGCAACATCGGCCTCACCTAACTACTCACCAACCCCACACACCCAGCAGGACACACACTTGACGCCATCTCCACGGCCAGAGACAGAGTCATGTACAGCCATGTTACCGAGCTTTCCAGGACAGATCACCCCATAGTCCACTTCACCATCAGAGGATGCCACGGCACCGCTACCAGGCCGCCCAGCCACTAACACTGCAGTTGGCACGAAGTACAGAGTCAGTGAGCTGATGCCCTCAACACCACCCACACCACCTCACAAACTTTGTGAACCACGCATGAGATGTATGACATGGATGTACCAAGCGATCAATGTTTTGACGCCCGGTATTTGAATGTACGAAAATCCCAAAGTTCAATGATCTGAATAAGACACATTAGAGTAACAATGCAGGCACCAGACCAAATCACATTAAGCGACCCACCAGCCTGCATAAAGTCTATCTTATTGAATCTATCTTTAAGCCGACTATCTGTCCCTTTGTGGATTTAAACCTACCAGTGCATCGTACCTTAGCATCATTAATGAGATGTAGTACTTGTTCTCTCACTACAGCGAGCCCTTACCAGTATTTCAATGAAGCGTTGGTGATCCTTATGATTCAGATTCTCCTACCACTCACCTGTAAAGATATATAAGGGTGGTCCTGATGAAGATGGATGCAATTCATAATCTCCACTGACCTGGTTGCTGTGAAATCCCAGCTTGCAACACAATCGCGGATATTTTAGGAAGTGTTCTCTCCGTGACTTCAAAATCCCAGCTAGTAACACAATTGCGGATATCTTGGGAAGTGTTCTCTCTGTGACTTCAAACGGTGTATGCCATTTGTGGCTGGGTTGTTATGTATGTGGGAATGTCAGTGTGGTGTTGTGTGACAGGTGAGGATTGTTGTGTGGTTGATTTAGGGGATATATCATATGTTTCAATATACATGTATTGGCCATAAACTATCATGATATATTAAAACAAATCCTGCATGTATTTCAAAATTGAATAATTGTATATGTGTATTTATGATCAGTATGTGCTTTTAAACTTTGTATAATTAGAGAAATAAAACAAATTACATAAAAAAGTTGAATGAACTGAATAACAAAATAAAATGATAAAATGTATACAATCAATTGGTTGATTTACATATCTAGCAAAGGGTAGCCCATAAGAGCTAGTGAAAGCCTATAGAGAAAGTATATAGGTCATGTGGGAGTCTTTTACATCCCTCAACCAATAAGATATTTCTTCTGAAAGATACAAAAAACAAGCACAATAAGATCACTGTCATCTACCAAAGCTCCAAGCCCCAACCCACTCGCTCCCACAGAGACAAACCCCAACCACCTGCTCACGGCCTGAGGCCATGACTCCACTTAAAACACCACAGCCTTCATGAACTCTGTCCACTCAGGAGCACCCATTGACCCCTGCACCAACTACATCGTCAACCTCGGTGGGGAGGTTAATCAACAAGCTCACCACCATCTTCAGTTCATCCATCACCACGGCAACCTTCCCCAAAGAATGGTAACACATGGAAGTCAAATCCCTTCTCAAGAAACCATCCTCTAATCCTAGTCCTAGAGAAGGCCTTCAACTACCAAGTTACAGAACACCTGAAGAACAACAATCTTCTGGACACCACTCAATCCGCATTCTGCACCATCCACATTACCAAAACTGCACTGATTGGTGCCACCAATGACAACAGAACACTCCTCGACCGGGGAGATAGAACTGCCCTGATCCTCCTCAACCTCTCAGCAGTGTTCAACAACGTATTCCACCACACCCTTATCAAGAGGCTTCACTACATTGGAAACCATGGAGACTCCCTCAAGTGGATCGCTTCCTTCCTCACCTGAAGAATACAGAGAATCCGCCTCCCACCTTTCACCTCAGAACCTCAGAACCTAAGAACATCAGCTGCAGCGTCCCTTAAGGCTCATCACTCAGTCTTACACTGTTCAATATCTACATTACTCCCTTGACTAGCATCATCAGAACCCATGTAACAACCATCATATTCTATGCCAACGACACACAGATCATTCTCTCGCTAGCAAAAGATCCCACCAAAACGATGGTCAACATCTGCATGTGTATGCAAGCATCGCAGACTGGATGAAAGACAAGTGCTTAAAACTCAACATATACAAAACATATGTTCTGATCTTCAGGAACAACACCTCCCCATGGAACAACGCTTATTGGCGTTCCAAACTAGGACCCTCACCCACTTTGACAGACCATGCCCGCAATCTTAGCATATTCGGTGACAGCAAGCTCATCATGAAAAATAAAATAAATGCAGTCTTCTCTACAGGCTTCCTCACTCTTTGCATGCTCTGTAATATCTTCAAATGGCTCCCTGACAACACCAGACGAACTGTCACTCAAGCCCTCGTCATCAGCCGGCTGGGCTACGGCAATGCACTTTAAGTAGGAATCAGCTCACACCTCCTGCAGAGGCTACAGACCATACAGAACTCAGAGGCCAGACTCATCCTCGACCTCCCAAAACAAACCCACATCATCTCCCACTTCAAGAAGCTTCACTGGCTCCCCATTCAGAAGAGATGTCCGTTCAAGATGCTGAGCCACATTTTTCAAAGCCCTACACAACCAAGGACCACCATACATCAACCACTGCCTGAACTTTCACCAACCCTCTGGACACCTATGATCCACCATCCTCTCTCTTGCTCCCACATCCCACACAACATTTGAAGATGCTCCTTCTCCTGCCTCGCTGCAAAGTCCTGGAACGACCTCCCCCTTCACCTCCGGACCTCATACTCTATGTTGGAATACAAGAAAGGGCTCAAGACCTGGCTGCTCAATGGAAACCTTCCTAAGCATCAGGGTTCTCAGTGCCTGGATACCCTCAGAAATGATTAGCCACACTTTATAAGTACTGTTTTGATTTTATTTGACATACTGTGAGTGGTCATAAAATATGTTAGCATCTTAAACCCAGAGTTTGGTGACTTAGACACAGTCTTTGTTTATTAAATTGTTTGTGAACAATAGCCATTAAAAGTGGTACAATTAGAAAAAATATGAAAAGGAACACAGCTGGCAAACACAGCTGGAAAATATACAAATACCAAACATAAAGAATTCATAGAAGTATCCACTCTTGGTCTGGGTACACAGAACCAATGTACAAACACTTCACCATAGACAAAAACCCATTGTGGTCTGTACAGTTTATGCATATCAATAATAAAAATATTTGTACAAACTTCAGACCAAAATTATAAACCTTAAAAGAAGAAACCCTAATGAAATGCTTTGCTGGGCATTTACATTATACATTAGACACCTAAAGCACAGGAATATACCCATAGTGAGACATCAATAATCTAGATACAGGAATATCTGGGATTACATACTCTGCACTGTCTCTCAGGCCATCTGAACTGAATAACGTGCAAGTGCTTTAGCTTAAAAAATAATTTAAAACACAGGTTCTAAAATCAATAAAATCATGGTCCAAAGGAAGGGAGATTTGCATTAGTCAGAGGCTGAAGAGAAAGTATTCTATATGCTCTCCAAAAACGTAGCAATGGAGATGACAATGACCGGGTACGTATCTGTTCTACATAATTATATCGCTACCCTGTATTAAGCAACACGTAAAAGGTGGCACAGAGGAACAATCCAGTGCCTACGCTGCTTAAAATGCCTTGCCAAAAAAAGAGGAGATGGTTGTTGGTTTCTTCAGAACTACTGCCGCCTTTTTGACTATTCCACGGGGGACGAGGCAGAAACCCGCTAAACACCGAGGAATCTGCCGCTATCCACGGAGTGGCTTGGTGCCTTTGGTCCTCTTCGTGCCTACATCGGCATTTTCGTTCCCACCGTCGCACCTCAGCGGCCGCAGTGGGGAACTACATCCCCCAAGATCCTCTGGGGCTGGACCGGACCAGGAAACACGCCAGCAGTGCGCCCGGAGGCGCTACATAACGCACCCTGACCCCGGCAGAGTGGGGGACGAGGCAGAAACCCGCTAAACACCCAGGAATCTGCCGCTATCCACGGAGCGGCTTGGTGCCTTTGGTCCTCTTCGTGCCTACATCGACATTTTCGTTCCCGCCGTCGCACCTCAGCGGCCGCAGTGGGGAACTACATCCCCCAAGATCCTCTGGGGCTGGACCGGACCAGGAAACACGCCAGCAGTGCGCCCGGAGGCGCTACATAACGCACCCTGACCCCGGCAGAGTGGGGGACGAGGCAGAAACCCGCTAAACACCCAGGAATCTGCCGCTATCCACGGAGCGGCTTGGTGCCTTTGGTCCTCTTCGTGCCTACATCGGCATTTTCGTTCCCGCCGTCGCACCTCAGCGGCCGCAGTGGGGAACTACATCCCCCAAGATCCTCTGGGGCTGGACCGGACCAGGAAACACGCCAGCAGTGCGCCCGGAGGTGCTACATAACGCACCCTGACCCCGGCAGAGTGGGGGACGAGGCAGAAACCCGCTAAACACCCAGGAATCTGCCGCTATCCACGGAGCGGCTTGGTGCCTTTGGTCCTCTTCGTGCCTACATCGGCATTTTCATTCCCGCCGTCGCACCTCAGCAGCCGCAGTGGGGAACTACATCCCCCAAGATCCTCTGGGGCTGGACCGGACCAGGAAACACGCCAGCAGTGCGCCCGGAGGCGCTACATAACGCACCCTGACCCCGGCAGAGTGGGGGACAAGGCAGAAACCCGCTAAACACCCAGGAATCTGCCGCTATCCACGGAGCGGCTTGGTGCCTTTGGTCCTCTTCGTGCCTACATCGGCATTTTCGTTCCCGCCGTCGCACCTCAGCGGCCGCAGTGGGGAACTACATCCCCCAAGATCCTCTGGGGCTGGACCGGACCAGGAAACACGCCAGCAGTGCGCCCGGAGGCGCTACATAACGCACCCTGACCCCGGCAGAGTGGGGGACGAGGCAGAAACCCGCGAAACACCCAGGAATCTGCAGCTATCCACGGAGCGGCTTGGTGCCTTTGGTCCTCTTCGTGCCTACATCGGCATTTTCGTTCCCGCCGTCGCACCTCAGCGGCCGCAGTGGGGAACTACATCCCCCAAGATCCTCTGGGGCTGGACCGGACCAGGAAACACGCCAGCAGTGCGCCCGGAGGCGCTACATAACGCACCCTGACCCCGGCAGAGTGGGGGATGAGGCAGAAACCCGCTAAACACCCAGGAATCTGCCGCTATCCACGGAGCGGCTTGGTGCCTTTGGTCCTCTTCGTGCCTACATCGGCATTTTCGTTTCCGCCGTCGCACCTCAGCGGCCGCAGTGGGGAACTACATCCCCCAAGATCCTCTGGGGCTGGACCGGACCAGGAAACACGCCAGCAGTGCGCCCGGAGGCGCTACATAACGCACCCTGACCCCGGCAGAGTGGGGGACGAGGCAGAAACCCGCTAAACACCCAGGAATCTGCCGCTATCCACGGAGCGGCTTGGTGCCTTTGGTCCTCTTCGTGCCTACATCGGCATTTTCGTTCCCGCCGTCGCACCTCAGCGGCCGCAGTGGGGAACTACATCCCCCAAGATCCTCTGGGGCTGGACCGGACCAGGAAACACGCCAGCAGTGCGCCCGGAGGCGCTACATAACGCACCCTGACCCCGGCAGAGTGGGGGACGAGGCAGAAACCCGCTAAACAACCAGGAATCTGCCGCTATCCACGGAGCGGCTTGGTGCCTTTGGTCCTCTTCGTGCCTACATCGGCATTTTCGTTCCCGCCGTCGCACCTCAGCGGCCGCAGTGGGGAACTACATCCCCCAAGATCCTCTGGGGCTGGACCGGACCAGGAAACACGCCAGCAGTGCGCCCGGAGGCGCTACATAACGCACCCTGACCCCGGCAGAGTGGGGGACGAGGCAGAAACCCGCTAAACACCCAGGAATCTGCCGCTATCCACGGAGCGGCTTGGTGCCCTTGGTCCTCTTCGTGCCTACATCGGCATTTTCGTTCCCGCCGTCGCACCTCAGCGGCCGCAGTGGGGAACTACATCCCCCAAGATCCTCTGGGGCTGGACCGGACCAGGAAACACGCCAGCAGTGCGCCCGGAGGCGCTACATAACGCACCCTGACCCCGGCAGAGTGGGGGACGAGGCAGAAACCCGCTAAACACCCAGGAATCTGCCGCTATCCACGGAGCGGCTTGGTGCCTTTGGTCCTCTTCGTGCCTACATCGGCATTTTCGTTCCCGCCGTCGCACCTCAGCGGCCGCAGTGGGGAACTACATCCCCCAAGATCCTCTGGGGCTGGACCGGACCAGGAAACACGCCAGCAGTGCGCCCGGAGGCGCTACATAACGCACCCTGACCCCGGCAGAGTGGGGGACGAGGCAGAAACCCGCTAAACACCCAGGAATCTGCCGCTATCCACGGAGCGGCTTGGTGCCTTTGGTCCTCTTCGTGCCTACATCGGCATTTTCGTTCCCGCCGTCGCACCTCAGCGGCCGCAGTGGGGAACTACATCCCCCAAGATCCTCTGGGGCTGGACCGGACCAGGAAACACGCCAGCAGTGCGCCCGGAGGCGCTACATAACGCACCCTGACCCCGGCAGAGTGGGGGACGAGGCAGAAACCCGCTAAACAACCAGGAATCTGCCGCTATCCACGGAGCGGCTTGGTGCCTTTGGTCCTCTTCGTGCCTACATCGGCATTTTCGTTCCCGCCGTCGCACCTCAGCGGCCGCAGTGGGGAACTACATCCCCCAAGATCCTCTGGGGCTGGACCGGACCAGGAAACACGCCAGCAGTGCGCCCGGAGGCGCTACATAACGCACCCTGACCCCGGCAGAGTGGGGGACGAGGCAGAAACCCGCTAAACACCCAGGAATCTGCCGCTATCCACGGAGCGGCTTGGTGCCTTTGGTCCTCTTCGTGCCTACATCGGCATTTTCGTTCCCGCCGTCGCACCTCAGCGGCCGCAGTGGGGAACTACATCCCCCAAGATCCTCTGGGGCTGGACCGGACCAGGAAACACGCCAGCAGTGCGCCCGGAGGCGCTACATAACGCACCCTGACCCCGGCAGAGTGGGGGACGAGGCAGAAACCCGCTAAACAACCAGGAATCTGCCGCTATCCACGGAGCGGCTTGGTGCCTTTGGTCCTCTTCGTGCCTACATCGGCATTTTCGTTCCCGCCGTCGCACCTCAGCGGCCGCAGTGGGGAACTACATCCCCCAAGATCCTCTGGGGCTGGACCGGACCAGGAAACACGCCAGCAGTGCGCCCGGAGGCGCTACATAACGCACCCTGACCCCGGCAGAGTGGGGGACGAGGCAGAAACCCGCTAAACACCCAGGAATCTGCCGCTATCCACGGAGCGGCTTGGTGCCTTTGGTCCTCTTCGTGCCTACATCGGCATTTTCGTTCCCGCCGTCGCACCTCAGCGGCCGCAGTGGGGAACTACATCCCCCAAGATCCTCTGGGGCTGGACCGGACCAGGAAACACGCCAGCAGTGCGCCCGGAGGCGCTACATAACGCACCCTGACCCCGGCAGAGTGGGGGACGAGGCAGAAACCCGCTAAACACCCAGGAATCTGCCGCTATCCACGGAGCGGCTTGGTGCCTTTGGTCCTCTTCGTGCCTACATCGGCATTTTCGTTCCCGCCGTCGCACCTCAGCGGCCGCAGTGGGGAACTACATCCCCCAAGATCCTCTGGGGCTGGACCGGACCAGGAAACACGCCAGCAGTGCGCCCGGAGGCGCTACATAACGCACCCTGACCCCGGCAGAGTGGGGGACGAGGCAGAAACCCGCTAAACAACCAGGAATCTGCCGCTATCCACGGAGCGGCTTGGTGCCTTTGGTCCTCTTCGTGCCTACATCGGCATTTTCGTTCCCGCCGTCGCACCTCAGCGGCCGCAGTGGGGAACTACATCCCCCAAGATCCTCTGGGGCTGGACCGGACCAGGAAACACGCCAGCAGTGCGCCCGGAGGCGCTACATAACGCACCCTGACCCCGGCAGAGTGGGGGACGAGGCAGAAACCCGCTAAACACCCAGGAATCTGCCGCTATCCACGGAGCGGCTTGGTGCCCTTGGTCCTCTTCGTGCCTACATCGGCATTTTCGTTCCCGCCGTCGCACCTCAGCGGCCGCAGTGGGGAACTACATCCCCCAAGATCCTCTGGGGCTGGACCGGACCAGGAAACACGCCAGCAGTGCGCCCGGAGGCGCTACATAACGCACCCTGACCCCGGCAGAGTGGGGGACGAGGCAGAAACCCGCTAAACACCCAGGAATCTGCCGCTATCCACGGAGCGGCTTGGTGCCTTTGGTCCTCTTCGTGCCTACATCGGCATTTTTGTTCCCGCCGTCGCACCTCAGCGGCCGCAGTGGGGAACTACATCCCCCAAGATCCTCTGGGGCTGGACCGGACCAGGAAACACGCCAGCAGTGCGCCCGGAGGCTCTACATAACGCACCCTGACCCCGGCAGAGTGGGGGACGAGGCAGAAACCCGCTAAACACCCAGGAATCTGCCGCTATCCACGGAGCGGCTTGGTGCCTTTGGTCCTCTTCGTGCCTACATCGGCATTTTCGTTCCCGCCGTCGCACCTCAGCGGCCGCAGTGGGGAACTACATCCCCCAAGATCCTCTGGGGCTGGACCGGACCAGGAAACACGCCAGCAGTGCGCCCGGAGGCGCTACATAACGCACCCTGACCCCGGCAGAGTGGGGGACGAGGCAGAAACCCGCTAAACAACCAGGAATCTGCCGCTATCCACGGAGCGGCTTGGTGCCTTTGGTCCTCTTCGTGCCTACATCGGCATTTTCGTTCCCGCCGTCGCACCTCAGCGGCCGCAGTGGGGAACTACATCCCCCAAGATCCTCTGGGGCTGGACCGGACCAGGAAACACGCCAGCAGTGCGCCCGGAGGCGCTACATAACGCACCCTGACCCCGGCAGAGTGGGGGACGAGGCAGAAACCCGCTAAACACCCAGGAATCTGCCGCTATCCACGGAGCGGCTTGGTGCCTTTGGTCCTCTTCGTGCCTACATCGGCATTTTCGTTCCCGCCGTCGCACCTCAGCGGCCGCAGTGGGGAACTACATCCCCCAAGATCCTCTGGGGCTGGACCGGACCAGGAAACACGCCAGCAGTGCGCCCGGAGGCGCTACATAACGCACCCTGACCCCGGCAGAGTGGGGGACGAGGCAGAAACCCGCTAAACAACCAGGAATCTGCCGCTATCCACGGAGCGGCTTGGTGCCTTTGGTCCTCTTCGTGCCTACATCGGCATTTTCGTTCCCGCCGTCGCACCTCAGCGGCCGCAGTGGGGAACTACATCCCCCAAGATCCTCTGGGGCTGGACCGGACCAGGAAACACGCCAGCAGTGCGCCCGGAGGCGCTACATAACGCACCCTGACCCCGGCAGAGTGGGGGACGAGGCAGAAACCCGCTAAACACCCAGGAATCTGCCGCTATCCACGGAGCGGCTTGGTGCCTTTGGTCCTCTTCGTGCCTACATCGGCATTTTCGTTCCCGCCGTCGCACCTCAGCGGCCGCAGTGGGGAACTACATCCCCCAAGATCCTCTGGGGCTGGACCGGACCAGGAAACACGCCAGCAGTGCGCCCGGAGGCGCTACATAACGCACCCTGACCCCCGCGACGCGGGTAGCGCGCGGGTGGCGCTGGGAGAAGCCCGGGACAAGGGCGGGACCGTCTGTGGCCGTCCGTGGCTGGACGAGGCAGGGCAGGGCCACGGAGTCTTGATAATCGGCGGACTTGTAAGTGAACAGTTCCATATCTATACCTGTCTTGCAGGGTATCGCATATGTTATCAGTGATGTTGAAGTCCAAGTCTTCTAACCAATCGGGCACAGGGGAAAAGAGGACTATGGATAACTACCTGGTAAAAGTTGTACATAAGATCAACAAAGATCGGAGACACTCATTGGGTAGATCGAGCTCTGAAGTATCACCGGTGGACACATTAGCACCTAATACTGAAACATCTTTTTCTCAAAGTAGTAGGGCGGATACTGATAATGTAGATGTGATCGCAGATGTACCCCTTGAAGTGGTTAATGCTGAAAGCATGGATGAACCTATTTCCCTAAACGACTCATCCTCCCCACAGAGTATAGTATCCTGTTCAAAAACCAACCCAACTCCTTCTCCTATGCGGAGGAAAGTGTGGGCGTGTAGGAAGGTACCAGTGAAGAGGGTGGTGACTCATAAGCCAAAAAAACAGGGTGCATCTCAACCAAGTAGGGGGGTTACAACAGATCCGTTAAAAGAAATATTGGGGACCAATGATAAAGCTGAGGGGGTTTTTCTTCATACAGCCTCTATAGGACATCTGGTATCAATTATTGAGTCCAAATTGGAGGCTTTAATTAGCCCCTTGCTGGCAAAGTTAAATTCAGTTTCTGCAGAAGTAGACAGTTTAAAGGGTCTCTTGGATTCTTATGAAACTCGACTTTCCCCTTTGATAACTCCCCAACTGGCCGTTTCGGCCCCTGTGGTCTATAATCCAACAGATGGTGCCCTGGAACCTATTTTGCATCTGTCTGGTATTTACAGTAAGGGAGCATCCATGGCCTCGGGGGATAGCAGCCAGTTAAGTCGACCTACAAAAGTGTCATCTACTACGATACCAGTACTTCCATCGTCTATTACAACCACTTCATCAGGCAAATCACTCTCTGCGCACACACGCACACAGAATATTCAGAAGCCCTCAGCTGAGGGAGATGTTGGGTCTATTAAACGCAAGAGGAACCATATTGTTAACCTCCCACCACAGTGCGCACCTTACACAGAGGTATTGATTAATGTCCCTGAGGTCGACTCTAGTATGCTTAACTCCAAGCAGGAAACTCATGACTCTCTAAAAAATAAGTCACTTGCCTGGCTCAACAAAAATTGTGGTTTTCCGCTGGCATTTTCTAATGATATTTTGTCTACTCGCAGAGTTGGCTGGATAGGGGAAGGTAGGAAAACCTCCAGAGGGGATTGCATTATAGTCAATTTTAAATACCCACAACACGCGGCAACCGTCCTCCTGAGAGCCGCCTCCTTACCCAACCAAGTTAATTTAGTCTCTGCTAGACCTTTAGGTTATTTTTATAGCTATTTGAATTGCTCGCAATTGCCACGGCCAGAACAGGATGAGCGTTATGAACCTGGTTTAACCAGGGGGGGGGGGGTGGTTACCCTCCTAACCTGCCACCGAGAGCCCCGATGTATTTTAATAGAGGGGATATACACGGAATTGAACAACCAAGTAGGCAGAGGGATTATACCCTCCCCCTCTTTAATCGATATTCTGCCCTGTCCTCATTGGAGGAAAATGACTGACTGTCGGGTAATACCGGGAAGTCGAACGATAAACAAGTTATCTGTGACCTGTCTAATAAAGTAGCGACTGTCCTTTCGCTCTCCCTACCCGAATCTAATAAAGTAAATGCTGTTATAGAGAGCATAGGAACTGAACAGACACAGATTATAACCTTGCCCCCTATCGCAGACTCCCTTTTAAATTCAGACCCCTCCCCAGTAGATCCAGTAAACGGTTGTATAGTGGTAAACTGTGACCCTAATACAGGCTACCGCGTCGTTACGTGGAATATTGCTGGCTTGAAAAGGAAATTAGATTCCCCTTTCTGGAGAGATTTTATCAATATAGGGTATGATATTATATGTCTTCAGGAAACTTGGTGCGAGGAACCTATCTTTATTGAGGGATATTCAGCACACAGCTTGAATGCAGTGAGTTCGATTGCTGGAAGAGCCAAAGGTGGCCTCCTGCTTTTAATATCAACTAAATTAAACTCCTGCAGGATTAAAAGTTGCATTTCAGTGGATGTCTATTCTCAGGTATTATATCTAGAGTTTGATAAAGGGAAAGATCTGTTGCTGATAAATTTTTATAATAATGTATTCACTGCTGACAGAGGTAAAATTCTGATCAAGCTAGAAAAAGAAGTTGAGAGGACACAGGCAGTTTCAGGCCATCAGTCGATCGTCCTTTGGTTGGGTGATTTCAATATAAGTCCCTGTCCTTTTGCTACGAGTAATTCTTGTGGATTAAGAAGGGAATGTGGTAATACGGAGGAAAACGATTGTTTACACTTCCCACATTGTGCGTATGGTACTGCCCTAAATATGATGCTAGCTAAGTTTGACTTGGACATGTTAAGTTGTACGAAGAATAGTACTAACGAAAACTGCCCAACTTTTACTGGAAGAGGAGCTAATTCATATATTGACCATATTTTACTTTCTAATGATTGTGCATACTCCAACTTGTGTGTCAATTAGCAAACTTTAAGTGATCACAACAGTATTTCTTTATCACTGCATTGTTGGGGTTACAAAAACATGGATGCCAACAATTGTATTAACCATATCGAGGCAGTAAGACCTAATGGGTTTAGGATCAAATGGTCAAAGGTTGTCCCACATGAATTGTTGGAGGAGGTTTTAAGGAAATGCGACATGGAGGTAAATTATTGTATTGGCGACGAGGTACACTCGCATGTTATACTTAACCACCTACGTACAATTAATGAAACAATTGACAACATACTTACAAAACCGTATAAGGGGAAAAAAGAAATAAACACTGGTTGGTTTGACAAAAGTTGTATTCAGGCTCTATATGCTTTAAAACACGCGTTGAGCTCCAAACCTCGAAACAGTACAATAATTAAAAATTGTCGCGCTGTTTATAAAACAACCCTTATTAAGAGGAAAAAAGCTCTTCAAGAAGAGGCCTGGCACAATCTCAGCTTTGCGGCTGAAATAAATGATAGTAAATTATATTGGCAAACCATAAATAGTCCCTTTTTAAAAAAATGACACAGTGCCTGAAATAACCTCTCATGTTGACTGTAAATCACGGATGCATCATTTTTTAAATATTTTTAATCTGGATAGGTTATTTTTAGATTCCCATCAGGATAATGAGTTTACCTGGCCAAGTTTGCCTTTGGCTATCGGCCTGGATGAGGTCTATGAGGGTCTAAGTAACAGCAAAGGTGGTAAGGCGCCTGGCCCGGATGGGGTCCCGCTGGATTTATATAAGTCCGAGTTACATCTGTGGGCCCCCATTCTGACCAGGCTATTTAACGCAGCAGTGGAGGGACAGATGCCAATTTCCTGGGGCCAGTCTATAATCATTCCCCTTTTTAAGAAGGGCTCCAGGTCCGAGGCAAGTAATTACCGTCCCATTTCCCTATTAGATGCATCTATAAAAATCATGAGCAGAATAATTTTAAATAGACTCGAGACCTGGGCAAAGGATAATTCGATAATTTCAAAGGCACATTATGGATTCAGGAAAGGTCTAGGGACATTGGAGCAGTGCGTTAATTTAGACCTCCTTATACATAAATATACGGTTGCTAAGGATGGCAATCTGTTCCTCTGTTTCGCAGACCTAAGCAGCGCCTTTGATCTTGTAGATCACAATATCTTATGGGACACCCTGCTAGATCTGGGTGCCCCCAAAGAGTGTGTATACTTTCTGGCCCGGTTATACTCCGGACTTTCATGTAAAGTACGTTATGGTCCTATGGGAAAATGCACGCCCTTTTTTAAAGTTGCAAGAGGAATTCGCCAGGGGTGCGTCTTGGCTCCTTTTTTATTTTCACTATTTATAAATGAAATTGATTTGATTTTAAGTAAATTGCCTTCTGACGTCCCTTTGATTGATGGAAGCGTTACCCCAATTTTATTATACGCAGATGATGCGGTTCTTTTATCACGAACACAGAATGGCTTACAACGCCTTATAGATAGATTTGTATCATTTACCAAAGATAGGAAACTGATAATCAATAAAACCAAGACTTTTGTTATGACCTGTGGAAAGAGGGTGAAATCCAATTCTTCCTTCTTTATTGACAAAGTTAAGATACAATCGGTCAACAGTTTCTGTTATTTGGGGATAACATTTTCTGGAAATGGGAAATGGATCAATGAGGACGAGAATGTGAGGTTAAAGATGAACAGAAATACCAGTAGTATTTTTAGATTCGCGGCTAAACTAGGGCAAAGGAGATTGAAAGATATGCTGGCTATTTACAAAGCTAGGTGTATTTCATCCGCTCTGTATGGGGCAGGAGTATGGGGCCATCATCCTGTAAATAGTTTACAAAATGATGAAAATAAGTTTTTGAAGAAACTGCTATGTGCCCCCCCTTCAGTTCCTAACATTTTAACTCATATGGAAGCTGGTATTGATTTTATTATGGACCTAGCTGCATTACGCCCATTGCTACTTTGGCGCTCCATTTGGTCCAAAACTGAGACAGTATTTACACAAACAATTATCAGGGACTGTTTGAACCTTGATAATTTGTCTCGTATACCTTGGTTGAGTTATATTTACTACTGGTTTAATCTTCTGTTTGACTGTAATATTCGTCTGAACCCTGAAGCAGCTGCACTGATACCAAAGAAAGATATAAAATTGAGGTTTCTAGCATACAAGAATGCGGCTAGAGAGAATCAGTCCAGTAATTTGACAACTGTTGCTTCTTACCTTGATTTGAATTTAAGGAGAGGTTTCCAGACGTATCTTGCTATTGTGACTTATAACTCCCACAGATTCGTCCTAACCCGACTAAGACTAGGGATCGTGCATCATCTAGTCTCATTTCCGGATATGAAGACCAAATCTAATATGCTGTGTCCTTGTGATAATATTTCAAAACAAAGCTGCTGTCACTTTTTATTGTTTTGTAAATTTTATTGTCATTTTAGGAAATTTTATCTAAAACCTATCCTTTTAAAACATAAAATACGCACTACCAAATCAGCAATGAAGTTTTTAACAACTCTGGAAAGTCCTGATACCTGTTTCTTTGTAGCATCCTATGTGCTGAAATGTCTGAATATAAGGAAGTCTATAGTTTGTCCTGATTAGTCCAATTTTATTATGTACTTTGCACATTTAGGTATCGCTCAGACTTTTTATACATATTTTGTAGATGAGTGAATTCTGGATGAACAATGTATTTTTAGTATTGTTATTATACTTAGCATCTTTTGCACATCTGCACATATTAGATATTTTATATGGAACTTGTACCCTGTTAAAAATATAATGCAGATGTTTTATCGGTAAACTAAGTTTAATTATGAACTGTTCAAGGAAGCACTATGCACTTTATTATCAACCTCACATATTGTTCCTTATCATGTTCAGTGTACAAGATTATTTTGATTGCTATGTATTTTATGTGTTGTTCTGCTTATATGGTTGTATTTTCTACATACCGAATAAAGCTTTTGAACTGACTATTCCATTTAGTGGTAAAGGTAGCAAGAGGTAATGTACCAAACCTGCACCTTGTGTAAAGAGCTTTTGTGAACGGATAATCAATATCATCAAATAGCTTTTATTTTGGTTAAAATAACCATAAAAAGCACTATAACACAGAATAAAACAAATAAACAAATGTAAAATCTCATACAAGTACCACGTATTTACAATTCAGCAGCATAATGAATACTTACCTAAAACATCTGGAAACGTTTAAAATGAAATATTTGTTCTGTCTAAGACATTCACATTTCAATCCGTTCTTTCTAGGTATGAGGCTCACAGCAAACAAATCTCTACTGACCCCAAACATGTGATGTATCTGGTTTGAAGGTTCTTAAAACTTCTGAAAATGTCCTAGTCCCCAAACATAAGCCCATTGGTTTAACCCATTTTGTTCTCATAGGGAAGTATACCGGTCAAAAGAATAGAACATGTACAATATTTTCTTCAGCGTTCAAAGTGCATAAAGTGCAGTTAGTTTCCCCCTCTATGTTTGAGCCAGGTTACCATTTGGCCGGGATCGAGTTAATCTGGAGGGTCTCAAAACGAAACTTCATAAAAAGTGTCTGTGCTAGTTGGGGTTGAGATGTGTATTCTGTGTGGGAAAGTTGTGGGACCAGGGGCCAAAAACCCAGGTGACCCCCCTTGCAAAACCAGGTTGTTTTGTGATAGGTAATTTGATGTCTCCTCGGTAAGTTTTGGGCCCTTGCCTGTGGAAGGTACTTGACCCACCCACACGACTGAGGTATCATTTTTATCGGGAGACCTGGGGGAACACTGGGTGGTAGGAAATTTGTAGATTCATTCAGATTCCAGAACGTTCCCACACAGAAAGTTGTGAAAATTGTGATTTTGTTTCAGCTAAATTTGAGGTTTGCAGGAGATTCTGGGTAGGAAATCATTCGGGGATCCACGCAAGCCATACCTCTATGGACTTCCCAGTGTGTCTACTTTTCATAAATGTGTGGGTTTGGTAGGTTTCCCTAGATGGCTGCTGATCTCTGGCCAAAAACCCTGGTGCCCCCCTTGCAAAACCAGGTCGTTTTGTGATAGGTAATATTGAAGTCTACACAATACGTTTTGGACCCTTTCCTGTCGTGGCCACTAGGCCTACCCACACAAGTGTGGTACAATTTTGCTCTGAAGACTTTCGGGAATGAGGGGTGGGTGGAAATTTGTTGATTCACACAGATTCCAGTACTTTCCATCACAAAAATGTGAGGGAAATGTTTCTTTTACTAAGTTTGAGGTTTGCAAGGGATTCTGGGTACCGAACCTGGTGAGAGTCAGACAAGTCACCCTATCCTGAATTCCCCTGGGTGTCTAGTTTTCAAAAATGTATAGGTTTGCTAGGTTTCCCTAGGTGACGGCAGAGCTAGGGTTCAAAATCTACAGCTAGGCACTTTGCAAAATAAGGGTCCGCTTTCACTGTAAAAATAAGGGTGTCCACGTTGCGTTTTTGGCCGATATCTGTCATGGACACTAGGCCTACCCACGCAAGTGAGGCGACATTTGTATTGTAAGACTTTGGGGAATGCGCAGTAGGTGGAAGTTTGTGGATCCAAGCAGATCCCAGAACTTTCCATCACAGAAATGTGAGGAAAATGTGTTTTTTTACTAAGTTTGAGGATTGCAAGGGATTCGGGATAACAGAACCAGGTGAGAGGCACACAAGTCACACCATCCTGGATTCCCCTTGGTGTCTAATTTCATAAAACGTACAGGTTTGCTATGTTTTCCTATGTGCCGGCTGCGCTAGGGTCCACAATCCACAGGTAGGCACATTGCTAAAAACAAGTCAGTGCCCAGTGGGCTTTCTGCCACCCTGGGGAGGGAATCGGGGGGGGGTTGCCCCGACATGCCCGCAAGACGGGCAGAAACACTGTGGCTTTTTGTTTGGGGGTGGGCAGCCCCCACCCTACGCATAAAAAAGCCAGCATAATCGCTGGAGCCCAGTTGCTCTCTGATGGCCCCTGGGGGGGCAGATCAGGGGCTACTTCCACCATCTGTCTCCTGAGGGGGCAGAAAGACTATGGAATTTTTCGGGGGTGGTGGGGTCATTGGCCCATTCTGGAAGCCAACACCCCTGAATTAAAAAATATATATTCCCTGATGCCTATTGGGCGTTCTGCCCCCCACGGGGAGGCAGATAAGGGGCTTTTGCCCCTATCTACATCCTGGGGGGCAGAAAGACTGTGGCAATTTTTTTGGGGTGGGGGCATTGCTATGCCCATTCTGGAAAGCCCACACCCCTACGTTTATAAAAAAAAATCGCTGGTACCTTGTAGGCTTTCTGCCCCCCCTGGGGGGCAGATCAGGGGCTACTGCCCCATCTGCCTCCTGGGGGGCAGTAAGGCTGTGGCATTTGTTTTGGTGGGTGGGGGCATTGGCATTCCCATTCTGGGCAGCCCCCACCCCGAACTTTGGGAAAAAAATCTCTGGTGCCTAGTGTGCTTTCTGCCCCCCGGGGGGCAGTTAAGGGGCTATTGCCTCATCTGCCTCCCGGGGGGGGCTGAAAGTCTGTACCATTTTTTTTGGGTGGGGCATTGGCATGCTCATCCTGGGTAGCTCCTGCCTCTACATATATTAAAAGATAAAAAAAAACCCTAGTGCCTAGTGGGCTCTCTGCCCGCCCGGGAGGCAGATCTAGGGCTATTGCCCCATCTGCTTCCTGGGGAGCAGAAAGTCTTTTGACTTCTTTGGGGGGTAGGGTGGGGGCATTGGGATGCCCATTCTGGGCAGCCCCCACCCCTGGCCTATAAAAAAAATATAGCCCCACAAGCTCCGAAACAATGAAACTCAAACTAAGTTTCAGTTTCATTGCAATGACGTCAGTGCACCATGTGCGCGATCGGCATTGCAATAAAAATGCACATTTACCTCAGGAGGTTGGGGAAGCTCTGGAGCCCAAAAAAAAGAGAAATAACTCTCCTGTCTGCAGCAGAGGGATTTAGTGCCCATATTCTCAAGACGGAATGGTTCAGTCATGAGTACAGAAGCACTGGTGCTCATGACGGACACATTCCGTCATGAGCTCCCAAAGGGTTAATTGTCGGTTGGACTAGGTTATTTATGGTTTCAGCAACCCGTGCGTCAAATCGCCTCCCTAACACAGTCCAACACAATGAGGACTGATCGCTTTCTTCTGTATTATCCACTTTGAAGACAGTTGTATAACCCCTGTGTGCAACACTCGCCAGCATGTAATCAATTCTTGACTTGATAATTCCCCTTTTAAAAGTAGGGGCACATTGGCTATCAGAAGGCTACCTACCATCGCAGGATCTCCTCCTGTATTCTACACAAAAGTGGACTAATTGCATAGCAGGAACCATGCAAGTGACAGGAGTATATATCCAAAGTTGCAGCGCCTATAAAAACAACAGCCTCTGGGCTTACAGAATCAAGGACACCATCTTACAGGGTCATCACTGGGGACTGCACAGTCGCCAACCTTGGTCTACTATAGATGCTAAATAGATACACTTCCATTCGGTTGCATGTTCTTATTTTCAGGCTTAGACTGTCTAATCAAGGGATGTTCAAGGCTTCTACAGTTATGTTTAAAGTAATTTTAAACCATACAACCAATCTCCCTGAGGGCCGCTCTCTTTTTGAAGGGACTACACCAACATTAAATGTCAGATACCCTAGTTTGTGTGGTGGTTCAATCAGCCAAGTTTCCGGGAACAGTCAAATTGCCCCATATACTCCTGCCACTCCGGGTCAATCAATTCTTTTAACCCTGAAATATTCCAAGAAATTATCGAGGTATTTGCTGCTCGGGTCCCTGGGTGTACATCAGGGCGCACTCAGCTTGTATATTTCCTTTGCTAATTTAATCAGTGTTTGCTATGCCCCCTTCTTGAAATGCATGTGTTAGAAATGGGGGTCTCTAGTTGGCAATAACTTGCACCTTTGTCCAAATAGGGACCCTTGCTTCTAGTCAGGGTAAGGGGCTACACTCCTAAAATAACCCATGCTCACCCCCTTGGTCGCTTGGCACGAGCAGACAGGCTTATCTCAGAGGCAGTGTGTAAAGCATTTGTGAACACATACAGTAATACAGTGAAAACACTACAAATGGACACCATACCAGTTTAGAAAAATAACTAATCATTACTAGTCTTAACACAAGACCAAACAACAAAAATTCACAATACTGTAATCAGAATAATTCTTTAAAATGGTAGAAATAGCGTAGTTCAATGTAGATGGTAAAAGCGACACTTTACTCCCAAAGTACCTTAGATGCGTCATGCAAAACAAACAAAAGGGGCGCAGGGAAGGTGATGCGTTGGTTCCTTACTGCAGCGCAGGGGAGGTGATGCGTCAGGTCCTTACCCTAGAGGTGATGCGTCGGTTTCTTAATGCATTACGGTTATGATGTGACAAGATCGTGCCTCGATGCGATGTGACGATCTGGTGCAATGCGACAAAATGGCGTCTTTGATGCGATGCGACAACGTGGATGCGATGCGTGCACGCCCTCATTGCCGTGCAGCAAAATCGCTGAACTTTGGATCTGCGACAGGCCCTGCGACATGCTTCTCTGTGATGCGATGGCAACCTCTGTGGCGGCGGCACCCTTCTCCGGTGATGCGACACGCTTCGTCGGCGATGCGATGGTGAACAGCTGCTGCGGCAGCACGCTTCTTCGGCGATGCAACGGCACTGCTGCGGTGGCGACACGCTTTTCCTCATTGCGTCGTGCTTCCGGCTCCCAGCAACACGCAGTCTCTCATAGGGCCCAAACAACAGCAGGCACCTCACTGCAGGTAGAATTCCCAGCAAGGGAATTCAGGGGGAGCTGGTGGTGAAGTCTTTGTTTCCCTGAGACTTCAGAACAAGAGGCAAGCTCAGTCACAAGCACTTGGAGATCTTCCTCAAGATGATAAAGTAAACATAACAAAGTCCTTTTCTCCTGTCCTTGACAATAAAGTAACCACTGCAGGCCAATCCCAACAGCAAACAGCACAGGGGCAGTAATCTTCCTTCAGCTTCTCCGGTTCTTCTCCTTGGCAAAGGTTTGTCTTGATTCCCAGAAGTGATCTAAAGATCTGGGGTCTGGGCCCCAATATTTATACTACAAAATCCTTTGTTCTCTGAAGGCAGAGATTGTCTGTGCCTTGTCAAAACCAGTTCTGTCCTCCTGGGTGCAGCTTCCTGGCAGGAGGTGGAGACAGCATTGTTTGAGAGCAGACCTGGCCCAGGTAGCTGAAAGGAAATCTCCTCCCCCTACTCTCTATTCTATGAGGGCTCATGTCAGTGAAAGGGAATCTCCTCCCCCTACTCTCTATTCAATGCAGGTCCTATTCAGCCCAGCCCTGACCCATCAGACTGCTGGAGCCAAGGCCCTCTCCAGCCCCCTCTCCCTCACAATCCAGACATGGAAACACAAACCTAGCAGAGACATGCTGGATGGTTAGTCAAGAAAATACCTACTTTCTAAAAGGGATATTTTCAAACACAGAATGTAAAAATCACCCTCACTAAAAGATGTATTTTAACACTCTGAGTTCAGGCATACTAAACTCGAATTTCTACCTTGGTCCCTGGGTCAGTTAGGATTATAAGATGATATAATCAAACTGCCCATTCTGGCCAATGGGAGCAGGTAGCCTTGCAATAGTGAAAAACGAAATTGGCTGCAATTCACTATCAGGACATGCCACACACATCAGGGCATGTCCTACCTTTCACATACAATGCACCCTGCCCTTGGGCCTACCTTAGGGGTGCCTAATATATACACAAGGTAAGGTTTAGGGACTGGCAAGTGGGTGCACTTGCCAAGTCAGCATGGCAGTCCCAGACTGCACACAGGCTCTGCAATGGCAGGCCTGAGCCATATTTTATCATCTGCTTCTGTGGGTGGCACAACCAGTGCTGCAAGCCCACCAGCAGCATTTGATTTACAGGCACTGTATTATGGTCTGACAAGTAAATCAAATAAGCTAATCATGGAGTCACTTATCCATTACAACAATTTACAATAGGGAGCACTTGCACTTTGGCTGTGAATAGCAGTGGCAAAGTGCCCAAAGCATCTAGACCAGCAAAAACATAGCAAAAACACAGGAGGCAACAGCAAAAAAACTGGAAGGGAGACCACGCCAATGGTGCCAGGTCTATCAGCATGACTCTCTGCAGAACTGACCTCTAGAATATTTGGGGCAGTTCCACAAAGATGCAGCATTAGAAATTATTTAATCCCCTGCCTTTTACCCAGATCACTGACAACCTGGAATCCAGTAGCGGTCCGTGGAAGGAGTTCCGTGGGGCGGTGAGGTGGGGTGGGGGAGGGGCAGGGTGGGGTAACGTAAACACCGGAATATGGATGAACGGAGGTAAGTACACATTTAAATAAATAAAACAAATTTTGTTGCACGCGCTGCATCGCATTTTTGCGATGCAGCGCCCGCAACGAAATTTGTTTTTATATCTACTTCTTTCCACCTTATAATTTGAAACTTAAAAATCTGGTTGACTGTACTAATTTTAGGACAAAATCCAGCCTGAAACTGTGTTAAAATTGCATTTTCTTCAACCCTAGTAAGGAGCTGATTTGAAAAAACTTGCAAAAACATTTTGGGAAGAATCAATAAGTCTGATTGGCAGTAGTTGGGTGGAACAGACTTAGTGCCCTTCTTGTGTGTAGGATTTCTGCCCCTTTCAATGAGGTTGGGAGCTTGCCACCAGCTTGAATGGCATTAAAACGCGTGTAAGGTAGGTTTTCCTAAGTTCCGGTTCGGACTTAAAAAGCTCTACCACAATTCGATGTAGCCCGGGGGCCTTTCCTACGTTCTGGGATCGAATGGCTGTGGTCACTTCAGTCACTGAGAGAGCCCAATCATGTTTACAAGTATCTGATTTAGATGTAGTCTTGCAGGATGTGGGTACCACAATACAATCAGGAGGATCAAGGTCCACAAGGGTTAGAGGGGGGCTGCTATATAAAGATTTTAAATGGTTCACCCAGTCTTGTGAAAGAATGTGTGCTCCTGGCTTCATTCTATTTGTCTTAGTGCTGTGTGGTATTATATGCCAGAAAGCTACCTGGTCCCCTGAGTGTGTTGCAGACAAAATGTTGTTTCAAATTGTTGAGTCCCATGTGGATCTGGCATATTTCAAGGCTAGCTTGTAGTCTGCTATAGCTAACTTTATGTTCTGTGAAAAACCTCTTATAAGGGCCCTAAGAAGATTGCTCTTGCCTGACCTGCAGGCCCTATCGCACCATGTAGGATTTACGTTCTGAGGGGGATTCTTAGACGGGGCAGGTTTAGTTAAGAATCACATTTTTAGTTTCTCCAACCATTTTCAGTGGCCATCCATGATCGTATCAGGAGCTTCCTCTAAATTGGTCATGTAAGACAAAATGGGGACTAGGTCTTGATAGACCATAATTCTCTCCCACATAATTCTCCTCTAGTTATTACTGACTGAAAGGACAGCTCCGGGCAATTCAGGATTCCTGCTCCCGCTTTCACCATTTCTGCAAAGGGAGAGGTGAAAAAGGAAGTGGTCACTCTAATATCTAGGCAGGACTTCTATATCACTAATCTTACCCCAGAATTGAACATCCAATAAACAGAAGTCAATTTGACTCTGATAGGTGTTTCTATTAGTTGGGTGCAACTCCAAATCAGATTTACTTCTACCATGCAAGCCCTCAAATTGCAAATCATACAAAGATCCAGCATTTGTAAGGCAGCCCGTGGGAGTGAGTTTGGGGATGGGCTTGAGATTTGGGGAATACCCCAATATTGGCCTTCCTCACCTGCTCTTTCATTATAGAGTGCTGTTTGTTCAAAGCATACATTAAAATATTAAAATGCCAAACCACAATCACACCTGCTTCTTCTCAAGGTAAGGAGGCAATATAATCAGACAATAGATTGAGGACAGGTGAATCAGCTGATTTGGAGGCACTCCTACTATATACATTAAAAAGAAGGATTTTTGTTTTTTCAGGGGTGGACACAGTAATTTTGTGTTAGCAGAAATACATTTGAGCAAATAGCAAAATTGTTGAACACAGGAAAGTACTCAGGATTGAATGAATATGGAGTTTGATTCCCTGACAATCCAGGTAACTAATTTGAGGAGATTTGATCAAGGCAAGCAGATACTCTTGGAGTAGTCAGGGTACATGTAAGCACTCCGAAGGCAGAAGTTAGAAATGCTTTTTAAAAATACATTCTGACAAAATGGCGAATCCTTCAGTCACAATGGTAATTAAGTAAAAGCTTGTTTTTAATTACACCTTTGCTGTTCGATCATCTTTGCTTTTACGATCTCCATTTCATTTTTAAGTAAATAAATGCACTTAAACTTGAGAAACTTGCTGTTTCTTTTTGAGATTGTGTGCTTTTTTTTTATCAATTATTGCAAGTTTCTAATTATATTGTAAATATAAATTTTTAACTGCCCTGACGAAGCGGTTGTTAATTTTAAGCCGTGAAACACATGTTGGCTGTACAACATCAAATAAACCACTTATTGCACTTGATATGAATAGAAAATGACTCTATTGAAATTTGAAATTGTTTTCTTAGCCGTACTACACCAATAACATTTAAACAAGCAACACTGAATTTATTTTGGATTGTTCAAGAGAGAAATGTAATTATCCTTTAATTAAAAAAATTGCAATGTATTCTTGCTGTGGTTCATGAAATGTGGGCAATAGGGTTGTGTTTCTAGGGTATTGTCAACCGGTAGGTTGAGTCCAGCAGGGCCATTATTACCCGAAACCGCTTGATATTCACATTGTAGACATTATTTAGAATGGGTCTCATATCCAGTTACTGTGTGAACAAATCATAAAAATATTAGGGCTGATGCTGCTAATGTAAAAATGTTTTAAACTACCTACATACCAATATGTTGGTTCACAAAATTCCCATTTGAATTGGGTTGCAATCTGACCTATTTGATGAATATTCATGCAGCAACTAGCAAATTACAACTTGACGCTGATTAGATGCTATCGCCGGGATAGTGTCTGGTGGCCTGTTGGTGTTAGAAGACCGCTATGTCTGTGATATCATTTGTAGGCACTTTGTTGTATTGACCCAACCACCTACAGCTCCAGAATTGGTAGTCATCTTCTTACAGGTAATAGTAAACCTCCTTGATATCACTTCAGTTCTTGTTGTTGACAGAGGTGCACAGTTCATGCCTGAATTTTGGTCTATACACCTAAGAACATTGGGACAGTTTAGTTCCATCTGGAAGTCACTACCCACAAACTGATAGAAAGTAAATACTTAACCATATGATGTTAACATACCTTAGATGTTATTTTATGAGTCATCCAGAAATGTAAGTCATCATCCTCATCATCAACATCATCATCAATCTTTATTTGGTTAAAAATATAACCATAAAATAGCATAATAACATAATACATACATATCAAAAGGATAAGATAATATACACACAATATCAGTAAAAATGATAAAAACAGCTAGTAAAAAGCCCCTAAAAGAAAGAAGATAGATATTCTAGATATTAAATTGATTTAAAATCCCCCAATAGCAGCAACAAAATTAATCAGGTCTAGAAGTCCTCGATCTCAATGCCACTCTCATAAAGTGGGAAACAACAAATATATTATGTTTGTTGGGTAAAATCTGCAAAAACATAAGGGCTTGATGAGCTTGCTTGAAATTCAGGGGTTTCAGCAACAGGATAATAAAACAATTTCTGGGCACACTAAAATACTTGCAAAACAGCACAAAATACATATTGCCACAGCTTCACGGCTCCAAGGTGCCCGGTCGGCTACAACCACTGAGGGAAGCCAAAGATGATGCAGCAGGTTAAACTTGAATCTGACAAGAACAAATCCATCCCTCACATTGACAACAATGGATAAGTATGGCTCCATAGCCTGAAATGTTTTTAAGAGTATATGCCTCCGCACCATATTTTTCATCCGCTCTGTCTGTTCTCTTTGTAAGGTTATGCATCCTAAGAACTGGTCCCTCAACGTTTGAACTCAAGGGGTCGCAGAGGTTGGGGGTTATGAAATATATCCTCCTTGCCCTGGCTGGTAAAAGCTGCCTCCACATAGGCAATCCAACTACTTTAATGCATGTGGTCAAGAGATAAACAATCAGAAAGGATTGGCCTGTCCTGCTGAGCTCACTCACCCGTCTAGATCCCTATACAGCATAGCAATGTTCTAAGAGTCTCCTATGTATTTTATTCTAAGCATGTCATGGATAGAGGAAGCTAGTGTACATTTGTTGAGGTTGTGCAACAAGCATCTTAAAAACATGTATTCAGCAGTCTGAATGTTATCAACCTTCGCACATCCCCAGATACTGCTGCCATATAAAGCTTTAGAGACACATTTGACCTGGTAAATCTTGATTAATGTGCTGGGGGGCCCAGATCCCAACCTGTGGGTGAAACTATACACTGCACCCGTGTCCTTAACAAGCTCGCACTTCCTCCCCTCATTCAGAAGCTTTCAATTTTTGTTCACATTGAAAAACACCCCTAGGTATGACAAAACTGGGACTTTGGCCACAAAGTTGTTTTCCACCTTGAAGGTTTTTAAGCTGGTAGTCCATGGGCTGACTATCATGATATAGAATTTTGTAAAATTAACTGGCCTGCACGAGTCCAGTGTAGTGAAGATTACTATCTCCCTATGTACAATGCTAAAGTTAGCACAACCGCGTTAGATGTTAGAAAGCCATCTTGCCGCTTCTGCTGCTTTTTGCACACGACACTGTAGTTACATGTTATTATTTGAGAAATGCTTACTCGACTTTGCTTCACATGAGAACTGTCTGTTGTTAACATCCTTAACAGTGAGCAGCGACCTTGGTCTGTACATTGTGTAAAGAAACAGTCTGGGTCACTAGACGGTGCATGTTGTGAGGTACAGGTTGATCGTCCCACTATTTAGTCATAACACGCATGCAGCTGCAGATACCTGAAAGACGAGTGCCTTTTAATATTGCAGTGCAGCATGTTTTAGATTCATTCAGAAGAAGAGCATTTCCAGGAGAGAGCCTTGCTGATCCTGTGATGTGATTCCACTAAGCTGATCCTTACGGTATGGGGTTCCCCATTCAAGCCTAGAGACCTTCTATTAGCATAATAATAATATTAGTTGGCTAGAGAAAGGAAGGTGGTTTCCACTGTCATTTTATTATGATTGCTCCTTTCATCTTCTATGGTATTGTAACAATGCTGATGGTTCTGATCTTGACCATTTGTCTGCTTATGTTAGCCAAAGTACTGCATCTTAGAACGCGAGGTTTATAAAATAAACTCTTTAAACTTTTACCGTGTCTCTGTTTATTCTGTTGTGGACTGATGTAAGAATAATTACGAAAAGGTATTTCTGATCCCCACCATTCCTGAGAATATTCTAAGTCGCTTGTTCTGGGTTGTCTATACATTGGGACCGCCGAGCTAAACCTTGGATAACAAATGGGACACTGATGCTGGCCGGATAGGGGTTCTGGGTTCTGAGGTGAGTTTTTGGTACACCACAATTCACTGAGGTCCTGGGTTCCTGCGCATAGTTCTGCGCATAAGCAGAATCCCTGCAACACCAGTGCAGCAAGATTGCTGAATTTACTAAGAGCTCAATATGAGGCCCGGCACCCTTCTTGGGCCACTCAGCAGTCACAGCTCTTAGCGCACTGCACATTGGGGGATGAAGTCCCCTTGCTTCTTGAGGGTTGTTCGGGGCCAGAAACCCCTCATGCTGCCACTAGTCTGAAAAGCGAATCACATGATTGCCTTTTGCAGAGTTTGCATACAGTATCTTTCTACACTGTTCCTTAGATTGTTCAACTTTTTGTGAGCTTATGGCTTCTGCCCTCATTTGTTACGGTCAGTTATTATTAAATAATTCTTAAATAATATTCTGATTCTCTTAATATTAATTAGAAAATAGATCACTGAACCTCATTAAATTTTCATATAGGAAATATATTGGTTTGCTAATAACTTTAACACCGTTTAACAAATCTTTACAAACCTTTTCCAAAGAAAAGGACATCCACCTCAGCTCTTTCCTTAGAAGTTTAGGTGTAATCCCTCAAGCAGGGCCGAGAAAAAAGGAGGAGGGGGAAAATTCAGTTTTCACATGCATTTTCCATGGTGATTTTTTAACACCGCTAAAGGCCAAAAGGTTGAATGGAAATACACCAAATTTGGCAGAAAGCTAGATCTTTACCCCGAAAGTGTGTTGTCAATGATTTGGTGGAAATCAGTTCAGTGTTTTTTGAGAAATCAAGGTTCAAAATGTATGTATATCTGGATGGTTGGGTTTGTGGGACACTTGCTGGAGTCCTGTGAGCATGCAGTTTTAAATAATAAAACAGTTAGATTGGCTTAGACAGCCTCTCAATTCCCATTGGCTCTCTTGCTACACAGGGAGCGAAAAACTCCTGCCTGTCCCAAGGCAGGAGCTCGCACTCTGATTGGCTGGCCACACCATGAGGCAAAATGTTGAGGCCTCCAATTCAGGACACAGGGACTCCATCTTCATGTTCGGAAATAAAAAAAATAATAATAAGGCATAAGGAAGGGGCATGGTGGGGGTACCGCAGTGGGGTGAGGCACACTGCTTGGTGGTGGTGGTTGGAATCCTCAAGAGGCCCTACACACAATCTTGGAGATAATGAATCTGCCCTCCACAAGGCAATTACTTCATCCCTTAACCCTGGAAAGAAGGGCTATTTTCAGGCACTTAACAGGTCAATTAGCAGGGTTTAATCAACTAGGTGGGGACTGACAGTTGGCAAAAAAGACAGCCTTACCAACACTGTAGAGTTGAAGATGCAGAGTAGGGTGGCTACAACTGCTTCCATTCATTTTCAAGTCCCCCTAGAAGAATGGAGAACCAGTTGCCAATGAGAGGAGGGAGGAGACCTGATCCAAATAGGGAAGCATACTTTTAGAAAACATCTATGCACGTCCCCTATCGTTATAAGATAGGGCGGTTAATTCCGTACACATGTCCTGTGAAGTTTAACTCACACAACAGCTTTTCATTAAAAGATCCACTCAGTCTGCGGATTATTAAAACTGTATGAAAGATTCAAATTTGTTCTCCTCATAACTATAATTGTCTATCTCTCACACACAAAAAAGGTATATATAGTAAAATTATGAAAATGCACGTAATCTGTATAAATAATGGAGAACACATTTATAGATATTATAGCCACATTTTGAAAAAGTGTGAGAATGTGTAACCAAGTTGAGCAAGCATTGCTTAAGCCAATAAGTCTTGTTTTGCTATTCCTTGTTTGCTCCCATGTTGCTCGAGGTTCAGATCTTGTTTTCTGCACTTCAAGATGACTTCTACATTGAGCCTATGCAACATTACCACCATCTTGCATGTAGAGAAAGTAATGTTTTTGATGACCGCCGACCACTATTGGTTCACAATAATGCAGAGGCCTATATTTGTGCAGAGAGAGGAATAATCATGATTGTGCTATATCATCATCAGACAAGCATTTTCTTTTGAAAAGTCGCACAACCTTCCCATCAAAAATCAGTACTAACATGTTCAGTGCTGATGTACAGAATGACCTGTCCAGAAACAAAAGGGAAGTCAATAACCATTCGTAGAATCCCCAAAGCACACACAGGTGTCTGCTTACTTTCTGCCTGACTAGCCATAAAATGGTATAGAGACTTCTGAAATTGGCCTTTTATACTTAGCCACAACATTCTGTTAGCAGAAGTAGTCCAACAAGGACAGGCAGGCATGTCATTGCTGTCTAAACAAGGAAAGAGGGCATATCTACTCCATGGAAACAATTTTTTTCGATAATCACTCACAAAGCCCTTATGATTTGCAGAGCATTGTTTGGCATTAAATTTGCTTGATACCTACCCATTGACAAAAAGTGTAGCCTTTTTGCTTTTACCTTGTGCATCAACCTCCTAGTTCAGTCTGGATATGCCTGAAGTGAAACGGGATTGGCGTTTCAATTAGTTTTAAACTATATTGTCTGCTTCACCCAAAGTGCTGACTGAGCATTAGTTACTACTGAGATTAGATTACCCTCTGGGACCCACGGGGTATAGTCAAGGGCGTATTTCTGAGAATTCATAAAAGACTTTTTGTCATACAATTGAGTGATTGCACTCAGTCATATTGTCTCAAATCAGAATTCTAGGTGTCTATCTGAAGAGTTTGCCCTGAAAGAGATCCACTGAATGTATTGTTGAAAAGAATTGAAATTTCTATAGTTGTTTGGTTTGTTGTGAAAATTAATTGTAACTCTATTTAATCTCATTATTTATTTATTTGACAAGCTTTATATAGGGTGAACGTGACCCTCATGGGTATCAGAGCGCTTTACAAGTGAATGAAGGCATAAACATATATATCAGTCAAACATTGTGTGTATACATATATGATAAGAGAAAAGTTAACTCAAAAAAGGGAAAATTATCAAATCTATTCTAGAAATGTGTTCATAAATAGAAGTTTGACTTCTTTCTTGAAAGATGTAGTTGAAGGGATCATTCTTATTTCGGGGGGGAGAGAGTTCCAAATATTAGAGGCAATGCCAGAGAAGGCTCTATTGTAGGTTTCTTCCTGGAGAATCTCTGTTGTTTAAGCAGTAAGGTGCAGGAGCTTCTAGAAGATCTTGAGCCACCCAAAAGTTCAAGCTTCTTAGCAAGATAGCTTGGGGTATTGAAGTGTGAAGCTTTGTGAGTCATGCATGAAATTTTCAATTGAATTCTTGCTTCATAGATGAGCCAGTTGAGGGATTTCAGGTCAGGAGAGATTTGATTGTTCCTTTTTGATCCCGTAATGAGTCTTTCAGCAGAGTTAAGGGGGGCTCTTAATGGGGTTGTTGCAGATCTACGCAAGCAGGAGAGGGTTGTGCTTCCATAGTCCAATCTGGGAATCATGAGGGCTTGCACGGCAGACTTGAGGTCTTTTTGGAGTAGGAAGGATTTTAGTTTTCTTAGTATGTTCATTTGGAGGTTTGCTCCCTTAGTAGTGGCACTAATGTGCTTCTGCATATTGAGGTTTTTATCAGGAGTAATTCCTAATGATCTTGCTGATCATCTGCCGGTGATCACGCGGTCTACAAATCTCAATTAACAATAACAAATGTAATAATTTCACGTTCTATGCAACATTTGTCATAACACATTACTGCTTAATTTCTGAAGCACTCTCCCTATCCAATGTAACATATTGCTATTCAGTTTTAATATGGAGAGTTCCCTAGGTTTTTCACAAATATATATAAGTGATCAACCCTAGAAATTTACTCTATATTGCTTTGCTAAGTTAAATACATTTGGTGGGAAGGGGAGGTCCCCAATGTCAATGATTTAATGTCAAAACCACTATATCAACTTGCACTTTCTTGCAATGTTAAGTGGATATGACGTTAGAACAGTAAATTTAAGCTTCCCTTTGCAATTCTTTCATGATCATTTCAGAGCATTTGCCATTGTGGAGTTGATATGTGTGCAGCTCAATATTGTAATATTCGATCACCGTGCAGACCGCCTCTCTTTGTTGGCTCCTGTGTGAAGCTTTCTTTTTGGTGGGGCAAGTGCTACAAAGTCCACATAAAACAGTGAAGAAGATCCATAAGCTTGGAGAAAGATGAAGCACTCCTCATCTCTGCATACCGCAGTCCAAGCATGTGTCCCATCTTGTAAAGGTATCCAATTACATAGTTGCCAATCATGCCCAAGAAAGACAGGCAGACAGACGGACAAATATAAACACATGGCCTAAATTTAGTACACGATTCATGTAAAGTGAGAGAAAAAAAACACAGTGCCATCAACCTCCACTAGAAATATAAGTGAGGAGCTTTACCCATCATTTCAGCACCATGTGTATACACGTCTCAGCAGCTGCTGTCACATTGGTCATGGACAGCTCTTAATTTGCAAAATAATAAGTGCCAGGGCCCTGACCAGGAGGCCACTGCACCTTGCACCACCCATTGCCCCGTCCTCACTGCCAATGACGGTGCCAAAACAACTATTAACCATGTGTCTCACCTGCTAGTATGACAGTTCAGATTATTTCAGGTCCCAAAAGCTAAAGAAATGACTAGGGAGGCAGGTATTAGAAATGTTTAATATATATTGTTTTCGTAAACAACAGTTGTTCTGCTCAACTCCAAATTAGATGAGCAGCGCCACCATGTGGCAGAGTGTCATAAGTGTGGTGTTGACAAATAAGTGCTGGTGCTAAGCACCGGAAACCACTGGCTCAAATTAATTTCCTGTACAGCTGCCTTCCTTTTGTTGAATTACTTTAACTTTTTAGAAGTCTGTTTTTAATGTACAGGACACTACCATTTCCCCTAAATAGAACGAATCTGTGTTTCATGAGACTGCAGCAGCACCTCTCAGTACTGTTGGCATGCTGTTAATAGGTCAGTGCCTGCATTTCTCAACAGGACAGCTATTCCTTTGTTGAGCAGCACAAATCCATCGAAGTAAAGCTGCTGGATCTCAAATGAAGCTGGGTCAGTACATCTCAAAAGAACTGGAGCAATTGTATTGGCAAGTGGCAAGTGTTGCAATCTTGGTGGGAATATGTCTAATTGACAGTACCATCACTTCTCTGCTGATCTGCCATACATTCTTTAGAGGATGCCTAACTTTTTATAAGGCTGCCATAATACATTATAAGAATAGAACTACATTTCCAAGTGTTTAGAGTTATGTCAGCTAGCAAAATGGTACTGGATGAGTTTGGCCCACAAAGTCTAGGAATACTGTGTCTGGAATGGGGAACCAAAAGCCTCTCTGGAAAAAATAAATGCTCAAACTCGCACGTCTCTCTTCATCTCCTCACACCATCTCCCGCCTTTCCATTCATCTATCCCATCTCTGTCTCTCCCTCTCTCTCTCTTTTCTCCCTCCCGGTTTGCTTTCTCTCTACCTTCCCCCTCCTTCCCTCTCTTTCTCTCTGCTGATGCCTCCACATGCCTGCTGCTGTTCACCTCAGGGAGCTTGATCAGGTGAAAGAGGCTCCAGGAGAAGCCTCTAGGTTTCAAACTGGCCTCAAAGGGCTCCAGCCCACCAGGGAAAGGCCTGCTGCAATGAAAGGGCTGTCCGACCCTGGGAACCACTTGCAGCGGTATATGAATAGGTATGAAATGAAGGGGATGGATTCATATCTCTAGACTAGTAGGTTCTTTAAATTAAGGTCAGCCCATGTTGTACTACCCTCCTGCAGTAAGTGCAACTTCTGAGTAACCCTCTTGCCCCTCCAAGTCAGGCTATTGAACTATATGTTTAATATATTTAGTAATGTAATAGATTTTTCACTTGTGTTTTCTATCCATTGAGAGGGTGCTATAATACATTGCATTGGATCTGTGAACAAAATGAGAGCCTGATATAGGAAGCAATGAGAGAAAATGGCATCTGCATAAGACTGAGCCGTTGCATAATCAGCAACTTTATGTTGGTTTTCACAATTACAAACATAGATTGGTATTCTAAGTGACTACATCGTTTAAAGGTATGACCTCCTACTACTGAGGATTGTTGACTAAATGAGTTGTTTGCTAAGGTTAATTATGTATGACCTCACACTGACAATGGCCTTTCAGTGTCAGTCTTAATCACTCAGTGAATGTGCACTTGCAACAGTGTCTCAGTGTCTTCATGTCTCAGTGTCCTTATGTCAGTTCCAGTGTCTGTTTATCAACAACACCTTCTATGAGCTCCTGGGCTCTTGCCCTACAATGCCAGCTCTTGAGTGTGGATAGTATGTGGTAGAGCCAAAGTTTGGATTCAGATTTCCATTTTGTGCTATACTCTCTCTTGCTTGCGCTTAAACTCCCAGCATGCCACTTCCACTTAGATCCGCCAAGTGACATGCAATGCAATTCAAACACCAGGTGAAAGAAGAATTCCTCTTCTCATTGGAAGCCAAGCATGTGCTTTATCTCAGGGTGGCAATATTTTCTAGGGTAGCCGAACCTTGCTCATATTGACGGACCTACAGAAATAGAGACAGACAACCAGAGAGTCTTACAGGATGGTCAAATAAGATCCTGAGGTAGTGATATGTGTTCCATTAGTCGAGTGGCGTCACAATGGATGTAATGACCTCCTTGCTACTATAGCTAAACTACTTTTGAAAGTCTTAAAATTTACAGGTCACTCCCATTTGTTCCTTAAATGTATGATGACACCACCCAGCCACTATAATGAATCATACCAATATTTTAGGATCTTGCACATTTTTTGATCCACCGCTAAGAATCTTTGACTATCTCATATATATTGTAGTCATTACAGTGGGATCACTGACTTCACTATTTTGAACAACTTTACACAGCCATCTGGTACTTCAATGTCCCATATACGAAAAATCTCTTACATCATGATTAACAAAGGGAAACCTACACTCTGTAGTATGTTTACCACTTTCTCAGAATTTACAACCTACGTGCAGAGTTTTACAACTCTGAATTCCCCATAATTATGTGTCCCGAGTTCTACACATCCATAGACTCCTTAGTTGTGGCAGAGAACTCCCCACACAAAAGTATACAGAGTGCAAAGTCGTAAAACTCTGCACATAGTTTGTGAACCGCATTTTGTCGTATGTTTTGCAGTACAGCAAAAAGTACTACAAAGGGCAGTGTGAGAACCACGCCCTTAATGTCTTGAAGAATTATCCAAGGCATGGGTACTCACAAACATTGCCTTTGCTGCCAAAAATTACAATCTGGAGTGTGAATGAGGGCACCATTGCTGCCGGCAAGGTAGCAAAAGCAGGAGAACATGTGTTCTATAACAGGACTGTGATTAATAGAGAGCTTCTTTTAAGCTTAATGCCATACCAATCACCTCAACATAAGGCCACTAGTCTCTCAAGGAGATTTAGTACAGAGCAGACACTGAAATTATCAAGTATGACTACTGCGTCACACTGTGTATGACCTACATCCCTAAACCACCTTCTAGAGTTATTCTAGCATTCATTGCTTACCGTAGCTAACCTTGTAAAGTCAGATTATACAGTGGAAGTAACAGTTATTCAATTGGAATAAAACAGTAGCAGTATCCTAATGGTGAACAACTTTGTATACCAAGGATACTGCCTAACAACCTAGCACCCCTAAAACTGGGAAAAGGCCTCTTCTCCCCTTTTTCCCTTATCTATAAACTTTTGGTGTATTCAGAAAAAGGCTCAATTAAGTTAGCGGGCACTAAAAAAAATTCTTGACTGGCTCCCCTTCAAAAATGGCAATTTACTGAAGTAGGCCACTATACACCCCCACCATTAGAGGTGGTCCTGCTGACAGGCTTTAACCACGGCTCTAGATTACTTGTCATCTAATCCTAGCGTAACCACATCACCAAAATATGCTTGTTGTAAAAACTGTATTACATCATCCATGCAGGACTCCCCAACATAATGACATTTTCCTGGGAAGGACACTCCCTTGAACTCATCATTCAAAATCACACTACATCAGCTGTGGGATACAGAGCACACTGGAAAATGTGGAAACAGAAGGTGTTGTATTTAATGTTTATTTCCTAGCAGAATGTCATCCCAAAAGCTATGCCTTTTTGCAAAAGCTGTCTTTGCTACCTTCAGGGTGTTGCAGCTCCTTAGTGCCTGTTGACATTTAACAATACTTTAACATTGACCACTCACATGCACCTTTATACAGCTTTTGGGACAGCAAGAAGAACATTATAGGAGGTGTCGTGAGGCTTTACAGACTACCCATTTATACTTCTGTTGTTTAGTGGTCAGTCTTGGTTAACAATAGCAGAGCACTACTATTTACCTTGACGCTCCATGTAAAGATTTGGAAGGCCCCAAATTGCCTGTGGACCATTCTTTAAGTACCTCCGCTCTAAGGCGTTTCCTCCCCATATAGCAGAGATACTCAAAGTATAGCCACATGGTTGTATGCAGCCATACAGACCTTTCACACGCTATGTATATGTTTACAACAAATGCGCATTTATTTATAACATCTACTTGCCCTTTATCCTGCTATTCTAAACTGCACAGTTGCTTATGACAAAAAATGATATTTACAATGAAATACTAAATTTGCACAGCACCCAAATTATATCACTGTTGCAGGAACTACATAATATGTATAACTTTCTCTCTATATATATATATTGCACATTGCACTTTAATTCTGCTGAACATTTGGCATTTGCACTTTAATCATGTGTATAGGTTCACATTCTTATTTAGTAATGAGATTTTAAAAAGGTTGCTGTTAGCATCAATGGGTGCTATCTTTGCATTTGCAACATATTTTCATAAACCAATGGTACCTCTTGCCTATGGTTATAATTGTTGCATCAATGCACAGTGCACTTTTGAGGATAGGGCACTGGCCCGCTAAGACAATAAGCTCGAGTTTATTCTATATTTGTCATTGCAATAAATAAGAAATCACTGATTTAAGTTCTAATAGTTTTCTCTTAGAAGAGGAATATAGGCCACAAAAACAGACTATTGTTTAGGAAGACAACTTATTAGGCACTGCCGAAATCTTAAACACCAGTCCAGAGATAGGCCTAGGAACATATAAGGATAGGCGCTTAGACTTTATTTCACCTACTGACGTAGCAAGTGACTCACAAAACATTCTAAGAGTTAATGGGAATAGTATTATGATTTTATATTGGAACATAGCGGTCTACGATCCAAATTAACTAATCACCTCTGGCACGATTTTGTGAGGAAATTCAACATTTTTTGTTTACAAGAGATGTGGTCTCCGAATGAAATACACAACGAGGTCTATAAGACCTATCACACACTAGCCATACCATCTAAACACCGGAGGCCAAAGGGAGGGCTAAGTATATATGTATCAAATTTGTTGAAGACAAACAAAATATCCTTTACTATCTCAGAGATGAACTACCAATTTGTGATTATGAACATGGACAAACAATATTCTGTAGTCTTGATTAATTTTTATAACAATGCACAAAAGGAGCACCTGGCCGGTATTTAAAAATAGCTCAGATAGTCCCTACAGGAAATCCAGAATAGCAATATAAAGAATGTGTTCAAATAATAATGATGTAATATGCGGACTTACTGACAAAGGGAATTGTAATTTGCCCCACTTTCCGCACTATACTTACGGGGAAGCTCTAAATGAGATCTAATTTGTTTTGGACATGGGTTTTGCAAATGTATTAAATTCACCACCAATCCCCTTCACCCAGACCTTCAGTGGGAGAGGTTTGAGTTCAATCATTGATTTTATAATAATCCCGAATAGGTTCGCTTCCCGCTTATTGAGCTATAAAACAGATAAGAACTCAATAAGCAATAATTTCCCCTTGAGCGTGACTATTTCTCTTCCATCAAAAACTCATAGCCCCCATAAAGAGGATATATGCGTCCCAAAATCTGGTAATCGATAAAATAAATGGTTATTCCCTAAAATGGGATAAGGTAGAACCATACAAGACCATTAAGACAGTGGTAGAGAAAAGTCCAGAACCAATAATGAAATGTTTGAATGAATCCACATCACACGTGGAAGTACTGTAGTCATATGCACAAATAACAGAAATAATTAGGAATACATTGAAAGTTGAAATAAAAAAGGGGAATAGAAAGAATAAGGGGTGGTTCAATAATAAATGTACAAAAGCCTACACAGAATTAAAACAGGCATTACGCAAAAAAGAAAGTGATAGAACTAAAATAAAGCAGTGTAGGAAGGCATATAATCAGGCAAGCGTCAACAAGGACAGTATTGCCTTTTGGCGTGTGGTCAAATCCCCCTTTCTGACAACAGAAACTACCCCTACTATAGAAATTGCCATCGATGAAGGACACTGGGTGGAACATTTTTCCAAGATCTTTGGACAAGAAAGGGAGGAGGTTGGCGCAGTTGTAAGCGCCGTAAGTCCCAGTTCTCCACCACTAGATTTTCCAATGGAATTAACAGTCACGCTTGAAGAATTACAATCTGCTTTAAAAGCCAGTAAGGGGGGAAAGGCTCCGGGTCCGGACGGAGTACCAGTTGACATTTTTAAACATAACATAGAGCTATGGGGTCCATTATTAATGCGAGTGTTAACCGCCTGCTGCATGATTGTACTTATAGAAACATGGTCAGAGTCCATCATGGTACCAATTTTCAAAAAAGGTGACAGACAGAACCCGGCATGTTACCGCCCCATTTCTTTGCTGGATTTGGTGGGTAAAGTGGCAGGCCGTATAGTCCTCAACCGGCTACAACAATGGTCCGAGGACAATAATGTAATTTCCGACCTTCAATTTGGTTTTAGGGAGGGTCTAGGTACAATAGAACAGGGTCTCAATTTAACCATATTAATGGGGGAAAAATTTACCTGGCCTTTGTTGACCTCACTACCGCATTTGATTGCGTATCCCATGAAAACTATGGAATATCTTAGAGGCAATGGGGTTTGAGGCACCTTTAATTCATTTCTTAAGAGAACTTTACACAAATGTAAGAGCTCGGGTATGGTATGGACCCAATGGAGTATGTACAGTGTCGTTCCAAGTGGAAAGGGGGTCAGACAAGGCTGTGTTCTTGCACATTTCCTCTTTACGCTATATACCAATGACTTGGAGAAAGTCATGCTGGAAGGGGTTCGGGACCTACCTCAGTTGCAAAAACGCCCTGTACCTGCCCTACTCTATGCGGACAACGCTGTAATTATAGCCCGAACTCCTATAGGCCTACAGCGGGCTCTTAATACCTATAAAGATTTTATGAAAAACTTAGACCTAAAAATAAATACCACTGAAACCTTTATAATGAACTGTGGGAGTGGCGGAAGGAAGCAGAGGGACATTTTCTTAGAGAGTAAAAAGGTGGAACCCACTACAATGTACTCCTACTTAGGAATTTCTGATCGCAAGGGATCGTGGTGTCAGGCCATTAAAGCTAGGAAACTTACCTTTATGAGAACGATGACAGCCCTAGTAAATTTTTCACAAAAAATAGGAAAGACGCCCTCAGTAGAGCTGATTCAAATCTATCAAGCTAAGTGTGTTAGTACAGCTATTTACGGGGTCGGAATATGGGGATATTGTGATATAAACGAAATACAAAGGGTTGAGAACGCATTTTTAAGGTATTTATTGGCTGTTCCACGATGTACATCAACCTATATTTGCCACACTGAGTTGGGCTTACCATATATTGCAGACATAATAAAGGTACAACCAGTCTTATTGTGGCACCGGATCTGGACCTCGTTAAAAACTACATTCAGCCGGCACGTGTTAAGCAACAGTCTTAAGTTAGAACACGCCTTAGAGATCAGATGGTTGAAATACATAAAATAATTTATGACTGATTTAGGCCAGACTGAATACTACTATAATCCTTCCTCGATGGGTTCAATCTCTAGAAAGGTTTTTAAAAAACAATGCATGAACCACATGGAGGCAAACAGATTCGCCAGCGAGGCATCAAAGCCTACGGTTCAAAGGAACCAATTGATGCGATCTTCCCTCGCTGTTGGACTTGGCCCTCTTTGCCTTCCTCCTGTATTTTCTCTGACCTGTTGTTGGCTGTTTTATGACTCTGGGCACTTTACCACTGCTGATCAGTGCTAAAGTGCATATGCTCTCTATTGTAAATTGATGTATGGATTAGTGATTCCGTGATTGGCTGATTTGGTTTACTTGTCAGACCCTAGTACAGTGCACTGAGTGTGCCCATGGCTTGTAAATCAAATGCTGCTGGTGGGCTTGCAGCACTGGTTGTGCCACCCACAGAAGCAGCTTTCAAAGTGTGTATCAGGCCTGCCATTGCAGAGCCTGTGTGCAGTCTGGTACTGCCATGTTGACTGGCTAAGTGCACCCACTTGCCAGTCCCTAAACGTTCCCTTTTCTTCATATCAGATACCCCTAAGGTAGGCCCAAGGGCAGGGTGTATTGTAGGTAAAAGGTAGGACATGCCCTGATGTGTGTGGCATGTCCTGATAGTGAATTACAGCCATTTTCGTTTTTCACTATTGCAAGGCTACCTGTACCCCATAGGCCAGAATGGGCAGTTTGATAATAACATCTTATAATCCTAACTGACCCAGGGAACATGGTAGAAATTCGAGTTTAGTTTGCCTGAACTCAGAATGATAAAATACATCTTTTAGTGAAGTTGGTTTTAACATTCTGTGTTTAAAAATACCACTTTTAGAAAGTAGGTATTTTTCTGCCCAACTATCCAAACCTGCCTCTGCTAGGTTGTGTATTCCATGTTTGGAGTTTGAGTGACAGGGGCTGGGGGATTCCAGGAGGCAGGGTGAGTCAGCAGAAGGCTGAATAGAGAGATCTGCATGTAGAGTGGTGGGAGGAGTTGCACCTGGGACCTGAATAGGGCTGTGCCTGCCTTCCACAATGCTGGCTCTACCTCCTGTGGTGCGTCTGATGTCCCTGGCCCACACTGTCAAAGGAAAGAAGGAGTCCTGTAAACAAAGTGCTCCAAGACTGACCAGAACTGGTTTGGACTAGGCAAAGGCATCTCTGATAAAGATAATATGAGTATAAAAGGGGGGATCCAGACCCCAGAACTTTAGATCACTTTTGGGAAACAAGAAAAACCTTTGCTGAGGAGAGGAACAAGAGAAACTGAGGAAGAGATTATCCCTAGCTGAGTGCTGTTTGGGGGGATTGGCCTGCAGTGTAAGGTTGACTGCCAAAGAAAGGAGAAAGGACTTTGTGCTACTTTCAAATCAACTTGTGAAGGGTCTCCAAGGGCTTGAGATAGAGCGTTCCTCCTGCTGAAGTCTCAGGGACAACAGACTTCACCAGCTCCCCAAGACTTCTTTTGAAGTGCCGATTGTTGTGCTGGCCCTTCTGAGGGACTGAATGTCACAAGGAGCTGGAAGCGCGACTCGCGAAGAAGAAGCGTGTCGCTGCCGCAGCCGCTGTCGTCGCATCACTGAGGAAGGGTGTCGCCGCTGCAGCTGTCGCATCACATCGCCGAAGCACCTCGCATCACCGGAGAAGAGTGTCGCTGTCGCATCAGACGCTGTCGCCGATTTATTCGGATGTAGTAATCTTCTTTATAATGTATTATTAGATTTTTCTAATGTATGGTTCCTTGTTTTCCTTTCAAAAAAATCATTATATGGTCTTCAATAAACTATATTATTAATAATTAAAATTAATCTGATTTATTTGCTTTAGTTTTCTAAATCATGCTTGAATCGTAATCAACAATATATTTCTTATAAATTCTTGAGCCTTACATCGCGCCTAAGAATCAATAAAGTTAGTTGAAAAATCGGAATATCCAAGGGATTAGTCCTCTTTCTATTTTGCTGGTTTCCTTGCAACTACTGGATGGTTCTTCCCTGTAGAAACATGGTTGGACGTCCACATATAACAGTCCTCTTTTTATTTTCATTCGAATTTTTTCGTACCACTCTTTAAATTAGTGATCCCTGATTTTTTGGTCATCGGTTTAAAAGAAAATATGGAAACGTATTTCCCTTTTTGTTTACCCTTACATATCTATTTTTAAAGGTTCTTAAAAGAAATAAATATGCCAGTGAGACACAGCATGTGACTTGTCACGTGATCTCACAATAAAAAAATGAGGTATGTCATATGACTTGTCACATGACACACCATAGAGTATTTATCTGCATGGCCAGTTTGGATACTTTGTTATCCCGTTTTCAGTTGTGCGCGCAAAACGCCAGAGGCCATTTTCAGCCCGTCAAAAGCAGAAACAGGTAACCTTAATACTCAAATAGTACCTTCTCTACATAACTTATGTGGCGGAAACAGTAGTCTGTATTATGGTATTCTGCCTCTGAGAAACATAATTTTCTATTTCAGAAAAATCGCTTTTGAAATGCACATCTGAAGCCAACTATATCGTAGTAACAGTGTATATCCCTACTACTGCGCTTTGTGAGGTATTATTAATTTATATATTGTTCCTTATATCTGTTTAGATAAACGAGGGTCAGTTATCCCAGTTTCTTTATAAAGCCTTCCTTTCTTTTTAGAAACCCTGCTTCAATCAATCCGAATTACCAGTGAATTAAAACATATATAAATACTGACTAATTTCCAGATTTGATTAGCGATCCCTTCCCAAATAAAAGGTAATCTTATCACGTTGTCTTTAAACTACGAACATCAATATTATTAATTGTAAACATCATTATCATTATAAAAATATGTTGTTGTGTTTTTTAGGGTTTTCAATAAATGCGCAGTATAATTAGGTTACATTTAGAAGAAAGACGTGATCCAAACTTGTGTAGAAGTAAGTCTTTGTATTCAAGTATATACCAATACTAAGTTCCGCATATATAGTGTGGGTTTAGTCGTACAATAATGGTTAAACACCATATATACACATATATGTATATAAATAAAAAGTTGATTATGTTATTCTCGTACTTACAGCAATTATCTTAAGTGGAAAGAAAAAATCTGAAGTGTAGTCTTCCCTTAAAAAGATCAATTAATTAAACTTGAAGTAAGTCCACTTCAGAATATCGCTTACTCTGTCCCATCTATTTTCTTTTTCTTTTTCTATCGTTGTCTTTTACTTTCTCAGTTTTCCTTTAAAAGATGTATTATTTTAAATTTAAGTAAATCTATTTCAGAATACTGTTTACCTTGTTCTATTTAGCTTCTCTTTCTATCGTTGTCTTTTTTCTTTTCCTTTACTCATCTTTTTCATATTAAACTTACGATAGAATGGTTTCTAGTTTTTTATATATATTAGTTTAAATGAACATTCGAGATCACAGACATTATATTATGATTTGAATAGAGTTGTCTATATAGGGAAATTGTTTTGTAAAAAGTTCTTATTAGACTTGTTTGCAATATAGAGATTGAATTATACAAAGAATGTTGATAACGTATAAACATTATATTGTTAATTATGATTGTTTATAAGTCTTTTTATCATTGTAGATACTTTTGTGGCTACTCCTGATGAAGGCGTTGTGAACGCCGAAACGCGCGTCGATTATTCAAAAGCTGCCACTTTTTATATTTATGTTATATTGATTTTTACAATTGTTGAATCATCACTTTTAACTAAAATTGAATGTAATGTGTTATATGATATCTTTTTTCATAAAATGAATAATGAAAAAATAAATCTTTTATATTTATAATATCTTCTTGAACAAATTCTTTCTTGTTTCCCTATAAAGTAATACGATAGAAATTCATATATTATACGAAGATTGCCTAGGAATATATTTCACTACACTAAAGGAAAGAAGGAGTCCTGTAAACAAAGTGCTCCAAGACTGACCAGAACTGGTTTGGACTAGGCAAAGGCATCTCTGATAAAGATAATATGAGTATAAAAGGGGGGATCCAGACCCCAGAACTTTAGATCACTTTTGGGAAACAAGAAGAACCTTTGCTGAGGAGAGGAACAAGAGAAACTGAGGAAGAGATTATCCCTAGCTGAGTGCTGTTTGGGGGGATTGGCCTGCAGTGTAAGGTTGACTGCCAAAGAAAGGAGAAAGGACTTTGTGCTACTTTCAAATCAACTTGTGAAGGGTATCCAAGGGCTTGAGATAGAGCGTTCCTCCTGCTGAAGTCTCAGGGACAACAGACTTCACCAGCTCCCCAAGAGTTCTTTTGAAGTGCCTATTGTTGTGCTGGGCCTTCTGAGGGACTGAATGTCACAAGGAGCTGGAAGCGCGACTCGCGAAGAAGAAGCGTGTCGCTGCCGCAGCCGCTGTCGTCGCATCACTGAGGAAGGGTGTCGCCGCTGCAGCTGTCGCATCACATCGCCGAAGCACCTCGCATCACCAGAGAAGAGTGTCGCTGTCGCATCAGACGCTGTCGCATCACAGGAGAAGCGTGTCACAGGGCCTGTCGCAGCTCAGAAGAATCGTTGAGTCGCCGCACGGCCGTCAGGCGTGCATGCTTCAAGTCGCATCAAGAAGAAGACGCCATCTTTGTTTCATCGCACCCGATCTTCATCGCATGACGGCGTTGCGGGTCGCACCGCCACGAAAGCGCAGCAAGAAACCGACGCATAACCTCCCCATGCCGAGAAGAACCGACGCATCCCCTACACATCAGTAGGGACCCGACACATCACCGTTCTTGCGTGTAAGGAAGCAATGCATCACCTTCCCTGCAACACTTTTGTTCTATAGCGTTACGCATCCAAAGGTACCTTGAACTTAAAGTGTTGCATTTACCATCTTAAGAGAACTAAGCTATTTCTACCATTTTAAGTACAGTATTGTGAATTTTTGTCATTTGTAGTCTTATGATAAGTCTATATAAAGAATTCTTATTTTTTATATAAAACCTGTGTGGTGTCCATCTGTAGTGTTGTCACTGGATTACTGTATGTGTTCACAAATGCTTTACACACTGCCTCTGAGATAAGCCTGTCTGCTCGTGCCATGCTACCAAGAGGGTGAGCAGGGGTTATTTTAGGAGTGTACCCCCTTACCCTGACTAGACACAAGGGCCCCTATTTGGTCAAATTTACCTACCTCTGCCAACTAGAGACCCCCAAATCTAACACTAGCTATTCAACCATACTTAACATACACAACAAGAGGGTATGACAGATTTGTTCTCACACGCCTCAGACTCAATGTATTTCATCGTTTGATAAGCTTTCCGACCATAAACGACTGGTCGAAAACCTTACCAAATTGTCCTTGCGACAGAGTCTCGCCCCAATCGACAATCCACATAGTATTATTTAGCAAATTTTACCGAGGGCTGAGGACGAGGTGGATTAAACCCATCTTGAAAATTTGGGGTATGAGGCAATGTCGTCCGGCCTACCTTGCACTGCAGTTTTTAGATAATTAATGTTTTGTAAGAACATTGTTCTGTTCTTGAAACGCACGATTCGATGTAGGAAACATCTCTGAACTTTGTCCCTCTTTTAAAATATGCTCTCAGGTCCTAATTCTTAACCATTCCTAAACCTATAATTTTGTTTACATCTTGAAAATTTGGGTTACGAGGCAATGTTGTCCGGCCCACCTTGCACTGCAGTTTTTACATAATGAACGTTTCGTAAGAAAAATTGTCTTATTCTTGAAATGTACAACCAGATGTAGGAAATATCTCTGGACTTTGTCCCTCTATGAAATATGCACCCAGGTCCCAATTTTTAAACATTCCTAAAACCTGCAAAACTTGTTTTTGACTTTTTATATTAATTCCCTTTTCTAATCATTGTATAATAGTGGCAATATGAAATGAGAAAACTGTCTTCTTCATGTTTTAATGACTTGAGCAATAATTGTGATATGGTACTGTAAAATGTGTGCTTTTATGTTTTTTTTGTGTGCAAAATTGAAAACCGAATAAAGATACATTTGATTTTATTTTAGATATATATATACATATATATATATATATATATATATATATATACATATATATATATATATATATATATATATATATATATATATATATATATATTATCTACTGGCGGTCAGATAGTTATAGTTAGGACCGTGTTTCCATAGGAAATCCGCAACATTCTATTTGGAATAACTTTGGCGCCGGTTGACGAATCCTCGCGAAATTTTCAAAATAGGTGGGGCGCTCCACTCCGCTCCTACCCTGAAAGTCTCGGGGGGATTCGTCAAGCGGGGGCTGAGAAAAAAGGGGGGTCCCAAAACGCGTTTTCCCCATGCAATTTTCCATAGGGACCTTTAGTCCAAGGTACAGCCCGAACGGCTGAACAGAATTACTTGAAATTTGGCAGAGAGGTAGTCCTCAGCTCAGGGATGTGCCTTTTGCATATATGAAGTCAATCTGTTCACTAGTTCCTGAGAAAATCAAAAGTAAAATCATATATATATATGTGGGCGGAGCCTAACCACACATCTCATCCTGAGATCTGATTGGCTGTCAGCACTTCATCCAAGAAGTGTTGGCAGCCATCTTGGGACCAATAAACATGATAGCACCTCATTAAAGAGCATTGCAGTTAATAGAAGTTTTTAAGACTTTAGTTACATTATAAATCATTTGTTGATGGTACCATACTCATTTTAGGAATTGTGGTATGTTCTAAGGTGATTTCACCATGTGAAAAAGCCTTCTGCTGGGATATCATGATTGAGAGAAAAATATTTTCTCATGCTTTTCCCACAGAGGTTTGGAAGGTGATCTATAAGCTAAACTGAGAGCTTATTTTCTGTAAATTCACATTATCTTTCTCAGTCATGTGAGAATGAAGTCTGACATTCTCAGTAAAACATGTACATCCAACAAGGGCAGAGACTGTCAGTTGATTCCTTTGTGTTCTACTGCAGCTTCCCAGAGTGTTCCAAAGAACAACTAGAGCGCTAACAGTCCTACTTATGATAAACGTATGGCACACCTGAAGCCATCTTGCTTGGATTAAAGTGGTAACTCTTAACCTCTTCAGTGCCCATGACGAGATAGTCTCGTCATGGAGCACGGTCGCGCTGTGCCCATGGCGAGACTATCTCGTCATGAACCGCACCCACTAATAAAACGCCCGGCACAGGAGAGGGAAAGGGCGTGGCACAGAAGGGGTTAAAACATTTAATTTAAAAAGGAACAAAATGAGGGGGTTCATCTTTCCATAAAAAGTATGATTAGTGCTGAAGAAAGAAAAATTAGGGCACATTTTGAGTGACTTCTCAAATCCTCTTCTATTTCATTAAAAAATACTGACATGCAGACTGAAACATGCACTTTCAATACCAGCAGCAGTTTTCCCTGGTGAGCAGTAGCTTTACTACAGTGATCTAATGAGCAAAAAGAGTGCTAACATTCTGAATTTATGGCAAATATGTGACACATCTGAATGCCTTCTTGATGGAATCAAAGTAAAAAACTGAAAGTATTTCCTACTGAGGAGACTGCAGTAAATGAGGAAATTAGGAAACTTCATAACAAATAAGTCTCCCAAGATGGCCACCAGAGACAAAAGAGCCCAAATGTAGCCCAAATATCACCCAGATGTAGCCCAAGTATAGCCCAATGACAGAATGTCCCAGAGTGTTCTTAAAAACAACTAGAGCGCTTACTGTCTTCATTATGACAAAAATATGGCACACCTAAAGCCATCTCGATTGGAATAAACTGGTAACACTTAAAACATTTAATTTAAAAAGGAACACAATGAGGGGGTTCATTTTGCCATAGAAATTATGATTAATGCTGAAGAAAGAAAATGAGGGCACATTTTGAGTGACTTCTCAAATCCTCTTCTATTTCATTAAAAAATTCTGACATGCAGACTGAAACATGCACTTTTAATACCAGGAGCAGACTTCCATGGTGAACAGTAGTTTTACTACAGTGATCTAATGAGCAACTAGAGTGGTAACATTCAGAATTTATGGCAAATGTGTGACATATCTGAATACCTTCATGATGGAATCAAAGTAAAAAACTGAAAGCATTTCATACTCAGGAGACTGCAGTACATGAGGAAATTAGGAAACTTCATAACAAATAAATCTCCCAAGATGGCCACCGGAGACAAAAGAGCCCAAATGTAGCCCAAAATCACCCAGATGTAGCCCAAATATAGCCCAATGACAGAAGTGTGCAAAACACTTATTATTTTGTGTTTTTGCAGTGTTATATAGTGCAGACTTGTCAGGTATTGGAGTGCTTTACATGAGCATTGGTTACATCACACAAGAACAAATTCATTTTGGTTGTAGACATGGGGAGACTAAGTGATTTGACCAGAATCACAGAGTGTCGAGCTGAAGCAGAAACTCCAACCTGGTTCCCCAGTTGCAAAGTCTGCAGTTCTGGAAGTAACACCACATCCTCTCCCCTAAGTGCAACATTTAATCAAGTGGTCAACTGGATAAAAAAACATAAAGATAACAAATAATTTAAAAGTGCTTTGTTGCTATTTGAAAACTCAGAAAATATGTCCTTATTTTAGTCTTTTAGAGCACTAACCATAATTTTGATGCCAATAAGACCCTCTCATATATGTAATTTCTAAAGGAAATGCTCTAGGTATTACAGTTTTGATTACATCAAGATGACGTCAGGCGTTCCACACTTTTGTAATAAATATAGAATGTTAGCAATCTAGTTGTTCATTAGGATACTGTTGAGAGGCAGAGGCCAGGGGCACGTACTCTGAAAATTGAAGGCAGGTAGGAGGGTGCAAAGGCAACAATTTAACCACACTGAGCAGGCAGGAAGGGCCGTGGCAGCACAACAGACTATGGAGGGCAGTGGAAAGGGGGGCAGGGGCAACAAACCAACAATAAACCTAATAAAGAAAAAAACGGAGAAACTCAAGAAAGACATTAGATATGTTAGTGAGCAAAGAGTTTATCCATATTTAGCTCCTGAATACTATAAAAATCAAATAGATCAACCTTACTCTAATGACCGACAATATTGGTCTAACAAAAAAGTAACCAGATTCTCAGATACTTCTGGATCAGATACAGATAGTGGACCCAATTCCTTTGACAACTATGGACAAAGAAGGGCTAACTATCAAGGCCCGAGAAGGAATGCCCATTTTTTAGGCAACAGACGAGGCCAAATGAAAACCCGGTATCGGAATTCCGAAAGGGGATCTTACCAACAATCAGAGAACACCCCCCAATTCCTTCAGACCCGAAGGAACCAATATTGGAGAGAATAGACACCAACTCTGACAATAACAGTATCACAGAAGTATCACTTTATTACAACTCAGCTTCTTTACCCAGTACCTCTAAATATCGTTTCTCCACAGGGATAAAAAATACCCCTGAAAGTAAAGCCACCGGAGATAGTAAAACTATACCGGTATTCAACCTTTCAAAGACCAAGCTAGATACGTCTGCCATCGAACTGTTATCTCGAGGGCTTACGTTTATTCCCACCACGTACCTGGATCGGTTCAAGTTAATGAGTGATATTCAATCATTCTTTCGTAAAATCCGTCTTAAAAGATTTTTTGAAGATAACCCTCTTCAGACTAATGACAACTTGACAGGATTTAGACCAAAATCCATTTTTACACCCACTTTGGACCAAATTGGCCCAGAGGTGGGTGTTTTTGAAAAGGTGGTCACTACAAAAATCCAGAAACTTCTCTCCTTTGTTCCCAAACCGGATTACAATTTGAATTATCCGGAGTACCAAGCGTTTAAACAACTGGCCAACAACACTGAGTTAACCATCAAACCCGCGGACAAGGGTGGAGGCATTGTAGTTATGGATAGTCCAGCTTATATACAACAAATTGAGGCCATGCTTGCTATTCCCGAACATTATGCCAAAACCAGAACATATCCTGAACTAAGGATCAAAAGAGACATTTTAGAAATCACCCAAAGAGCTCTTGACAGAGGGTCACTGTGCATGCAAGAATTTAACTATCTTAACGTAGAATACCATCGTATACCCATCCTATACGGAGTACCTAAAATCCATAAGAATTCCTCCAGCCCTCCGTTTAGACCCATCGTATCCACGATTGGTTCTCTAACGGAACCATTGTCCAAATATGTAGACAAAATTTTACAACCGCTGGTATCCAATCTCCGAGGGTACATAAAAGACACGGGACACCTCATTAGGGAAATTGAAGGCATGCAGTTTAACATCTACACAGACTTCCTAGTGTCTATGGACATCGAAGCTTTATACACCAACATCCCACAGCTAGGGGCACTAGAAGCAGTCAAACACACTCTGGAGAATAGCAACATCACGGTTGATCGGTTATTCCTGCTGGAATGTCTAGCTATTGTTCTAAAAGAAAACTACTTTGAATTTAACGGACAAATCTTTAAACAGATACTTGGAGTAAGTATGGGCGCAGCCTGTGCCCCTAATGTAGCGAACATATACATGGGAGAATTTGAAAATAGGTTTATTTTCAATGAAATAGCTCCATTCAGCGAAAATATCAAAAGCTGGTATCGCTTTATTGATGATATCTTTTTTATCTGGAGAGGTCCGGAAGAACAACTGCACGAATTCATGGCATGGATCAACCTTTGTGATGTCCATCTCAAATTTAGCCCCAATATAAGTAAGTCCAAAATATAATTTCTAGATATTTGGATACAAATTATTGATGCTAAAATTGAGGTGAGTCTGTATACTAAACCTACTGCGAAAAACACTCTACTCCAGTACTCCAGCTTTCATCCGCGCAGCCAAAAGGACAACATCCCTTTTAGCCAATTTTTACGGCTACGTAGGAACTGCACTACTATATCTAATTATGATATACATGCTGAGGAACTTAAACAGAAATTTGCAAGCAGAGGGTATCCCCTTAAGCTCATTAAAGATGCTTACAAAAGAGCAAAATATCACGATAGATCTGTATTGCTGCAACCTAAAGAACCTAAAACTGATGAGAAATTGGTTTGCGTGACTACTCACTCCAATATCGATCATAAAATCAGACAAATTATCAACAAAGAATGGCATATTCTCAATACGGATTATACCAAAAAGAGCTTCCCGAGGCCTATTTTTGCATTCAGACGCAACAAAAACTCTTTGGTCAAATCAAAAATACCCACTACTAATCCATTTGTACAAAAATCTATCACTGAAACTAAACCAATTAGTGGTACCCACAAATGTGGGAGTTGCCACGCATGCCAGTATGCCATGGTGACTGATGAATTGATCTGGGACAAACAGACGTACACATTTAAAAACATGACTAATTGTCGCACTCGACATGTTGTCTATCTTATCCTTTGTCCTTGTGGCAAAGGATACGTTGGAGAAACTAGTAGAGAATTTCGCGTACGTTTTAGTGAACATAAGTCAGCAATACTCAACAAACGTGAGGGAGCGCCCCTGGTGGCCCATTGGATTGAGAAACATCATAGTATCTCAGAACTCAGGTGGCTAATTTTGGAACATGTACATCCCCCTAACAGCCTCAATGTGGATGCAATCAGACGTAAAAGGGAGGTTTTTTGGATATATGTCCTTAAGACACAAGAAAAAGGCCTTAACGAACATCTCCCCTGGGAAAACGCGATCATATAATATCATTTTTTGGTCCCATTTATTGTAGACTGAGGGGAAATTACCTATTCCTCCTACTCATTTGGTCCTAGTAATCACTCAAATTGAACTACCGAACTGACCGATGCATCTAATACCTTCAAATAGCCTCCAAGTGGATGCATTTAGGCATAAAAGGGAATTCCCTTGGATATATGTCCTATAGGTCCATAACAATTTTTTCCCTTAGGAAAAGGTGATTATATAACATCATGTTTGATATTACTTACTGCAAACAGAGGGATAATATCCATTCCTTCTACTTATCGGGTCTAAGTAATCACTGAGAATAAACAACCCAAATGGTTAATGCATTAAATACCAGCTGGTGATTATAGTCACACATTTTTACATTGTATCTGGAGAGATGTGCTAAATACACACCTCGGGATAGTTAGACCATACCAAAATACCAGGAACCCCTTTGTATACCTTTGTCACCCTACACATGCCCCCACTATACTAATTTACAACTGGTTAAAATGTATCCTTAAATATATTAAGATAAATTTTAGGAACTCTACTCGGAGGGACCCTATTGTTTCCTAAATAGGATATTATATTCCAGGGTTGCGCACCTGCTCCCTCTGCAGTCGCATTTCATTGTCCGCCCGAAGACTTTGGAGGTCCCTGTATCAAGTGGCCTCTGTCCCTCAGTTTTGGATTTGCTACTCACATGGATTTATTAGATGAGACAAAATCGCTGTGTGTTATGTCGAGTATACGTAGAGAATCTTATCTCTCTTCAAAGATGTCTGCCGCTACTGACGATCTTATGGCCCGCATCTCGAATGGGGAATATACTACTGGATGGATTTTCCCGTCTCGTGCTTAGTCCTATTTTAGTGCCCATGATTAGATCATCATTTCCGGATCTTCCGTATAAGGGAAACGCCAGGCTTCACACATTCACCTCGGAGAAGGCGAACCATGGAATCCCTCATAAACCGTTGTTGAACTGACTGGTAAGAGCTATACGCTATATTTCATGCTATTTCGCGATCGTCTACATTTCAAGCCCAGTATTGGATTTTTAAACTATATGCAATTTCATTGCAGACTAACTTTATGAGCGTATATATATAGAAAAGTATTAACGCTCGGTTGCTGAGAAACGCTCTCGTCATTTCCTGGTTGACCGAATAAGATTATTGCCAGGCTCCACTTACTCCTGATCAAATACGAATACCTTGGAATCTTTGACAAGCCTCAGCTTAATTGCTCGGTAAGAAGCGTAACGAACTAGTTTCAGCCTTTTTGGTTCTTAAAGAAATGTCAACGTTGTAGTTATTCGAGTACTATATGCAATCCTCTTGTAATTCCATTATAGATTGCCCTTTAGAGTGCGAATACTTACGCGACAAACTGGATTCATACCTGAGAGTATTCTGCCCTCAATAAGACTGAATGAATTAGAAGGACAGGTAATTCGTTTGCCTTCCGTTACATAACTTGAGTCTATAACTAACGCATACACCCTACAAGGTCCTGTTTCTTCATCATACAGACAAAAACCGACTTATGCATAATTGTTTGGAATTTAATTTAAATTCAGTAGACTATTATACCATAAGACTATACTGTTGTCCTTTCAGGTGTGTACAGGGTACTTAAATCTTCCCCGATAGGCCTATAATGCCCCACCTATGTTCTTCCCATTACTTCTAGTCTCATGATTTACATAGCGAGAGACATAGTGTAGTATTCTCCCAATATTTCAAGGTAGTTTAACTAACCATTAATGGGGGCACTATTTAGATGATGGTTGGTCATGTGATCTCTATGGCTCCATGTCCTTTATTTCAATGCATGCTCGTTTTTACAACATTGAATTAGGATATAACAGGAGCTCTAATGTTAAAAGATGCAGCAGGATACCACTGGATATTTCCTAGTTTCCCGCCTAAACTTCACTGATCATTAGCCGTACAACCCACCAAACAAACCAAAATTTCCTATCGTGAGAGATGATATCTACATCGCTCAGGACTAATAAACCTAACCACTTCTGTGAGAGGCACAGTATATAAAGACCCTCTTCTATACGTTGTATAGATACTATCTTAAATTGCTACATATAGGAAGAAAAATCTCCACCGCAGTTGCTCTGTTAATCATATTAGACTTTTGAGCTTCCCATTATGTTTTTACAGTTATTGTTTCTTTCTCATTGTAGTGTACTAAAATACCAAAACCAAAGATATAGGAAACTTCGTCTTTGGTTTCCTCGTGTGCAAGAATCTGCCATTGGCAAGTATGTTGTCAATATAACCTATTATTCCCTCTCGACTTTTCTTCTTTTCGATATTTCATTCTTTGGTACCCAGGTGGTTTGGAACTATAATGACATTTCTTCACACAAATTCTTGCCTTTTGGTGTTTGCTCTTATCACGGATGCACATTGAGATCTTTATTCTTCTATTTATTCTATAGCTCCTGCTCCCCTTTTAGCTTTAATAAAGTCAAAGGAAGTTAAATAATATTCTTAATCACTTATTGTGATCTCTTTATACCCACAGACCTACGGCTGTCAAAACTTATTGTTTTACCCTAAATATAGGAGTGTTGGGCATCAAACTAGGCCTTGAAGCCTTTTTCTCTTCTAAAAGACCACAGTTACACGCCCTGAAGAAGGAGCCTTTAAAGATCATTCCTTGAGCTCCGAAACGCGCGTAGGCGTTGGTCCTATGTTTAAACTTTACAACCAATGATTTTAATTGTCTACACACTGTTGTTGTTTTGAGTTGCAGATTTATTGTTGTTAATTGTGTGTTATATATGTGGTATATATGTTTTTCTATTTTTGTCCTGGTTGTACAATTAATCATAAATTGGGCTTCAATAGTTTGATGTGAACCATATTATACATATTACAATACAGTATGAAAATTGTTTAAAAAAATGATATAAAAATGACAAAAGTTATTAATAAATGAAATGTTATAGTTTTATATACCGTTGACTGTGGGTATTACTTTATTGTATGGACATATTGCCTTTAATTTAAATCATACAGTGTAGGAAGTCTTGTTTCTCATTAGCAACAAACCAACAATACAGGACTTGCAAGAGAGGCTGTAACAATGTAATAGACCATTGTGGGCAGAAGGAAGAGGCAATGGTAGTACAACCATACATGCCAACAGACCCGATTCAGCCAGGTAACGTCCAATGTTTTTAAGCTCAAATGGGCTTTATTTGATCTGTCTCCTGTCTACAATCTCCTCTTTTTCAATGTAACTCAAAGGGGAAAATCAATACCCCAGTTTTTTTTTCAAAATCTCCCTCTTACCAATTTCAAAATGTTCGCAAGTATGGTACATTGGATCATGGAAGGAAATGGGGTAGGGACATGGACTTGGATAACAGAGGACAGGAGGGACATGGAGAGGTGCACCAAACTGACCCTGCAGGGCAGGCATCAGGGTTTGCAGCAGCACAATACACCACACAGGGCATGCGGGACGGGAGTGCAGCACAACAATCCATAGAAAGCAAGAGGGAGGGGACAGGACCATCCACATGGACAACAGAGAACAGAGGGGCAAGAGGCAATGGTAGCTAGCTGACCATAATGGACAGACAGGAGAGAAAGCTGCAGCATAACAGACCATAAAGGGCAGGAGGGACAGATCAGGGGCATTACAATGGAACAGACAAGCCTGGAGGGAGGGAGTAGGGGTCTGCACATGTAAACAGAGGGCTGGGGGCAAGGGGGCAGGGCAGGAGCAGCAAGATAGCCATGGAGGTCAGGCAGGATGGGCACTAGAAACAAGACACACCATGAAGAGCAACAGTGAGACTGTGATGGCATACACACAGACCATGGAGGGAAGGTGGGAGGGGGTCGGGGACAGCTAACTGACCACACAGGGAAGGTGGGAGGGGCCATGGCAGCACAGAAGACCATGCATGGCAAGTGGGAGGGTTAGTGGCAGCACAATGGCTATGATGGGCAAGAAGGAGGGTGCAGGGGCATGCACAAAGGACGATGGAGGATAGAAGGGAGGGTCAGGACCTGTGCACAGACAAGAAAGTTCAGGGGAAGGGGCCTCACAACAGACTGCACGGGGCAGGCAGGAGGAGCAGTTGCAGCACAACAGACCAGGGAGGGCAGAAGGGTGTGGCAGTACAATGGACCATGTAGGACAGGAGGAAGAGGTTAGGGGCACGGCATGTGGACAGGCAGGGTGGAGGTGGCAGGGACAGGTTACAGTCATCTGACAATGCTAGGCAGGTGGGAGGGGAGTGGCAGCTCAACAGAACACTCACAGTAGATAGGAGTGGCAGGTCCATGGAACATGGTGGGCAAAAAGGATGGAGCAGGGACATGCACAAAGACATCGGAGGGCAGGGGGAAGGAGAATAGGGGCAGCAAGCTAAGCACAGAGTTTAAGCAGGAGGTCAATGATGGGGCATAGAATTGGGCAATGGAGGGCAGGAGGAGTGGACTGGTACATCATACTAAATTGAGGGCAGTGGCAGCACATCAGACTATGCATGGCAGGAGGGAGGAGGCTAGTCCATGGATTCACACAACAGAGGATAGGGAGGAGGGGGATGGGGCAGCAAGCTAACTGTTCAGAGAAGGCGGGTATTAGGAACTTTATTGTTTTTAAAACGTGTGCCTGTGCGAACTACTTAAAATATGAACAAGTATGCAGCATAATCTCACTTTTATTCAGGAAGAAGAGGACGTTTGTGACTGTGACTCCGGGCTCACTTGGCAGAAACACCCCCTGACCCTCCACCCCCTATCGCAAAATTTAATGCCCGTGAAAAGGGTAGGTTAACACAGTGTTATATAGAACATAGTCCTGATAGCACGATTGAAAATGAAAACTAGATATAGTGTATGGTATAAACTATGCACCAAAAAGTGTGATATAAGATGAACCGGGCGTGAAATATAATATGCAATACATTGTGCGCAATGACAGATTCATTGGAGAGCGCGAGATAGCACAGGCACTAGCGCGTGCTATGCGATATGCGCCTTGGAGTGTAATATGCACAGGGCAGAGTTGTGTAACCTAACTAGTCTCTAAAGTTGTAATATAAAATATGTGCTGGGGAGTGTAACGTTGCATATGCACTGTGACAAAGATATGGATCCCAGATTGTAATATGTATGGCATAGCACTGTGCGTTATAACATAGGCATCGAGGAAGGCATGTTAGATGGGGCAATATAGCCCGTGTGAAGACAAGTGCGGCATGACATATTCACGGGGTGGTGTTACAGTGCACATGGGCTAGAGAGTGTCATAGCATAATCAATAGCTAGTGGAATACAACACAGAGGTGTGTGGCACTCAGCAGGCAATGGTGGGTGTAACACAGCATTGGGCTCTGCCAGGAGCGCGCTGTGACTCTCAAGTGATGTTCGTCCCCTTTCCAGAGAGTAAAATAAAAAGTATTACACATCCGGCAGTGGATGTGTGTTTTATTAACCGTGAGGGGGGTTTCTTGCATAGTTTTTGTCGAATTTTTGTCGAATCCCCTTTGAATGGCTTGGTGTGCATGTGTATTAAATGTGCCAGTCAATAGCTACCCATGTTTGTATAAATAAACAACAAGGGTGTCTACCGGGATTAGGCACGGTAGGGCATCAGACATGTCAGAGCTTCACTAGTGGTGTAAATACATTCCACGTGGATTCATTGTATGCATAGTCGCCTTTTAATGAATATCACGCAAATCGTCATGGTGATAGGTACGTACGGTTTGTCCAGAATGTCCTAGGTGTGTCTATAAATATATATTTTTTTTAAATAATAAAAAACAGTGGCCGGCCCTGGGGATTGGGGTCAAAAAAATATAATTAGGAGACAGGCCCTGGGGGATGGGGTCATCAGGGCCAATAAATTAGAATAAGAAGGGGAACCACACAGCCCCCCTTCTTAAAAAATTAAAATAAATAAAAGACTGGCATCGCGCCGGAGGCCACGCCCCCTCCTTGCAGCACTCTGCAAACGCGCCCCCTGGCGAGTTGTAAGTTGGGGAATTAATTCCTCTTCAATACTGAGGGTCCCTGAGGGCCAACTAGCCCAACAGGCATCTCCAGTATGCGCCAGGGAGGTGCGCTGCAGACAGGTGTTCTGAGGCCAAGCCCCTTTTTACACCTCTCTGCAAAGCAGCTCTGTGGCGCTTACTGGAGGTACCTAGTGGTCTAGTTTGACCCTAGGGACCCTTAGGATTCAAGGGGACTTAATCTCTCAACTTAGAACAGCCACAGGGCGCATTTACACAGTGGTGAAGGGAGGGGACGGGGCCTGAGGTGACGTGTGCAAACACGCACTATGGCACGTTTTAAATTGGGGATATAATTTCCCTTCAATACTGAGGGCCCCTGGGGGCTAACTAGCCCACCAAGTGCTTCCAGTAAGCGCCACTGAGCTGCATTGCAGAGAGGTGGTCCAGGCCGTGCCACTTTTTACATCTCTCTGCAACGCAGCTCTGTGGCACTTACTGGAGGTACCTAGTGGGCTAGTTGGACCCTAGGGACCCTCAGGATTCAAATGAACTTAATCTCCCAACTAAAAACGGACACTGGGCGTGTTTACACAGTGGTGAAGGGAGGGAACGGGGCCTGAGTTAACGTGTGCAAAAACGCCTGTTTTAAGAGGTAGTTTTAATCCCCCTGCCCTATTATATACTAGGGGCTTACAGAGGAGGTCATGCTAATCACAGGGGGACCCCAACGCATAATGTTCCCTAGTGTATGTAGGTGGTTTCACTGTATTCTAAGTGTCTTTTAACATAGCACTGGCTCTAGGACTGGTTAGTCAGACTCAGTTACCACCAGTATCCGTCTGAAAAAGTTGAGGGTACAGGATGATTTTGCAACAAGGCTTCTTTCTGCTCTTCTTTTTGTTCTTTCTGCACGTTATCCTTCTTCCTGCACTTTTCTTCGTCTTTGAGGACTTCTGTTGCTTCTTTCTGCACTTCTTTTTTTTCTTTCTGTGCATTTTTTCTTCTTTCTTCACATGTTCTACCTCTGTAGGCATAGTTAGAAATTAGCATTTAAAAAACCTTTGAAATTCACAGAAAAAACCATAGGTTTCAGGCACGTTATAGTTAGGAATTAGCATTTAAAAAACCTCAGAAATTCACTGAAAAAACCATAGGTTTTAGGGGTGTTATAGTTAGCTGGACTTTTCACTTGTACAAAACCATTGAAATTCGCCCGTTATAGTTAGTTCAGCTAATTATAACTTGCGCGCCCGCAATGCACTGCTGATGACGTCACATATTACATCACTCATGACATGGTCAGTGACATCACTCATGTCATCACTGATGACATCTCAAATGACATCACTGATGACATCACTGAGGACATCATCCTTGTGATAGAGTGGCAGACCTCCTCTCACCCTAATATAACCTTTGATACACACATTCAAAAATAAAGACTAAAATTTTCAAAACAATAGACATACCAATACCAGTTACAACAACCTCTTCAGTAATTCTAAGATCCACATACACATCCACTCATTCACCAACAGTCCTATACAGTCACTCATACATATACTCACTCATCATATGTACTCATACACCTATACATCCTGTTACACAATGCCACTCATCCATAGAGTTACTCACACACATAGTCACTCATGCTAATAAAGAATCAAACATACATTTACTTGCATATACAGTTATACACACACCACCACACTAACTTCTACGGAAACTTACACATACTTAGTCTTTTAAACAATCACTTATAGAAACACATACTTATTCATACAGGAACTCTTTCAATCTCTCACTCTCACATATACTCACTTATATACACCAGTAGCCACATATACTAGTTTAAAACATATGTAGTTACTCATAAAGACACTATTGAGACAGTCATTCACTCACTAACACACCCTTACACACACTCATCCACCCATACAGTCCTGCACACATGCTGTCTTCAACACATCCAAACAGTGAGTCACTCATTCATGCACCTATGCACTACGTAATACCCCCACCGAACCATGCAGACACTCAGACTGATACTCAAAAAACCAATTAATAACCTATATAGACACCCATGTAGCTACTCACCAACCCATGCAGCCACTTATACACAAAGTGAGAGACTGATACAGATATTTACATATTTAAACATTACTCACTAAGCCATGTATTCACTATGATACACTTAATCAGTCAGTTACACAATCAACCTTGAGATATACATATATAAAACATATTTAATTTTCAGAAAAACACACATTCACTGGATGATGTCATCAGTGATGTCATTTGAGATGTCATCAGTGATGTCATGAGTGATGTCACTGACCATGTCATGAGTGATGTGATATGTGACGTCATCAGCAGTGCATTGCGGGCGCGCGAGTTATAGTTAGCTGAACTAACTATAACGGGGGAATTTCAATGGTTTTGTACAAGAGAAAAGTCCAGCTAACTATAACACCCCTGAAACCTATGGTTTTTTCAGTGAATATATATATATATATATATGTATATATATATATATATATATATATATATATATATATATATATATATATATATATATATATATATATATATATATATATATACATATTACCTACTGGCGGTCGCCAGTAGGTAGTTATAGTTAGGACCCCTTTTCCATAGGAAATCCGCAACATTCTATTTTGAATAACTTTGGCGCCGGTTGATGAATCCTCGCGAATTTCTCAAAATAGGTGGGGCGCTACGCTCCGCTCCTACCCTGAAAGTTTCGGGGGGATACGTCAAGTGGGGGCTGAGATAAAAGGGGGGTCCCAAAACGCGTTTTTCCCATGCATTTTTCCATAGGACCTATAGAACGAGCTACAGCCCGAACGGCTGAACAGAATTACTAGAAATTTGGCAGAGAGGTAGTCCCTATGTCAAGGAAGTGCCTTTTGTAGGTTTGGTGTAAATCTGTTCAGTAGATTCTGAGAAAATAGCCTTTAAATCAATATATATATCTGAGCCCGCTTACGGTACGCTTACCGTATGCTTACCGTAAGCGTACGGTGGCGCGCGCGAGCGCGATTCTGATTGGCTGTTAGATCTTAGTAAACATTCGAATCGGCCGAAACCAGGAAGCGGCGGCCGCCATTTTGTGTGTTTCACTCAGAAAAAAAAAGAGTGAAAACAAGAAAAGGGGGCAATGAGGAGAGTTACAGACCCCCTTACATTGGTGAGGGGGTCAAAGAAGGACTGTAAAGTACAAAGAAAACATTTATTGATTTTTTAAAAAAATCACGGGGTACGCGTACGGTAAGCTTACGGTAAGCGTACGGTAGAAAAAAAATAAAAAAATAAATGAAATTCAGATTTAAGTGTTTAGATATTAGGGGGCTCTAAAAAGAGCCGTTGTGTTTATGAAATGATTTTTTAGTGGTACCTACAAGTAAGTACCGATGCAGAGTCTAAGGTTCAAGAGGAAGACTCTGTTCCCTTTATCATTGAAGTGCACACCATCTCCTCTATAAATGTCTTGCATGTCAAAACGCAAGTTGTTGTGGTAAATGGCACCCATACCATAGTCACGGAGGAAAGCAGAAACAGATTTGTTGACGTGCTTTCTTGCTTTGTCAATCTGCGGACAGAAATGATTGGACCAGTTCCATTTTTGCCTTTGGCATATGTTGGAAAACACAAAGGCAGTTTTAGGGAAAAGTGAAAACAGTTGTGCAAAGGTGTCCTTCATAAGCATTTCCAGACCTACCCCAGTCAAAGTGCCTAGGTCATTGCCACCACAGTGCACTATTATGAGGTCAGGGTGTTGGATTTGCATGAAGGATTTCACCAATGGCATCAATTGGTGCCACTTTAACCCTCTCTGACCAATCCATTTAATGTCTACATTTGGCAAAGCAAGGTCTCTCACCATATCTGTTTTCTCTGCAAACTTTTCACTCCAGAAGACATAGCTGTGCCCTACAATCCACACTGTGAACATCTTCAAAGGAGAACTGGATGCACTCAGGAGGTGTCTTTCAGTAGAATGGCAATATGAAAAGAAAGACAGTTTGGAAATGGAGGCATACATATTTTTTTCAAAACAAAAAGAACTGATTGGCTGTTTCATACCATTCTAGAATAAAAACTAGGCTGTATGTGTAAACTAATCGAAGCATGTTTTGTATTGGTACAAAAAAATGTGTTACCAAAGAACAGTACTATGGATTTGCTGTTAGGTTTGAAAAGTCAAGCACTCTTGCTCTGTGGAATTGAAACATTGTGTGGCGAACTTCTGACCTAACTCCACACAGCAGTGTTCCATGAGCTGTTGCTATGGTAGCAGGCAGAAGTCAAGTTGGGGGAAGGGTACTAGGCAGAAGTCAAGTTGGGGGCAGGGTACTTTTGGAAAAGGGTTGGTTTTCAACCAATAGAAATGTGTGATTACATTTGAAAAAAAGGGGGAAGAACTGAGATTTGAAACTTACATGTATATGTGTGGAAAAATAGAGGGAAAGTTTGCCATTATCTGGTTCTGCTGAGAGGAGAGAGGTGAACACAACAGAGATCCTGGCTCTGATAATCTGCTGTTTGAGTGTCACATTTCTTTCACAACTAACTAATTTTAAAGGTGAGTTTAGAGTTTGAGAGGGGATGTATGTGGTAACTTAAGAAATGAATAATAGAAATGGAAATTCTTTTTGTTGTAGTTGCGTTTATCATTTTCTGTTTTGGGAGAAATTTAAATGTGAGGAACATGTAAAATAATATGGAGTATGTTTTCACAATAAATTAAGGTGTACTGGAAAAAAAAAGAATAGTTTAAGGGTTTGAGGTTGGACTCAGTAATGCAAATACATTCAGCATCACTAAGGCTGGTTGCCCTTGCTGGAGTGTAGGCAGCCACCCAGGTTACACATGGAGGTGGTCTGAAAAAGAAGTTTGGACATGTGCATTTAAGAAAATCGAAAAAAGTGGTTTCATAATGTGTCAGTCTGTAAAAGTGATTTTCACTTGCCCAAAAAAAAAAGAGCAGTAAGTGTGCTTTCAAATTGGCAAAGAAATTTCGTTTTGGGACTAATGTGAAAACATGACTCTGTGTGCAGAGAGGAATTATAGGCAGAGATTTATTGCGTATTGCTCTGGTGATTTCACAGTTGCAATAGATGGAAAGGGGGAGCGATTTTTTGGGGGAAGAAGCAGACTCTTAGCACACACCCATGTGCTTGCCATGTATAATCATGCACAGTATTTACAAGCGAGTGGGGTTTTCAGGTTTCAGTCTGTAATGCAAATACATTCAGCATCACTAAGGCTGGTTGCCCTTGCTGGAGTGTAGGCAGCCACCCAGGTTACACATGGAGGTGGTCTGAAAAAGAAGTTTGGACATGTGCATTTAAGAAAATCGAAAAAAGTGGTTTCATAATGTGACAGTCTGTAAAAGTGATTTTCACTTGCCCCAAAAAAAAAAGAGCAGTAAGTGTGCTTTCAAATTGGCAAAGGAATTTCGTTTTGGGACTAATGTGAAAACATGACTCTGTGTGCAGAGAGGAATTATAGGCAGAGATTTATTGCGTATTGCTCTGGTGATTTCACAGTTGCATTAGATGGAAAGGGGGAGCGATTTTTTGGAGGAAGAAGCAGACTCTTAGCACACACCCATGTGCTTGCCATGTATAATCATGCACAGTATTTACAAGCGAGTGGGGTTTTCAGGTTTCAGTCTGTAATGCAAATACATTCAGCATCACTAAGGCTGGTTGCCCTTGCTGGAGTGTAGGCAGCCACCCAGGTTACACATGGAGGTGGTCTGAAAAAGAAGTTTGGACATGTGCATTTAAGAAAATCGAAAAAAGTGGTTTCATAATGTGTCAGTCTGTAAAAGTGATTTTCACTTGCCCAAAAAAAAAAGAGCAGTAAGTGTGCTTTCAAATTGGCAAAGAAATTTCGTTTTGGGACTAATGTGAAAACATGACTCTGTGTGCAGAGAGGAATTATAGGCAGAGATTTATTGCGTATTGCTCTGGTGATTTCACAGTTGCATTAGATGGAAAGGGGGAGCGATTTTTTGGGGGAAGAAGCAGACTCTTAGCACACACCCATGTGCTTGCCATGTATAATCATGCACAGTATTTACAAGCGAGTGGGGTTTTCAGGTTTCAGTCTGTAATGCAAATACATTCAGCATCACTAAGGCTGGTTGCCCTTGCTGGAGTGTAGGCAGCCACCCAGGTTACACATGGAGGTGGTCTGAAAAAGAAGTTTGGACATGTGCATTTAAGAAAATCGAAAAAAGTGGTTTCATAATGTGTCAGTCTGTAAAAGTGATTTTCACTTGCCCCAAAAAAAAAGAGCAGTAAGTGTGCTTTCAAATTGGCAAAGAAATTTCGTTTTGGGACTAATGTGAAAACATTACTCTGTGTGCAGAGAGGAATTATAGGCAGAGATTTATTGCGTATTGCTCTGGTGATTTCACAGTTGCATTAGATGGAAAGGGGGAGCGATTTTTTGGGGGAAGAAGCAGACTCTTAGCACACACCCATGTGCTTGCCATGTATAATCATGCACAGTATTTACAAGCGAGTGGGGTTTTCAGGTTTCAGTCTGTAATGCAAATACATTCAGCATCACTAAGGCTGGTTGCCCTTGCTGGAGTGTAGGCAGCCACCCAGGTTACACATGGAGGTGGTCTGAAAAAGAAGTTTGGACATGTGCATTTAAGAAAATCGAAAAAAGTGGTTTCATAATGTGACAGTCTGTAAAAGTGATTTTCACTTGCCCCAAAAAAAAAGAGCAGTAAGTGTGCTTTCAAATTGGCAAAGAAATTTCGTTTTGGGACTAATGTGAAAACATGACTCTGTGTGCAGAGAGGAATTATAGGCAGAGATTTATTGCGTATTGCTCTGGTGATTTCACAGTTGCATTAGATGGAAAGGGGGAGCGATTTTTTGGGGGAAGAAGCAGACTCTTAGCACACACCCATGTGCTTGCCATGTATAATCATGCACAGTATTTACAAGCGAGTGGGGTTTTCAGGTTTCAGTCTGTAATGCAAATACATTCAGCATCACTAAGGCTGGTTGCCCTTGCTGGAGTGTAGGCAGCCACCCAGGTTACACATGGAGGTGGTCTGAAAAAGAAGTTTGGACATGTGCATTTAAGAAAATCGAAAAAAGTGGTTTCATAATGTGACAGTCTGTAAAAGTGATTTTCACTTGCCCCAAAAAAAAAGAGCAGTAAGTGTGCTTTCAAATTGGCAAAGAAATTTCGTTTTGGGACTAATGTGAAAACATGACTCTGTGTGCAGAGAGGAATTATAGGCAGAGATTTATTGCGTATTGCTCTGGTGATTTCACAGTTGCATTAGATGGAAAGGGGGAGCGATTTTTTGGGGGAAGAAGCAGACTCTTAGCACACACCCATGTGCTTGCCATGTATAATCATGCACAGTATTTACAAGCGAGTGGGGTTTTCAGGTTTCAGTCTGTAATGCAAATACATTCAGCATCACTAAGGCTGGTTGCCCTTGCTGGAGTGTAGCAGTCTGGACATGGGCTTTTTAAAAAATCTGAAAAGTGGTTTCATAATGTGACAGTTTGTAAAAGTGATTTTCACTTGCCCAAAAAAAAGAGCAGTTAGTGTGCATTCAAATTGGCAAAGAAATTTCGTTTTGTGACTATTGTGAAAAGAATATAATATATTTAAATAAAATAAAGGAATTTTTTTTTAGTTTTTTTCAGGTATTGCTGAAGAGCAGTGAACAAAATTAAAGATGCCTACAAAATCCAGAGTTCAAAAAACGCAAAAAAAAAAACTATATTTGAAGACAACTAGAGGATCAAAGTTAGTAGACGATGCTGATGTTGGAAGGAAGAAAAAATCTTCTGGTAAGCAAAAAAAAGATTTTCTAAGGAATATATTCAAAAAAAGGAAAAATGTACAAAATGTCTGTACAGGAAAGAATGATTTCAAACAAAAAGGACAAGAAAAAATTGAAAATTTAGTTAATGCAAATATACCTTCTGCAACTAAAAAGTTAAACTTAAACAGAAAAACAGCGTTTAAAGAGATACGTAGAAAAATGTTTCAGAGAAGAGTTATGTCCAATTTGATAAAGGATGTGAAGAAATATAAGCAAAAGGCTAAGTTTTTTAAGAGAAAAAAAGAAATTGAAGCCATTGCAGCAAAGGCATTAGAATTAAAAAGGAAACTATTCATTTTAATTTTGAATAGGATGCGTACATTAGACAAAATGGTTAATGTACTGAAATCACATAGCAAAAGGAAAAGAGTAGTGAACAGAACAAACTTTTGTAAAGTGTTTTTAGGAAAGTGGATGCATAGTTCAAGTAGTGAACCTTTTTTTAATGAAGAGAGCTATTTTCAAAGTAATAGTTTGCTGCATGCAGTTGACACCAGAGGTCGTTCATACGAAGTAAAAAATGGTTGCATAATGGAGAAGGAGATAATGGTTCCAAGAGATGAGGTACAAGTGATGGCAGATGAGGCAATGGGGAGAAGTCCTAAAGCCCCAGTGTACACTTGGAATTGTAGTAGTATTTGCACTGTGCGTCAGGAATCTATTGACAAATTTCGAGAGTTTCTAAGAGAATATAGTAAAAAAAGTGTAAAACAGAAGATTAAGGTGCTTCAAAGTCTGGATCCATGCAGAGTGAGAGAGAATACTGGTTTGCAGGGTCATTCTCTGGCTTGTCTATCTAGAAAAGTGTGCAATAGTGTTTTCCATCATTTTAGGATGCTGGCTGTTCATCATACTGAAATGAGAAAGTTTGTGAGACGGTTGTATTTTGCCAAAAGTCCAGCAATAAAGTTAAATGAATTGAATAGGGCTCTGTTCCGAGGAACGGTATCAGATGTAGAGAAGGTTGTTGATGAAATTCAGTTTTGTTACTTTGGTCCTGAACAAAACAGTGCAGAGAAGGACACAGTAAATGAGGAAGAAGTGGAAGAGAATGTAGAACCCTCTGTAAGTAACACATTTAATGATCACATAACAAAATTTGCAATAGTGTCTTATGAAAGACCAAATTTTACTTGTATTTGTTGCCGCAGAACTCATTATAGAAAACAAACTAGGAATGTTGATCTCTACAGAAAGAGTGAAAATGAAGATAATTATAAGTGGAAGGATTTTGCCACATATATATTTCTAGAAAATTGTTTTGAATTGGGTGAAGATCAGCGTATTTGTAAATACTGTTACAACAAGTTAGAGGAAAATAGAATGCCGACCAGAGCTGTACATAATAATTTAGAATTGGATGCTATTCCTGCTGAACTTTCTGAATTAAATACATATGAGTCTATACTCATTCAATGTGTTCATCCGTTCCAGACCATAGTACGTATGGAGCCGAAAACTGGTAAATTACCTCCTTCAGATTTACTGAGAGGTTTAAAAGGTAGAGTGGTGTATTTGCCCTTGGATTTGAAAAAAAATATGGAAACTATTGTTGCGGATACTTTGGAAACTGAACCATTAATTATTCTGGTTAATGGTGTACCTACAAAGAATAAGAAGATTTGGCAGGAGCTGGTAGATGTGCGGAAAGTACAAAGAGCAAATTTGTATTTGAAAAAGAATAACAAATGGTATGAATCAATTTATATAGAAGAAGAAGAAGAAGAAGATTTACAAGAAGACACAAAAACACCAACTGGACAAATTGAAAAAGTGGACAAGTCAAAGGAAGAAGAAATGTATGAACATTTTAGCATACATCCTCTTCATTCGAAAGAAGTTATGGGAGACAATATTGATCTCTTTCAGATGAAGAAAGCAAAAGGAACTCCCGTGAGTGTATGGGAGGAGAGCTTGGAAGCTCGATGTTTTCCCCAGCTGTTTCCTAAAGGAAAAGGAGGACGATATGATGAACGTCCAGAACAGATTCCAGCTTCTGAGTATCGGACTACAAGACTATATGCTGAAGATCCCAGATTTCGACAAAGTATTCCTTATTTGTTCCATCTTTTATTTGAAAGCGACTTGTCTGCACTGTCTTATGCAGTAAATCACATTTTAAAAAGTGGAGTACATTTACAAAATGTGTCTGCTAAGGATTTTATGGAGAAAGTGCAGCACCGAGATGATCATTTGGAAACACAACTGATCAATCTGATGGCTTGTCAGCGTGGGACAAATGAATATTGGTACAGACGCCATGGTGAACTAAAATGCATGTTACGGAATTTAGGAACACCAACATGGTTCCTTACCCTAAGCTGTGCCGAGTACGCTTGGGATGATTTACTGGATTTTCTACGAGAGGCCAATTCAAACATTAAAAACATCGAATACAAGACAGCAGGAGAACTGTGCTCATTGGATCCGGTTAATGTTTGCAGATATTTCAATCATAGATTTGAGGCTATGATGTCCTTCATCTGCAATAAAAAAAATCCACCCCTTGGAGAAGTAGTGGATTTCTTTTGGAGAAAAGAGTACCAGGCAAGAGGTGCTCCTCATATTCATATGCTGTTGTGGATCAAGGATGCCCCAAAGTTTGTAACAGATACTGATGGAGCAGTGTTATCTTACATTGAAGAATATGCAACATGTGCTATACCAAAAAGCACAGAAGAAAACAAGTTAAAGGAGCAAGTTTTACGTTTCCAAAGTCATCGGTGTGGAAAATACTGTCAACGGAAATACAAGAGCAAAGAAAAATACTACACTAAATGTCGATTTGGATTTCCTAGACCTGTTCTTTCAAATGGAAGAGTAAACAGTTTTATGTCAGCTGTGAGACATACTATCACAAGAAAATCACCTAAGAATACCTACAACCTTAAAAGAAAAGAAGAATCAAAAAATATAAATGACTACAACCCAGTCATTTTATCCATGTGGAACGCTAACATGGATATACAGTATGTTGCTGACAATTCCATTGCTGTTGCTCGATATGTAACATCTTACATTACAAAATCAGAAAAAACAGAATTGAAGGAAATGTGGGAAGAGATTTCTCACGAGGAGACTGTCAGTAAGAAGCTGTACAGTTTCAGTTTGAAGATGTTATCGCATCGAGAAATTGGATCCTACGAATGTTCAGATAGGTTATCTTCTGCAAGTCTCTACTCGAAGTCAAGAAGAATAATTTGGGCAAGTTTAGGCCTTGCAGCAATGAGAAATCGGGTACTGAAATCTGTAGGAGAAATTGAATATTTGTCCGAGAATGACCCAGAAAGTACAGATATTTTGAAATCAAACATGTTGGACACATATTATCCCAAGAGAAGTCATCATCTGGGGAACATGTGTCTCTATGAAGTGCTGCAAAACTACATTTATTCACGGAAAGCTGCAGAAGACATCAACAATGGAAAATATAAAGTCGTTGGTGAAGAAGGATGTTTGGTGAAGCAAACAAAAGGAAGTTTGATAAATCACCGGAAGCTGAGTTGCGACACTACTGACAAGAAGGAATTTTACTACTTGGCTCTTTTACAGTTGTTTAAACCATGGCGTACAGAGGATGAACTACTGGGAGAATTCCAGAGCTATGAAGATTCTTTTAATGCTTGCAAAGACAGCATACAATGCAGTACATTCTCAACTTATCTGCAAATGTTAAATGAAGAAATTGAACAGGAAACTACAATTGCAGCAGAAATAGCTAGAGATAGTTCTCAGGACAGCCAAAGTTCAGGAACACTCAGTCAAGATCCCCTAGGACAACCAATCGTTGAAAATGAAGCATCAATAGCCATGAATGAAGTGGAAACGGCTATGAATCAAGCTCAAGAAGAATTTATAGACTTAGAAAATTTGGAAAGACAACTGAATCAAGAGCAGCAACAAATTTATGAAGAGATCAAAAACAAAATTGATCACGGATTTCTACATGAAAAAAAAGAGTGCTCATGCACATCATTTCATCCAATCAGGATGTATGTAAGCGGACAAGCTGGAACTGGAAAAAGTTTCCTAATAAAAGTCATCAGAAGCTACCTGAAGCAAAAAACGGATTCTACTTTGTCTTGTGTGGTTACTGCTCCAACTGGGTTAGCAGCATATAACATAAAAGGAATCACTTTACATCGTTTGCTAATGTTACCAGTGGAGCATGAGAACAAAATACAATTCAACAAGCTAACTGGAGAAGCATCCTTGGAAGTTTCAAGAGTATTGAAGAAGATGCAAGTTCTCATTATTGATGAGGTGAGCATGGTATCAAATTTAATGCTTGCCTTTGTGCATTTAAGAATGCAGCAAATTTTGAAGACAGACTATGACATGTTATTTGGTGGAAAACACGTCATAGTTTTTGGAGATCTTTTGCAACTTACTCCAGTTAAAGGACAACCAGTGTTTAATACTGTCACACATGAAGACACGAAGAAGTCATTGGGAAGCATCGGAAATACAAATATTTGATCCTTCTTTGAGTACAAGGAACTTACTACTAATATGAGGCAAGCAAACGATGAAGAATATGGAAGTATTCTGAAAGATATCAGGATTGGACTACTCACAGAAGTTGGCAAAAAAGCATTACAGAGTCGGCTGCTACATAATTTATTTCCAAAGGAAGAAATAGTTGCAGAGAAGATATACAAGAACATTGCAGAAAACAAAAGTGTCATCTGCTTAATGCCAACTCTACGTGAATGCTCATTATTCAATGAGGAGCTTTTGAAATTGGAAAAGGAAGAGATCAGGAAATTGGAAGCAGTGGACAAAATTGAGGATGGAAGAATTACTGTCACAGTAACAGGCAAAATGAAAAATAAATTGGACTCACTAGAGAAGAACATCTCCAAAACAGCTGGATTAGAAAAAAATCTATATGTTTGCATGAACTGTAGAGTATTTTTAAGAAGAAATTTGGATGTTGAAAAAGGTTTAGTTAATGGAGCGATGGGAAGAGTTGTGGGTTTTATTCATTATCAGAAAAAAGATGGAATTGAATGTTTAAAAATAAAATTTGATCAGATAGAAGAAGTTAAAGACATTTGTCGTTGTTCAGTTCGTTTCATGCTTGTGAAAGACTTATATGTACGTAGGAAGCAGTTTCCGTTTTCGCTAGCATATGCTGTAACTATTCACAAGTCTCAAGGATTGACTGTAGATTGTGCATTTGTGAACATTGGTTCAACTGTGTTCAAAGAGGGTATGGCATATGTTGCTTTGTCACGAGTGTAAACATTATCAGGTTTATTCATGATAGACTTTGATGACTCAAACGTTAGTGCTGATACAAACTGTGTAAAGGAGTATAATAGATTAAGAAGAAGCTATGCTCCTCATTTAGGTCAGTATCCTGTGTTAGAGAAACGTGTAGTTTCTCGTAAAAGAAGAAATGAGAATATCTGTAATGAAGATGTAGAGAAGAGGAAAAAAAAGAGGAGTGATGTAATTGTAAGCAAAAAGAAAAAGGAAAATGAAGAACAGGTTGTAGGATGTCATTTTGAAAATAGCTCTGGTGTCAACTGCTACGCAAATGTAGTGCTGAATGTTGCATTTTATCTGGAAAGTTTGCAAGAGCTGATAATAGTAAATCAGGGAAAAAGATTCTGTTCAGAGCTGACTCTCCTTTTTCAAAAGCTAAGTAAAGATAAAACTCAAATAGAAAGTGCTACTGAAATTAGAAAACTTTTAGATGTATGTTCAGGACGAACACAGTTTTCTCAAAATGTACAGCAAGACGCACAGGAATTCTTGTTGTATTTTCTTCAGGTAGTGGAAGAAGAAGGAGTTCCCATTGAAATTTTTTTTGGTCTCTCTTATAAATGGGAACATAGTTGTGAAAATTGTTATAATATATGTGGCTCTAATGTTGATAATGAAAGGTTTATTTATTTGACATTGCCAGAGAGTAAAACAGTTACTTTTGCAAAATTAGTTAAAGATGCTAATCATAGCATGAAATGTGGTGAGTGTAAATCTGACATGTTTTCAACATTAATTTTAAAGGAATACGGACAGTATGTAATTTTAATGATGCAACGATGTAGAGCTGATGGTTCAAAATTGGATACTTTAATAAAGAAGTTTACAGGACAGCAATTATCAATTTCAGGAAAAACTTTTGTAACTGTTGCAATAATTTTCCATGATGGACCTACTGTTACTTCTGGACATTACACAGTTTATCTTAAATGTGAAAAAGGCTGGACACTGTGTAATGATTCCCAATTGATTTTCAAGCAACGTTTGCCTTTTGATTTAGCAAATTCCTATCTAATCTTCCTGAAACCTAAATTTTAGACAGATTTGGCAAGATCTCGACAAAATAATTTTACCATTTTACTGGATTACCATTGCAATTTTATAGAAAAAAGATTTTTTAAATTATCATTTGGCCTAATGGAAAGATAACCAATTGTAATGTGGACTTTTTTAATTTTAAATGAAACTTTGAAAAACCAATAATTTAGAGATAATCGGTAACATCGGCACAATTTAAATTTTGGAATGTTATTGGACTGCCATTGGAAATTTTTTCAAAAAAGATTTTAAAAATTACTATTTGGCCATGCGGAAAAGTAACCAATTCTATTGTGGACTTAATAAATTATTCAAAAAATTTTCGTGAACCAAAATGTTACAGAGAATCGGTGAGATCTGGACAAATTAAACTTTAGAATTTTATTGGATTACCGTTTGAAATTTATTCCAAAAAAAAATTTAAAATTACTATTTGGCCTAAAGGAAATGGAATCAGATGTATTTTGGAGTTATTTGAGATATAATATTGTGATTATACTTCTGAAACAAACATATCAGACGGTATTTTAAAGAAATAACTATTGGTATTAGATGATATTTTTTTAGAATATTATGCATTTCTATAATGTTAAGTTTAAGTAAAAAGAGATTCTGGGCTTTTTTATTACAATCTTTGTGATTGTTATTTTTTTTTGCCCGCTGTAAAATGATGAATGCAATTGCTTTCACAATTTATAGTGAAATGCAATATATTCTGAAAACAGCAAAAATAAGGCAAAAATATTTTTGGGAAAAAAATGTAAATATGTGTACTGTATTATAAATTGTTTTAAAAATATTAATACTTTTTTCTTTTTTTTCAGATTGATATAGAAAATTTTCGAAAACTAGAACCATTTTTAAAACTATTTTTTAAAAAAACAAATGAATAAATATTTTTTTGAGTGAGTATGGTAAGTCAATAATAATAATTGTAGTCTCTCAAGGACCTTGTAATGTGATAATTGATTTTTAGTGTTTTTTTTAAAAAATAAAAAAAAAGTACGCGCACCGTACGCATACGGTAAAAAAAAAAAAAAAAAGTTTTAAAAAACATATGTAAAAAAAAGATGAAAGATAAGGTTGGCTCTTAAAAGAACCGTTGTGTTCATGCAGGGACAGAGGAAAGAAAGCATGGAAAAATTAGTCTCTGTGACAAGTGTGCTGATCTATTTTGTTGTTCACTAGGGAAACACTGGTCTCCCTATGACAAATTAGATCATGACAAGAGGCACATCGAATATCAACCCTCAGAAAACGAGGGTTAATTTCCAGAGGGCCAGCAGAAGGAGATGCTCCCCCCACAGATGAAGGGCTCACCTGACCTGCAGAAGAAGGAGTCAGCCCTGCAGATGATGGTCCAGGCTGAGCTGCTGTGGATGTACTTGCTTGTCTTTCTGAAGAGTTACCTCCAAAAAGATGACCATGTGTCCTTCTGTGTACATCCTGGAGGTGTCTCTTCATGGTGTGATTCCCAAAGGAATACTTCCTGTCAGGATTACCTCTAGAAAGTACACGCTGACACAGCCTGCAAGTTACTAAGGGTGCATTCACCTTTTGCTGGCCTTCAGGAAAAGTAAAATAATCCCATACATAAGAGGGCTTTTGTTTCCTCGATCTCTGCCTCAAGACAGTGCTGCTAGTGCTAGCCTCACTCTCAGAAGAGCTCTGCTGTTCTGCCATCGTATCCCAAAGACAAACCAGCTCCTTCTCCCAAGGGATCACAAGCAGAAATGAGGGGAATGGGTGTGGTGTAGGAGAGTTCTAGAACTGAAAGTAGTTTCAACCAATCAAAAGTTGTGTTTCATGATCACATGACCTACCGTACGCTTACGGTACGCTTACGGTACGCTTACGGCAAAAGTGCGCATGCGCGTAAAAAAGACACGGGCTTGCGCGCATGCGCATAACAGTCACTACCCGACACTTCCGCGTAACGTGCGCGTGTAGCGTACGCGCGTACGCGTCCCACGCGGAGGACGCGTGGCTACGCAAATTGCGTAACTCTACGCAAACAGCGTAGATAAATTACGGACGTTGCGTAAACCGTACGCTTACCGTAAGCTTACGGTACGCGTACTAAAAAAAAATTTAAAAAAAAGGAAAAAATGTATTGCTAATAAATTTTACATGTTTATTTTATAAAATATATTAAAAAAAACATATTATAGAATTTTAAAAATTTAACCATAGTCTTTAAAAAAGGATAGAAAATTAAAATAAAAATATGTTTAAAAAAATAGAAGAAAAAAAACAAAATTAGCATTTAAAAAACCTTGCAAATTCACTGAAAAAACCATGGGTTTCACACACGTTATAGTTAGGACTTAGCATTTAAAAAACCTTAGAAATTCAGTGAAAAAACCATAGGTTTCACACACGTTATAGTTAGGAATTAGCATTTAAAAAACCTTAGAAATTCAGTGAAAAAAACCATAGGTTTCACACATGTTATAGTTAACTGGACATTTTACTCGTAAAAAACCATTGAACTTGCCCCGTTATAGTTAGTTCAGCTAACTATAACTCGCGCGCCCGCAATGCACTGCTGATGACGTCACATATTACATCACTCATGACATGGTCAGTGACATCACTCATGACATCACTGATGACATCTCAAATGACATCACTGATGACATCACTGATGACATCATCCTTGTGATAGAGTGGCAGACCTCCTCTTCCCCTAATATAACCTTTGATACACACAATCAAAAATAGAAATTAAAATTTTAAAAACAATGGACATACCAATACCAGTTACAACAACCTATACAGTAATTCTAAGATCCAAATACACATCCACTCATTCACCAACAGTCCTATACAGTCACTCATACATGTACTCACTCATCATATGTACTCATACACGTATACATCCTGTTACACAATGCCACTCATCCATAGAGGTACTCACACACATAGTTAGTCATGCTAATAAAGAATCAAACATACATTTACTTGCATATACAGTTATACACACACCACCACACTTACTTCTACGGAAACTTACATATACTTAGTCTTTTAAACAATCACTTATAGAAACACATACTTATTCATACAGGAACTCTTTCAATCTCTCACTCTCACATATACTCACATATATACACCAATAGTCACATATACTAGTTTAAAACATATGTAGTTACACATAAAGACACTATTGAGACAGTCATTCACTCACTAACACACCCATACATACACTCATCCACCCATACAGTCCTGCACACATGCTGTCTTCAACACATACAAACAATGAGTCACTCATTCATGCACCCATGCACTACGTAATACCCCTCACCGAACCAGACACTCACACTCATACTGATACTCAAAAAACCAACTAATAACCTATTTAGACACTCATGTAGCTACACACTAACCCATGCAGCCACTTATACACAAAGTGAGAGACTGATACAGATATTTACATATTTAAACATTACTCACTAAGCCATGTATTCACTAAGATACACTTAATCAGTCAGTAATACAATCAATTTATAAAAAACAATTCATCCATTTAGACACTTATATACCCATTTATTCTTCCATCGACCTTGAGATATACATATATAAAACATATTTAATTTTCAGAAAAACACACATTCACTGGATGATGTCATCAGTGATGTCATCAGTGATGTCATTTGAGATGTCATCAGTGATGTCATGAGTGATGTCACTGACCATGTCATGAGTGATGTAATATGTGACGTCATCAGCAGTGCATTGCGGGCGCGCGAGTTATAGTTAGCTGAACTAACTATAACGGGGCAATTTCAATGGTTTTTTACGAGTAAAATGTCCAGTTAACTATAACATGTGTGAAACCTATGGTTTTTTTCACTGAATTTCTAAGGTTTTTTAAATGCTAATTCCTAACTATAACGTGTGTGAAACCTATGGTTTTTTCACTGAATTTCTAAGGTTTTTTAAATGCTAAGTCCTAACTATAACGTGTGTGAAACCCATGGTTTTTTCAGTGAATATATATATATATATAGTCACAGAAACAGACAGATATAGACCTGGCATGGGAGATTGATTTGTGATTGGTTTAGACTGTTTTGTTTGGGAGAGGAATTTGGACAAAAATAAGGTATTTCTCCAATGCTACTAATACTACTCGAATGCTATTCTACATTCACTGCAGTCTTCTCTTCTCTCCATGCATTGCATCTATCCAAATAACTCAGATACTTGTTGGTTATGTCACTTACAGCATGCAGCCCTCAAGCTTTTCATTTGTACACTTGTTCTTCCTTTCTGGACACATGTTTAGAAGCAGATCAACACCATGTTTTACACTTTGGTGCCCTTGTCCTTCACTAAAATTTTCCTAGGTAGCTTATCTACTGACTGGGAACATGGTATATCCCAAATACAATTTATTGACCTTCTATTGGCAGTGGCTTTTCAGCAACTCACCAAAAGTTGGAAGGATATTTCTAATTTGTCTTTCCAAGCCTGATGGTATGCATTTTGTTATAATCATAATCCTGACACAGCTTATATTTACCCTATCTCAATTGCCATTGAGCGCTCTATCTTATGAAGTCTCATCCCAAATTTCATAGATAGGCATGCTAAATCTTCATACTATCATCACCCTACTAGTGATGAGGTTTCTAGTCCACCTTGATGTTAATTTAATATGTCCACAACTAATGTATGAATTTTCTGTATTCTCACAATGTTTCATTTTTTCAAGAGCCTATATTTTATTATTCTGAAATGTTTACTCAAATTGGATCTTGTACATTTCATATCAAGTTATTTTAAATGCATTCCTTCTCCCTCTCCTTCGTTTTCATCTTCTGTGTCAACTTTATTGCATTAGTATATCTGTATTTGTTTAAACTTAATGAAGTTCTTCTAGGTAGATGGACAGACAAACACAGAGGCAGAGACATACAAAGTCAGGCAGAGACAGAGGCAGAAAGATCCACCAACAGTTAGAAAGAGACAAATATGGGTAGATAGAGACGGATTGATAAACAGAGACAGACAGAAAGGGTCTGGAAAGAAGAGTGAGACAGCAGTAGGCAGAGAAACAGATAGTCACAGAGACAAATACACACATTTGGCCTAATAAAATTCTCCTTTCCTTCACAGTGACAGCTGAATGTACAAGCCCTTCCTCTAGTGCTGGAAATGTGCATTATGTACATGGAAATTCACAGTGGTTTAGAAAGTGGATGGATTGTGGTGTGTAGTATCTAGCAATTGCCTTTGTGAAATTTGTTCAGCAACTCTTCAGTTTGCCACCCCCATAAGAGCAGCATTAGTACCAACTGTTATAAGCACAGCTGCAACAGTAGAACAGTACAAAGGTGGAAAGTACCTAAACTACTCAGGAGGGATCCACTACAAGTATTGGATTGATCAACACATGTAGCATGATTGCCCCATGGTCAGTCTCAGTGGCGATGTCCCTGTGTCTGTATGGCAGTGTTCCAAAACCGATGTCAGTGCCCTTATAGTAGTTTTGGTACGGTAAAGTTTATTGTCTTATGTCCATTTTTATTTGAATTATCCTCTTGTCGGAGTCTCGCTGTCTAAATACCAGTGCCTACGTGTTAGTGTCCCACTTCCCTTTTTCCCATATCAGTGTCACTGTGTCATTATCTCAGTTTATGTTTCTTAGTCTCAATATTCCCATGTCTGTGCCCTAGAGTCTCCCAGTATTAATATCAGTGTGCCAGCATTCCTTTCCAGGTGCTCATGCCTTAATGTTAACGCTGAGCATCAGACTTTCATTGTCAGCATCACTGTGTCAGTACCATTGTGTTAATATCTATGTGACAGTGCTGGTGCCCCAGTTTCATTTTTTCTATGTACATGTCTCCTTATCACTGTGCTAATGCCAGTGGCATAGGTTTGCTAGCATCCTTTTATGAGGGTCTTAGTTTCAGTGACAGTGAACCTGTGTCAATGAACTAGTTTCCGTATCCCTGCTTGGTTCCTCTTCTCAGTGCCAGCACCTTGGTGGCACCGATATATAAGTTGGCTGAGATAGTGAGCAAGACTTGTTGTATGTCACAATGTCGAAAACAAAAATATTGTGATATACAGATGACGCTTGAATAACAACAATATTGACTAGTAATAAAGAAAAAGCAACACACCCAATTATAGAAAACATAAATATAGATAACTGAAATGTAATGAAAAGAAAACTGTGCTCCAAACTATGGCAATCAAAAATATTTTCCAAATATCACAATGGAATAATATCAGCAACTTAAATATTGTGAATAAAAATAGCAACAAAAACATATTTAAAATATAGCATTAAATGTATTACCAAAAAAACCTTTACGCATACAACTTTAAAAAGCCACCTTAAAAATATATTAATTTGAAAGTGCTATTTAACTAAACAAATTCACAAGTAAAAACCAACATTAATCAACGGTTGAGGGGCATAAATAGAGCATCACCACATACAATTATAACACCTACCCAACCTGCCTAAGAATAGAAAATAATGCTAATAGACATGAGGGAAGCATCTACTAAACAAAACGAACTAAGGGTCTGGGTACAACTTTGGCAGTGTGGGAGTGGGGTGTCATGCCACCACCCTGCTCCCACACTGCTAAAGATGACCACCCGCTGGATTACAAATTGTAATTCGGGGGGCGGTCTTGCAGTGGTGTGCACACAGCACTACCTTCAAAAGGCTCATAGGGGAGCCTTAGAGAGGCAGTGCCGAGGGCTTTGCATCCATGCCGTGCTTAAGCTGTGGGTGCATGCAGACAGGGGTCAGCCCATGTGGCCCCCTGCATGCATCCCTAGGCCCTGAGGGAACAGGGGACCTGTAGGGCCGCCTAAATTTCCGCACCGCCAGCATTTTCATGGCGTGAGAACTGCCATGAGACTGCTGCTGGTGAGGGAACTCGTAATATGCTTGGTGGTGCCACAGTGGCACCACCAAGCATATTGTGGCCTCAAGATTGCTGCACAAACTCCAGGAATCGTTGTGGCTGTCCCATGGAGATCTGACCACCATAGTCGTAATACAGCAGTTGGACCGCTGGTGCGGTGGTCCCGAATGCCACCGCGCCTCTACCGAGGTGTTATTGACCGCCGATCTTGTAATTAGGCCCTAAGTCTGCATTTACTGTAATTAAATCCATAAAATTAATTTCAAGTAAAACCTCATAACATGTTAAACATTTAAATTAGAGTTGTATTTAAAAAAGAACATCTATCAAAATTCCACTACAGATATATCACCTGAAAAATCAGATAGACTCTATGAGGAAAGTACATTCGCAAACTCTATTAATATACTTACAAAAATAAAATGAACTATTTTATCTCCTAATATTCACAACTTTCCTATTCAAAAATATAATATACAGGAAAGAGTTAACAGTTAGTGAAAGAAAATATTAAAAATGCACTATGTACTAATGCAATGATTACTATAATCTAGATACTATTGTACATGAAGCCATTGAGAAAAAGGGGGACCATAATCATCACCCTTTGAAGGCTGAATTAGAAATCAATGGTATTGACTATGACGTAAAAGCTGTGGCTTCCATGCTACGCTATAGGTTTTAAAGGGATTATCCCTAATACCATGGGCCACTCACAAATCCATGCACAATTAGCTGGTCCAATTCTATCAATGCAAAGAACATCACGAGAAAGTAGAAAGCAGAACAGGTAACACCAGCATTCAAAATTGTTCTGGGAATTATTATCCCTGCCCCTAATTATAACTCTCTAAAGACAACTTAATACTGCAGAAGAATAATGCTAATGATGAAAGAAGCATCATTTTCTGACCTGCTAATAATATTCAAGCACTTACACAGTCACAATTTGCCTAATGCACTGGTCTTTGAAGTCATGCCCCTCCCATTATGAACGCAAATGTATGGAATACACAGCCAATAACTTAATATCAACATTCCCTTAATCTATGGCCTCTTTCCAAACAAGCAGCTATCCAACTGCAACTAATTAATCTCAATCAATAAACAACTTCTAACTTGTAAATATCATTGACTGAAAATACAAAGATAGGTTCTATAAATAAAAGCTATCCAGAATTCAAATTTAGGGTTGCTATTATACTTTTAATCTGCCCATTACGCACCAGATACAAATAACCACAGTCACTGTAGAATACAACAGTAAGTTTGCATTTGAAGTGAATTAATAGTTCTTGCCTTTGTCCCCTTACTGAAGTTATACAACATGTCTAAATGAGTCAGTACCAAGTGTAGACCACGTTGAGGATACCTAGTTTGACTGCATACACTGGTCATGGAATAAATGTTCTGCATCCCATAGTGGAATTCCATAGTGGAATGGGTATGTAAGCACCAAGAACGAAGAACCAAGAAGTATTATTGTACTGGCAGACTGAAACAACTCTTACCAGTAAAGCCCATGACCCATGATGTATCAATGCACCAAAAACCTCAAGAAAGAGTACAACTCCCTAGTCCAAATACTTTGACAAGTGTCCCTGGTTCTGGTTAGCTGTGGTACTCGAACCTGGAGTTGGTTGGCATGCAGGGAAACCTACCAACCCATACTGTTCCTAAATATAGACACCTGTGGGAGTCTAGGCTTGCATATCTTACATGGATCACACAACGTTTTCTTATCCAGAAAGCTGTAGGAATGTCAGAATTAGACTACAATTACAGGATTTATTCATATTTTGGTGATAGAATCTGCTGGATTAGGTGGAGATCGACGAAGAGTATATCCACATGCCTCCTGATAAAAACAGTAAGCCAAATGTGTTGGTGGACCTATCACTTGCAACAGAATATGCCCAAAATACAAACTGATTTTTCATTTATATTTTTTCATTCTGGTGATTTGTGTAGCTGTGGAATTCGGGGATGTGTGCTACCGAACCCAAAATTTCTTAAAACTATATACCTGAAAGAGTCTTCGGTGGTGTCCCTAGCAGGATCCCAATACTTTTTCTTAGGAAGAATGAATTGTAAATGCAAAACTCTTGTTAAAAAAACAGATTTCCTCACATGACAAAATTCCTACCATGCAGTATTCGTACAACTCTCCCGATATAGGCAGCACAGAGCATACCTGGGCATGTAATATGATGAACATGCCATCAAAGGTCTTTTTCTTGTGCCTTTTGTTGGATGTTAGCGGCTTACATATTGGTTTCAGTCTACATCAAGGGATCGTACCTACCCCAGTCAGCCAGTCTGGGTTACCATAAGAATGATTTGCCATCTATGTGGATGTTTATCATACCGGGTAGTAACGGGGCACTTCTGTGAACTGTGGGAAGTAGTGAAAATGTCTTCTTTGGATGGTTTTTACCTTTGTCTGTTTGTCTCACAAGCAATAAGTCACTCAACACGTGTACGGTATCATTTTTATTTGCAGAAATGTGGGAAACAAGGACTGTAGGATTTTTGCTGTTTGCAGGAAGTTCTAAAGTTCTTTGTCAAAAGAAATACAATAAAATGTGTTTTACTCACACATACTTTGGTATTTTCTAAGCATTCTGAGTAGGAAACAGTGGTGAGATCCACACAAGTTGCATCGCTCTGGAAATTTCTGGGTCTTTAATTTTCAGAAACACCCAGGGTTGGTAGGGTTCCCTGAATGTGATCAGCCCCAGGCCAACATATTTCACCCATCCCCATGTAGACTGTGAGGAAATCAAGCCATTTTTAGGTATGACTTTGACATTTACAGGTCATGCTGGGTAGTAATTCTTGTTGGGCTCCTTGTAAGTAATGCCCTCTGGATAGTGAAGGGACTCTTGCTTCCAGAAGTGACTCAGTGCTAGCTGTTGCTTCCCTATATATCACACCTATAACTCAAGAATAGTAAGGTGAAAATTGACCTTTTTTTTAAAGCATAGTTCTGACATTTGCTAGCAACTTTGCACAAAACAACTGTAGTTATCTCCATTAAAGGAACAATTTTGCACCTTAACATTGAAAGAATGTCTCAACAATGCACTACAAACACATTCATACAGATTGGTTTACCAAATGGAGCTGCATTTGGGTCCAATACATAAAATATTGGACACAGAGAGACCATCTTTTTTTTTTCTTTTTTTTTTACCTCTTCCTGCCCCTCGGCTCTCAGCCATCACAAGTGGGAAAAACTTACTGAAAATTAGAAAGTGAATGACCTTGAAACCCACACCACTATTGCAGAAGGTGGTGGAACCTGACAAAGAAACATTGATGGAGAGCTGTTCCTATTTATATGTGCATAGAATTAATAAAAGATGTCATTACACCAATGAAAGTCACAATGACAACATGATTGGAGAAAGACAGGAGCTAATTGTATTGAAACCATTCATGTATAGAGTGCACTCCTCCATACATGAAGGAATGAGACAATAGGAAGGAACTCTAACCTAGCACCAGGGAGTGAGGATGTTACAAGAGTTAAAAAAGGAAAGAAAATGAAGACTAAATGTGCTTAAATTGAAAGTAAATTACCAGACATCATTGTGACTCACTCAAAACCACTAACCTTCAAACTTAAAACATGAACTCCAAAACCTACTAGTTGTGAGCAGTAAAGCTACATCACAGCTGCAACCACTTTGATGTCGATTATTTACTGGTCACCTCCATTTGCAGCTCTTGGAAGCCCAAGGTACCGACGGACCGGTAAGCACGCATAAAGAGTGTGTTAATTAGGCGGTAGCCACGCTTTAATTCAATATACGCTATTTTGGACGCATTCCAAATGTATTGGATTGCTGGTTTAGCCACTACCGATTTTTCCTGCCAGATACCGGCGGTGTATGGGAAACCTTTGTAGACATCTATATTTAATCAAATGCATGGCACAAGTTCTATAGGACTGTTTGGCGCCTGATGACTTTCTACATATATATGTAGAGTCCTCTATGTTTTGACACATCGGAGCAGACCAAAACACGATCTGTGGCTTTGACTCCATCTTCTGTGTGGCCCCACAAAGAATTAATCCACACTCCTCTGCAATGCTAACAACTCCCAAGTTTTCAATTGGTACATAGTAACAATGGTATGTAGTGTCATAGTTTCATCTATGTACAGCATATAGCAGCGATAGATCGGAAAATGCATGAAAAAGATTCTTAGCAAATTACACCTCAGCTGAAAATGTATATATATGTTAAATCCATGATGGCCTTGATTATTTCTGTAAATTCCCACATTGATCCTATCTAGGATTATAGTGTAAACGAATTGTGTTTTAAAACAAATTCACCAAAGTTGCGGATAGACTTGTTTACATTTGTGAGTCTGATCCATGCCAACTTTTTCTCTTTAGAGCAGTGCCTCCCGTCCTGAGCTGTTGCCAGGTGAGGTGAGGTTTCTTACTTGTACACTACGGGTAAGTTTACTTTATGCAAATTCATGATATTTACCGGACACATGTAGATATGTTTATAGATGAGTACAGATTGACTCACTCAATATAAGCTTACAAGACACAGGCAGTATGATCTCTTTTTTGTTTTTCCCACACTTATCACCAGTACATTGCATCCAACATAAAGGAAAAGAGTGGTGTTGTAGGTTGTATTTGTTTCATATCACATTTGAGTCACATTTATTGTTTTCACTTAATCACGCAGTAGCATATAATATCGAAGGTCCTGAAGAAGGCCAAGACAGTTTTTAGGCCAAATGACCAAAACATTTAGACCTGATACATGGACAGATGCGATTATTATTTTCAAACCGCACATGCACTGTTTATATTTGTGACACCAAGAGTCAACTAATAAAGCACTTTTTTCACTTGGTAGTTAGTTTTAATACACATTTCACGTTTTGCACTGCGCCCGTCTCTCAAACATAACATGCTTTACATCTCCTGGATTTTAGCAGATCCTATATAAGAGTAGTATCTCAAAAAACATCCCTGAGCTCCTTCCTCACAGTGAGGGGGTTGTAGCCCTTGGCTGTGATCCAGCGCAAAGCCGGGGAAAAACCCATTTTTTTTTACAAGTATCCTCCCTGCGTCGCAGACCCGCCGTCACACTAACTCATTCACTCACGCATTCATTGGTGGGGCCCATAACACCAACACTCATACGTCATACCTCACGAGTCTGCACACAGGAGGGATGATAATAAAGCGCTGGACATGTGGGGGAGTACCTTATTACCTATAGGGAAAAAAAGTTATTTACAGAATATACATTCGCATCACCACCTATAGGTATCCTAACCTTAACATCAAGACACTCCACCACTTGGTCGACGGACCAATTAGTTGGACTGGTTGTTGGTGATTTAGGACCAGCTAAAACACATTTAAGCTTCAGAATCCTCTATTGAAAAACCACAAACTCGTAAATTTTGTTCATCAATTATTTGTTTATCTAAATTTTGTTTCTACTTGATATTAGCATTTTGGTCAATCAAAGTTTAGAATTTCAATAGATTAACACAAATCGCATGACATTTTTCATTTACCTATTCTGGCTAGCGGGACTTTTCTAATTCAATTGTCTCTGCATAAATCAATTTTAGCTGTTCGATTGTCCCAAATAAGCAGGCCAAGGCTCAAAGTCCAGAAAGTTCTTTGCTCAGCACGTTACAGTCCCAAAGATCTCCAAAGGACCAGAAATCGTGCAAGCATCTGTCATTACCCGTGGGGTCGAAAGGGGTGTGCGGCAATCAATCGATCTCCATTCTAAACTCCTCCCTATTCTACTGCCCTTTTTATAATAAAATTCGGGACAACATGAAACATTTCTTAGACTAAGGACGCATGTGATTGGTTGATTTGATGAGGTTTTGCAATTTCATCCAATTTTCCCACTAGCTTGGGGTCTCACGGATTGTGCTGGTTCACTTCCTCCGTGTATGACATTTTCATGCAACAGTGTAGTTGCTTGTTTGTATGTCTCTATTGTTCATTTAGACCAGTTTTTTACTGACTGAAGTTTGGCAGTCCTCCATGTTCCTATCCTTGACCAGGAACACTGTGCTCTGACTAGGGTTGTCTGGAGGTCTACGGAGCCATCCGAGTCTGCGCGGTAGACATCGCGCTCACGAGCCGCTGGCCACTTCCGAACTCCATTTTCGATGCCATATTTTGGTAGCCTCAAATGCCAACTTAAGCAAAACAAACACAAAAGAGTAATTAATATACAGAAATGAAGATTCTAATGTTAAACCCTCACTAATCCCTTTATGTATTAGTATTTTCCTAGCTTTTAGTGACATTTAAAGCAATAAAACTCACCCTTCGATCCAAAACGGGAACGCAAACATCGCAAAAGCAACATAAATCATGCAATATCCTATTAGCACACGTACTACTGTTAATATGCGTACCATAGTTAGTTATTAAGGTTATTCTGCCATGCAAAATAGCAATAAGTCCCACGTGTAATTGGTGTTTACAGAGGGTGCAAATAGTTGATTAATATAACACAGCACACGGTTAATTCAAGTTATTATTTTAGTCAGTTAGTGATTAATATTTTCATGCAGAATAGAGGAGTTATACAACATTTTGCTTTACCTGCTCCATCAGCTGCACTAGGCGTTGCAGCCAAGATGAGAAATCCCAGATGATGAAGCATGCCACCTCGGTGGGTGATGGGATTCCGTCCTTTGTTAAGGACTCTCCCCAATAAATGATTAAGAGTCTTTTGCCTGTGTCCTAGCTCTTTAAGGTTTCGGTGAAGCCTGATAAACCCGCGGATAACTAGGTATTAGATGATAGTTTTTTGGGCTAAACTATACGTGCAGGTCTCTAAAACTTCCATCGAGCCCTCCAATCCTGTTTTTTTTTGTTTTTTAAGTGGAGTCATAACGTTCCAAACTGCCCATGTGATGGAAAGTTTACACAGACTACGCTGCACTTTATCCTTTTTTGTAGTTTTTACTGGGACATTAAGAAATCTGTCCTAAAACCTCTATTTTAGCCAATAAACGGTATTCTTACAAAAATGCTTTCAACTATATTTGTTTGGAAAATTATAAAATCTGCAATACAGTCATTGTTTTTATACAAATGGCAGTTAGGAGAAGAAAGGATAACTCCTATCTGGAAACCTCAGAGTATGAAAAATTAGTAGATCTATGAAATTCCATAAGGCTTTATAAACTCCTTACTGAAATAGCCACCATCCCGTACCTATGCACCTTATCACTTTAGTACTTTGTTTACCTAACCACCGTGAACATGATTCTAGATAAATGTATTATTAGGCACTGTTCCCTGATTGCGAGTCTAAGTTTATATAAGTGCTGCTTTTTAGGGTAATGATGAGTTTATACTTTTTAATTCGAGTATTAGAATGGATTGAATCGTTTTCATAAATGTATTTTACTAATGTCTATATTCTAACTGTGATTGACATTGGAATAGCAATATGTTTTGTTTTTAATAATTGTACTTTATTATTGTCTACATATTAACTATGATTGATATTGAAGTAGTAATCTGTATAGAAATTTAAAGATGGAGCGTCAATATGTAATGAATAGCCTTAGAATGATTTTAGTGGCTAATAGTGATATTATTTTTAGGATTATAATGCTTTTATGGTTGTATATCATTTACCAAATAAAGCTTAAGTGAAAATTGAATTGACTGGAAAACGCAAAACACTTACTTTTTTTCTTTTTATGCAACTTCCTGGACCCTGCCAGCACATTTACTGACCCTTGCCCTCACTGTACTCTAGATACCCCAGAAAAAATGAAGACAGCCTGGAAATGTGGAAAATAAACATCGCTGCACTTCCAGGCCATCTTCATTTACATGTACTTGCAAAGGCATTTGCGGCCCCCTGGGAACCCATACACGCCCCACGGGGGGACGCGTGCCCAGTTTGAAGACCTCTGCTCTAATCTCATATCATAAATATGATTAACACTACTGTTTTCTAATAAAGGGTAGTTCCCAGTTCCTTCGATTAGAAGTGGCACCAGAACAGTATTGCAATGTAGAAGGTGCCAGGTATCAGATGTTACAATCGCATTTAGAACTGGGGGAAAAAACTAAGACAGGCACTTCTTGCAACCTGTGAGGCCCCTGTTTATGTTAGGCAAACCGGCTACTGTCAGCCATTTCGGCTGCACAGCCATTCAGCATCTTGAATACCCGTACTTGAAATTTAGATGGAACCACTGCCACTTAGTACAATCCTTTTGGCCCTGGACAAGATCGGACACACAGGTTGATTCAACTCTTCCTGTGGTAAGTTGAGCCGGCTGGGTGGGGCTGGTATCTCAAGTAAAGCCCACTTCCGTCTACACCTGTTCTACCTGTTCTACGATTTTGATACAAAGTTTCACACCCTCATTTTAAATAATGTGATTACCTGCACAGACAAGGTCTTCGCCAGATCTTTTGGGACTGACATGCGCACATGTATATCAGTTCCCTGCCATATATTGGTGTGGTTCTCTGCGTAATTTGAAGAAGCAGATCAACTATTTACTTTTTTTGAGGTCGAGACACCTAGTTTCCTGGATATGCCACATTCCTTGCTGGATAAAGGAGCAATAGTAATCATACAATGACAACCTTGGACTCTCTACGAATGACATTTACCTCTTTTCTTCTTGTTGAACCTACCGTTGCAATAGATGTTTTAATGAATTTCCTTGGACGCTCTAATATTCATTGTTTTGTCCTGATGATGACCAACTAACTACACTGTGGTCGAAATGCCGTTGATGCATATATCTGGTCCTAATTGAAGAGGATGCATTTTTGATACTTGTTGTTTCTGTTTTGTCTTGAACTTCCTATTTTGTATAATTCTTTCCTCAGCCACTTTTTGACTACACACTGTATTGTTTGCCTTGTTGTTTGTCTAAGTTGTTGAGCACAGTTACTATTATATATTTTTTTACTTAAACTATTTGTCCTTTGTTAATACATTTTCTATAAACTGAGTTATTGTATGCATGGGTATCTTTTATCTAAACACTATTTGAGTGTCTCCTTTTTTACTGTTTATGATTTTTCTTCTCTGTATCCTCCTTTTGGAATCTTTTCCTATGATGTATGTTTTGTTAATTTAAGTATTACACTTGAACCCTTGTCAGGATTCTAGTATTGTTGCCCCAGGTTCAGGTCTATATACATATAGTTATATTTACTTTTGGCTTCATGTACTTGTGTGATGCAATAATAACAAAGAGATATAGTGTGCTAAAGTAATAAAAGGTACATTTATTGTGTGTTTGAGACATATGTGTATGCATATTAATGTTTTTCTTTTTCAAAAACATCCGGACTGCTGATATTATTCTACTATAGGTTTGATTGTAACAGGGTACGCTAAAATGCATTTACTGCAGCGCATTCACCAGGAATTAATGAGAACATCATATCTGTGCTCAATGATTTCTTCATAAATTGTGACCAGTTGTCATTTTTTTTTTTTAAATAAAAAAATTATTAGTTTACTGTGCCACATGTATTAGTACAGTTTAGCTTGATTCCCTTATTACAGTTTTCATTTATTGGATTATCTGTAGGTTGGAGAATTAATATGCAATTAAAGATAACAATTAAGGTAGTGTGGTTTTGGGCCTTAAGCTTATAGTCGAGACATTTAACACTAATGTAAAAGTTGTTTTTCTGCATGTTTTCTCCTCTGCAGGTACAGACCAAAATAATTCATTAGTGAGTAAAAAGTACATTGTATTTCATAGATACTGAGGTGAGGAAGAACTGGCAAGGTCAAATAATATTAGAGAAGAACAAAGGGAGTGTTACCAGTTGGTACTATCAGATAAAGGAGGAACCAAATGATGCTTTGGAAGTGGAGACTTGAATATCGAGTAGTATTCAAGGTGCCAAGTACTTTCTTTGGAAATGGAGAAGTACTTTAATGCATATGGGGCCATATTTCTCCAATGTTCTTTGTGCATTTTTGTAAGTGAACCCATCATGGGTTAGGTCAGATTCCCTTTAGACTTAGAGAGGTACAGACCTTTCTTGTCATCTCTGATTGTTTGGCTTCATTATATACATGCCTCTTTACCTATAGAACTTCTACACCGGTTCAGATGCTGACACCTTTCTTGCTTCCTTGATTTAATAGGGTTTACCCTGACCTTAGTTTACAATAAAGCTCAGTAGATGTTGTGAATCTCTTCCATGTATGGGGAACAGGATCAAAACCATTCATCTAGTCATCAATCACTATTCCTTATTTTCTGCATAACTGACACAGAAATTCGTATATGCTCCTTGATGTTGAAGACCAATATTGTATGCCTATTTGGTCTTCCTTTGATAATCTTGTATTTGTATAGTCTGTTCTTGAAATTGATTTAAATCGGTATGGCTTTGAGTTTGTAATAAACCTTTTAACTTCAAGTTACTGACTCAGACTTCTATGTGATCCTAATGGTCACACTGTTGCTTGAGATTTGAATTGTTGAAATTGAAAGGAACGGCGTAGAACGTTCTCATTTTCTACTGAGCTGTGCATCCTGCTGGATCGAGGATGCCCAGACAAGCTCTCAGTACATTTTATCAAGTGTACTTCCTCTTGCTCGGAGATGATATCACCCAAAAGTTACATCAGAAAGCTTGGAAATGCAGTTCGGTATACTCATGTGTGTTCGAAAAAATACTGCATGTTGAACAGCTTTCCAAGAGCGCTCATGAAACATTCGACAATCCATTGGCCTGTGACCAAAGAGGTGTGCTCTTCTGATGCTTCACATTAAGATGACTCGACTATTAAATCGCGGGCCATTGTCAGATTTTAAGATCACAGTAACACCCCATGTTAAGAAGATGCTGCCAAATCTCTCAATGACTGTTTCTAAAAGGATAGAGGAGAATTCATCAGCAATCACCATCAGGGGATGTCTTTCAATTTTACCATGTCACTATCTTGACTCGCGCCAATGGCAATTTGTTCTTCTGAAATGGCAGCTAGTTTGCTGGATTTCACAATTAAATTTATGTAGGCTTCAGCTGTCTTAGAAGGGGTCCCATGGCACTGTATAGGCACTCTTGAGAAGTAGTGAGCAGGGTTTTGATATTTCCCTGGATGTTACACAATTGTGTAGTTGTGTAGTTGTATTCTAGTAAACATAGCCCCAACGTGGGTGTCCACTGTGCTATGCAATGATTGTGCCTAACCCAATTGGGCTAGTGTCAACAACCTGTGTATAAAGCTTTGGATCAAAGTATGCCATTTCAGTAGCGTTCTCAATAACTTGTTTGATCTTCTTGAAGCTTTTCTCTCATTCATGTGACCAAGGAAATGAAACTTTTTTTTCCAGTAAGTCTTGTATATATCTGAAACAGTAACTGGATATGACAAGGAATGAACATAACATGGAAACATCTTGTGGGGGACTGGCAGTTGAGAAAGCTTGCGCTTTGGCTGGTTCAGGTGCCATGCCCTCATCAGAAAAGTCATGGCCAAAGAATTTTAGCTTTGTCTTATCGAACTCACATTTGTCGGCATTCAAAGTCAAACCTGCATTCGCAAGTAAACAACACACTTGCGTGAGAGCCAATATGTCATTGCTTTAATTAAACACATTCATGACAGGCTGTATGATACGTCGAATGACATCATGAAACAGCTTGTCAGCTGATGACACAAGGAAACTTCGTTTTTAGTATTGGAACAAACCAATATGTGTAGAAAAGACTGTAATGTGCCTGATGATATCCTTTATTCAAATCAAGGTGAGAGAAGACCGTCTCACCATTCAATTGGGTTATCATGTCAGCGATGTGCGGACTTGATGGCGTTCTTGTTCAATTGCCTTATTCGCTTGACGCATGTCAATGCAGATGCGCATAGATCCTTCACTTGTTTTTGTTGGGCACTACAACCATGGGAGAAACCTAGGTCATTGGGCCAGTGGAAAGTCAATTATATCATGTTTGAGTAATGATTCAAGTTCTTTTTCAACTACTTCCTGTAAATGAAATACAGTTTGTCCATGTCTTTGAGCAAATGGATGAACATCCTCATTAATATGTCTTGAGCTTCATTAACTCATGAAACAATGAAGGGAACTTACTTACTATTTCATGATGATCATTCATATTATAGTTCACTGATATCAATGTCATACCAGCATCTGTGCTGAAACTGAGTAAACAGGCACTTGACACTGTCCCTAGAATTATGTGAATGGGTGCTTGTGCTTTTGTTTTCTTGTGTTTCGTTGTTGCTTCAAATGAATCATGACTTTTTAATGGCGTCAATGCAGACCAGGTATATGCATTCGTTTTTGATGGCTTATATAGTGACAGCGGAGAAAGTTCATTGTATTTCTCCCCAGGCATTATGTTTATTGAAGCACCATTGCCGATAATAAAAGATATTGATCAACCGTTTTCCTTTGGTGTAATCTTCTGTCAATGTTTGAATGACTTTGGTGCATTTTCATGTTGGCTTTTCTTTGACCTGTACTTTCTTCACAAGCTGCCAGTCCAACATGCGTACATGTATCTGAGGTAAGCATAGGCATTGCATAACCATCATCTTCACTTCCATTTGAGGTAGAAACTAAAGGACTGTCTGATGATGATGTCAATGAGAATTTGGTGTCGATTTGGCTTATAGTGTGTGGTCGCTTGGCCTTGTGGGCGTGTGTTGAACGTTAGTTCTAAAGCGTTCAGGCAGCCATTTTGTCTTTGGGCCGTGATGCACTTAATTTCTCCTTCACAAAATGCTTCTCCTTCCAACAGCCTTTTCAGACCTGTCCAATTGCGGGACATTTACTTTCGTGTGGAAATGAAAATCCACACCTGCAACATAACTTCTTGTTCCATGGAGACATCACTCTTTGTACCTCTCGCTTGTGCTTTGGCTTACATTATATGTTCATGACTGACTCACTCTGGGCGCTTCCGGCCTCCATGTTAGCAGCTTGTCAATTGGCATGCTCCTCAGCTCTGGCAGCCATAGGAACTCGCTCCAGACTAAGGGGCCGATTACAATGTCTTTCGGAAAAGCTCTGAATCGGATTCAGTGTTGCAGAATCCAGCTGGAACTCTTGATTCTGAAAGAATCGGACACATTTCCTGACGACCGATTACGATGCCTGGAAACCATTTGGGCATTCCCTGCTACACTGGCACTATGGCGCAAGGGTGTTTGTGTTGGTGCTAGGCAGCTATTTTTAGCTCCAGTGCTAGTGAAGACACAGGGGTGCACCGTATTGTTGTAAACACGGTGCATCCCTGCATTTTGGAAATGTCGGAGCACAGCGATGAGAAATTTGCCGCAGTGCTGCACTCCGCCATTTCCTTGTTAATATGCCCCTTGGTTGGGTAGTGAATACAAACAACATAGGTGCCAATTACGATCCGGTAAAAAAATTCCCCGTACGACTCGTATCCGGTCTTTTTACCGTACGAATCGTACAAGTGCCGTACAAACTGCCAATTACGATTCGCATGGTCAAAAGTCCATACGAACCGCCATGGGAATTATTCCCCACACGTCCTCGGGTCGGAAAATGTGTCCGACACGTCCTCGGACGATTTACCATACAAATGTGAAAAGTGAAGTCCGACCGAGGAATCACGATCCATCCCGTGCGTCCGATGTTACAACCGTATAGAAAAAACACCGTCCGCACCGAACTCCCATAGCAACCATGGAGACATGTGCCCGCATACGCGCCCAACACTCCCCCCAGCCCCCGTACGTCCGAGACGTACCCCCTGTGTATGTACACCCCCACCCGTGTATGTACACCCCTGTACGTTCGAGTCGTACCCCCACCCGTGTACGTGTCGTACCCCCGTGTATGTACACCCCTGTACGTTCGAGTCATACCCCCACCCGTGTACGTGTCGTACCCCCGTGTATGTACACCCCTGTACGTTTGAGTCGTACCCCCACCCGTGTACGTGTCCTACCCCCGTGTATGTACACCCCTGTACGTGTCGTACCCCCGTGTATGTATACCCCTGTACGTTCGAGTCGTACCCCCAGCCGTGTACGTGTCGTACCACCGTGTATGTACACCCCCACCCGTGTATGTACACCCCTGTACGTTCGAGTCGTACCCCCACCCGTGTACGTGTCCTACCCCCGTGTATGTACACCCCTGTATGTGTCGTACCCCCGTGTATGTCCACCCCTGTACGTTCGAGTCGTACCCCCAGCCGTGTACGTGTCGTACCACCGTGTATGTACACCCCCACCCATGTATGTACAACCCCACCCGTGTATGTACACCCCTGTACGTTCGAGTCATACCCCAACCCGTGTACGTGTCCTACCCCCGTGTATGTACACCCCTGTACGTGTCATACCCCCGTGTATGTACACTCCTGTACGTTCGAGTCGTACCCCCAGCCATGTACGTGTCGTACCACCGTGTATGTACACCCCCACCCGTGTATGTACACCCCTGTACGTTCGAGTCGTACCCCCACCCGTGTACGTGTCCTACCCCGTGTATGTACACCCCTGTACGTGTCGTACCCCCGTGTATGTACACCCCTGTACGTTCGAGTCGTACCCCCAGCCGTGTACGTGTCGTACCACCGTGTATGTACACCCCCACCCGTGTATGTACACCCCCACCCGTGTATGTACACCCCTGTACGTTCGAGTCGTACCCCCACCCGTGTACGTGTCCTACCCCCGTGTATGTACACCCCTGTACGTGTCGTACCCCCGTGTATGTACACCCCTGTACGTTCGAGTCGTACCCCCAGCCGTGTACATGTCGTACCACCGTGTATGTACACCCCCACCCGTGTATGTACACCCCTGTACATTCGAGTCGTACCCCCACCCGTGTACGTGTCCTACCCTGTGTATGTACACCCCTGTACGTGTCGTACCCCCGTTTATGTACACCCCTGTACGTTCGAGTCGTACCCCCAGCCGTGTACATGTCGTACCACCGTGTATGTACACCCCCACCCGTGTATGTACACCCCTGTACGTTCGAGTCGTACCCCCACCCGTGTACGTGTCCTACCCCCGTGTATGTACACCCCTCTACGTGTCGTACCCCCGTGTATGTACACCCCTGTACGTTCGAGTCGTACCCCCAGCCGTGTACTTGTCGTACCACCGTTTATGTACACCCCTGTACGTTCGAGTCGTACCCCCAGCCGTGTACGTGTCGTACCCCCGTGTATGTACACCCCTGTACGTGTCGTACCCCCGTGTATGTACACCCCTGTACGTTCGAGTCATACCCCCACCCGTGTACGTGTCCTACCCCCGTGTATGTACACCCCTGTACGTTCGAGTCGTACCCCCAGCCGTGTACGTGTCATACCACTGTGTATGTACACCCCCACCCGTGTATGTACACCCCTGTACGTTCGAGTTGTATCCCCACCCGTGTACGTGTCCTACCCCCGTGTATGTACACCCCTGTACGTGTCGTACCCCCATGTATGTACACCCCTGTACGTTCGAGTCGTACCCCCAGCCGTGTACGTGTTGTACCACCATGTATGTACACCCCCACCCATGTATGTACACCCCCACCCGTGTATGTACACCCCTGTACGTTCGAGTCGTACCCCCACCCGTGTATGTACACCCCTGTACGTGTCGTACCCCCGTGTATGTACACCCCTGTACGTTCGAGTCGTACCCCCAGCCGTGTACGTGTCGTACCACCGTGTATGTACACCCCCACCCGTGTATGTACACCCCTGTACGTTTGAGTCGTACCCCCACCCGTGTACGTGTCCTACCCCCGTGTATGTACACCCCTGTACGTGTCGTACCCCCGTGTATGTACACCCCTGTATGTTCGAGTCGTACCCCCAGCCGTGTACGTGTCGTACCACCGTGTATGTACACCCCCACCCGTGTATGTACACCCCCACCCGTGTATGTACACCCCTGTACGTTCGAGTCGTACCCCCACCGTGTACGTGTCCTACCCCCGTGTATGTACACCCCTGTACGTGTCGTACCCCCATGTATGTACACCCCTGTACGTTCGAGTCGTACCCCCAGCCATGTACGTGTCGTACCACCGTGTATGTACACCCCCACCCGTGTATGTACACCCCTGTACGTTCGAGTCGTACCCCCACCCGTGTACGTGTCCTACCCCCGTGTATGTACACCCCTGTACGTGTCGTACCCCCTTGTATGTACACCCCTGTACGTTTGAGTCGTACCCCCAGCCGTGTACGTGTCGTACCACCGTGTATGTACACCTCCACCCGTGTATGTACACCCCTGTACGTTCGAGTCGTACCCCCACCCGTGTACGTGTCCTACCCCCGTGTATGTACACCCCTGTACGTGTCGTACCCCCGTGTATGTACACCCATGTACGTCAGAGTCGCACCCCCACCACAACCTCCTAAGTACGGAGCGCACCCCAGGCCCCAACATCACAACCGCATGTACGAGTCGTACCAAGCCACACACAAGGACAGCACTGTACAACCAAATGGCCCATGTACACACAGTACACACGCTAAAAACGTCCAACAACCACTAAAACAACACATTCACTGACCTGCAACTGCCAAAAACAAACAGAGGCCCAAAACACCACCACTCCTTATAACACACCCACCCAAACTTCAAACACAGCCACACCCACCAATGGACCAATAAAAAGGGCCCACACACACAAACCATGAGCCTTTGCAACAGACTCACTGCTGCCAGACCCCACAGACAACCTACAGCACCATACTACAAGCTTCACCACACCTTACACTTGCACACCTTCACACAACCACCTTCACAAACACCCCCTCATCACATTCACACACACACACCTGCACAACCACACCCACACACCCACAACCATCCACATACACCCGCCACCATCCACACCCACACCCCTCACCATGCCCACTAACAAGAATCCAAAGTTCAGTAACCGAGAGTTGGAGGTCCTTGTCGATGAAATCCTCAGAGTCGAGCCACACCTCTTTGGAACATTGGTCAGACAGACCAGCATTGCAGAAAAAACAGCCATGTGGCAGACCATCGTCGATGCTGTGAATGCTGTTGCGGACACCAGAAGGAACAAGCAGGAATGCCAAGCCAGGTGGTACGATCTGCGGAGGAGGGTCCGAGCCAAGATGACGGATGAACACAACCAGGCCAACGTCACTGGAGGAGGGCCGTCCCGCAGACCCGTACACTACCATCCCTGGGAGGAGAGGGTGATGACCATACTGCCGGTGGAGGCAGTCGAAGGATTAGGAGGACTCCGAGACCCGGGTGAGTACACAAACAACGCACCTCACATGGGGGGAACGTCATCCACAACCAAACCCACAAACAGGCACGCAACCACCCCAAGCTATCGCATGACTCAACCACACTCCATGAACACGCACATGCCACTGGCGCCACCATGCCCCATGCACCCAGCTGGACAATGTCAAGTCACAGGCCACAGAAGACACCAACACATGACACGGTAAGCCGGATGGCGGGAGGGTGGGCCCCAAAAATCACATAGTGCAACTCAGAAGCAGACAACAATGCCCTCTGCCCATATGGCCTAGGTCACAGCCAGACTAACACTGTGTCCCCACACAGGAAAGACTCGCCAGCAAATGGCGGATGCCTTGCATTAACACATGGGGGTGAAGGCACGTTTTTGCACATGACAGCAGCTAATGAACAGCCAACACTGTGAAAGAGTGGCAGCACACACCACCACAGCAGCAGCGCAGACACACACACTACACCCAATGGGTGCCTGGAGATCAGAAACAAACTCACAGCAACAAGCCAAGGGCCATTCAAAGATCTGCTAACAGTGTGTGCCCAGGAAGCTGGCCTTAGGTGACAGAGGGTGACACACAGAGGGAGGGACAGGGGGACACAGAGGGAGGGAGACACAGGGAGATGGACAGAGGGAGGAGGCTGACACACAGAGGGAGGGAGAGGGGGACAGAAAGGGAGGGAGACACGGGGAGACAGACAGAGGGAGGAGGCTGACACACAGAGGGAGGGAGAGGGGGACACAGAGGGAGGGAGACACAGGGAGATGGACAGAGGGAGGAGGCTGACACACAGAGGGAGGGACAGGGGGACACAGAGGGAGGGAGACACAGGGAGATGGACAGAGGGAGGAGGCTGACACACAGAGGGAGGGACAGGGGGACACAGAGGGAGGGAGACACAGGGAGACGGACAGAGGGAGGAGGCTGACACACAGAGGGAGGGAAAGGGGGACAGAGAGGGAGGGAGAGGGGGACAGAGAGGGAGGGAGACACAGGGAGAGCAAATCAGCCTTGTGGTGTGTGGGAATGTCTGCTCGTCAGCAGGTGGACTGCGTGCATGTAGACAAGGGTGGCCAGTGCCAAAACCCCCCCTCTTCTCCATGGCAAAACACAGGGCCATGTCACAACCTGTGCACGAGCACAACGACAGCTACCTGCATCATATAAGTGTGTGGATCCACTCCATGTGCACATGTACAGTGCTACACGGAAGGCACCAATGCATGGCTCGCCACACCTGCCCACTCCACTGCTGACTGCAGTCACACTTGACGCAGCAAGTAAGACCGTGCCACACATAGTTAAAGGCGCAAAAGTGGTGCCCAAGGGACACACCCATGCACAAGTGCACTGTGAGTGGAATGCAAGACAGATCCTAATTCCAAGCGGAAATGTGCCAACTTTGAAACTGATGAAACATGGATGTTGCATGGACCAAAATTAACATTGTCTCTCTCACACACAGGTCAACCTCGTGGTTCACCCCCCAACACTGGGGGGGAAGACTCACAGAACCCGGCTCTGGGGGAGGCCGATCCCACCGGCAGCAACGACTCTCACCACTCTGTGCACGACCCCGACCAACCTGGCCCCTCTGGTGTCCAACCACCTGCAGCACCTGCGTCAGGTACAACGGGGCCAACCACCACCCCCACTCCTGCCACATCCCAGGAGACACCCAGAATCCCTGCCCCACCACCACAAAGCAGCCAGGCTGGCCAGGAGGGACACGGTGTCCCGGGCACCCAGGAGGAGGCAGGCGACAACGCCAATGCCACCCCTCAGGGGTCCCGGAGACCCGATGTGCCCACAAGGGCAGGCCAGGTGCAAGTGGGCAGGGGTGGTGGGAGTGGAGGACGGCGGAGGCGCCAGCCTGACCAGTTGGCTGGGGAACCGGTATATTCCCATGTCCGTAACATCCTGGACACATACCGGCAGGACACCACGGGCATGGCCCAGGTTGTGTCCACCCTCAATGAGATGAAGGGGACCCTCGATGAGATAAAGACCCAGCAGGCCCAGCAACATGCCTGTCTACTGCAACACCAACGGAGGATGGAGGACAGACAGGCTGAGCTCGTGACGGTGTTCCAGGGGATTCACAATACACTCCGTCAGATGGCCGACAACATGGGCAACCCTCCCTGTGCCAGAAGGCGTAGAACATCACCACCCACAGGGAGGGATCAGGAGGAGGAGGAAACATCCGATGGAGCATCCCAAACATCGTCACGGCCTGCTTCTGAGGGTCCCCGCAGGAGGCCGGGTCGTCCACGGAAAGGACCGTGAGGGTCGGCGCTACATCACCATCTCCCAGGACACCTGGCCTGGCACCTGGCCCACTGGAGCAACAGCATCACAGCATCAAGAGACATTCTCTGCCACATGGCCTTGCTGGTCACTGTCTGACCAATGTTGACAAAGACTGTGGCATGGACTCTGAGGATTTCCAATGGCAAGGACACCAACTCCCCTACTGAACTTTGGATTCCAAACTCCCGGAAAGCCCCTCACGTCATACCCCCCCACCCCCCCCACAAAAATAAAAATTCACACCATGAAGAGAAGATGCCTGCTGGTTGCATTATTACCTAACATGTGTCTTGTAAAGTCTAACCATGCCTGACTTCTCTTTTGACTTCATCCATCCACACCCTGGGGCCTGAGTCTGGCACAGGACACACGGGTCACAGTGTATTAGGCAAGACAGACATGGAGCACCATACACACCCGTGATGGGCCCAACCAGCTGAGGGGGTGGCCGCACAACCGTGCTGACAGACACATTGAGTACAGCAACAGTCATGCGTAGAGGTCAGGGATCCAGTCCAGTGTCCTGGGGGCACCCAGGTATGTGTAGACAGGTGGCAGAACCATGTCCTGCAAGCTTGAGTCCGGTGGATGCAGAGAATGGGGGCCTGGCCAACGTTGGATGCATGGGGATGGCACATGTCACAATACCCACACAGTCATGGACATCATGCACAATACACAGTCTCATCCCACACACACAGCTTGCATCTTGCTACTCGACACATAGACACATAGCCACTATCAGGGAAAACCATGCCAGACATGCTGGATGCACCGTGGCAACACACCAGCATTGACTGAGAACAAGCACCTTGGAGGCATAGGGACACCTTTATTAGTCATGTTTTCGGGATTGCAGAGGCAACTTGAAGTACACATGAACACTTTATGTGGAGTAACATGTGGGTCCAACACTGGCACCCCCCTTCTGCAGCACAAATGCGTCACAGCCATGGAACTGGCACACAATTGTCGGCTAACAGCTAAACACCCACAGCTGCTCACGGAGAGACTGCCAAACACCATTGATCCGCTGATGTAGAAGTCCCACACCATGTCAAGCCAATGCAAACCGTATGTGTCCGAGGGCAGTGTTACACACATTGATGCCATCATCATAATCCACTATCCCATCACTGATGACTGTCAACAAGTCTGACCATCTATTCAGGTGTACACAGCTGCATGTCGTGTCCCATGGTGATGCTACATGGCTGCAGAGGAACCAAACATCGACAGGGGCAGTGTGCATACATCGTGAACAACTGCCACACCCAATACACCCCTGATGCATCCCTTACCCTAAGGAGACTTCCAAACTTGTCCGTGCGTGTAACGCTGAGTCAGCACACGATGACGTGTCCATGAGGAATAGCAGTGCCACAACAATGCAAGCAGCAGACGGCATGCGCAAGTACCTGGGGAAGAGAGACACACAAGAAGTCAGCCACAAAAAGCACAGCCACTTGCATGTGCATGTACTCGACACATGTATGGATGACAACATGCTAGGTCACAATTATGACTGGGGAAATACAACCATCACTGCCACCATCACTCCAGTGACACACCCACACACACCTCTGACTCACGTGCCATACATGCAGGTGGAGACACACATCACAACACATGCCACACGTGGAGCAATGTGTGCACACTCAGACACTGGTACTCACCACTAAGCAAAGAAGTCGCATATGAGCCGAGTCCGGGTGTCCTCTTGCGGCTCCACATCCTCCACATCACTAGCCCCATTGCCAAGCCCTTCGTCCTCCACGGGTGGATGGTCCTGGTCATCTTGATCCAGGATGAGTGGCACAGCTTTCTCAACTGCCATGTTGTGCAGCATGCAGCACACCATGAAGATTTTGCAGACCTTCGCAGGGGCATATGGGAGCGCGCCGCCGGTCTTGTGTAGGCACCTGAATCGGCTCTTCAGCAGGCCAAACGTCCTCTCTATCACTCGCCTTGTCCGGCCATGGGCGGTGTTGTAGCGGAGCTGGGCCGGCGTGATGGGGTTGCGGAGAGGTGTGATCAGCCATGGCATGTTGGGATAGCCAGCGTCCCCTACATGGGAAGCACATGGACATCGTTAGAACTGGAGAAGCGGTCGTGACGGTAGGCTACGCAAAATACAGGACAGACAGAGTGTACCCACCAACAACACATGCTCGTTCGTTGCGCAGCTGCGTCATCATTTCAGGCACCCTGCTACGCCTCATGATGTAGGCATCGTGTGCTGATCCTGGAAAACGAGCACAGACATGTGAAATCACCATGTTGGACAGACACACCACAAGGGCATTGATGGAGTGGTAGTGCTTCCGATTGCGGTACGCTACCTCCTGTGCGTGTGGTGGTACCAAAGCAACATGTGTCCCATCTATGGACCCAATGACATGGGGCATCCCTCCCAGGGCATAGAATCCATGCTTGACCCCAGTCAACTGTTCAGGGGTTGGGAACTTGATGAAGTCATCCAGGTGAATCAACATGGCCTCCAAGAAATCATGCAGCACACGGCAGAACATGCTCTGGGACATGCCACTAACATGAGCTATGGTATTTTGAAAGGTACCCGTGGCTAGAAAATGTAGGGCTGCCATTACCTTCAGCTTGGGTGTCAGTGCCGTAGGATACCTGTGCAGCGGTTGCAGGTGTGGTGCCAGTCTCACCGTCAACTCCAGAATCAACCGTTGTGGGAAGCGGTAGCACCGGATACGATCATTCTCCCGCATGGCAGCCAAGTCCGGAATTGCTCGGGGAAGAGGCGGCGCTCTGCAGTAATTTGGAAGTGACAAGGAAGAGTGAGTGCACCACAACAACAAATAATTTGTACTGAGCACATGTTAATCTGTATATACACATATGCTACATACGGAGTCAGGTATGTGCCACATGCCCTGGACACGTATGGCTGCCAGGTGACACTCCTACCAAGAGCCAGCTACACACGGAGATTGAGAACCTCCACATGCCATGCCATGGGATTAGCTGTGTCCCAGTGCAAGTGAACAGCCAGACGCAAGACAGGAGTGACATACACCCACACATCAGCAGAAGTAGGATGCCGATTGCAGAGACTGGTAGCGGAACACTAGAGCCACAGGTCACATGACATTACACTAGGACAGCCCACACACCTTGCCATGAAGGTGCACATGTCATGACTCACCACACATTCATTGAGAGGATGCAGACATGTCCTTGTTACGCTACTCCGTGTCCCATGCATACATACGCACCTCACACCCGATACCACATGTGGCATGGTGTGCGGAACAGTGTGCAATGTCAATCTACACACAGACACATGTTGGTTGCTGCAACAGCTGCAGATTTTGAGGGTGCTCCAACATCAACCTAATGGGAAGCCCCCACACATACATGACATAGTCACAACGTGCACCGTGGGTAGTGACAAGTCAGGTGTGGTAACCCCTGTACCGGGCATCAGGGGACACTTCCGTGTGTTGGTGTCCGTGCCATGCAAGTGTCAGTCATCCCAAGTGTGCAGTACGACATGCACACATGTCCAAGGAGTCAAGGGCATGCCTGGCACACATTGCACCGTCACACATTACTTCTGTACACATCTCATCATACATCTGGTGCCTTCTCGACTCAGGAATAATGTTCCACATCACAGCGTGTCACACCTGTGCCCCACACATGTAGTAATGCACAGACAATGCCTTGATGTCCATACATGGACAAGTATGTCCGCCCTATTCCTTCCTGTGTGCTGCCTGTCACCACTGTGATGTGTGAAAACCGCCGTACTGCTGCTAAGAGGGCCTGTGTACGTTCCCATATCACTATGGGAGTGCTGCCGTATGTGTACCCATCGTGATGGTGAGCGCCTGTATGCTCCCTATCACTACGTGTACGCATACGCGAGAACACCCATAGTGATAGGGAGCGTACAGGCGTGTGTACGGCCCGTACCACTACGAGTACGCATACGCGAGGACACCCATAGTGATAGGGAGCGTACAGGCGCGTGTACGGCCCGTACCACTATGAGTACGCATACGCGAGGACACCCATGGTGATAGGGAGCCTACAGGCGCGTGTACGGCCCGTACCGCTACGTGTACGCATACGCGAGGACACCCATAGTGATAGGGAGCGTACAGGCGTGTGTACGGCCCGTACCACTGCGAGTACGCATACGCGAGGACACCCATAGTGATAGTGAACGTAGACACGCGTGTACGGGCCGTTGCTATGCATTTGGGGTGCCCTAGGGCCCCGGAACGCACCGTACCTGTGTGTGAAGCTCCAAATGACATAGGGGACACATGAGGGACAAGTATTAAGGCCTACATGCATGCTGGTTGTCATGGAGACCAAGTTCAAATTTTGAATTTGTTCAGGAAGGTGCACAGCAGAAGTCAGTTGGAATGAATCTACTTTGTTGCAATGTGTTTGTGGGGCTGACATCATGCAGGAGAAAAAAACAGATTGAGAACCCACAGACTGCTAGGTTTGAAGGGATTGGAGGAAACATAGGATGCAAATGTGAGTGACCAATCACTCTGTACTCCTGTGCATGAGATGGGCCAGCAAGGCAGATATAAGGCAGCCAGGTCCCATGAGGGAGCACTTGCCTGCACATCTCTGTATTCCACGACCCAGCTGCTGCTACTGATTCCCTGGAACCATGTCAAGGGCTGTGGAGAGGTCACAGCCATTCACCCTGGAGGAGAACATGGCTTTGGTGGATGTGATCCTCCCACGGTACCCCATGCTGTATGGGCGACCAGGTTGTCAGGTGAGTGCAGTGTCCACTGGCACAGACTGTGTCCCTTTTTTGTGACTGTGACTTCTGCCATTGTGTCCAGGTGTGACACACATGCTATGTACTGTAGGGGGGGTGCCAGGGGGGGGAATGCCTGATGTCTCCCAGCAGTGCCCAGAGACAGGAGGGGTGGGTGCAGAGTCCTCCCAGCAGTGCCCTGAGACAGGAGGGGTGTGTGCCTATCACTCCCAGCAGTGCCCTGAGACAGGAGGGGTGGGTGCAGAGTCCTCCCAACAGTGCCCAGAGACAGGAGGGGTGGGTGCCTATCACTCCCAGCAGTGCCCTGAGACAGGAGGGGTGGGTGCCTATCACTCCCAGCAGTGCCCTGAGACAGGAGGGATGGGTGCCTATCACTCCCAGCAGTGCCCAGAGACAGGAGGGGTGGGTGCAGAGTCCTCCCAGCAGTGCCCTGAGACAGGAGGGGTGTGTGCAGAGTCCTCCCAGCAGTGCCCAGACATGAGAGGGGTGGGTGCAGAGTCCTCCCAGCAGTGCCCTGAGACAGGAGGGGTGGGTGCCTATCACTCCCAGCAGTGCCCTGAGACAGGAGGGGTGGGTGCAGAGTCCTCCCAGCAGTGCCCAGAGACAGGAGGGGTGGGTGCCTATCACTCCCAGCAGTGCCCTGAGACAGGAGGGTGGGTGCCTATCACTCCCAGCAGTGCCCTGAGACAGGAGGGGTGTGTGCAGAGTCCTCCCAGCAGTGCCCATAGACAGGAGGGATGGGTGCCTATCACTCCCAGCAGTGCCCTGAGACAGGAGGGGTGGGTGCCTATCACTCCCAGCAGTGCCCTGAGACAGGAGGGGTGGGTGCCTATCACTCCCAGCAGTGCCCAGAGACAGGAGGGGTGGGTGCAGAGTCCTCCCAGCAGTGCCCAGAGACAGGAGGGGTGTGTGCAGAGTCCTCCCAGCAGTGCCCAGACAAGAGAGGGGTGGGTGCAGAGTCCTCCCAGCAGTGCCCTGAGACAGGAGGGGTGGGTGCCTATCACTCCCAGCAGTGCCCTGAGACAGGAGGGGTGGGTGCAGAGTCCTCCCAGCAGTGCCCAGAGACAGGAGGGGTGGGTGCCTATCACTCCCAGCAGTGCCCTGAGACAGGAGGGGTGGGTGCCTATCACACCCAGCAGTGCCCAGAGACAGGAGGGGTGGGTGTGATGCACAGTGTGAGCCTGGATCATTGATTGTGTAGTTGCCCTCATTCCACCTGTGTCCTTTCAATGGCACGTACTGCTTTTGGCCTTCCCCCAGAGGATCATGTCCCTATGACAAAGGTGCAATGCGTTGGATGCATACTATGCCTTGTTGTAAACAGCAAATGTGTTCTAATCTGTGTCCCTGTGACATGTGCCAGGTGTATTGATGTAGTGTCACTTGTTCATCCTCACAGGTAGACGCCTCTGCCAAGGAGCAGATATGGCTGGACGCCGTCAGCGCCGTGAGAAGTGCGGATGGTCGGAAGCGGTGCCTGTCCCAGGTGAGGAAACGCTGGCAGGATATCCGGTGCTGGACGCGGAGGATCGCACGGGTCCTGCTGGGGGACTCACCTGAAAGCCATAAGAACCGCGGGCGCCGCCGTCTCTCCCACATCCAGAAACGTGTGCTGGCGGTGGTCTTTCCAGACTTGGACAGGCGCCTACAGGAGATGCAGCAGCCGGAAGGGGGTAGGTACATGTGTGTTTGTTGTGTTTCACCAGCATTTGTAAGTGCACTGTTCCATGGATACACTTCCAGGGTTTATGGTGCTGTGCAGATCCTGTTACCCACAGTATTGCAGTGCTCTCCTGCCTCCCTTCCCCTCCTTGCAATGTGTTCCCTGGTCTGTGTGTAGTCACTCCATCACAAGGTTATGTAGCCTGACACCTTCTCCAAGTGTACAATGCCTGCAGCATCATGTGTGGGGGTGGTGTGTAACAGGTTTTGTCACCTTGCCTGTGCCCTGTCCAGTTCTGGACTTGTGGGTTCCATGTCAGTTGGCACTAATGCTGATTCCAGACATGGGAGTTAATCTCCCGAGTGCGAGGCCTTCCAGCAGGCATGTCCCATGTGGTGGCCTGTGACATGATGTGCATGAGTGTGCGTTACGCATAGTGCAGGGATGTTAGCGTGTGTTGCAGTCATTCCCATTCAGGATCATGGAGTTGTGTGGCCACTACTGTCCCCAGGGGCATCTTTTCCTAGGTATCATGTGTGTAATCCGAGAATGTCGACAATCTTTGTGTCTACAGCATAGGTTGTGCTCTGTGCCATTGTCCCCTGGCACCATGTATATTGACGTGAGATGTATTACAAGTGTCCACTGTCCAGCCTGACCTGATTTTCCAAGTACATACTCACGGTGGCCATTGCCTGTGTGTCTTGTTGCAATCATCTGATGATGCCCATTTGTACATGATTATTTGGACAGGCGCACCTTGGGTATTTTGTGTGCAATATTAAAATTTTGCATCCCATGTGTATTTCACCCAGACTAAGAGATGTAAGTGCTTCCTGTGTCTCCACAGATTTGTCTCATGTAGGGGGTGGGTGGTGCGGGCATGGCCTACATGTCAAGACCTGTAATCTCCTTGCTAGGACTGGCCAGTGTGTGATGTTTGTCTGGACATACACTCAAGGTGCAGTGTGCCAGTCAGGGTGGGCATGTTATCAGTATTACCTATGCTGCATGTGCCTCTAGTTCCTGGATGTGGTCCCTGCTCATCCCTATTGCCTGCCATGCTGTGTGGTGCAGATGCAGTGCTGGATTGTCCCCAGGGCCTTGCTCCTCAGTCAAAATTCCATGTCATCTCATTTGCTATTGTGTCATGCTCTCCATAGTTTTTCCATGGCATGGTGGGTCACACAACTGTGTCTTGCAGGGCCCACATATGTACCTTGTTTTGTAGTTATTACTCTTCCTTTGTTTCAGGCTATGCACTGTAACCTAAGTAGATTGGACTCATGTGACATATGTATACAGGTGTATGATTAATTTCTGTCTCTTCACCCTGCCCACAGCATCGTCGGTGGACACGGAGGGAGACATGGACACAGACGGCGCGGAGGGACCGAGCACCAGTGCCAGCGGTGACATCGTGCCTGGCACATCGAGTGGGAATGAGGCCGAGGAGAGTTAACCCGGGGACCTGTCGACTGGCACAACAGAGTATGAAGCTGACGGGTCCGAGGATGATCTCTCCGAGTGGGCGGTGGCTGCACCACCATCTGACAGCAGCCCTACATCTCGCACCGCCCCCTCCATTGGCATCAGCCGCCTCCCACGTGCTCGTGTCCCTTCCCAACGTGCCCGGTCACCACATGTCTCCTTCCTGCCAGGCACCGCACCCCCTGCCCCTGTCTCCACTGCTGCCGCCAATGCTGAGTCTGTGGACATCCAGCGGCAGTTGCAGATTGGTCAGACTGCGATCCTTAATGTCCTCCATTCCCACAGCCAGGTCCTCAACAATATGGAGGCATACTTGGAGGGCATTCATTCATCGCAGGCTGACCAACGCAACTTGCTGAGGTCCATAGACTCCACACTGACTGCAGCAGTGGGTCTCCTGCAGCGCTACGTCCCACCCCCTACCCCTGCCCCTTCCACACTTCCCACTCCCATGCCTGTCCCACATACACCCAGACGTAAGCATGCACCCACCACAACAGACACAGGCACCACACCAGCAGGGAAGGTCCGCCGCACACCTCCTGACACGCACACACAGGGTGAAGTAGGCACACCCACTGGGTCGGGGGGCAAACGTGTGACACACAGCCAGAGTGGGAGTCCGCATTCCACCCAATCCACTCCCTCCAAATCCCCTCCCCTCAGCTCTCCTGGCCACATCTCCCCCAAAGACTCCTTCATGGCCGCTCTGTCCCTGAGCCCCACAGTGACACCACCCCGCAAGCGGTCAAGGAAGTCCACGGTCAGGGTGCTTGACTCCCCCCGCTGTCCACACCCTCCCCCAGTGGCGCTGCGACCCATCCCTGTGACCCACTCCCCTCCTTGGGGCCTGTGGTTCCTTCAGGTGCAGGGGAGTCCCTGGAGGACCTTGCCGAGGTGTGCAGCGCGCTCCTAGAATCCACCTTTGGCCCTGCCCCACCCCCTGTGGTGGAGTCCTCCATCCCTGCACCCACGTCGCCTACCCTTCGCCCTCCTGTCCCTGCGGTGCCTGTTCCTTCCCCACCACATGAGGCCCTCACCCCTGTGGAAGACAACGGCTTGTAAATGTGCAGGCATTCTAGGGGACACGCATCCCACTGTGTCCCCCATCCAGCTGTGACTCCTGGACTGCCCTATGGGCTTTGTAAATATTGAACTTACTACATACCAGTTTTTGGATCATGCTGAATAAAGCTATTTATTTTTTGCCCTTGGAACACTCCTGCTTTGCTGGTATTGCTGTTGGTGGGGCTGCTACATGGTTGTGGGTGGTGTTCATGTGTTGGGTGTGTGGGAAATGTAGTAATGTGCTGCTCATAGGGAGGACCCTGGGATCTGTGTGCCATCACATGGTGTTAGCTAGCTTTCTCCATTCATGTAAGCAGTTGCTGCATGGTGCAATTGTCCCAAGGTGTATTCCTTCCTCTGTGTACCCTGACTTCTTCCCTGCAGGGTGTCCCCTGACTTTAGCGCAGAGCTGTGTGTACATTAGCTGGGTGTGTGACGGAGTCCTTCATCTTTGCACATGCATGCTGAGCCATTCTCCACCTGTATCATTCGTGGCATCCTTGGTAGTCATTGTACTTGTGTATGTGGACTATTGACATGACTTCATGTGGACATGTTTTCTTTTTGGCCCTATGCATGCGTATACTCCCAGCCTCGCACACATGTGGTACATGTACTGCAGGGTCTTTGTGCACCTGACTGACATTTGTGGGCATGGTATCTGTGGCTACTCCACCCTTTGCGTTCCATGGGCACTGCTGGGAGTGTTAGGGACCCACCCCTCCTGTCTCTGGGCACTGCTGGGAGGACTCTGCACCCACCCCTCTCATGTCTGGGCACTGCTGGGAGGACTCTGCACCCACCCCTCCTGTCTCTGGGCACTGCTGGGAGTGTTAGGCACCCACCCCTCCTGTCTCTGGGCACTGCTGGGGGTGTTAGGCACCCACCCCTCCTGTGTCTGGGCACTGCTGGGAACACTCTGCACCCACCCCTCCTGTCTCTGGGCACTGCTGGGAGTGTTAGGCACCCACCCCTCCTGTCTCTGGGCACTGCTGGGAGGACTCTGCACCCACCCCTCTCATGTCTGGGCACTGCTGGGAGGACTCTGCACATACCCCTCCTGTGTCTGGGCACTGCTGGGAGTGATAGTCACCCACCCCTCCTGTCTCTGGGCACTGCTGGGAGTGTTAGGCACCCACCCCTCCTGTGACTGGACACTGCTGGGAGGACTCTGCACACACCCCTCCTGTGTCTGGGCACTGCTGGGAGTGATAGGCACCCACCCCTCCTGTCTCTGGGCACTGCTGGGAGTGTTAGGCACCCATCCCCTCCTGTGACTGGGCACTGCTGGGAGGACTCTGCACCCACCCCTCTCATGTCTGGGCACTGCTGGGAGGACTCTGCACACACCCCTCCTGTGTCTGGGCACTGCTGGAAGTGTTAGGCACCCACCCCTCCTGTGTCTGGGCACTGCTGGGAGGACTCTGCACCCACCCCTCTCATGTCTGGGCACTGCTGGGAGGACTCTGCACACACCCCTCCTGTGTCTGGGCACTGCTGGGAGTGATAGGCACCCACCCCTCCTGTCTCTGGGCACTGCTGGGAGTGTTAGGCACCCACCCCTCCTGTGACTGGGCACTGCTGGGAGGACTCTGCACACACCCCTCCTGTCTCTGGGCACTGCTGGGAGTGTTAGGCACCCACCCCTCCTGTGTCTGGGCACTGCTGGGAGGACTCTGCACCCACCCCTCCTGTCTCTGGGCACTGCTGGGAGGACTCTGCACCCACCCCTCTCATGTGTGGGCACTGCTGGGAGAACTCTGCACCCACCCCTCCTGTCTCTGGGCACTGCTGGGAGGACTCTGCACCCACCTCTCCTATTTCACAATATGTACGCTCATAACATACACGGATGTGGGTACGCTCCATGCATTCGAGGTGGGGGTACGTGTCGTACTTACACTGTTGGGGTGGGGGGTACGCTCCATACATACGCGGGTGGGGGTCCGTGTCGTACTTACACTGTTGGGGTGGGGGTACGCTCCATACGTACGCGGGTGGGGGTACGTGTCGTACTTACACTGTTGGGGTGGGGGGTACGCTCCATGCATTCGAGGTGAGGGTACGTGTGATACTTACACTGTTGGGGTGGGGGGTACGCTCCATATGTACGCGGATGGGGGTACGTGTCGTACTTACACTGTTGGCATGGGGGGTACGCTCCATGCATACGCGGGTGAGGGTACGTGTCGTGCTTACACTGTTGGGGTGGGGGATACGCTCCATGCATTCGAGGTGAGGGTACGTGTCGTACTTACACTGTTGGGGTGGGGGGTACGCTCCATACGTACGCGGGTGGGGGTACGTGTCGTACTTACACTGTTGGGGTGGGGGGTACGCTCCATGCATTCGTGGTGGGGGTACGTGTCGTACTTGCTCTGTTGGCATGGGGGTACACTCCATGCATACGCGGGTGGGGGTACGTGTCGTACTTACACTGTTGGGGTGGGGGGTACGCTCCATGTATTCGAGGTGAGGGTACGTGTCGTACTTACACTGTTGGGGTGGGGGGTACGCTCCATACGTACGCGGGTGGGGGTACGTGTCGTACTTACACTGTTGGCATGGGGGTACGCTCCATGCATACGCGGGTGAGGGTACGTGTCGTGCTTACACTGTTGGGGTGGGGGGTACGCTCCATGCATTCGAGGTGAGGGTACGTGTTGTACTTACACTGTTGGCATGGGGGGTACGCTCCATACGTATGCGGGTGGGGGTACGTGTCGTACTTACACTGTTGGGGTGGGGGGTACGCTCCATGCATTCGAGGTGGGGGTACGTGTCGTACTTGCTCTGTTGGCATGGGGGGTACGCTCCATGCATATGCGGGTGGGGGTACGTGTCGTACTTACACTGTTGGGGTGGGGGGTACGCTCCATACGTATGCGGGTGGGGGTACGTGTCGTACTTACACTGTTGGGGTGGGGGGTACGCTCCATGCATTCGAGGTGGGGGTACGTGTCGTACTTGCTCTGTTGGCATGGGGGGTACGCTCCATGCATACGCGGGTGGGGGTACATGTCGTACTTACACTGTTGGGGTTGGGGGTACGCTCCATGCATATGGGGTGGGGGTACGGTCCGTACATATCCGTCCCCACGCTATGTGATGCTTGTGCGGCCCGTACCCAGGCCTTTGCCACGTGGGTACGAGCCGTCCCGCCATTGTTGGGGTGACGTAGGTGTGGGCGTGGTATGACTCATACCCACGCTCTTAAGGCGTGGGTACGGGACGTACCTGTCTGGTTGTGTTGCCGGTTCGCGTCGTCAAGAACTTGCGTTGTGGCGGTCGCTGGCTTAGCTGGACACGCCCCCACCCCCTCGTAGTGACCAGGGCCTGAGGGTCAGGTATGTCCAGGGCATGTGTGCTGTGTGACTATGGTGGGGGTTTTGTGGCCTGCCCCTGGTCCTGCCCCCCCCCCCTTTCCCCCCTCCCTTTGTTGTTCTGACCTTCTGCGGCGTCTGCGTCGTAACCTGTAGAGGAGGTCGACTGCTATGAGGGCCGGGATGACACGTAGGTTCGGGTCCATGTCTGTCCGTCGCGTACGGGTACTCCTTGTTCGCGTCGTCCTGTCTGTCCGTCGCGTACTGGTACTCCTTGTTCGCGTCGTCCTGATTTCCCGGCAGTTTTTGGCTGCCGGAAAATATTCACCGTGCGGGATGACGTCGGTGCGAATCGTAATTCCTGGTTCGTGAATGGCAGGCTGCGTGCGTCCCGACGTCAGGTCGGCGCTTTCCCGGATTGCATTTGTAGGTTTATTTTCGTCGGTCGGGGTTTTGTACGATTCGTACGGAAATGGTGTTTCCGTGCGAATCGTAATTCCATGTTGGTATATTTTGACGACCGGGTACGCGTCGGATGGAGAATATGCTCCGTCCGACGGTTCGTACCCGGTTTTTACAGGATCGTGATCGGCGCCATAATGTTTTTGAGGAATGGGAAATTTATAATGGGTTGGTAGCAGTCTGTGTCTTCAGGGTTGACTTTTTTTTCCGCAGCAGCTGAGTTTTGATTCAATTCAGAAAAATCCCTTGACCGAGGGGTGCCCTGCCTTTGATGTAGGATGCGAGTGCTTCTCAGCAGGATAGGAAATAAAAAATGTGAATATGCAAATGACATCCCTTTAAAGGAATTGTAAATTGTAAATGTGTTAGCAAGGACTGTGTGAGACAAGCCTTTTTAAAGAGTTCTACTTCAATGTATTGCATAAGAAGATAGAAGAGACCCTAGTAGCTCACTTTGTGCTATTGAAGTGGTGCTCCACCTTATTTTGTTTTAGTGGATACCTGACTCATGGCATTATGTTCCTCTCAATGACTTCCACAATGTCCTTGATGCTTTTAAAGATGCAGCATAATAGTTGACTGGTTATAGACGGTTTTGACTGTGGAAATTAGGCTTCTGTGTGATGAATTGGGAGGTTTCAGTATGATTTAGGCATTGTGCTTTTCTTTTCTTGCTTACAACTGGTGTGGTGTCAGAGAATCTTGAGTGCTCTATGATGAGAGTATTGGTGTTATAGCTTATACAATTCAGGGGGATGAGTGTAAACAATGGCTTTGGAGTCATTTGTGGTTGCCAGGGTGACAGGCTAATGTTCACAGTTTTCAGGTGCAAGTCCTCTAAGAAGCCACACTGTAGTGTGGTGCATTTCGACTGATAGTACTGATAGTTAGGGGACGATAATCTAGACACCTGACCAATCCATTATATTTTGGAAGGCAACATGTTGTTGAAGACCAGATTGGTAATATGGAGTTTGGACTGGGTTGGTTCAATTACTTTCATGAAATTCTTTCTGCTGAAAAGATCGAGTAGTGTTTCGTGCGGGTTTTGCAAGGCTGAGGTCTGCAGACTGAAAGAAAGGAGGCTAATGAGTAGTTATGAAGAGTTAATGGAATTGGGCTCATGAAGAGTACTTTGCTAGGGGTATATATGCATAACCACATGGCCATGAGATAATGTCACTTCTAACAGTAGCTACGCCGATAAGTTACAAAAGGATGTCGTAAAGTTTGTCTTTGCTCAGTACCACAAAAATGCTTAAGATGGTTTTGCTTAGGGAATATTCGGTCCTATTTATATGCACATTTGCTAGTGCAGAGAAATAATGTTCCTGGCTACCATCCTAAACCATGAAGTATTGGAATAATTCACCAAATTCGAATGAACTATGGGGACACATGCATATTAAATGTATTAGAAGTATTGGAATAATTCACCGACTATTTTTTAAACCTTTCATAATTAGATCAATGTATATGAAAACGATTCTCAAAATGAATAATTTGGACTTCTGATCGGGGTGCAGTACAGGGGTGGTATCATGATTTCAGGGTTGCTATTAGCCCTCGTCCCAGCCCTGATATCTTGAGAGTCAAAGACCAGCTGGAGAACTACTCCTGTTTAGTATGCACATTCCATGAACGGCCTCTAGAAAATATGCATTCATTCACTCTTTTTACCATGAATTAGTGCATGCATCCACCAATCATAAATTATGAATCATAATACACTATTTATCCTGCAGCCTAGTAATAATAAAGGTTCTAAGCGAGCAAGAACCAGCACATCTGCAAGTTCCTGATATTTATATTTTGTTGATACTGTAGGATGAAGCATTTTCTCTCCTAGTCAAAGACAACCGCGAGCTGCATTTTACTCCACTCATTTAACCTCTCTGAGATAAAAGATGCACTTATTTGAAATAGCATTTGCATTTTGATGTAACAGATTTAGGCATATCAACAAGGGCTTTATCTCTGCTTTTTTGGCTTTAAAAGCCAAAAAAGCAGAGATAAAACTAGCGCCCTATCAACAACAGGGTGCTAACACGCAAATTTGCATGTTAGCACCCTTTTACTCTACGCTTCCCCTTGCATCTCTAATGAGATGCAAAGGGGGCGTTCCAGAGTAAAATAATAGGAGAAATGTCGCTAAGCGACATTTCTCCTATTATCAAGAATATCGCTAACCCTGTTAGAGACAAAAAAAGCAGCGCTAACCGCGGTTAACGCTGCTTTTTTACGTCTGCTAATTTTCAGACTTAGCCATGATATCCTATGGAAGGAGGATATCATGGCTAAATTTGTCTGTCGCTATCAACAAGCTAACGTGAGATTATCGCTGGGTTTCCAGCGATAATCTCACGTTAGCCACTTAGCGTGAGGATTTTTATCGCTATTGAGATAAGCGTTGCTAATAGCACGCTATCTCAGCGATAAAAATCAACGCTAGCCGGCGATAATTATCCTAGCGCTAAGTGCGCTTTGCGATAATTATCGCCGGTTGTTGTTGATATGCCCCTTAGTTGTTCAGAACATATATAGGATTGTGTTTTTTTTATTCCTGGAAGCAGGGCGCGGCATTTTCTGCGGAATAACTCACAGTACAGCCAAGATGGCATTGATTCAGAGTTCACTTGGCAGTTTGCTTGAGCTGACACCAGATACACACTAACTGACAAAGTTATTCTCACCGTCACGCCTTCTCCCAGATGCCTCTGGGCCACTCATCTCTACAGCTGCAAAAGCTGTCAGAGGAATAGTCATATCCCACTGCAGTCTTCACATTAAACATATGCTCATAAAACCGGTCATAAACTCTCACTGAATTGTCAGAGTCTGGAAGTTCCCAGTTCAGCTCTCATCATTGCAATACTCCGAGCGTTTTAGGATTTTTGACAGATGGCGCAGTGGTTCAGCTTAAGCTTTCTGACTTCAGGCACTATTGAAAAACGGCATACATGACATTTTATCTTACTCTGATTTTTACCGCTCTTTTCTCTATATATTATAAATGCCAAGAATTTCGAGGCACTGTTGGGAAACAGGCGTAACATCCAGTATGGAGGATTATATCCCTAAAAAGAGCAATGTGCTAATTAGTTATGACACTTGTTCAGTAAAACAGAAAATGGACCACTTTAGGCACAGAGACATTGAAGCCACACACTAGCCAGCGAGACAAGAAGCAAAGTGAAACTTTACCATTCCAGAAAAAGAATGACAGCTTTAAAATGAGAATAATTCCATTCAAAGCCACCTGGTGTAATCTAAGAACTGCTGACAGGCGCTTAGCCTTCACTTAAAGTTATAGAAAGAACAAGAAGAAAACAATGGTAATTGTACGTTTTTATACTATGACGTTGAAAAAGAAGGATTTTGTATTATATTATTTGGATGCCGTTTGAATTGTACGGGATGAATGCACTTCATTTGAATAGAAATAATAAAATGCATTTTTAAGATTTGTACATCGATTAAGAACCAATTTAAATTGGGGTATTTCGCCAAAATATTGTTTCAAAAATATCGTGAGACATTAAAATTGCGTCAAAATCATTGTGATGTCAAAGGTATAATGGGTCAGAATATAGAAGTTAAGAACAGTATTTTTTAAAGTCTCATATTATTTTTTTTAAATATAGTACTGCATAATATCCCTTTTCAATTATTTATTGGAATTTTCTTGGTTTTGTGTTATAAGTTGTTATTGTTCTGATGTTAACTATGTTTCTTTACTTTCCGTGTGGTTTTGGTTTTTTGAATTTGGTAATATGTTTTACATTTTTCTATTTCTTTTTCAAAAAATTTTTATTGAGCAGAGTAAAAAAGACATACAAGAAGGCGATTGAGAATAAGAAATAGAAGTACTGATACAATTGAAACTATAGAATCCTTTTCATTAGAGAGAGAAGAGTAACCATTTCTGTTTTTTATGTACTAATCATATAGACTAAAGTGCAAGTGCTAAAGTGCCATAAATTCGACATGGAAATCCTTTTCCATTTATTCAAGATTCAAATCATACTAAACAATCCTATTAACAAAAAAGGAAGTGTAAACATCGCATATATTATAAAATTTGAAGAAAATCATTTAATAATTAACTAAAGTGCGAGTGCTAAAGTGCAATAAGACGGAATAAAACCAGGGAAAATATTGCCCTTAGAAATCCTTTGTCATTAGATCAAGATTCAATTCATATTGTACAATCATTTATTTTAAAGGGGAAGTATAATCATCGCTAAAGATATGTATTAAAGAAAGATCATTTCATATGAGCTAAGGTACAAATGCAAGAAAATAACATAGATCGGACAGGCATAATATCCCTGGAAATCCTTTTCCATTATATCCACAATATAATTCATACAAAACACAAAAGGAAATATAAACATCACACTTATTATATATTTAGAAAAAGATAATTTCATATAAGCTAAAGTGCAAGTGCTAAGGTGCGATAGAGCCGACTGATATGTTACCCCTAGTCTTCCTTTTTGGTTTGATCAGAATTCATTTTATAATAAACAATTCGTACTAAACAAAACAAAAAAAAAAAAGGGATTTTCATTCCATGTATACTAAATTGTCAGTGCTTGCAAGCCATAAATCTGACAAAGTTGTTAACCCTGGAGATTCCTTTCCCTTTGTTAAAAATTTTTCCAGACTGAAATACATTTTCTAACAGCGCCCACCCATTTCGCATAAGCTTCTTCATACATTTTTACTTGTTTCTTTTTATTGTACCATTCGAGGAAGGTTGGGGCTTTGGTTGTTTTCCAATTCTGGAGGATCAGTGAACGTGCGACCAAGAAAGAGATTGATAAAAACATTTCCCCACCTCTTGTTAAAGCCTGATTTAAGCTCTGTTTTAATAAACCAAACAATGCCACTTCCGACTCAGGTTGTATGTTGCTCTCGAGGGCGCGACTGAGCTCGGCACACAATTTGACCCAGAGCTGACTCAGCCTTGAGCATGTACAAGAAACATGGAGCCAGCCGCCCTCCCCAACCTCCTGGCAACAAAACACTTGTTTTCAACCTTGGGATATATTTTATGTAGAGCGTATGGGGTATAGTAAGCCGTCCATCGGGACAGTAATGACATTCTTTTGAAGTTAGCGGCTCTCATTGCCTTACTGCTGTTTTGGCAAATAGTTTGCCACTCTCTGATTGAGAAATTGGAAGACAATTCGTGTTTTATCTTTTCCAGAAAATTGGCAACGACAAGGGGCTCCCTTTGATTTTGAAAAACTCGATACTAATTCCCTATACCTCGCAGATTAGTTCTAAACACAGCAGCAAGGAGTGAGGGGGTACCTATATTTCCTAGGGTTATATATTTATTTATCAGTGATCTAACCTGGAGGAAGCTGAAAACTAGCAGCCTGCTCTGCATACCACATCTAGCTGAACCTCCTCCCAATTGATACATCTACCTCCTATTATGAAGTGGCTTAACTCTTTAAAACCTTTTAATTCCCAAAGTTTAACCTGACTATTGCGAATGAGGAGGCCCACGCTTCTGGCCTCTGTCAAGCCCAGGTATCCAAATCCCGAAGACTGTGCCTTTTGGAAATAACATTTCTGGAGTCTATTAGAAAATACTTGAAGTGTCTTGTATCTTACTTTTTTAGGAACTTTTGATGTTTTTAAGAAAACCGGAATCTGAGTTCCGGCTTCATGAACCATCATATCAAGGAAAAAACTATCCAAATATCCCCTATTATCAAGCAGCCGAACTACTATATCCATAAATGCTGCTTCATAATAAGTACGAATATGGGGGAGTGCCAATCCACCCCAGCTAATGTCAAGTTGAAGGATTGATAGTTTAAGTCTTGATCCTTTTTTATTCCAAATAAACTGGCGAAATAATCTTTCCAATAAACTAAAGTAAGCTGCATTGACCTTAATCAGAATATTTGAAAAAAGAAAAATGAATAAGGGTAGTATTGACATCTTTATAAGAGCAACATGCCCTATCAAAGTAAGGGGGCGAAGTATCCACTTTCCCAATAGATCTTCAATTTTACTCAGTGTTGCTTTATAGTTTAACCTGAATAGATCAGCATACTGATTTGAGACATAAATTCCTAGATTGCGAATCGGCTCAGGAAAATATGCGTGTTGTTTTAAATTATCTGGAAGACAATTACAGCAGGCAGTTAACGCCAATACTTCAGTTTTTTTATGATTGATTTTATATCCTCCAATCGCCTCAAAATCAGAAAACTCCCCTAAAATGCTATCCATATTTTGTTTTTCCAGTTTAAGATAAAGTATGACAACGTCTGCGAATAGTTTCATTTTCGACATCCCCTCTATTGGAGTTTTTATATCTATATTATCCCGAATCCTAACGGCCAGAGGTTGTTTAAAGAAGGTGAATAAAACTGGTGACAGAGGGCACCCCTGACGGGTCCTGCGCCTAATATCTATTATGCCTGCCGATTTGGAATTTATTCTAATCTGAGCCTGAGTTCCTTGATATATATTCTGGAGCATATTAATTATTTGGTCCGGAAACCCAAACCTTTCAAGACAATAGAATAGCGCACGCCAATTCACAAGGTCGAATGCCTTCTCGGCATCGACCATCATTATTATTGCAGAAGTTTGGTGGGTATTAAAATAGTCAATTGCTTGAATTAAATAACCTGTGTTTGACGACACTGACCGGCCTGCTATAAAACCAGATTGATCTGTATGTATTGCGTAATATGCCACTGAGGTAAATCGATTGGCCCATATTTTCATCAGTAATTTATAATCTACATTTAAGAGGCTAATTGGTCTATAAGAACCAACCTCCCTAGGATTTTTGCCCTTCTTTACAAAGCTAACTATCGAGGATTCTTTAAAGGCCGCTGGAATATCACCTCCTGCTTTGACATGATTGAATAACTCAAGCAAGAATGGTAGCAATTCTTCAAAGAAAGCCTTATAAAATTCAATCGGAAGACCATCATTTCCACCGGCCTTACCTCCCGTCATTGAGCCCAAAGCACTGGCGATTTCTTCTGAGGAAATGACAGCTATTAGGGCCTCTTTCTGTCCTGTAGATAACTGCGGGATAATTAAATCATCAAAGTAGCCCTGAATAGCTTGTTTAGATACCTGATAGTCAGTTGAATAGAGATCCTTATAATGATCTACAAACATTTTAGAGATGCTATCTTTTTGAGAAATTGTTATCTGCGTCCCCAGTATTACCACTTCATCAATTACTGCCGCTCCTTGCTTGACTCTAGTTGACCATGCCAACACTTTACTACCATTTGGCTTTCTTCATAGACTCTCTGCTGGTATGCTCTTGAACTACTTATTTCTTCCATAATGAAAAAATCCCTCAATTCCTGTTTGACCTTGTTTAATTCCACTCCGGCGCGACGTCCCCCACCTGAGGAACCTCTCTTTTTTACCAAGGCCAAATCAACGGCTTTCTGGAGTTCTTTTATTCAAGTTTTGCACTATCTGGCTTGTTCTGCCATAAAAGCAATCATTTGTCCTCGCAATGAGGCCTTAAAGGCCCCCCAAACTGAGAAAAGCCTTGCAGTGCCCCTGTTGATCTAAAAAAACTCACTAATCCATTCTCGCATATTTATTATCCACTGTTGATTGGTTAAGAGAAGTATATCCATCTGCCACCTGGATTTTTCTCTTCCCCCCAGCACTTTATTTATTTCAAATTTTACTAGAGAGTGGTCTGCCAAAGAATTGGCCAAAATTTCAGTATTCGAACAGCTCAGGGAGCGTGACACCAGAAAGAAATCAATCCGTGAAGCGGACTTAAATTGACTAGAGTATAAGGTAAACTGTTTAGCTACTCCATGGGCCCTTCGCCAAGGATCAACAAGTTGATGATCGTGTTTCATGACATCTATCAACTTTTTGGTCTCGGGTTTCATCTGCTTTTTTGTTTTATTTGATGTATCTAATTGCAGATCTTGTATAAAATTAAAATCCCACCCTAAAATAATAGGGCCATCCACTATTCTAGCTTTATCATTAATACTTTTAAGAGCCAAGAAATCATCTACCACTGGTGCATAATAATTCTCAAAATTCAGTGTGTTGCCATTCACCTTCGCAATAATCCAAATCCATTTGCCATATGGATCCCTTTGAATTTGAGTAATGTCCCAGTTTATCCCTCGTCCGAAATAAATAGCAACACGCCTTATTGCTGCCTTGTCTGAAGCAAAATAGGCCTTAGAGAAAGCGTTAGGGATAAACAGTTTAGGCTGATTAGTTTTAGGGTGAGTTTCCTGTAACAAAGAAATTTGGGGTGAGAATGCCGCCAACCATCTTATCAATCCACCATATTTTCGTTTGTTCAAGATGCCATTTACATTGATCGATATAAGGCAAATATTATTATCCATTATTAATGCAGTTGCTCTGATCCAAAACGTCAGTAGAAATACTCTTCCTTCCAGTATGATATTTAAATTATTCTGCTCATTTTCTTTTTTTGCACCACCACCTACCCTCAGTGCCCCGACCCCCCCTATTGTGCACCCCACCCCACCCTCCTCTACCCCCCACCCCAAGAACCCTCACCAGAAATGTGGTGCCCTCAGGCCCCGCAACCCACATTTCACCCTCCCTGCTTTGATGGGGTACCATGATCCTGCACCCTTGGTGACCACCCCCCCACACACAGAGGTAATAATCCCCAGTGGACAAAAAATCTAACATTTTTCATTTCAGTACCTAGATTCAAAACAAATTCATCTTAAAGTAGTGATCTCTCTCAGAAGTTCCTGGGCTTCCTCTACCCGTAAGAGCAAATGAAACTTTCCTTTGACGAGCACCCTTAGCTTTGATTGCTGTGCGATGGATGCCTGAGCCTCCTGTGCTTTAAATAAAAATAATAGCTTTTAAAAATTCTTTGCATCTTCGCGCCACCCTTGCTGACATGTCTGAAAAAATCCGGCATTTATTACCCTCGTCGATGGCAAACTGTCTCTGCTGAATTGCTTTCGTCAAAACATTCTCTTTAATTCTGTAGTCAGAAAAGTTGACTAGAATAGTACGAGGGTACTTGGAATTTGGGATGGAATGGGCAGGAACCCGATGGGCCCTAGTTAATGTTAGATCCCCAGAATGGTCCGGGAGCACTTTTTGTTTGGTAATTGCTTCAACCCAGCGAAAGGTGTTGGTACCCTCACACCCCTCAGGCACTCCCACAATTCGAAGATTCGAGCGGCGTGAGTGGTTTTCTACTTCTTCTAGTTTTGTCTCAAGGGCGATCTTGTGTGCCGTCACTTCACTAATTTTTTGGATTGTAGAGCTCTAAGTGAGCTATCCTAGATTCAGCTTCTTCGAGCCTTGCGGGTAAACCTGCAACAGATCCTTCAATTTTTTCCAGTCTAAGATGAAGAGCGGCTGTCTCATGTGCCTGGGATTTTTTCATCTCCCTGATTTCCTCCAATATGAGATTAAGCAGCATTTTCATTTCCATCTGTTGCGAGCTGGCCCCGGAGGAAGGGACCTCCGACTTCTCTTGCGGATTGTTAATCCTCTGATTTGATAGTTCCAAGCCCTTCTCTGTTAAAACACCAGATATATCCTGAAGTTTCTGCCAGCTCTCTAGCTGCTGTTTTGAGATAGAGGCTTGCTCAGGAAAAGGCTGCTGATCAACTGCGGCGTGTGGACTTATGAGACACGGCGGAGAATTTCCCTCCTCTAGATGGATTGTAGCAGAGGGTTTTACAGCTACAGGTGAGACCTCGGGAGATGGAGAGATATACAGCCTTTCGAGAAGGTTAGTTGTTGTATCATCCTCTGGGGTTGCTGGTAAGGCTGGTAAGGCTGTACTTATACCCGGTGAGCCCTGAATCACTGGAGGCTGAATGCTCTTTTTGACAAACAAAGAAAAGTCCTTGCAGTTCTTTGGCTCTACCTTATTACGTCCTGGCGTGGATTCACCGGTCAGTTCATTCGAGGCCTCATAGGAACCATTGGTTACAGGGATGAGGTCCCCCCTTGTGGTAGCGGTTGCGGTAGCGATTACACAGATTGTGGCTCAGAATGTGGCTCAGACTGCTCTTCTAAAGAGCTCTCTGAACTGGAATTTAGTTCAGACCAGTTTGTAGCGCCTGAGGCTTTTACTACGGATGAAGCCCCCTTTGCTTGTACTAGGCGCTTTTTGGCTTTCATTCCGGTCACCACAACTACCCTGGCTACAGCATTAGCTTGCTTCAAGTGTCTTCCCATTTTGCTGTGTAGTTCTTACTTTTTTAAAAGAAAAAAAAAGAGTCCCAAGGTTCTGAACTGCCTGCAGATTCACCACTTTTCCAGCTTAGCTAAATTTACCACAGGCAGACACCAAGTCACCAAGTCTTATTCACCACCCTGCCAGCTACTTCAAAAGGTTTCTTACTCGGCGCATCAATCTCTCTCAGCTTGTATTACAACTGCTGTTGCCCAGCCATGGGATGCTGCTGCTCAGGCTTATGCCTTAATTAGGACCTCAGAAGACCTCACAAGACAGGACTGACTGACTGCCTCATTTCAGGCTCTTACCGGTTGTGAACTGTGTCCTTTGATTTTTCTGCCTTCAGCCTTCCGCAATTATTAGCCTTCAGCAGCCTTTTATAGCATTCAAGTCTGTCCGCCCCCCCTGGCTCGAAGATTCAGCTCGCTACGACACTCGCGTAGCACTCGCGGTCTCAGCTAGTTTTGTTAAAGCTTTCGCTAACTTCAAAGTCATTGTGTCGGCGCTTCCGAGCGGATTTCAGTTCTGCGTTCTGCTGCGATGGCCATTCCACTCTCCACTGCTGTCTTTCCTCGGGTTGGTGGGGCCTCCGTCACCTCAGCTACGGAGAGGCGGGGATCTCCATAGCGTCATCCGCCACATTTTTTTTATTTCTTCTCATTTTTTCTCAGTTTCGGACAGATTATTAAATTAGTTTTCACAAGTTGATTTGATAATTAATAAAAACAATTGAGTTATTCAATAGATAACTAAAAGAAAATTATAATATATATTTTTTGGGTTGATGAGATGATTGTGATAAGTATGTAATTGTGTATAATTACTATAATATTGTAAAATTATATTATGTTTCCAGTTTATTGTATAATAAAGAATATTATAGTGTTACTTTCTAAATAGTTTGTATAGTTATTGTTGTCTTTTATTGATTCAAATAGTTTTTGTATTTGTTGAAATGTTAGGATGATAGTGAGGAAAGTATTTGAAATCAATTTTTTTATTGTAAATTATATTTATTAATATAAGTATATATTTATAATATATGTTAATTTTGTGTTTTTAGTTTGTAAAAATGTATAATGTATATAATGTAAACATATATATAGGTTTCTGGAAATATATTTTATGTTCAATTATTTTATGTATATATGTTATTTATGCTGTGTTATTTCAGGATAGCGAAAATTACTTCTGAGGTTTCTGAAGTTTAACTTTTTCCCTACTATTGTTTGTGCTGAACTAGGATTTGTAGTTCTGAAGAATATCAGTAGTTGCAACTTGGGTTTTAACTCTGCATGACTTTACCCAGCAGGCCTTAAAATGCATTGTACTTTACTTAACATTGCCATGCCACACAGGGCTTTACAGCACATGCACTTATCCCGCATTGTAAAGTCTGATATACATATTTTCATTGAGAAAATTAAGTTTAAAGTAACATTATGGTTTGGTACTGAAATTAGGCATTTAAAAAACAAAATCCTCTGAAATTCACCAGTTATATTTCACAGAGCTAACTGTAACTGCACCACACCATGCACTTCTTGAACTGAGTCACAAGGAAAAAGGTAAAACAACTTTAAAAGTTAAGAAAAGGGGGCAGGGCAAAAACACCCTGACCAGACCTGCTTAGGGGAGGGCCCAAAAAAGCATTTTTTTAAAAACATTTCGGCGGCATTCATGTTGGATCTGTGAAACCGGCTGAACATTTTAAAAAAACAAAGCTTGGTCTCCTGTGCTTCGTTCAGTTAGGGCCAGGTCCCAGGGGCAATGATCTAAATACATAGCACCGTAGCCCCGGTGGCTGCCCCCTCCACGGGGCGAAGTTCATTAATTGCAGGGGGCCACACGGCCCCCTGCAGCCCCTGGGACTGCCATATTCCTGGGGCTCTATTAGAAAATAAAGTGTGGGGGACTTGAGCCCCCTACACAGACCATGGGGACCACCACCTCCCAGGGCTGGCTCCAGCAATGTCCCGGGTGCCAACCCCCGGGACATTGCAGTTTGTAATGGGATGGCGGGGGATACCATAGCAAACAAGTGCTCCACTTTGAACAAGTGAGTGCATTTTACTTTCACTTGTTCAAAGTGTAACACTTTGCTTTTTACCCCCAGGGAGCTGCATGTCAGTAGCTCCCTGAGGGTAAAAAGTCAAGCAGGCTCCCACTGGAGAAGGGAGCTGGCTGGACCGCAAGGGCTTTGTGATCCCGCGGTCCCCAAACAGATTTCTATGATCCATGGGATGGGGTCCCCAGGGAGAAAACAGCCCGGGGAGGGGGACTGTAGCTGAAATATACCCTGAAAATAGTAAGGTCACATCATTAATATATGACATCTGAGAGGTGTTTAAATATTTAAATCTTCACTGTATGCATAGGGTGTCACATTTGAACTAACTAGGGGACTCCCATCCAGTAACACATGAGATAGCACTAAGGGATCTATTTAGTGTTTGTCAGATGTATTACAAACTTAGCAGTTAACCTGCCCATTTTATTACAAGTTCATTTTATTCTGTGGCACTTGCAGACAGAATATCCACATATTTGTGACCATGTTTCTGCCCACACAACTTTAAATCAGGCCCTCAGTTTCGTCCTTTCATTAAAGTGCACCTGCAATGTAATCTACTGCACAGACATAGCAACCAACCAACAGAGTACATAGGGAATGTAACCTAATGAAGATAAATATTGTCAATTGAAAAGGTATGTCACCACTAACTCAGTCATTAGTCACAAAATGCAAAGCAGGTATTACAGATAGTGATGTGTGGTCAAGCAGCCAGTAGATGATACATTTGTGTGAGGTCTACCAAAGAAGTTCTTAGAGCGACTGATCTTTTGTCAGTTAGATTCTGTACCTCCAATGTAGAAGGGTAATCTGAAAAAATATTGCACAAAAGATATTGGGGTTCACAAATGTTTTGTCAAAAATATCATGGGATAGACTATAGAAGACACAAATATTTGTAGTTATTTAGTATGTACATTCTAGATATAGTTGTGTATAATATTGTTTTGTTTAAAATAGTTATATAAAATATTGTTTTTAGTTACTTTGATAAATAGTAGTTATTTTATTATAATACACCTACAACAATATTTATTGTGTGAATAATAAAAACAATTACAATATAAAAATCTAAATTAAATCAAGTTACACAATTTAAAGTGATAATAGATATAAAACCTTCAAGTATGTTATGAAGCAAAAGCTTGTTAGGCCCATTATTTTGCCAAGGCTAAGGGCCTCATGTAGATCTTGACGGTCTTACCGCTGTCCCACCCCCGGGGCGGTCCCAAGTACTCTGTGAAGCCCATGGCGGTCCGACCGCTAAATTTAGATGTTGCAGCTATAGCAAGCTTTGTGCCGCCAATGAAGTCTTCTCTGCTGACTGACAGTACGTTGCATGAGGCTGGCGGGTTCCTGCTGAGTGAATTTAAATGTACAACTTGTGCTGACTGTCTCCTAGTGGTGCAGTCATGACAGACTGAGGTCCTGCTGGTGTAAAGACAGGTAAGGGCTACGTATCATTTTTCTAAAACACGTTTTTGTTGTGTATGTGTTGTAATATATAGGTAGGTAATGTGTACTGTCCATTTATTTTGTTGCATGCTACATAACGTGGTTTAAATGAATGTTACTATACAGTGCATACAACAAGTGACTTGGAAGCCTGCCTTCGATTCCTGTGAAAACAGGGTTACTGAGCATCATGTTCAGGGAGCAGCAGCAGAGGAAGAACCTGGACAATGACATACAAGATAGATCCCGAAGTGGAACCCCTCAAAAAAGGTGAGTTTTCACCTCAATTCAATTCAATATGTTTATTAAGAATTTGGATCTTTAATGAGGTCCACTTAAGACGTACATTGACAGTCATATAAAAAAAACAACAATAAATATAGAATAAACTTAATTAAAACCATTATATCTATGTCGCTAAATCAATTTGTACAGATTTAGATCATCAAGAGACATAAAAGATTTCCGAAATCGACCCTTGGGGATTCTTTAGGCAGCAATGGGGCCCTCCAGTAGAGGAAAACGGAGAATTACACAGTATAACATTCTAAAACGTGTTTAATTTGATAGAATAACATAAGGAAGCAATGTCTTCTAACGGAAAATTATTAAATAAAGTGCATCATATAGTAGCAACAACGGCAAATTATTAAATAAAGTGCATCATATAGCAGCAACAACATAGCAGCAATTGTAAAGTTACATCCTATACTGAGACAGGAAAGGATCAAAACCTGTTAAGTACAAGTACAATTTGGAAAATTATCTTACCATAGCAGCACCATATATTTTATATAAAGTGCATCATAAAGCAGCAAAATCATTTCCCTTAAGACTTATTTAAGATAGATAAAACCTAATTTAGTGCAAACAGCTATAAGTTGACAACAATCATACGTATATATTTTCCACAGGTGAGAAATAAATTCAAAAGGTCAATGAGACATAAGAGCTTGGAATTTTGAAGGCAATATAATAAGAAAACGAATTGAAGGAATAGCCAACCATACTCAGAAACTAATTAAGAACATTTAAAATATATTCATAAATTCCCTAAAAAAGTTTACAAATGTTCATGCATACTATTTCATTTTTTGAACAAAACAAAAATTCTCGAGCACTCGAAACATTTTTAGATACACATTGGTCGGAGCCACCTAAATCGCGATGAAGTCAAAGCCGGACATACAAACAAGATATGAACAAGGTTCTGGATATCCTGATTACAAAAGTTGCAGTTTTTTCCACCTTTCCTATTTAGGTTCAGGGTGAGCCATGGGCGAATACCGTGACTTAAATTCCAGGAGAGGTACTTCTGAGGAACTCTCGAGGACAAATCCTTGACTATTGTTTCCAGTCTGGCCCTTGCTCTACATATAATGACATCTCTCTGATAGCTAATTACGCCACTTGAAATCTTTAAAAAATATTTCAATTCTGTGAGAGAGGAGAGCACGAAATTCTCTTGCACATTAAAATATTGCAGTGCCAAGAAGAAATCGCTAGAAAAAGAGTATATATACATTTGTCCTGAGAAAATTTCCTGTCGCATAAAACTCCTCAGTGAAAAAGGTTCACTGTTCACTGAGTTTTCACCTCTTTTCATTCTATTCCACCGACTCTCACATGACGATGAACGTGCCAGAAAAGGCGTGATGGAAAGGCACATTGTAATCTGGACGGCAGGAATGTGAGCAGGACTGCCTCCAAAAGCTGATTCTGGCTCTACCATTGTCGACTTGGGAGCAGGAGTCTCGGGGTAGGTGTCGGGACTGCACCAGTCTTATTTCCCACAACCCAGCAACATCTAAATCGGGTGGGCAGACCGCCAAAAAAGCAATAGCAGGACCAGTCCCACCAAGATCTAAATCAGGCCCTAAATGTTGTGCTAAGTGCCAGCCAGTTCATACACATGCCTCCTTTCTACTCTGAACCTCAGTAACTTACCTCGTCCTCACTTTCCCTTTGAACATGTCTCAGGCCTGCTACTGGAGAGCTATGTGTGCAGTGTTACTTCTAGGCCGATTTGACATATTTACAATATGTTTTAAAGTCTAAAAAGCTGTCTTATACTACACACAAGTCACCCCTAAGGTAGGCTGATAATAGGTCATAAGTAATGAGATATATGCTGAAAATAGATATAAGACATATACTTTTAGGCTTCAGTATATTGTGGACTTGCAGTCACTTATGCCCAGTGTTACATGCAGTTTCACACCTATTCTCCAACTTATATACCTATCTATAAAAGGATTCTGCCTGCTGCCCACTGTAGCCATGGACCCTGGTTACCTGCTGGAGTAGAGAACTACACTCCTCAGCATCCTCAGTTATTGTAGAGTGCCAAGGGGTACAAAAGGGGGTGGTGATGGACGGAGCATCAGAACCAATCAAACACTCACACCCAGTCCACAGATCTGGGTTTGATCCATCACCATTCTTTAGCCCACTCTGCCACCCCAGTTCAGACATGGCCATATGCAAATCAGTCTGACCCTGTGCCTCATGGGAACAGTCCAGCCCGAACTGCCAAGCCATGCCTTCCCTGGACCGGAAACAAGCTTCCTAGGACTGGTTTCTGGCATTTCAGCCATCTTCAGTCAGGCTTGCTTGAATCCAGTGGCTAAGTGAGCAAGGGACTCATGTCTGAGCATACCCTGCCAACTTATGGCGAACAAAGCGGTACAAAAGGGGATGGTGATGGACGGAGCATCAGAACCAATCAAACACTCACACCCAATCCACAGATCTGGTTTGATCCATCACCGTTCTTTAGCCCATTCTGCTACCCCAGTTCAGACATGGCCATATGCAAATCAGTCTGACCCTGTGCCTCATGGGAACAGTCCAGCCCGAACTGCCAAGCCATTCCTTCCCTGGACCGGAAACAAGCTTCCTAGGACCGGTTTCTGGCATTTCAGCATTTAACTTTAGACAGTTAGAGGCCATCCACTCACCGATCGCCCGCATGCCCTCTTGGAAGTTTTCAGCTACCTTGTCTCCATTCCCGTTAATGGCCAACACAAGCTGGGTGTCATCTGCGTCTCTCTCTGAGAAATTGCAAAATCTAGAATCAATGTTTAATGTTTTATGCTTGAAAATAAACAGCATACCTGGCCATTGTAATGATTGTAATTCCCAGAGGGGGTCAGAAGCAACTCACTCAAGGCTCATACGTGATGAGGCACACCCCTGCCCAAACAATAAATTAAAACCCTTCGAGCAAAATCTAAGGACAAGTAACATTCATGAGCAAGGTTCCATTATCGCCCTTATGGCAAGCAGCGATCTAGGCAAAAAGAACTGTTGATGGACAGAATGCAGAACAATGTCATACATTCACCCCAGTACAGAGATCTGGGCCTAAATCCATAGTTTTTTTGCTCACCATGCCATTCCAGTTTGGACCCAGCCATATGCAAATCAGTCATGACCCTGTGCCAGGCCAGGTCCTCCCTGGACTGGAAACAAGCATCCTAGGACCGGTTTCGGGGTTTCACCCCTCTTCAGCCAGGATAGCTTGAGTACAGAGGCATGGAGAGCACGGGACTCACGTCTGAGCATACCTGTCCCACTCGGGGTGACAAATGCAAAAAGAACTGTTGATGGACAGAATGCAGAACAATGTCATACATTCACCCCAGTACAGAGATCTGGGCCTAAATCCATCGTTTTTTTGCTCACCATGCCCTTCCAGTTTGGACCCAGCCATATGCAAATCAGTCTTGACCCTGTGCCCCATGGAAACAGTCCAGCCCGAACTGCCAGGCCAGGTCCTCCCTGGACTGGAAACAAGCATCCTAGGACCGGTTTCGGGGTTTCACCCCTCTTCAGCCAGGATAGCAGCAATCTAGGGCCAGCAGAAAGGGGTATAGGAGATGAAATGAAGAACAGTGCAGGGGATAGAGATGGTTTAGGCCCAGGTACTAAGAAGGAAGCTATTTTGAAATACTTAACTTACCCCCCTGAATACAGCTTATATGTAGTAGTAATGACAGGGGTCTCTGAATTACCATCAACGTTCAAGGAATCTACTTCCCAGCTATGCAATAAAGTTTGCCACTGGCTTCGTAAAACACCCAATTGAATGTGAGGGAGCATAGGGATATATTTTTCGCCAAAAGGGTGGGGTGGGGCCAGGAAAAACATGGCGAGAGGGGTATAGCATTGTGGCTAATTGCAGACACCCTCTGCTGGCGAGGCGATCGATGCACAGATACAATTTACAGCGACCAATAGGCAAGGGCATTGGCATTTTACCATGTTTTTTATTAGATATTTGACGTCCATAAGTAGTCATAACTAGAATCTCCCACTTAGCACCCTAGTATAAACCTTTTATTCCGACTGCCAATAGGTTCCTTCCACCAGCATAATAATGACTGACTACAAAAAACACCTGCCCCTCTAAATGAAGGCAATAAGAGGGAGCAGTCAATGCCACATATTCTAATTGGAAATAATGGTAGTTTCGAATCATTGGCAACTAGGTATGCTGTTTGCTGGGATTTTGCAGGAGTTATACCCAAGGTGCCGGATCCAGAATGGTTAAACCTGATTAAACCATATAAGGTAATTTTACTTCCGGAAACTTGGGCTTATGAACTTTTTTTGTGGATCAGTACTAGTGCTTTCATATTCCCAAAGTGGTTGGTGATGGACAGAGAGCCCAAGGTGGACTAGCTATTTTGATCCGTGTAACAAACATTTTTAAAATTACAGCCGTCCCTGTTAAGCATAAGGGGATTCAGGTGGTAAGGGTGATGGTAACACACATTTTTTATTATTATCTTTTATAATCCAGTGGTCAATTTGGGCTGTCAAATGTCAGCATCATTTAAGGTTTTGGCAAGCCTAGAGACCAGAGATCATCTTTGGTTGCAGAATTTTAACATTGTACTTGAATGCAATTTTAATGCTAAGGTAGGTTATCCCTGCCTAGATGAGAATCCTTTTGGGAGGAAAGTGAATTTTAATCATTCATCTGGGGTAGATGAAAGAAGACAGCGGTTGATAGGAACCCTAGGCCTGACAGATTTAATAGATTTAGGTTTAGGGTGGGGAATGGAAACAGCCACTGATTTTATATTTTTCTCAAGGTCAATGGGAGAGCTGGTCTAATCAGGAAACACCTTATATACCTGATGTAGTGATCATAACCCTATATTGTTTGAACTACTAATACCCTTGGGAAATGAAAGAGCAAGAATACTCAGGTTTGACTGGTCTGAATACTAGAGATCAGGTGTGCAGAATTAGTCCCTGAGTTACTTAAATCTCTAGTAGGAGCCAATTTGGATCTCCTTATGGACCCAATGCTCATGAACGATCCTTCTCCTGAGGTGGTTTTGGAGGTCTTTGGGTCTCTTAACAAAAGAGCTAATCAGATCACGAGGTGTCTTTCTGCCACTAGGGAAGCAGAGAAATAATGGGTGGTTTGATCACGACTGCAGATTAGCTAATAAGAGACTTTGGGCCAGATGTCTGACCATCTTTTGCGGTCGCAGAGGGGTTTCAGACGCCTTTGCGACCGCAAAAAATGAGTTGTCCATGTACTATTCCTATTTTGTGAGTCGCAAAATTTAAATAGCGAGTCACTATTAGGAAGGGGCGTTCCGAGGGCGTCCCTTCCTAATAGCGAATCCTCCAGGTATGTACGACTGTTTTGTGACCGCAAATGTGGTTGCAAAACAGTCGTAGTTTACCACCCTTCTCAGGAGGGTGGTAAAGTACTCGCAAATGGGAAGGACCCCTTCTCCTTTGTGAATGCAGGGAAAAATAATTTTTAAGGGCAGGCAATGGACCTAGGGACCACTACCTGCCCTTAAAAAATTAAACGATTTAAGGCTACATTAAAAAAAAAAGAACTGCTTTATTCAAAAGCAGTCACAGACATGGTGGTCTGCTGACCCCACCAGGCCATCATCCATGTGAGGCTAGCCCTTCCCAATTTGGTCGCAAATTGCGAGTGGCTCATAAATATTGATGAGCCTCGCATTTAGCGACCCCATTAGGAATCACTAACAGTGTCTCTGACACTGTTGTACATTGGATTTAGCACCTCGCAATTTATAAATCCAATGGTCGTACATCTGGCCCTTAGAGAGACTCTTAATGCCAGGCCCAAAATTGAAGTAGATGTCATCCAGACCAGAGCAATGATAAGCTAGGAATAAAGCTTAGGAAGCAAATACTAAAGGAAGAGAAATGTGACAGATTAATGGATGCCTGTGCCAAGGGCAACTCCAGGGGCTTTTGGGAGATAGTTAATGGTAAGAACGAGCTGCTAGATGCCCATGATGATATAAGCATTAATATCTCACCAGAACAGTGGTCATATTATTTTTTTGATATCTATTCAGAGGACCCGAGTATGCACATTGAAAAGGGCGAGGCTTTAAATGAGTTTCCCCTAGCCATAATATTTGAGCAGGATGTGGTATGGGAGGCTATGACAATCAGTCCTGCCAATGAGGCAACTGGACCTGATGGGATCCCTATGAACCTATAAAAATAAAACATCTTATTCTGGGCCTCGCTATTGACTAACATCATTAATGCATCCACAGCTAGAGGTAGTCCTAAGGAGAGGAAGTCTGCCACAATTGTACCGGTCTTTAAAAATCTGGCCCGCCAGAACCCTAGTTGCTATAGGCCCATCTCCTTCTTAAATTAAAAAATAAAGGTGGCTGGAAGAGTAATCTTGGAGGTAATAAAGGAATGGTCCCAAATCAATATTATCCCTAGACCTGTTCAATATGGTTTTAGGGAGGGCAAGGGAATACGTGACCAATGCCTCAGCCTAGAGCTGTTGATGGGAAAATACGTGGTGGCAAAGAAAAGCACTATCCACCTAGCATTCATGGGCCTAAGTGGCACCTTTGATTGGGTCAATAGGTCAAATATGTGGTCTTTATTAACAGATATGGGATTACCTAAAACCTTTGTCAGCATTCCGTCCATCATTTGTTTGTTGTAACGCTTTTCGCCCTAAGTGGGATGGGTATTCCCAGACGTGGGACCCGTGCTCACTACGCCACTGGAGTCAAGCTATCCTGGCTGATGACGGCTGATAGCCAGAAACCGGTCCTAGGATGCTTGATTCCGGTCCAGGGAAGACATGGCTTGGCAGTTCGGGCTGGACTGTTCCCATGAGGCACAGGATCAAGACTGATTTGCATATGGCCATGTCTGAACTGGGGTGGCGTAGTGGGCAAAAGAACGATGGATTTAACCCAGATCTCTTGACTGGGGGAGAATGTCTGCATTGTCAGCATTCCGTCCATCATTTGTTTGTTGTAACGCTTTTCGCCCTAAGTGGGATGGGTATTCCCAGACGTGGGACCCGTGCTCACTCCGCCACTGGAGTCAAGCTATCCTGGCTGATGACAGCTGATAGCCAGAAACCGGTCCTAGGATGCTTGATTCCGGTCCAGGGAAGACATGGCTTGGCAGTTCGGGCTGGACTGTTCCCATGAGGCACAGGATCAAGACTGATTTGCATATGGCCATGTCTGAACTGGGGTGGCGTAGTGGGCAAAAGAACGATGGATTTAACCCAGATCTCTTGACTGGGGGAGAATGTCTGCATTGTCAGCATTCCGTCCATCATTTGTTTGTTGTAACGCTTTTCGCCCTAAGTGGGATGGGTATTCCCAGACGTGGGACCCGTGCTCACTACGCCACTGGAGTCAAGCTATCCTGGCTGATGACGGCTGATAGCCAGAAACCGGTCCTAGGATGCTTGATTCCGGTCCAGGGAAGACATGGCTTGGCAGTTCGGGCTGGACTGTTCCCATGAGGCATAGGATCAAGACTGATTTGCATATGGCCATGTCTGAACTGGGGTGGCGTAGTGGGCAAAAGAACGATGGATTTAACCCAGATCTCTTGACTGGGGGAGAATGTCTGCATTGTCAGCATTCCGTCCATCATTTGTTTGTTGTAACGCTTTTCGCCCTAAGTGGGATGGGTATTCCCAGACATGGGACCCGTGCTCACTACGCCACTGGAGTCAAGCTATCCTGGCTGATGACGGCTGATAGCCAGAAACCGGTCCTAGGATGCTTGATTCCGGTCCCAGGGAAGACATGGCTTGGCAGTTCGAGCTGGACTGTTCCCATGAGGCACAGGATCAAGACTGATTTGCATATGGCCATGTCTGAACTGGGGTGGCGTAGTGGGCAAAAGAACGATGGATTTAACCCAGATCTCTTGACTGGGGGAGAATGTCTGCATTGTCAGCATTCCGTCCATCATTTGTTTGTTGTAACGCTTTTCGCCCTAAGTGGGATGGGTATTCCCAGACGTGGGACCCGTGCTCACTACGCCACTGGAGTCAAGCTATTCTGGCTGATGACGGCTGATAGCCAGAAACCGGTCCTAGGATGCTTGATTCCGGTTCAGGGAAGACATGGCTTGGCAGTTTGGGCTGGACTGTTCCCATGAGGCACAGGATCAAGACTGATTTGCATATGGCCATGTCTGAACTGGGGTGGCATAGTGGGCAAAAGAACGATGGATTTAACCCAGATCGCTTGACTGGGGGAGAATGTCTGCATTGTCAGCATTCCGTCCATCATTTGTTTGTTGTAACGCTTTTCGCCCTAAGTGGGATGGGTATTCCCAGACGTGGGACCCGTGCTCACTACGCCACTGGAGTCAAGCTATCCTGGCTGATGACGGCTGATAGCCAGAAACCAGTCCTAGGATGCTTGATTCCGGTCCAGGGAAGACATGGCTTGGCAGTTCGGGCTGGACTGTTCCCATGAGGCACAGGATCAAGACTGATTTGCATATGGCCATGTCTGAACTGGGGTGGCGTAGTGGGCAAAATAACGATGGATTTAACCCAGATCTCTTGACTGGGGGAGAATGTCTGCATTGTCAGCATTCCGTCCATCATTTGTTTGTTGTAACGCTTTTCGCCCTAAGTGGGATGGGTATTCCCAGACGTGGGACCCGTGCTCACTACGCCACTGGAGTCAAGCTATCCTGGCTGATGATGGCTGATAGCCAGAAACCGGTCCTAGGATGCTTGATTCCGGTCCAGGGAAGACATGGCTTGGCAGTTCGGGCTGGACTGTTCCCATGAGGCACAGGATCAAGACTGATTTGCATATGGCCATGTCTGAACTGGGGTGGCGTAGTGGGCAAAAGAACGATGGATTTAACCCAGATCTCTTGACTGGGGGAGAATGTCTGCATTGTCAGCATTCCGTCCATCATTTGTTTGTTGTAACGCTTTTCGCCCTAAGTGGGATGGGTATTCCCAGACGTGGGACCCGTGCTCACTACGCCACTGGAGTCAAGCTATCCTGGCTGATGATGGCTGATAGCCAGAAACCGGTCCTAGGATGCTTGATTCCGGTCCAGGGAAGACATGGCTTGGCAGTTCGGGCTGGACTGTTCCCATGAGGCACAGGATCAAGACTGATTTGCATATGGCCATGTCTGAACTGGGGTGGCGTAGTGGGCAAAAGAACGATGGATTTAACCCAGATCTCTTGACTGGGGGAGAATGTCTGCATTGTCAGCATTCCGTCCATCATTTGTTTGTTGTAACGCTTTTCGCCCTAAGTGGGATGGGTATTCCCAGACGTGGGACCCGTGCTCACTACGCCACTGGAGTCAAGCTATCCTTGCTGATGACGGCTGATAGCCAGAAACCGGTCCTAGGATGCTTGATTCCGGTCCAGGGAAGACATGGCTTGGCAGTTCGGGCTGGACTGTTCCCATGAGGCACAGGATCAATACTGATTTGCATATGGCCATGTCTGAACTGGGGTGGCGTAGTGGGCAAAAGAACGATGGATTTAACCCAGATCTCTTGACTGGGGGAGAATGTCTGCATTGTCAGCATTCTGTCCATCATTTGTTTGTTGTAACGCTTTTCGCCCTAAGTGGGATGGGTATTCCCAGATGTGGGACCCGTGCTCACTACGCCACTGGAGTCAAGCTATCCTGGCTGATGACGGCTGATAGCCAGAAACCGGTCCTAGGATGCTTGATTCCGGTCCAGGGAAGACATGGCTTGGCAGTTCGGGCTGGACTGTTCCCATGAGGTACAGGATCAAGACTGATTTGCATATGGCCATGTCTGAACTGGGGTGGCGTAGTGGGTAAAAGAACAATGGATTTAACCCAGATCTCTTGACTGGGGGAGAATGTCTGCATTGTCAGCATTCCGTCCATCATTTGTTTGTTGTAACGCTTTTCGCCCTAAGTGGGATGGGTATTCCCAGACGTGGGACCCGTGCTCACTACGCCACTGGAGTCAAGCTATCCTGGCTGATGACGGCTGATAGCCAGAAACCGGTCCTAGGATGCTTGATTCCGGTCCAGGGAAGACATGGCTTGGCAGTTCGGGCTGGACTGTTCCCATGAGGCACAAGATCAAGACTGATTTGCATATGGCCATGTCTGAACTGGGGTGGCGTAGTGGGCAAAAGAACGATGGATTTAACCCAGATCTCTTGACTGGGGGAGAATGTCTGCATTGTCAGCATTCCGTCCATCATTTGTTTGTTGATACACTTTGACATAGCTGCTACTGTCAGGATTGGCCTGGATGGGGAGTGTGCAGAACCCCTCAACCTCCCAAGAATTTTTTGGCAAGGGTGCTATTTTGGAACCTCTTATATTTTTGGAAAGGATATACCTATGGTTAACTCTGTTTTTTTGTCTCTGCCATATGCTGATGGCACAGCTTTGTTACCTGGTACAGCTAATGGCCCTAGGGGGTTGGTGGATTTGTTTGTACATTTTGTGAATGATAGTGACCTGGACACCAACATCTCTAAAAACCATTTCATGATTTGTGGGAAGGTAACCTCTAAAGTTAGGCCTTTACTATTAATGGCAGAGTCATTTTACTGGTTAGTTACCATTCATTTGCTCTCTTTGGCATCTTGAAACTGAGTCAAAACTTTTTAAAGCAAAAAACAGGGGAGGGGGCGGGGTTGGAATAGCCTCTTTAGTGGCATGATCTCTGATCCTGTCGAATGGAGGACTTCCCAGATTTATGAGATTTCGTAAACCTGGGAATGTGTGAAAAGCTTACCCCTCCCCAGGGATGGCGTATCGAAGGCTCAACATGGAGAAATAACATTATATTGTTTTCGTGCATAGAATGTGTCTCTTCCTGCACAACTATCCCTTTGGACAACTATTCCAAAGGGATAGGGATCACGTGTAAACTCCAGTGTCTCAAAATGTAAACCTAGGCAGCCACTAAGGCTGCTGCTAGCCATTGTAGGGAACCAGCCAAAGACTCATGTTGTGTAACAAGGCCAATTAAATGGAAGGGCATATTTGCAAGCCTTCTTCAGAAATGGAACTTGCTGCCTCTGAGAATCATAACAGGTGCATGGGAAAGGGAAAAAAGGAAGACTATATATATGTCATTTGCATGTGTTATTCTATGTCCTGTGTTACATTTCACATGAAGGTTTTACTTGCATCCATTTTTTAGTAGATTTGGTATGTTCACCATGGTGATGGCACGCTTGTTCTTAATTTTTCCACAAAATGAAATGATATATTTTAGAATTTTTTTTTTTAAAGGTTTCTATCTATATATTGAGATATATTTATTGATATGTTCTTGAATTATGTAATTTTTATGAAATGTTCCAGTGAGCCACATCAGGCTCATATCTTGCATAATAAAGTCAATCAAATCAATAAATATATATATTGGCTAGAAATTTGCATTTAATGACTACTCACCAAATCAATCAACAGACTCTTCAAATAGCTGTAACAGTAAGGTTCTAATTTTGAGAAACCAATTATGCCTGGTATTCCCACACCAAATGCCATTGATATCATGTTTTCTCCTCTGAATGGGGAATAACTACACAGTACCTAAAACACTGGGCCCTTTTCTGCTTTTTGCTTACTTTCCCCTTTCCCCTTTCCATTGAGAAATCCATTGACAATTTCTGCCTGATTAGAGCAGATGAAAATTGTCAGTGAGAGGGGTGATCAGCCGCAGAAGGAAGTTGTGTGGTAACGGGGGCGCAGCGCAAGCTTTAACGCTATGCGTGTCAAGTGTGCATTGAAGGAAACCTTAGTACTTTCATTATGGTGTTCTGTTTTCTCGTCGCTCAAGAACTATACGTCCTGCTGTGCTCCTGCATGATGCAGTTACCGTGTAGCTTTGTGTTATAGCGGTATATGATTTCTCAGCAGCTATATGTATTCACTCATTAGTAATCTGAGCCATGTTTTGTGCTCTTCATGACATTGAGTGCCTAGGGTTCCTTCTGTACTGCCCTGACCTCCCAGCTCAACTTGGTATGGTATTTACATACTGGTAAATGTAAATGGGAGAGAGCTTCCCAAGAGCTTCTCTGTGATCTCTTTCCTTCAGTACTGAGTTGCTGGATTTTGACACTATCCATAGCTGGTTGGTGGTATCACACATGATACACATGGATATTATAGCTTGTATGAGCTGGCATTTGAGGTAGAGACCTCAACTGCTTTTCACCTGTTTTAGTTTGAATTTGCACTTATTTTACCAAAATTTCACAAATTGCTGATCACGTGGTGGAAAATTGATTGCTTGTTTAATTCCTTGCTTTGAGCTTTCAGAAGCGCTGACCTGAGTTTCATTGACTATGGGGTCCAATCAGATTGCATGTGGGTGGAGTCTGTAAGAGCTCAGAGCCCACAAAAAGATAGCCGCAACACGGATGTGCCCATCCGGGGCCAGTCACTTTGGGCAAAAGCTGATAAATTCCTCAAATGACCTCAGATCCTGGTCTCATTTAAACACCATCCTGAATCTCCTCTTCTGCAAAAACTTAAGTGTTTAGCTATTTTAATATCCAAGCTGCAGGAGAGCACACAGACAGTCTGCAGACATTTAAAACTACTATAGAAAATGGAACCCAGAAAACATCTGAGCCTACAGCGAAAGATTTAACCTCTTCTATGCCCATGACGAGATAGTCTCGTCATGGAGCGCGGTTGCGCTGTGCCCATGACGAGACTATCTCGTCATGGACCCCGCCCGCTAATACAATGCCCGGCACAGGAGGGGGAAAGGGCGGGGCACTCAAGGGGTTAACCATTGTCTATCTCAATATGCTCCCACCGATCAAACATCAACTTGAGATATTCCATATTCTAGACTATGAATCCTGTGACATATTGTTCCTAATGGAAACCTGGCTACCAGAGGACTCTATGCCTGACATCCTAGCTTCAATTCGGGAGAATTATTACTACAACAGACTTCAGGGGAAAAAGGTAGAAGTGAGGCCGCAATTATTAAAAAGCATCTTGCCTTCATTAAACCTGCTCTCTTACCAATACCTATGGCAGAGAACATTGTAATAAAATTGGACTCTCCAACATCCCCCTTAAAATGTATTCTCTTGTACAGAACCCTGGGCACATGCCCCAGTCCCCCCTACTTTTAGCGGATTTTCTATTTGCCTTAGTTATTGATTGTGTAAAAATGTCATTTGGGCCAATGAGGAAAATAGTAGCCACGCATCCTCAGAGCTCATTGACTCACTTAATGGTCTGAAATTTAAGCAACAGGTGTTCACTGCCTCACATACAAAAGGCCACATTTTAGATCAGGTTTGTTTTTTAAATCTAACTATATCTGATCTTAAGGTTCTTCCATGTACTTGGTTGGATTATTACTTATTAATTTTGCCATAGATGACATCACGTCCAGGAAACTACCCATCAGTCTTGCCACTTATTTAGAAAACTGGAATTGTGTCAATCCTGATAGATTTTGTTATGCTCTGTCATTGTCCACACCCACTTGTAGTGGGAACATAGATGACGTGAAAGAGGTGATACCCGACTGGCCGAGAGAAGCTAGTATTCTACATGCCCCAAGGTGTTAAACAAAATTCATCCACCACCATGAATCTTTGAAATAGTATACAGAAGACTTAATGAGAGCCAAGCCGGAGTTACACCAATCCAAGCGGAAATGGCAAACAACTTATACATCTGACCAAAAGGATAGATATATTCTGCACCTAAAGGTCTATTAGAAAGCAATCTGTGAGGCTAAACCCACCTACTTTTCTAATAACATTTTATACTCTGAAGACAAAATTAAAGAAATATTCAACATTGTTACTGAACTCTCCAACCATGACCAATCATATGTATCAGTGGTTCTCCCAAAAAAACTGTGACCACCTGAATTTGTTTTTCGTCGACAAAATATGGATGATAAAGGAAAACATTCCTCTTAGCACATTAACCTGCACCTCTTCCTTACAAGATGTGAACCCTATAAAACTTACAGCTTTTTCATCCATTAACAAAGACTGTTTTCGGAAGCTGATTAATAAAATAAAATCCTGATCACTTGAAGATATCTGCCCAACTGGATCCAAAAGATTGCTTTTTCACTCTTTCGTGATCCTGCAATCTGCCTGCTTAACCTATCTTTAAGTCAGGGTATTGTACCCCATACCTTTAAAGAGGCAGTGATCATCCCACTTAAAACAAATTCTGTGAAGATCCTGTGGTCCAGAAGAGCCTCCTCTCCTTACTACCACATCTTCACAAATATTAGAGCCACATATTTTCCAATTTCTTTCCTCACTGTTAGAGGACTCCTCCTTGCTAGACACTCACCAGGTGGGTTTCCGTCCCTCCCACTCTACAAAAACTGCCATACTACTTGTAGTTGATAATATGAGAGAAGATACAGACAAAGGAATAGACCAGGCTTTAGTCCTTTAGGGCTTATCAGTATCCTAATTAAATGTGTCAAGACCGTGGGGATCAGAATTAGATTGGATGAAATCCTTTCTCTAAGTCCGATCTCAATTGGTCCGTAGTGCTCCTTTTTGCTCATCCAAGCTTAGGCTCAATTGCAGAGTACCACGGGGCTCTTCTTTACCCCCTCATCTATTTAACATGTACATTTTCTCGCTGGTTTGATAACATGCAGTTGCTCTTCAACATTGATGACACAACAAGATCTGCTCAGTTTTTTAAGAATACAATGCTATACATCAGAAATTGGATGAACCACCACCAGCTGAAACCAAACTGCAGAGCTGGAACCCCTCCTCATGGCCTTTAGAGATTGGTGTACCTCCTATTTTGAAATAAAAACAGTCAAAAGCCTTAGGCTTTTAGTTGAAGAAAACCTTTCTATGTAACTTCAGGTTGGAGCTGTAACTTGTCCTGCTTATTCTAGCTCCCACATTTTTTTAAAGTCCAGAAATACTTACCTCTAGAAACCATCATTCAGATTATCATTGCCTTGTTATGCCCCGGATTAATAATGCTAACTCCCTCTATCTGGGAATTCCTAAGGGATTAGGTCAGTGGCTCCAGTTCAAATCAGGTTCAAAATCAGGCTGCCAGGTTAGTATGGTGCCTGCCAAGATACTGCCTTAATGAACTGCTGATGGCAAAACTGCACTGGCTTCCAGTTGCTCAAACTGTTTGTGACCTCCAAAATGCGGAAATACACTCCCAAAAGTAATCTAAATTCAATAGGAAGAGATTGGGTGGTACTAGTTTTGCTGTGATGTCCGCAAATGTATAACACTCTCTCTCCCCACATATTAGAACTACTACCTCATATGTGAGCTTCAGGACCTCATTGAAAACCTGCCTTTTTATACAGGCATATGGCTAAGCTTTTGGGTCTCCCTTGCCTCTATGTCTTAGAATGAATTACACCTTTTTGGTGTATGTGGGCTTTATAAATATGTTGTAACATAACATCAGACCATGTCAAAATTTCTGCTTTTATGTACATATAGGTGCATATATAGAGGATTATGCTGCTACTAATAACTACAATAAGTGGCATGTATTTTTATGTGTTATGCATATTAATTACCTTTAGTTGAATCCACAAGATAAATGTGGACAGCAAACATTGCCATTTTAATGCACATATGCCTATTTACATAAAGGGGTTTAGTCCAGGAAGCATAACTTTACCAACCATCATGTGTGTTTATATATATATATATATATCTATGCATGAATTATGTACATTTTGCATTTAAAAAACATTCAAATGATCCCTTCCATGTTTCCCATTCCTGCTCCCTCTGTTTCATCTCAAACCTACAATGAACTCCTAAAATGTTTTTGTCAAACTTCCACCCCCTCCTTTTTAGACATGCCCCCAACTAAAAGCACATACGACCCTTACTTACGAAAAACGTACTACTTCCCCTTTTCAATTCCATTCCTACCATTCTATCCCTACTCCAAGCCACCCCCTTTTCAAATCCATTCCTATCATTCAAACCCTACTTCAAACTCTTCTATACACACTTGAAATTAAGAGCTCAAACCTAACACAACAAATGCACAAGAAGGACTTTAACCTATACTCTACTAATCTTGGGTTCCGCAGTAGCGTGCCACTCACAGTTTTAATACCTCCTCAGGGTTTGTTAGCACTATGGGCCAGATGTACGACCGTTATTTGCTGTTGCAAAGGGGATTTCAGCCCTATTAGCGACTTGCAAAATTTGGTTAGCGACTCGCTATTATGAAGTAGCATGCTGAGGTCATAACTACCTAATCTCGAGTCCTTACCCAATGTACCGCAATTGCGGTCACAAAACACTCACAGTTTACGGGTGGTAAGGCACATACAAATGGCAAGGGGTCCCCTTTGTGAATGGATGGGCAAATATTTTTTAAGAGCAGCCAATGGTCCCAGGGACCACTGTCTGCCTTATAAAAACTTAAACTGCAAAATGAAATTTTTCTTTTTTAAATGCATCCTGATTTCCTTTAAGGAAAAGGGGCTGCATTAAGAAAAAAATGCTTTATTGACAAAGCAGGCCCAGACATGGTGGTCTGCTGACCCCAGCAGACCGGCATCCCTGGAAGTGCCAGACATTCCCAAATTGCAACAGGCTCATTTATATTCCTGAAGCTTGCTGTTGTACATTCAATTTTGTGACTCCCAAATTGCGACTCGCAATTTGTCGCAATTTGCGAGTCACAAACTTCAATAGTCGTAATTCTGGCCCCTATATCAATACATTTACAATTACAATATGTACTGTCTAGTTTTTGCTATACACATCTATAGGTTGGTGACATACATAATTTGTGAAAGACACTGAACAATTTAGGTGCAGTTTCCTTTATTTTGCAAGCCCCCTACCCCCAAGTTGTTCATTTACTGAAGTAATTTATATGCAAGGCTTTTGTCTTAGTATCATTACATCTGTATTGGAAATTAGAATGGAATGTTGAATTTGATTGGATTATTTTTAAGACCTGTCCCTAAGAAATAAACATTAATAAGAATTTTCTCTGTTGACAAAGAGAAAGAGCAAGATAAGGACAAACAGTTAATGGAAGACAAAAAACGCAAGAAAGAAAGTAAGAAAGGGAAAGACCCTGCTCCAAAGTTGTGTCTCTAGGAGTGCCTTAGTTATTCAATATCTGAAGTAGGACCTTTTATCCAGGAAGTGATGATTGTGAAGATATGTCCCCATTTCATGGAAGGTTTATAAACTATACTTTGCCATTGTGCCGTGTGCAGACCCTGTCCCAAGGTTGGCATACTTCAGACTATTTTTAAATGTTCTGTCCTAAAGTGGCACACAGCAGGCTATACCCTTAGGGCCCAATTCACACAGCTTAACTTAGACCAAAAGTTTACAACCTTCGGCATTCACAAAGGTAAGTTATTAGTAGTATCTTTATGTCTGCAGTCAAGGCAGAATCTCTGCAGTAGAGTGGAGTTTTCGCACTGAGGTGGACTCATCACAATCGGGGTGTAGATTTCAAAATTGGGGCAGAAACTCCCCATTTGGGGCTGAGAAAGTGTGCTTTCATCCTGGCACACCTGTGTCAGAGCCTACCATACCCCCACAGCCGAAAGTTGGTAGCCCAATAGCCAATCCCAGCCTTGCTGGAAACATAAAAGCAGAGATGTCACACGAAAAACCAGTTCAGACCTTTCAACATGTTGCTGAATGTGTTTGTTGGTTTGCCAATTGCCATGAGACAGAACGATTGGAGGAGAAGGGGAGGGGGATAGCAAAGAGGATTGTTAGACAAATGATAAACCTCTCTGGGATGTCCAGCCAAGATGTCAGGTCTTGACCATTTGCCCCCTGATGTCATCTTGGAGATTTTTTGTGAGTGGGAGCAGAATCTCGACTCTGAGACCTGTCATTCCCACGCCATCCCATACTATGTCAAGATCCTAGCAGCTCTCCATTTTTTTATACGGGTCTTTCCACTGGGTGTCCGATGACCTTGTGGGCATCTCTCAGGCAAGCCAGTCCTGATGCTTGCATCAGGTACTGAGCTGCATCTATAGGAAAGCAAATCTTCACATACATATGCCCTAGACACTGGCAGGAAGGCAAAGGCTAACTAGGGATTTCTCCCTCTTTTCCCACATCCCATGTGTGCTTGGTGTAATTGATGCACCCATGTGGCTCTCCAGACACCTCACCACAATGAACACATCTTCCGCAACAGACACTGGTGGCAATCTATCAATGTGCAGGGTGTATGTGATGCTAGTGGCAGCATTACTGATGTGCATGCGGTGTTCCATGGCAATACAAGGGACAGCTACACATTCTGTAGGTCACCTCTTGCCCAGCAGATGACAGCTGAAGATTTTGGCATATGGCTTCTGGGTAAGTACCAAGCTCCACACAGGTTTGATATCAATAATTGTTTGTTTAATATACAAAACCATTATGAAACACTAATCCTATTGCCACATACCTGGACCCAACGAACACTGCATCCATCATTTCATGCATCATGTACAGTACAGATGCGAGTGACCTGTATAAATATCTCCTCATTTTCCTCCTCAGCAGACGCACTCTCCTCTGATCACCATACAGATGTGCAACCACGGATCCTCAGCATAGGTACAATTGGGCACACATCGTACATGAGATTACATAGAACGCACTTTTGTCTCCTGAAGTCATGATTCAGATGTCTTGACCAAACAGGGGGTGCTGCAGTATTCCCCTAAAGTTGTGTCTTGCACAAAGCAGTAAGTCATGGCTTACACATACCTCTGGACCCTCACCAAGCTCTTAATCTGGGCAACCAGGCCATTGTACAAAATAGGGGGCAGGGTATGCAGGTGCGTGACCAGCTAGTTGACACTTTATTTCCTGAGCAACCAGCTGTGTTACAGACTTTATGTGGTTTGCAGTCTATTGTCAATGATGATTGGTGGACATTTAGCACTCCGTCCATTAATTCCATCCTGAGACTGCTTTGTAGGCCATACATAATGTATGTAAACAACAACTGGTTAGGTGCACCTGTCAGTGATTAAAGTGGACAATGTCTCAAAGTAATCCATTTCCTTAGAGGAATAAATGGCACTGCATGTGTGAAACATCCCTGGACAGTATAAGAATAGGGGCCAGATTAACAACGGACCCCTGCCGTTGTGGCGTAGGCCCCGCAGTTGTGGGGGAGTATCAGCACTCCGGTTTGGAAACTCTGCAATGAGACTTCTCATTGCTGAGATTCTGCCTGATTGAGGAGACATCCCTATGACTGCGGGGCCTCTGCCACGATGGCAGGGGCCCGTTGTGAATCAGGCCCCTTGTATTTGTGTGTGATACAAGTCATGTGGAAACAGGAAGTAAAAAACAGGAAGTTCAATACAGGAAGTTGCAGGCAGCCATTTTATGCCCATTCTGAATCATCCTCACCTCCAGGCAAGATCTTCTGCTATCCTGCTGCCCTGTGTAATTCACTTGCAACAAACATGGGTGAGGGACAAGACTCCCCATTTCAGTGAAGGTGAATTACATGTACTAGTTGAGGGGGTGCTTGAAAACTACCCTCAGTTTTATGGGGGCCTAGAAGACCAGTTGTGCAATGCAGTGGACACTGGAATCTGGGGAGCAATTGTTGCACTCTGCAGTACAGTGGGCATTTACCAACAGTGGGCCAAAACCTGTTGCATGCACTGGGAGTATCTGTGACGCTGAAACTGAGTCAAGGCCCAAGACTTAATGGGCCTGTCCTCCCAGCCAGACATACAGAGGCCTTGCCTTAGCCCACTGTACAGGAGGGTCCTGAGAGAAACATGACCAAACCTCCATGCTCAGCTGAGTATGAGCAGCAGAGACCTGCTAAGCACATACACTGCATCATGTGTCTGGTAGCATGATGCGAATGGTAAAAGAGATGCACCATCATGTTTCTTTTGTCACCTTTTATGTGATCAGAGTAAAGGCTGCATTACTTATAAGGCCAATGCATCATAGGAGCACATTGAATGCAGCTTACAGAGTGCATTAATTCTTGGACTTGTAGTGTACTAAACCCAATTGAAAAAATGACCCATACAGTTGCATTTAAATGAACAAATGCAACTAAATCATCATGACAGGTGTACCAGGGCCTTATAAATGTTGTATGCAAGAAAGACGGAATGACGCAGACAATGTCTAGTGTAAGGATGAGAGGACTTTAGGTGTTGTATGCTGCATCATGCATGTCTTTTGTGTGTTTACGTTTTCAAGTTAAAATATTTTTTATGTGCTATGAGTTGAATGCAGACTTTGTGATACTTATCTCACTCAAAATTATACAAACCTGTCCAAGAGGAATAATTTCTGAATAGTGGCACTTATGTCATTTATAATGCCTAGGTAGCTGAACTAACTAAGCACATGTGCATAACAGTGTATAGCACAACCAAAGCAGTCTAGACATGCGAAATGTGGCACTTGCCATGCAGAGTGTCTGTTGCTGTAAAGGGATATTCTAATATTAAAATCACATCTGCGCAAAGGTCATATCTAAGGCCTTGTTTTTGTATGTACACCCAGTTTAGCATTTATGATGTGGTGCACAATGCTACACAACAGATGTCATTTGATAGTAAGTATAAGGCTGTTGAGACTGCATATTACAGGTTGAATCTAGAACCTAATTTAGGTGTGGATCTATCCATCCAGACTGTGTTCCATCTCCACTTGTAGACTTACCTTGGAAGATAACTATGTTTCATTGTCAGGAAACACACATTGCACCAATGATGAATGTGAGGGTTAGTGCATACAGAAAAGTATACTTACATAAATTGTGAAAGATGACAATGTGTGAGTAAATTCTGGACAATAAGGTGCTAGTACGCAAATGTTTTGGGCCTAGAAAACATATGATTGGTTAGCGAGATCCAAGAAGTACAAAGCATGCACTTGCTTTATGTATTCACATGCTATGTTTTGATTTGTACACAAACTACATAATGTTTTACCATCTATTTCAGTTGTCCAGGTTGGCCAAGAACACACTGGGCTGGACGAGGGGCAGAGCGGGACATCCGCAGCTCATCAATGGGTATGTCCTCTTGATTCCACCAGCAAGTAGGAGGAGGAGATACAGGGCACTTCAGGAATGGGTACTGCGCCCACCCTGATGGAGCCTCTTATAACAGCAGCAGTCCAGGTGGATGCTGACAACACAGATAGGGGGAAATCAAACAGGGTACCACTGGCCATGCGGGGGGTGGAAAGTAACTCTCCCCCTAACCAGCAAGAGCTGGACATTGCTGAGGTGTCCTCAGAGCAGGCAACATCACAATCTGGGCCTGCCTCCCTGACACTTGAGTTCCCTATTCCATTGGGGCCTCCAGGTACACCCACTGCCATTAGTCCTGCTCCAAGTGCCTGCCTGAAAGAGCTGACGGATAACCCTTGCACCCAACACCCCACACCACTCATGTCATACCCAAACCTCTATGTGCATCCTCACTCTTGTGGCTGCATCCCAGGTAGTGATGGTGGCATCTGATGGTAAGACGAACGTATCCTCTCAGATCTTGAGGAGAGCTGTGATGAACTCTGGAGGTTCCAAGAGGCACAGTCCAGCAACATGGCCACCCTCACTGCCTCTATTACTTCTTTGGGTGCAGCCATATTGTCTTCATTAGCTCAGCGTCAAACCCAGAAGACTATCCATGTATCACCCTGTCTGTCTTCCCTTTGTGTTTTCCCTACTACCCCATGTACCTCTCATGTTATCCACTCTTGTGGGTGTCTGGATCTACACCGACCAGCCAGGAAAAGTTCACAGGAGGTTATTTTGACCAACCCTCTCCAAGTCCCCTTGCCCATTCTGGCTGAAGACCATTATTTGATTTGCTTTCTTTCTTTCCAAAGAACAGGTTTTACTCTTAAATTTCATGATTGATATATAAAATTATTTTGATCACAACATCGCTGACTTGTGTTGTTCATTAAATATGCAGGATTCAAAATATGGAAGTCAACATTGGTAGATGTTTAGCAAAGCTTTCAGCATGATACCTTGTTATACAGATGGTCCTACTATTCTACGTGTCTCGCTCACAGACAATTATCGTCACATGGTTTGACAATGACTAGAGTAACCAATTGACCATCACCAACTATGGCACAACTTGGTATTGACTTGTGAATGATATATGTTTATTCCCATGTATTGGGGGTATACATATTTCACAGTGATCATGGGGTATCTCTCTTGCGACCTCTCAGTTATGGTGGGGAGGATCTCTGTAAGTAAGGGCATTTACTGAGATGGTGCCAATGTGTGGGTGGGTGTGGGGCATCTGCTGGTACAGGTGATGGGTGTGCCTCTACAGGGAATGAAGGTTCCTGGACAGGAAATGAGTGTGCCTGAAAAGGTGGGGAGGTGCCTGAACAGGGGGTGAGGGTGGGTGACTGGATGGTGGGTGAGGGTGCCTGGCCAGGTGGGGCAGGTGCCTGTACAGGGATTGAGGGTGCCTGGACAAGGGGTTAAGGTTGGCTGTACAGTTGGGGGATGTGACTCAGCAGGGGATGTGACTGTGCTGCATCGGACAAATGAACGGCGTGGTGGTTGCGTATGTAGGCAGGGTGCCTGTGCAGGTTGTAGGACAGGTGGGTAAGTGGGGTGTGTTGCATGTAGGTGCATTGGGTCTCTTCCAAGTGTTGACCTTGAAAGTACACTCTGGTAGAGTTTCAACATGCCCTCCATCATCTTCATGGCCAAGGCATGGTACCCTATAAAGAGCTTTGCTATCATTTTACCTCCTTGCCATGTCTTGGCCATATTTCTCAGTCCTCTCAAAGACACAGGTCTGTCTGTCAATTATTTGCAGGAGTTAGTGCATGACATGTAGTGAGTCTAAAATGTCACATAGAGTAACCCCTAAGGTATGAATGCCCTGCCTAAATAAGCCTGCATTTAGAAGCGAAACGTACTCCTAATGGCCACCATGTCCATCTGCCAGCCCCCTCCACATGGGACAGTCTCCGATACGACTGTCAGGTTTACTATCAAGGGGGTGTGGCAGATGGGAGGCTGTGGGGAGGAAGCTTGGTGGCTAGGTGACACCTGATCCTCACCAGGGGTGTTAGGTCCCTTAGATACCTGAGAGAAGGCCTGTGAGACACTGTCATGGGAGGAGTGTTTTGGAGTTCTGACATGTCTGACTTCGATGTGAGGACAGTGAGGAGTTGTTGTGCTGGAGTTGGTGAATGCTGTGGCTGGTTGGCTGATTGCTTGAAATGGCCAATCCTCTGAGGTGGAGTGGGAGGCACTCTGCTGTTGGGAGCTGGTGTGGGCCCAGATATTTTTCCCAGTAGGCCAACAATGGAGGGCAGGGGATTCAGACTCATCCACTGCAAGCAGCAACAGATCATCTTCATCCTCCTCTACTCCCTCCACATCCTCCTCTTCTCCCTTATCATCCTCCTTCTCTTGTGCAATTCCGCCAGCTGACATAGGTGCTTGAATGATGATCCTCGGATTGCCAATTGTTCTTCACTGGTGCATGGTCCAGCTCCTCAGGTGACTCATCGTCGTCAGCACCTGTATGATAGTAGTAGCAACAGGATAAGTATTTGCTTTGGTATATCATGTGGTACAGCACAAGGTGTGGTCTAATAATCTTTGCATGAACTGATGTTCCACATGTGACCTGATTTGTGTATACCTACATGTGATAGCTCACATTGTAGCATTGATTTGGTCAATGCAGATGTGCAAGGAAAATTCAAACTCACCAGGTCCAGCCAGAGCTCTGTGTGGTATTGAGATCTCCTGTGATGTCAGCTGATGAACTTGGCTCCTTGGGTGTGTTGCAGGAAATGTGGTTCTGAATCCTGCAGCTTTAGAAGGAAGTAACACCATAAATATGTGTAGCATGTTTCATATGTGCACATGCAACATTTACACAGACTTCACTGATTATGTTGGGAACATATTACACACCAACTCCAGATGATACACTGAAGGGGCAATATCTGCTAATGCCCTTTCACAAGAATTTGGATATTGTGCAGGATTTGGGAATCAATAGTTTACAACACAATATGGCACACTTACCTGACAGAGGGTTGGCAGTGGGTCTTATTGCTGCAGCCAGGATGTCTCTCAAAACCCTGGATGGTGTCATCTGGATTACTGAGGTAGACCTGACAGCAGCTGTAATGTGACATTCATATCCATATTTGAATAAAAAGGATGATGGTAATGATTTAACATGGATGTATCATAGGTATAGACCAGTAATAATCAATGTGGGGGCGGCACGTGGCCCTCCTTACCTTTACATGTGGCCCCCTAGTCAACAGCAGCACTCGGCTTTTGTTCACTCAACACAGCTCTGACATTGAAGAGAGATGGAATTAAAGTAACAGGCAAATGTGTATTTGAAGGTTGATTAAAGTTAAAGAAAGGAAGTAACTAGGGTGTTTTGCACTGCTTAACTTTGGAAACACCTTCATTTTAAAAGACATCTTGCAGCATAAGTGCAACAGTATGATAAAGTCTCCTAAAAATTCTAAAAGTGTGTTCATCAACCTGCACAACTGTTTACCCTTTGTACATCAGATCATAGCAGTACATTGCAGAGTAATTTTTGATTATGGATTTTTTTTTAAACCAGATTTTGGTAATAGTTAACCATCCCTTCATCCCCTCAGACAACAATGCCTATTGTGAACTGAGAGGTAAATCATATTTGATGTGTTAATGTGCACTCTTTGGGTGGCCTGTGTACTTATTAGAAATAAACAACATCATCGTTTTTTTTAACTAACACTAAAGAAGGTTTTGTACAGCACACATCCTGAGGTCGTGTATTTCAAGGTTCACTGGTATGTGATTATGAAGGAAAAAGAGAGAAAATGAACGATTGGCTAGGATCACACAATTTAGTTAATTGGATACGTTTGGATAAATCCCAAGTTTACTCTTGTCCTGTTGTACAGTTCAGCCACAGTATGTATATACTTCACTTTCTCTACACCAACCTTACCAGCACCCCAACCACCACCCTGCTGGAATCAGTGCGGCCCTCAGCCACATCAATGAAAACACATTTTGACCCCTGAAAATTTGTTAATGAGTAACCATTGTATGGTTATTTAACCCAGTTGTGGCAAATAGTCTTTCGAAGAGACAATATACGCGACTTTGTACTTACTGTATTCATTTACCATACATTTAGAGTCACCTTTTTATTAGCCAACATTTTATGAAGTAGCATATTCTTATGAGCCATATCTGAATATATGGAGATGAGTGCAGCAGAGAAATAGGGATATTATACACACACCACGTCCTGTAGACGTTTTATCCATTTTTTAGGAGCATGAGCATTTTGTGACAGCATTATTAGGAGTACTTACCAGGGTCTACCATCCACCCACTGTGTGGTGCCTGACCGGATGTCACACCTGTACGTGGAGCAGAGATCACTGTGGGTTGTGTCTTTCGGGGAACAACCTTTACAACGCAACTTTTACAACGCACTACCTTTACAACGCATTTTTTACAACGCATAATCCATTACAACGCATGACATTACAACGCATGACACTACAACGCATTTTTAAAAACTACGTTTACAACGCATTCCATTACAACGCATACTACCATTACAACGCATACCATTACAACGCATAATATTACACTACACTATCCAACACTTACCCTACTGTTGCACCCCCTGGAGTTAGAATAGTAATTTTTACCCCTATACTATCCAACACTTACCCTACTGATGCACCCCCTGGAGTTAGAATAGTAATTTTTACCCCTATACTATCCAACACTTACCCCACTGTTGCACCCCCTGGAGTTAGAATAGTAATTTTTACCCCTATACTATCCAACACTTACCCTACTGTTGCACCCCCTGGAGTTAGAATAGTAATTTTTACCCCTATACTATCCAACACTTACCCTACTGTTGCACCCCCTGGAGTTAGAATAGTAATTTTTACCCCTATACTATCCAACACTTACCCTACTGATGCACCCCCTGGAGTTAGAATAGTAATTTTTACCCCTATACTATCCAACACTTACCCCACTGTTGCACCCCCTGGAGTTAGAATAGTAATTTTTACCCCTATACTATCCAACACTTACCCTACTGTTGCACCCCCTGGAGTTAGAATAGTAATTTTTACCCCTATACTATCCAACACTTACCCTACTGTTGCACCCCCTGGAGTTAGAAAAGTAACTTTTACCCCTATACTATCTAATACTTACCTTAAATGCAATTTAATATTATGCGTTGTAATGGTATGCGTTGTAAAGGTAGTATGCGTTGTAATGGAAATGCGTTGTAAAGGTAGTTTTTAAAAATGCGTTGTAGTGTCATGCGTTGTAATGTCATGCGTTGTAATGGATTATGCGTTGTAAAAAATGCGTTGTAAGTGCATGCGTTGTAAAAGTGTGCGTTGTAACGTCATACATCCGTGTCTTTCTGTCCAATGTCACAAGGCCTAAACTGATATGAGTGTGTTTAATTTGCATTCTACTTAACACATGTAAGAACCACATTTCCTAGTTCTGTTCACATGTTTGAGATTATTGTTGGATTATATGTGAAATATCTATGGGTTGTCTGATCACAATGTAATAGATGGGGCCCTCTTCTGCCCATAATTACATACTAGTTTGTGCAGGTGTTATAGGTTGATGTGCCCCAGGGACACCTGCTCCAGCGGGTGAATGTATTCTGGCTGTATATGACAATGAAAAGGAGAAGTCACCAGACAATACCAAGAAATGTCATTTTGAAGTGATGGTAACTAGATCAGAAACATTTTGTAGAGCCATTTATGAGCGTAAAATGAAACCAGCAGCAGTGATGGGTCACAGTTTGTAAATGAGAAATTGGAAGTTATTTACATCACAAAGGATTCTTTGACTTGTAGTGCAATAGACAAAATGAGACACATGAGAGTCTAATTCACCATGAATATTTACACAAAATTAAAGAGACTTCCATAGTCACATTTGTAGTATACCTTACACATTTCTCATTTTGAGTCACTGTTTAAATCATCACATTTTACCTGGCACCACATTAAGGTAGGCTGTTACAGGCGGCCCCTGCAGCAGCTGGGGGTGAATGGTGGACACGACATCCCTCTAATGTGCACTGAGGGTCCAGTTTGTCAACCAGGGAGAGCTTTGGCCACTTCTATCCTGGTGAACTTCTCCTTCACCAGCTTCTTCTCATCCTGCCACTTCTTTTATATGTCTGTGATGGACCGGACCCACCCATGCAGTGACTGTAATCTCCAACTGCTGACATGGGGCTGCCTTCTGTACTGCACTGGTGTAGTATGGTGGTAGACAGTGCAATTATTGTGGTTTCTCCCTACAAATGACACAACTAATTGTCTAATCCTCTGTGCACTTCCTCTTCCTTTCGATTGGTAGCATGGTTTCAAGGTACAAAGCAGGCAGGCACAGTGTTGGTGTGGAACAAGCAGATTCTTGAATGTGTGCTGTTTGTATGTAGGTTGTAGTGCAGAGGATGCAGGTGGCAATAATTGTATGCAGGTGTATGTTACTACTTCCTCCACCATGAGAACAGAAATTCCGCCATGAATGAGGAGAGTCCGCTAAGATTGTGGTATCTCTTCCACAAATGTGGAGATTCCACCCCAAGTGCGGAAACTCTACATTGACTGAAGAGATTTAGCCCCAACTGCAGACGTAAAGTAACTACACATAACCTACATTTGTGAATACTGAAAGTCGTAAACTTAGACTTTTGGTCTAAGTTTACCTGTGGGAATTGGGTCTCTAATGTTTAAGTGATGTGTACACTCAAACTTGCATGTTTTAAGCTGCCTGCCCTGGATATGGAGCACTATGTACAATGTTTTCTTTTTACAGCTTACGTCCTCAGATGGCTTTCTACTACTTGCATCCTTAGATTGATTACTTTCTCAGAACGCTGCCTTCCACTATACTCCTAAAACCCTGCATGAAAAAACTGAACTTGACTTAATTCTGCTTGAATCCTCTCCTTTAATTCTTCAGAGTGATTCTCTTCTCACCTTCCATCCTACGCACGCTTTCCGAGTATAGCCTCCTCTCAGTCTCATGTCTGTCTGCCTTATTCTCTCTTATTGTATTTCTGCAAATGGATGGCAGCTCATTTCAAAGATCACAGCCTCTCCTGCTTCAAAACCCTGTCCCTGCAACCTAACAGTACCTAATCTCCACAGCCTATCTCACCAACCATTCCCCTGAAACCACACAGCTCCCATTACCAGGGGTACAAGTCACTATGGGGGTGGGGTTAGCGGATATTACTTATGTAACCCTGAGTCTCCTAAAATATATAAGGAATTACCAGGGGGATTGGTAATTCACGATCCTATTGAATTGGTAACTCGTCATTCCCGCCTGAGTCTCACCAGGGATTTCAACTGCTTCTAGCCCCCAAAATCTCATGGTGAAACTAAACAGATGTGGTGTTCCTGCGTATCTCAAAATCCAGATGGACCCCTTAACACCTGTTAGGCATCCGACCAGAATTAAGATGTCATCTATGATAAGGCAATGTATTGTTAAAAATCCAATTCGTGGAGAAGTGTGCCTCAATGGTTAGAGCGGCAGACCCTGATGCAGAGGCCTGGCCTGGACCAGGGTTCAATTCCTGCCTTGGCGGTTCTTTGTCTCAATTTCCCTGGACCTGATAATTCTTGCCTCGGTACCTATTCTAATCATGGGTCTCACTCTGCAACTCTGGGCAATAGCTTGCTTAATCTCCACAACGGCCCCAAAAGCGCTAGGATGCCTGGCTTTCACCTTGGGGTGCCCAGGAGTGGGTACTTCACAGGGAAAGGCCAGGAAGGGTTCCACAGCGTTATGTGCACAGCGCCTGAGAGACCCTTTCGGGGGGGTGCGGAGCGCTATATAAATGCACTCATTTACATTTACAATTACCTGTAGCCACAGACAACATGGACAATCCTATTTTCTCTTATGCATCCACCAGTCAAAACGGGGTGGAATTTTAACAGCCATACTTTTCAGAAACACAGTATGATTCTACATTTTGAATGTGAAATTGTTCTGCCTTTCTTCACGTGAAATGAAATTCCATCTCTAAAGCCTTTACCTTGATGCATTGGTCCCGCGGGAATCAGTGCACAATTGTTACATGAATCCCATTGATTCCGCCTGCGGATGCATGCGTCGGAGCGGACATTACTAATATTGGTAATACATCAGTGGAAGTAAGTAACCAATCTGGAGGAGCAGATGGTGAATTAACTGGAATCCAATTAGCTGTATTAGAATGACTGTTAGGTGCAGCTGAGAGCAGTACTAGAGGAACACAGCGGGAATGAGCCATATGGGGTGCCGCAAATGGCAGTGCCTGCACAGTGAGAAATTCGCTTAATGGGAATGCATGATGCTGTAAAAATTCTGGATAGTCTCTCCATTTTCCTGACTGTTTCTTGGCTGTGAAGTAAATCATATGTGGATTATAAGTAAACAAACAGTGCTTAGCAAAGATTAGCGACAACAGCACACTAAATAGCAAAATACATTCAGGTGTTCCCAGAAATTAAAAATATGTATGTACTTCCCAGTAAAGAACATTCAATATTTTATTCCTCATATAGTATAGTTTGCAATGCTGACGATGTAGTCACGGTAACGCTGTGATTTCCACCAGAAACTGGTTTATTGATTTGCTAAGAACTTTATGGCTCTCTTATGAATCTGCGTGATATTTTCAGACATTTGGCGCATTCATCTCTGGTTCTTTACTGCAAACGTCAGGAACAGTAGTTACATGAAGGTAGAGTTATTTTAAGTGATCTGAAAGTAAGGTTTCTTATTTTGGGCCCAATTAAAAAAAAAAGAATAGGCTCTTGTAAAAGTATAGGCAGAGATTTGTACCTCTGCCTGAAGTTACATTTATGTTTTTTTCAATGCATTACATTCTAAGTGGTCTGCATGGAAAGTAACCCCAGGAAATCTTTCACACCCTTACAAGCTGGAATACTATCAGACTTTTCTGAAGCGCTCCTATTCCCCTGTGCTATATTTTCCCAGTGGAGAAGCTCTTACCTTACACAGTCAACAATGCTGGGGGTGATCCCTTACCTTTGGAATAGGAATTACTCAAGCTTTTGACTGGAGTGAATCTATCACTAATTTCAGGGTAGGACAAGGTCAGTGAGGAGATAAGGAATTCCCATAAATGTACAAGCTTATGGGTATTGCCACACTTCCGCAACGTCTTGTAATGTCTAAGTCCCACCCCTGAGCGGAATTTGCGTCCAAAGATTTATCTGCATTTGAGTCGCACAAATATTTTTTAATAAACACATTTACGCCAGCCATGATTTCTTTGGGAATTCATGGCAGACATATAAAGAAAGATGCATTACGTCACAAATGTATGTTTAGAGCCAATTTTACTTTTGTGAATAAGGTAATTTAAGACTAAAAGTACCTTTTACTCTTCACTGTCATATAAAGGTTTGGTTCTTGACGCGGCTTGCAAACCAGCTTTTAACCTTAACGCCGTACCAAAGATTACCATTTCCAAGCCCCAATGCCTTTGTTCCTTTGTCCAATGCACAAGAGCACAGGGCATTCAATCATAATACGTCAAAACCCCAATGTAACAATACAATGCAATACAACTCTACAACACAATGGTGCAGCAAAAATAAACACATCACAGCATAAAAATTCTACATGTAACAGCAAAGCACAACTACAACACAATAAAGCATAGCATTCAAACAACACAACACCATACAACCCACTCAACACTACAACACCATATCAGCAGCACATAAAAACAACAAATGGCTCAATCCAACTTACCAAAAATATTTAAACACAAAAAGACGACAGCACAACCATACAATACAATAAATCACAACACAGCACCACATAATAACATAGCTACACTGAATAAGAGCACAATACCACAGCATCGAACAACACAAATGCAAAAAACACAATATAGGCACAACAACACAAATATACACTAAGTTATTATTTATTGTTTGACTAATAACAATTATTACAATTAAAACATTGGTGCCATGTATAAAAACCAATTCATCAATCATTTTAAAATTTGATATATTAATTAGCTCGGACCATTTGCATTTCCCTAATTTGCTCATTATTAGACAACTGTGCAGAAAAATGCTTAATTGGTTACATACCGTACTGGAACATTGATACCACATGCACACATTGTTATCACAGTCATCTATGGGTCATAGTAAAAGTAACATACACTGATTAATTAGTACCATAACAATTCAATAAGAACTGTAAACATTATGTACTGTTGTGCAAATTGATAATAAAGTGCCTAAGTACTTACACATGGTCTGTAGAGTCTAATTTGACAGGTAACCAGAAAACTGACCAGCATAGAACCTCAGTATAATGGGCCATACAACGATCCAGTAAAACTGTAAACATTCCTCTGTGCCTACACATAATCTTTAGAGCTTGTTGCCAGAAACAGAATACTTGAATTAGGAAAAAAGAAAAGAAAAACATTAGGTATTTTGAATACATTCATCATAAAAACAGCTCCATTAAAGGTCAGAGTGTCTAGTGGCTAACTAAATATACACAAATATATCAGGTTCCAACCACCAGCTGTCCACTCTCCAGCTATTAACTTGAATGACATTCACATTTACTTTTTTAAACTCCATTACACACTTTACTACATTTTGTGTTGAAAATGACCATCTTTTGAATGGCATCACACCAGATTTGTGCCTTCTTTAACTAAACCTGTTTTGTTTCCCATAGGACTCTGTGCACTTTTCTCCTGCTAACCAGTGGTAAAGTGATTATCCTATCCCTGTAAGCAAGGTAAAATTGACACATTCCGAATTTGCACATTTAATGTACTTGTAAGTTCCTCATTTATGGTACCACATGTATTCAGGACCTGTAAATCAAATGCTACGACAGGTCTGCAGCACTCATTGTGTGTCCCACTAAATTAGCACTATAAAACATGTTGTCATTCCTGTCTGAGAAGCCTGGGTATGCATTTGTAAACTGCCATTTCGAACTGTCAAAGTAAACCTTTTGCAAGGGCTATACCTTCCTCTTTGATATTTAGAAGTCACACGTAAGGTAGGCCCTAAATGTCAATATGGCAAGGTACATAGTATTTATAACGTAGAAACTTTATACAGGGGCTTTTTTACGCACCCTGTGTGCTGCCTGAACACCACTTGTTTTGACGTTCCGGTGGCACAGTGTGCAGAGCCATATCTACGAGGCCATGAAAAGTCAATCTGTGTGGCTTTTCATGGCCTCGTAGATATGGTGTAAGGCAATGCAGCGCAAGTTGCTGCATTGCCTCACACTGCATCAGAGATGCATGCCATAGCCCACTCAACGCGCATGGTATTTGACACATTTCCTGATTTCCAACACAGCGTAAACCTGGAAATGCATCAAAACTCTGTGCTTCCCCAGAGCTTTCGTAATGAGGAGAGGTAACTTTATTTCTCCTCCTTTTTCCACTTTCTATGTGTGCTTCTGCAGCACGTAGAAAGAGGAAAATGCCTCCATTTATTGTTTTTGGAGAGGAAGGTATCCCTTCCTGCACAAAAACAACCATTCCTACAATGCAAAGGTGCAAGGGTGCCTGCGTTGGCACAAGTCTGCCATTTTTACACCAGTGCAGTGAAGGAGGACAGGAATACGGTGCATCTCATAGATACAGTGCATTTCTGCCCTTTTCTTTTGATGCAGGGCAGCGCAGCAAAGTGACATGCAGCATTGCCCTGATTCAACTTGTTGTAAATAAGGCCCGCAATATTTGACATGTCCTGGCAGTGCAAATCCTCCACAGTCGTTTTTTCGGTAACAAGGCAGACTCTCCCATTGGAAAACACTGGGTTACATTAGAACAACTGTTAATGCTTACATTCGGTTTGGGTTTGAAAGCACCTAGAGAAATGATTCAAGTACTCATTCTATAGTATTTTAAAACCCAACTTAATTGCAAAGCGGATTTTCTACTACTATTTTGAAAGTGTCACTTTTAGTTGGTCAAATGTGCCTTTCTGCCATCTCCCAGTGTCTCCTGACTGTTCAGTGGCTCCTTTGTGGTGAGATGTGGATTGCTCCCAGACAGTGGACAAAAGCTTTGGTGTGAAGAGGTGTTTTTCCTAATTGAACAGCATGGCCTGGCGCTTTGTGCCCAGTACCTTCCCAAGCCTCAAAGATTCCTACCCTTTCACTGGTAGATATAGCTCAAACCTAGGCCTGCCTCCCTTTGCCTTACTATTCAGTATGGATCCAAACCCAGTGGGAGGGGAGAGCTGCCCCAGAACTGGTTTGGAGTGGCCACAAGGGAGGGTTTGCCATTATCATAGCCACACCTATGGGTGGGCACAGTCTGCTCTGTCCTGGGGAAGAAGGGGTCTGCCAAGTTTGATTCAGGAACACTGAGATTGCTGTGGTACTAGTGAGGGCTAGACTAGACGCCCTGTAAGGACCCGTTGCTGTGCCACCAACAATGCCACGATTGATTTGCACAGAGTGCGCATAAATCGGGGAGGGGCTCCTGTTGTATGGGACACGGAGATTGCTGTGGTGCTGGTGAGGGCTGGATTACATCTCCGGTAAGGACCAGCGGCTGTGCCGCCAACAACAACGCAGTTGTTTTGCGCCAGGAGGAGTGCATGAATTGGGGCAAGGTCTCCTGCTTCGTGGGATGCTGAGATTGCCATGTTGCTGGTAGGGGCTGGATTACATGCCCTGTGAGGACCCGCAGCTTTGCCGGCAACAACTCCGCAGTTGCTTTGCGGCGGGAGGCGCGCATAAATCGGGGCCAAGGCTCCCGCTGTCCGGGACATGCCAGGGTGAAGACTGGGCCAAGAGTGGGCCCGTCTGCGCCCGTCTGTACCCAAACTAGGCTGGGCTAGGTCCCCCCCTATCATCTAAGGCTGAATGACCTGCAATTGGAGACAATGGGTTGGTACTTGGACCAGGTCATAAGGACCCATATGGTACAGCGCTTTGCCACACGATATTGCAAGGTATTACAAGCCAAGTGAGTACTAGGGATGTGTCTGGCTTTACTACTGGTTGTGGGCACCAGTGGAGGCTGCTCTTTTTGTTGGTGAGCAGTGTTCTGACACAGCAGTTCTAGCTAACCCTAAGCAAAGTTATAACTATGGGGAAACAAATTCACATTGAAAATAAGCAAGCACGGCTTCAGCAACCTATACCTGTAGCAACCTCTATTGATAGGATGCTACAGTCGGCTATAGGTGTGGTGGTAACTGAAATTGAATTAACTGAAATACAGTTGTCCCTGAGCCCTGATTTACATCTCTCCGGTGGGTCCGGAATCCCCTCGCATCACCCTTGCCCTGGATGCAAATTTTCCTATGTCTCAGCACATAGACCGTGCAATGGTGTGTATCCAATTGCCATTTGCTTAAAGTGGACGCCTCACCACGCCCTGTCAAAAATGGGAAAGGCAAGCAAGTAGCTAGGAAGAGGGCTAAATGAAGGAAGCGCGACGATGGGATACCTGACTCTGAAGACCCCCACGGAGGACCTGGATGTAAACAGGGGATGTGCAGACACTGCACGAGTAGTCCTGGACTATCCAGCCTGGGTGACGAACTTGCTGGTGGACCTACATGTCCAGTTTCAGTCTATTGCCAAAGATGAGCTTAGCTCCTTGGTAGCACTGGTTGACAAGCTGGCTGAATTGCTAGAAGCAAGGGCTGGTAATTCAGTAATAATTTCTGGAAGAGGCAGGATGCAAGCTGTCAGGCAGATATTGTACCCACAACCTCTTAGGCAAGGCCCAAGCCCCCCCATGCTCAAAATTGCATCCTTACTATCAACACCAATCAGGTCAACCAAAAGGCAAAGAGCAGAGATATGCCACATCATAATACACTAATTGAGCAAGATTGCACGTATAGATAGGCACCTAGGTGCAGTGAGGGGATTGGTTTTGTACCTAGTGTAGAGGCAAAGGAAGTAAGGTCAGTTCTGCCTATTATTAATCTACCCCCTGCCTCTTCCCTGTATGAAATTGTTATAGCAGGTGTACTTAAAGTGGGGCAAAGAGAAACTCACCTTGACTTTAGGAACAAGTGCATGTGCTGGCTGGCCAGACAGAGGCAATTTGCATATAAAGACGCATGCAAGATCCTCTTGACACATAGGGTTAGTTGTGCTGGCAGTAGACAGAAAGACGTGCAAAGGGACTGCATAGTGATTAATTAAAAAACCCATTGACTGTCTTGAGCCTTTTAAGTTCAAATAACTATAGCCAGGATATAGGAATCAGGTCTCTACCGCTAGGCTACTTTTAAATAGCAATCAGAGCACAAATAAGACAGGGGCCAGGGTTATGGACCCAGAATTGCCAGCCAACTAGTCTGTGACAGGAACCCCCGCAGACCCTTGCTATATAATAACAAATACATTTGGGGGCTCAGAAGCTGTTGATTGACTTAATTACGCCAGGAGGAGAAATCAACCTGTCTGGGGGAATCCCGGTGTGGGGTTGTCTCTACTAGAGTGCTCTACTATTCTAGTGCCACACATGGGTTGGGGGCTGTTGAAGGGAAGGCTAACTGCGATGCAACTCTGAGAAATTGACAGGGGGCAATGACCTAATGCTACATTAAAAACCCTACTGATGAGATTGCCACAAGGGGTAGAGCAGGCTAATAATCTAGCCACTGTAATGGTGCCATATTCATCAACCTCCATAGTTGAAAAGAGTCATGCCAGCACTAGATCCATGGTGAGGAGGGCAACCGTCTCTCAGAGGAAAGACAGGCTGCCTGAAGTAGATGCCCAGTCCCCAAATGTAGACAGATACCCTGCCTCATCCAGGATGAGGGTTCTGTCATGGAATGTTGTGAGACTTAGTTCCAAACTGGCCAATCCTGATTGGGGGTATTTTCTAGACCAACATGATGTATGCATGTTTCAGGAAACTTGGACCAGGGAGCAACCACAGCGACTGGTCTATACGTAATGCAGAATAGATGCCAACACTAGGAGAAAGGGTAGGCCTTCTGGTGGGCTCTGCACATGGGATGGCCCTCACTTGGGTTGTACAGCTAAGCAGTTAAAGTCCTCTCCAAATGATATCCTGTGTATCCTTCTGTAAGCAATAGTCAAGAATTGTTGACCTTCGATCAATTGACTACTTTCGTATCCACTATTCCTAACAACTTCCCAGTGATTATTTGTGGTGATTTCAACTGCCAGTTCGAGCCCCTGAATGTCCTCAATAGAGGAACCCCCAATGAAGAGGACCTTCACTGGGCAATTACTGAGTTAAATATCCCCCCAACCAGGACCTGGACTCCGTTTGTGCCTCAGATTAAATGTTTCACTTTGAATCATTCCCGAAGGGCATGTAATGGCCATACACAATCGGATTCACCTGGGAATCACACCTTTAATACAGCAGGGCACTCCTTTATTATAAATTACATTCTGGTAGACATGAGGCTGTGGCATAGGGTGGTTGATTTTGTGGCCGTGCCTCGACGCAACAGCGATCATAGAGCCCTGATTCTGGAGGTGGCGAGGCCGACCTCTGAGGCCGCCACCGGTCCAAAACCTTTGCCAGACGCAAGACTAATACTTACCAACTGCAGGAGAAGAGTTCAATGAACAACTATATACCAATCCTCCGATAGGTTAGCTTCCTTATACAAATCTATTTTCCTGCTTTTAGTGCCAGCGGAACACTCTATTGCAAATGATCGCTTATCCATCTCCCATACACGAGTTGCTCAGACACATAAAGCATTGACATCTGCTCTGGCTGATATTTTTTCCATGTAGCAGTGCAAGAAAGTCTAAGAAGGCCCCACATTCCTGGTTTAGTGACAGCTGTTGAATGGCCAAGCTAGTTTTCATTGAAGCAATCAAAACCAAGGACAGGCCTGCAATCAGAGAAAAGAGGGCGCTATATAACACGATTGTTGAAGCAAAGAAAACGTGGGAGATGGAAAAGTGGGACTCTCTGAGAAGGGCCCTATCTAATCATGATATGAAAACTTTTTGGAATATAGTAAACACAAGCAGTAGCACTAGGATACAGCCTATAGAACCCAACATAGCGTTGATGTCTGGAATGGCCATTTTGAGGCCCTTTATGCAAGGCTGGATGTCGAGAGGTCACTGCAGTTAATGAGAACTCTGCTCCACAGAAATTCTATGTTGAGGCCCCCAAGATAACTATTAATGAAATTAGTAGTGCCATAAGCAAAGTAGCTCCATCCAAAGCTCCGGGGCTGAATAAGATCCCTGGGGACCACTTTCGTAGCGAACCTTCCATCTGGGGCCCCTACCTGTGGAACCTGTACAATGCAATAGTGCAGGGAATGGCTATTCCCCCAACTTGGGCTGGTGCAGAACTCCTGATGATCTATAAAAAGGGTTCACCACTTCTTCCCACAAACTATAGACCTACAAGTCCAATTGGCGCCAGACAGAACGTTTTTAGCCGTTTGCTGCTGGATCAACCTCAGATTTGGATGGAAGAACACAAAATCCTGAGTCCATTCCAAGCTGGCTTCAGGGAAAAGTTGTCTACTATAGATCAAATCTTTAGGCTCCAACTCATGCATTGGAAAATGGTGACCATAGAGGGTGGCAGCCTCTATCTAATCTTCGTGGACCTAAAATATGCATTTGATTTGTGCTAAGAGATAAATTGTGGGCAGTCTTAAGTGATTTGGGGGCACCAATCTATCCATGCCTCTTGTTAAAGTGGCTTCATGAAAGCAACTATGCCGAAATGAGATTTGGTGAGCATGGAGAATTAACCTCCCCTATGCCCATAGAGAGAGGAGTTTGACAAGATTGTGTTCTTGGACCCACCCTCTTTTGCCTATTCATTAATGCACTTGTAGAGACACTTAAATCGGGGAAGGGCATTGATGCACCCAAGTTAGCAAACCGGGAAGTGCCGTCAATTATGTTCGCCGACAATACTCTTTTGCTCTCTAAATCACCAATTGGCATTCAGAGGACCCTAAACAGCTTCAATGCCTTTTGCAAAAGCAGGGGGCTTGTGATTGATACCCAGAAGACAAAATGTATGGTCTTCAACTCAGGCAGTTCAACTTGACAAAACCCATGACTACAAGGCATTCAGCTGGAGAGTGTGTCTTTATTTGAGTACCTTGGGGTTACTTTAATAGAAAAAATTGACTGGTGTGCCCAAATCAATAAAGCTAGCTTAACAGACCACTGAGGTTTGACTCAGTTATTTAGGAATTCCATTCACAAACCCATTGGTCTGCTTGTTGAAATATACAAAGTGCAAGCAAGGGGTGCTTCTTTGTACGGGGCTGAAATCTGGGGGCATTGTTCACCACGATGTATTACTAAGATCGAGAACATTTTTGTCAGGCAATTATTTGGCCTTCTCCTCAGTTCCCCCCTTACACCGCTCCATTTGGAGCTTGGCGTAAGGCCAATTGCAGATGAAATTGCCCTCAGAACCCTCCCATTTTGGCATTGCTTATGGGCTACCCCAAAATTGGCTGAATAGAGGGCAGAACTTAAGGAGGTACTGAGTCTACATGGTGCGGGAAAACTAGCCTGTGGTATAATGCAGAGGCAGTCTGCCCCACAACTAGCCTGGAGCTATAGGGAGTGCAAACTTGCACAGCTCCAGAGAAGCTCAACAACATGCTCTCTAGCTGCAGTGTTCCTGAGAATTAAACATCAGTATAGTTAAGAGCCTGTCTTGGACAGGTATTCAACCTGTCCTAGCGAGGAAGCTATACTTACAATTCAGATATGAGATTCTCCCATTGAGTGTGTTTACCAATTAATGGATTGGCACAATCCCTTTAGGCTGCCCGGCATGCAGAAATGCAAATGAGACAGAACATTACGTACTCTTTTTCTGTCCTGGTTATAGAAAGGCTAGGCATCACTGGTTGCTCCTGCTATGCAGAAATCTGTGAACAAAGCACTGCGCAGAGGCATTTAGATTGCTGAAATACAACACACATTGCCTATTGCATTTGCGGTGCCCTATTTTTTTATTGTGCATATGGTGTCTACGCAAAGTGTCTCTGAACATCAACATGTAGGACTAAGTTGCTAATCTCTCAACGTTTTAACTGGATTTGTTCCATTTTATCTATTTTCATTAACTGTGGTTTTTAAGTGTGCATTTTGTGTTTGCAATATGTTGCATATTTGTTTTTTAGCAATATTTTAGATTTGTATATAATGTTGTTTATTGCATGGGGTGTAGTTTCCAAACTATGGTAATTATAGATTAAGACATGGGGATCCGAGCCTCTGCTCCTACAGACTGTTTTAATGTTTTAATGAAGTGTTATTGCAATGTACATGCACTTTCATGGTCTGTAGCCCCAATAAAGTTCCTTTGATTGATCGATTTAGGAAGAGAAGGGCACTGTGAGATAGTTTGCCATAGAATGCAAAGGAAGTGCTGCAGAAGTGGGCAAGGTCACCCTGGGAATGTTTCCCCCATTGGTTAATTAGTGGCCAGGAGATTTTCCCACCCACAGGCTGGCACTGGGCGTGCAAATAGTATACACAGTTTCCCTCTCACAACACTCTTTGACCCATGAAGAATCAGAAGAAGGATGGCTCTGTTGTCTGAAGAACATGAAGGAAGACTGAACCTGCTTGCCTTGAACCCAGAACCTCAAAACTGACTTGAGAAAAAAAATAATTCAATCAACACATACCATTAAAATTATCAACTTATTAAAAAATAATTATTAAGGCTATACATCTGAAAAAAGCTGTACGCAATATTTACAAATGTTCAAAATAATCTAATTTCAGGTTAAGTAAGTTCTGCTAAAAACGATTGATTTCAGGTTAAGTAAGTTATGCAAAAAGAGATAAAAAATAAAACATATCCAATTAATTCTTCATTATCACATAAATAACAGACTTCAGAATGCCCATCCACTTTTTATTAACATTTCATCTATCGATTACAATAAAGAGGCCTCTGTGATAAAATTCATACCTGAAACTTGATTAATTTCAATCATGCTCCTTCTGCAATCTTCCTTCAGCCATCTTTTCATGCTAAGTAAAGATTGAAACACCAGAGTTCTATATTTGTACCAAAATAATTTCAAGTAAAGTGTAGGATACAAATGATTATAACTTAGACTCCTTACGGAGTTCATTTTAGTTGTAACATAAAGAAAATTTCAACTAAAGTGCAGCATGCAGTCTCATGAAACATGATTATATTGCAACTTCTCTATCTTCTTAAATAACCCTCCTCATCCAAGCATTTTTTGATTCCAACACCATTTTAACAGCCCACTTAAAATGTTAAAAGTACTCAATTTTTAAAAAACAAGGCTTTATTATAAGATGCAAAGAACCAGATGCTAACTCCTATCATTACTTAACATTGCAGCTCTTAAAATTATTTGTGAAACACATCATCCTCTATATAGCTCCTTTTAGAAGTAAAACATATTGCATACCAACAAAACAAAACTTTATATGGAACAAAGCACCTAGTGCGCGTGCTTTATAGTCAAACAAATCATACTCCCATACAACTCAATTTAGTAGTTAGAAATAATTCTTGACAGTGAAACAAGAGTTTATGGGGAATACAAAGTGCCATTTGCAAACTCCTTGTATTCAAATTATGGGTATCAACTAGATATAGCTTTCATAAAAAGAAGGGCTTTAGATGGCAATATACTATTTTAGATAGAACAGTTTGCCCATTACAGGCAAACGGTTTTGGGATTGAATGCATAGATCGATCACTATACACAACATAAATTGGAACCCTCCTCTTGACAGTATAGACCTCCAAAATTCTCTGAAGCCTTTCTTGAAGCCCAGCTGGATCATCGGTAAGACTGCTTCTTCTCTCACCAATTCCTCTAAAGATTGTAACGATGGTTATCATATATTTTATTAGGTAAATCCAATAAATTTTTAGGTGATGATCATGCATACCTTTTTTTATAAAGTGTTAGCCTTATGAGGCCCTTGTAGGACTCAGGGGTATCATGACCATTTATTATGGCTTCAAAGACTGGATTTACAATTATGGAGCAAAAACCAAAGGGTATGCTCAGACGTGAGTCCCTTGCTCCCTTTGCCACTGGATTCAAGCAAGCCTGGCTGAAGACGGCAGAAATGCCAGAAACCGGCCCTAGGAAGCTTGTTTCCGGTCCAGGGAAGACAAGGCTTGGCAGTTCGGGCTGGACTGTTCCCATGAGGCACAGGGTCAGACTGATTTGCATATGGCCATGTCTGAACTGGGGATGCAGAGTGGGCTAAAGAACGGTGATGGATTAAACCCAGATCAGTTGACTGGGGGTGAGTGCTTGCAATGTTCAACACTCCGTCCATCATTTCCTTTGGTTTTTGCTTTGTTCGCCATAAGTTGGCACGGTATGCTCAGACATGAGTCCCTTGCTCACTTTGCCACTGGATTCAAGCAAGCCTGGCTGAAGACGGCTGAAATGCCAGAAACCGGTCCTAGGAAGCTTGTTTCCGGTCCAGGGAAGACATGGCTTGGCAGTTCGGGCTGGGCTGTTCCCATGAGGCACAGGGTCAGACTGATTTGCATATGGCCATGTCTGAACTGGGGTGGCAGAGTGGGCTAAAGAACGGTGATGGATTAAACCCAGATGAGTGACTGGGGGTGAGTGCTTGCAATGTTCAACACTCTGTCCATCATTCTCTTTGGTTTTGCGTTACAATTATGGACCCATACCCTAGGTGCAGCCAGTAATATGTCAGCACATAGCCCATCAAGGCTTTGGGCCCAGGAGCTTCGCAGTCTTTGATGATTGGTTCAACTTCCTATACAGATGGTATTAGATCTTCCAAATCAGCTTGAGTAATAAGGCATTGTACGTTTTGTGTTAATAACAATGTGCATTGAGTATTGTTACTCCTATTTTTACTCCACAAAGCTCTGTTATATAGTTGCACAATTTCTCTTCAGAAACGAGTCAGTTGGCAAACTTCCTGTTTGAGCTACAGGGGGACAAAAAGCTTCCAGAGGCTTACTCTGCAACTACCAAGCTGACCAGTTCCAACTCGACCTGCCCTGGACTCTGTTGCTGGTCTCAGCTGGAATGAGTCTTAACCCACAAGTGCTGTTTCCAAAGGCCTGGACGCTTGGTTTTTGTCAAAATGTACACCTCCTAATATTTCCTGAAACTATTGCTTTGAGGACAGACTTGGCACTAGGACCAACTTGCCAAGCCAACCCAATGAAGGTGCATCTATGCTGCCCATAGATTCAGGTTGCTCCAGCTACAGTCTTCTGCGCAGCTGCAAATCTGACCCATAGGGCCCTTGCAGATAAGGTGTCTCGTAGAGCCCTCTTCGGTTACATCTTGCAACTTTGAAGAATTCAAGCTCTAAAAAAATAGTCCAAAAATAGAAATCTTTACCAGGCCAAGGTGTGAAAAGTATCCTGCCGGAGAAGGACCTCCCCTGGACCAAAACTCAAATTTATCCCACTCAAAGCTGTGTAGCCAAAAGTCAGCAGCTTCAATGAGACCTCATCTAGAGGCTATCTGAAGACAGGGAGCCCTCTTCGTCCAAAGCTTTTGGCCTTGTCCTGTTGAGGATTTTTAACTTCCATTCCAGAAACTAAGGGACATATTTATGAGCTCCTTTGTGTCACTCTTGCACATGCAACAGATAACAACGTTCTTTGGAGTTATTTGAAGAAAGCTGCTACTATTTTAACTTCTCATTGTAATTGTTCATCTCGGTTACTGCAAGAACATCTGAACAGGATTACCATTACTAGCCATGGTGCTGTTTGAGTAATATAGACAGAATCTGACAGACCCAAATTCCATTAACAGAAGGGTTTTTTGTTGCACGTTTCGTGCATATTGATCAAAGAGGTACGAAATAGTAGCTTGAGTGATTCAAGCATATAAATTCACTTTTCACATATTCAGACAGTTTTTGCTCTGTTCTAGGGCAAGTACTGCTAAATTAAATTATTTTAAACTTGCATTCAGGATGCCTGAGAACAAGTATGGTTTGCATTTCTCTGGGATATTTTTTGGTGTAGTATAAAATAAATTTTTATTTGTAAATTCAACTTTTGCAATGTAATTAAAAATGCCCATGCATTAAATACAATTGACAGCTGGTAAACAACTATTGTAAATAACTTTTACAATTGTTTACTAACTAATAGAGGTTATGTGTTTTTTCGTGCAGTAAAGGGAATTGATTCTTGGAACAAAATTGCCTTTTCCAAGTTCGTCTACAATTTCCTTTACACTGAAAAAACACTACAAGATTACTTTACAGACTTCACACTCTTGTTCTCCTTTAAGTGACATCGTTATTGCCAGTTTCCCAGTGGGCAAGTATCTTATCCAACCTTGCTGTGAGCAGATTCTCACCTCCAACCTAGGTGGCCTACATGTGTGAAGTATTTCCCCTGCTCTAATGGAGAATTTGTGGAATAAAGGCCAGAGCTGCCAACTTTGGAACTGTGAACCAGGTCCGAGTATCGGCATTGGCTCATCAGCCTGTGATTCAGTGAATTTGTGATAGAGGCCCTAAAGTCATGGGGAGTCTCTACACTCGGGCGAGAATTTTCACTGCAAAGATTCCTCCTTGAGTGCGTAGACTTCCCTTTTACTGCGGGGCCACCGCCAAAAGTGCGGCAGCCCTTTGTGAATTAGGCCCTGAATCACGCGGTGACCCCCAAAAAATTGGCCTTGTTTAATGGAATTTTTTGTTCATGTAAAGAGTTTGACCTTCATTAAACTGGACAAATGTACAAATGTACAAATGTACACTTGGGAGTCCTCTGGCCTTGTTCTGCTGTGAAGTAGACTAGACTCTTGTTGATCTGTATGATATCCAAGTCCAATAAGCTCTGGCATGTCCTTGGGTGTCCTACTTTGTCCATTTATAACTGCACTTCAACTGTTTTTTATGGGTGATATTATAGTTTGCCCCCTTCTGTACAAAGTTCTGCTTTCCCGGATGCAAAATCATTGATCAATTCAATTGGTGTGATTTACATTGTTTGGATGTTATTTTTTTAAGCCCATGTATTTATATATCTAAGATCTTAGCCTTTAAAAGATGATAGCATGTTTCTTTTAGCTAATATCTTTGACGCCGTTAGACAAATCTTTACAGACTTTTCCAAACTGGTATGTCAGTCACTTCAGTTGCTATCTGGATAGTCTCAGGGTGATTTGTCAAGTAGGGGCTGAAAAAAAGGGGGGGCCCAAAACTTGTTTTCCCAATGGAATTTCCCAAAGGGAGTTCAGACACAATTGTAGCTCGAACCGTTGAACAGCATTAAACAAAATTTGGCAGAAAGCTAAACCTTACTCCAGAAAGAGTGCTTTTTGTAATTTGGTGTAAATCTGCTCTCTAGTTTTGGAGTTATTAAAGCAAAAATATTTATATATATCTAGAGACGCGAATCCACCATGGTGACTCCACGGTGATCTGTGGATCAATGCGCCAATAGCAATGCTGTTATTGGCAGCCACCATTGCAGCAGGAAGTGGTGGCTGCCATCCTGGGATTCCAACTAGGCCAAGTCCGAAGATAAATGTCTAAACACAAGTGGGCAGGGTAGGAATATCCTGACCACATACGCCTGGTAGTGGGGTCCCACACACTGAGCCTGTCTGGGGCCAAACATTTTTTTTGTTAATGCAAATTCGTGGAGGATCTGCAGATCCACGGCAGATTTATTTTTTAAAAGTGCAGTCTCTTGCGCTTAATTTTTTTCTTCACATCTCCTGGGTAGGTTCTGTCTTGGGGGGGTAGATATTTTTGGAGGTAGGGTGGCATGTGCAACTTCCCTTCCCAGGCTGATTTCAGATCCATGGGCCCCCTGCCCTGGGGCCCGTCTGATTATAAGAAGGAGGAGGGGCACACTCCCTGGCCCTATTTTGGCCCGAGAGACCCCCATCCTCTGGGGTCCAACTGTAATCAAAAGGGGGAGGGGCAAGCAGGGTCCGCCATATATACAATGCAGAGGGGGGCCCCAACCCCCTGAAGATTTTGGTCCTGGGACGCCATCCTCTGAAGCCCTTCTCCAACTACAACAAGGCGATGTCTGTGTGGCCTCCAACCCATAGCCATTAATGGCCGTGGGGAACCTATTCCCCAGAGCCTGCTCATATGCTGTGACGTGGGGTGGTTACCCACAGGACAAAGTGGTTTCCCTGCCCACACTGGCAAGGGCAGGGGAACCTGCATTTGCTCTCCCTTGGTGGGAGCAATTTCAAAACACCAAGTCTGCTTGCAGTGGGTGGGAACATATAAAATGCTCCCACCCACTGGATCAGACTTTTCATCTGTTTCCCTGCCAGCACTGAAGGGGGCAGGGAAACAGATGAAAAGATTGCTCCTGCCCACAGGGATCAGCATTTTAGCTGCTCCCTGCAGGCAGGAGCTGCAAGGGCCTTGGTGCCCGCTGCATCTCCCATCCATGGTGTGGTGGGTTCCCTTTTTTGGCCGGGCCTCTGGGGATAGGGTCCCTGAGGATGAAATTGGCCCATGGAGGGGCTGCCTGATGCCCTCCCCATACTGCAATACAACCGGGGGAAGGGGGCCCGGGCCAAATCAACCTGGAGAGGGGGGATTGCATGCCCCCTTCTCCATAAATATAGTACCGGGCCCCAGAGGATGGGGTCCCCAACGTCTAAATTGGCTCGCAGAAGGGGCTGTGTGCCCCCATCAACCAAAGGTTACAGAGACATTATAGTTAGGCTCAGCTTTCACTCATACAAAACCATTGAAATTCAGTAGTTATACTATACTAACTATGACTTTCACCCCCACAATGCACTGCTTATGACCTTACATATTACATCATTCATGACATGGTCATTGACATAACTGATGGCATTTCAAATGACATCACTGAAGACATCAAGTGAGTGTAAGTGTTTTTAAGAGTTTATGGGTGTTAAACATATATACTAACCTACTAAAAATGTTACATTAATATACTAGTAGTACTAGTAAAGAATGATACTATCTCTAACATGTGTAATCAGAGTGGGTATGTGAATGTTTGTATCAGTGTGTGACTGGGTGTGCGGGTGGCTGTATGGGTGTGTAAGTGCATGCATGAGGGACTATATGGGTGAGTGTCTGGATTTCTGACTAGGTCCATAGGTGCATGAGTGGTTGTATGGGTGTGTAAGTGGGTACCTAAGTGGTTGTGTGGGTGTGTGAGTGGTTTTTGGGCTTGTGATTTGCTGTATGGATCAGTGAGTGGGTGTGTGAGTAGATGCATGGGTGTATAAGTAGGTATCTGAGTAGCTATGTTAATGAGTGAATGGGTATGTGAGTGACTATGTTGGTGAGTGTGTGGGTGTGTCAGTGGTTGTACGGGTGAGTGAGTGTCTGTATGAGTAACTGCATGGGTAAATAAGTGAGTGTCTGAATGGCTGTATGAGTGAGTGACTGGGTGTGCAAGTGGCTGTATCAGTGTGTGAGTGGCTGTTTGAGTGAGTGTTTTTGTCCAGTGAGATGGTGTGTAAGTACTTGTATTGGAGAGTGAGTATCTGTGTGAATGACTGCATGGTGAGTGAGCAGACATGAGAGTGCTTGTATGGATATGTGAATGGGTATGTAAGTTCTTGTGTGGATGTTTGAGTGAGTGTGTGAGTGCTAGTATGGGTGAGTTAGTAGCTGTGTTGATAGGCTGTATGGGTGTGTGAATGGATGTTTGAGTGACTCTATAGGTGAATACGTCTGTGTGTGTAGCTGTGTGAGTGAGTGTATGGCTATATGAGTGGCTGGGTGGGTGACTGGTTGTATGAGTGACTGCATGGGTGAGTGGATGATTGTGTGAGTGGTTGTATGAGTGAGTGAGGGGGTATGTCAGTGGCTCTATAGAAGAATGAGTAGTTGTAGGAGTTGCTGTATGGGTCTGTGAATGGGTATGTGAGTGGTTGTGTGGGTGTGTGAGGGAGCCTACCAGAGGTCATATGGGGCTGTGAGTGGGTGTGTGAGTGGTTCTGTGGATGATGTCATCAGTGATGTCATTTGACATGTCAGCAGTGATGTCACTGACCATGTCATCAGTGATGTAATATGTGAGGTCATTAGCAGTACATTACAGGTAACTATAACTGTTGAATTTCAATGGCTTTGTATGAGTGAAATCTCAGCCTAACTAGATCGTCCCTGTAATCTTTGTTTTTTTCAGTGAATTTCTAAGGTTTTTTAAGGTCCATTTCCTAACTATAATGTCCCTGTAACCTTAGTTTTTTTCAGTACATTTCTATTTTGTTTGATAACTAGACATGTTTGCAGAGTCGTGGAGAAAGTGAACAGAGCCTCTGACTAGCTCTCAGCAATCCAACTGTGTGGGACTTACTGCTGGCAACAGGAGAGCCCCCAGGCGCCCTTAGCATCCAAAGGGACTTCATCTGCCAACAAGTAGTGCGCCATGAGTTGCATTTACAGAGTGGTGAAGAAAGGGGGCTGGGCGTCCGACAATCTCTCAACAATCCCACTGTGTGGGACTCCTGGTAGGTAACACAATGTGTTCTTGGCATCCCACAGACCCTCAGCATCCAAGGAGACTTCATCCCCTAAACAGTACTGTGCCAAGCAGTGTGTTTGCAGAGTGGTGGAACAAGAGGATGGGGTCTCAGATGAGCTCTCAGCAATCCTGTTGTGTGGTACTTACTGGAGGTAACAGGAGGGTGTGTTGGCTACAAGGACCTTCATCAGCTAAGGGGACTTCATCCCCCAACCAGAAGTGCGCCAGGAGGTATGTTGGCAGAGTGGTGTAGAAAGCAGGCAGTGCCTCCCACAAGCTCTCAGGAATCCCGCTGTGTGGGACTTACTTGAGGCAACTGAAGAGGTTGTGGACCCCAAAGACCCTCGGAATCCAAGGGGACTTCATCCTCCAAACAGGAGTGCACCAGGAGGCATGTTTGCTGAACAGCGGGGAAAGGAGCTGGGCCTCCTATGAGCTCTCAGAAATCCCACAGTGTGGGACTTACTGGAGGTAACAGGAGGAGTTGTTAGCCCCCAAGGGGAACTAATTCCCCAACAAATTGGGTGCCAGAAGATATCTTTGCACAGTGGTTGAGAAAGGGGACAGAACCAGCCTTTGGAAAATTATTAGGCATTGCCCCGTGCCTCCTGCACTGGGAAGATTTTGGCCCAAGGCACCCCATCCCCCCAGGGACCAGCTTTTAAGCAATGGGAGAGGGGGCCATGCAGAACTCCTTCACTGGCCGATTTTGGCCCTGGGTCTTAACCTCTTTTAAACGATATTTATGATAGAGGAGGGCGTCTTGCAGTCGCCCTCCCCAGTCTGATTTCAGGCCTAGGGTCCCCATCCCCCAGAGCCCAGCCATTGAGAAATGAAGATAGGGGCTGCAAGACCCCCCATACTGGGCCGATTTTGCCACCAGGACCCCTTCCACCTCCTTTTTTAAAATTATATTGATAATAGGAGAGTGGGGCTGCACGGGCCCCCTCTACAGCCCGATTTTGGCACTGAGGACCTCATACCCTAGGGCACAGCTATTTAGAAATGGGGAGGGGGATTAAGCTGCCCCCCTCCCCAGGCCAATTTTGGCCCCCGGAACTCCATCCCCGAGGGTCACCCTTATTCCTAGGTGCCCCCAGTGTACCAGTTTGCATTGGAACCACAGGGAGAGCATCAATGCCCCCATGGTCCCTGCCAGCTGTCCATTTCCTGAGGGAGTCTGCATTGCTTTCAGACACTGGGAGCTGCTAAACATTCAGCTGTCTGTGTCTGAAAGCAATTCCTCTTTTTCCCTACTCGCTTGACAGGGGGCAGGTAAACAGATGAATGCTGTGCTTTCAGCAAGCAAGAGCATTTTCACTGCTCTCGCTTGCTGGAAGTGGAGTGTTTGCTGTGGATTGGCTGGAGCCATTAAAGCTCCCGTCGAGCCACAGCAAACAGCTGTGTCCCGGGATGGGCCCTGCGGGACATAGCAGGAGCCGTCCTGGGGGAGGCAGTCCCCAGGGCCACCTATGGCTCCAGGAGGGGAGCCACACTGCCCCCCTCCTTTACCGAAGTAGGGTCTGCACCATGCAGGTTACATTCCTCGCTGCCCTCCTCACAGTTTAAAAAATAGAATTTGATCTCAGGAAGGTTGTGGTACCCTGGTCCCAGGAGGGTCCATAAGGGCCATCCATTACATAATGAAATAGGAGGTAGTGGGCCCCATGGCATTGTGGTTTGTGAGGCCCCTGATTTATATTGCATAGCCCTGGCATGCTGGCGGTCCCCAGGGCACAGGGGTCCACAAGACGCCCCATTTCTTTATTTCTTTTCCCTATTTATGGCTGCATGCCCCCAGGGCCTGGCCCACCCAGGGGCTTAATAATAGACAAGTGCAGGAGTCTGTCCCTTTGTTTTTGATTTAAAAAAAGGAAAAAGGAGACAGGCCCCGGGGGTGGGGACCCAGTGCCCATAATGGTCCAGGGAGAGGGGGCCACACAGCCACCTTCCTGAATAATCAAAAATAAAACTCCTACTCACAAGAGGCCTGCCCCCTTTCTCCATTACTCTGCAGACGTGCCTTCTTGTCTCATTGCCGTTTTGAGGGATGAAGTCCTCTTGGCTGCTGAGCATCCTTAGGGGCCAACAAGACCTTCTGTTACCTCCAGTAAGTCCCACACAGTAAGATTGATGAGAAGTGCTCATAGGCCACACCCCTTTCTCCACCACTCTGCAAACACACCTCTCAGCGCACTGCTGGTGGGGGGATGAGGTTCCCTTGCCTCCTCAGGCCCTCAGGACTAAAGTGCACTTCTTCCCCCAAGCAGCAGTGCACCAGGAGGATTGTTTGCAGGGTGGTGGAGAAAGGCGGTATGACCTATGACAACCTCTCAGCAATCCAACTGTGTGGGTCTTACTGGAGGCAACAGGAGGGCTAGTTGGTCCCCAGGGTTCGTCAATAGCCAAGAGGACATCATCCCCCTACTAGTAGTGCACCAGGAGGCACGTTTGCAGAGTGGTAGAGAAAGAGGGTGTGGCCTCCTACCAGTTCCCAGCAATCTCACCGTGTGGTACTTACTGATGGTAACAGGAATAGTAGTTGGCCCCCAAAGACACCCTTGGGGGCCAACTAACCCTCCTGTTATCTCCGGTAAGTACCAAATAGCGGGACTGCTTAGAGGTCTTCAGAGGCCATGCGCCTTTTCTTCACCGCTCTGCAAACGCAGCTCATTATGCACTACTGGTTTGGAGATGAAGTACACTTTACTCCAGAGTGACCATGGGGGCCAAAAAGGCCTCCTGGTACCTCCTGTAAGTCCTACACATCAGGATTCCTGAGAGATGGTCGGAGGCTGAGCCCCTTTCTCCACCAATCTGCAAACATGACTACTAGTTAAAAAAACAAGAAATTAACTGAAAAAAACAATGGTTACAGGGACGTTATAGTTAGGAATTAGCATTTAAAAAACCTTAGAAATTCAGTGAATAAATCAAATGTTACAGGGACATTGTAGTTAGTAAATAGAATTTAAAAAAACGTAGAAATTCACAGAACAAATCAAAGGTTCCAGGGACATTATAGTTAGGATCAGATTTCACTCATATAAAACCAGTGAAATTCGGGAGATCTAGTTACTTTGCCTAACTATAACATACGCCCCCACAATGCACTGCTTAGGATCTCACATATTACATCACCCATGACATGGTCAGTGACATCACTGATGACAACACCGATGACATCTCAAATTACATCACTGATGACATCATCCACAGAATTTCTGATGCAGCCACTTGTACCCCAATGTAACCATTCATACACCCACTCCACCTTTCACACTACCATTCTCAAAACCATTGATATACACATACCAGTATTTACATACCCACTTACTCATTCAGAGGTCAACACAGACATCCACTCTCTCACCCATACATCCACTCACTCACTGATACAGCAACTGATATATCAACTCATACAGCCACTCATACAATGTCAAACACTCATAGAACCCCTCACACACCTACTCACTCACCCATAGAGTCAATCAAAATGCCACTTACTCACCTATACCATTAAACACACACCATATTCATACAGATACTAACACATACTTACTAACCTACACAGTCACTAACACAAGCAGACACTCACTGATACAGCCACTCTCACAATCAGTCACTCACACATTCCAGCGCCTTGAGACCCTCACGGGTGAATAGCCCGCTATATAAACCCCTGATTGATTGACAGTCACTTATATACTCTAATGCTCACCTATACTGCCTTTCACATAGGCAGTTACTCACCCATATATCACTGAGACAGCCATTCACTCACCTACACAGCCATAGGCATACACACTCACCCATACAGCCCCTCAACAATGCACTCACGAACCCTTACAGCTACTGATTCACACACTCACTCATCCGTGCAAGGAGTAACATACCCCCTTACCAACCCACACAGACACTCATAGACCCATACAAGTACTCAAACAACCATTCAATAACCCATGCAGCCATTCATGTACCTTCTCACAAACCCATGCAGCCACTTACACAGCAAATGACAGACTGATACAGCCATTCACAAAAATTAGTCACTCAACTATACATTCACTGAGACATGTATAATCACTCACTTATACAGTCAGTCACGCACCTACTAAATCATCCATACAGGTACTCATACAACCACTGATTAATTGATAATACACCTTGGTATGTGTGTGTGTGTGTGTATATATATATTGTGATCAAGCTCCCAAGAGGAGCGAAACGCATCATGGAGGACACTGGTCCTAGCACTCATCCATGCTGAAATAAACTGCACTGCATTACCCACTAATTCGGGCTGGGAGTCCGTAATTTTCTTCTTCAAGGAGTTGGGAGGTCCGTGCCTGTGGTTTCCGCCTTTCAATTCGGCGGACAGGACTTTCTAAGTATCTATCTATATATATATATCACTGAAAAAACCATAGGTTTCAGGGGTGTTATAGTTAGCTGGACTTTTCACTTGTACAAAACCATTGAAATTCCCCCGTTATAGTTAGTTCAGCTAACTATAACTCGCGCGCCCGCAATGCACTGCTGATGACGTCACATATTACATCACTCATGACATGGTCAGTGACATCCCTCATGACATCACTGATGACATCTCAAATGACATCACTGATGACATCACTGATGACATCATCCAGTGAATGTGTGTTTTTCTGAAAATTAAATATGTTTTATATATGTATATCTCAAGGTCGATGGAAGAATAAATGGGTATATAAGTGTCTAAATGGATGATTTGTTTTTGAAAAATTGATTGTGTAACTGACTGATTAAGTGTATCATAGTGAATACATGGCTTAGTGAGTAATGTTTAAATATGTAAATATCTGTATCAGTCTCTCACTTTGTGTATAAGTGGCTGCATGGGTTGGTGAGTAGCTACATGGATGTCTATATAGGGTATTAGTTGGTTTTTTGAGTATCAGTCTGAGTGTCTGCATGGTTCGGTGGGGGGTATTACGTAGTGCATAGGTGCATGAATGAGTGACTCACTGTTTGTATGTGTTGAACACAGCATGTGTGCAGGACTGTATGGGTGGATGAGTGTGTGTATGGGTGTGTTAGTGAGTGAATGACTGTCTCAATAGTGTCTTTATGAGTAACTACATATGTTTTAAACTAGTATATGTGACTATTGGTGTATATATGTGAGTATATGTGAGAGTGAGAGATTGAAAGAGTTCCTGTATGAATAAGTATGTGTTTCTATAAGTGATTGTTTAAAAGACTAAGTATGTGTAAGTTTCTGTAGAAGTAAGTATGGTGGTGTGTGTATAACTGTATATGCAAGTAAATGTATGCTTGATTCTTTATTAGCATGAGTGACTATGTGTGTGAGTAACTCTATGGATGAGTGGCATTGTGTAACAGGATGTATAGGTGTATGAGTACATATGATGAGTGAGTACATGTATGAGTGACTGTATAGGACTGTTGGTGAATGAGTGGATGTGTATGTGGATCTTAGAATTACTGAAGAGGTTGTTGTAACTGGTATTGGTATGTCCATTGTTTTGAACATTTTAGTCTCTATTTTTGAATGTGTGTATCAAAGGTTATAGTAGGGTGAGAGGAGGTCTGCCACTCTATCACAAGGATGATGTCATCAGTGATGTCATCAGTGATGTCATTTGAGATGTCATCAGTGATGTCATGAGTGATGTCACTAACCATGTCATGAGTGATGTAATATGTGACGTCATCAGCAGTGCATTGCGGGCGCGCGAGTTAAAGGTTGGCTGAACTAACTATAACGGGGGAATTTAAATGGTTTTGTACAAGTGAAAAGTCCAGCTAACTATAACACCCCTGAAACCTTTGGTTTTTTCAGTGAATTTCTGAGGTTTTTTAAATGCTAATTCCTAACTATAACGTGCCTGAAACCTATGGTTTTTTCTGTGAATTTCAAAGGTTTTTTAAATGCTAATTTCTAACTATGCCTACAGAGATAGGACATGTGAAGAAAGAAGAAAAAATGCACAGAAAGAAACAAAAGAAGTGCAGAAAGAAGCAACAGAAGTCCTCAAATACGAAGATAAGTGCAGGAAGAAGGATAACGTGCAGAAAGAACAAAAAGAAGAGCAGAAAGAAGCCTTGTTGCAAAATCATCCTGTACCCTCAACTTTTTCAGACGGATACTGGTGGTAACTGAGTCTGACTAACCAGTCCTAGAGCCAGTGCTATGTTAAAAGACACTTAGAATGCAGTTAAAACACCTACATACACTAGGGAACATTATGCGTTGGGGTCCCCCTGTGATTAGCATGACCTCCTCTGTAAGCCCCTAGTGTATAATAGGGCATGGGGATTAAAACTACCTCTTAAAACAGGCCACAGGGCGTTTTTGCACACGTTAACTCAGGCCCCGTCCCCTCCCTTCACCACTGTGTAAACACGCCCTGTGTCCATTTTTAGTTGGGAGATTAAGTTCATTTGAATCCTGAGGGTCCCTAGGGTCCAACTAGCCCACTAGGTACCTCCAGTAAGTGCCACAGAGCTGTGTTGCAGAGAGGTGTAAAAAGTGGCACGGCCTGGACCACCTCTCTGCAATGCAGCTCAGTGGCGCTTACTGGAAGCACTTGGTGGGCTAGTTAGCCCCCAGGGCCCTCAGTATTGAAGGGAAATTATATCCCCAATTTAAAACGTGCCATAGTGCGTGTTTGCACACGTCACCTCAGGCCCCGTCCCCTCCCTTCACCACTGTGTAAACGCGCCCTGTGGCTGTTCTAAGTTGAGAGATTAAGTCCCCCTGAATCTCAAGGGTCCCTAGGGTCAAACTAGACCACTAGGTACCTCCAGTAAGCGCCACAGAGCTGCGTTGCAGAGAGGTGTAAAAAGGGGCTTGGCCTCAGAACACCTGGCTGCAGCGCAGCTCCCTGGCGCATACTGGAGATGCCTGTTGGGGGCGCGTTTGCAGAGTGCTGCACGGAGGGGGCATGGCCTCCGGCACGATGCCAGTCTTTTATTTATTTTAGTTTTTTAAGAAGGGGGGCTGTTTGGTTCCCCTTCTTATTCTAATTTATTGGCCCTGATGACCCCATCCCCCAGGGCCAGTCTCCTAATTATATTTTTTTGACCCCAATCCCCAGGGCCGGCCACTGTTTTTTATTATTTTTAAAAAATATATATTTATAGACACACCTAGGACATGCTGGACCAACCGTACGTACCTATCACCATGACGATTTGCGTGATATTCATTAAAAGGCGACTATGCATGCAATGAATCCACGTGGAATGTATTTACACCACTAGTGAAGCTCTGACATGTCTGATGCCCTACTGTGCCTAATCCTGGTAGACACCCTTGTCGTTTATTTATACAAACATGGGTAGCTATTGACGGGCACATTTAATACACATGCACACCAAGCCATTCAAAGGGGATTCGACAAAAATTCGACCAAAACTATGCAAGAAACCCCCCTCACGGTTAATAAAACACACATCCACTGCCGGATGTGTAATACTTTTTATTTTACTCTCTGGAAAGGGGACGAACATCACTTGAGAGTCACAGCGTGCTCCTGACAGAGCCCAATGCTGTGTTACACCCACCATTGCCTGCCGAGTGCCACACACCTCTGTGTTGTATTCCACTAGCTAGTGCATATGCTATGACACTCTCTAGCCCATGTGCACTGTAACACCACCCCGTGAATATGTCATGCCACACTTGTCTTCGCACGGGTTATATTGCCCCATCTAACGTGCCTTTCTCGATGCCTATGTTATAACGCACAGTGCTATGCCATACATATTACAATCTGGGATCCATATCTTTGTCACAGTGCATATGCAACGTTACACTCCCCAGCACATATTTTATATTACAACTTTAGAGACTAGTTAGGTTACACAACACTGCCCTGTGCATATTACACTCCAAGGCGCATATCGCATAGCACGCGCTAGTGCCTGTGCTATCTCGCGCTCTCCAATGAATCTGTCATTGCGCACAATGTATTGCATATTATATTTCACGCCCGGTTCATCTTATATCACACTTTTTGGTGCATAGTTTATACCATACACTATATCTAGTTTTCATTCTCAATCGTGCTCTCAGGACTATGTTCAATATAACACTGTGTTCACCTACCCTTTTCACGGGCATTACATTTTGCGATAGGGGGTGGAGGGTCAGGGGGTGTTTCTGCCAAGTGAGCCCGGAGTCACAGTCACAAACGTCCTCTTCTTCCTGAATAAAAGTGAGATTATGCTGCATACTTGTTCATATTTTAAGTAGTTCGCACAGACACTATGTTTTAAAAACAATAAAGTTCCTAATACCCGCCTTCTCTGAACAGTTAGCTTGCTGCCCCATCCCCTTCCTCCCTATCCTCTGTTGTGTGAATCCATGGACTAGCCTCCTCCCTCCTGCCATGCATGGTCTGATGTGCTGCCACTGCCCTCAATTTAGTATGATGTACCAGTCCACTCCTCCTGCCCTCCATTGCCCAATTCTATGCCCCATCATTGACCTCCTGCTTAAACTCTGTGCTTAGCTTGCTGCCCCTATTCTCCTTCCCCCTGCCCTCCGATGTCTTTGTGCATGCCCCTGCTCCATCCTTTTTGCCCACCATGTCCCATGGACCTGCCACTCCTATCTACTCTGAGTGTTCTGTTGAGCTGCCACTCCCCTCCCACCTGCCTAGCATTGTCAGATGACTGTAACCTGTCCCTGCCACCTCCACCCTGCCTGTCCACATGCCATGCCCCTATCCTCTTCCTCCTGTCCTACATGGTCCATTGTACTGCCACACCCTTCTGCCCTCCCTGGTCTGTTGTGCTGCAACTGCTCCTCCTGCCTGCCCCGTGTGGTCTGTTGTGAGGTCCCTTCCCCTGAACTTTCTTGTCTGTGTACAGGTCCTGACCCTTCCTTCTATCCTCCATCGTCCTTTGTGCATGCCCCTCCACCCTCCTTCTTGCCCATCATAGCCATTGTGCTGCCACTAACCCTCCCACTTGCCATGCATGGTCTTCTGTGCTGCCATGGCCCCTCCCACCTTCCCTGTGTGGTCAGTTAGCTGCCCCTGACCCCCTCCCACCTTCCCTCCATGGTCTGTGTGTATGCCATCACAGTCTCACTGTTGCTCTTCATGGTGTGTCTTGCTTCTAGTGCCCATCCTGCCTGACCTCCATGGCTATCTTGCTGCTCCTGCCCTGCCCCCTTGCCCCCAGCCCTACTCCCTCCCTCCTGGCTTGTCTGTTCCATTGTAATGCCCCTGATCCGTCCCTCCTGCCCTTTATGATCTGTTATACTGCAGCTTTCTCTCCTGTCTGTCCATTATGGTCAGCTAGCTACCATTGCCTCTTGCCCCTCTGTTCTCTGTTGTCCATGTGCATGGTCCTGTCCCCTCCCTCTTGCTTTCTATGGATTGTTGTGCTGCACTCCCGTCCTGCATGCCCTGTGTGGTGTATTGTGCTGCTGCAAACCCTGATGCCTGCCCTGCAGGGTCAGTTTGGTGCACCTCTCCATGTCCCTCCTGTCCTCTGTTATCCAAGTCCATGTCCCTATCCCATTTCCTTCCATGATCCAATGTACCATACTTGCGAACATTTTGAACTTGGTAAGAGGGAGATTTTGAAAAAAAACTGGGGTATTGATTTTCCCCTTTGAGTTACATTGAAAAAGAGGATATTGTAGACAGGAGACAGATCAAATAAAGCCCATTTGAGCTTAAAAACATTGGACGTTTCCTGGCTGAATCGGGTCTGTTGGCATGTATGGTTGTACTACCATTGCCTCTTCCTTCTGCCCACAATGGTCTATTACATTGCCACAGCCTTGAAGGAGGGTAGATTTTGTATCACAGGGGGCCCCTGGCCCGTTCTGTCCACACCTGAAGTATGAGACCCTTGTCCTTGCCCTGCCAGCTGCATTTGTAGGCCGTATTAAATTGACCAGCGGGTCCTGTGTTGCTATATAATTATCCTGAGACATCCTTACCACTCAGCCAGCATAAAACCCCTGTGTAGGCCCTTCTGTTCAATATGTAGGCCTCTTTGTTAAATTGACCATAGCTCTGCAATTTTAGTGTATAGCAGTCTGAAGGCAGGGCTGCGAGTCCTTCTGATCCAAACTAGTAGCCCCCACCCTACCCGAGTGCTCCGTGCTCGGTATCAAAGTTCAACATCCCCCTGAAGCTGTCGACATACAGTAGGCTGCATCCTGGACTGGTACTTGCTTCCTGGGCAGGTTTCCCGCTTTTAAGGAAGTGGCAACCGCAGAGCGTCAAGTTAGGAGAACTGAGGAGATTTTATACATGAATATATTGAATTCCCGTACAATACCCATTATTTTCTGCTTTCTCTATGGAACTTACGATAAGCGATTGGCCTGAGAGACTGACCTTTTCACCCAGTCCATTGTCAGCATTAAGTGGGTAAATGACGAAATGTCTGGTAAAATCTGCAGACGAAGCTTTTGGGTAGCATACGTAGGTAGATGTAGCGTGCAAAGGAGCCCACAAAATGATATAAAAAGGGAGCACCCACAGATATCGACGGACTACCTCGCCGTCTGTATGTAGGTTAACAGGCAGTGCAGGTTTTCCCCAAGAGCTGGGAGCTCTTGTCTTCCTTTGCTTAAAATGTCTTGCTCTGCTTTGCTTGAAGTATCTTATTCTATTTTACCTGTATGAAATGTCATGTTATGTTTAACCATTGTTCTCTTTACTTTTGCATTTAAAAGATTTTGTATTGTAATTGCAGGAATGCTTGCTCTAAGAGTAAACGTGAGTGTTCCTAGGTAACATTTTCCTTGGTGTAACTTGTTTCTCATGATGCATTTATAGATGTGTTTTCTCTCTCTCTCTGTCAGTACATTAATTGAGATACAGAGAATATTATGACAGCTGTATGATTATCTGGATTCTGTATTTTGTACTTTATGTCTCTATTCTGCGGTTTCTTTGAAGTTGCATCTTCTCATTAAACTGCCATTGTATTCTGCCTCCAATTCCATGTCTCATATGTCTGTTTTCTTCATTTTTGGAGCAAGCGTTCCTAGGCACCCCGGCTCAAATTAAGGTGCCCCTTTTGTCTCTGACTCACTCTCCTGCTCAGTTCTGTGGTGGCTCCCGGGGATCTGGGGACCGCCCCTAGCTTCCTTGACCCGTAATAGATCTTCCCTCCAACAGCCTCTCTTGCAAGTCCTGTATTGTTGGTTTGTTGCCCCTGCCCCTCTTTCCACTGCCCTCCATAGTCTGTTGTGCTTCCACGGCCCTTCCTGCCTGCTCAGTGTGGTTAAATTGTTGCCTTTGCACCCTCCTACCTGCCTTCAATTTTCAGAGTCCGTGCCCCTGGCCTCTGCCTCTCAACAGTATCCTAATGAACAACTAGATTGCTAACATTCTATATTTATTACAAAAGTGTGGAACGCCTGACATCATCTTGATGTAATCAAAACTGTAATACCTAGAGCATTTCCTTTAGAAATTACATATATGAGAGGGTCTTATTGGCATCAAAATTATGGTTAGTGCTCTAAAAGACTAAAATAAGGACATATTTTCTGAGTTTTCAAATAGCGACAAAGCACTTTTAAATTATTTGTTATCTTTATGTTTTTTTATCCAGTTGACCACTTGATTAAATGTTGCACTTAGGGGAGAGGATGTGGTGTTACTTCTAGAACTGCAGACTTTGCAACTGGGGAACCAGGTTGAAGTTTCTGCTTCAGCTCGACATTCTGTGATTCTGGTCAAATCACTTAGTCTCCCCATGTCTACAACCAAAATGAATTTGTTCTTGTGTGATGTAACCAATGCTAATGTAAAGCACTCCAATACCTGACAAGTCTGCACTTTATAACACTGCAAAAACACAAAATAATAAGTGTTTTGCACACTTCTGTCATTGGGCTATATTTGGGCTACATCTGGGTGATTTTGGGCTACATTTGGGCTCTTTTGTCTCCGGTGGCCATCTTGGGAGATTTATTTGTTATGAAGTTTCCTAATTTCCTCATGTACTGCAGTCTCCTCAGTAGGAAATGCTTTCAGTTTTTTACTTTGATTCCATCATGAAGGTATTCAGATATGTCACACATTTGCCATAAATTCTGAATGTTAGCACTCTAGTTGCTCATTAGATCACTGTAGTAAAACTACTGCACCATGGAAGTCTGCTCCTGGTATTAAAAGTGCATGTTTCAGTCTGCATGTCAGAATTTTTTAATGAAATAGAAGAGGATTTGAGAAGTCACTCAAAATGTGCCCTCATTTTCTTTCTTCAGCATTAATCATAATTTCTATGGCAAAATGAACCTCCTCATTGTGTTCCTTTTTAAATTAAATGTTTTAAGTGTTACCAGTTTATTCCAATCAAGATGGCTTCAGGTGTGCCTTACTTTTGTCATAATGAAGACAGTAAGCGCTCTAGTTGTTTTTAAGAACATTCTGGGACATTCTGTCATTGGGCTATACTTGGGCTACATCTGGGTGATATTTGGGCTACATTTGGGCTCTTTTGTCTCTGGTGGCCATCTTGGGAGACTTATTTGTTATGAAGTTTCCTAATTTCCTCATTTACTGCAGTCTCCTCAGTAGGAAATACTTTCAGTTTTTTACTTTGATTCCATCAAGAAGGCATTCAGATGTGTCACACATTTGCCATAAATTCAGAATGTTAGCACTCTTTTTGCTCATTAGATCACTGTAGTAAAGCTTCTGCTCACCAGGGAAAACTGCTGCTGGTATTGAAAGTGCATGTTTCAGTCTGCATGTCAGAATTTTTTAATGAAATAGAAGAGGATTTGAGAAGTCACTCAAAATGTGCCCTAATTTTTCTTTCTGCAGCACTAATCATACTTTTTATGGAAAAATGAACCCCCTCATTTTGTTCCTTTTTAAATTAAATGTTTTAAGAGTTACCACTTTAATCCAAGCAAGATGGCTTCAGGTGTGCCATACGTTTATCATAAGTAGGACTGTTAGCGCTCTAGTAGTTCTTTGGAACACTCTGGGAAGCTGCAGTAGAACACAAAGGAATCAACTGACAGTCTCTGCCCTTGTTGTATGTACATGTTTTACTGAGAATGTCAGACTTCATTCTCACATGACTCAGAAAGATAATGTGAATTTACAGAAAATAAGCTCTCAGTTTAGCCTATAGATCACCTTCCAAACCTCTGTGGTAAAAGCATGAGAAAATATTTTTCTCTCAATCATGATATCCCAGCAGAAGGCTTTTTCACATGGTGAAATCACCTTAGAACATACCACAGTTCCTAAAATGAGTATGGTACCATCAACAAATGATTTATAATGTAACTAAAGTCTTAAAACCTTCTATTAACTGCAATGCTTTTTAATGAGGTGCTATCATGTATATTGGTCCCAAGATGGCTGCCAACACTTCTTGGATGAAGTGCTGACAGCCAATCAGATCTCAGGATGAGATGTGTGGTTAGGCTCCGCCCACATATATATATGCTTTTAAATGCTATTTTCTCAGGAAATACTGAACAGATTTACACCAGACCTGCAAAAGGCACTTCCTTGACCTTATGGCTACCTCTCTGCCAAATTTCAAGTAATTCTGTTCAGCCGTTCGGGCTGTAGCTGTGTCTAAAGGTCCTATGGAAAAATGCATGGGGAAAACGCGTTTTGGGACCCCCCTTTTTTCTCGGCCCCTGCTTGACGAATCCCCCCGAGACTTTCAGGGTAGGAGCGGAGCGTAGCGCCCCACCTATTTTGAAAATTTCGCGAGGATTCGTCGACCGGCGCCAAAGTTATTCCAAATAGAATGTTGCGGATTTCCTATGGAAACAGGGTCCTAACTATAACTACCTACTGGCGACCGCCAGTAGGTAATATATATATATATATATATATATATATATAGATAGATAGATAGATAGATAGATAGATAGATAGATAGATAGATAGATAGATAGATAGATAGATAGATAGATAGATAGATAGATAGATAGATAGATAGATAGATAGATAGATAGATAGATAGATAGATAGATAGATAGATAGATATCGATATATCACTCATAAATAAAAACACTGACAAACACCGGATGATGTCATCAGTGATGTAATCAGGGATGCCATTTTAGATGTCATGGGTGATGTAATATGTGAGGTCATAAGCAGTGTATTATAGGGGCGTGAGTTATAATTAGCTCAGCTAACTATAACTGCTGAATTTTTCTGGTTTTGTATGAGTGAAATATCAGCCTAATTATGACATCCCTGCAACCTTTGGTTTTTCAATGAATATCTAAGGTTTTTTAATCCTATTTCTTAACTATCACAGCCCTGTAAACTTTGTTTTTTTCAGTGGGTTTCTAAGGTTTTTTTTAAATGTAATTACTAACTATAACTTACCTATACCTGACTACAAATACATACACAGGTAACTATTGCCAGTTATCATAATTTACTTTTTCACTTTTTAAATATAAGTCAACAGTCTGTGTTTAATTCTTCTAGAAAGTGCATCAACAACATAAACAAACATACTCTGTTTTTTTACAGAACCTTGTGTTACATTTTGTAATCTATTTTTTAAAACTAACAACTGTGATATATGTGTCTTGTTCTGCAACTCCTCCTCTTAACAACTCTTCAATTTCCCTCTATTCCTGCTCATGACAAAAGAAACAAAACTTCACATCACCACAAACCTTTTCTACGTCTGCCTCACTACCATGCAAAAGTGCTCTACTTATTTCTCCTGGACATAAAGCAGGAGTTTTCACATAATATGGCTTCCTACCTAAAGTTCGTATTGTTGAGTGATATAACAAGTTTTGTGTTTCACACTTCGCCTTGGAAAGATATATAGGATTTTTCTTAATATATCAATGGATTGCTGTCTAATACTAGAAGCACTACTACAATTCCATTTGTATACAGTACACTGACTACGCCTTCCTTGCACCTCTTTTGTAATAACTGCTTCTACATTTCTAGATACCATCACCTCTTTTGCTATAGGACTATCATTCTTCATTTCATAGCATTGTCCTCTTTAATCAATAGCATTAACTAATTTGTTTTCCTGGAGATAGCTTCAAGAAAGCTTCTGTACGAGAAATATGTATCCATTGTCCACTAAAAACTGTTCAACAGTTACTTCTATTCACTAATCTTTTCTTCTGGTTTTGTCTCCTCTTTGATTTGTCTAACACTAAAAGTACAATTTTGTAACTATGCAGTCATTATAACATTGGCGCACAACATATGCAGCATCTAAATACCCACTTACAACCATGCAGTCATTGAAATACTGAGGCGCAGGCGTGCACTAATTAAACACTCAGGCTCTACTCATGCACTCACGTAATTACATGGTGGATGAACTAGGAGAGTGAAAAATGAATTAAAGGCAAACAAAAAGAGGACACATGGGTGATACCTGCTTTGATAAACAACATGCCTCTTGAAAGAAACATCATTTTAAAAGCAAAACATTTGCCTTTATTACTTTCGGAATGTTGGTATCCATTTCACATTTATTTTTAACAATAAACAATGAAACACCACAAAATGGTTAACAATGTGCAGATGAAAGGAAATAACAGGCTTGAGGGTGGGTAGGAGGAGATAGGGCTTGTGAAAACATGAGCACTCATAAGGAGTGCTCCAAGACAAAAAAAGGAGCTCCCAAAATGAGAGCAATGGATGGACACTAGTACTTGGTCCATTCCTCTGGAGGAGGGCCATACACAGGAAGAGGCATGTTGTATTCATGTCATTGACAAAGGGGACAAAGGATATGAAAGTGATAATGGAGTGAACAAATAGGAAGCCTACAGGCAAGCTGAAGTCCACAGTTTGAACACTGCATGTCTTGAGACAGCCTATGTGCTGTCTAGCTGAGACCTAAAAATAAGCATAGGACTACAGTCCAAGACATTTGCCTACCACGTGAAAACAGGAGTGCCAATTATTCTTCAGCTTCACTTTGTGCTCCATCTGTCTGTACATGACCTTACTCTGGTGAGTAATCTTGAAACGCAAAGTTCCATTATAAAGGAGACCATCAACCAAAATTCATAGGCGGATCCCTATACAGGTAATACAATATTTTAATTCTAATCAACAAAATGTTTTTTATCCAAGTAATCACTATGTAATGTGGTGAAAGATATATGCATCAGGAAAATTCAACAAAAACAGTACTCAAATCAAGGACCGATTTTCATTCAAATCACTTAAATCATCAGACGCTGTGCGAAGCTTCTCAATCATTTTAGTCTAATTTCTAGCCAAGACTGTTGAAATGGACCCACCACTATGGTGACACTTTGCAACAAAAATGACTGACCAACTCAACTCATCTTCAGAGTGCTTCATATTTCTGTAGTGGTCGATCATTTTAGCTTCAGTTTTAGTGTGTGGGTCCTGTTTGTGACCATTTATTGAAAATAGCTGCATGTACAGTCCAGTGGCTAGACCATTTGCATACAGTATGAATATGTGAAATTTAATGGGTTGGTCCAGCACTATACATAGCGACTACCAGTATAAATATCTATTTTACTACTTCCAGTGTATCCTACATTGGTATCAAGGATGCTCTGTCATATATGCAGCAACGAACAATTGTGACCATTAATTACATTTCATGATTAGAAAACATTATTTTTGTCCTGTGACATTCCACACAGTTTGTCATAAATATGTCAGAACCACACCACATATGGTTAGTTACACTGAAGACCAGATAAATAAATATTTGGAGACTCCTACTTTATTGTGCAGTGATAAAGCTACCCTAAAACTAATTTAGACAAAATAGAAAAACTGAAACATGTGCAAAAGAAACATATCAGGACCTAATAATGCACTCAAGTACTTACAAAGCATTTGAAGAACAATACTATACCATTAGGATTACAAGTAAAAAATATTTGTGTTATCCTTATTAAAGATAAGTACTATTTACTACAATTCAGTGGAGGTGGAGTGGGGACACAATTTACTACGGATTGGCTATCCCTATCAATTGAAACAGCCCTCCGTATAAGTGAACAGTAACTTGAAGAGCCCAACGTCCTAGAAAAATAAATTTCAGAAAATTCAAACATACAGGATGGGAAACACATTACTAGAGGATATTGATCAAAACTTTTACAGAATTTAAAATATTCTCTGTCAACAAAAGTTGCCAGAGTCATAACAAATATAACATTGAAAAACACATTTCCATACCTTAAGGAAGGCTACTAAAAAAACAATTCTCCCAGTATCAGAATTGTCAGTTTCAGGACCAATCCAGAGCAAGATGCTTCATTACATGTTCTAATACATCAGTAGATTCTAGACAGGAACGATCAGAATCATCCAACTCCAGCTTCTCCAACCTTTTTGGGCAGAGGAGGCATGAAAGCGAGATAGGGGTCAGGTGAGGAAAATTCAGTTACAGACCAAAAGATGGGTCTACAGGAGGCACCTCATTTCAATACAGAAAATTAAGGCACAATACCCATTTACAAATGTTCCTGATATCATCTCTCCCACAAAGAAGAAACTGTAATTAATAATGGTCTTTCTTTTGTCCCTTTGAAACTGCCAGATCATGAGAGCAAGATGGTGCCTGTGTGATTCCCTGCCTTACCGCCACCTGTGCCACGGGATCACTCGGCCACCGGCTATGCGGCCTGACCTGGAGACACTGCTATGCCGGGATCAGTCTGTGCTGGATTGCTGCTTCCAGTACACCTGTGGATCCTTCTCTCGACCGCGAATAGCTCCGCGACCGTGAAAAGTTAAGAGAATGCTGAGAAACCTGATAGCTTCGGGACGCAATGCGGGAAGCAGGCATTGCAAAGTGCGGAGCTTCTCCTTAAATTGTGGAGTTCGGATTGTGCTGCTGTTCTCCCTGGGGCGCTGGAGCAGTCCTCTCTTCCTGCTTGGCCTCTTTGCTGTTTGGCTGTTTTCTCTGGTGGTTACACTCAGTCCCTCACGAGACTCCTGGGACCTAATTGTGTTAGCTGCTGGACTTTCAAATGGGTGAGTGGAGCGTGGAGGGGTCTGGGGGGCCAAAGGCAAAGTACCACCTAATCCCAGCTCCGGTCCCTCAACCGCAGCGCCCCATTCTCTGGAAGTGGATCTAATTCCCAAAAATAAGCGAGAGACTGTGGGCTATAAAAAAGCTTCAAATAAACCTGCTGGTGGGGGACCCCCAAAGGACAGGGGCTCCTCTCAACCCTCAGTAGCCAAATTGTTCTCTGTAGCAGAGATGATGATTAATTCTGGACCCGGTAGCGGGGCAAGACTTACAAACGGCTCCGATGGCAATCGAGAAAGTGGATTAACAAACTTAGCCTCGGCCAGCCCGGCAAAGCTCTGATGTGCAGCCAGATTCACAGCCAATTCCATCTTAACCCGGCATATTCGGCTTAGAGTCCGGCTTGATATCTTAAAGTCAAGGGCCTCTAATAACTGATAAAGTTACCTTTGATACTAACACAGAAGTCTCAGCCCCCCCTGCGGAGATTGACTTGCTGACTTGTGCTGACTCTAGCTTGATTCTGGTTGCAAGCTTTCCCCAGGATCACGATATCCGGGTCCCTTTTCCCACCAATGCTTTTGATGTAAAAAGTATTAGCACACAATGGTTACAAAATCCTGGATCCCCAGATCCTTTGGGGGAGCACTTTTTTTCGGTCTCAGATGGCTCGAACTCTACAGCCGACGCAAGCTCTTCTTCATCTAGTGACAGCGACCTCTCGGAATCCAATTTTAGTAATGCCTCTAAGGGGAAAAGTACGGTTCAAAAACAGAAGTACCACGGGGCTAAAAGCAGGGGGAAGAAGCAAGATAAGAAAGATCAGCTTAAATGGGACTACTCAGGATCTCACCTTTCTTTTTCCCCCAGTGGTGAACCCATTAAGACGGCCTGTGTCACACAAGATCAGCCCGAAGAGCTCTCCTTGGCTGCTATATTGACTTCAATTAAGCAATTTCAGGAAGAAGCCCGGGTAGTCAGCCACCAGGCTAAATGTGCTGCTAAAAAACTACAAGGGGGTCTCTGAAAACTTAACAAAACCTGCTCTGACATCAGTGAAAGGTTGACTATGGTGGAAGGCCGTACCAAAAGCCTTGAAACGGATGTTGCGCTGCTTAAAAACCAATGTACTTCCCAGGGTGATCACATGTGGAAGCTGGAAGAGCAGGAAAACAGGCAACGCCGAAAAAACCTCCGCCTTCTTGGATTCCTGAGGGAGTAGAGGGGGAAGATCCTCGGCGCTATATCATAAAACTCCTAAGGGGGGCCTTCCCCAAACAGACCGAGTGGTGCTGGGAACACAAAGTCCAACGAGCTCACCGCTTCCCCTTTACATTAAAGAAGCAATCTGGCAGCACTTACGAATCCACAAAGCCTCAAGCCTTTCTGGTTTTCTTTGGGAATTTTCTATTAAGTCAGTTAATTTTTGACCAAGCTCGACAGTACTCTTAGAAATGCTTTGAGGGGGTATCCTTCTTTGCCAAACCCGACTTTTGTCACATCACTGTGGAGCGAAGATGGCACCTTCGTCAATTAATCTCCCCATTTCAACAGCTGGGAGCACAGGTTTTCCTCATGAACCCTGCTAAGTTCAAGGTCATCTTGAACGGCGCTTCACAAATTGTTACCTCAGAAATCAAGGCTCAAGAGTTTCTCACTGCACTTAAGGCCAGAAAAGAACCAAATGAATGCCAATCCTGGCTTAGTATGGTTATATTAAATTTATCTGGATGGATATTTGTCATCTCTGAAAAATACCTTATTAATATAATAGCCCTCTCCTTTTTCCATCTTCTCCGTCTTTTTCTCCTTCTAGCTTTTTTCTTCTTGCTTCTTTTTTTCTTTTTTTTCCTTTTTCTTTTCTCCGCTTGCACCTGTTCTTCCCTCAGGGGTTGGCTGGTTTTAGGTCCCAGGGATTAGTTGGCCAAACTCGCAACGGTCTGGTGTTTTAATACATGCAGCATACTAAACATGGGTTTAATCTACATGGCAAGGGACGGGTGGCGGGGTGTTACAATAGGCAACCATCACTCAGAAGTCTCCTGATTGCACATGTTCGGGGAGAGGGGGAATAGGGGTCTGGGGGTTAGGGCAGGATTGGGATGGGGAGGGTGCTTCAGGGTGGAAGGATGAGTTTAAAATAGTTGTTTTTGCTTTTTAGATGTGCCTAATGTTTAATTTTTATGAGCAATCTTATGTCAAAAGTATATCTAGATTGTCTTACAGTCTGACATGTCTGACAAGGGCTATCCAACTGCTCACTTTGGGCAGGCTTCAGTGTGTCTCGATGTGCCTCATCTATATTGGCTATATGGTTTGTGGATATAACAGGGACTTTGTACGTATATTGTATGTATATTGTGCACACTCACCCACAGTGTTTTTTTCCTTTTAAAACCTTGATGAGTGCTACAAATCTTAAAATTGTCTCTCTGAACATTTGCGGGATAAATGATAATTGAAAAAGGCAGAAGGTTGTCCAGAGTTTACGGTTGCTGGGGGTCAACATTGTCGGCCCCCAAAAGACACACATTGAAGAATCTTCTGAATACTCTGGGATACAAGGTTTTGGGGGGAAAATCACAAGGGATTCGAACGAGAGGCATCGCTATTTTAGCACGCTATAATTGCTTACCTCAGTCTACCCAAGTCAAATCTGATCCCCAAGAGAGATGGGTGTTTGCAGAATGTCGTATAACCCCTGCCTTTTCTTTCACCCTTTGTTCTATATATGGGAGCGTTTTGGATTACCCCAGTGTGATAGACTGGGTTTCTGTAGAATTGGCACACTGGCCCCTTCCTGTCATCATATGCGGGGATCTTAATATTAATCTACCCTGCAACTGGGGTCAATTTCCCAATTCCGACTGGCTACTCGCAAACCCAAAGTGCTTCAAGCTCTTAAAAATCTTGTACATATTCATGGACTCATGGATACCTGGTCTCACTTAAATCCAACTGTGCCAGGCTACACATTTTTTTCTGCACCCCACAAATCCTTTGCATGCCTGGATTTTTTCTTGGTCTCTTCCTCCCTAATCCACAATAGTGAAATTGATTTGCTTCCTGGCATCTTTTCAGATCATAATCCCTTACGTCTCTATATTCAGGGTTTGATTACCCGTAAGAAAATCTCATCTCGGAGTTTTTGAGAGAGCACTCTTGTTGGATGAGGGTTACCAGAATCATATGAAACATTGGATACAGACCTTCCTTGATAATAACATAGGCTCAGCCCCTGTGATGGTAGTTTGGGACATGCTAAAAGCTTGTGTTCTGGGTGAATCCTTACAATTTTCACTGAGGAAAAATAGACAGGAGAAGGCACAGCTGACGGAGTTAAACGTAAAATTAGCTAAAACAGAGGAAAACCTTATTTCTGTAGTTCAGTCCGAGGGGAGGTAGATCCAGCTCAACTGGCAGTGGCTGCTTCCAGGACCGAGATCTGTTCAATCCTGGCCGAGAAAGCTACTTCCAAGTTGGCTGCTGCACGAGAAGCATACGAATGTAGCGAAAACATTAGCCACCAGTTGGCAATTAGAACTAGACAACAGGCAACCATTAATGAAATTAAAAAAATCAGGACCTCCTCGGGGGTTATAACCAGCAACCCGGAAGAAATTTGTACAGCCTTCTGCAAATTTTTCCAGGGCTTATACTCGGAGGAAGCTGTGGCATCCCAACTGGATGGGCAATCTGACCTTAATAATTATCTGGACTCAATCGTGTTGTCATCCCTTAGTAGAGAAGAGCGAGAACAACTTGAGACTCCTCCCTCATGGGATTAAATCGCTAAGGCTCTGACCAATCTACCCAATTGGAAAGCTGTGGGGCCCAACTGTATTCCAGTTGAATTTTATAAGGTTTTCCTTTGCCAAATTAAAGATATTTTGAATGCTGTAGTGACGCAAATTTTCCATGGTGCCACTCCTCCTCAATCTTGGTCCATAGCCAAGATTATTGTCTTCCTTAAAAAAGACAAATCACCAACAGAAATGGATTCGTATTGCCCAATCACCCTTATTAACGGTGATTCAAAGGTATATTCAAAAATATTTGCCACAAGACTCTCACCTAAAATTGAAAGTCTCGTCTCCAGGTGGCAACATGGGTTCATACCCGCCAAAGGCGCCACCGAGCATATCCGGAGGGTCATCACTCTGCTTGACGCTGCACAGGTTTCAGGGGACCCGATGGCTGAAATACTCCTTGATGCCGTAAAAGCATTCAATCGGGTCTCCTGGAACTTCCTCTGAGGCATCATGCAGAGAATTTTGTGCCTAAAGCCATCCAGGCCATTAAGGCATCATACTTTACCCCCATTGCTAGGGTATCTATTAACGGGACATTTACGGAGCAAATAAAAATCTCGCGGGGGACCTGACAAGGATGTCCCTGCTCTCCACTACTTTTTGCCATATACATTGATCCATTCATTGAAAAACTTGAAGGAAACCAGGCTATATCGGCAGTGAGTAGATTTGGCCTAGTAACTAAAATCATGGCCTACGACGATGATTTAGCTCTGGTCACGCCAGATCCGGAGAAAGCCACTCCAGAAATCGAGGCTGAGGCCCACTTATTCGATTCCGTATCAGGATACAAACCGAACAAAGGGAAAACCCAAATTATAATCAACAAAAATGTCACCTGGAACGATGGTAGAGTAGTGGCCAAAGCTAAATACTTTGGCATTGACATCTAGGTTGAGACTGACCTGATAGTTGGCCAGAATATGGATCCTCTTGTCTCAGAGACTAGGAAAGCCTTGAGCCCTCTTAACAATTTACACCTTTCCATCGTTGGTCGTTGTAACGTGTTAAAATGATTTTTTTCCCAAGACTTTTGTATTTGTTTAGAGCCATACCTTTGGAGTTTAATAAGTCAACACTATTAAGATTTGATAGGTTATTCTCTCAGTTTGTTTGGACATTTTTTCAACCTAGGAGGGCATACAAATTCTTGACTCTACCCTGGGAAAGAGGGAGGTGGGCTCTACCCAACCTAAAAATATATTATTGGGCTACCGTTTTGCAATCATGTCCTATACTATTGCAAGACTCCCCCCTAACCCCCTCCGCAGTTTTGCCCTTCGAACTTTTGCTCAGCCCCGACTTTTGAGGTTGTTTGTGGCGACAGTTGGAATATGGATACTATAGAAGGGTCAAATTTAAGACCCTCTTAGGGGTCTATAAGGTTTTCTCTGCCGTACGTTAGGATCTAGGTATCGGTAGATTCAATTTTTATACTCCCATTAAGAATAATCGCAATATACTGGATATCTTTGGATCACTGTACTTTAAAACCTGGATAGATAGGGGGGTAAAGAAATTAGGTGACCTTTGCTCACCCGAAGAGGTATTGTCTTTTGAGGAACTTCAATCTCTCTACAATCTAGACAATAAGGACTCCTTTAAATACCTCGCTATTAAGTCCTTCTTCTTGCGGAAGACAGGGGGGCCTTCAGGTTTTGCCAATTGCGCATTGATTGGGAAACTTTGCGGAACTACATCTCCACGCATTGGTATAATTTACAATTTTTTCAATAGCTTAGCGCCTGACGATCTGACTATAGTTTCTACTAAGTGGCAACAAAAACTGAACATATCTAATAATGTTTTCTGTTTGGCACTTAAATCTGCCCAAAATGATTTGCTGTCTGCTAGTCTTGCGGTGCAGTTTTTTAAAACTTGTTTCTTTTTATATTTCACTCCCTCTAAGATAGCGAAATGGGGGACTGGGAAAGGTACACTTTGTCAGCGCTGTTCTGAATTCAGCGCAGACTCAATCCACATTTTTGCCACTTGTGTTAAACTGGCGCTGGTACTAAATAAAATCCAAACCTTCCTAGGTCAAGTGCTACTCCAAAATGTACTTTTAACACCCTCCACCATTTTACTCGGTATGCAGGACTTTCTAGACAGAAATTTGGGTTGGGCCCTAATATTCGTTGGCTACCTACAGGCTGTGCATTGCGACCGCCTGGTTGGACCCTAATCCCCCTTTGTTTACGCACTGGTTGGCTCGGTTTTATTCTACTTTTTTCTCTTGAAAAGGCAATTTATTCCAAAAAGGGTCACCGAGCAAAAAAAAAAAAGGGTTAGTCATTTGGGAGCCTCTTTCTCGTTGGCTTAACTTGTCAAACCCTGCAGTAAGCGAGGATAGCACTTGAGGATCGCATTTTATCCAAATCAGTAACGTTTTTTCACCTAAATGTGTGTTATTTATCCTGCTGGGGTGCTTCTTCTTTTTTTTTTAAGAAATGTACTATCACACTGGTCACTTTATCTAATGCTTGTAGCCACATTGACTAATATCTATTCTTATGTGGTGCTTTTTTCTTAATGATGTATTGTTGCACTGGTCACTTTATCTCATGTTGTTAGTAACCCTGGGCGTAGTTCACGAAGTAGCGCTACGCGTAGCTACGCAAAGTGCACTTCGCACTACGCGAGCTACGCGTAGCACTTCGCGAACTGCGTAGTACCCTGTTCGCACTGTGCAAGATGCTGTTTTCAATGATTGCACAGTGCGGACAAGCATCTGGCACTGTGCAAAGTAGATTTTTACTCGAGCGGCATCTTTCTCAACGCGGACTGGTAGTTTCTCATTGCGAGCCGTCGCGAGCATACGCGACCGCTCGCAATGAGAAACCTGACCATCCCGCATTCAGAATCTCGCCGGGAGGTTTATTATCCGTGCTCGCGATCGCCAACTTGATGTTGCTGATCGCGAAGAAGGAAAAAGTCTCGCTGGGATGTCATTTTGCTTGCTCGCGGTTGCCAACTTGACATTGAGGACCGCGAGCAAGCAAAAAATGACCGCTGCACTACGCAACGCTGCGCTATGCATGTTTCCACTGTGCTATGTGCAATTAGCGTAGTGCAAAGTAGCGCAAACTACGCAAGCGTAGCGTAGTGCTTTGTCCAGGCTTAGTTATTAGCCATATTGATTAATTTTTTACTTAATCGCTTGCTGTATTTTTTATGGTATTTGGATATTTTGGACCATGATACATGTATTCTAACATGAAACATTATTATAGGTTTTTAAAGAACTGGCACTCATTGTATATTCTCAGCCCTTGGGGGAGGGGGAGAGGGGCCGCTACACGTTGTATTACTGTCTTCTATGTTACGTATTCTGTGTTCACTGCAAAGGAAAATTTAAAAAAATGAAACTACCAGATCCAGTTGAAACTAAACAGAGGTTCTCCAGTTCATCTGCAAGGTGTGGTTAAACCTATTTTTAACATTGTGAAGAACCCATTGATATGTATTCTAGTTGGCTCAAAAATGAATCCCCTTCTGCACAGCAGCCTCAGATATGTCTCCACATATTTACTATTTGAAAATACAGTATTAAAAGAAATTGATGCCCTGAACACTAAAAAGATTTATATTAGGCATAAGTGTTAGAAATCAGAGATCAAAGCTGTACGTCAACTAGCCAAAAATGATTTAATTGTAATCAAATTGGCCAATAAAGGGACAGGGGTATGGTTGTGCTTGACAGCGATAAGTACGATCAGGAGATCTTACGTCAGCTTAATAATAATGTACCCTTTCGACGGATCAAAGACAACCCCACCCCACCCCTCAATTAGCAGGTAAGATCAAAGAACTTCTGCAGATCTTGAAGAAGGAAACTACTGTGTCCCAGAGGTAGGCTCCCCAGGACACAGTCACTGAGCCTGTCCTGGGAGATGGGGTCCCTGGGGCTCTTAAAGGGCCATGGAAGGGGGCCAAGGGTGCGCCTTCTTTTTAATGGTATACAACCTTTACAACGCAACTTTTACAACGCACTACACTTACAACGCATTTTTTACAACGCAACATCCACTACAACGCATTCCATTACATCGCAGGACACTACAACGCATTTTTAAAAACTACCTTTACAACGCATTCCATTACATCGCATACTACCTTTACAACGCATACCATTACAACGCATAATATTACATTAAAACCCCTACACTATCCAACACTTACCCTACTGTTGCACCCCCTGGAGTTAGAATAGTAATTTTTACCCCTATACTATCCAACACTTACCCTACTGTTGCACCCCCTGGAGTTAGAATAGTTATTTTTACCCCTATACTATCCAACACTTACCCTACTGTTGCACCCCCTGGAGTTAGAATAGTAATTTTTACCCCTATACTATCCATCACTTACCCTACTGTTGCACCCCCTGGAGTTAGAATAGTAATTTTTACCCCTATACTATCCACCACTTACCCTACTGTTGCACCCCCTGGAGTTAGAATAGTGATTTGTACCCCTATACTATCCAACACTTACCCTACTGTTGCACCCCCTGGAGTTAGAATAGTAATTTTTACCCCTATACTATCCAACACTTACCCTACTGTTGCACCCCCTGGAGTTAGAATAGTAATTTTTACACCTATACTATCCAACACTTACCCTACTGTTGCACCCCCTGGAGTTAGAATAGTAATTTTTACCCCTATACTATCCAACACTTGCCCTACTGTTGCACCCCCTGGAGTTAGAATAGTAATTTTTACCCCTATACTATCCAACACCTACCCTACTGTTGCACCCCCTGGAGTAAGAATAGTAATTTTTTATACTATCGAACACTTACCCTACTGTTGCACCCCCTGGAGTAAGAATAGTAATTTTTACCCCTATATTATCCAACAATTACTCTACTGGTGCACCCCCTGGAGTAAGATTAGTAATTTTTACCCCTATACTATCCAATACTTACCTTAAATGCAATGTAATATTATGCGTTGTAATGGTATGCGTTGTAATGGTAGTATGCAATGTAATGGAATGCGTTGTAAAGGTAGTTTTTAAAAATGCGTTGTAGTGTCCTGCGATGTAATGGAATGCGTTGTAGTGGATGTTGCGTTGTAAAAAATGCGTTGTAAGTGCATGCGTTGTAAAAGTGTGCGTTGTAACGACATACATCCCTTTTTAATATATCTCACTGCCCCATGGGGGATATTGTACCTGGGCAGAATTAGGCTCTGAGAGGGTTATGCAGGCCCCCTCCCTTGATTTTTCATATCAGCCCTGGGGATGAGATGCCCAAGACCTCTAAGAAGCTAGAAAAAGGGGGCCATGCTTCCCCTCACCTAAAGAAGAACACGTGTCATCCCCCAGGCCCTGTCCTACTTCAAGTGGTTTTAACCACAGAAGCATAGAGCCCATGCTTGTTTGTTTTTTTATTGCACAGATTTGTAGATCTCCCATAAATTCACTTCAAAATGTAAAAATTGTTAAAATGAATAGTTTTTGCCTCACAGGTAGGGTCCCTCTTAGATTTCACCAGCAGGCCTAGGGGTCAGGGCATCTGTATGGTGCTCCATGTGTATTTTTTTGCTTTGTTCTTATAACTTGGAACTGAGTACTGAGTCCTAAGATGGCTGCTACAACCTTTGTGGCATGATATATACAATTTACTTGATGCACAATTTTTACTTGATGCACAGTTTCTCCAAAACTACTGAACGGATTTATAACAAATCACATGAAGCACTGTTTCTAGTCCAAGATCTGTCTTTCTCCCAAATTTGGTGCAAATCTCTATGTGCTCTATATGTGCATTCTTTCCCAAATACTGATTGTACTACTAAATAACGACTCCAAGAACTTCATGGCACAGAAATATAGGGAACAGTATAATGAAAGTTAAGTGCATAAAGGGAGATATAGATTTAATTTTCCTAACTCCACATCTAAATACCTTAAAGATATATATATTTTTTTAGATACAGACATGTGGAGTATGCTATTGAAAAACTATAATTAGGTACCTGTCAGTATTTTAGATTCAATATTCTGTCCCTGGTATTCGATGCCATCTGTATTCTGGTATTGATATGCAGGAGCACACCATGATATCTATATTCTGGTTTTGATATTTAGGAGCACACCTGGCAGTTCTATGTGAAGGAATATGTGAATTGTTTAAGGTACAACACAGTCAATGAACTTTTCACAATCCAACTTTAAATCCTATCATGTAGATGGGACCTATAGTAGGAGAATATAAGCTGTATAGTAGGCTGACTTGCAGCTTTGGGAATTTTCTAAAGTGTTCAGGCTTTATGCAATACAAAACATATCAAGTAAATATTTTTGCTCTTAATTTAAAATCTAAATTTGTTTCTAAGTTAACTCACCACTAATTTACAATTTACAATACCTTTACAGATAGATTTGTAGCATATCCATCAAGAACATTATGGGAAATAAGTGGTGAAAAGTGTGTTTTAAAGTGTGTTTTAAAGATTTTAGAGATGCAACAATCATAAGGACTAAATAGAATTTTAATCTCATTTTACAGGGAACGTTGGGTAGATCCCACAAGGAATTTCACTGTAGGGCTGTGACAAAGATGGATAGTTCAATCACATTAAATCAAATCAACAATAATACCTGCATGAACTTCAAGCATGATTGATACACCCCACATAGTTACAGGCCGGTTGTGCAAAAGGTGTTGTTCAAAAGGAGACCTCCTTAGACATCGACAACAAGACAGATAGACATAATGAAGTATAGCTGATTGTGTGAGCCCAGGTTCAGTAAATATGAGGCCTGTGGCCTGGCTGAGGACACTAGCAGCAGCACTGCCTTTAAAACTCAGAGTGGTGGTTTCGCAGTTTGCAACCCTGCTCTGTGATAACATCTCTGTTTGATGCTGCTTGCATGGTACCTCACATTTGGATGCTAAAGAGTCCTCCACTTCTGGACTTATGTACGCTCTCTACTCTTTCACATGCAGTAAACTCCGTGCATATATCCCTCAAGGTGGCACTCTCTATATAGCTATCATTGCTTGAGCGAACATGTACTTTTCTGAATGGTGAATGTAAAAAGCATAGACTTCTGCCATTTGTACTAGAAATAGAGAATATTTACTTGCAGGGGGATTGTTTGGCATTAGTGCCATATTTAAATGTACACTAGAATGTGAAATAACTTCCTTAGAACTAGGTTGTACTTTCTAGAGACTATACCAGCAAATGCAGGCATGGCTGATTAAAAGCGGGGGTCTCAAGCACTTTTCATCTAGACCATATAGTAACAAATAACAACAGGGTGTCATTGTTAAGCAAATTACAAAAAGCATTGTGGACTAATGGTTAGACCTTATTATAATTTTAGAGACCACTATGCAAGGTTATTTTGGGATCTTTTGCTAAGATTCCGTTTACAAAATAAAGGGCATAATTGTGCTTTAAAATCACATTGTTCGAAAAAAACTCATGCTGTATGCCGCAATAAAATAATTAATTATCATCAGGATTTTAACTCAATCTAAATACCTTTATCAATTATGCCTTATGTTTACTATAACTTATGCCCTCGCCATTCACTGCTAATTTCCTCACATATTACATCACTCATGACATTTTGTATGCATCATTTATGTTATGACTGCAACTGTTACTGAACAAGCTCACCTAATGTTACTGTAGCCTGTGTAGTTATGCTTAGGATTGCCATAGATAGGAATTCCTCTGATATTTGCTTGTTAATACCTTTGCATCCTTTGACGAATCTCCATGAAACTTTCCAGACCAATACCATGTTCAACATTGGCAGAAGCTGCAAAGTTTTGCAGAGATTCATCAAGAGCGTGCAAAGAAAAAAAAGGATTCCTAAACGGTGTTTTGGTCCCAATGCAGTTTCCATAGACTTTGTACTCATGCGTAGCCACCAAAGAGCTGCACCGGCTATCATTAAATTTGGCAGGATTATAGATTATTGTGCTTGGATGAACTTTTGGGTAGCAGATGTAAATAGGGTAAGTACTTTTAAAGTTATAAGGCATTTTATAAATGTGATATCTGTGGCCGCAGTAGTTTCACGAAAGTTTGCTGGACTTCCCGAAAGTACTGCGTACACAGCGGAGACAAGGAATTATATTATTGGTTAATGAATGCGTATACAAAAGTTTAAAAACAGCGATGATGATTTCAATACACTTAAGTTGGCTGTGTTCTGGGTTAGGGCCCTAGATATAAATATTTGGTTTTATATTTTTCCCTACCTATTACCAGTTTATTAAATAGTCAATAGGTAGAGAACATTATTTAAACTTTTCTATATATTTTTTTTAAATGTATAGAGTACACTGTACTTCCTAAGAAGTACAGCAGTACTAAAGAAAACATTGAAAAATGATAATTACCTCACATATTACATCACTCATGACATCCTCCATGCATTATTTATATTACAACTGCAACATTTGCAATAAAATCATTGATGAGAAAACTCTGCTTGGCAGGGCCACGAGTTATAGCTGCCTTAGGACACAAGTTATAGTTACTTGATATAACTATAACAATATTTGTGAATTTCTGTGGTTTTTAGAGTTTAAAACAATATGTTGTTACTGAACATTTAATCTAATGTTACTTTAACCTCGGTAATTATGCTTAGGATTGCCATAAGTAGAAATTCCTCCGATATTTGCTCGCTAATAACTTTTAATCCTTTGACGAGTCTCCATGAAACTTTCCAGGCCTATACCATGTTCTACATTGGCAGAAGATGCAAAGTTTTGCAGAGATTCGTCAAGGGGGTGCAAAGAAAAAAAGGGATTCCCAAAACACGTTTTTGCCCCAATGCATTTTCCAAAGACTTTGTACTCTTGTGCAGCCTCCAAACAGCTGAACAGGCTTCCATGAAATTTGGCAGGATTATAGATTATGGTGTTTGGGTGATCCTTTTAGGAAGCAGGTATAATTATGGTAAGTATTTTTAAAGTAATATGGTATTTTATTACAGTGACATCTGTGGCCGTAGTAGTTTCACAAACTTTCTCTGGACTTCCTGAAGTACAGAGGTACACATTGAACACAAGAAATTATGTTATTGGCTAATTACTGCCTTTACAAAAGTTTAAAAACAGCCATGATGTTTTAAATACACTTAAGTTGGCTGTGTTCTGGGTTAGGCCCATAGATAAGGTATTAGGTTTTATATGTTGCCCTACTTATTACCAATTTATTAAAGTAGTAATAGGTAGAGAAAATTATGTAAACTTTTGTATATATTTGTTCATAATGTACAGAGTACACATTATTTCATAAGAAGCACAGCAGCACTAAAGAAAACATTGAAAAAAAGATAACAAAATTAAAATACTCTGTGCTGCAAATATAGTGCACTACAGTGTATTTTCTATTTTTAGCATATTACATTCTTTACAAAATATTTATAGAACACCACAATAACACATACAAATTAAAGCTTTATTTAAATATTTTTCATAAAAATTAGCAATACCTTGTTCTACACTATATTTTAGTAATACAGTGTAGTGCAGCATATGCCTAATTTTCAAGATTACATATATTTTTTCCTGTAACTACTGTGGTACTTTGTAGGTACTAGCATGGGTCTCTCTATAGTTTTTTTAAAACTATCTATTGCAACTGTAATAAAGTGGTAATAGGTAGGGAACAACAATCAAATCTACTACTGTCCTAAATCTAAGGCCATAATCCAGAATGCCGCCAACGTGGGCTAAAAAGTACATGGCTGCCTTATACATTTTGTAAACACAGCCATTAACCCATCATACACTACATTCTCATTGGCATATACCATGGTACACCTCTAATTTACCATGGTATCTAGTCCCACAATATATATATATGAGAGCCTTATTATGAGTTTGGTATTCACACAGGCCGCCACGCCACTGTCCTGCCGGAAGACCAACAAATCCATAGTCAGACCGCCCATCATATTCCAAGTGTATTTGTGGTCTGGCGGGCAGTGCTTTGGTGGTCCTGCAGCAGTGGCTTTCTAAGCCTAATATATGAGAACCAGAAAGGCAGTCCTGTGGGACTGCCAAAGCACGTTCCATCACTGGTAGAAATACATTGCTTTCCGTGCTGGACCTGGGAGTTCAGACATACAAGGGGGCACAACATGTACCGCCCGCATGTGCCTCCCGCACAGAGGCAACAGGAAGGCCTGTACGAGCCCTCTGAAGTACCTTACCTCCACCTTCTCCATGGAGGGCTCATAGCCATCGAAAGGGTCGAGCTGATGCAAATCATATTATGCTTGGCAGTGCCGCAGCGGCACCGCCAGCATATTGCTGCCTCAGACTGCTGTGCCACAGCTATGGAATCACAGATTACTGGCAGTTGCAGTGGTCCAGTGGTAGTCCATCTGCTGCAGTTGTAATAGTGCAGATGGCCCCGCAGTGAGGCGGTCATCAGACTGCCACAGCAACTATAGGACTGCAATAGTTGTAATAAGTATTTTCACACTTATAACTTTAAAACAACTTTAACTATTTAAACCTACTACCAAAAATTGCCATTCCACCTATATATTCTATATTCCTGCAACATTACATCTACATCCTTCCACCCACTTTCACACTATGTGGCTTTAAACTACCACACACTACTCTTTTGCACTCAGATTCGTTCCACTCCACTGTACCTTATTTCAGTCTATGCCAGTCCACTCTACGGCACTTGACTATACAGCACTACACACTATGCTATTCTACTGTATGCTACTCCACTTCATACCACTCCACTCTATGCCATTCCACTCCACTGTATGCTATTACATTCTACTCCACTCAATTCTATGCCACTCCAGTCTATCCCACTCAACTGTATGCCGCTCCACTCTACCCTATTTTACTCCATTCTATTCCATTGTATGCAACTCCACTCTACGCCACTCCACTCTATGCTATTCCAATCTATGCCACTCCACTCTATGCCACTTCACTGAATGTTACTCCACCCTATGTCAATCCACTGTACACCACTGCTAACCACACCACTCTGTTTTACACTATTCCACTGTACACCACTGCAATGTACCGCACTCCACTCTATGGTATTACACTGTATGCCACTCCACTGTACCACACTCCACTGAATGCCATTCCACTCTACACCACTCCACTCTATGCCGCTCCAACCTACACCTCTACCCTGTATGCTAGTTGACTGTATGCAAAGCCACTGTACATCACGCCACTCTACCCCACTCCAAGCTTCTCCACTCCATTGTATGCTATTACACTTTACGCCACTCCAGTTTACACCACTCAACTCTACCCTAATTCACTCTACACCACTGCACTCTATGCAGCTCCAGTCTTCCCCACTCCACTGCATGCCATTCCACAGTATTCCACTCTACTCTATGCCACTACAATATAGGCTAGTCCAATCTACTCAACTTTACTGTACTCCACACCACTGTACGCTATTCCACTGGACACTACTCCACTCTATGCCACTGCAGTGTCCACCACTCCACTGTACGCTATTTCTTTGTACACCACTCCACTATGACACTCCACTCTGTCACTCAACTCTTCACCACTCCTTTCTACACCACTCTACTGTACGCCACTCCACTCTATGCTATTCCACTGCACAAAGCTCCACTCTACGCCACTCCACTCTATGTAATTCTACGCTATGCCACTCCAATGTATGCTACTCCACACCTCTTCACTCTATGCTATTCCATTGTATGCCACTACAATATACCTCACTCTACTGTACACCAATCCACTCTATGCCACTCTACTGAATGCTATTCCTCACTACACCACTCCACTATACGGTATTACACTGTAAGCTATTCCACTGTACCACACTCCACTCTACGCCATTGGTGCACAGCTGCTGTTTTAACGCTGATGCAGGGGAGAGCACAGGGGTGCACCATATTCTTGTAAATACAGCACATCCCTATGTTTTTTTAAATGACACAGCTCGGCACAGCAAGATTGCTAGCACCACCGTTACATTTCATTATAAATATGCCCCATAGTGTATTGAACTTGTTAGCCACATGTAGGAAGCTTGCTCCGTGTGTACTATACCAAAGTGAGGTATAGTGTGCAAAGGGTCCAGTCGATCCCCAGAGGTATAGTACAGGCTAAAGAAGATAATACCTTACTCTCTTTTGTGGTAGTATGGTTGAGCAGTCAGGCTTATCAAAGCGTAATGTTAAGACTTTATTGTGCACACTCAAGCAAGACATATTCAGCCTCATGCATCAAGCCAAAATCCAGTCGGTAAAATACCGATTCGCTAATAGCTCCCGGTAATGAGTTAAAAATACCCAATCCCAATGCATCAACCCAAAAGCAAAAATCGCTATTTAAGGAATCCTTAAATAGCGATTCCTTAAATAGCGATAGCATTTAAGGAATCCCAAATTGAGATTCCTTAATTTAAGGAATCTCAATTTGGGATTCCTTAAATGCAATGCATGAAAGTTTAAAAATTAGCGAATTCGCTAATAGGGGGAGCAAATTACCATGAAGATGAACTGCATGGTAATTTGCTAAAAGTTTGAAAAATGCCCTTAGACCATGTGTGTGTGCAACATATCTGCACATATCAATTTCAGGGGTGCAATAGGGTGTCATTTTGACACCCTTGCACCCTTGAAATTGCATGAGCAATTTGCGAGAACCTACTGGTACTCGCTATTTGCTCATGCAATTTCCAATTCATTCCTATGGGCCTGGAGGCCCATAGGAATGATTGGGATGGCATTCCTTAATTGCTACTCGTAATTTGCTAGTAGCAATTAAGGAAAGTTAAGGAATCGCTATTTGAATAGCGATTCCTACATGCATAGCCTTTTGCTATTCCTTATTAGCGATTCCTTATTTTTCGCTAATAAGGAATCGCAAATGGCATTGTTGATGCATGTGCCCCATTGTCACATACTCACTCAGAAACTGAATCCAGACCAATTGTTAGTGTAAAAGGTTATTATTTTGTTGTTTTATTTCTAGAACCAAGATTCACTTAGTAGCAGATATGTTAAACTCTTCCTACAATGTTACCTTGAGAGTTACAGTGAACACTGGAGTTGCAGGAATATTCAGATTGAGTTTGCAGTTGAGAAACCATTTGTAAACAGTTAAAAAGCACTTGAAATTACTTGTAGATTACTATTGGAATAATTCAAGATTACTTTCCAAGTCTAGCCTGGAACACACTTCTAGCACAGTTCAAACAAGATAGGACATTAGGAAACAGGTTAACTTGTGTGAAGGCACTAAGTTATTTTTTGTTGCAGTACAAGACAATTCAACACTTAGAATAATTTTCAGAAAAAAACAACCATTCAGTCCTATGGAGAAAAATTAAGTGTTATGTTCACAGGTACATAAAGGATTTCAAGGTTAGAGTTTTGGACGGTAGAACCCAGGATCCCCAAGGTTCAGGTTGGCACTCAATGGGCACCACCAGCGGCACTAGGGCGGCTAGGTGCAGAGTGCAGGGTGCCAAAGTGAGTCAATGGAGGAAGGGGGCCCCTTGATTAGGGGAACCTGATGGGTAGGCCACTCTGTCTCAGGAGTCAAGCTCCTGTGGATAAGGTAAGGGCAAAAGGGGGCCTAGGTTAGCACCAAGTCCACACCATCTGCAGCGCAGCGCAGGGGTGGCCGGGTGTCCAAATTTTGGGCTGATGGATGCACTCTTGAAGTGCTCGGCTGCGATGAGGTGGAAGGCGCAGGAGCAGGAGTGTCGGCATTCTTCTTGTGCACAATTGTTTGGATGAAGGGTCCTCAGGTGCTTCATCATACTGAGTGCTCAGGAGGTGTCGGGAGCCCAATGCTTTTCAATGGACGAGTTCCATCGCTGGAAAGGACTGCAGACTGAAGCCAGAAGACTGAATGAAGGGAACCAATGACTAGAGGATGAAGATGAAGAGTTGTTTGACACCAGGACACTGTTGGTCGGGAACCTCAAGACTCCGGAGTGGGCGTCAGGGGTGGTGGATTCTTTTCATCAGTTACGGTCGTGGTTGGGGGAATGCTTCAGGATGATGCTGCAGGCATCAAGGAGAAGGTAGGTGGCGGTTGTCCAATGCTGGAACACAAGTCAGGATCGCTGGGGGTATCTTGCTGGGGTGTTGGGCCACTCAAACTCGGGCCGTGGGCATCAGGTGCACAGAGGTGAGGACTCGCAGATCCGGCTAGATCTGGGGTCCTGGCTTGGGTTGCTGTTGGACAAATCCTTTGTCAAGGGAGATCAGAGTACTTGACGAAGGCAGGGCAAATCCACAGGGTTTTTGGAGGCTGCTGGATGCAGGACACACCTGTTTGAGCTCACAGGGGTTCAGAGCAAGAGACAGGTCGGTAGGGCTTGAGCCAAAGCAGTTGTTGTCATTCTCCTCTTCTGTAGAATGGCTATTTGGTCCTTCTTCTTCTTGTCACCTCGAATCTGAAGAGGCAAGGTTCAGGGGTGCCCCTAAATACTAGATTTAGGGGCAGTGCAGGGTTGTGCCAGTTGGGACCAATGGGTCCCTTCCCTGGGGTGTCTTCACCCCCTAGCATGCCACCCTCCAGTGATAGGGTGGGGTAGGCCCTTTCTTGATTGGAGGTTCCCCCATCTACAAGATGGCAAGGACTAAGAGGTGGCCTTCACTCCGTTTCCAGAGGCATGGGGTTGGCAAACATGGGCACACCTCCCTTCCTGGCTAGGTTTTCCCGCTAGTTCTCTTGTCCAAAATCGGGGTCAGAAACCACGGGAGCCAACTGCTGATAGCAACAAAAGGCTGGGTGCAGCTAACAAAGGCGGCAGGGTCCTTGAAGCTCCCTCTTCAAGGACCCTGCCCATCCTGGGGGAGGAGGCATGACACCTCTGCCCAGGATGTGCTTTGTTTACAGACCCAGAGGGCAGAGGCTCTCTACCCAGAGGTCCAGAAACCTGTCTGGTGGTGGGAGATGGCTGTGAGCTAGTCAGGAACCACACCAGGGTTGGTAGTTTTTCAGAAGGTATCTCTAAGATGCCCTCGAAGTGCATTTTTCATTAAATCTCACAATGGCATCAGTGTGGGTTTAATGTGCTGAGAAGTTTAATATTGATCTCCCCACACTTCAGTAAAGCCATCATGGAGCTGTGGAGTTCGTGTTGACAAAAATCAGGCCCATGCAGTCAAAATGGCTTCACTGCACTTACAATCCCTGTGAATGGCACAGACACTGTAGGGGCATGTTGCTCCTGCAGCTATGCCCTAACCTAGTTATGGGGCACCCTCCCTTTAGGGCTGTAAGGCCTGCTAGCAGGGTGACTTACCCAAGCCACAGGCAGTGTTGGTGGGAATGTTGTCTCTTTGGTTTGGTCTGCATCAAAACACCCAGTCTACATTGGCAGATTGGGGGTGTTAAGGTGAGGGGTCCCTGAGGGCGGCATAATACATGCTGCAGCCCTCAGGGGCCCTCTGTAATCACACAGCCCTTGGTACCAGAGGTACAGTTTGAAATATACTTATATGTGGCCCAGAGTTGAACCAATTGTGGAAACAAAGGTACCGTTTTAGGAAAAAACACAGGTGTTGGAGCCTGGTTAGCATGATCCCAGCACACACTCAGTCAAGTTGGCATAAGGTATCTGGCAACAACTTAGGGGGTAACCATGCAAAAAGGGGCACTTTCCTACACCACGCTGCAATACCTATAACTATTTTCACACAAATTCTGTGATTTGCAATGCCATAAGTGTTGGTATAAATTAGATTATTTTAGATAGTATAAGTGATATAATATATAAAGGCATAAGCAGTGCTTGGAGAAGGTGCAAGTTATAGTTGGTAGGAATTGACTGTACATGCCAGTGTTTCAGCCTCTTCCATGAATTTAATATTTCTAACGAAAACGGCTATGTCTAGTTCACTGACAGCATTCGCATACGACTTATTCTACACCTACCTGAGGAGAAACATTAAGTCAGACACTGATAGATAGTAGATTGTGTTCCCATTCAGAGGGGACCTTACATGACAGTTAGATCTGGACCATGACTTGCAGGGAGGGCTAAGTCTAATTTGTTCATGGTTAATCTTAGATAGTAATACCATTGATGATCTAAAAAACATTAGCAGAGTAAGTACCATTGACTTGACTAATTTGAGCTTTTTGTGCTATTTAAGTCTCTCCAGGGAAGAAGAATATGCCCAGACAGTGTTCCCAAGCTTGCTGTGCCATAGGACTCGAATTGCACATCACTAGTCCAATAGGGACAAAACTGATTTGGAGTTGATTGTGTTCCGGTTCAGAGGGGACCTGCCCTGGCCGTTTGGTCTCGACTGTTGCTTGTGGAGCAGGACCAAGACTGATTTACATATGGTTGGCCCCTGTATGTCATTGCACAAACATGCTGAAACAATGGAGTGAAATGCAGCCAAAAATAAATAACATAGCCAACATTCATTCAAGCATTCTATGCATCATATTTGGGCTTTCTTACCATGACATCACCACTCCCTTTGAAAGGGTGTTCTATAAGTGTTGTTGTGCATGATTGCACTGAATACTCATAGAACAAGACACATGTCTAGATTTATCAGAAATCATAAATCTCGATATGTGTGTGAATGCTGCACCATTCTAAAATTGGTGTAGGAAAGCACAACAAGGAGAATTGTTTTCATTTCTCCACATTTTTATATCTTCAATGCATGGTGAAATGTTCAGCATACATTGAAGGAGAAAAATGCATTTTCTCATTGTTTTTGTGCAGGAAGGTGCGTCTTCCTGCAGAAAAACAAACAGCACATGACACAGATATCCTTGCACTATGGTGCAAGGGTGCCTGTGTCACCACATGGCTGCAGTTTAAGCAGCCGTGCAGAGAGAAGCATAGATTTGCAACATATTTATGTACATATGTTGCATCCCTGTGCTTCGGAAGTACTACAGCACACTGCAGTTAAAGAGGTTACTGTGTGATGCTGCAGCACTTCCTCATAGTTCTGCACTTATCCATTCACCATACGCTACTAATGCATTCATTCAGTCAATTACGTACTACACATACATTCATCTAAACTTTCACACACTAACAAAGAAATTTAGCTCTTGTTTTAAACCAGGAAAGTTAGTTCTTAGAAGAACTTTTTTTTTTCTTCTTTCTTTTTTTTTTGGGTTTTTCTAACAATTTTGTGATTTTTTGGGTTTTGCTGGAAAAAAGCAAAAAAAAACAGGAGGAACCGAACAATGAACTTCAGGGAACAAAAAAATAAAAATAAAAACAAATAGCAATTGTGACTTTCTTGCCAGCGGCAGATCAGATCGATCAACTGCTCACCGTAGCACAAAGTCGCATAGCACTTAGTGCAGAGCACTTTTAAAAATTGAAATTGAGGACGGATGTCCAAATTTGGACTGATGGATGCACTCTTGAAGTGCTTGGCTGCGATGAGGTGGAAGGCGCAGGAGCAGGAGTGTCTCTCATCTGTCGGCATTCTTCTTGTTCACGATTGTTCGGATGAAGGATCCTCAGGTGCTTCATCAGACTTGCCGTGCTGCACGAGTATTTCTTGTTAGGATTCCCTCGCGACAGCACTCTTTTGCAAATCTTGCACGTGACCAAGGTAGCATTGGTCTTCATTTGCCCCTCGGGAAAAGTAAAAAATGTCCACACCACAGATGAAAAACGTAGTGTGCGTGGTGTCTCCTCCAAAAATTCATCCTCAGATGTATGAGGAGATGCAGGTGATGCCTGCTGCCCTGAAGCCATTTTTGGTTGAAAAAAGTTAGAGCTAAGTGAAATCTTAGTCCCAAAAATCTTCTTCTCTGCAAAGAGATGCTCCTCCAAAGAAGGTGAAAGAAGAATGATTGAATTGGGTGGGGTCTTTCAATAGTTAGAACAGGAAGTGTAATGAACCAATCAAATCTCTTTTTTTGCAGGTCTCCTGGGATCTGCGCACCCTGCGCTTACGCATCACGCACCCAGCGCACATCCGCAAAATTGAATTAAAAAAAATATATAGGATTAGATGTAAAAATATATTACTTTTAAGACTAGTTTAGAGTTAGTCTTCAATTAATATTCACATGAAATACATATATATGTCTTTTTAAATGTTAAATATTTCGCGGGATCCGCGCACCTACCGCATCATAGACGCAGATGACACATCGCGGAAGCGCATAAACGTTGCGTTACATACATCAAATGTGTTGCGTATAGGCTGGGAGTCGCGTACCGGTCGCATTGCGATCGCGCAGTAAACACGTACCCAACGCATACCATGCACGGATGCTACCACGTAGGTATCGAGAACGGTGCACATAGGGTGCGCGGATCCAAAAACCATGGGGGAAAAAATATAAAATAAAGTTTTTAACATATAGTTAAATAATTAATTGAAAAAATAAGTTTAAAAAATGGTGATAAAAAACATAATTAATGCAATTGACACACTGAATTTGAAAAATGTAGAAATCCAATGAAAATCATTAAACATGATATCTTTAGAGATAAGTTATAGATATGAATTAGCATTTAAAAAACCTTTGAAATTCACTGAAAAAACCATAGGTTTCATGCACGTTATAGTTAGGAATTGGCATTTAAAAAACCTTTGAAATTCACTGAAAAATCAAAGGTTTCAGGGGCGTTATAGTTAGCAATTAGCATTTAAAAAACCTTAGAAGTTCACTGAAAAAAACATAGGTTTCAGGGGCGTTATAGTTAGCTGGACATTTCCCTCATACAAAACCCTAGAAATTCCCCTGTTATAGTTATTTCAGCTAACTATAACTCGCGCCCCCACAATGCACTGCTGATAACGTCACATATTACATCACTCATGACATGGCCAGTGACATCACTGATGACATCACTGATGACATCTCAAATGACATCACTGATGACATTATCCATGTGATAAATTAGTGCATCTTCTCACACCCTAATATAACCTTTGATACTCCGGCTCAAAATTTCAGACGGCCATTTTGAAAACCATAGATACTCCAATACCAATAACTACATACCCACTCATTGACTCTTAGGTCTACATACATCTCCACTCAGTCACCTGTACAGTCACTCATACTTACAGTCACTCCATACGAGACTATCATATGCATTTATACACCTATATAGACACTCACACACTGCCAATCATCCATTGAGGTACTGACTCACCTAGTCAGTCATGCAAATAATTAAACACAGTCCAAGTTACTCACCTATACAGTTAAACACACTCAAGTTCACTTACTCATAAAAATACTAACAAATTCTGATGCTCTTATACAATTACTAATACAAGCACACACTCATCCATACAGCCACGCCCGCAATCACACACTCTCACATACAGATAGTTATATACTCTTACACACATATACACTGCGTTTCACATATGTAGTTACTGACACATGTACAACTGAGATATACATTCAATCACTAACACACCCATACATACACTCACCCAACCATACAGTCCATCACAGTTGCACTCTTAAAACCATGCACCCATAGAATCACCCACTCACACATCTATGCACACCCTATCCACACAAACACTCAGGCACCCATACAGATACTCAGACAACCAATCAATAACCCATATAGACACTCATATAGCTATTCACAAAACCATGCAGCCACTTATACACCAACACACAGACACATACAGACATTCACACAGTTTAGTCACTAGTCTGCAGTAAGATACATTTAATGACTCACTTATAGAGTCAGTTACGCACCTAGAAAATCATCCATTCACACACTTGTACACCCACTCATTCTTCAACAGGCGTTTCCCTATATATATTAAACATATTAAAACTTTACAGAAACACAGACTCAATGGATGACGTCATCAGTGATGTCATCAGTGATGTCATTTGAGATGTCATCAGTGATGTCATCAGTGATGTCACTGACCATGTCATGAGTGATGTAATATGTGACGTCATCAGCAGTGCATTGCGGGGGCGCGAGTTATAGTTAGCTGAACTAACTATAACAGGGAAATTTCTAGGGTTTTGTACGAGGGAAATGTCCAGCTAACTATAACGCCCCTGAAACCTATGGTTTTTTCAGTGAATATATATATGTATAGGCCAAGGTGTATTGAAGAATGAGTGTGCGTATAAGTGTATAAGTGTCTGAATGGCTGATTTAGTAAGTGTGTGACTGTCTGTATAAGGGATTAATTAAATGTGTCTTAATGAATGCATGGATTAGTCACTAAACTATGTAAATGTTTGTATCAGTCTGTCTGTTGGTGTGTAAGAAGCTACATTGATTGGTGAGTAGCTACATGAGTGTCCATATGGGTTGTTGATTGGTTGTCTGAGTATCTATATGGGTGCCTGAGTGTCTGTGTGGGCAGTGTGTGACTCTGTGCATGGATGTGTGAGTGTGTGACTCACCGGGTGTATGGGTTCAAGAGTGCATCTGTGAAGGGCTGTATGAGTGGCGAGTGAATGGATGTCTCAGTGGTACATGTGTGAGTAACTACATATGTGAAAGGCAGTATATGTGAGTGTCAGAGTATATACATGACCTATATGTGTGAGTGAGTGATTGTGACAGTGGCTGTATGGATGAGTGTGTGGTTATATCAATGATTGTATAAGAGAGTAAGTATGTGTTAGTGTCTGTATGAATAAGTGAACTTGCTTTTGTATAACTGTATAGGTGAGTAAATGGAAGTATGATTGATTTTTTCCATGACTGACTAGGTGTGTGAGTCAAGCTATGGATGAGTGGTGGTGTGTGAGTGTCTGTATGGGTGTATAAGTGCATCTGATAGTGCTGTACTGATGAGTGACCGCATGTATGAGTGACTGTATTGGTGAATGAGTGGATGTGTGTAGACCTAGGAATCAGTGAGTGGGTATGTACTAACTGCTATTGGTCTGTCTATGGTTTTGATATTGGTAATCTGTATTTTAGAGTAGGTGTATCAAAGGTTATATTAGGGTATGACAAGGTGCATCAGATTATCACATGGATGATGTCAGTGATGTCATTTTAGATGTCATCAGTGATGTCACTGACCATGTCATGAATGATGTAATATGTGACGTCATCAGCAGTGCATTGCGGGGGCGCGAGTTATAGTTAGCTGAACTAACTATAACGGCTGAATATCTCTGGTTTTGTATGAGTGAAATGTCCCTGAAACCTATGTTTTTTTCCGTGAATTTCTAAGGTTTTTTTAAATGCTAATTCCTAATTTTAACAGGCCTGAAACCTAGGGTTTTTTCCAGTGAATTTCAAAGGTTTTTTAAATGCTAATTCCTAACTTTAACTTCCCTGAAACCTATGGTTTTTTCATTGAATTTCAATGGTTTTTTAAATGAGAATTTCTAAGTATAATGTGCCTCAATCCTATTTTTTTTTATTTTACTACATATTTATTTATAAATGAAACATAATTTGACAATAATTTAAAGTTTGGAAAACTATATTCATTTTTTTTATTAACCGCAACGCTGCTCATGACGGAAGCACTCCGTCATGAGCCACGGGTGCCGTGTGCTCATGACGGAGTGGTTCCGTCATGCTGCGGCTGTCGGCGGGCGATTAGCGCGAGTGGGCGGAGTCGTGACGGAACCACTCCGTCATGAGCACAGAGCGCCCGTGGCTCATGACGGAGTGGTTCCGTCATGAGCATGGCGGCGCCGCGCTGCCCTCAAACCCCCCCAGCGCCGCAGCAAAATTCGTGCCGCGGCGAAGGGGTTAATTCACATGAGTCGCTCACCTTATGCGCTTCCTACACGATGGCTGCGCGCACCTCGCTACAGTACATTTCAGAAGTCGCGCCGGGATCGGGCAGGCGTCGCGCCGCGGTCGTGACTTTGGTGTAATTGGAAAAGTAAGAAATAGTATTAAAGAAATTAGCAATACATAGTTTGGTTATAGTGTTTGGCTAATTGTAATTTAGAAATCTTTTTAGAAACTATTTTTTTCAGTATAATATTAACTATATGAAATTTGATGTGTGCACGACGTATGCACGTAGTGTAAGTGGCCGTCCCCGCACGTATTTCCGGGTTGCGCTGGGATCGCGCTGGAGTCACGACTTTGGCGTATTTTCAAAGTGTGAAATCTTACTATATAAAGTTCAAATATCAGATTTGGAAAACACTTTCACTAATATCCTTTGTAAAATATTGTATAAACATTTATTTATAGTTTATAATTATGTATACAATATTTCACAGGTGCGTGATGCAGAAGCGATGGGTGTGCGTACCCTACGTGACTTTGTGTCAGCAGTAAAAGAAAGAATCTGTTTGGTTTAAAACATTTTCATTTTGTATGAGGGAGGATCCATCCTTGTGATATTCCTCCTATTATTTGGCTTTCTTGGTGACAAGACCTGCTTCTTGTTACTCTCTTCTTTTTTTCCAATCATGTGTGTTTTTTTTTTTTTTTTTAACATTATGGCTTCTATTCGGCAAGACATCGACCCGTTGGATTTGGAGGAAAAAGAAATTGTTGAACTGGTGAAGAAGAGGAAGGAGAGTATAGTATGGGCCTTCTTCGAATTTTATCCAGAGGGTCCGAAAATAAATACTCGTGTAGAACCAGCAGCATGAAAAAGCATCTGGAAACTCTGCACCCGGTTCACCTGGCTAGAGAGGAGAGGAGGAGACAACATAATGAGGTGGCACAACAAGACCCAAATGCCCCTTCTACCTCTTCACAGCAAGTTCCTCCAGCACCAAGGCCCCACATCATCCCTGAACTTTTTGAAGTGGCGATCAGCTGTAAGAAGTGTGACACCAAACTCTGCACTGCAGAACAATGCATTGATGTTGTAACAGCTGCCGTAAAAGCACAGAAATGTAAAAATAAATTTTAAATCTGCTTTTCTTTTTGTGAAACAGCGTGGTTGATGTTTTTAGTTTTATGTTCTTTAAAAAATGAAAAACACACAAAAAAGAAAAAAGGTTTAAAAAATGCAATTTTTTTTAAATAGTAAAAAAATTATGGTTCTTATGGAACCACATCTATTGGTTAAAAAAAGAAACATTTCCTGAATGATTGCATGAGAGCAAGGGCACTGTGTGGGTGATTGTAGAACTGCAAAGGTACTGCATGTGTGATTGCATCAGTGCATGGGTAATGCTTGGGTTATTCCATGAGTACATGGGTAGTGCTTCAGTGATTGGGACAGTGCATCGTTAGTGACAGGGTGATTGCTGGAGTGCATGGGTACTACCTTGGTAATTGAAGGAGCGAATGAGTAGTGTGCAGGTGGTTAGAGGTCTGCAAGGGCAGTGCACAGGGGATTGTAGCAGTGCATGTGTTAGTGCCTGGGCCATTGCATGAGTACATGGGTACTGACTGAATGATTAGATTACTGCAAGGAGAGTGCGTGGTGAATTTGCAAGTGCTTGAGTATTGGCGGAGTGATTGGATAAGTACATTGTACTGGCTGGGTGATTGGAAGAGTGCATGGGGAGTGAGAGGGTGATTGCTGGACAGCATGGGTACTACTTGGGGAATTGAAGAAGAGAATGAGTTGTGTGTAGTTGGTTAGAGGACTGCATGGGTAATGTACAGAGGATTGTAGCAGTGCATGTGTTAGTGCCTGGGTCATTACATAAATACATGGGTACTGACTGAATAATTAGAGTACTGCAAGGAGAGTGCATGGTGAATTTATAAGTGCTTGGGAATTGGCGGAGTGATTGGATGAGTACATAGTACTGGCTATACCAAAAACAAGAGAAGAAAATACCTTAAGCCAACACTCCACTAAATGTGCATTAAACATTCAAATTCACAGAGATGTCTATGATCATTCAAGTGTGGAAGTATGGATGAATGTAGGGTCAGTGATTTCCTCTTACGCCCATGTTGCTCATGTTGTGGGACTTGAGTCACAGGGTGCAACATTATTGATTGCGCTCCGGGTGGCGCCGACGCACAACAGAGACACACCTATTACTTACTTCATTGTCCAGCCCAGGAGAGAACCACGCCCAGAGCCCAGGGGTCATTGTTCACACCACTACGCTGGACTGGCATACGCCAGGCTAGCCCAATCCACTTACGCTTAAGGGGGGACAACACTACATGTCCCAGGTCTTCCCTGTAGTGCTCTCCGGATCACAGGTCTAGTTGTCAACATGCCACAGCCACTCCCTCAGGGCTGGTTTACACCCACAGCACACCCATCCAGCACAGGCGTCACAGGACATGTGACCCTGCCAATAAAAAGGGTGGGGTGCACGTGCTCGACGCCATTTCCACTCTCTATCTGGGTGTGTCTGTGTGGTTATTATTTATGCATGAGGGCCTAGGGACCTACCACATCACATTCCACACTGCCGGTGGTGACATGATGGCATCCGCACCACGATATTTAATCATAAAGGGCCCATGACTTGAGGTGCACAGAGATGATGGCAGCCGATGCACTTTGGCCGACACAGGCCTCCCGCAACGTTGCCATGACTTGAGGTACACAGAGTCGGTGGCAGCTGAGGCACTTTAGCCGACACGGGCCTCCCACCACGTGGCGATGACTTGAGGTGCACAGAGTTAGTGCCACCAGAGCTGAACGGGTGTGCAGCCTTTGAAGATGCGTAGGCCTTTATACGCCATCCTGGCAATCAAGAAACGATTTGAATTGTGAGCTTAGCTGGACCGCGTGTACACCAAAGGCAGCAGGCGGTACAAACAAGACTTCTCTGCGTGGTGCAGCAGGATGCGCTGGGGACGTATGCCACAGGATTCAGCGACTGCTGAGGAGGTTGCTCCGGCCCGTGGTGGGCCCTCTTGAAGACACACCGGTGGCGGCAGGTGAGCATTGAGGTCTGGGCGCACAGGGTCAGGCAGTCATTGCTGGGCTGCGAACCGGTCTGGAGACTAGGGCTGGGGTGCTTGCGGAAAATTTAGGAATCATGCACAATGCTTCGGAATTTTGTGACAACATTAGTGTACAGGCCCCAGTGGTCCAGTTTTGCCTTCACATTGTTAGAATGCGTGTGGTTTCTGTTGCGGTGATCGTGTGCAGTGTCGGCATGGAGCACACGTAGTACAGATGTGCAATCAATTGCCCCCAACACGTTTGGGATGCCTGCTATGGTTTGGTTACCTTGCTTGGTCTCCAATTGTTCCTGCGCAGTGTGGGTGAAGTGAAGCTGTAGGTGTATCAAGCTGAAACGAACCGTGATGCTTACAGGTATGATAAATCCTGCATAATGAGACCGTAACAAAGGTTTGTGTGGTCCTAACCTGCCTTTTCTTTCCTACGAAGGTTACGACCACACAAACTTCTGTTACGCTCTTTTTGTGCAGGATTGATCATACCTGTAAGCATTCTGGTTTGTCCAAGTGCAATACATTGGACCAGATTATGTTTGTGACCATACTAATGCTTGACCATTGTCACCATTTATCCAACAGGTTTCTGAATCCGGACTATCAGAATATTGAATTATATTGGGACTTCCAGGAGGATCTGCAGTTATTTGGATCCACAAGTTGCCCTGATGATGTTCCCCGTTGGGAATGTCACTTGTTGTTTGATGTTTTTGTGTTGTTAATTTATGTTTTTGTAATAAAGTACTGTTTTCAACTACTGTTGACTACTGGACTTCATGACGTGGCGCACACCCATTTCAGAAACCATATTCTTGGATCTGGAGAACAGAAGCGCAAGGCAACGGCTGGGGTTGGGGTTGGTTGCGTAGGAAGAGTACGAATTGGGATGAGCATGTGGTGCGGATACAGAGGCCCGCATTCCTTTTGTGGACATGCATCCAAAACATGTGTGAGGAAGTTTAATAGACCTGGCTGTGAGACTCCTCCAACTCTGGCAGTTGTTGGTTCGAAGGTACCAGAGGCCAACAGGTGCAGCACAGCCAGCAGCTTTGTCTGCAGAGGGATGTTGGTTGTCCGCTGTGTTGATACCTGCCTGTGTGCAATGTGGCCGTGTGCACCAACTTGAGAATGGGGCGATGATTCTTTTGCCACTTTGCTGCTCTAAACTGCTCATAACTTGGCGATAAGTCCCCACTGTTGGTTTATAGGGTGGCTGTATAACGAGCCCTTGTGTTCATTAGGAGTTTGTTGTAGCTACATGCAAATCACAAGAAAAGATTTGTAAAAAAGGTGAAAAACATGAAAAGTGGGCAGGGTACAAACACCCTGATCCCCTATGCCTGCTCAGTGGATCCCAAAAGGACCCCCAGGGCCCACAAATATATTGTTTTCTTAAAAAGCGAATCTGGTCAAAAAATAAAACAACCCGATGGGGTGTATTCTCAAGGACTTATCGCAGAGTTATCTGCACTTTAGCACAGCCAAAGTAGCGAAAGAATTATTGTGCAAACCTGGTGCAAACTGCCAATATAGCCAGTTTTCCAGCAATAGCTTCTGTAAAAAACGTCGCCACGGTTGAGAGCGACAACTAACACTAATGATATGTAGAGTAGCCGTTTCCATGCAAAAAAAACGAAAACACCACTTCCCGATATTTTCAACGACCAGCCAAATCTACGATGTGATCCAAAAACAGGCGATAAGACGCGTTAGCAGTAGTAATTTAACACCTGCCTTTTACTGGTGTAAAGCAAGACGACTATCTACAGTATGAAAGGGAGCCAAGCCCAGACCCACATCTGAAGACCAACATATGTTATGGAGCTACTGATCATGAAACTCGGACACCCAAGAGGGCCACAACACCCACCGCCACCAGCCCCAAGACCCCCCGACTACCACAGAGGCAGCACAGAACAAGACAGAGGACGTTCCAAAAACAGCATGGCCCCTCAGCCACAAAATAGCTGAATGCTGGGAGAGGTGGGAACCAAGTAAGTGTGAGGGAGGCAAGTCACCCATGAAGAAGAATGCACACAATGCCAAGTGTGGTGGTGATGTGCAGGACAGACCTCACTATGCAGAGCACAGACCTCTCCATGTGGACATATACTGCTGGTGCTTGTAGTGTTGTTGACAGTGGGCACAACCATGTTACCTCAGGCAGTGGGGAAGATCTCGGTCATGTAGCTGTGTCGCCCCCCCCGTAAGCGTAAGCGGAGTGGGCTGGTCCGACATACACCACTCCAGCATAGGCGTGTGAATAAATAGGTTCACTTACGGGAAGGCCAAGGCGTCTGCCAGGGTGGTGGCACTCACCCTGCCATGAGGCCGCCACCATGACCGCCAGCCTCCTCGATGCTGGCCCCCTGCGAACCCAGTGGCACAGCACCACGCAGTTATGTCGGTGCTAACTACTGCCTTCGATCTACACTGCGGACAGATCACAATTCAGATTGAGTCGCGATTGCAGATGACGCAGTCCAGTAGGCAACAGACATTGCTCCCAGTGCGGCCTGCCCGGACCAAGCATCATTGCTGGCTGCACACACGCTGAGTGCTTCAGGTGCCACTAACTGTGCAGCTCAAGTCAATGCCACGTGGCTGTGGGCCCTTGCTTACCACTTCCTCCGTGCAGGCAGCAGGGCTCACAATTCACATCGAGTCTTGATTGCAGATGACGCAGTCCAGTAGGCAACAGACATTGCTACCAGTTGGGTCTGCCCGGACCACGCATCATCCCTGGCTGTGCACACGCTGAGTGCTTCAGGTGCCACTAACTCAGTGCACCACAAATCACCGCCACGTGGCCTTATTGAGGCAGAATTTATTAGGCAAAAGACATTGCTCCCAGTGTGGCCTGCCTGGACCACGCATCATTGCTGGCTGCGCACACGCTGAGTGCTTCAGGTGCCACTAACTCAGTGCACCACAAGTCACCTCCATGTAGCCTTATTGAGGCAGAATTCATTAGGCAAAAGACATTTCTCCCAGTGCGGCCCGCCCGGACCACGCATCATTGCCGGCTGCGCACACGCTGAGTGCTTCAGGTGCCACTAACTCTGTGCAGCTCAAGTCCACACCACGTGGCTGTGGACCCTTGCTGACCGCTGCCTCCGGCGTACACTGTGGACAGCAGGGCTCACAATTCAGATCGAGTCGCGATTGCAGATGACGCAGTCCAGTAGGCAACAGGCATTGCTACCAGTATGGCCCGCCCGGACCATGAATCATCGCTGGCTGCACACACGCTGAGTGCCTCAGGTGCCACTAACTCAGTGCACCAGAAGTCACCGCCACGTGGCCTTATTGAGGCAGAATTCATTAGGCAAAAGACCTTGCTCCCAGTGCAGCCCGCCAGAACCACACATCATCGCTGTCTGCGCACACGCTGAGTGCTTCAGGTGCCGCTAACTCAGTGCACCACAAGTCACCGTCACGTGGCCTTATTGAGGCAGAATTCATTAGGCAAAAGACATTGCTACCAGTGTGGCCCACCCGGACCACGCATCATTGCTGGCTGCGCACACGTTGAGTGCTTCAGGTGCCACTAACTCAGTGCACCACAAGTCACCTCCATGTAGCCTTATTGAGGCAGAATTCATTAGGCAAAAGACATTTCTCCCAGTGCGGCCCGCCCGGACCACGCATCATTGCTGGCTGCGCACACGCTGAGTGCTTCAGGTGCCACTAACTCTGTGCAGCTCAAGTCCACACCACGTGGCTGTGGGCCCTTGCTGACCGCTGCCTCCGGCATACACTGCGGACAGCAGGGCTCACAATTCAGATCGAGTCGCGATTGCAGATGATGCAGTCCAGTAGGCAACAGACATTGCTACCAGTGTGGCCCGCCCGGACCATGCATCATCTCTGGCTGCGCACACACTGAGTGCTTCAGGTGACACTAACTCTGTGCAGCTCAAGTCAACACCACGTGGCTGTGTGTCCTTGCTGAACACTGCCTCCGGCCTACACTGCGGTCAGCAGGGCTTACAATTTAAGATTATTGCTGATGCAAATTGTGTATGAGAGTATAATCGGTTAAGAAGACTGTATGCTCCCAATCTGTGCAGCTCAAGTCAACACCACGTGCTGTGGGCCCTTGCTGGCCGCTGCCTCCGGCCTACACTGCGGACAGCAGGGCTCACAATTCAGATCGAGCCGCGATTGCAGATGACGCAGTCTAGTAGGCAACAGACATTGCTACCAGTGTGGCCAGCCAAGACCACGCATCTTTACTGGCTGCGCACTCGCTGAGTGCTTCAGGTACCGCTGCCTCCAGCCTACACTGCAGCCAGCAGGGTTCACAATTCAAATTCAGTCTTGATTTATTAATTTCAGAGTCCAGTAGGCAACAGACATTGCATCCAGTGCGGCCCACCCGGACGATGCATCATCGCTGGCTGCGCACACGCTGACTGCTTCAAGTGTCACTAACTCTGTACAGCTCAACTCAACACCACATGGATGGGGGCCCTTGCTGACCGCTGCCTCCGGCCTACACTTTGGTCAGCAGGTCTCACAATTATCCAAACCAATCCTGACCTGCAATAACACGCCATCATCGCTGGCTGCGCACACGCTGAGCTCTTCAGGGGCTACTAACTGTGCATCACAACTCATGGACCCTTTATGATTGACTTTCGTGCTGTAGACACCGGACGCAACAATGTCACCTCAGGCAGCAGAAATATCCTGAAGGGACATCAACATTTTCTTAACATGAGCTCGCTCATCTCTTGTGCCCCAACCTCTGTGCACCACAAGTCATGGACCCTTTATGATAGAATCTTTTGTGTGTGATTTCAGATCTGGAGCCCCCACCTTAGTGCAACAGAAGTCATGGACCCTTTATGATTCAATCTCTGTGTGTAATCTGATGATCAGTGTTGTAGTTGTTGCCAGCACCAACCATTCCCTGAGGGCTGACTTACACTCACCCCACACGCATCCAGCACAGGCGTCACTGGACATGTGACCCTGGTAATAAAAAGGGGGCAGGCACAGTTCCACTATCTATCTAACTGTGTCCGTGTGTTCATTATGTATGCACGATGGCCCCGGGCCCTACCACATTACATTGTGCTGTGGACCTCGGTTATGTAGCTTTGTCGCCCCCCCGCCGTAAGCGTAAGCAGAGTGGGCAGAGCCGACGTTCACCAGTACAGCATAGGGATGTGCAGAATTTGCCCAGGGCTCTGGCCGTGGTTCAGTTCTGGACTCGATAAGAAAGTAACAAATGCGTGTGTCGGTGTTTTAGTGTTGACGCCACCTGCACACAATCGACAATGTTGCAATGTTGCAATGTAGCATGCACCTGGAGGGCGGGCTCGCACGAACGGGGAAGGAAGGAGCACAAGACCGCTTGGGGTACATACATGCCAAATGTTGTGTGTATCTGAATTGCCGCAACATGAGCGACATGCCTAGCTCAACTCACAGTGCGACTTCACCAGGCATGAACTCTACATCTGTGTTCGCCCTATCCTTACCATAGGCCTACACTCACGTGGCCACCCACCTTCAATGGCCAACATCAGTGTGTCGTTGTCAGGCTTGTGCACATGCGCATAAAAGCATGACAATGATGTGCTGTAGGAGTGCAAGTGATACAACCATGCAGCGCACACAAGTGAATAGGCTCGGAGGGAGGGAGGAGCGCTGTAAGGCAACGTAACACACACTGATGCCGCACATTTGCCACATGCAAGACATGACACACATGAATCCCAAAGTCGCACACATCCTACCCCACCCCCAACAAGGCACATCTCACTGCCTGAATGCAAGCAGATGACAAACTAACATTAGGGTTGAAAGCTCCTTTGTCTGAACTATCAGGCGGAAGCACATCTATTGGTTACACATAATAACCCTTAGTAACTGACTTCTACCGCCATTCTGCTTAATGCCAGTTTCCTTATTAACAGTTCATGGAACATTCAACTAAACTGACAGGTCACAAGTTCACCATATTTTTAAGTTCACCACACAATGTTGCAAATGCAAACAGCAGGTGTGGTTGACTTTGCAAAATATGACCTTATCCTTTCTACTGCACCTTTTAAACATGTTTTACTAACCAATAAGGAACCTGTTCTTTAAAGAAAGTAAAATACACCCTATTTTTGAATGTGCAAAGTTCTTAAACAGCCAATCAATTCTCTACTTTCTTAAAAACAGCATCTTGTCCACCATTTCAGATACCTCTCATTCAACCAACTGACTACTTCAGCTACAGACATCTTTACATTACTTCCAGTCATCCCTTCAAGATGCTTTCAGTGTGGATTGTTGGGCACAGCTATGTTTTCTGGTGCAAAAGGTATGCTGACCGCAGAGGTACTGACAAAGACCTAACTTAAATGAATTGGACAGAGAGGATTAAAGTGGCATCAATTATTGCCTTTGGTTAAAACCTTTTTGCATCTCCAACCCCCTGACCTCATGATTGTACACTGTGGTGGCAATGACCTAGGCACATTGACTGGGGTAGGTCTGGAACTGCTAATGAAGGACACATTTTTGATGTTGCTTTTCCCCCAAACTATCTTTGTATATTCTAACATATGCCAAAGAAAGAAATGAAACTGGTCCAATCAATTTTGTCCTCAGATTGAGAAAGCTAGAGAAATGTTAATAAAGCTGTTTCTGCTTACCTCAGACACCATAGCATGGGCTTCGTCTATAACAACAATCTACGCTTCCATATGAATGGCATCTACAGAAGCGATGGAGTACACTTCACTGGCAACCGAGTGTTTCTCAACAACCTGAAGCTCTGAATCCACACTTACATGTAGCTATAACAATCTCCCAATGAAAACAAGGGCTCTTTTTAGAGCCACCCAATAACCCAACATATAACCAAGCTTTTAAAAAAAAAAAACGTAATTATTTTTGACATGCAGCTCAACTTGCCCAAAAGCAATCCTGCTTTGCTTCATTGAAGCAAGAGCAGTTTCTCTGCTCTCTTGTTTCAGCGAAGCAAAGCAGAATTTGGTATGACAGGGCAGGAGCCGTGTTCCCGCCCTGCCATAGCAAACAGCAGTGGGCACCCGGGACACTGCAGGAGCCGGCCCTGGAGGGTGGCGGTTCCCAGGGCCACTATGGGCTCCAGGAGGGGGCCGTGCAGTCCTGCTTCCAACATTTCTAAAGCCCCGTGGAGGTGGTGATCCCCGGGGCTTGGGAGGTCTGTAACGGACCCACGCATTTCAACTTTAAGTGCCCCGGGGAGGTGGTGGTCGCCGAGGCATGTGGGGAGGGACTCTTTCCCCCACTCACAATTTATTTTATTAAAACAGAGTCCCCGGGAGATAGTGGTCCCCGGGGCTGCGGGGGTGACCGCCTGCCAAACCACAGTATATTATAAAAGCCCCGGGGCGATGGTGGTCCCCGAGTCAGTGTGTGGAGTTTGGGACCCCCCCACACATTTTTTTGTTTCAGCCCTGGGAAGGTGATGGTCCCCGGGTCTGCGGGCGGCTCCCGCTGGCCCCCGCAAATTATTTGCTGAGTGCCCCAGGGACCTGGCCCACCCGGGGACTTGTCTTTTTTATTTTTACGGCAGGACCAGATAAAAAAATAAATAGGGGGGCCCTGGGAGTCCTTGTGGAACCTCCTGAGCAGGCCTAGGGCATCAGGGTGTTCCTACCATATTCTAGTTTTTCATCCTTTTTTCCACAGTTATCTTCTGACTCGGTAACCGAGTCACAAAATGGCTGCCAGCACTTCCTGGTTTGGAGTGTTGGCAGCCAATCAGAGTGTAGCTCGTGCCCGGGAGGGTGCGCAAACCCTCCTCGGTGCTCAGATATCGAAACTTTCTTTTTCTAATTTCTCAACAACTGCCAAACGGATTTACACCATTTAACAAAAAGGGCTCTTTCTGAAGCAAGGGCTACCTTGTTGCCAAATTTGGTGTAATTCCGTTCAGCAGTTTGGGCTGTAGCTGCGTCTAAAGTTTCCTATGGAGGACAGATATCAAACCCATTCTTTTTCTAATTTCTCAGGAACTACTGAACGGATTTACACCATTTAAAAAATGGCTCTTTCTGAACCAAGACCTACCTTCTTGCCAAATTTGGTGTAATTCCATTCAGCAGTTCGGGCTGTAGCTTTGTCTAAAGTTTCCTATGGAAATTAACACAGGGAAAACACGTTTTGGATCCCCCTTGTTCCTCAGCCCCCGCTTGACGAATCCCCCCGAAACTTTCAAGACAGAAGCTAACTGGAGCTGGCCAATTTTTTGAGAATTTTGCGAAGATTCATCGACCAGCGCCAAAGTTATAGGAAAAAGAAAAAAATGCTTTTTCTATGAAAACTAGGTCCTAACTATAAATATGTGTATTGAAATTCCCCCGTTATAGTTAGTGCAGGCAACTATAACTCACGCGACCGCAATCCTCTGCTGATGACGTCAGATATTACATCACTGTATTTAGACACTTATTTACCCATGTCTTCTTCCATTAATTTTTAGCTATACATATATTACAAATATTTTTTTTTCAGAAAGACACATATGTCATCAGTGATGTAATATCTGACGTCATCAGCAGAGGATTGCGGTCGCGTGAGTTATAGTTGCCTGCACTAACTATAACGGGGGAATTTCAATGGTTTTTCACGAGTGAAATGTCCAGCTAACTATAACATGTGTGAAACCTATGGTTTTTTAAGTGAATTTGCAAGGTTTTTTAAATGCTAATTCCTAACTATAACGTGTGTGAAACCTATGGTTTTTTCAGTGAATTTGTATGGTTTTTTTAAATGCTAAGTTATGTATTTTTTTTTTTTTAAGGTTTTTCACCGTGCACGCACCGTGCGCGCGCTGGGGGCGCACGGTGCGCTTCGTGCACCGAGCGCCCACGTGACGCAATTCGCTGAATTTTTCCGTTTATACCGTACGCGCACGCTACACGTACTCCGCGATTTTTCGTAAAAAAATTAAAATACATTTTGGCCCTTAGGGGTCCTTCTGGGACCCCCTGACAAAGGCTAGGGGGTCAGGAACTGTCCACCCTGCCCCCTTTTCACGTTCTCCACCTTTGTTTTTTATCCCCTCACACTGCGAGAGACAAAATGGCGGCCGACACTTCCTGGTTTCGACCAATTCGAATGTTTACTAAGACCTAACAACCAATCAGAATCACGCTCGCGCACGGCAGCGTGCGCGTATGGTAAGTTTTACCGTACGCACACGGAGCGCGCCTATAGATATATATATGCTTTTAAATGCTATTTTCTCAGGAAATACCGAACAGATTTACACCCATCCCTGACCTGAGGACTACCTCTCTGCCAAATTTCAAGAAATTCTGTTCAGCCGTTCGGGCTGTAGCTTGGACTAAAGGTCCTATGGAAAAATGCTTGGGGACAACGTGTTTTGGGACCCCCCCTTTTTCTCAGCCCCTGCTTGACGAATCCCCTCAAGACTTTCAGGGAAGGAGCGGAGCGGAGCGCCCCACCTATTTTGAAAATTTCGCGAGGATTCGTCAATCGGCGCCAAAGTTATTCCAAATAGAATGTTGCGGATTTCCTATGGAAACACGGTCCTAACTATAACTATCTACTGGCGACCGCCAGTAGATAATATATATATATATATATCATTATGTTCAATTATAGGTAGATCACTACATCAACAACATAGAAGGTGATGAGTATATGCTCTTGGTTTATTTCCCTATAATAAAAACACATCTGTCACAATGTGTAAATCTGATTATTGCAATTGTATCTATAAGTATTTCACTGCTAAAATACTGGGGGACAAATATGTAAAAAAGCCAATAAAAAATTGGATTTAGCACCCATAATCTCTGAGTAAAATGTAGGAGTTCTGCAGTGTTCCCACAGATCTCTGATAGGTCTGGTAACTGCTGTCACTGGCCCATCCTATTCAAGAAGCCCCTCATAATGAGCGTCTTTGTAGTAAATTAAATTTCCCCTCAGAAATGGCGCATAGCAACAAATACATAAATCTCCACTTAGAGCTACCGTGGTCAGGAACCCCACAACTGGAGGCTCCACGTCGTCAAAAATAAACCCTCATTATTGAGTCTGACACCACCTCAGCGCCCCTAATTGCATCGATCTAACATATACACAATATTTACAGAAAAGGATCCAACCAAACCATCCTTGAATTAATTATCAACAGACATGATTCTAGCATTTCTAACTTAGCTAAAATCTTCGATAAGTGAGGTCTGGACATACATTCCATGAGCGCTCCTGTCCATATAGCATCGTAGAGAACGACTGTTCACTATAATTACCTTCAACAGAATCTTCATATGTTCCAACTGTGGCCTTCTTCCTGACGAAGGCACCTGTGTGTGCCGAAACGCGTGTAGAACACCACCAGTCATTTGATTTAGTGCCACTGTGTTCCATTGGAATTTCTCCCCAATATATTGTGCCTATCAATTTTATGGGTTACAACAAACAAATGATGGACGGAATGCTGACAATGCATACATTCTCCCCCAGTCAAGAGATCTGGGTTAAATCCATCGTTCTTTTGCCCACTACACCACCCCAGTTCAGACATGGCCATATGCAAATCAGTCTTGACCCTGTGCCTCATGGGAATAGTCCAACCCGAACTGCCAAGCCATGTCTTCCCTGGACCGGAATCAAGCATCCTAGGACCGGTTTCTGGCTATCAGCCGTCATCAGCCAGGATAGCTTGACTCAAGTGGCGTAGTAAGCACGGATCCCACGTCTGGGAATACCCATCCCACTTAGGGCGAAAAGCGTTACAACAAACAAATGCTGGATGGAATGCTGACAATGCATACATTCTCCCCCAGTCAAGAGATCTGGGTTAAATCCATCGTTCTTTTGCCCACTACACCACCCCAGTTCAGACATGGCCATATGCAAATCAGTCTTGACCCTGTGCCTCATGGGAACAGTCCAGCCCGAACTGCCAAGCCATGTCTTCCCTGGACCGGAATCAAGCATCCTAGGACCGGTTTCTGGCTATCAGCCGTCATCAGCCAGGATAGCTTGACTCCAGTGGCGTAGTGAGCACGGGTCCCACGTCTGGGAATACCCATCCCACTTAGGGCGAAAAGCGTTACAACAAACAAATGATGGACGGAATGCTGACAATGCATACGTTCTCCCCCAGTCAAGAGATCTGGGTTAAATCCATCGTTCTTTTGCCCACTACACCACCCCAGTTCAGACATGGCCATATGCAAATCAGTCTTGACCCTGTGCCTCATGGGAACAGTCCAGCCCGAACTGCCAAGCCATGTCTTCCCTGGACCGGAATCAAGCATCCTAGGACCGGTTTCTGGCTATCAGCCGTCATTAGCCAGGATAGCTTGACTCCAGTGGCGTAGTGAGCACGGGTCCCACGTCTGGGAATACCCATCCCACTTAGGGCGAAAAGCGTTACAATTTTATGGAACATGTTTCTATTTCAACAATGCTTTTAAACTGTTTTGAGTATGTATGGAAGTGTGATTGACAGACACAAAAGTGAGTGTATGCTCACTACCTTTCGTTTTTGGACACTGCGGAGCTGGTCTCTTCCCTGCCTGAGTTGCCCGAGTGAAGGGGACGCTGCATTGCACTTTGAGAGGCCGTTACAGAGGCTTTCATCACCGGGACTGCGAGGACCAGGGTGCCTGCCGGTTAGTTCACCTAGCACACCTGTTTCCTCTTTCCAGCCCCGCCTCTATTCTGACCTCTCACCCACTATAAGAGTCCCGCCCACACGCACCAGCGGGACGCGCCCGGGGCGAAGACCGGGCAAAGAGCGGGCCGTTTGAGGCCGTTCGAGCAAGGGCGTTCCAGGGCCTGGGCCTTTCTGGGCTGTTTGCAGTCTTTCCTATATTTGTCGTTCTCCGCGACATTATGACTACTAGAGAAACAAGGAGCAAGAGTGCTTTGGCGACTGGGAGGCCATTAGGCACATTGGATACGTACTTTGCCAAAGCTGGAGCCCTTCTTGTTGATGAGATCTCCATTCTTGAAAGACGCATCTCCCAAGAAATTGATTGGGTGAGGAGATCTTCTCTGGGACCCCTCGCACACGCCATTACTCCCGTTAAGTCACCAAATCGTACATTATTACCCGCAGGGGGGGTAAATGGTTTGTCTGTTTCAGCTTCTTCTGATATTAATTGCTCTGTCACCTCCTCTATTGATCGGGACATTTCTGATAACGTAGAGCTTAGCATATTACCTCTTCCATCCTGCAAGGCTCCTATTTATCAAACCACTGTTCAGGTAGCTGCTTCTAACTTGAATACAAGTTCTAATAAGGAATTGATGCAGCAACTTCAGGGGGAGAAAGAGGGAGCTATTCCCAAAGTGAAAAAAAGGGCCTATACGACAAGGGGGGAAAAACGTAAAGCAGCTAAACCAAATTCCAGGTCCAGGGGAACTAAACAGGATCTAGCTAACAAAGGGCTAGCCCCATCACGCAAAACCGGAGTCTTGATTCCTCAAACTCTGCGGGAAAAATCGCCCAGCCAACAAAGTCCCGCAGGGGTGCATGATCCTATTTTTTCTGATTTTCGCACCCTACTGAGGGAACTGCTCACTCCCCTGGAAGATCGCTTGGCTAATATAGAAACTTGTCTAATTGACCTGCGCAAGGGTTTATTAGGTCTAGCTGCAGGCCAAAAAGTAGGTATACATGGAGTAGCTGGGGATTCTGCCGGGTCATCGAATTTATTTACAAATCCTATTATTTTGTCTTCTGCACCCCCTATAGCTGCTCCACCAGTAAATGCTCCCCCAGTCCCCCAGTCCCCAGTCCCCTTGTCAAAATCTGCTCCCTTGATAACCTGTAGTCAACCACCTCCGATTCGATCCTCTAGTGGGCAGAACTTATTTGGCCCGGCCCCTAGATCTGGCCAGGAGAAATCATTATATGATGCAACAAACTCTTTAACCAGGCAATGCAGCCGCCATGAGGCGGCAGCATATTCTGTTCTTTTGAAGGGAGTCCCTATGCTTCATGGAAATGTGGTGGAACCTCATGATTCCCTACATAATAAGGTCATCAGTTGGTTAAATATCCATAGGCCACTACCTCCTAATTGCAATGGAGAAATTCTCATGGTAAGAAGGGTCCCATGGATCGGTCATACCGATAAGAAATGCGCTGGGGACTGTATAATTGTAAATTTTAGGAATTGCAACATCGTGCCGTATATTTGTAACTGGACCGGGAATATAGAATTCACATCTATTGAAGCGGTCCACCTGTCATATTTTTATCCTAATATTTGTAATCCAACTCTGAATAATGATAATGGTTGGACCCGGGTTGGATCTGCTGTTGATGGCTTTAGAGTCAGGCCTACTTTTAATGCTCCCACTTCTAATTTTGGTAATCTTTTACACCCCAATAGATACAGCTGTCTCGATCAGGTAGACTGACTTTATAAGGGACAGGGGTACGGGAGAGGTGAAATAGACACCGCCATCCAAGATCAGGGTGCCTATTGTGGGGAGAACTTGACACCTTTTAACTCTAATGGTCTAGAAATTAATCTACCTAAGAGTGTACCACGCCCTACTAGTATTAACATTACACCGATAGCCCCACCAGCCTTCAAAGCAGTCCCTATCGCTCAAGGGCTTCTGGAATTATCTCTGCCTATGCCACCGGCTCCAATGATGGATGTCGCACCAGCGAAATCCGGCGGACATGGCTTAGAACTGACTGATGATTCCTTAAAGGTTCTTTCTTGGAATGTCGCTGGCATTGCCAATAAACTTGACATGAGCGACTGGGACTCCCTAATAGGTAATAGTGATATCTGTCTCTTCCAAGAGACCTGGGCGAGGGAACCATTGTGTAGAGCGGGTTACGCAGTGTTTGAAATAAATGCGATCTGGTCTGGTAGAGGGAGGCCTTCTGGAGGTTTGGCGATCTGGGTAGCTAGTCACATTGGGTGCACTGCGGAGAGTCTACCGACCCTCTCGCAGGACATTCAGTGTGTTCTGCTCAGGTGGCCTAATGTTCCAAACCTAGCAATTATTAACGTGTATTTCCGCCCTACTAGTCTGGCTATGGAATCCCCCACACTAGACGATCTTATGTGTTTTTTGGCTAGCCTCCCTAAGGATTTTAAGATAGTGCTGGGGGGTGACCTTAACTGCCACTTCGAGCCCCTGGAAGGTCTTAAGGAAGGAGCCCTTACAGCGGAAGATGACTTTTGGGGTGTCCCCCCCTGTCAATCTCCCTATGTTAAAATATGGTCCCCTCTAGTAGTACAAATCTTGTCTTTAACATTAAATTTTTCTTTAAGGGCGTGTAATGGCCGTACCTCTTCCGATACTCCCTCTGCATGCACTTTTAACAGGATGAACCATGAATCCAGGCTAGATTATATTTTTGTAGATATTGGCCTTTGGTCCAAGGTCCTGGACTTCAGAATAATAGCAAGAACGGACAGCGACCATAATGCACTTGTAATGTACATGGCGCATACTAATGGTGCTGTCCGACCACTCTTCGCTGATTCCACTCAAAATCCTGGGAATCTGTTTATCAGCTCCAATAGACGCAGGGTTAAATGGGGGAAATTGGTGAGCTCAGAGGAGTCTCTAAGTAAAATTTATCAGCTAGCACTCCCCAAGCTAGAAGAATTGGACACTCTAATTACGCAGCCAAGAAACTTAGAATTCAATGCGAAATTAGCCCTGATCCATGAAGAATTAGTGGCTCTTTTAGGTGAAGTTTTCTATCCAGTGTTCCCCCTAAGGAACAAAAAAACTCGAACCACAACCTGGTAAAATTCATCTTGCAAAAAGATCAAGTCCGAACTAATAAACTGTGTCAAAAAAGGTTCGGATAAGTGCAAAGTTGTCGAGCTTAGAAGGAATTATAAGAAAGCCATGGCAGAGGCGCGAGCAGTCTGGGACTGGAATAAATGGCAGGACCTCACTTCAGCACTTGAAGCGAAGGACCTGAGAAAATTCTGGTCCTTGGTTAACACTGGCACGGCAGACCCCAAAGCTGCAACAGAGCCAAACATAGCAGCATCTGTTTGGGAGGCCCATTTTGGCCAACTCTATCAAGAACCACTTCAAAATGCTGATGTTGGGGATGTGGTTTTTACTCCTGCCCATGTTCCAGCACTAGGCTTGGAATTCACTCTTTCAGAGGTGGTTAGTGGTATTGAGGTATTGGCGAGGGGGAAGGCCCCTGGTCTCGATAGATTGCCTGGCGATCTTTTTCGACTACACCCAGAGATCTGGGGCCCTTATCTCCTCACCCTCTTTAATTCCATTCTGGGTGGGATGGAGATTCCTAGTACTTGGCTGGGGGTTGAGATAGTGCCTATCTTCAAAAAGGGCTCCCCTCTCCTCCCAGCCAACTATAGGCCGATAAGCCTCATAGATGTCCCCCAAAAAATCTACTCTCGCCTCCTCCTGAACCATCTCAAAGAGTGGATGGAGGAAAACAAAATCCTCAGCCCCCTCCAAGCTGGCTTCGGGAAAAACACGTCCACCATGGACCAGATCTTCCGTCTCGTTCTCCTTTATTGGAAAACTGTGAGTATCGAGTGGGGAAGGCTGTACATGGTGTTCGTGGACCTGAGGAGACGCTAATGGGGCTGGGTGTCCCTCCCCACTTTCTAAATGCCATCATTAGGCTCCATGAAAACAACTTTGCACAGGTCAGGTATGGGAGGATGGGTGCGCTGACATCTAAATTTCCGGTCCTTAGAGGGGTCAGACAGGGTTGTGTCCTTGCACCAACCCTGTTTTGTCTCTATGTTAATAATGTCATAGCACATCTTGACACTGTTCCCGATAATGACGCCCCATCTTTGGCTGGCAGGAGGGTACCCGCCATCATGTTTGCGGATGATACCCTCCTGCTATCCAAATCTCCGATGGGGATCCAACGGATTTTAGATGGTTTTGGTCTTTTCTGTAGGCAATATGGCCTAGAAATTAACACAGGGAAGACCAAGTTCATGATATTTAATCCATCTGCCAAAATTAGACCCAACCCATCCCTGAGCTCAGAAACACTGGAGAGGGTAAAAACCTTTCAGTATTTAGGGGTAACACTACATGAGAATTTATCATGGGAACCCCACGTTGTAAGCAGCCGCATAAAGCTTTCTCAACTGTCGGGGGGAATTTTGAAGGTGGCAAATTCCTCTACTTATAAACCTATTAGTCCGGCAGTCGAAATCTACAAAACTCAAGCCAAAGCAGCTGCATCATATGGAGGAGAACTCTGGGGTTATAAAGCGGGTACAGGAATTACTAATGTAGAAAATAATTTTCTAAGGCGACTCCTGGCCCTCCCCCGAGGCACACCCCTCCTTCCGCTAAGATTAGATATGGGCTTACCTTCTATAAGAGATGGCCTGGAACTAATGCCCCTAAGATTCTGGCACAGGCTTTGGTCCACTGCTGAGCTTGTACACTATAGACAAGAGCTCGTACATGTTATCAATATGAACCACCGCGATAAAATCCCGTGGTTAGCCTCTGTAAAGAAAGAACTTTACCGGTTGGGACTCCCTGATCTATGGGAGTCTCCCGAACAAGGCTGTCACAGGGTTTCACGCAAACGCCTTGTGGGTATATATAGGGAGAAATGTTTTGCTTCCTTGGTCTCTGTACCCAATAAAGGTACCTTAACTGATCGTTTCTTGAATTTCAAGGATACATATCAGTTTGAAGGTTTTATGGACATTATTTTCCCTATTTTATCTAGAAAACTGTTCATACAATGGAGGCTAGGGACTCTCCCTATCAAAACTTTTACCCATAATTGGTCGAATAAGAATGATAAAATCTGTCCAGGCTGTTGCATTCGCGATGTGGAAGAAATTCATATCCTGTTTTTTTGCTCAGCCTACAATAGACCAAGAAAATATTGGCTAGTTCCATTATGCAGACATTTGGGTTTAAGGAGTCATCTGAACTCGTTTAGAATACTGAAAACGAGCACTGCTCCCTATATAGTTTTTGCAGTTGCCAAATTTCTAACGGCTATGTGGCACATAAGGTCTAAACTACTTAATGATTGCTCTGCCTAATGAATCCTAATGAATTCTAATAGTTCTCTGCGTTTGTAATTTTTTGTATATTGGTTTTATGGATTTAATTAACTGGTTTTACTTCAAGTGAATGTTTTACATTGATATTGTATGATTGCAACTGTTATGGCCTAATTGGCCGAAATAAAGAAAATCTGACTGACTGACTGACATAAATGCACTACAAATTGTGAGTAAATGTACAGATGTAGATTTTACACACATGTATGTTTCCCTTTGCAAAGAGACCCCATAACTTGTAGAATTATCTAGAGTGTATCTATTTTGATCTAAAACCCAATGGTTTCTATGAGGAGTACTAATGGGAGCAAATCACATGCATCAGGACCTTGCATATTCAAGTTTGGTTAAGATTGTACTATAGCAAGCCAAAGGAAATGAAAACTACATTTGAAACTGAGAGTTTTAGCTCATTGATGGTTTTGTAGATGCACTCCATAGGCATTAGCATTTACATGTAAACGAGGAAGTACCCTGAGGTCTTCTACCTTTGCTTTTCAAATATAGAAGTTTGTCAAGTCTACTTAAGCAATTGGAAAACATAACATTTGTGGTAACATGCATGACCAGAGCCAGTGGGGAAATCTGTCAAATATCCAGCTAATAATTATACTATTCAAGTAGAAAATGGTATTTAAGGGCGTTTTTAATTGCTTAATGGTGGCAAACAAGTAGTAAATGCCAAATCCATTACACCCCCTCTTCCATAGGAAACACCACCAGATAGCTCAATATGGAAGAGCAGATAAATATAGCTCTACCTCTGCTCTGCTCTCTGGTATCCATCAACGTATTTCAAAAACAGTATGTCATTGTCAGTTCACATTAGCATCTGGTCATCATTCTGAATTTTCATTCACAATAAATTAGGCACTGACAACTCAATAAAATACAATGTGACAAATAACTCTTTGAACGTTTTCAGAGGTCTCTGCTAGTTTTCCATGCCAGCAAGCAATACATAGTGTTTAGGGTGAGTATAAATATCCTCATCGAGGTAAACACCTGCATTAAATAACTTATTTTCATTCCACAGAGAACAAGAACATTTCAAGGCAAAAAGCAACACCTTCAAAATGCAGCAAGCTGAACTGAAACCGATCAGGGACTTTAAAAAAAAAAAAAAATACAACTGCTTTGTATTTATAGATTGCTAAGCCATTTTCAATGAACAACTTTTTGTATAAAATAATGTTTCATCATCTCTACTTAAAATTAGGCCTGGATGTAATTCAAATCAGGAGTCCTTTATCACACCAACATAGGTAATACAAAATGTGCCATGCCAACATCACTGGTGACTTTTGTGCTTTAAATAAATAGACAAAACATGTCATTCCCATCAAGTGGCTCAGTGTTTGGATTTCCAAGCTGCCCTAGAACTCAGACGGAGGGCTCATTAAAAAGCTTGGATTCCAGTCAGGGCTCTAGGAGGCCAGTTATATTCTCTCGATTGACCCCTTCTGTTACTCATTGTGCATGGCTGAAAAGAATAGGGACTGCTCTGGCAGGCCGAGGGTGAGGACCCTGGGGACCTGAATTTCATGTGCTGTGTTGTACAGTTCCTGGGATTGGGGCCTGCAAGTCCGGGTAGGCCTTCCCTGCTTGCCGGGGATAGGAAGCCCCAGCAGGCCTGGTGGTAAAACCCCAGCCCTGTGCTCTGTTTTTTGGCCCAGCATGTCACTTGGAGCCAGGAGCAGGGAACCAGAGGCCCAGGTAGGCCTTCCCTGCTTGCCTGGGGTAAGAAGGTCTTACCGGTCTCCAGGTCATAGCCCCCAACCCTGGCTTCCTGTCTATGGCCCACTGTGTCACATAATACCCAGGACAGGGTCCTGCAGGCCCATTAGGTCTGCCCTGCTTGTCCAGATTCAAAAGTTCTGACTGGGCCCTGGAGGACCCTGGGGCAAAAGACCAGGACCCTTTATTCTGTTCCCTAACCCACCCTGACTCACAGTGTGGTGTACAGGGACCCACAGTCCTGGGGAGGCCTACCTTGTTTTTCGGGGTTCAGAAGTCCCATTGGACCCATGAGTAGAATCCCCAGGCCATAGGCTCAGTTCGCCAGCCCGTGTCACAAAATGCATGGTAGCGGGTCGCACAGACCAGGGGAGGACTCCCTTGCTTGTCAGGATTCAAAAGCTCTGACTGGGCCCAGGATCAGAGGCCCGGTGGGCCCTGAGGTGGATGCCCCAGGCCCTGGCCTCCTGTCTCCGGCCCACCTTGCCACAAAGTACCTGGAATGTTGTCCTGCAGGCTTAGAAAGGACTTCCCTTGCTTGCCCGCTCTGGTGGACTCTGGGTTGGAAGCCTCCATCTTAAGGCTCAATGCTTCAAAGTACCCAAGATGGGGACCTGCAGGCCCTGGAAGGTCTCATCAGCTTGCCTTTGTTCAGAAGCTCTGACTGGGCCCCAGGTCAGAGTCCTTGTGGGCCGTGGGCTCCCTTCTCTAGCTTACTGTGTCACACAGTGAGCGGCACAGGATCTCGGAGGACCAGGGAGGTCACCACTGCTTGCCTGAGATAAGAAGCCCTACCGGGCCCTGGGTCAGAGTTCTGTGAGGCTCCCCATTGCCTCTTTCCTGATAAACAGCCCAGGGTCTGAGACCCCGAGCCCTAGAGTCCTTGTCCCTCCTAAGGTGAGCAGAATTCTTTTTCAGGAATCAAAATGCTACCAGATGGCTGTCCTTCGAATTTGTTAATCTGGTCATGCCAAACACTGAACATCTGGACTTGTGCATTGAGCTCCTATGGCATGTCCAGATGGTCAGGCTGCCCTGGAATTTCCGATGAGGGCTCAATGAGGTCGAGTGTGTTTTCTTGATGGCCCCCTCTGTCACTTGGCATATATGGATTACAGGAAAAGGGGGAACATTCCTCTGGATTAGTAGGGAGAGTGTCCCTGAGACCCTCTTGTTTTCCATTTGTTCTCATCCACATGCCGCCTCTCCTCCAAGACCTGCTTTCCAGGAAGCAGGCAGGGGTGCAAGGCCATCACTGAACTCTGATTGATTGGATTCAGAAGCTTTGGTCTGGCCCTGGGTCAGAGCTGTAGGTGTTTCTTGGGCTGGGCTACCTCCTTCGGCCTGCTGTGTTGCAAAGTGCCTGAAACGAGGTCCTGAAGACCTAGTAAGGTGCTCTGGGCTTCAAGTCAGAAGTTGTCATCTGGCCCTGGGTCAGAGCTATGTGAGCCACCTCCCAATAGCCCCTTGTCTGAGTATCAGCTCAGGCTCCAAGAGCCCAGGTCTGAGTCTCTTTCCTCTCCAAGGACTAGCTATTCTTTTAAAAAATAAAACACGCCGCAACTAGATGGTCGTCCTTTGATTTTGGTAAGTGGTTGCCTGCCATGCTTTCCTATAGAGTGCCCAGTTGCCCGGGCTACCTGTGAATTGCCAATGAGGCCTGATTTGACTCTTCGATCCCAACCAGTAATCCAAGAGGTCAGCTGGGTTTTCTCAGACAGACATTTTTGTCACTCCTTGTCCATGGATTACAGGAAAGAAGGGAATCCTAGCTTGGGATTAGTAGGGACAGTATACTTTGGAACACCTAGTGGCCTATTGATCCTCACCAAGGTGCTGCCTGGGTCTGCAGCTGCCATCCAACCTAGCCTGATTGGCTTTCCTCTAAGCCTTGCTTCCCGTAGAGTAGTCAGGCATACACAACTGACATCTCTGTGCAGGGCCACCCACTTAGGGTGGTTTAGCCAGCACTGTAATGTGATTGTGATGGCTGGGCTGATGTGCAGCTCCTGATGGAGGCTCATTTGACGCACCTAGCCATGAGGCCAGATACATTTGCTCCAAAGAACCTCTTTCACTTGGTGTGCATGGATTTCAAGAAAGGAAGGTGGTCCTCCTGTGGATTATTAGGGGTAAGGTATGAGGGATCCCTGTTGTCCTCCATTCTTTCTTCCCAGGTGCTGCGAGGGCCTGTGCTGGACCACCATGGGGCCCCAGGTGCCAGAATATGTGACTCTTTCCAGCCCTGTCTGATGGCACCTTCCTCAGAACCTTGTTTCCCAGAGCGCAGGCAAGGATGCTAAGCTGACATTCCCCAAGCAGGGCGGCCTGATTGGGGCCGGTTTTGGACAGCACAGTACTCTGATTGATTGGGCAAATTTGGTACACTTGGGGATGGACTGCTTGGCCAGCCTCTGCTGTTGTTTCAAGCAAAGACGTTCTATGCTGCCTGGACTGTCCGACTCGAGGGCCTGCCATTTGTGGACAGGCAGCAAAGCGAAGGCCAACCGACTTGACAGCTTGTAAAGTGGTCTGACCACATTGGATGCGGTCGGTGGTGCTAGTCCAAGATGCTGCCTGGTGGTTTTGGCCCATGTACATTTATGATGCCATTTTCCACCAAGGGCATTACTTCAGCAGCTTGAAACATCCTCTCTGTGGGGTGGCCACTTCTACCCAGGCTGGGACACAACAACCCTGTGTTTTACTCATGTTGCACCTTGGTCGCCTCGACCTGTACTTCATCTGCTGAGCTGAATAGGCCTGCAACTGAACCTGAGTGAGCTCTGCGGGCCTCTGCTAGAGTGAGCCCATGATCCCCAAGAGGCACCTCCCCAGGTCCTGGCCCTTTAACCCCTTGAGTGCCCCGCCCTTTCCACGCCCTGTGCCGGGCGTTTCATTAGCGGGCGGGGCTCATGACGAGATAGTCTCGTCATGGGCACAGCGCAACCGCGGCCCATGACGAGACCATCTCGTCATGGGCACTCAAGGGGTTAATTGGCATCAAAATGCACTCCTCTGTAAAGAAAAGTGAAATCCATAAATATTGGGCACTTCATGACAATGAAATGGCCCATTTGAGACAAGACTCTGCCGCCTGCGACAATTGCCAATTCAAAGCTCCGATGGACCCAACTCTTTGTGCTACAGTGACTGCCAGCAATAGCTGGAAACATGAGATCTGCAGTTTGCGCTACTCCGACAGTCCATGTTGACTGCTAATGCAAAGCATCAGCAATGACTGTCACCGACCGGCTCTTCGTGCTACAGCAATGACTGTCCATGATGCCAGGCCTGCTCTTCTTGCTACAGAGATGACCATCCAAAATGTTCTCCCTGTTACTAGCAACCTTCTGCATTATGAACTGGACTATTCACGCCAGACTTTGGGAATATTCTACTAATTAGATTTTTAAAGTTCTGGTATTATTTTATTTATTAATATGCACTCTATTTTTCTTGATTGGTTTGGGATTTTTCCTGTGTTGACTTTTCACTTTATTACTGTTTGTGTGCTGCATAAATAGTTTACACTTTGCCTCTAAGTGACTGCTTTTGTGCCAAGCTATCAGAGGGATATGCATAGGTTAATTTAGTGATGTTTGTGGTTCATTCCGACAAAGATTTTGTTTGCTGCCTGAGTGGGGCTTCCACCCCGCTCAACCAACACCCAATTTCTCATACCACCCAGAGCCTAAATCTGTCCTTAGTTAGACATAATTGTTAGTGTGCTTGTATCACATGTTAGCAGGAGTATAGATGAGACTCTTGTGGTCAGCTTTGCCAAATGTGGTTCATAGATCAACGAACACACCTAAGCACATGACACCTCTATGCAGAACCAAATGAATATCATTCAAGATTTTTAAAGGTGCAGATTTGGTGCTGAAACTGGCTTTGAAACCAGGGGCCTTATTCATAAGAACTGACTCATCACTGTGTTGCATTATGACTTTTTTTAAAAATGCCATTGGCATGTCGTATTTACTGTATTGCACACCATCAGGTGCGCAACGCCCATTGGGCTCAAAGGGCTTCAGCCTCCCCTTTGTGTGTGTGAGTCCGGGCTGAGACAGCTTCCCTGGCACACACACAGCTGCATCCATGTTAATGAGGCTTTGTTGTTTTTTCAACCCTTCTAATAGCCCCTGCATCTCCACTCTGCCTATTGCTGGAGGAATTTGATGCTTTCGTGGGCGTGATGTCTCAGCGGAAACTGTAGCATCAGGAGCAAAAGTGATGGAAAGCTGGTTGGCAGCACATAATGTGACACAAACCACCTTTATTTTATTATTATTGGAATTTGTAGTACTACTATGCCATCATTTACTGTAGAGACACTCTAAAAGTACCGCTATGTCCCCAAAGTTTACACTGAACTGCCAATATCCTTTTGCACTGAGATGATTTTTGTATTATAATTGTTTGTATTATTATCACTTTCAGAAAGACAGTGTCCACAGAATAATATGGGTCATCGCAGTCCTGGTGACCTTGATCATGTGGTGGCCAGTGTATTTACACTTTTTATCATCACAAGTTGATGCAGTGTGACTGTATACCTTTGAGGTCCTGACGAATGCCCTAGCATCCCTGTATGGGATCATAGTTGGGCAGAAACATATTGACCCCCATGAGAGAAATGATATATTAATCCCTGGTCCTCTTTTTAAAGTCTATCCCTTAGGCCACTTAATAAAGTCTACGTGGACCCCTGGAAATAGTTTTATCTATCACTATCACACTTTTTCTTTGCACCCTTCCCCTCACCCCTGTACACCCTCACTCATTCTTGCAAAACACCTCAGCTACTCCCCTTAGGGGAGGTTTAGCCCACACCATGGACCTTGCATCCAGGTGTGAGGAGGGAGCCCTATGATTAGGCATGTCACTTTCGGGTGAGTGAGGGTTCTTGTCCTAAAAAGGTCCCCTTTTTTGGCAGCAGTGCCACACATGATTACAGGCAAAACATACTAGACCACATTTTGAGACATGAGAATTGTGTTGCTCTGTACACAGAACAGAACATACTTTTTGTGAGTTCTTTTACTCAAACCACCTTAGCATCACTTCTCAGGGCGTGAAATGTCAAAAACATATTAAGAAATATGCTTTTGTGAAAAAGAAATTGGCACACATCTGAGAAGGCAGCCATAAAGCAGAAATCAGCAGCAGAGACAACTAACCAAACAACCCGAGCACCAGCCAGGATGTCCAGACTGAGTCCAAGGGGAAGAGAAAGTGCAATTTCAGTGAGGAGGAGAATGATATCTTGATCACTGTGATGACAGAGCATCAACATCAGCTTTTTTTCACCTCAAAATTGCCATCAGGGAAGAAAGTGATCATTTGGCAGTCCATAGTAGCCAAGATCAACAGTGTGGGACAAGTGAAGAGGACAGTCTCCAACTGTAAAAAAGGGTGGCATGACTATAAGTGCGGGATAAAGGGGAAACTGGCCAACAACCTGAAGGCAGCTTTGCAGACACGATGAGGAGGCCTGACACGTCAAGAGGAGCTGGATGACTTGGAAGAGTGGGTGGCAGCTGTCACCCCAGAGGAGTTAGTGGCATGAGTTCTGGGACAGGATAGTGCTGGCCAAGAAGAACAAAAAGCCCTACAGGGTAAGTCACAACACAGGGAATGTAGGCAAAATGGTCACTTTGTGCACTAGCAGCTACCTATGTCCCTGTGATCCACTGCGCTGTGTGTAGGACAAAGGGCAGAAATCTGGGTCATGTACCATTAAACATCACCTAAATGTAAGTCACACTACCCAGTTACATGTTGCACAGCTTAGTCCATCACGTTTAACCCTTCGATGTGTGAAGTGCATCACCAGTTTAGGTTCGCCTTTGTTTACAGACACTTGTATTGGAATGTACTCAGAACTACAAGCCCTAGAAAACAAAGCAAAAAACATGGACTGCAATAACACATCATGCATGGACACATCTTCCCTGCCCAACCTGACTGAAAATGCAGGCCACCTTGCACCATGAGGCCACTGTGTCTCACTTGTGCCCAAGCACACACATTTGGACTGTAAAGCAGTGATATTGAATGAGCTTGTAAGAGGAGAAATTACTCATCTGCAAGGTGGGTCAGGTGGGGGGCACATTAAGAACATGGCAGGAGCCACGTGTATAGTATCCTCCATGAAAATGCATAGCGTGCAGCTGTCCTGACATGCGGAGTGAGAGCCCAATGTGTCAGCTGCCATAGAAGGAACTAAACCTGGGTGTGAAATTCCGCTCTACTCGCTGAGTTTGCAAAGTTAATCCCACTCCGTGTTTCGTGTGGCATGTGGATTTCCCAAAAATGCCACAAGAATGTTAGGTTGGCAAGTACGAGCGACGAAAGCCTTATTCCAGACCACCTCCTGGTGAGTTTTCTCAATGTGGGTGGTTACGGATGGCCGCTACCACTTCATTGAGAAACCTTACATACACGTTGAGGAAGCTGCCACTCTAGCGGCAGAAAGAAGCAGCGCCCTCTTGAGCTATGCATGGTGTCATTTGTTCAGATTTTTTAGAGCGGGACAAACACCCATTGCTAAAAATCCACGCCTACTGCGTGACCTAATGCACTTTGTGCTTGTGGAACTACGCATAACGCAGCAGCAGAACTCCACCCAGGCCTAGTAGGGACCAGCCAAACTCCTGTCATGTACTAAATCAGACTGGGTTTGAGGGGGAATGCAAGTGATGCATACCGGAGGACCATGTGTGTTGGAACAAAAGATGTTGTGTGGCCCTGGTGGGCCCATGGCAATGTACTGAATTGTAGGCACTGTCTAAGCACGTTGAACTGCCACTGTGTCTGAATGGGGAACCCTTGTATGGCAAGGAGGTGAGAAGGAATATTTGTAGTGCAAGGTAGCCTGACCAATATACATGCACTGCTGTGTCTGACAGTGTCACACTTGCTGGGGAGGGATTACAGAGAGGTGCCCATTAGGGTAATACATTCTACAATTGATGTGGCCCTGGGTGAAGATGTAGCACTTGGCAGGAGAGAGTCTGATGGCAAATTGTCTCACCATGCTACATGTGTCAAAGATGGAGGATGTGGAACTGGGATCTGTCAAGGTATAGGATGAACTAGTTTGCTACCACAAAGTCCAGGAGTCAGGGATGGTTGGAGGCTGAGGTGGATGTGCCTAATTGTATGGTATAACTGTGTAAGGTTATTTCACCAATTCCAGCACGCACTACTACAAATAAAGTTCATATTGATTGATTGATTGACTACTACAATGTGGGGTACAGCATGACCCATAGCCCTCAAAAACAGCCAACCATGTCAGTCCATTGGATATGGTCACGCATAATATTTGGTGCTGTAGGCAGAAGAGAGTCAATGTATGATCTGGGTTCCCTGGGAGTGCGGCAGTAAGTTGAGTCCCTGGCCCAAAATGAGGATTGCAAACACAAGGAGATGATGGACAGAGCACTGAAACTTTTCAGACACTCACCCCCAGTCACAGGTCGGGGTTCAATCCATATTCATTCTTTAGCTCACTTTGCCACCTCATTTCAGACCCAGCTATGTGCAAATCAGATTTGACCCTGTGCCTCATGGGAACAGTCCAGCCTGAACTGCCAAGCCAGGTCTCCCTGAACCAGAAACAAGCATCCTGGGACTAGTTTCTGGGTAACACCCTTCAAAATGAGGATTGCCAGAGGAGGCATACACATGCAGAAGTGAGGGGGCCTGAGTCAAACGATGTGTGATACTCAACAGATAACCAACTCTGGCAATGATGAAATGGGGTGAGTGTCAGTGCTAGTAATCTACCTAGTTTGACTGGGCCCATCCCCTTAGAGTTAGTACACAGTGCCCACTGTCCACAAATATGGAGCCAACTGTGTGTGCAATGAAATCACATGAGGAAACCCATGGTAAGTACATGCCCACATATATTCCTCCAGTGTAGCAAGGTTGACAGCTGTGAAGAGGTGTGCAGGATATGTGTGATAAACAGAACCATTGGCCACATGGATGCACAATGTGGATGCAAGACAGCACAACAAGGCAGAGTGCCTTGGTGTACTATGTGAAAAGCAGTCTGCAGATTCATAACTAATTAATGACCAAACCAACATCATCTTAACAGGAGCTATGGGATGAGTACTGATCATAGGGAATGCAGAGTGCAAGGAAAACGTGCCTTTGGCGATCAGGTCAGTGGCATTGTCTCGACGAGCTTTTTCCTCCTCAGAATCTTGAGGAAAATAAACATTTTCCTACCAGAGGATAGCTTTAGGACAGCAGTCTCAGCCCTCATTTTGTCACAACTGGATTATTGCAACAGTCTGTACCTAAACATTAAAAAAAAAACATCTGTACAGATGTGCGTATGTAATAGGGTCAAAGTACACATTAGCAATAGAATCAGGGGATTTCAAAATGGTGACCCCGCTAGCAACACTAAGAATTGAGGCCTGGAGTACGTTTTGGTCATTTGTTAAATTGCGCAATTTAAAAATAAAATAATGGTGTGAGTTGTACAGTATAAGAAAATTAGCCCTTTCTATTAGAGGACACCAATTAATGATGCGCTTTAGTTATAGTCATAAGGTTAATGCACCCAGTACCCACGTACAATGGGTACTCCAAGATGGCGATCGCGTGAGGGTCTTGTAATTCAAATAAAGTTTTTCGTATATTAAAAAAAAAACAGAATAGCCGGAAAAGGCATACATAGTGTAACGTCAAGCGGACGTACGGAAACAGCGCGAGTTTAAAAGGGGAAAATTAAACGCCGGTATTTGAATCACGAACTACGACCGAGGCATAACCTTAGGGGACGCGGTTTTGTCAGATTAAAGAGGTAAGACGTGGGCTACATAGACTATGGGTGTTTTCGATTGGGTTTTGACTCAATGTTTGATAAGGGTGGAATACATTAAGTCTTAACGTTTCGCCCATGAAAATAGATGATAGTGGGGCGGGATGGTTCCGGGAAACCGAAACGCGATGAATGCCTCAGTGAAATATAGATGACGGCGGGGCGGGATGGCTGGTTGAAACCGAAACGCGATGTATGCCTCAGTTAAACATGGGAGATAGAGGACTGTGGCAGACATAACTGTATATACGGTGAATATACACGGATCCTTTATCACATGGGTTGACATGGAACCTTTTTGTAATTATATGCAGCCACGAACAAGGTACCCTATCGTTGGGAGTGAAAGGGAAAACATTGATACCCGCTAGTGGAAACGCGACTGAGGCAGGGCCGGACTGACTACCGGGCGTTTTGGAATTCTGCCTAGCAGGGGGCTGATTTCACTGCGGTGGGGGCTGATTTCGTTCATGGAGACCTGCGTGTACTTCGAAATAACTAAAGCAAAACGAATTTCGTTCAGTACACGCAGGTCCCCATCAACGAAATCAGCCCCCAGCTCAGCAGCATTCCAAAACGCCCGGTAGTCAGTCCGGCCCTGGACTGAGGGCGGTTGTTGTCTTCATAGACCTAATGATTTAAGATTAAGGTCTAGAGTCTATTTACCTGAGGGGAGGAAGGTTAAAATACGTACTTGTAATACAATGTGACTTAGCCTCTATTATGATAACCGTAGTGTTCTAAAGTATAGATTCATGCTGAGATTTACGGTAACTGTGTTTTAAAATATTTTCTAGGGTTAACTCTCTTGGAGGCATATCAAATCTTCCAAGTCAAGCCTCTTTTCATAATGAAGATCTGAGGTTCAAAATATATAGAGGTAACAGACGATTTAAATACACCTATTTGATTGTGTACATAAATAGGGAGCGAACAGAAAGGAGTAATGAATGTCCTTTAACATTATAGATGTTCTGAATACGTCATTTAACCTCAACCATTAGTGGAAGTGACTTGAAACCCCTAATACTGAGTGCAGTTGCACCGGTGAGTTTCTCTTCATTCATTTCTAAGCAAAATTACAACCGGTTGAGATTCGGAATAAGTATGTGTGAGTATCATGGTTTTGATGATTGACTCTCTCTGTGTGGATGGTTAATGCACTTATAAACCGGGAGGGACAGGCTAAAGCAATTTGGATGAAGTGAGATTGCATTGCATAGGAATAATATTGATCTTGTTGGTTTAAATTTGGTGTATATCTAAAAAGTCGATTAATGACTATTGAAGTGACACAAATGTTTATTTTTGTTCTTATTTATACTATAGGTTTGACACAAAGCTGATATCTGATTATTTTTAATATAAGAGGAGAAAAAAAGTTAATGTCCTGAAGAAGGCGGTCCTATTGCGAATGTGCCACTGAAACGCGTCGACGGCCACAATAGAAGTTGTGTTAAATTTGGCAAGAGTCAGCATTTCGCCGCAGACAGGGAATTTAGATACATGCTCTATGCTGTCTATGTGTATAGTCGAATTACCACGCAAAAGACATAGTGTATTGTCTCTGTACATTCTCCTTTCTCGCTGTATTTTTAGATCATTGTTTTTAATACTGATGAATATTTGTGCTTTTTAATTTTGTGTGTCATATGAACTTGTATAAAAATTCATTTTTACTAACTAAAATATATTAATTATTTGACTAAAACAAGCAGTCGACTTATAAGTGCCTTAACCATTGATTAGTACGAGATGTGTGGAGTATAAGTTTGGTTTGAGTGTGACTTGTTGAACCTAGATACCATCCAAAGGGAACATTTCTTTTAACCAGACTCGAGCTAGTACAAAATGCGACAGCATGACTGCTAATGGACACACCATGGTTCGTCTCAGTCACAAATGGACTTCGTCACCTGCAGATGTACTATGCATCAATGTTGACCTGAAAGTTAATTAGTAGAAAGTCTGAATGTCAACCAGAATATTCAATTCAACATCTAACATGGATCAACATTGACATATATCTAGTTTCATTGCAGATGATGTACCAACACCTCCAGACCAGCTGCCTCTCTTGAATGAGGATCTTGCTGAGGATGGCAGCTTGCCAAACCTTAGCCAAGACACCCTGTGGCCACTACTGGTCTCCATGCAATCACCATCTTCGGTCATGGGAAGGGCCAACAGCATCACATGCTCTCTAGAGGATCTGCCTATCACCCAACAAACCCTACCTTCCAGCCCACCATCAGCGCTGGACCCTGAGGACCCCCAAATTGAATTCCAACAGTGTGCAGTAGGAGTCCAGCAGGAGCTGGTAGTTGGGGTATGGGCGGGGATGGAGACTGTGGCGGGCACCCTCGAGGGAGTCTGTAGGTGCCTTAGTCCCAATATGGACACCTCACAGGCCATAGGAGGCATCTACCCTGTGCTCCATGGCTTGGATCAGTTCCTGGCTGCCATCGCTGGTGTTATGAGGCAGAGGCACACACAACTGCCTTGACCAAGTGGCACCAACGAAAACCAGCAGGCCCTTCATAGGGCTGTGCTGCATTACTTGTTGGGGCAGACAAATGCTGCTGTGGACAGGGGATCTGCATCTTCCACCCATGTAGTGTGTGCCTCTTTTACCTCAGGCACTGACAACACTCCCATCACAGGAGACACACATCAGGGGACCGATTTTCCTTTTGCAACCGCTGAAACCTTTGGTACATGCGGCCGATAGTCATCTTTGCCTAAATGCCAGAGGACTGACTGACTTGTGGGCCCTTCAAAAATGTATCGTCTTATGTTGAGCATTGCACTACCCAAGAATATATTTTTTTTAATTTATTTTGTGAGGGCTTCAACTTTGCATTAAAAATCAGCTTCTCTCCGCAACATATGCTCCCACATCATTCACTGCCATGGCAAAGTATTAGAACTCATATTAATTTCATGCTTGCTGTTAACGAAAAATTTACCTTTTTTCCCGGGCCATTCTTAAAATATCAGTCTTTATCCATCTGCCTGATGTCACATTTATCACTGTTAGTAAAATATCATCCAACCACTTTAATCAAACACAAACCTGTTTGTTCCTCTATTGAAGCCACCACTTCAACAGTTAGTTAAATAGTGTTCTAAATGATGCCTCCCCTGTCCAGACCTTCTTTTCCATGTCACTCCTCTCGACCACATGCCTTATTCTTGTAATAAAAACACACATATGTACAACATGATGAGAGAATCCTGCATTCTAAGGACCTGTAGACCTAAAAAGAATATTTCAAAGCCATAACAAGTGTTCAAAGGTATTAAGATAGTGTTCAGTTTATGCCCAATCTTGCTACTTCTGTTCTTCATAGAACCAAGCATTTAGAAGGCTCCAGTTGTATTTTTAAATATGCTGAGATGGATAACTTAGGTTTAACACCACACATGTTCTCAAGTTATGAAAATATATTTTGGAAATCATCACATAGGTTTCAGCTGGTGGAAATCAGATCTTCTTTGTTCACTGCCTCATCAGCAATCAGGAAAAATACACCAATAGTCGGGTGTAATCCTTAGAGCACCATCTATAATAACACAATACACTCTGCTGCTATGTATCACAGCAGATACAATTCATAATATTTTTATTTTATGAATACACAAAACACAAGATGGAAACAAAAGAAAGCAAAAAGCAGCTTAAGTATATATAAAACAAAAATCATTTTCATAACACCAATATGACCATAAATATAAATAATGATATACAGAGAGCAAAAACAACTAACATAGGCCAGGAAACATATTCATAAGAAAAGGAAACACATTATTACATTTGGATAATTCATCATGATAAACAAATTACTTCTCTTGAATTAATACATTAGCCCATTCTTTTAATTGACCCCCAAATCTTCAGCACTTTACTTCTACCTTTTTTGCCTCTTTGTTCATAGAGTGCTTTTTCCATTTAAATATGTGTAACCTTTCCATTGCTAAAATGTTGGGGGGGAAGAATCTAACCAGGCTGAGGCGGCACATAATCTAAAAAATGACATTGCAATAAATAAGAGCTCACTGCCAGGACCATCTTGTGCAGTTACCCCTAGTAACAGAAGCTGAGGAGAAAGCAGCACATCTTCTTTTAACATATACTTCAGAAAGCCAGAAATTTCTCACTTTATTAATTCTAAACTGGGGCACGTAGAGAAAATATGAATCGCATCCGCACTGTATGGCTTACACCTAAAGCATTGGGTCACCTCCATGCCGCCCCAATTAACAATGTTTGTAGGCGTAATATACAAGTCAAAAAAAGTCTTAAAGTGTTGTGCCCGCAGACTTGTAGAACATAATACAAGTTTGCCCATCTCTATTGACTTCCTAAAACAAGAGTCCGCGACATCTAACCTAGCCTGCCATTTCAGCACATGCTTTTCAAAGTCATCAGTAACACCATCCAACAGTAAACTATACAATGACGATATTGAAAAGCTGGATGTGCTAATTAAAGCTTACATCAGCGGAATCAATGTAAAACCCGCTGTCCCACCAGCTTTTCTGAAAAGAAAATCCCTTATTAGTAAGAACTTAAAAATTCCTGATGCCCAATATTAAATCTGGCTCTAATTACATCAAAGGAGGCAATATGATCCCCCATCAAAAGATCGCCTGACATCTGACAAAGCCTCAGGTAGCTGATCATTGTCGATCAATGGTGTATATCTACTATACCTGCCAAGCCCTAGTTTTTACCTAATCACCGACCAATTTTGGAATTCTGCTATTAGAGTCTTAAAACGGGTCTTTTTAAAATAATTTGGTTCATATATTTTTAGTAGACAGCCATTGGCCCGTGGGCCAATCAGATTCTTCGAATATTGATGGAACATAGTTAGAATCGATTACTTCCTTTTTCCTAATACCAAAAAGAGGCCAATAATATTGTAAAGCAGCTGCTAGATAATATAATTTTAAATTAGGTAGTCCAAGGCCCCCCCTTTCTCTTGAGAGAGATAAATATGTGTTTGATCTACGAGTCCGCTTATAAGACCAAATAAATCTAGCAACCTCCCTCTCGATCTGCCTAAACCAGTCATTGTGTATTTCAAGATTAATTGTGTGAAATATATATAATAGTTTAGGCAGAATCGTCATTTTAATCAGGTTGCAACTACCGATTATAGACAATTTTAGGTTATCCCATCGCCACATATCATTCTTGATTTTACTCATTATGGGGGTGAGATTTATGTCTATGATATCTTCAATCTTTGCCCTTACACGTATGCCTAAATATATAGCTTCCTCCACAATCCTACTTTCATCTGCAGAGGTATACCTGTTTACTAATATCTTGGTTTTAGCTCTATTCAACAGATAACCTGAATATATACCAAAGTGCTCGGCAAATAATTCAACTTCAGCCAGCGCTCTATCAGGATCAGAGGTAATCATCGCAACATCATCGGGATAAGCCAACAATTTTGTGTCCCGGCCGTGTAAACTAATTGGATAAATGTTCGGGGAAGCTCTATATATAAAGCGAACAGCAGGGGGGAAGAAGGGCACCCCTGTCTAGTTCCCCAACCTATTGAAACTCCCCAGATTCTCCTCCCATGATCTGTAAATGAGCTATAGGTTTAGCGTATAGAACCTGAATGGCTCTGATAAACCCTGCTCCTAGACCAGTAGCTTTCAAACACCTCCATCCGTAACTCCATGCCACGCGGTCGAAAGCCTTCTCGGTATTCAAAAAGGTGCAGCTATAGGTTTCCGTAGATCTTCCAACGCATTAATTAGTAAAATAAACCGTCTGACATGGTCATCCGTACCCCTCCCCTGAATAAAGCCATGTTGCCAGACTGTTACTAACTGCTGCATAACCTTATTAAGGCGGGAAGCAAATATCTTTGAATACAGCTTAGTATCGTGATTTAATAGTGTTATCAGTCTATAGGAGCCCATATTCATAGGATCCTTCCCTTTCTTTAAAAATAATTCCTGGGTGACCTGGTTAACAAAAGTTTTATAAAATTCTAGTGGTATGCAATCCGTACCAGTGGCCTTACCTGATGGAAGGGCTTGAAGAGCCGAATAGAGCTCTCCTGAGAGATTTCAGCTCCCCAAAAAAAGCCTCTTCCTGTGACACCCTCACTTTCGACACATATTCATACTCATGCATTACCTCACTTCCTTCAGGTGGGGCTGCAGCTGTGTATAATACCTCATAACACTCCTTAAAAGCATCCCTTATCTCTGCCGCATCCAACACAATATCTCCCTGCCTATTCTTTATCTGCTTTATATGTCCTGACGCTGCCTGTTGCCTCACCCTAACTGCTAATAATCGGCCAACTGTCTCACTATGTTCATAGCATTGTTGTTTCTTAGCAAGATACTTGCCGGCCATTTTTTCCATATTAAAATCATTCAGAGCAGCTTTAGTAACCATAATTAAATCCACCGTTATAGCGGGATCCCCACAATTATTTACCACATAAATTAATTTGGTCTGCAGAAGCTGACAATAGCTCTTAATTTGTCCTGCAACTTATTTTTTTTTATTCAGACTATATCGCAAGGTCTCACCTCTCACTGATGTTTAAAAGCATCCCAAATCATTCATGGAGGTGCACTGTCCTTGTTATAACTAAAGAATTCACTAATCCAGACCCTCATATAGTTAACATACTCCTGATCAGAGCGAAGTGCTCTTTCAAAAGTCCATTTATTATGTTCCCTCCTTACTCCTGACAACAGGAATTCAAAAACTAGGGGATTATGATCCGACATTACTCTAGGAAATAACTCTACCTGTGCATCCTTCAAAAGGGATGGTGAAACCAAAACATAATCTAGCCTAGCAAATTTGAGATGAGGAGCAGAGTAGTAAGTATATCCTGGCTCCCTGCCCATCAGGCTAAACCACACATCAATCAAACCAACGTCCTTAAGCAAATTATTCATCGCCCTAGACAATTGAGGTTAACGAGTCTTATTTTGCCCCATCATAATGCCCCATCTTTATCCGACACTCCTCTGGACCCATTAATATTTAAATCCCCACAAACTAGATAAGGTGCGGGCCAAGAAGGTAGCTCCATGGCTAAAAAATTCAGTACCACTATATCATCTAAGACAGGGGCATATATTGAGCACAAAGTAAATATACCAGCCCCTCCTCTAACTTCCATGATTATCCATCTGCCATGCTTATCCACAACCTTTCTCTCACACGTTATAACTTTACTTTTCATCAAAATTGCCACCCCCTTAGTCCTTACACCTTGCATAGTGTATGCAAGTAACTTAAAACTTAAAGTATTAAGTAATTTATAATCTTTGCAGGCTATATGAGTCTCTTGAAGACACAGCAGATCTACAGCAGATACAATTCAAGACTGAAATGAAAGCACAAGCAAATAGTGAAAAAAATGAAATATTTTTTCAGAATAAAATATCAAAAATGTAGTGTGTAGATGTCACTTTACCATAAACATTTTCGTCCAGAGTGTTAGTATGACAAAAGTGATATTGTTGTTAGCAGAATAGGAGAGTGTGAGTTACTGTAAGAAGGAAACATGATGTCTAACCCTTAGTCAAATTTCAACGGAACTGGTACCTTAGGCCAGACTCTTCATATGTTGATTTGGTTATAAATAACAAAATTAGTACATGCTTCACTTTTAATGCATAGTTTAATATCATTCCAAATCTCAATGTTGTCCTATTGTGTTTTTGTGTTTGTGGCCGACTCCATGACTTTAATATACTTTAGTTGTCTCAACCATCTATTAAATTTGAAGGCTTTAGAGCTTTTCCTTAGTTTATCTGTCGTCAATCTTCCTACTGCAATTGCAATTTCCCAAAAAATATGTGTAACATCATTGCAGAGTTTATATACAACCTACCCACCCCAGAAAGCATCGCACCTGGATGAGTTTCTACCTCAGACCTAGTAGTCATGAAAAGAAAATCCTGAATGAACAATCACAATGAGGTTAAAGATAAAGGAGCAGATTTACTAACATGTTCAGTCTTAGATGCAACACTTTTTTTTAGCACAACCATGATTCAAAATGTGATATGTGATTTACAAATTAGATTTGCATGGATTGCACGGGATGTTCCCCAAAAACAAAAGAATGGCAGCGTATAGTGCTGCTTCGTTGTTCTTTGTATTAGGGACGGATTCCATCGGTGGAGCACAGGCATTTCCATGCATCCACCCATGAATTTTGGTGCATTCCCAGACTGTCTTTAAGGATTGAAGGTGTACCTTTCAGCACAAAAACTATCCTGCCTGTAATGCAGGCACATTTGCACCATGTTGCAAGAGTGCCTGTGTTGGCACAAAGCAGCACACAGTGCACCAGCGTTAGGAGGAAGCTGCAATGCACCATATCTTAGTTGATAATGATGAATTTCTCTTGTCTTCCTTTCACAAAATGTTGCACAACAACTTTGCTTGCTGCCCTCCGTTGTGTGAAATGTTTGTAAAATGCCGAGGAGAGTGTTAAAAACTCACTTGCGTAGTCAGGATTTAGATCCCTCCACTGTGGACTTCTGTAACAGATTAGAGGATACATTTTATCTAATGATTTTGGGATACAATAGGCATGGCGAGCTGTTAATAAGTGCTATCGTGTCAGCCGCGGTCGGTAGTAGGAGGACCTGCAGGGCGGTGATGTGGGGAGGGGGAGGGGCAGGGTGGGGGGTAGTAAACTATGGATTAAGGAGGTTTACAGGTAAGTAAACATAAATTAATAAAACGAATTTCATTGCATTTGGGGATGCAGTGCACACAACAAAATTTGTTTTATTAATTTATATGTTTACTTACCTGTAAACCTTCGTAATCCATAGTTCACTACTCCCCACCCTGCCCTCCCCCTCCCCACATCACCACAGTGCAGGTACTCCTACTACCGACCGCGGCTGTATCGTGTGTTAGTTACTCCATACCTAAAAGAAACAGAGCTCAACCAAAGATGATTGACTATGGCTCGGATATTCAGTTATCTGTCAAATTCATAGACCATCCATTTTCTTCTAGTTTGGAGATAATATATTTGTGATATTTAGAAAAGTATGTTGCTTCTTCAATTGAGTGTGTGGTGGGGCTAATGTACTTCAGGAATCCACAAGAACACTACTTTCTTTTGGTACGCACCCTACATGAGCAATGTTGTGGGTACGCACCGTACATACACAACGCATGGGGGTGTATGCCTCTACGACTCGTACCCCTGTACGTCTTGCACGCCGGGAACAACTTTTCCCGGGATACGAGTCATACAAAGTTCGCTTCGTAGCGTGTAAAGGTATTCCTCGTGTACGGGACGTTTTCCGTACAAATCGGAAAGCCGGTCCGGATCGTACTAGTACGGTCGGACTGCATTTTTACGATTCGTACGGAAAGGTGTCCGGGTCCATCTCGAACAACTTTTCCCGAACCGATTCGTACGGATCGGGCCGATCCGTATGTATTTTTGCCGTACGAATCGTACTTCACGGGTCAGACGGGACTTGTACGATTCGTACGGAAAAAATTACGGATACGAGTCATACGGAAACAAAAAATACCGGATCGGAATCGACCCCTAGGTGTCTTAATTCCGGATAAACAGTTAGCTAATGCTTGCTAGAAGGGTAAGGTAGAGGGATGTGCTACTTTATCAACGGAAGTAATGATTAGGGCAGAGGTAAGCGCTGCTCTCGGGAAAGACGTAATTCTTGTGAAAAAGGTAATTAACTATCTCTTTGTTAGCGAAGCAGACAATGGTGGCGTTTTTATGTCGTTACTAACAGATTTTGAGTAAAAAAGAACGTAAGAAAAGTTACCGATAACATTTTGGAAATGAGGGGTCAGCAGGAGCAGGAGCTGCGACAGTGGGAAGAGCTGACGTCAGAAAAGCCGCGCTGGGATTGGCTAGTCTGTAAGAAACGTAGACGACCCTGATTGATGTGCTAGTGTATGCTGCGCTGGGAGTGGAGAATTACAGGGTGACGTAGACGCTGCTGATTGGTGCGTAAGTGTGAGACACGCTGGGATTGGAGAATTGTAGAAGTGACATAGACGCTCCGGATTGGTGGGTTGGTGTGAGTCACGCTACGATTGGTTAAAATAACAGAGTCGTAAGGAAAAAGACTAGCAATACACAGAAGACAAAATGATGTATTACGATCCACTCGAAAAGGAGAAAAAGTCCTGGTTTGGGAAAATCAAGAAATTGTTTAAAAAGGATAAACCGATTAGGACTAGGGAAGGACAGTTACTTCCCCCACCAAAAACCCCCGCATCCTTTATGGTTGCGAAATACGGATATCATACTTGTATTTGGTTAGATAATTGGGTAAAATACACAAAGAATGGTGGAGTTTTGGCATTTCCAGAGCATGGTTCGTTTAATTTAGCGGTTTTGAGAAATTTGAGAGAGAAAATGATGAATCTAGAACCAAGGCCTAGACCAACACAGTTTGAAGCACTGACAGAATGGGAAGATGAGATGCATGACAAAGAAAGACAGAGGAGTGGAGGAAGATACAAATACATGTTTGGTAGATATTGGCATGAAAATCATGATGACAGAATGAGGAGGTGGTGAAATGCAAGTATGACTGATGGGTTGTTTCCTGTAAGAAATGTTGAAGAAATTGGAGGTAAAAAATGGACGGAAAAGAGACATAATATAGAATCAAGAGGGTATGGAGTGAATGAATCGGAGGATGATGTTCTTGATGACATGTTTTATAAAAATCCACCCCCATATCAACCAGAATCTGAAATGTTGACACCAAGTGCCCCAATGAGAGAAACTTTGCGAATCATTAATAATGAACCAGTACTCCAAGAATTAAGGAAAAATAATTCTTTCAGAGAGATAGAGAGAAAATCAAATGATAAAGTGAGTGGTGAAAACTCGCAGAATTAGCTAAAACAACTTTGGAATTAACTGAAAAAATAATTGACTAAAAACCTAGAAGCTGTGACTGTTCCTGTGACCATAGGCCCTGTGATGCCTATTTTTGATAAACAGAAAGATAGTGAACATTGTTTAACGGTTCCTTATAACAGTAATAAACAGAATGAGAGGCCAAAGCAAAGTATAGATGAAAATCCATGGAGACAAACCATGAGTACGGTCGAGCCAAATGTTCCTAGAAACTTGATATTAAGTCCAAATATAACAGAAAGACATACAAAGACAATGGAATCAGTATTAGAAACTCAAAAAGACTTAGAACGAAGTAATGTAGAGAAACCAGTAAGTCCTACTTCAGAAGAATTAAGCGAATGATTGAGAAGCTTGCAGAGAATAGACAAAGAATCCCAATCAATAGATGTGGCCAAGCTACGAATGGTTCTTGAAGAATTAATAGTAGGGCCTATCCCCACAGAGAAGTTAAAAACTTATCAGGATGAGGAGTTACTATTTCTGTGCAAAAGTATAACTTGGAGAGCAAAAAATCTGCATGAAAGATTAGAAGAAGTAGCAAATTAAATGGGTATAGATATTGAAAAGGTAAAGGCTCTACAAAAACCATACCGAATAGATTTTACTGAAAAAGATATTGAAAATTTGAATATCACAGGACGAATAAGTCAGATTAAGGAAATAATTATCCTGTTGAGAAAATGGGGAGATGTGGATAAATGGAGAAGCAGGTGGTACCTAAAACGAGATGATGCCTCAGATAAAACTTTTGCAGCATTCCCTGTAAGAGAAAAAGAAAAAGTAGTAACAGAATCTCCCATGAGAGAAATTCCAGGGGGAGGATATGTACATGTTCCATGGACTAGGCAAGATATTTTGTTGTTTACCAATGATTTCCCTCGATTACGCGAAAAGCCTGTCGAGTCGTATAGGCAAGTGGACAGATTTGTGAAATTATCTAAAGTATTATGCATTGACCTAAACATTCTGTCCATAAATCTGCTGGTACTATTATGTCAAACAGAGTGCAAGCTCAAGATAAATTGGCCTACACAAGAATACCCTAGGGATCCAAAGACAGGAGCCCCTGACCCGGAAGTTATGAAGAAATATGAACAGGTTATTGCCTTTCTGAAAAATAAGGTACCTCCCAAGGAAACTGATTGGGTAAATATTGACAGGACTCATCAGGAAAGTAAGGAGTCAGTACACGCATATTATGAGAGATTAATTCTGGCCTTTAAACAGTTCAGTGGTGATGAAAATTTGAGTGAAAAGGATTTGAGCCATTTTGTATACAGATTTGTATATGGACGACGTCCAGAAATTAGTGAAATGATCAAACAACATACTGTAGATTGGCAAAATAAGAAAATAGATGAAGTACTGAGACATGCAAAATATTTTAGTGATGAGATTGAAGCCAAACTGTGTAAATTAAAAGAGAAAGCTATGTGGGCACAAGTAAAAGTGGCAGAAAGACAGGAAGCTCAGTTAATGGAACAAGCGAATAATACAGGACCCAGACCAAAATTCACTCCAGGGAAAGGTAAAGGAAATTTTAATGTAGAAGAAGCTAAAAAGAAATTCCCATGTCATAATTGCGGAAGAGCAGGGCATTGGAAATCCAAGTGTAAATTTTCCCCAAGTACTAATAATGAAAATGCATCATTGAATCCACAGGTGCAGAATGAGATGAGTGGTCAACCGCAGCGACAGCAGCAGGTTGTTACCCAACAGAATCAGGTGCCAAAACCGCCTTTTCCACAAAGCAAAAATTCACAGAAATACAGTAATGAGACAGGATTCTACAACGAAGAACAGGTAACTAAGCTGCCGCGCGCTAGCGCTGTTTCGCAGTATTGGCTACAACGCGATGAGAGTGAGTCAGAAGAAGGTTATTGACGGTGCTGAGTGGAGGAAGAAGAGTGCGTACTTGGCACAACTCGAGAAGTAGACCAGACAGGCTCATTTGTGGACGGAAAGGTAAATGAGGAGAATATTACTTTCCTAGTAGATACTGGTGCTACTCGAGCAACTGTTAGGTCAGCTGATGTTAAGAATCTTTCTCTCTCGGATGAAACAATCCAAGTAGTTGGTGTATCGAACAGACAGATTAAAACTTATCTTACAGAACCAGTGAAAGTTAGCATAGGGAAATTCTCTGAAATGCACCGCTTTGTTGTGTGCGATACGAGTCCCGTGAATTTGTTAGGTAGGGATTTGTTGTGCAAAATGAATTGCACTATATTCTGTACCCCTGATGGTATAGCGTTTGAGACCCCTGATGAAGATGTGCTGTATAAGATGACTATGGCAAACAGGGAAACTGAAGTTACTGAAGCCTATGCTGTATTTAACCCTGATGAATTACCTAAAGAATTGAAACAGACTGTAAAGGCAGAGGTCTGGGATTTCACGGGAGAAGATGTGGGACTAATGAGAAATGTGGACCCAGTAAAAATAACAGTGAAAGAAGGAATAAGCTATCCAAATGTCCCCCAATATAAACTGACACCTGAGATAATTGAAGGAATTACTCCCATAATTGAGAAAATGATAAAACAAGGCATTTTGAGAGAAATAATGAGTAGTCCATGTAATTCCCCAATTATGGAACTGAAAAAGCCTAATGGGAAGTTCAGGATAGTGCAAGATTTGAGAAAGATAAACAAAATCGTTGTGTCATGTTGTCCTATTGTACCAAATCCAGCTGTGATTTTGTATCAGATTCCCCATGATGCAGAATGGTATACTGTGATTGACTTATGCCATGCTTTCTTTTCCATCCCATTGCACCATGACAGCCAGCACATTTTTGCTTTTCGTTTTGGCGAACGTATTTTGGCTTGGTGCCGAATCCCACAAGGGTATTCAGAAAGCCCCTCAATATTTAATCAGATATTGAAAAAGTCCTTAGAAAGCCTAGAAATTCCTGAAAATTCAGTGTTAGTACAATACATCGACGACCTTCTTGTGGCGTCGAAGACTCGTGAAGCTTGTGTAATGGACACCATAGCTTTGCTGAATCATCTGGCCAATGGAGGACTTAAAGTGTCACCATCAAAGTTACAATTTTGCAAAAAAGAAGTACATTACTTAGGCCATAATATTGAAAAGGGACTGAGAAAAATAACAATAGACAGAATCAGGATCATAAAAGGAATGAGAACCCCCATGACGCACAGAGAGGTGAGAATGTTTCTTGGGATGGTTGGGTATTGTCGTCAGTGGATAAGCAATTTCTCCCTGATTGCAAAGCCTTTGGTACGTTTGACAAGAAGTGATGTAAGAGATCCCATTGATTTGAATAAGGAGGAATTGGCAGCTTTTAAACGATTGAGAGATGGTTTGTGTGAAGCTCCAGCATTAGGTATGCCTGATTATGAGAAAGAATTTGAGTTATACTGCAGTGAGAGGAATGGATGTGCACTTTCTGTATTAATACAGAAACATGGAAAACTGAGGAGACCAATTACATACTTTTCATCTATGCTAGACCCAGTAGCTGTAGCTCTACCTGGGTGTCTGAAAGCAGTGGCTGCTTCCTGTAGGAGTTTGGAGCAGAGTGAAGGAATTGTGATGGGATATCCTGTGAAAGTGTTTGTACCTCATGATGTAGCAATCCTTTTAACAAGGAGTCACACTCAGTTCATGACACAGTCGGCTGACTAAATATGAAAAAGTCATATTAGGTGCAACGAATGTGAATCATTCAACGTTGCTGCCTGATGATTGTCTGGATGTACTCGATTTCTGTACCAAACCACGTCCTGATATAAAAGATGTACCATTGCCAGAAAGTGATTTTGTGATGTTTGTAGATGGATCTTGCTTGAGGACAGATGACGGAATGCTGAGTGCAGCATATGCAGTATGCACAGTTGCAGCAGTAATGGAAGCATCCTACCTGAAAGGTGTAAGATCAGCCCAAGTAGCTGAACTTGTTGCTTTGACTAGAATTTGCAAGATTGGAAAGAACGTGAGAGTGACTGTGATAACTGATAGTCAGCATGGTTTTGGTGTGGTGCATGATTTCGGACAAATATGGATACAGAGAGGATTTTTGACATTGAGTGGAACTCCCATCAAGGGTGCTGAAGTGGTTGGGAAGTTGCTTGAGGCGATACAGCTGCCTAAGCAATTGGCCGTTGTAAAGTGTGCTGCACATAGTCAATCTGGTGATTATACTGCCATCGACAACAAATACGCCAACGATATGGCCCATACTGTGCACGTAATCAGAATTCTGTGAATCGGGCGAAGGAGAGAGATATGAATTCTTGCACCCTAATGTTTACTAACATTGTGGGTACCTGGGAGGAAGTGAGGCAATTGCAGGAAGAAGCAGGAGATGAGGAAATGAAGCAGTGGGTGAAAGCAGGATGTGCACCAAGGGAGAAGAATCATGTGTGGGTCTATCGAGATGGAAGACCAGTTATGCCTGATAGCATGGTGTCTGCCATGGCACGGATGTATCATGGACAGGGACACATAGGGAGAGACGCTATGATAAGATCATTTAAACAGACCTGGTACAATGCAAAATTTAGACTTGTAGCAGAAAGTCTTTGTCAAAGATGCCTTATATGTCAGCAGTACAACCCTGGAAGAAAAACAGTGGTGAGTCTAGAAACAATAGGTCGAGAAGGAGGGCCTTTCACCAGAATGCAAGTAGATTTCATTGAGATGCCTCCCTGTAACAGGTTGAGGTATTTTCTAGTCATGGTCTGTTTATTTTCTAGATGGGTAGAAGCATACCCAACAAGAAGAAGTGATGGAATCACAGTGGCGAAATTGCTTTTGAGGGAATGTATTCCCAGATTCAGGTTTCCAGTAACAATTGAGTCAGACAGAGGAAAACATTTTCATAATGAGATCGTAAAATTGATTTGTGAAGCATTGATTTTACAGCAAAAACTACATTGTGCCTATCGGCCAGAGGCTTCTGGTGTGGTAGAACAAATGAGTGGTACTATCAAAAACAGAATAGGGAAAATGTGTTTAGCCACGGGTATGAAATGGCCTGATGTCTTGCCTCTAGTACTCATGACTATCAGATCAATTCCAGATAGAACTACAGGGCTGAGTCCCCATGAAATTATCATGGGCAGAGCAATGCATCATCTGTTCATACCAGTCAACAAGCTGTTGCCTATAACTGATGACATGGTGTTGGATTACTGTAAAGGCCTGGCTGACGCAGTTCATTCTGTGTTTCATCAGGTTGGAGCGGTTGACACCACCCTTGAAAAGAAGCAAGCTCATGATCTGAGCACAGGGGACTGGGTGAGAATTAAAGTACACAGAAGGAGGAACTGTTTGGTCCCAAGGTGGGGAAAACCACAACATATGATTTTGACTACAACAACATCTGTGAACTGGATTCATGCGAGTCACACATTGAGGATTCCAAATCCAGTGGATAACAAAGAAAAAGAATATTTCGATGAATCAGAATCAAGTTCTGAACCGGATGATGAAGACGCAAGAACAAGAGAAAACTCTGAAAGGGGGGAAACGGAGTCAGATCTATCTTTTGTCCCAAGAAGTATTTCCTTGAGAAGAAGGTTACAGATTTCTGATACCAGCTCAGACTCAGAGACTGAACAAGTAACTCTACGTTCAAGAAAAGAAAAGGACAGTGAAAAGACAATTAAAGAAATTGTTGATAAAGAAGTTCCAGATGATAAATTGAGAGTAATTCCACCTGAAATAACAAGAATAGATGGACAGGTGCCAGATACAGAGAGAGAGGGAAATATTCTTGCGGAAGACCCCCGAGGAGGTGTAGGGGACTCTAACATCCAGTTAGAAGAACGGACAAGTAGTCAGCAGGAAGACTGTGCGCAAGAAACCCGAGGAGGGACAGAAGTAGGGAAAACAAAAGAAGTGGTGGAAAGAAAAGTTGTTGAAAGGAAAAAACAAGTGGAAACAGAATCAGAGGAAAGCGAAGACGAAGTACCTGAAGGTCCAGTCTTGAGAAAGAGAGCATGGAGAACTGAAAAGAATGATAAAGGAAGTAAACTGAAAAGATCAGCAAGAGATGAAGTTTGGCCAAACAAAATAAAGAGGCTGAGATATCGATTGACACGAGTAAATTCACCAAGAGCTGAACAGGTGAATGAAGTAACTAGTCAAGAGAAATCAAAAGACGAAGAAATAATTGTAATAGAGGAAAGCAAAAGAACGAGAAAACCTAACCAGAACTATAAGTCGCCGGAATGAATGTATGTGGCCCTGCCTGAAATAAAAGAAGAGGCGGATAGCCAAGAAAACCCAGAGGTGGCTGTACCGGAAGTGGTTGAGGAAGACGAAGAATCGGAAGTCCTGAGAGTTATCTTGTCCGACATTGGAGAAGAAACGGATGTTCAGGAAATTCTGTATTCAGATCACGAAGGAAAAGGGAAGGACGATGAGATGACAAACTGAATAAGACGAGAATGCTGCTAATGGAAAGACAATGAAATACGGGAAAAGACAAAACTGGTAGAACCAAGTAGGTGCTTAGAGCCTTGGGTTAGACAAACTAGTTGTGAAGTAGAAGAGGCTAAGTCAAAAGACACTGTTCATTTTTACAAAAATGGTAGAAAAGATGGATGTATATTCTTGAAACGATTGTGTAAAATGTGTTGTTGTTGTACAGGATTACTAATGCTTCTGTGGAGTGTACTAGCTCTGATGATCTCATTTAAGGTTACCATAGACATAATAGAAGGACATAGTGAAAACAAAACTAATATAGAGAAGATTCAAAAGGTGGTTCCGACTAAAATAGATAGAAATTATTTGCATAAAGACAGGTCTATAACTGATTTTTCTAACAATGTATTTTCGAAATTACTGTATGAATATGTAAAGACAAAGGACGTAAGGGATTGCTACGTTTGTATGCAGTTACCTGCATCTGTATCGGAAGGAGTGACTTATCACCACCTTCCAGTAACTTATGGAATAACATGCAGTGTAATAGCTAGTTTATTTTACCAAACAGGGAAGTTAGAATATTATTTCTCAGATGTAGATAGCATATTTTCACAAGTACCATCAATTAACAAACTAAATAAGGTAAAACCTGCAAAGGTATTAGGTGAATTTTTCTTAGAGACTAAAGAACTAACATTAGAGTGTATATTTAGAAATAATTTGACTTGCAGTTTAAAGAAAGAAGAAAAGACGTTTTTGGATATGGTTGAAGAAAGGAGATTGAAAATGCAAAGGAAAGCATCTGAGGGAAAATTGGTAAAGACAGTTTGGGATGTAGAGATGGAAAAACACTTGAAGGGAGAAGCTAGTCCAACTATGGCTTTAGATTGGCCTCAGAAAGGAAAATTGTTCATTAGGAGGAATCAGATTGCATATGATAATTACTTTGTAGGTAACAGTGAGTGCCATGATACATACCGAACCATGGGTGGATGGGGATTTAAAGGAGGAAATGATCCAGTTTTTCCTGGGTTATATTTTATCTATGGGAGCAAGGCATATTATCGTTTGCCAGACCATTGGTATGGCACATGTTATGTAGGCCTGGTTTTCCCAAAGATTTTTCACATCGGAAGAGGAGAAGATGGGATACATAAGTTAGTTAGTTATTTAGCACGTAGAAACAGAGAATCTTGGTCAGAAATTGTAGGTGACATCTTTGGAGCATTGATACCAGCAGTGGGAATATCTCTGAATGCAAAGAAAATTAGAAGGCTATCAACAGTAGTGGATCGCTTCTCAGCAAGCACTGCTGGAGGATTTTTATTGGTAAATACTGAAATGGTTGCCATGCGTGCCATGGTAATGCAAAATCGACTTACCCTTGATATATTATTGGCAAAAGAGGGTGGAGTCTGTGGAATTCTGAAAGTTCAACATTGTGGTTCTTACATTCCAGACGAAAGTAAAGATTTGAAAATTTATATTAAAAATATAACTGATTTGCATGATGAAATTGCACCACTGGAGGTTGAAAGTGTTTGGGAAAAGGTTGGAAAGAATATATCTTCTATTAAAGATTTCTTAGTAAACCTAGGTAGTACCTTTTTAGGTAACATCTTATTTCCATTAACATGTGTGATTTTTGTAGTATTAATATTAAGATTAGGATGTCTATGTCGTAAAAGAAAGAAAATCCAGAAAAAGTTAAAAAGAGAAAATTTGAGAAGACAGGATAAGAGACAAGAGAGGGAATTTGAAGAAGTAGAATTAGACGAGATGAAAGAGAACATGTATAAAACAGCCAGAAGAGAAGAAATTGGGGAGACAGAGATGTAAATTAAAGCAAGAATTAATTTCAACTCCATGTAAATTAATACAAAATTTTAATGGTGTGGTGATAAAATCACCAAAGGGGGGATTGATGGAGCGGTTAGTTAAAAATGTTGTATACCCCCCCTATTCTGCATGAATATACTAGTCGAATAATCTATTAATTTTAATATTACTAAATGAGTTTGCATGTGTATTAGTCAACCTTATTAACATACAAAATATACGTGGGATTTGCATTTTGCATGGCTAAATAATTGTTATTACTAAAATCCGTACGAATACTAACCGTAGTATATGTACTAAATAGAATATTGCATGATGTGTGATGCTTTTGTGACATTTTTGTTATGTTGCCCAAGATGACATCAAATGGGTGAATATGTACGCTTTAAATGTCGCTATACGCTAGATAATTACAAGCACATAGTGGGATTAGTAAGAGGTTATCATTTTATTAATTATTTCTACGTATTAATTACTCTTTTGTGTTTCGCTTAAGTTGTCCTTTGGGCATAAAATCAAAATGGCCATTGATGTGACATGACGTGATGGCCACCATTCCACGAGGTTTCGGGCGAAGTGCGACTGCGCATCAGTTTCTTCCTGTGGCCTCGTCATGACCCTTGTCATACTGTACCCGTACAAGGCCACGGTGGGAAATCAGCCAAGTACCCACACAATGAACTTTTACAAGGAACCGGAAAAAAACAAAACCATGACATAACCTCTTGAACTGTGCTAAACTCACCGGACGATCTCAACCAACCAATCAAGAAAGCCCAAACTTTGTAAATTTTTACATCTTGACTTTACTTTTATTATAAAAATGATGGTAGAATAGAGAGAGATTGCGCATACTTTCCCTTTTCCTTATGCTGACGAAGACGACGGTGACGCTACGCGACGCTACTATCTAGGGTGACTGCTGCGTTCCTGAATCTTTGACATTTTGAATGCTGCCCATTTCCCTGACGAACTACGAACTTTATAAAATTTATGGGCACTGATAGATGCTTGCACGTCTCTGGTCCTTGCTTTTCTTTGGCACTGTAGCGTGCTGCATGAAGAACTTCTAAATTCTGACCGATTGATGACTAATTTGATGACATAGAGGACGCCCGTTAGCCAGATTAGGTAAATATGGTGTTTTGTGATTTACATAAAATTGATAAAACTTTCTAGATGTAGATTTAACCTTTTGCGATAAAATAGATAAAAAAATATTGATTAACAAGTAAATGCGTTACTGATTTATTAAGGGAGGGAAGATCAAAATCTTAAATGTGTTTTAGCTGGTTCTAAATCACCATCAACTAATCCAACTAAATGATCCATTGATCACGTGTGAGGAGTGCCTTGATGTTTAAGGATTGAGATCTGTAGGTGTACGGATATTAATGTATAGATATGTAATATAACTTTTCTTCCAATAGGTTATAAGGTATTCCTTTCATGTCAGCGCTAGAATCACCCATCTCTCCTGTGTGTGCAGACCAGTGTGAAGTGATGTGTGAATGTTGGTGTTATGGGCCCTACCAATGACTGCATGTGTGAAAGCGTAAATGTGATATCTGGTCTGTGAAAGAAGGAGGATATTGGTACGGGTCTTGTCCTTTCCCCGTTACTCAGGTTTTCTGCGCTGCAACAGTAGAATAACACCAAACTGAATCCAGTGTTTGCATCTTCTAGTAATTGGTAATTTTTGAATAATGCACATTTTAAGCTCTGTGCTCTGCTCACCCTTGCCTGATCTGAGCAGTATCTGGGTGGTATCCAGAAGATGTGAGCTGAGAGATCCCACAGTGCTACTGGATGTCGCACCTTTCGTCCTTGGCCTGAGTCCAGACTGGTAGTGAGAATTGAAGCACTGGTAGGGCACTATCACCCTTGCCCCTGAGCAGGCAATTGCAGGGCAGTGGTCTGTGCTAGGAACTTTTTTCTTTATGGCCTTCATGGATGTTTGACTGTTTTTTAGCACCCTTTCAATAATTATAGGGCACATTTTTTCCTTATTTCTTCTTCATTGCTGCCTCATTGCCTTTGTTAGGGCAACAGTGACTTCAAGCGGGACTGCTAGACCTGTGAGTATTTTTGTGACCTTGATAGATATTTGGAGGGGTTTTGCTGGAATTCTTTCTTCATTTGGGAGCAGGGATTTTTCATTACCACTGATTACTCTATCTTTGGGGGGGAGAGGATCTGCAGGAGATACTTTTTGGGGGGGAGTTATATATAGTGCGAACTAGAAACAAAGGTATCAGAGCACTTTACATGAGCACCAGCCATTGCCCCAGCTCCAGGGATAAGTGAAGTAGTTGGGCCCATGGAGGGATCTAGATCAATCTTCAGTCTTCCTTTTCTCAATCTGCTTCATTCAAGTCTGACTATATATATCTTGGTATTATTGGTCTCTCCATTTTGGAAGGCTTGTGAAGCCTAATGTTCATTGAGGATATCCCTGGTTGGCCGAAATACTTTTCAAAACCCAATGTGGGAAATGCTCAGGTTTATCAAGGTGAGTAAGCCAGGAGAGAGGCCCACCTAAAAAAAACTGCCCCTTCTTTGTTCCAACCCTGGGATACTGCAGATGGGGGAACAATCAGGAAACATTTCACTCAGAGTGTCTGACATGGTCCCCGCCTCTCTGAACAACGAGGTGATGGCTGTGTCGTACACTGTTGTCTTGAAGGAGATGGAGGTGGATGGTGTCCCTCCTTCAATGGGACTGGCATTGGGAGACTCCTCGTGTGCTGGCTCCGGCTCTCCAATACTTCAGTTTCAACTACTGGAAGCTGAAGTGCCCCCAGTGTAAAACTAACTACCCGTTATGTAAGACATCCGGATATACCCTCTACTCCTAAGGTGTTGGAGAGTGAGCATTTAGAGAAGTTTAAGAGCCCTGGGAATAGTGACTTTGTACACCTCGTGAGGAGAATAAGAGGGGGTCATGACAGGAAAATGGGGTTGAGCCAAGTGAATTTGATAAAGATTATATTGCTTCTGAATCTTTGGATTCCCCATGACCCTCCCTCCTGCAGCTGACAGTATCTTTAGTGGTTAACTAGCCCAAACTCTATCCGCCTAATGAGCCTCCTGTTAACCAGTGATTTGTGATTCTTCTAGCAGAGATTAGTCACATTAAAAAGTCTCAGTTTCAACTCTGCATGAGAATTTAACCAGGATTGCAGAGAAGCTTTCTCTTTTTGCTGAACAACTGCACCAGATTGAGAAGCCGGTTTCACACTTGGAAGATAATGCAGCTAAACATCAAGGGGCAGATTTACAAGCCCCTTGCAAAACTTTTGCACCACCATTGCATCAGTTTTGTGATGCAGTGGCAGTGTAAACAATGTGGCCAATTTACATCGTGACACATCTAGGTAGATGCTTCATTTTGTAAAGCCCTGTGTCACTTTAAACCTGCGTCAGGTATAATGTAGGCAGGGTGGCCATTCCCACGCAGGTAAGCCTCGCAAAAGTGACACAGTGAAATCATCTACAAGATTTCACTGCGCCACTTCTAGGATGTCACTGCATCAAAACCTTATGCCTGCTTGAAGCAGGCGTAAAGAGTGACACAGTACAATGAGTATAGGCCTTCCCATGAATTGCTGTAGTTGCGTCATGCTTCCGACACGACTCCAGCAATGCACGACTTTTGGGCCAACAGATGCATTAGAATTTCTGATGCATCTGTCATTCCTTGCACCATGGTACTCCGTATTGTAAATATGGCGCATCCATGGTGGTGCAAGGGTATTGCACGCTGGCGCAGAGAAACTGACGCATTTCTACAGATGGGTCAGTTTCTTGTAAATCTGCCCCCAAAAGTTTACATACAATCCTGGTACAGAACTCTCCATGCTGAAATCACAATTGAATGTTTTGGAAAAACATTTGAGACGTTCAAACCTAACATTCATTGGTATTCAGGAGGGTAGGGAAGCCCGGGAAGGGGGTATAAGATCTTTGATTGAGCCTCTGTTTAAAAAGTAGGCCTGGGCTAAAATTCCGTTCTGCTCGCGGAAATTGCGATAATTTGACATTTTTTGCGTTCCGTGGAGAGCGCGAAAATGTCAAAATTTCCGCAATCCGCATTTTACCGGAAAGTTTTTGCTTGCTCGCGCTGTAAAATAATACATTCTCGCATGCGCGCGATCGCCTTACCTGAATCCCCGCGTTCGCCGACAGGTTTTCCCGATCCGGTCGCGTTCTCCACAAGATGTTGGATTGTTGGTAGCCATTTGCACTGTCTCGTGACAGTTCGCGCCCGCAGTAACGTCATTCGTCGCACGATCACGTCTTTATTCTCGCAATCATGCACCGCGAGACAAGTGAAAACAAGATGGACGCGCCCGTGAGCAACCGCATGGGTAAGTTGGCGAGCCGCAACCACGCAGAAAATACCGCGAACGGGCGGGAAAAAAACTTCCGCTTCTTCGCGATATTTACGCGTGTTTGCAGAGATTTTTAACATTTTCTCGATAATTTGCAAAAGTGAATTTTGCAAATTCCGCCCACCCTTAATAAAAAGTATGTGCAAGCATTACTATACAAACATATTTTGCTTTGTATCACTCTGTACTTTCACACAGAACCTGCCATTGTTTTCATGTTCTGTTCTTTCCTGGCATTCAGTCTGCATGCTATAGACAAAGTTAAACAATAATGTCTCTTTGGTATTCTGTTCTGGTCAGGCCTCAGCAACTAGACAAAACACACAAACGCAGTTGTTATTTGGGAACATGTTCTTCTGCCATATAGGTATGCACGAATAGGTAACAACTCACTCGGAGAGGGATCTTACCAGGGAAGAGATCATGACAGCACCTGCGATGTAGAGCTTTCATTTGTAAATGCTAAAGTACGGGATCGGCAGCAAACACCAAGAGATCTTCTGATATATGGTAATTTTGCTTCTGTATAAGGGGAGGGTATTAGTATACCCTATCTTATATATTGACAGCTCCTTTTAAGATTATGGACTACTTACTATGCTGACCTTATTTGTGTTAGGCATCTTCTTACTTTGTGGCACGTATACTGCGTACTACAGTACAATAGTTAAAATAACCATTTTAACTTTTCTAGTGACTCTAGTGTCAGATCTTATTATGGACTAGCATGAGTGTGAAAGGGTGTGTCCTGCAACCGCGATTCCTGAGAGGGTAGGGAGTGTTGTGTTCTGGGGTGTCTAGTCAATTGTTCCTCTGTGAGTGAGTAGGAGGGCAAGTGAGATACTATAGCTGATCGGTTCTGGGCTCATGAGTACTCAGGTGGCAGCATGACTTAGTCCATGCTTACTAAGGTTCTATGACCCCAAGCATAGTTTTGTGACTATGCTGAATCCCTGCAACATGACGCCGCCAATGTTTGGTCTGGTACTTATTCATGGGACCACTGAGTAGCGCTTGTGCTTGTCCATAAAACCCTCACACAGTTTCCAGGAGATGTCAGTGGTGGGAGGGCTTCTCCTCCTCAGTTTCTAGGGATCACATATTGCTGTAGGTTTTTCAAGCTTGAATTTTAAAAGGTTTTTGACCCGGTTTAGTGCTACCATTTGAATTCATTCATTAGGCTTAATGACTCAACCGATTGTAATTCCGGCTCATTGCCATGCGGCGGTTACTCAACATTTGTTGCAGCATGAAGTGCCTAATGCGGGGTCTCCAGGTGTTTTTGTAGTCAAGGTGGATCCTGTGTACTGCTTCAAAGTGTTTTACTCCTGGGTTACGTTTCCCATTGTGGATGCGAATGTTAATTCTTTCCATGCTTACACTCCTGCTGCGGCTCCAGCAGCTTATCACCCTTACGTGGTGGTTGAAGTTCCTCTTACCTCCTGCGAGCACCAGATTTGGTTTAATGGTGCCCTACCCCATCCTACTGCTTCTGTTCACATGGGCCCCTTAAGTATTGACTGAGCTATGTGGCCTGTGTTGGCCAGTTTTACTCCATATCCTAATTATATCAACACCAAATTGGCAGAGGTACATATGTTGTATGCTCAGGCAGGTGTGGGTCCTCCACTAGGGTGGAGGAGCGCCACCCCACTGCTTTCTCCAGTGTGAGAAGCAGAAACATAAAATGATAATAACTTTCCGTTATTACCATTTTATGTTTCATTGCAGGTGGGGGGAGCTGCTCTGAAAGCAGCCAGGGCAGGGGAGGAGTGGTGTGCCCACTCCTGAGGATGCAATGACTGTTTGGTAGGACCTCTGGGGCCACTCAAACCAGTCATGGGCACTCTGCCCTTTCTCCATGCAGGCTGCAATGGAGAACATGGCCTCCCCGTCAGCCCCTGCATGGGAGGTGTCCCCACCAATCATAACGCTGCCATTGCAGCATTGTGATTGGCTATGGGGAGAAAGCCTCACTGCCAGCTTCCTGTTCCTGCTGGAGGCAGGAGAGCAGGAGCAGAAGCCGAGAAGACACAGGACCCGGTTCCCCTGGGCCTGGCCTCAGTTCTCAGCTGATGCTCACACTGCTGTAATTTTCTGAGTGGGCGGACACCATACAAAATGCTCTTTGGCATCAAGATGTTTATTGAGGTGCTTGATGGTCCAGACATTGTAGAATCTGCCACAATCTTTGACAAAGATAATCACTGTGCTCTTTACAAGATCCACAAAAATGCTGTGGTGCTCTGGCAAAAACCTATTTGCCTTTGACTCAGCCTTCTGGTGCAGCACCTCTGATTCCTGTTGCTGGCTGGCTTCCCAAAGTTGGTGATCTGGTTCGTGAAAAGGTGACAATCAAAGAATTTGGTTCCTTCTACCGTGCTCCTGTTCCAGTACTTGGTCTTCAGGGTACCCAAACTGTAATTTTACCTCCGTTTCCTCGATACAAAAAAATTGTTTTGTCTTAATTGGACATGTCAAGTTACACCATTTGGCCAATACTAAATAGCATGCCTCTGAGAGTCTCCAAATGGGATATTCTTTTCCATACTGTGACTTTTCCAGACCATTACTACTAATTCTTCCCGGCTGCCGGAGGGGGATGTCAAGTCTTCAGTTACCCTGGCACCTGTTTTACCATCTTCACACTCACCTATGGAAATAGTTTATTCTGATCCATGTGATGAGGCGCCTTCAGAATGCAAGCCTCAAGTTTACATTCAGAATCACAGCCTCCATTATTCCAGTTGTGTTCTTCTGGTTACTATATCGACAAGATAATTTTTCTTCAGACGGTTCTTCATTGTCTTCTGTTATAACCCTACCACCAGCGTGGATTTGTGTTTTTATCTCCAGGTTAAAATACAATTATCTGGTTCCAAATTAGATTTGTACCTGGATCATGTTTTCCATGGTGTTTTTGTTCACGTGGATTGGATTTGGAACTGTTTTCTTCCTTGTTATTAATTACCACTACCTCCCAGAACCTTCTGATGCAGAACTTGTCGACTGGTTGTTTGCCCCACATTCCTCCTCGCACAAAATTAAACAAGACCAGTCCTTTATTAACATTTCAGTGATCCCAATGACTTATGGAATTGTATAGGACAAAGTAACATTCAATGTTTTTGGTCTTACAGTTATCTTACAGATACCACATGTATTCTGTGCTTCCATGGGTGATGTAGTTTTACCTGGGTCGCAATAAGATGATTGGGATTTTGATGCTGTAAATGCTATGTTTTCTGAATTACAATATTAAACTGTCTTGGACACTGAGGAGTTATATCTAAATTCTGTTGACTATGTTGATTTGTTCTGTTATCAACATTATGGACATCATTTTTTGCATAGAGCTAGTAGACAGTGTCCCCAATTAAATTACAGTCAATGGGAACATTGCCCAACTCCACCTCGGGGTAGTTCCAATACATAAAAGATGAAGTATACTTATTTTTCAGGTTATACATTTCAGACCAAGTATCATACTATATTAAATTGGCTCCCACTCTTTCAAAAAAATACATGCTTCCTCAGACCAAGTTAATATAAGCATTCCTGTTTACTGACAATTTAGCCCTGAAAGGATATGATTACTGGGAGGACAATATTGACTTGAAATGAGTGTGGGCCACTAAATCCTGGGAAGTCCAAGGAACATAATCACTATTAGGTGCATGTCTAATACCTCCGCGATTTATCTTTCTCAATGACACGGTCCAACAGACTACTTGTCTAGGATTGGCTAAAATGTAAGAACTGAATACTACACTATTCCATCCTTGGCCCTGTTTGATAAGTGGCAATCATATACAAATTATACAGAAGACCAACTAAATGGTATGATACTAAATGGTACATTTAATTCTTGCATGATAGTTCTGACTGGATGGTCATTATAGCCTTTGACCACAAATGTTTGTCATTCTCGTTTCATGAATACTACTTCTGGATTTATATTAGATAGGCCTGATCCACGTTATCCACAAACACCAAACACCATATTCCAAAACGGTCACTACTTATTCCATAGGTGAATTATGTCAACAATGGTTAGAACATTCCACATCTTTCTATCCTATCTGAAGATATAAACATATCTCAGTTCCTTTTGGGTTCAAAATCTCCAGGTATGAAACGATTCATTTATGCTGCATATAATGAACTTTGGAAATTGTTGTCACTGGAAGCTGCAGTATGTTTACACCAAATTGATCAAGATTATTTAGATTAGGTACGTGCTGTTGTAAACAACACTATTAATACATTGTCATATTTTATTTACACTTTGAATAATATTATGTCATCTGTAATTGATATTGTGCAAACTGAAGTGTCTACCTTGTATTATGGTCAGAATCAACTTTGATCAGTAATGCAATTTGGTTGGACAATGCAAAGACTTAACCTGTTGAGTGCTCATGATGAGCTAAGCTCGTCATGAGTCACAGTGGAGCTGTGCTCATGACGAGGTGAGCTCATCATAAAGGCCGCGGCCCGCCCACGCGCGATTAATTCCCTGCCTGTGCGGGAGAATTAATCAGTGGGCGGGGTCATGACGAGCTCAGCTAGTCATGAGCACAGCTCCACTGTGAGTCTTGACGAGCTGAGCTCGTCACGAGCACAGAGGCGCCGCGGCCCCCCCCAGCACCGTGGGGGAATTACCCCCCGCAGGGAAGGGGTTAAGAGCGGATGCGTCCCCTGGCATTATATTAATTGTACTGCATTAATCTTACCATTTAATTTGAGATTTAAACTAAAGTTGATGACCCTGAAAGGTGCTAGTTACACTATGTTACATATAGAGAAACTTGAGCAACTTCCCTTTTCTGTAGCGGAAACTCATTCTGCAGTATGATTGCGGGGTCATCTCATTGCCCATCTCTATTTTTAATTTCATTGCTTGCATGAAACACTTCCCAATAGGTAGATATGAACCACTTGGGAGCAGCTACATACATGAGTTATGGGACCTGCCCTTACATATCGTTGTCAACGAGATGACAGAAACAGGGGAAGGGTGCAACTCCACTGCCGGTAATTTTCTTGTGTGTCAACAAGTAAAAATTCACGGCATTTGTAATGTTTCTGCCCTCAATCTAGCTTGTTATTTAAAAGAGACTCCTGCTATGCAATTATTCCCAGTCTCACAGGACTTTCAAATGGCAGTTATCTTGTCCTTAATAATCAGGACTACTGCGGAATCCCGTATGTGGTGTCTGTTTCCCAGTTAGTTACTTGAGTGTAGATAGCTCAATATGGCCTTCCTTTTTAACATTGAAAAAGGATTTTAATAAATTGAGCAGACTCAAAGTATTTTTGTTTCAACAAGAAGTGGCTCTCACTTCAGCACGCAAGACCTTTGAATTACAGGTGGTGAGAACGTCTAGTTAACACAAATCTCCCACTACATTTAGGGAAATTGATGCATCAAATATTTAATGCGTCTGATATCATGGGCCTGGAGCACATTTTTTAACTCATGGGTTCAAACCTTGTGACATCATTTCAAACTATTTTTGGAGTAACCTCAGTTTTTATTCATTCTATTTTTTCCCGAGTTTTCGGTGGGTTCCCACTGACACTCGTCTTAATTTGAGGCATCATTGTGCTGTTTCTGCTATTCCGCAATGGCTGCTCCATTTGTGGTCCTTCCCAGACAGGCATCGCTGCAACTGTACCGTGAGTGAATGACACAACGTTTTGGCGTAGTGCCCTTAGACGATTTCGATACCGAATTTTGTCGGAACTTCTGCTTTGCTTACTTCACCTGTGTGCAACCTGGATTTCATTGTATCTGATTCCCCTTTCAATAAGGCCTAGCTACACCACCTCACCCTGCCCTGAATTTTGAACTGTTGATGGGTCCCCTAGTTGCCCATAACCAGGACTGTTCCTTGGGCATGCAGCTTGTATACAACCCTGTGTTGTGGATAGTGGCCAGAGCTGATCCTTGTGCAAATGCACAGCGTCTCCTGGATCTCAGTGTCATCGATATCGCCACATGGTCTTGTGGACAACTGGATACGAGGAGCATGTTTGCTCCTTTAACTTGCTCAACTGGATGTCTGACATCTCTAATTTAGAAGGTTCACATTTCTTGCTGGAATCCTTGTCTTTTCACTCGGCATCCAACATTCTGGGTCCCGGTGATATGCTGTGATTGGATATATTTTCCACCGCAAATCATTTTTTTCCAATTTGACATCCATAAGCGATAAACTAACTATAAACTGACGTAAAGGTTTATCACCTGATTTCTCTCATAATTTTGGTGCTATCATCCGGACCAAGAGGAGTGTGTCATATGTCCCGGACAGGTCCATTTTCGTTTTCCTATGTTAGCATTAGCACGTTGCAAACTGCTCTCTTCTTTGCACACGCTACTTTACAAACTTATGTTGCTTTGTGCCACACTATACTTTCACTGAGAACCTGCTGCTATTTTCACGTTCTGTTCATTCCTGCATGCTATAGACAAGGTCGAACAACAATGCCCTTTGTTATTCTATTCTGGTCAAGCCTCAGCACCTAGACAAAACACACAAATGCAGCTGTTGTTGGGGTACTTCTGCCACAAAGGTGTACACGAATAGGTAACAACACCCTTGAAGAGGGATCTTTCCAGGAAAAAGGCTGTGACAGCACCTGAGATGTAGAACTTTCAACTGTGCATGATAAAACACGGGCTCTGCAGCAAACAACCAGAGATCTTCTGATATATAGTCATTTTGCTTCTGTAGAAGGGAAGGGGGTTAGTCTTCCCTGTCTTTTTTAATGACAGCTCCTTTTATAATTTATAGACTACTTACTATGCTGACCGTATTTGTGTTAGGCATCTTCCCACTAATTGTGGCATATGTACTGCATACTAGAGCACAATAGCTAAAGTAAATATTTTAAACTTTTCTCGTGTCTCTGTCAGAACTTCTTGTGGATTAGTACAAGTGTGAGAGTGAAAGGGTGTGTCCTGCTGCTGCGATTCCAGAGAGCATCTGGAGTGCCGTGTTCTGGGGTGTCCAATCACTTGTTCCTTTGTGAGTGAGTAGGAGGGCAAGTGAGACACTCTAGCAAGCCGATCCTGGCTCATGGGTCCTCAGGTGGTAGGATGACTCAATCTCTGTGTACTAAGGTTCTATGTTCCCAAACATAGTTCTGTGACTCTGAAGGGTAGCTGGGTAGCACTTGTGCTTGTCCACAATACCCTCACACAGTTTCCTAGAGACGTCAGTGTTGGGAGGGATTTTCCTCTTCAGTTTGTAGGGATCACCTATTGCGATTTTCAAGCTTGAATTTTAATAGGTTTTTGACCCGTTTTAGTGCTACCGTTTGAAACCCTTTATTAGGCTTAATGGCTCAGCCGGTTGCGATTCCAGCTCATTACTGCTCGGCAGTTACTCAACATTTGTTGAAGCATGGAGTACCCAATGTGGGGTCTCCGGTTGTTTTTGTAGTAAAGGTGGCTCCTGTGTATTACTTTGAAGTGTTTTACTCCTAGGTTACGTTTCCCATTGTGGATCGAATCATAATTCTTTCCCTGCCAACTAAGGTTCTATCATTCCAAGCATAGTTCTGTGACTCCGCAGAATACTGGCAACATTATTAGACTAAGTTCATTGGCCATGGCCTCTTTGGTTTACTCCAAGGCAGTAGTTATTGATGGCATCCCAATTGAGCCACAAGAGGATTTTTCACCGCTTCGTCAAGATTTTTTGATTAAACTTGTTAATGAACTAATTCCTAGCGGGTTAATTTCAGCATCAATTACAGAATCTATTGTATTAAGTATTTTTAAAAGATTAAACTGTCTGTTAATCCTAAATCATACAGATCAATTAGTCTGATAAATGAAGACTATAGACTCTGAAACTTTTGACCAATTGCATAACTCCTGTTGCTCAAAAATTCATCCAAGGGGACCAGAAGGGTTTACTTACCTATAGGTCGATGGTGATCAATACTTTTATTCGATTCAGGCCATAAATTACTTTACAGCCAATTGACCTAGAGTCGATATTATTATGGTTGATATGGGGAAACTGTTTGACCTAGTAAGCTGGGCAACATTATTCCAGATTCTGAGAAGGTCTCTTGATCTATTTATAAACTTTTTAAAGAATCTGTATTCTGGGGTGCCAGCTATAATTATCATGAACCCTCCTGGGTCCCTGCTCTCCAGCGCGCAGCTCCGTGGATCACTCGGGCAGTGGTCTACCTCTTCCCCCGCTGCAGCCTGCTTCAGACTGCAGTTCTAGCCCCCATGGTTCACCCCCCAGACTGCTATCGCCTCCAGCTGTCAGTTTTTCTCTTAACCAGATTTTACCAGGTTGATTTATTTTATTTATTTTAAAATAGGTTTCCTCTTTCTTTGTTGATTGCCATACTCCTGTGCAGCCTTCAGCCCTTAGCCTCCCCCCGATTCCTGCTGCTGCTGCCCTGCAGCCCCTCCTGTGTTCTCTTTCCCAATGCAGTTCCCGCCTCCCAGCTTCCCTGCCCTCCCACAACCTCTACTTAATGGAAGCCGCTGCATGTTGAATTTGAGCGAAACCCTCCTGGGTCCATGCTCTCCAGTGCGCAGCTCCGTGGATCACTCGGGCAGTGCTCTGCCTCTACCCCAACTTCAGACCATGGTTGTAGCCCCAGTGGCTCACCCCCGGACTGCACTCACCTCCAGCCGTCAGTTTTTCTTTTTTTTTCTCTTTGCCAGGTTGATTTATTTTATTTATTTTAAAATAGGGTTTCTCTGTCTTTGTTGACTGCCTTACTCCTGTGCTTCCTTCAACCCTTAGCCTCCCACTGCTTCCCACTGCTGCTGCCCCAGTGGCCCATCCCGCTCCTGCGTTCTCTTTCCTGCTCCCGTCCCCGCCTCCTGTCTGCTCCCGTCCACGACCCGAACTCGACCAGTGCAGGGGCCCTGGCTATCTGACCTTCCACCGCTACAACCCAGCCGCCCTCCTCGCACTCAACCCCAGTAGAAAAAACAACTACCAGCTGGCGATGCCGAACACCACCCATGGCCAATTCTCCTGCCGACACTGCCGGCATTCCTTCACCAGCCACAGCACCCCCACGACCTCTGCAGCCCTGCTAGTCGCCCGCACCAAAGAAGCCCTGACATGTATCCTCCTTAACGTGCGCTCCCTGCACAGACACGCCGTAGAAATCTGGGACATCCTCGACACCCTCTCGCCAGACGTCGCCTTCTTCAAGGAAACCTGGACAAATGCCCCATCTGCCCCCTACATCACCATCGCCAGTTCAGATGGCTACAAGATCCAGAGGAAGAACCACTCCCACTGCCCAAGAGGAGGACTCACCATCGCACAGTTCCCTCCGGCTCCACACCTCCAGCACGAGCAACTCCCTCTCCAACACCAAACTCCTCCCCTTCCAGGTCCAGACCAGCCCCAGAACCACGATGTGCAGCTCCCTCGTCAACCTCGGACTGAAGCACCTCGTCACCACCCCCACTCACAAGGCCGGACACACCCTCAACACTATCTTCGCAAGAGGGAGAAACATCCACTTCAGCCACACCTCGCAGCCTCTCTGGACAGACCACCACTGCGTACACTTCTCTTTCAACACCACCACCTTACACAAGCCCGCCCCATGCCCTTCAATAAGGAACTGGAGCAAGGTCACAGAGGAGCATCTCAACTTTGCCCACGTCCATGACCCCCCCCCTCCACCACAACCGACGCCAACTCTGCAGCAATGGACCTACACCCATTAGCAGATTTGACAATACATAATGTATTGCAAACCTGGAACCAATTAGTTAGCTCTGCAGGACTATTAGAGTGCTTCTATATTATGGTTTAGTTTGGCACACATTTCCAGTTTTTGAGGAACTTTACCCCTGATATAGCGGATTTTACTTGTTATTATTTTTTTGGGGTGTGACAGTTGGTATATGATGCTACAACAAAAGATTCAGAATTAAACAATTCCAAAATGTATTTGTAAAATATTATCAGTAACGGTGTTTTTTTTATCTCCCAGCAGTGGGCAAAATGTTTTCCTTTGGCCCTAAACTGTTTAGAGCAGCAAACTTTAAAAGAATGGAGTTTTTTGCTAGATGGACGCTCTACTATACTCCCCAGCTCTTGAATGAATGTTTTTCCGATATTCCCAACAAATGGTTTAGATATACTACATTGGTGGAAGGAGACTGGTCCTATATATGTTTTTACTAGTCTACTTTTGCATCCTTTCTGGGACCAGATACTCCATATAATAAGCCAGCATTTACCGTAGTAGTTCTTTTAGGGCTGATGGTCAATAATGGGTGAAAAATAGTTTTTTTTTTGTAGTTATCTCATTTGCACGATCACTCATTTTGTAATTTTAGAAATCCTCACAGTGTACATTATTTACTGATTAGCAAGCTAATATGATTAGGGTTAAACAGCTGGAGTTTGCTTATGCTAAAAGGAACATTCAACTGTGAAAATTGGAGCAGCTGGGAAATTATATTGTTCTCAAAATGAAGTTTGGGATATAGTTCTGGCGAGAGGTGGGTTAAAGCACCTGCACATGTGTTTCTCTTTTTACACTTTAATTATTGTATGTTTGCACAGGAAGCCTAACACTTTATTGGCAACTGCGCTTTCCGTTTTTAATTGTATGTTTGCACAAGGATTGATCTTTTCGGCTTTTCGAAAAATAGAAGACCGAGACCGTAGTGCCGTTCTGCGTGGTGGTGGTTTTACCCTTGGAAATGAAATAGAAAAAGTACTATTGTGCCTAGGCCCATTTTTTTCAGTTCTCCTAAAAGCATATTTTTATCTTTGGGCCAGTTCGTAGTTGAAAGAACTTTGCCCTTTCGGATTTTATAAGTAGGCCGTGTCTTTATTTATGCAATGTCCATTTGTGCGAAGTGTATTATGCATATTGTTTACTTGTATTTACCGTAAAGATATAAATGCTTGACTACTTTATCTCCTAAATCAAGAGAGATTTAAGAAAAATTAGATTTTTTAGCACTACCCCTCCCCATTTCTCAAGTAAGATTTTAAAGTATTATTCTTGTACCAATTATTTACATTTGGACCAGCTTTAGGAGTGACGGGTCATGATTCTCCCAGATAAATGAATTTTACTTCAAGTAAGGACACTTCTGGTTATCGCACCATTCGTGTGCCAATGTCAGAATTATTTCAGTCAGTCAGTCAAAAAAACTTTATTTCGGCCACAAGGGCCATAAAAGCAGAATACAATACAACAATTTATATGTCGAAAGCAAGAGCAGATCACATTTTAACCACCAAAACAGAATAAAATAATCAAATTAAAATTTTCACATTATTAAAAATTGGTGGAAAGTTTCCTACGCTGAAACCATACAGCATTAAGAAAGCGTGAAACTGCGAACACAATTGGGGGATGGGTGTCGTATTTTAAAACTCGCAGGGCATTAACACAATCTCTAAAACCAAGGTTCCTACAAATCAATTTTACCCAACGTTTCCTATGGGTAAGGTACGCAGGACAAACAAAGAACACATGAATTTCATCCTCCAGTTTGTAGCCACATGCAGGGCATGAAATACTATTCTTAATGTCCCATCTAGAAGTGAAAGACCTGAGTGGTAAGGTACCCATTCTAAATTGAACATATAATTTCCTGGCTAGAGGAGGGAAAATCAGATCCAGGAATAACTCCCTCCCATAGTTCGGTTTAATCTGGAGAAACTGTTCGGTCAGCCTGCCTATGTTAGGATCCATGTGCAGAATTATTTCAATTGTGATCTTTTTTAAAATCCTTCAGTATTGTCACATTCATGCAATATCCTTTTGCTAAATACGGGTAGATTAATGGGCATATTTATGAGAGCCAAGCATCCTCTGTACCACGTAAAGTGGTTACATGTATGACGCAGGGCTCTCAGTTCGATTTATGAAGCCAGGCAAAGCCATCCTGCATGTCTTTGAGTGCATTCATAATTCTTGAGTGAGGTAACGCAGCGCAAATCAATGTGTTATCTTACTCTGTGCCCAGATGGCGTTCCGTGAGCGTTGCATATGGGTTTTTCCATGCAAAACCCATGGATTTTGACGCTGCCACAGATTTACAAAATCCAGTAAACCCGGAGAAATAGGCAGAAACACTTTGGATTCAGTCTATCACCCTTCTTGAAAATCACTTTTGACGCACTCTGCCCATTAATGAGAAAGGTAAGGCTTGACTGCGATTGAGTAGCTGTTTCACTTCACCCCACCTGTTAGCTAGACTTAATTGAAACACATCCCCCCATTAAAATCAACAGTTCTATTGGTTTTAAAGGTGGAAATGGTACCCAAGCCATACTCAGTGTGCAACATTACTTTAAAGGCCCTTGGATCAGATCTCATAACTAAAAGATCATCACCATGTAATCTTACCTTGTGAAGTATACTACAAAGAGAGTATCCAGGTATAGTCTTATTTGTCCTTCATTAAACTACAGAAACTGCTAGTAGTTAAAAATCATTTTTGATTGTTGTTAGGATTCCACACACTTTACCTACTGCTATTCATTGCTAAAGTGTTGTTGCTCTCTCATTTAAACATAATACAATTGGCTTACTCCCAACTCACATTTAATTTACTTCTAAGCCCCTAGTGAAGAGGTACTACATGTACCTAGTGCCTGTAAATTGTATGCTACTAGTGGCCCTGCAGCTCTGATTGTGTCACCAAATTAAGAAGCACAGTAAATATGTCTCGTGACCTCCATTGCACCCTGTGTTTAAAATGCCAATTCAAACATGGCAAAATAAGCCTTTTACCAGGCCTAAACATTCCTTTTTAATACATATAATTTAACCTTAGGGTAGGCCCTAAACAGCCCACAGGCCACGGTTCAGTGGATTGAAAAAGTTGAACATGTGCTTTTACATGACCTGGTAGTGAAAAATTCTTAAATTTGTTTTTCACTTCTGCAAGGCCTACTTCTCTCATAGGATAACATTGGGTTACCTTATTACATTTAATAAGTGATAACTTCAAATTGGGAGCAGATAGGATTTTTGTTTTGTTTTTAGTTTAGTTTTATATAGTGCAAGCTCGACCCAGAGGTATAAGAGCTCTTTACATGAGCACCATTTGCAATACTGATAGACACATTCATTTTGTTAGGCACAGGGAGATTGAGTGATTTGCCCAGAATCAGAGAATGTTGAGTGTCCCTGCCAAGACTTGAACCCGGTTCCCCAGCTTCAAGGTTGACCCTCTTTCAGTTAGGCCACATCCTCTAATACATTGTAATTTAAAACCCTCTGTAAGGGTAGAGTCAGAATTTTAAGTAACCATTCTAAAAATGACTCTTAGAAAGTTGGCATTTTTTTGTCTTAAAAATGTTGTGCCTGCAGCCTGTTTACTGGGACATATGACTAGGTGTAGATGGCAGTTTGCATTTGTGTATTGCTTCCAGACAGTGTGTTAGAGATTAGGCTTTCTTGTTTGCGGAGGTATGCACCCTGTCCAAGCAGGAACCCCAGTCCTAGTCAGGGTAAGTCAGATACACACCATAAATTAGCCTGTGCTCACCCTCTAGTAGTTTGGCACAAAGAAGTCAGGCTTAACTTAAGAAGCAATGTGTAAAGTGTTTGTGCAACACTTCGAGCAGTAATATTAGTTAAAACACCACAAAAAGAATCCACACCAGTTTAGAAATATAGATTATGATTTTATAAAACAAACAAGACCAGAATGACAATAATCCAATAAGTAGAAGTCAAGATATGAATTTTTAAAGATTACAAGTAAAAATAGTGCTCTGGAGCAATAAGCGCCTATGGGTTATCTGGTCACTCTGGACCAGGACAAATTCAAGAGTAGAGGCCAATTCAATTCAGGTGTAAGTGTCAGCTTCTCCCTCCTATCCTGTCCAGGGTGACCCATCAGGATGTGAATGGCCACTCAGTCATACCTAACCTTCCTTTTTGTGTGGCTATCTAGAGGAAATGTACAAAGTCCAGCTGTCACCCACCCCAGGCATGTATTAGAGACAGGCTGCAAGCACACATTGGTAAGAGCAGAGAAATGTCATCTTTCTAAAAGCGAGATTTATAAATTAGTGATAACAAATTCAACTTTACCAGCAAAGAGGATCTAATATCACCATTCCAAATATATGAAACATGACAGAGCGATTCCTTCTCAATCAGAAATTACAGTGTGTGAGTGTAATAAGGAGTACTGAATGCTAAGCTATGAGAGGGGTAGGCCTCACTGTAGTGAAAAACGAATTTGGGTGTTTTTCACAACCAGGACATGCAAAACTGTCAGTAAATGTCCTACCTTTTAGTTTCACAGCACCTTGCTCTGTGGGCTACCTAGGGCCTACCTTAGAGGTGATCCATATGTAATAAAAGGAGAGTTTACGTCTTGGCAAGGGTTTTAAATGGCAAGTTGACATAGCAGTGTAAACTGCACAAATTGACTGTGCCGTGGCAGGCCTGATAAATGTTTAAAGTGCTACTTGTGTGGGTGACACAATTAGTGCTGCAGGAGCACTAGTAGCATGTAATTTACAGGCCAAAGGCACATGTAGTGCAATCTGCTAGGGACCAATATATATGAATTAAATATGCCAATTGTGGATAAGCCAACCAAATCATGTTTAAGGGTGAAAAATATGTACTTTAGCACTGGTTGGCAGTGGTAAAGTGCTAAGAGACCTAAGGCCAACTAAATGAATACAGTCAAATTGGACACAAGCAGGCAAGAAATTTGGGGGAAGACCACCCTAAGGCTGTCAGGTCTAACACAGTGAGAGAAAGGAGGAATAAGTGTTGGCAGGATGGGCCATCTCTGACTTGATAGGTTGGCGGAGATGTAAATTACCACACTTGCACATCGCAAAGGTTCTGCCGCAGCTCACTCACTAAAGGTTTGACAGTAGTCTTTAGAGCCCCGAGAAAAGCTGGGGATGGAAACCTTTAGAACTTTCTCCTTCTTCAAAGCTGGCACCAGGTATAAACATTGGACCCTCAGACCCAACTTATCAGTACACCTTTGGACCTGTCGAAGACAGACAGGCTGCTGTGCTGCTCTGCAAGATGGACGGGCCTAAAGGTACTCTGTCAGCCCAGATGTGTGTGGTCTCTTGGGCAGAAGTGGTGCAGCCCAAAGCATCTTTCCATAGCTCTTCATTGGAATGGTCACTATGCAAGGCATTCCCGACACAGAACATGGCAACGCAGCTTTTCAAAACCGCTGTTGTGCAACACCTCTCCAACGCAGAACTTTGATTTTCAAGACTTTGTCAATAGGATCTCCGACACGACACAGGACCTTGCATTGCAAATAGCATTGATAACCTCATTGGAGTCACCATAGAGTGATGTATCTCCAATGCAGGACTTCGCATCTGCGCCTGTGGTTTCACTGAACTGCTGCTAACACATCCTATGGCATGGGATCTCGCCACGCTTTGCAACGAGGATTTACTGTACTTTGATCAGCAGGCTTAACTTGGTCCCTGACCGGTGCTTCATCACGGTCATCCTGAACTTATGACATTGCCCCAGTTTGGCATAACTAGATACCGAGAGTTGGTGGTTCATGATTTTAGCCACAATTTTCACTTAAATCTTTAAATTGCATAACTCCGGTTCTACTGATTGGATAGTAGTTGTTTTGGTCTCAAATAATTGATGACATTTTACTTCATTTTTCTAGTTTGGTGAGGGATTTTTCTTGTGTTATGTTTTCACTTTATTACTGTTTGGAGTGCTGCATAAATACTTTACACATTTCCTCTAAGTTAAGCTTGGCTGATTTTGTGCCAAGCTACCAGAGTGTTAAGCACAGGTTTAATTTGGGGTTTGTTTGTGTTTCACACTGCCATAAACTGTAGTTGCTGCTTGAGACTCCACCACATCAGGATCCAGTGAGACACCCCTAAATGGACGGCATCCTTCCTCACAGGAGGAACCCAGAGAATGTGCCCACCAACCTTCCCTTCGGAACCCAAGAGCACCATCTGCAGCATCTCTCAAGGTTGATTCCTCATCCCCACCCTGTTCAACAGTTATATGATGACCCTGGCCAACATTGTTCGAAACCTTGGCCTCAACATCATATTCTACGCTGACAACACCCAGCTCATCCTCTCTGAAGGCCTCTCCACCACTAGAACCAACTTCCACAACTGCATGATGATTGTCGCTGACTCCATGAAGACCAACTGCCTGAAGGTCAACACGGACAAGGCGGAAGTGCTGATTTTTTAGAACAACACCTCCTCCTGGATCTACACCTAGTGGTCCTCTGAATTGGGGCCCACACCTACAATACATCAGACCCGCAATCTTAGTATCATCTCGAACAGCAAACTCTCCATGAAATACCAGATCAATTAGGTCTCCTCCTCCTACTTCAAAACCCTCTGCATGCTCCGAAAGATCTTCAGATGTCTCCTCGTCAGCACCAGATCACTCAAGCCCTAGTCACCAGCCAGCTGGACTATGTCAACGCACTGCAGGAATCACCACCCAACTCCTGAAGAGACTCCAGATGATACAGAACTCAGCTGCTAGACTCATCCTCAACATCCCCAAATGTACCCACATCACCCGCAACTCAGGAACCTCCACTGGCTACCCATCCAGAAAAAAATGCAAATTCAAGATGCTGACATGACTACAAGTCCCTCAATGAGCAAAGACCAGCATTTATTAAACACCGCCTGAACTTCCACCAACCCTCCAGACACCTGTGCTCCTCCTCTCTCACCCTTGCACACTCTACCCGTATTAGACAAAGCTATAGTGGAGGACGATCCTTCTCTTACCACACTGCTAAGTCCTGGAATGACCTTCCCCTTCAACTCTGAACATCACCCTCTCGCCAGGAACTCAGAAAGTTGCTCAAGACCTGGCTTTTTGACTGATCCCAGAAAGAACTTAGCACCTGGATACCCTTGTGGGTGATTAGCTGTGCTCTACAAATACGATTTTATTGATTGATAGTGTTTAACCCCCTTAAATTAGTAAACAAATTTCCTACACCCACCATTCATACTAACATACGTTTTATGTCTATATTTTTTAGCCATCAGCCCTGCCAGCAGTCAACCACATTTGTCATAGTATTTGAAAAAATTCGATTTCAGCTTAAAGTTTGCTCTCAAAGCGTAATTTTTGTGAAGATTTAACTCTTACTGCTAGAGAATATTCTTATTAAAGAACAATCTTGAATTTGAAAAGGACGGGTGAAAAATAGGATCACTCATTGATCGGAAATCTGTCACAAGTTTAAGGACACATTTACTACTTTTGAGGAGAGCTCAGTTGAAATAAAAAAAAGTCAGAAAGTTTTAATTCATCATCATCAAAGCTTTATTTCGATAAAAAACATATCATGAAAGCATACAAATTTGTTATAACAAATAAATTAACTGGAATTAAAAAGGAAAGAAGATAAAAGGAATATAATTACAAAGGGAGCAATCATAAAATTAGGGAGACATTGCTACACCAAACATTACTACTAAGACAAACAACAGTCTAAAAAACAGTCATGAATAAATAAATTTTAAAAAGAAGAAATATCATATCAGCAAGCGTAGAGACCTAAATCTAATAGTCCATGACCAGCCAAGAAATTTGGCTACGCCACATGCCAGTAGTGGACTGGTATCTGACTGTAAAATTCTAAGTGCAACACAATAGTTCGCCGTGCCTAGCTGCCTACAGACGGGACTGAGCCATCTTGCACGAGGGTTTTTGTAGGCAGGGCACTCGAACAAAAGGTGCGCTATAGTTTCAACCTCCCCATTGTAACATGGGCAGTTTGCAATAGTTTGATGGGGGGGGTTTCCATTTGCTGGAAAACTCGTGAGTAGGGAGTGTGCCAAACCTAAACTGGGTATGGACTGTCCTATCTCTAGGTTTCTGGATGAAATCAAAATAGTGCTCCAGCCTAACCACCTGTTTATGTAAATAGAAGTCCCCAATCAAGCTACCTAAATTGGGAGTACTATACTCCAGGTTGTCAATCCAAGTCCAATAGGCCTTCTAAAGATCGACCTTGCTCAAATGTTTTTCAAGCTCCCAAACTTCTCTTAGACCCATTGAGCAGAAAGCTTTTTTAATATTGGACAACCACCCAATCCTATATGAGCCCATCAAGCTTATCACCTCTTTTAGGCCATCAACATATTTAGATAGCTCAGGGGTATGGCATAAACGGGCCCAAAAGAGCAAGGGCCATAGTCTAGCAAGATCCCTAAATGAGCGCCTGCCCATATCGCTCATCAGGGGCTTAAGGGGAGTACCCCTTGGGAGCGAGACCAAGTCCCTGAGGAATTTATTTTCAGATCTAGAAATTTCTGCGACATTGTCGAAGCCCCAAAGTTCGGCACCATAAAGTGCTGAACTAACAGCTTTGGCAGCATAAATCACAAGGGCAGGAGCAATGGGCCTGCTCTGCGAAGAGCGATGTTCCTTCCCAATTGCTCCCGTGACCCGCTTATGATTAAGAAGCATTTTGTCAATGTGGGGTCTCCAACTTAGTCTATCTGAAATTCTAATTCCTAGATAATAAAAAGTATTGACAAGCTCTAGCGGAACACCATCCAGCGCAGACATTATTTTAAGGGATCTACAGGGGGTTAAACAAGAGAAGTTTGGTTTTCGAAGTATTAATGGTCAAGCCTCTCAAACTACAGAACAACTTAAACCTATCCAAAAGTTTTTGCAACCCTGCCGGTGTTTTAGAAATTAACAGGGTGTCGTCGGCAAAAAGTAATGCAGGAACTTTATCACCCGCCAGGTTCGGGGCATCAGCTGGAGTTTCCCGCAGGAAGCTTACCACCCCATTCACATACAAAGAGAATAGGGTGGGGGCCATAACACTGCCCTGGCGGACACCCCTATTGACGGGGATTTTATCCGTTTTCTGTTCTTGAGAACCCCACCTCACCCGGGCATAATTGCCCACATGAAGACGGATCAAAAGATCTAGGATAGACAGCGGAAGACCCATTTCATTCAAGACCTGCCACAAGCGATCGCGGGGGACTAGGTCAAAGGCGGTCTTTAAATCTATGAATGCCAAATAAAGATTGCCCTTGCCAATCAAGACCACCTTCCAATATAAAAGAAGGAGCCTAAAAACCTGGTCAGTAGTACCCGTATTTGCTCTAAAACCCGCTTGGTAGTCTGATAGAATATTATTATCGCTGGCCCATGACAGAATTCTCTCTAACAAGACTCTGCCAACTATCTTCTGGCCAACATCAATAAGACTGATGGGACGGTAGTTGACAGGGTCTCCCCTAATTCCCTTCTTAAATATTGGGATCACCTCCGCCCCCTTCCATGATTCTGGGACGGGGGATCCTTTAAAAAGGGCGTTAAGCAAGATGGTAAAATACCTGGCCCACTCTTGGGGATCAGCTCAAAACAGATCACCAGGAAGGCCATCTGGTCCAGAAGCCTTGGCTATTATATTAATAGCAGCCAAAACTTCAGATTCCACAAAAGGATCAAATGCCTCCATAAGAGACGATGAGATAAAAGAACCAGAGAAGACTCCTGAGCTATGAGCGACATCCCCAGAATAAAGTTTTTTAAAATGGTCGTACCACTCCTGGTTCGTAATATTATTGGGAATTATATCGGAGTCCTGGCCTTTGGTCTTCCTGAACAATTTCCAAAAGGCATTCCCATCTTTGGCCAGACTAGCAGCCTTTAAATCTAACGAAAAGGATTCTTCCCAGGCCCGCTTAGCTCTCAAAACTGTCTTTTTATAGTCCTTCATAGCGCTCTGGACCAAGTGGCAATCTCGTTTTTTAACAGCAGCTATCAGGGTAATTTTCTTTTGTCTACACACCGAGTTATACCATAAACATGAGACTTTAAGGGACTGATTGAAGTTACCAGAGGTTGGTGATGCTACAAAAAAAGAACCCATTGACTCAACTGTCTCCAGATAGATATTCCCAATATTAGGGAGATCACCCACGACGCTACATACTGTGTGCAGTTCCTTGGTTTTAGCCAGCAGGACATTTTTTATAGCATTCAGTTTTTGAGCATCACAGACAATTTTCGGCCATTACAGATACCTCCTGCAGTTAGAAGGAACTACCTCTTTTGAAGACATGATGCGATCAGAACAAAAATGAGAGAAATCAGAAGACCATGGATTCTTCATGGACAAACATAGAGAATTATGATCACTTTCAGTGGTAGGAACTATGACCAGATCCATAAATATCTCCATAATCTACGATCAATTAGGATATAATCGATTCGAGATGGGCATGATACTCTATTGAAGGTGTTAGCACCAGGGGTATCAGAAGGCATTCTGCCGTTAGCAGCTCTTAGGCCAAATTCAAGTGTTAGAGCGTTCATTTGGATAGCCTGCTGCGCCCACTTCTTGATTGGCGGTAAAGTGAGTGATGGTATGCCCCCCCTGGTATCCTCAACCTCTGTCTCTAGCAGATCTTCTGAAGCCAAAGGTTCAAAGGTGCAGTTCAAATCCCCCGCCACCAAAATTAATGAGTCAGGCGGACAGGAGGTAAGTTCGTCACCCAGAGCTGTAACAAGTGTCGACTTCTGACCACCCTTCGTACCTCTGACATAAACATTAAAAAGCTTGATGACACGACCCCCTCTAGACCCTGTCAATGTTAGCCGCATCAAATCCAAAGATGTACTCTCAAGATGTTTTACTCTACAATTAAGGTTAATACTAACCCAGACAATGAGGCCCCCCGAAGGTCGCCCACGACCAATAGAAGTTGCTGGTAAGAAAAAACAAGTAAAGCCAGATTTATATAATGGCACAAAGCTCCAGGTCTCCTGAAAAATACATATATCGTGTTCCTCGACATAATTATTCCAGTCTGGCAACAACAATTTATTACATAAACCCGCAATATTCCATGAGATTATTTTAAGATTTGAAGTGGAGAGTGTTAAGATGTCATCAACATGATCAGACATTTCACGAGGTAAAGAATCACTACATCCATCACCATTATCCTCACAGATAGTGCGAGGTATGACTATGTTGTTATGGGGTTGAGCTAATGGGATAACAATATTAGAATGCGCAACTAAGGATACAGAAGTAAGTCAATCATTGTTGTCAAGAGTAGATTGGCCCTCTTTCAATGGATCTGATTCAAAGCCCCTCAATGTTAGTGGTTCAACAAGAGGAAAACGCCTAAACTGAATAGGCGAGGAACCTGGAGAAGAAGTTCTAAATTCCAGTGCCAAGAGACCCTGAGCCAATGGGTGACTGGCCAAGGTAAGTTTGATAGTATCAGTAGAATTATCTTCAGATCTATACTTTTGGGCTCTAACTATATCCTCCCTTATTAAAGACCGGCAGCCCCTAACGTGGCGAATCCAATGTGTAACCTTGTTTATAAGAGAACCTTCATCTTCGCTTCCCGTGGAAATAGGAACACGAACCATGAATACAGTAGGCTGCTTGGGGACAATAGGGATCTGGTTCTTAAGGAAGGGAAAGGAGGAAGAAGGCTCAGAAGTGTCACTAGATAGTTTAAGGGGACTGGACAAATTTGTCGTGCTAGAAGACAGAGTAGGCTTCATAATTGGTTTGGGGGGGTAAACCCTCAAGTTACCTATATGCCTTGAGTCTTTCTTACCATTGCTAGATGAAATAACAGAGGGGAACTCTTTGCTAGCGTGATTTGGAAGTAAGAAGTGAGATTGTAAAGATGGTGTCGGAGGAGGTAGAGGAGGGCCCCCTAAACTGGGATCAGAAGTATTCAAGTTTTTTTTTTTTACAATAGTCAGCAATTCTAGGATCAGTAACTTCATCTCGCCAACTTCTTGCCTAAGGGAAGAAATAATTTCCATAACATCAGATGCTTCCCTTCCACCCACATCAGGGAGCTGCCCCACCACACCCCTGAAAGCCGTAGCTTGTGGATCTAAATCCTTAACTAGTTCAGACTCATCTGATACATCAAGAGTATCAAGAGCATCAGCCAAAACCGCATAGCAGTTTGCACACACTACGACTAATGGTTCAAGGGGTATGTGATTATTACCATCTAAAATTGTATTAGGGACAGGAGAAGCTACCTCGGAGGAAATCACATTTTCACACATATCTTCATTACTAGAGGCTGGATGGCGGGATGGCAATTTACAAAACATTTGCGGAATTGTCACTGAACGGAGTGGACTTTTGCTCAAACATACGCCAGTAGCTACATTATTCAACAACGGGTGTTGAGCAGAATCAAGAATCACTTCACAGTCATTAACCAATGACTCGATACGGTCCATTGTCCCAGTAGAAGTTTGTTTTTTAGTAGGCTTCCTTGCCTTTTTCCTTTTGGCAGCCCCACCGATGTTACTAGGGGCTCCACCAGATGCATTTGTCGATTTCCTTTTTCACTTTATAAACAACCACTCTTAAAAAGGACAATACAACACCCGCCACCAAGAACAGGGTCTATCACAAGACCTCACTGGTAACTGGACTGTATGGATACAATGGCCCTCACGTACAACAACAAAGTACCTCTCTGTGGTCGTATACGGCTACGGATGAGCACAAAGCACACTTGGAAGAGGTGTGGCCCAGTCCAGCCTCAAACAGCCCCTGATGGCCACAGATGGCCCGTCCTTGTCTCGGGCTTCTCCCGGCGTGTACTGCACGCGTCCCGCGGGATGAGGATCCAACCAGTCCTTTATGCGCCTCCTGGCGCTACCAGATGGCGTTTGCGGCGTCCTCGCCAGGGGATGACGGGAAATGTAGTGCCAAGGAGAGCGGCGGAGCCAAGCGGAGCCAAGCCCAGCCCGGAGTTCTGCGCCAAGCAGAAAGCAGAGAGCAGGAAGCAGCTGCAGGTGAGCCAGGGCTCCAGGGATCGCGGGTAAAAACTAGGCGGAGTCCAACCCAGCCCAGGAGAACGGCAGAGCAAAGCCCAGCCAGCAGCACAACCCCCAGGAAAAGTAAAAGAATCGCCCTTAGTTGACTTCACTTGCGCAGTTATTTTATTTTTTTCACTGTCCATATAGAACATATAGGACACCTTACAGACACTTTTGTGGCCAAACTGCAAACAACCACACAAGAAGTAGCTTAAGAGGGGATTATATAACTACTGGCAATCTGTCAGAAAAGTTCCAGCCAGCACAGTACTCTTACGAGTTAATGTTGAACAAACAGAAAATAGCTCTCAGAGAAAGTCCTACTGTGCCTTACAGACTTGGTGGCAATGTTCAGTGCAGCTCCTGGTAGTCCGTTGCTGCCCCTATTCCACACTTCACACTCGCCGTCCTAGCTCTCTTAGCTCCTCAGATACTTTAAGGGCTGATTACTCATCAGCGCGAAACTCAGACCTCCAGCTCCATGAGTCTCCCGCCTTGCAAGACCTGACGACCCCTGGCAACTTCAGCATCAGCCTTGTCGCTGAAATCACGCCGATACCTCGTGTCTGTACTCCGGTGGTGGGGTAGCCGGCAACCGCTACCTCGAAGCCTCATGGCTGCTTCACGCGCCGGTAATTCCTTCAGAACGCAGAACGACAATGTAGTGCTCGCTACACTGCAGCCTCGTCTCGCTGCAAAGCTGCAAGCTGTTACGGCCGCATCATCCCAGAAGCCGTGGAAAGCTTTAATTATATTTTGCATACTGATAAGAAAAATGAAATGTGGAAGGATTCAGAATTCAGAACACATCACTTAAGACACAAACAGTGCAACTTCTGGCAACTTTGGGTGACAATGTGTGCTTCTACTAGTGAATCTATTATTGGGTTCCATGGAGAAATGCAATGTCTCTACACAGTGAATGTATGACGTTACAACGCACGCAGTATTTTACATCATGTTCGTTACAACGCAAGTCGTTACAACGACTTGCGCTGGAGGGCGCTGGATTAGGAATAGTATGATTTACTATTCCACCTCCAGCCTACGTTACAGTAGGGAAGGTTTTGGAATAGTAAATCATACTATTCCTTAGCTTAGAGTGCCATCCAACGCAAGTCGTTTGAACGACTTGTGTTGTAATGCCCGTAATGTAAACATATCGCGGTGTAACGACCGTGTTGTGAAGGTCGTTCTCCCTCCACAGTAGCATGATGCATGCATGTTAGCTATCTCTTCTTCTAACTTCTGGTACATTACTCCATCCTGTATACTATATGAACAAGGAACAGTAGGCCAGTATAATTTAAAGTTGCAGCTTCCTACCTGCCTTATTATCTGATTTTGAGGTCAGTTTGGAAATTTGTCAAGTATTATTGTGTTCATTGGCCTAATCTTTCAAAGTGTGTCACTTGAGAGAACATAATGTTCACTCTGATATTTAATTTCTCCTGAAACACTATTGTGTGATTTATTTTGCTTCAATATCTAATATATGTAGTACATATTCATAATAATATGTATCATCTATAATCATAAACATAATAGATAATTAGGGCTCCCGGTTTTATGGTATTTATTTGTTTGCCATTTCTGTCTGTATTTATCCACATTTATTTTGGGTTTTGTGGAAAAATTAAGGTGAAATTAGTATAATTTCACATTTATTCAACCGATAAATATGCACTCAAGTCTGTTCCAAAAGAGACATCACAGAACACAATTCACTATCCTTTTGCAACTCATCCCTCCGTTCATCTTCCTTTACAGCCCCCAGCGTAACATCACAAACTCTTACGCCACACTCAGCATCACATTGATCATTTTCATCCTGAGATTTATCATTCTCTACCACCTCCACCAATCTCGACAGACAGTCTGCCGTTACATTTGCCTTTCCTGGAATGTATTCAAACATGAAGTTATACTCCTGTAAGGAAATGACCCATCTCCTGATCCTCGAGGAAATTGAGTCCAAACCCTTCTTCTCAAAAATTTCTTTCAGGGGTTTATGATCAGACCTGACTAGGAAAGAAGATCCCCACACAAATTTTCTGAACTTGTTTATGGCCCAGAAAATTGCCAACGCTTCCTTCTCTATAACAGAATAACCTATCTCCGCCCCTTTCAAGCATCTTGAAGCACAAGCTATTAGCACCTCTTGGCCCTTCCTGATCTGAAAGAGAAGAGCACCCAGCCCCTTTATACTCGCATCAGTAACAATGAAAGTGGGATTCCCAGGTAAAAAAGCTTGTAAGTTTGGTGCATTTCTGAGATCATTTTTTACTTGTTTAAACTCTGTACCACACTCTTCCGTCCAAACAAACTCTGCATTCTTACACATCAACTTCCTTAGATTTACTGTCTTATCTGCAAAATTTCGTATAAATTTGTTATAAAATTCTGCCATACCTAAGAATGAAGAAACCTCATCTTTTGTACCCGGTTCTTTTAACATTTCGATAGTGTCCACCAAATCCTTTTTAGGACTCACCCCCTGCCGTGAAATATGATGACCCAAATAGTCCAGTTCAGTGACTCCAAATTTACATTTGCTTCGCCTAAGATTTAACCCAGCATCAAGCATCCTTTTAAGCACAGCATGCACCCTCTCATCATGTTCTCTCACGTCTCTCCCACATATTAATACATCATCCTGGTAGCACTTTACGCCTGAAATGCCTTTAAAAAGATCTTCCATAATCCTCTGGAATACTGAGGCCGCAGAAACCAGCCCAAACGGCATACGCAAAAACTTGAAGGCCCCCATTGGCGTAATAAAAGCCGTTAATTCTTGACACTCTTTACTCAACGGAACCTGATGGTATGCTGATGCCATATCCAGAGTGGTAAAATAACCAGCACCATCCAACGATGATACTAATTCCTCAATATTGGGAAGTGGGAACTTGTCAACCACCACTTCTTTATTTAAGGCACGAAGATCCACACATAAACGGATTTCATTATTTGGTTTACGTGCCACAACAATGGGAGCTAACCACTCCGTTGCCTCTACAGGCTGTATAACACCAGTGGACAACAATTTATCTATCTCTTTTTGTACAGCATCTTGGATACAAATGGGAATGCGTCTAACTTTTGCCACAACTGGTACTGCACCCTGTTTCAACTTAATATGGTGATTGTACCCCTTTAAACACCCCAAGGTGTCACTGAACAATTCACCAAACACTCTCACAAACTTGTTTTCGTCACCCTCAATAGATTGTAACTGAACAGATGGATGTGCATTAGGATTGAGAATGACACCCAAACGTGACTCCAGCTCAACAAATTATCGCCCCTCTCAGCAACATAAATCCTAGCATCAGGGAACCTACCATTGTACTCAATGTAGTCATCAAAATAACCTAATAACTTAATTGGCAACCCACCATAACCCGTGTGTTTAATATTAGGTTTGAACAGTTTCTTCCTTCCTTGAAAATTCTTCATAAAAAGATCCTTTGAGAGAAACGTGATGTGAGAGCACGAATCAAATTTCATTTTGACTCTAACATCCTCCACCAAAACCCACTCAGAGGGATGTTCCACCTCACTCTCACTAACTTGAAAACTGACTTCCTTTATTTCTGATCTAGAATCTCTCCTATTCCTCATCCTACAATTTTTCCCAAAATGTCCTCTTTTTCCACAAACATTGCAAGTAACCCTATTAGCAGGACACTCACTTGCATTAGCCATGTGTCTAAATCTTCCACATCTGTAGCAACTTCCCTGAAAAGGTGTTGCAAACCTCCTATTCCCTTGTGTCTTTCCTGCGTTTTTTCTATTACAACACCTTTCTCACAGACACCCTCATAATTGTTTTCCTTCTCATCTTTTTGTATGACTCGACACTCCACTTCTTGTGCTTTTACACTGACCTTGTCTTCTTTATGTTCTTTACTTAGTTCTCCAACACACTTTAACATATGCTCTACCCTTTTTGCAATACTAACAACCTCATCCAACGGTGGCTCGTCCTTTGGCCAGAGTTCTTCTCTCACTTTATCACTGCAACACCTCAGCACAAACTGATCTCTAATCCTTTCCTCTACCAACGCCCCAAATTTACAACTTGAAGCCAACTTCCGTAACGCCGTAATATATTCTTCAACACTCTCCTCTTTCCCTTGCACCCGCAAACCAAAATGGTACCTTTCCATAATAGTACTAATCTTTGGCAAGTAATGTAAATCTAGTTGTCTTGCACATATTTCATATTCATTCAACCCCCTCTGATCAGTTTGCGACAATGGAGGTAGATTTTCCAACACCTCCTGTCCTTCACCCCCTAAACAATGTAACAAAAGTGCCTGCTTCCTTTCACCACTCAAATTCGTACCACACACCCTGGCATAAATCTCAAAAATCTTTTTCCATTTCTTCCACTTAATAACCGGTTCTCCTGGATCTGACAAGAAAAACGGCGGCGCTGTAACATTCTGCATACTCACAAGAGGTGTAAAACACTTCTTCCCCACAATATATTCCAAACCCTACTAGTTGCTAAAAGTACTTTAAGTCCATCAGGTGTGTCAGTCACCGTATGTCCCAGCACGATACCGCTATATCAAACACGTTTCTTGAGGTGTGTTTGTCACCGCAGAGATGACCTTTTCAGTTTAATTCATTTTACAACGCTCAAATACTTGTATTCCACAAGTTCAATAAAGTTTCCAAAGAAATGTATATTTCCATGACCACAAACCAATATAGTGATCCTTATCCAGTCTCTGTCTAAGTTTCAACTTCGAATCGACCGTCGATTATCTTCTTCGATGTCCTCCTTTTTAAAAATACAAAAAATTCCTTCTTCCTCATCTAAGATGGCCGCCACGAAACATTTGGTCCGTTTTCTTCAGGCAGTTGGGCTTGCTTTCTCTTTCGGATCGTTTTCCTCACTCCAAATGGCCACAACCAAACATCCGGTCTATTTTCTTTAGTTAATCTGGCTTGTTCTTCTCCTTTCACCACACTCAAGATGGCCGCCAACAATTCCCACAGCCTTCAGTCCTTTTTCAATTGCTCACTGACCTTCTGACGTCGTGAAGCATACAGAGACCACTTAGATCCTCAGTACATGCTCAAACAGCTTTCCACAAAGCCCCTACAACCGCAATTTCCCACTTTTCTCCGCTAGAACATGCTGCAAGACGCTCGATCCTCATCCAGCACGTCTCTGTAAGTTATCACTGTTTTTCTCTTAAATAATCCAAGCTCTTCCTTCTTTGTTGTTGTTGAGGCTGTCCCTTCCTCTGGGTTCTTTTCTCCGCCCGATCGTCACTAGTGTAATAATGTGAATCCACACCAGATGAAGATATGTGGTAGGAGGTATTTATTACAGCCTCAACCAACAGCCAGCATATATCAACTGTCATGCATAGAACCCTGCATGATAGAACCTCAGAGCAAGCTGGTTCCATGCCCAGTGTTCTGGCATGGAGCCATGTTACATAATTACACACTCATGCTTGAATGTCTGCCAGGTTTCAGTGCTGTGAACACCCACAGAAGACAATCTATTGGCCTGGCAGTCGTGGCAGACAGTATTCAGAATTACCCAAAAAGCAACACAATTTCCATTTTTATCCATATTAAAAAATAAAAACAGACAAGAAAATCAATGTTTTCTGTTTGTTTTAATCTGTAAGAATTTGTAAAAACGGAAAACAGGGAGCCTCATAATCCAATTTCCTACATTGAGTGAACTAGATATAATCCCTAGGTATCCTGCATTTTCTTAAAGCTTTTTTCTCTAATGTTTTTTCATGTATGTGCCAAACAGTGCACACCCTATCAATCTCTCTCTACCGTCCAGCCCCTGAATCTTGATTAGATCCCTCCTCGCTTGTGTGGAATGAACTATTGTACTCCATAACCTGGGTTCCTGATTAGACGAAGAGAGCACTCAATAACTAAAAACTGGTAAAGAGAAAAAACATGTCTGCACAATTTTATTAATTCTGCAGCTGTATTATATAGTTGTGAAAGCATTGTTACATGAACGTGGATACTTCCTGCACATTTGTTTGTAGTGAATTTAGATTTTTTTCCTTCTTTCTGTGAAACACAAGTTAATAATCATAATCTCATCTTGGAAGGTATTACAAAAATACAGCATAACGTTCATTTTTAATGCACATGTACAGTTCCCAAAGATGCTGATTAATTTGTTCTGAGATCCATGTCTTAATTCAAATGTTCTCTATCTCTTACCAAGATGATTTGCATGAGTAAAGTAAAATCATCTAAGTTCCTGAAAAGACATTGAAATTAAAAACAATCTTTCTCTGCTTTGAGAGAAGTCTGTTTTTTAAAATGATCTTTTTAGGGGGGCATTTCAAAGATGGTGCCCGTGTAAGAGCGGATCTCTGGTGCTCCGTCGCACTGAGTCTTTGACTGACGGATTCCCAGGGTCTGGTCTGCCCTGGGTCCTGGTTCAGTGAAGAGCCAGTCGGGGACCCTGCCGGCCGCCCGAACAGCTGAAAGGCAGGCGATGAGCCTCGGCATCAAGATGGCGGCCGGAAGAATCAGAGAGGATCGGCTCCTAAACACCAGATATGCTTCAGCACGCCACCTGACTCCCAATGTGTGCAACAGGCGAGTGATAGGGGTTGGTGAGTCAGGAGCAGCACTCCTGCCCGGAGAAGACAGGATATCGGAGAGTAGCAGGGCAGGCTGCTGGGGGACGCCCCTCCCTATGGAATGACTGGCAGCCCACCAAGCGAGCTCAACCTGCTCCCTACCTCTCCCGGGGGTACTGAGTATGGAACCTGTACCCTCTCCTAATGTCCAGAGGCTTCCACACCGTTGCACAAGAAGAGCATTGTAAGCGCCACATGCATGCCGCTGGGGCAAACAAAGTACCCCCAACTTGCTGGACTGAGGACATCAGATAGCAGTGAGGCCTGCCTGGCATGTGCTAGAGCCAGCGGAACTGCCCCACTGCTGACTGCCGGATGAGCACCCACTACACTGTGAATGGGAAATTACTGCATCTCGGTGAGTGGCGCTCTGCGGAGAAACCTGTGACACCGCCAGGCATGGTAAGACCTGCACTTGAATGATGTCCCCTACCACTGCACCTGCTGTGAGCCAGCATGCTGGCCGGCAGAGAGAGACACAACCCAACTGCCTACTGAGGCTCGGACCGCTGGTGAGACAACCAAGGCTTGGCCCTTAGCTACTTCCAGGGTGAGTGCCAAAACCCACAGTCCAAAGAGATACTTTGCCACTCAGGCGCAGAAAAGACCCCACCAGCCACAACATGTGTTCACATTAACCAGCAGCTAGAAGAACATGCCCTTGACTCCCGTCCTCCTGGGAACGGAGAGACTGTGACCCAGGAGCAGAATCCAAACTGGTGGTGACGGCAAACGCAGCAGACAGGCGTCGCCTGCACTGAACAGCAGAGGCTTGAAGTCCTTCAGTTGGAACTGGATGGATGAAGCAGAAGAGCAAGCTTCCCATGGTAAGGGGCCACAGCGCTGAGGCAGAGCTGCAGAATTACTCCCAAATCACTGACACTAGCATCAATTGGAGTGAGTGGACCCCTCTGCACACCTGTGGTGGAAAAGGCCCATGGGAGCCATTGAGAGACCCTTAGTGGCCATATTAGAATAGACCTGCCATCTGTACGCACGGGCCCTAAGGCTCTGTCAATGCTTGCAGGGGTCGTACTCCCCCCTCCTTCTTATCGTCCCCATATTGGCGGCTGGCAGACTCCAGGTAGGTACCTTGTGCCTGGCGCATGGAGGGAGCACCCTGTTGATCGGGTCTCTCGGAGGGCCCTCTCAGGATCGCACCGGCTCCCGCTCCTGACCAGCTCTCACACCCACAGCAGGAAGGCTAAACAGCCCGCCAGCCGAGTGGACAGAGATCCCACGACTAGGAGTGAGCCCAACTGACACCGCTGGGGGAGGACAGAATGGCGACCACCAGAACCAAAAAAGACCCCACCATTAAAGATCTCCTTGCGAAAACTTCCTCTAAACATGCGGGACTGGCTCCAAACTCAGCCTTGCCAGATCATTTGTTGATGGGTTCGGCCCAGGCCCAAGATATAGGAGAGGGTGGCCAGGCCATGCCCAGATTTCTGGAATACCTCTTCAGCACCTTGAGGGACAACATCACAACCGTGAAAACAGAGGACCAAAGATAAGAAGGAGATACGTCGTGAAATGGGAGAACTGGAACAATGGGGGGACTCCGTAGAAAGGTCTGGAGATGCCAGAGAAGAGGAGCTGGAGGCCAGTCCACAACAGACAGATGCAGGCCATTTGGAGGATATTGTCCTAAGAATTATTCCACCAGATTGTCCCAGAGCTGGAAGGGAAGGAGATCCCCCTCGATTTTACATATAGAGCAGGTTACCCATCCCAGATGCCGGGCAGTCCACAAGACATTCTTACATGCCTCCACAATTACCGCCAGGAGGAGCTCATCATGAACGTGGTACGTGACCAACCCCATGTCCCCTTTAAAGGTGCATCTGTTTCAGGACCTCTCCCCCATAACCCTCCAACTACGCTGCAACATGAAGCCAATAACAGACTTTCTGAGGGACAAATGGGTGCAATACAAGTGGGGACATCACTTCCACCTTGTCGCCTCCTAAAGTGGAGAAACATTCTCGATTCACACCTCCCCCCGAGGCAGCAGCGATCCTGGGATTGAACATGGATTCATGAGACCAAGTAGAGCCCCGAGGCTCCTCGACATCCTCTCGAGGGCCTGGCCACTGGAGGCGATCCAAGGCTTGACCCCACAAGAACGAGCGCAAACCAACCACGAGAGAGAGCCTCAGGGAGAGATCAGCTTTGCTACAACAACTCACCGGACGAGACCACTTGCCTGAACGAGAAGATGAATGACCGCCCTAGAGACTGACATTTGATCATGAGCCCTTGCCTCCCTATTATCGACTGACCTTGATGGGCTGGTGCCAGGCCTTCAGCTGTCCCGGCCGCATGGGGGCTCTTGCGTGGCCCCCAGATATGCATTGCCTTTTGATCGAACCTTTGATAGCAGCGATGGAGGATTCCACTAATCTTCATTCTCCCAGATGAACCACACGGAACCCTACCACGTCATTAATGGTTCCTCACCGAACAATACATTTGTTATTCATGTTTCATTCTTTGTACACATGTCCCATGCACCACCCACATAAACTACGGTCCCAACCCACCAAATTCATTGGGCGGGAGGGTATATCCCAGTTCAATTTGGACTTACCACCGTCAACGACGCATATATCATACTATGGTGTGGATAGTTAGTCTCCATCTGAGAGGCCTAAACTCACCAGCAAAGAGAACAGCGCTGCTGTCCTAGCTGAATGCAATACAAAGAGACAAATGCCTCCTACAGGAGACACACCACTTAAAAAAGGACTGCAACCGCATGTGGTCAAAGTGGTTTGACACCAGTTCTGGTCAGCTGGGCCCAGCAGGAAAGCTGGGGTTGCAATTCTAATATCCACACACTTCCAAGGCCAGGTCCTTCAAATACATTTAGAAGTCGCTGGCGGCATACTATCTGTGCATATCTCCCTTCAGCAATACACTTTTACAGTTTCATGGCTTTATGCCCCCAGTGACCATCAGGAGCCCTTCATACGTCAGGCGATTGGGATGATTCTCACTACACCAGATATTAATATCCTGCTAGGGGGAGATTTTAACCTAGTACCAGTCGCCTCATTGGATCGTACCCCACAGAGGGATGGCCCCATTGGGGGTTTCACCCTGCAGGGACTTTGTGGCTCACAGATGCAGGGTTGATTGATGGCTGGAGGTGGTTACACCCTTCCACATAGTAATACTACTTTTGCTCAGCCGCACACCAGTCTTACACCAGAATCAATTTTTTTTTGTCTCTGACTCCTTACTCCCAGCAGTGTCGCAGACGGACATTGAGGTTGCTTCTATCTCAGACCACTCCCCCATCCTACTTACGCTGCTCCTTCCTAATAATAGCCAGGGTTCCAGGATGTGGCACCTTAACCCTAAGGTGTTTTCTAATATATCTGCCACTAAAGAAGTTAAGGGAGTGTTCTTGGTCTACCTCGCCACTAACGATACACCACACATTCAAATATCAACACTGTGGGACTCACTTAAATAAGTAGTGAGGGAAGCCTACATATCTAAAGTGGCACAGCTCAATGGGGAGCACAGAGTTAAAAGCCCAGAGCTGGAGGCGCGGGTGAGGGACATGGAGGAGGCACATAGATGGACAGGCTCTCACAGGGCACGATGACAACTAACCATTGCCAGAAAACTGCTTAGGGCCCTGGACATGGACACAGCCCTACTTTTCATGAAGCAGAAATACTACGTCAGGGGCAACAAAGCTGGTAGGATTCTTGCCCACAGGTTACACACTCAGACACAAGCGCGCTGCATACATGCTTTAGTAGACCAAAACCAACACCCGTTGACATGAGACATGCAGATTGCAGCAGAATTTGGTTGGTTCTATGCTTAAATATATAGGGTGGAGCACCGGCTGTCCACACACTGCACCACATATATGGAACAGGTCCCCTTAACAAAACTATCAGAACCAGTAGCAGCGCCCCTAGAATCAGACAGCACTATACAGGAAGTCCTTGAGGCCATAGGGAGGCTCCAAGTGGATATGGCTCCTGGACAGGACAGGTTTATAGCCAACATTTATAAAATATTTGCGGAGCAATTGTTCCCTGTGTTGGCCTGGCTATACAACTCCTTGAGTTCTATGGGTGCTCTCACAGACACCAGGAGAATGGCGATTATAACGGTCCTACCAAAACCGGAAATGGACCCTCAGCAATGTGCTTCTTACCGCCCCATGTCCTTGTTCAATGTGGACGCAAAGATATTTACGGGGATTCCCATCAGAAGACTGGGACGGTATATGTCCGGTTTGGTTGATCCAGACCAATCGGGCTTCATTCCTGGACGCACATGGGGGGACAACACGAAGCGCGTCTTTCACTTAATAGACATAACTAACCATTCACAGACACCCACAGTTCTCCTATCAATAGATGCTGGAAAAGCATTTGACTGGGTGCTTGACTGTGGATGGTGTTGGAGACTATTGGCCTGGCCCCTACTTTTGCCAGTGGATCTGGGCCTGCTATGCAGAACCAAGGGACCTAGTTCACGTTAATAACTCATTATATCCTGCATTTCCAATTTCAAAGGGTACACAACAGGGGTGCCCTTTTTCTCCACTCCGGATCATGCTCTATATGAAGCCACTAGCATAACGCATTTGGAGACACTCGCTCATTGAAGGGGTTTGGATGGGTGGCCAATTACAAAAGATCGCATTGTACACGGATGATGTGCTGCTAACCATCACCAAACCACACCAGTCACTGCCAGCTTTGCTGGATGAACATGCAGCATTCAGGGAGGCATCGGGGTTCAAGATGAATGCCACTAAATCCTAAGCCCTTAACATCACTATCCCACGAGACAAGCAAGCACACCTAGCAAAAATATTCCCCTTTTCATGGGCCACACTTTGAATCTCTTATTTGGGCATTCAACTATCCCCGACTATGAACAGATCCCTATCACATAATTATTCCACACTGCTGGCCACGGTACTCTTTCTTATCCAGTCCTGGCATGAGATAAATAGCAGCCGTAAAAATGTCCCTCCTGCCCAAGCTTCTATAGCTCATTCAGGCGATGCCGCTACAACCTCCCCACTCCACGATGAAGAAATTACAATCCCCGTTGGAGTCCTTGATCTGGGGCGGTAAGTAAGCCAGGTTAGCCAGGGAACGAGCATACCTCCTGGTAGCTAAGGGTTGTTTGGGTATACCCCACCTAGTATGTTATCACCAGGCAGCCCAGCTGCGATTCCTAGTGGAATGGCAACATCCACTCACGGAGAAACACTGGTGCATCCTGGATCAGGCGTTAGCCGGCATAGTATATATACACCATGGCTCCCACTTTCGAATCACCCCCTGGGTGTGAACATTTCCCCATGTTCAGAGCCATGGTCGGGGCCTGGGACAGACTGTGCATCTCCAAGTGCCTCTCCACCCCGGTCTCCCCATTACCCCGATTATGGGAAATGCATGGACCAACATATTCCTGGGTGGCAAGAGGCCAATTGCAAATGCATTGGTGACCTCTTAGATGAATAAGGCTTGTTGGACATACCTAGGATCCAGCAGGATTTCGGGCTCCCCGATTCTGAATGATAGCGGTATGCAGCAGTCCACCACTGGGTGACCCAGCCATCGGTGCGACCCCACAAAAGCAGGCCACTTACCCCGTTCGAGCGCTGGCTCCTGTCACGGAGGGATGACCAATGCCTACTGTCAGATATTTACACCTTTTTGAATACCTCTGCTAATCCCCTGCTTCCACCAGTCAGGACACGGTGGGAGATGGAGTGTGAATCAGGTTCACAGATAAGGGATAGACGGACATTCTACATCAGGCTCTCACGTCAGCCTACTGCTTCTCTGGGAGTGAGACACTACCTAAACTAGTGCACTATTAATACTACACACCCGTATGACTAGCTAGGTGGAGGAAGGGAAGCGATGATAAGAGCTGGCGCCATTGAGGTCACTCTGGTACACTTTCCCACTTGTTGTGGCATTGACCCAAGCTGCACCTCTTCTGCTCAGAGGTGCTCACAGATGTTGACCAAATGTTCAACACCGAGTTACCCTGCTTTCCTAGCTCTATCTCATTGAGGCTACCCAATGCAAAAAAATACCCACTGCATTCCCCCATGGGGAGGGCCATTTCCCTGGAACTATGCTCACTGAAGCAAGACCTGCTATCAAGAAGGGGAACTGATACTACAACCACACATAGAACGGATACAATAAACTCTGGGAATTGTTAAATATGGAAAAGCTAACAGTGGTAGTAAATGAATCCCAACCTGATTTTGAAAAGACATGGGACGCGTGCTTGAAATACTTATCCAACACCTTTCTGGAACTCATTTGTCCAATATACTTATGGGTCCTGCGCTTTACAGCTGATGCACAACCTGATGCCTAAACAGTTGTGTGGTGAGGGCCAGGACAGAACTGCCACCACTTTACTACACACTGACATGGCATGTTCTGTTTATTGAGTTTCATTGATAACCTTTGTTAAAAAAATACAATTTTTATTCACCTCCCTTACTCCTTCTCCTCCTCTCTTCGTTCGCTTTTCTTTCTTCTCTGGCCACTGGATGTAGGCGAATGATTCTGTACACTTCTCTCTTAAAACAATACACATTGATACAACTTTTATATAGTAAATTGTGAACTATTTTAGCATAGTATTCGTTTCTGCTCTGGAGTACCTATTGTTTCAATAATACTCCTGCAACCACAATTTCATTTTCAAACTGCTCCCCTGTGAACTCTAAAGCCTCGTTTTCCATGCAAAAAAAAGTATTTTTCCCTAGTTTGTTCCTGAGTTTTATTTGGATTTCCACCACTTGATTACCCATTACTAAATTTGCTTCGTTGATCTGCAGAAATGGCAAATTAATCCTGGAAAAGCATTGATTTTATTTTCCTCTGTCTAATTCAGCTTTATAAAGCTTCCCTTTCCAGTGTATATTGAATATGTCTTAATGTTAACATAATTTCAGCTAAGGAGGTCTCTAGAGACCCAGATTAATTTGAAGGGGATGATTCTTTTGATTTAAAATCTCCATGTTTAGCTATCATAGTATTCTGTGTTCTCTTTACTTTTTGATAAGTTCTTTTTATCTTAGGTTTAGCACCAATATCTAGACCTTGCTGATACAAGGTACCTATATTATCACTGTTAAACTAACTCTGCCAGACATCAGAGTAAGAGATACACCTTGAGATTTAATATGATCCCTTGTCACTCATACAAATATTGCCAAGAAGGCCACTGAGTTGCAAGTTTTTTCTTCTTTGTGTGCTTCTTGAGTTTGAATTGTCTCCTTTTATAAAGTCAAAACAAATTGTTATTACATTCTCTGACATGTCAGGTATAGATTATCTGACATTAGCAGCCAACATAACCGTGGATAATGATGCTGTCTGCTTGTCTACATTTTCTGCTCCTCTGTCTAGATATCATGTCATTCACAGTCCTTTGTCAAAGTGCCACCATCTTAAGAGTTATATAGCTTGGAAGTTTGCACCTGTTTGTCTGGGGTTTGCATGATTGAGGATTGTCTTTCACATTCATCTCTGTTATCAGGGAAGGAGCAGCAGCGAACAAATGAGCAGTGGATCATTACACTATTTGTTCTAGGAGTTAAATTTGTGCTCTCTGTTTCTTCTGGATCTTTATCTAGTACACCTTAAATGTTGAGGTAATAGTAGCAATTGTACACCCTTTTCATTAGCGTTGCTTCCTTTGAACAAATATTTGTACTTAGCTGCACCTCTTTTTTTGCTTAACTGCACATTTCTTGATGTAGTTCATGGTTTAAATACACCATGGGCATCACAGCCATGCCTGAGTATAAAGCAGCAATTGTTAAAGGAAAAATTAGCTATTAAACACCCAAAATTAAATTATATTCGCAAGGATGTAGCTCCCCTACTATATAGATGCAAAGTGTGTGCAATCTGCTGGCAAGTTTCTTCCATAGCAAAATCAAGGTCATCTATTGGGACTTCCTGTTTGTTACCCTGCGCGAGTCAGGTAGCAAACCGCAAAGTTAAAGCACGGGCTTGACTCATTTTTCTTTCGTATCAGAAGCGTAAGTTACAAAACTGAATGTGCCCAATATATTGGGCGTGCCACCTCACCTGGGCACGCACACATCCAGCTGTTGGCTTCCGACACTATCGTGAAAAGCATTTCGGCACTCTGTACTTAGCAATAGAGATCGCTACATTTTCTGAAGCATGGAAAAAAGCCAAAATAGTTCCTCTATCTAAGGAAAATACTACAGATCCTGAAGTTTGGAAGAACTATAGGCCTATTTCTTTATTGCTACTACCAGCAAAAATAATGGGGAAAGTTTTAAGCCAGGACAACTGGAAAGCCATGACCTACTAGAGTACCCCAAGCAGGCTTTAGGAGAGTTCACAGTGTGGACTTGCTTCTCATGTCAGTCGCTGATGACATCAGAAGCATTTTAGATCAGTGATTATCAACCTTTAACCTTTGTGAAACCTAAGTAATCATTACTGGAACATGGGGACCCCAGTAAATTGTTATTGGATTGCAGGGACCCCCACTGAGTAAATACTGGAAGCCAGGGACCCCAGCTTTAGAATTATTGATGATTTGTTTAAGGCTCTGTGCATGGCACACAGGGATTTACATAATGCCTTTGGTGAGGCTAGGTTCAGAATGTGTTTTCTAAGAAGATCTAGAAGACCTGCAGTAAGAGGGATGTGGTGGTTACAAGAATCAAACTGAGAAGATTGGGGCAGAGATCTATTTCCGTCTTCCTTGCTAAACTCTGGAACTTTCTTTCCTATGAAATTAAAGCCACTGATAATCATTCTTGTTTTAGGAAACTTATTACAACCCGGCACGTTTATCTCTAAGGTTGAGAGAGTCATTCTTGAATAATAGTGGGTGGGGCACTCCCGTCATGTACCACTGAGGCTCCTCGCTTAGCTCAACCTCACGTGATGTGAGCAGATTCTGAGGGGCATTGAGAAGCCATGCTGCAAGCCGAGAGATCTCGCAATGCTGCTTTTGGTTTGTGCATTGGAGGTGACGCTTATGAAACTTTTCATCCTCTGCCTATAGGTAAAAATTGAACTTTAGAAATATTTGTCATGCATTCATTTATTCATTCATTCATTCATTCACTCACTGTCACTCAAACTACTACTTTGCTTCTTAAGGTACACCTCTATATGTATTACCTGTGCTCCATAAATGCATAAATAAATAAATGAATGAATATTTAAACAAACAAATGAATACATGAATGAATAAATACCATTTGAGGAATGGGTACCTTGAGGACTTAGCTTTCCTTAGGTCCTCCCAGGTACTCTCTCAAGCATACTAAATTCCTGTTACAGAACTAGGACATTTGCACGGGAATCTGTTTTACTTGTATGTTATTTCTACTTACATGATGTTCCCAGAGTGAGATTCCCAAAACACACATCGCTCAATTCAGGAATGCAGGATTGGAGTCCAATTAAAAAATAGGTGAGTCAGCCGCATCCTCTGCTCTAATTCCTCTCATTCTCTCTTCTGTTCTCATCCATTAATTCATTCACTAAATTTTCCTTCTGCCTTTCTTCCCCTCATTTCTTACAATCTTCAATTGTCTTCATTTCCTTCCTTGTCTAATTTCCTCACCACCTGACTTGCTTTTCCTTTCTCCATTTGTTTCAGATTCCAGACTCCTCCCCACTATTTTCTTCTCTTCCTCACTTTCTATACTACCTCAGATTCCTTTTAATTCTACCTCCCTTCTTTCATGTTTCATTTTATCATGTTTCTCATTCTTTAGTTCTGCACCAAGTTTCTTTCTTCAGTCTAGAGAACACCCACATGGCAATGAATAGCACCACTCCACCTAGCAGTGCCTTGTGTACATATTTTGAAATCACATCTTGACTACTATTGACTGCCAGTACTTGCTACAGATATCTTCATGCGATCAAGAGCTTTTCACAGGTTAGAATCCTGAAATGGTCAGCTCAGCCTTTGATCCTTGATCCAGCTCAGCATCTGATTCTTTCACCCAGGAAAAAAGCCATCTGTTACCAGTGCATTACATTAGTGGTTTGCGCCTTGCAGAATTTTATTATGTCCTAAACTTCTTTTAAGTCAACTAAGCCATACCTTCCCAAACTGTGTTTTAAAATTGGTTCCCTACTGCATCTTTCAAGGGTAGGATGGATATGTCCCTGGAGGAAATTAGTTTATTCAAGAAAAAATTGTGAGTTGTTGACCGAAGGGCCTTTTTGGACTGACCAGAATCCTTAGACTAGCTGGAATTATGGAAATCAGTGTAAACCAAATGATGAAGTGTTATTACAAATGTTTCTGAAGAGTATGGTTTGGTGGCCTATCCCCATGAAGGATTAGGCCCATCAAGCAGGTTATTATGACACTGACAGCAAGCAATTGGTGTGGAACAAAGAGACAAAGGGGCATATTATTAAGGGCAGTTCCGCCGCTTTAGCGGCACTTTTAGCCACTAAAGTGGCGATAATCCCATTGCCCCATTACCAAGGCGGCGCTAACATGCATCAGTGCATGTTAGCAGCCGAATTACTAACGCCACGCATTTTAGCGATATACATCGCTAATGAGATGCAAAGTAGGCGTTCCCTCCTAGGACAAACAGTGCAATGCCCGCAAAACCTACATTGCGGTATTACAAACGCTACCCCTGAACAGCAAAGCGATGAGAACAGGCGCGCTAAGCCCACATCATCGCAATATTCTATCCCCTGAATAAAACCTGACATGCCATTAATGCCTATGGGAGGTGGATCATAAGGTTAAGTCCACACTCCCCTATTACCAAGCTTGACATTAGCGCTATGAAATCATCGCAGGATTTCTCATGCTAATGTTCATTATTGCAGTCTATTGGAGGAGTTCACATCGCCTGTCAGCTAAGCGTTGCTAATACACCACTGACACAGCGATGAAATCCAGCGATAGCCGCGATAATTAAAATCGCGCTAAGCGCGCTTTGCGATATTTATTGCGGACTGTAGATAATATGCCCCATAACTTTACCCACAATTCTGAAATGTTTTTTTTGGGTGAGCTGTACAGACTAAGGGCCATATTTATGACCCTTTTGGCATAACACAGCAAGTCACAGGGAGAGGGCCGGAATGCACCGTATTTATCCAATATGATATTTTCATGTCCTTTCTCTTGCACTGGTGCCATTTTGAAAGCCTATCCCCAATGCAGGCACCTTTGCACCATGTTGCAAGGGTGCCTGTGTTGTAGACTGGATTGCTTTTGTGCAGAAAGGGCAGCCACATGCACAAAAACAATACTGAAATATGTTTTCCTCTTTCTATGTGTGCTGCAGAATGCAGCACATATAAAAAGAGGACAAAACAAGGAGAAATAAAGATATTTTTCCTCATTACTCCTCTTGTGGGGATGCGTATCTTTTTGTCACATTGCCTGGTTTACCATGTTTGGTAAATCTGGGAATGCGTCAACAAACTTGGGAGTTGCATGGGAACACCCACGCAATGCCCATGAAATGTGCCCCTTGTGCAGAGTAACGCAAGCAGCAATTTGCACTGCATTGCTCCATATTTTTTAAGGCATTTAAAGCCACGCAATGTGGCTTTGCGTGGCTTAAAAAAATATGACTTTAGGTTTGCATCATTCTTGCACCAACTTGCAATTTGCGAGAGTGACCAAACCGGGTCATAAAAATTGCCCAAATGTTTGTGCTGGAATAGTGAAATCAGGAACAGACAACGTAATGTTTGTTTTACTAGCTCTTGGGCTAGTGCAGGAAAGAATTAAAGCTGAACCCTGAAATGCCTATTTCGATTCTTTGTGAACTCTTACCGTTTGCCACATTTAGATTGTACTTTTGGCATAACATTCACTGATCAATTATGTAGAGAAACAAGAATATTGAGTAAATAAACTCAGAATCTCCGTTTAGCCTATGCTGTGCAGCACACATCACCAAAATCATACACAGCTAAGTATGATTGAGTGGCCCATTTCAAATTTATTTACACCGCTCAAGCCATATATACCACCCATTCACAAGGTAGTGCGTCTGAAGGAGTTTTGGGTCATGGTCCTGCAAAAAGGGAATAGCGGTAAATCAAACAGAAATACTTGACAGGCATGCCCTCTTATTGGTATTTTGTGAAATTGGACTAGGAATGAAGGGAGAAGATAAAAACAGACTATTTATTGTGCAGAAAGCTCTGCTTGAGGGTAAATGGCAAGTTCTTAAGATGGGCCCTATCTTGGGGAAATTGCAATAGCAGCTGGTCCGGGGAATGGTGTGACAGTAACCTAGACCTATAGACATAGATTTTCCTCATTTTTAGATAAGTGAAAGCTCCAGACTTTTGGGGAATTTGCGAAGTTTCTACCATCCAGCGTTCCCACAACTCTCCCTATAATAATGCTGCTTGTGTCTATCATCTTATTTCTCACCACAGGACAACCCCAAAAACACAATAATAACATAAAGATGTTTGCTTCCATTTTAAGTTCAAAAGGTTTTTATTGGATAAGTAAAGGTGTCAGTACATAAGAAAAAATAAAAACATAACTTCAGTATGAGAGAAAAAAAAGTAAAACATGGTGATGAAAATATACAATTAATCAGAGGATAACAAAGATTTGAGGCTATATAACAAAAAACAGCTCTGAAAGTAATGAGCAATAAAATAGATTATATAAAAAGAGAAATGCAAATGAACTACACGGTCAAACAAGGAGGCTTAGAGACCTCTTGCTGAATAGGAGACACATGAGAGGAACGTTTAGCACAGATATCTAGGTACAGGGTTACAGGAAGCCATAGATCATGTCGTTTAGAAGCTAAACTAAGGGGGTACACAAAAACAGTATCTAGCCTGTGATTGTGGCAAGCATTGTACCACCATGCTTTGAAAGAAATGTTAGTAAAGTTTTTCCAATTAACAGTGATTTGCTGGAATGCAACAGCTAACAACAAATCAACAATCTGCGTATTGAGATCAATGTCATCCCAGCAAGGAGAGAGGCTCCCTAAAAAAATATTGACATAGGAGAAGGGGGATGCAGTGTGGAATATGGCGTTGATTTGGGCCCAAACTTGTTTCCAAAAGTTGTGCGTAGGAGTGCAAGAAAAAAGCATGTGAAAAAGAGTGGCCTTAGGTGTCGAACAGGACCAACAGAGATCCGGGATAGAAGAAAACCTCTTATTCAACACCTGGGGTGAGAAGAGAAGTCTGTTGTAAATAAAGAAAAGGGTTTGTGTGAGAGAGGCAGCCCTAGATGTCTTGCGAAGTTTGGTCCATAGTTTATCCCAAAGAGAGGCGGGCCAAGAGATGGCAAAATCAGATTCCCATTGTTCCTCAACCTTGGATTTTGGTCTAGGAGTGAGGATCATGTGAAATGAGTGGTATATTGAGGAGGCTGTGGGATGGGTACGCAGCAAGGAATGAAGCTGCAAGGTAGGATTGGGAGGGTGAGGATGGATGGGGGAATTAGAAAGAAGGGCATAAGTGGACATAACTGCATTCTTAAGCGTAAGATATTTACAAGCAAAAGAACGAGGGAGATTGAAGTTTTGGCTAAGAACAGAGAAGGATAAGAAATCAGACTTAGAAAAGAGTTGAGATACCCAGATCAAACCCCTTTGTCTCCAAGTTTTCCAATAAAAGGGCTTACGGTTGATGGAGATACTGTTATTATACCAAATAGTGGAATTGAGAAATTCGGCTACAGAGGAGGGGGGACCTGGAGAAGTGGAAAGAAGCAATTTGGTTGTAAACTTGTGGATAGGAATGGAGGTAAACTGGGGCTTACGAGAAAATGAAAGGTATTCAGCGAAAGTAAAAGGGGATAAAGAAAGACGTTCAATGACAGCCCATAAGGGGGATGGCTCACCAGGGTCTAGCAACCAAAGGGTGGCTTGTCGCAAAAGGAATGCCTTGTGGTAAGCGGGAAAATCCGGAAAATTAACCCCACCCTCTGATTTGGGGAGTTGCAATCTGAGCAAGGACATACGTGCTTTTTTGCCGGACCAAAGGAATAAAGAAAGAATAGTGTTGATTTTCCTAAAAAACTTAGCAGGGATAGGAACTGGAATGTTGGAGACGGTGTAGAGGACTAACGGGGAGAGCATCATTTTAATTGTGTCAAGACGACCCCACCAGGAAAGATATAACGGGTGCCATCTGGAAGTGAGGTCGGATAATTTCTGGATGCACTTATTGAGGCATAACGAAACAGTGTCGGGAAGGGAGGGGGTAATGTGCAAACCAAGGTATTTGATGTGTGAGGGGCTCCAAGTAAAATTGGACGCCGTAAAATCCGGTTTAAAAGTGAATTTAGTAAGGGGTAAAATTTCACATTTGTCATTGTTCAGCTTATAACCAGAAATCTGGGAGTAATCATGGACTTCAGCCAGGAATGCGGGAATAGAAGTGGCGGGATTTGACATGAAGAGTAGAATATCATCTGCGTAAGCAGCAAGTTTAATATTTGTTTGGGAAATTTGGAAGCCATGCAAGTTAGGGTTCTGACGAAGTTTTGAAAGAAAGGGTTCCAAGGCCAGATTAAAAAGGAAGGGGGAGAGAGGGCAACCCTGACGAACACCTCTACCTAAATTGAAAAAAAAGGAAACTAGACCATTGGCGCAAACCGCCGCTCTGGGACTGGAGTAAAGGAAGGAGATAAAAGAACTGAAATTCGGACCGAACCCAAACCATTTAAGGGCGGAAAAAAGGAAAGTCCACTCTACTCTATCAAACGCGTTTTCCGCGTCTAGGGCAATGGCTGCTAGTGAGTCTTGGAACTGTGGGGATTTGGAGAGGACATTAAACAAAAGTCTGGTGTTATCTGTGATGAAGCGACCCTTAACGAAACCAGACTGTTCAGGGCCTAACAATTCGGGAAGAAAGGGGTCCAGTCTTATGGCGAGAGATTTGGCATATAATTTGTAATCAATGTTGACCAAAGAAATTGGTCTATAATTCTTACAGTACTGGGTATCTTTCCCTTCTTTGGGTATAACACAGATGTGAGCGTCTGAAAATGTACCAGAGGAAGAGCCACTAATTATGAAAGAGTCAATAAGGGAATGTAGCCTGGGTAATAGCAATTTAGAAAAGTGCAAATAAAATTCAACTGTGAATCCGTCTGGGCCAGGGGCTTTGTCCTTCTTGAGTGACTGAAGTGCGGTAAGCAATTCACAGATAAAAATTGGTGATTCAAGGGCAGACAAATCAACAGGGAAATTGGAAGGTGCCTGAATGCTGGAAAAAAAAGTAGCAAGAGAATGAGCAGTGGGGTGCGTTTCAGAAGAGTAGAGTGTGGAATAGAACTGAGAAAATTGCTCTAAAATGTCAACATCCGTAAGCTTTAAAACAGAATTAACATCGTAAACAGACTCAATATTCAGTTTGTTTTGCTTGACTTTTAAGTAGTTGGCTAAAACCTTCCCCGCTTTATTTTTACCCCCATAAAATTTTGAACTGGATTTCAACAAATACAATGAAGCATCTTCGGTGGATTGTTTATTGAATTGCATCTTGGCTTCAATGAGAGCAGTCAAACTTTCCTGCGAATGGGAAGTGTAGAAAGAATGCTCTAATTTTGTAATCATAAAAAGGAGGTCACTAGTGCGTTTACGAGTATTCTTGCGTTTACTAGCCACAAAGCTGATGATGAAGCCCCTGGCTGCTGCCTTATAGGCGTCCCAGATAACGTGTTTGGGTATGGTGGGTGAGTCATTAATGGCAAAAAATTCTGTGGTGAATTCAACAAAGGAGGCGGAGAATTTGGGATCAAGAAGTAAAGCATTATTAAAGCGCCATCTTTTTGGCCCAGTGGATTTAGGTAGGATGTCAATGTTAATCAAAACGGGGGCATGATCAGAAAATAAGATGGGGCCAATGTCAGCATGGGTGAGGGATTGGGACATATGATAAGAAAGAAAAATGTAATCGATACGTGATTGCGAGTGATGAGTCGGGGAATAGAAGGTAAACTCTTTAGAAGTAGGGTTACAGAGACGCCAAGCATCAATGAGTTTGTGTTGGGATAACGCTTGAGCAAAGAGCTTATGAGACTTATTAGGGACAAAAGATGCTTTGGAGTGTCTGTCTAAAAATGGATCAAAGGGTAAGTTGCAATCACCTGCCAAGACAAAATTATCATCAATGTATTCAGTAATACGAGAGGCCATTGTGCGCCAAAAGACAGGATCGCCACCGGTAGGTGCGTAAATATTAAGAAGGGAAATGGAGATGCCCTTCGAGGAAAGTTTGACATACAACCATCTACCTTCAGGGTCTGACTCAGAAACCAAGAGCAAATGAGCGAGAGACTTGCGAACTAATACAGCCACACCGTTCCTCTAACCATCACCAGGAGACGAAAACACAGCGCCTACCCATCCTCTTTTGAGCTTAGCAGCTTCAATATCAGACAAATGGGTTTCTTGCAAAAAGGCAATGTCTACATTTAATTTGGCTAAGTGAGAGAGAATTTTTTGTCTCTTGATAGGAGAATGAAGACCTTTAACATTCCAAGAAATAATTCGGACTGACATTAAGGGTTAATAGAAGAGTGAACCAGATAGAGAATAGGACAGCAACAAAGAGCCTCACACCAAGTAAGGACACAAGAAAAAGAGAGAATGAAGTAAGAATAAAGATGATGTAGCGCGAGCAAAAGAAAAAATGAAGGAAGAACCAGAGAAGCCATGTAAATAGAAACAAGCCAAGAAAATACTAAGAATGATAAGAAGACACGGCAGAGCTCAAAGATAATGGTAAGTAAGGGCCAAGGGGGAATAAGATATGTAAAGAGAAATAAGCACAACCAAGAGAGCCAATATACGATGAGGAGAAGAAAGAAGAAGGAAAGAGAAGAGGAGAAGAGCAGTGAGGAAGGTAATGACACCAATAAACCTGAAAGCATTAAGGGAAAAGGCAAAATATAGAACAAAGAGAAACACGGTAAAAAAGGAATGAAGGGTACTTACGGGGGGTAGCATGGGAAAAATACAATCAGGAACTAGGACAAGTGAAAGCGTACGTATAGACGAGGGGAGGGAGGTAGGGCCAACTGGGAGAAGCAGGGCATTCGGGGTGAGTGAGACGTCCAACCAGAGAAACAAGACGGAACGCAAAACAATGATCTGTGGAGGGAGAAAAATAACAAGGTCAGGCAACCACAAACAACAGGCATAAAACAAGCATATGACCAACTGAGGAACCAAAGCAGCAATATCGGAGGCTAAAATAGAAAACATAAGCTTGACGAGAGAACATGCAATCTGAGGAACCTGTGAAAATGGAAAGCAGCAAAGCATAACAAACTGGGGAATCAGAATGCAACTACAGAAAAAGTCATGGTGGGAGAGAAGAGGAAGGACCAGACAGCTCCATATCAGCTTGACCACAGGAATTCAGGAAACTCCGAAGTCGCGCAGGATCCTCATATGTTGTAGTCTTGTTATTGTGAGTGACTTTAAATAGGCAGGGATGAAAAAGACCATATCTGGCACCAATGGAGCGAAGGTCAGGTCTCATGTCCAAGAAGGCCTTGCGACGATTTGCAGTGGTCCTGGCATAATCCTGTGCAAAGAACAAAGTGGAGCCCGACCATGTAAGACGAGGAGAGGCTCTGGCAGCTGAGAGAACTTTCAACAAGTCTGTGTATTCTAGAAAATACATTATTACACCTCTAGGCTTCGTTGGCACGGAAAGAGAGGAGGACGCTCAACCAAGCCTGTGAGCACGCTGGATATTAAGTGAGGTATCATCAGGCAGGTGCAGAAGCTTAGGAAGAAAGGACTTGAAGAAATTGATGGGGTCACTCCCCTCACAACCTTCCACCAGGCCGTAAAGACGAAGATTATTGCGTCTGTTACGATTTTCAAGGTCCTCCACCTGCTTCTGGAGAGAAGAAATTTGCGCATGCATATGAGAGACCTTGGTTGCAGAATCCTGAAGAGAGGAGACATCTCGCTCCACCGACGACACTCTCTCATCCATCAAAGCCCAATTGTCAGTGAGGATCTGTAGTTTAGCATTAGTCTCTTCCATGTAAGGGCGCAGGGCCCGAATCTCTTCAAGGAGTAGTTCCATAGAAATGACCGAAGAGGACTTAGGAGGTGAAGGTGGGTCTTTTTTTAACCTCTTAGAATTCGCTTTTACCGAAGATTGTGAGGAGGCTTCCATATTCGACGTCATGTCAGTTGAAGGGAGAGATTGAGAAGCTTCTAAATGTGCCAATGCCGTGAATAACTTGGAATTTTTGATATAATTACGTTTCTGAACTTTACTGGAGCAATCCGCCATCAGCATGCCTGTGGAGCATAAGGTGATTAATATCTCAGCGCCCGACTAAAAAAGCTCCAGAAATCAAATTAACTTAGAGGTGTGCCAGGTAAAAAACTGGAGACATAAGTATCAGGAACTGAAGTCATATAATGGCCACCGTGTATGAGGAGAGCCAAAAATTCCAATCAAATCCATGAAAAAAGAGAAGACAAAAAAAAAATCACCATTTAAGAAGAAAAAAAAGTCACCTTAGAGTGCTGGTCTGCCCCATCTGTGCCTCGGGGGGTGCTGGAGTCACTTCAGTGCGAACGAGGCATCCAGGGATCCCATGCGCGATAAAACGAGCTGCTGAGGCGTTCGCGGGCAAAAATAAACAAAATGGCGGTCGCAGCCGATGACAAGCCGCGACTGGAGGTAAAATGGGCTGTAAAACCCAAAATAACTGTGCCTTAGCACCGGAAAAGGAGTAATAGTGAGCCTGGCATGTTCCGACACGAAGGACTTTCCTCCGTTGCTGGAAATAGATGCGCGAACCGCCAATATTCTCTGGCGTGGACGGAGCTGCTACCCGGACACCGCCATCTCCCACGGGCGCCTAGCCACGCCCCTTTTGCTTCCATTTAATCACAAAATCAATTACAAATACAAAGATGATCAAACACCCCACCCCATTCCTCTTCTCACTTTTTTTCCCTGGTAGTCTTGTGGGTTTCAGCCCCCCTGAATGGGTAGATGGGAGTAGAGGAGGTTAGAAAGCCCACTGAACCATCAGGGAGTACGTGAGAAACAACATGGGGTGCAGGGCTTGTTTTCCTGGCAGTGCATTTGAGCCCCACTGCCATTTACAGATAGTGTTTCTGCCACTTGGGGGATCCAGAATGGTAGGGGGTTAACCCTGTATCTGATGGCCCTTATGCCAAATTTAAATCCCAAAAGACACCATATTTCCTCTCACTTGCCATGGGAATGTCTGCAGTATTCGGGCTCTAGGCCCCTGGAGGGCAGAAAAACTGTTGATTCTTAATAAAAAAAATGCCTACATGGGGTCTACTGCGCTTTCTGCCCCCAGCCAAGCAAGGAAGACAGATTGTAGTTAAATGCCCAATAAAGATTCCTGGAATGTTTTGGACCAATGTTTGATGGGTCACATCTACCCCCCTGCCTATTGTGCTTTCTGCCCACACCCAGAGACGGCACATTGGGCATAAATCTCACAGTCTGCCCAACAGGGGCAGAATAATTGTTGGACTTTTGTTGGATAGGCGGCCCAGCCTGCTGCCTGGATGAGTCAATGCCAGAATGGGCGGATGCCAGAGCATGCTGGGTCTCACCACATTATTTCTTCCAGGTAAACAAACCCTGATGTCCAGTGTGCTTTTTGCCCCTTGAAATGGGCAGATAGGAGTAAATCACCCAATCTGCCACCAAGGAGGCAGAAACACTGATGAACCTTTAGGTGCTGAGGTTTCTCAATTTGTAACGTTAGTTTTCTGAATGACGGATACCTCCCAAAAAATGTGGAGGAGGTTACAAATATGGGGGTTTATTATATGGATCACTGTAGTTCTGGTGCCCCTTTTGCACCAACATTTCTGGACTGCTTAGATGCTTAGATTGTAATATTGTAGCTGCAATTTTGAAATATGTGAGTGGATCAAAAACAGCATTTTGTGTCTGTTGGTCTGTCCAACAATCGATACAAAATGGCAAAGATGCAAATTATGAAATCTGATTCGTTGATGTAAAATCTCACATACCCAGGTCCTATCTATGCAATGAGTCCCAGGAAATGTAACTTTTTTGTATTCTTTAGTTAAAATTATAGCCTAATGTTTTGGCTCCAATTATTACTAATATTACATTTTGCAAAGTGTTACAATATTTCTACACCAGTAGGTGAACTATGCCTAAAGAGAAAAGAACCACATGATTATTACATGAAACTGTATATATAAATTCATATTTTGGTGAAGACTGTTTTCTAATTATGAACTTTCACTGTTTTCCAGCTTAACAAGGATGTTAACGTTCACCTTGGGGGCCACCTACTCAGGGGTCCCAGCCTCTGCAGTCTGCATTACACATCAGTTCCAGCAGGTCCTGTCAATGTGAGCCAAATTGAGTCAAACTATGTCTGGCTGTTTATCCCCACCAGGGAAATGGAGCTGAGACAATGCCGCTTCAAATTAGCAGCGAGGCAGTGCATTCCCCTCTTCACGCAGAGCAGGAAATCTGACTGTCAGACTATAAATATTTGATTTGCATGGAATTGCACAAGGCCTTTGCTTTGCATGCAGAGACAAACAGGAAAGACTCGGGGGAGGCAGTGTCAGAGCTGAGGGACAAACAGACCTTTCCTTATCAAAGGCGAAGAGGATACTAAACCCAGAGAACTGAATTAACACAAGGGGTTTAAAACCAGAGTTGAAAATGCATTACAGCTAATTTGTATTTGTTTCAAGCATGGGTTATGTGCAACATTTTATTCATGTGCTCACATTAAATATAAACAAATATCATGATACCCGTGCTCATAATTCTAATTGAGAGATATCCAAAGAATATAAAACACATTTAAATGCAAAATTTAACTATACATTTATTTTCTGAAATTCTCAAAAAGCAATGGGATTAACTATGTGTGTTTCTTCTATGGCATAGCACATTAGAATATCTTGAAATGGCATGTATCAAAATGTCTATGTTCTATATCTGGTTTTAAAATGCACAGAAATCTTGAGACATAAGTCCCGAGACACATAGGGGCATATTATCAAGGACGGTGTTACAAATTATCGCCGGCGGCGATAATGGGCTTGATAATATGCCCGTGAGAATTCCCATAGAAGCCCATGTTCTGGTGTCAACATGGGCTTCTATTGGAATTCTCTGCGGCATATTATCAAGCCCATTATCGCTGCTTTAGCTTTATGCCCCATAGGGGCATATTATCAAGCCAGGCGATAAAATTATCGCCGCTTTAGCGGCAGAAAACTGCCGCCAAAGCGGCGATAATGGGCTTGATAATATGCTCTATGGAATTTCAAATGAAGCAAATGAAGCCCATGTTAGATGTGAAGGACGTCTAACATGGGCTTCAATTGGAATTCCATAGAGCATATTATCAAGCCCATTATCGCCGCTTTGGCAGCAGTTTTCTGCCGCTAAAGCGGCGATAATTTTATCGCCTGGCTTGATAATATGCCCCTAAGGCAGTTCTTTTTTCATAAAAGTTCACACGTCAAGAGCTCATTGAAGCAACCGATTTATAAGCCTCAACTGTGGTAGATTGAATTATTTGTATGTACGGCTCTACTTTCTGTGACTGAAAGGTCACAAGACAAGAGCGGAGCTAATAAATACACCAAGCATGCAAGATGTCATTTTATAGATATTTGATCGGGCACGTGGGGTGGAGGGAGTGGTCAAAGAAGCCTAAAAGGATGACAAAGAGAAATACTTGAATTGGTAAAGAAAGAAAAGTAAATTGAGTGTCAAATATAGTGAGAGAGCACAAGCACTAACACGGAAAGAAGCATGCATAGAAGGAAGATATAGAGAAAAGAAGCAGGATGAGAAGAAGGCACACAAAAATGGAAGAAAGCGGGGAAGACAGGATGGAAGGAAAGACGGCAGAGAGAAAGAATGAAATAGGGGAAAGAAATAGAGAAAGAAGGAATGAGAGATGGAAAGATCGCAAAAAGGAAGGAAAATAATTAAAAAATGGATACAAATACCCATGCTATTTCACAGGAATAGTTGAGATTGCTCACTTTGCTGACTCACTTAGAGCCATACGGTTCAAAGAAGGGGGCATTTCATTTTTCTGGCCATGTCTTTGCACGTAGTTGTACGTCCATGACTGTACTTACTTTTAAGAATAAAAACAATTTGTGTTACACGAAAGTCTGCATTCCTTCACTGGTGGCCGTATGTGGAAAAGCCTCCGGGGAATTGTGCACATAGTAACATTATGCCACACACTATTATGGTGTTCACCACATTATCAAGTTTTTAATACCATCCTGCAAAAATATTGACTCAGAACTGCCAACTAACTCTATATCTTCAAGGTATGTGTAGTTAATTGTAGGTAATACGTTGCTTCAAGGTACATAGAAGTGGACTTAAGAATAGCAAATATATACTTACCTACATATAGTTAGTTACCTTGAACCTATAAGGTTAGTCAATAGCTTGGAATCTATATTTTTGCAGGATATTTCTCTTCTTCGTATTACCCTATACAACCCATATAGCAATATGTGTGAGTCACAGCGCCTATGCCATATGGGTATATGATTTTGACAACACTGATTATCATTCCGAATGGTAGAAGAATGAATTATCCCTGAGCATAATAGCACACCCGGCAGCAATCATATTCACATGCACATACCTTTTGTTCAGCGCCCAGGGCTGTCATACCTTTGTGCTACTTGTAGTTCAGAGCTACAGAACCATCTGAGCCACCAACATGTGGACCACCCTGCTCATGGGGAATACGAATCTGATGGAGATGAAGCCACAGAACGTGGGAACTTTGTAGCTGGTCACTGTGGTTACATACCTGGCTTGCTTCCACAACATTCTATACCATGGGCATGTTTGCATACGTCCCATAGGTGTATAACCATGCACACAGGTAATGGAACGCATTCTTTTGTCACATATTCATGTTACATATATTCATGAAATACATGACACATGTACTTTTCATTTTATCATTTCTAAAGTGTGTTCAAAATGTTATGTAGAGCTGTTGTAGGCAAAAGTGATGTCTTAGAAAGTTAAGTATGTGCAGAAATAAGGTCCACATATAAACAATGACTCAGCACCCTCCTATTATCGTTGTGCAATGAATATGCATGCAGCTCAGGTGAAGTGTAAAGCCACAAGTTATTTGCACATATGCAGACTATGACATCGGGCACTGGGTGACCTCTGTTGGTGTGAGGCAATATGTAGTCTTTGTTGTTAGCCAATTTTGAGCAAGATGTAAGAAACAAGGATGATCATGCACACCACTTTCAGGTGTATAGAGGGGAGTATAGTCCACAATGTGCTATCAGGACATTTAAATAATGACTGAGAATGCAAAAATGTCTCTATAAGTTCTGAGGCAATATGTGTTTCTCTGGATCACCTCCATTGAGGCAGTGGTTGGATGGCTGGAGGGAGAGAGAAGACATTGAGAAGGGCCTACATACCAATCAATCAATCAATCATGGCATTTGTAAAGCGCACTACATACCCGCGAGGGTCTCAAGGCGCTGGGGGGGGGGAAAGCTGCTATTGTTCGAAGAGTCAGGTCTTGAAAAGTCTTCTGAAGGTCAGAAGGTCTTCTGTCTGCCGTAGGCGGATGGGGAGAGTGTTCCATGTCATGGCGGCGAGGTGGGAGAAGGATCTGCCATCGGCAGACACTCTTCTGATGCGGGGGACGCTGATGAGGGCGTAGTCTGCGGAGCTGGCGGGTGGGGGTGTAGAGGCTGAGTCGGCTGTTGAAGTACGTTGGTCCGGTGTTGTGGAGTGCCTTGTGTGCGTGGCAGATATGGATAGTGTTGGACCTTGCCCTCGCTGTAGGGTCACCTTCAAACATTTTGCCAGCTCCCGCCTGATTTTCTGAATTTGTTTTTGTTGGCATTAGGACTCTGTGCCCTATACCACGGATAACCAGTGCTATAGTGCTTGTTCTCAATCCCTTAAACATAGTAAGACTGGCCTTCACATGATTGGCACATTTAATGTACTTGCAAGCCCCTAGTAAAGTATCACTGCATGTACCCATGACCTGTAAATTAAATTAGTGGGTCAACAGCATTTTTTGTTCTACCCACTAAAGTAGCATTGCAGCCTGTAGTGGAGTTTTAAATTCTCATTTCAACTTGACAAAATATACATTTTGCCAGGCCTAAACAAAACTTTAATACATAGTATTCACCTCAAATTTCGGCCCTAAAGGCCCATCAGGCAGGGTGCACTGTATTTCGAAAGCATTACATATGAGTATATGTTTTGCATGTCCTGCTAGTGAACAACTCCTAAATTTGTTTTACACTACTGTACGGTCCAAGTCTCCCATTGAATAACATTGGGTTAACCTATTACATTCAATATATGCTAACGTTTGATTGGGAGCAGGTAGACATGTCATGCTTAGACTCAAATGAATTGTAAATTAAAATTGACTTTAATGGTGAAGTCAGATTTTAAGTCGTACTTCTAAAAATGTTACTTTAAGACAGTTTGCATTTTTTTGCCCTAACTATTGGTGAATGATGCCAGTGTCCTTGGTCACATTAATGTGAATGGTTCTGTGGTTGGGCTTTGTGTTTTCCCCCAGACAGTGAGGAAAAAAAGGGACTAGATGATGGCCATCCTACCAGGATGAATGGTGATGGGGCTGCTCTCTTCTCCACTTACATTTTAAAGGCTTGTCTCAAGCACATACAAAGGAACCTGATACCAGACATTTATCATCCCACCCTTCTTGGAGCCTTGGAAGGGGAAGGGAAGAATGTTCCAGAACCAGAAGTGTGGGAAGCCCAGTATATCTACCCACTTCAAAAACTGGTACCAGGTATAAATATTGGACCCTCCAAACACCACTTCAGTACCCTCCTGGACCTGAGGAAGCCTTCAAAAGGACTACATGGTCCCCCAGAGGGCTGCCCTGCTAATACCAGAGAAAGGACTGCCCTACTGCCTAAAGGCCTGCCTAGCTGCTTGAAGGAAAACTGGGCCATCCCTTTGAACCCAAGACCAACAAAAAAGGTTCCAAGGGCGAGTTGGCTTGCATCCTGCATGCGATGCAGGGACATAAACTCCTGAAACCTTGAGCCCTGCACCTGGTGTCTGCTGGAGTGAGGCCTAACACCCACCCAAGGGGGACCCTTGGAAGTGGTGTTAGAGGTTCAGCTCTTGCTTAACCCTAAAACTTGAGACTTTATTTTTTTCACCAGAAAAATGCCATTAGAACTGACAGAAGACTGGGACCTACCTGTTAGCTGTCCGCTCAAGGTGCATTGCTCGTCAGCATGACTTTGCAGTAGCTCCAGCTACGTTTTTCTCTGCAGCAGCAAATTCTGTTCAGCAGGACCTCTCGGCAAATGTATCTGGCCTCATAGAGCCCTTTTCTGTGACAGCTTTCAGCTCCATCCTGATTGACTTCTAAAAAAGTGACATAGTTCGAAGGTAAAAGGCTCACTTCGACTCCATTACGTGGCTCTCTGATGACCACACCTCCTCCCCGTACACCACCTGCTGCCTTGGTCCGCTGAACTATATCTTCTCAGGAGATTGTCTTCTAAATTTCTTCCAAGTCCAATAGTAAGCCAAGATCAGGCCTAAGGCAGTCAGCCTTAACTTTGGACTTGGCCCCGGTCTGGCAGAACCAGATACCTAAAGTTGGTGCTTTGATCTTGTGAGTGTTATTATGCACTAAAACTGTAATAAATACATAACTCTAGTTCTATTGATTGAATTTGATTTGTTTTGATGTCTTTGTATTCCTTACATTTTACGCTATTTTTCAAAAAAGGTTTGGGATCTTACTTGTTTTATGTTTTCACGTCATTACTGTTTGTGTGCTGCATAAATACTGTATTTGTTGCCTCTAAATTAAGCCTGACTATTTTGTGCCAAGCTACCAGAGGATTAAGCACAGGTTAATTTAGTGACATTTATTGTTCTCCCTTACAGTTATTTTGGTTGTTGCCTGACTGGGGATTCCACACCTCAACAAATAATTTCTTACATATGATTGCTTTAGATTTATCCGTTCACATGTACACACATTTTACCCATTAATTTTGTTATTTATTTTTATTGATTTGTGATGTCATAAGTCCCATGCAGGCCCATTGTCGTTTTCCCCCATGTTAGCATGAGCACATTGCAGACTGTCCTCTGTATTGCACATGTTGCCTTACAGATATGTTTTGCTTTATGCCACAATGTACTTTCACACAGGACACATTGTTGTTTTTGCACTGTGTTCTTTCCTGGGATTTAGTCTGTATTTGTTATTCTATTCTGGTCAGTTTTAACACCGAGACAAAACACGCAAATGCAGCTACTGTTTGGGAACACATACTTTCTGCCATGTAGGTATGCACAGATAGGTAACACACACGTGGAGAGGGACCTTTTCAGGGAAAAGATCGCAATTGCATCTGGGTTTGTAGACCTTTCATATGTGTATACTGAGGTACAGGGTCTGCTGCAAACACCTTGAGATCTTCTGATATATAATAATTTTGCTTCTGTAGAGGGGGAGGGAGATTAGGCTACACTGTTGTATATCATGACAGCTCTATTTATGATTTAAGTACTACTTGCTATGCTAACCTTCTTTGTGTTAGGCATTTTCCTACTTGTTGTGGCATGTATACTACATACTAGAACACAATAGTTGATATAAACATTTTAAACTTTTCTTGTGTCTCAGAACTTATTGTGGATTTCTACGAGTGTGAAAGCAAAAGGGTGTGTCCTGTAACCGCGATTTGTGAGTCAGGAGTGTTATGTTCTGGGGTGTCTAATCACTTGTTCCTCTGTGAGTGGGTAGGAGGGCGAGTGAGACACTATAGCTAGTTGGTCACGGGTCATGGGCTCAGGTGGTGGAATGACTCAGTCCCTACCTACTAAGGTTCCATAATACCATGCACAGTTCTGTGACTCCGCAGAATCCCTGCAACAGTGAAACACTGGTTTGTAACATTGCCACTTCATATCACTAGAACGGTCATTGTCAGGTAGGCTTCTAAAGTGGTGTCAGCCGGTGGACTGCGACTGAATGCTTAAGTGTATCTTATGAAAGCTGGATAAATATGCTGATGAAGAAAAATATCTTTAATAGACCTTGCCCTCGTGTAAGAGGGAGGGGTGGAACTTGGTCCCTAGACATCTAGCAGGTAGCATAGGCCATTTTGAAAAGGCTGGTTTTAAGGGGGGGTTTGGAACTTCAATAGATTTCTTAGATATGGGCTTAGTGAATTCCTCAGACTTGCTCCCAGTAGCATGATTGTGCGCCCTTCATGGGATTTTAGGGTGAAGATGTGTTGAACCATTAATTTTGCATTGCTTCATCTGAGAGTTCGACTCAGGATATATAGACTGAAGTTAAAAAAGTATTCCTTCTGAAATTAGAAGACCGTTCCTATTATTTTGATACTCTGTGACACCGATATCCTGTGAAGCTTTTTGGGGGATGGTCTGGTGTGCTATAATTTCTTTAGATAAAGGCAGATTCTATTTGCTTGATGTTGTATGCTAGGGGGTTTTTGGAGGTCCTTTTAAAGTGTACCTGTGTGGATTATGTTACAGCAGTCTAGAAGAGAGCGGATTAGGTCACCAGTACGTTTTTTGGAGAAGAGGGGTGTTATATGTAGTAATTATAATTGTTACCTTATTTACATGTACCTTTAAATATTAGAATGTTGTAGAGTTTATGATTCTAGAATTTAGAATGAAAGTTTTGTAAGTAATCATTCTGCTGCTGTAGTGGCTCGCAAAGGTTCTGGTGAGATCCACTTATGTGTAGACTTGAGAGTCCTAAATCGCAATATTGGAGTGGATTGCCATCCCCTTCCCAGAATTCAAGAGATGTTGGCGAATCTAGGTGGTAGCAAATTTTTTAGCACGATTGATCTAAAATCTGCTTACCATCAAATCCCACTTTCTAAAGAATCTCAATCTTTAACCATGTTTGTTACACCTTTTGGTGTTTTTATGTATACACGTATGCCGTTTGGTTTGGCATCGGCGGCCAGTGTATTCCAATGTCTAATGGACAAAATGTTTGCTGGTATAGAAGGGATTCAGGCATTTCAGGACGATATTTTAATTCACACATCTACTCTTGAATCACATTATTCACTACTTAAACTTGAGGATGTAGGTATGACTATTAACAAAAACAAGTGCAAATTTGTTACTCAAGATGTAGACTACCTGGGGCATAATATTTCAGCTAATGGTATTAAACCTAAATTATTTCTAGTCAACGCCATCAAAGAAGCTCCAAGACCACATGACAAGGACGCATTGAGAGCTTTTTTAGGACTAAGCGAATACTATGCTCGTTTTGTGCATAGTTATGCTGTCATTGTATAACCTCTGAGAGATTTGTTAAAGAAAAATGCGAAATTTATCTGGTCTGAGGAAACTCAATTATCATTTGATACAGTCAAAAAATTAATTTTGGAGGCGCCAGCTATTAGAGCCTTTTCTCATGGTCACAGTTGTATTGTCACGGTGGATGCCAGCTCAAAAGGTCTAGGTGCAGTTTTAAGCCAGATAGTTGAGGGTAAGGAGTACACCATAGCATTTGCTTCAAGAACTTTGAGTAGTGCTGAGTCAAATTATAGCACTATAGAGCGTGAGGCTCTGGCATGTTGTTGGGCTGTCGAAAAGTTTAAAATGTACATTTGGGGTGCAAGATTTCAACTTTTTACGGATCATAAGCCATTAATATACATGTTAGGTGATAGCAACTCAAACAAAGCCTCCTCTCGCTTGATCAGATTACTTGCTAGGCTACAAGAATTTCACTTTGATATTAAATACATTCCAGGAGGTAGAAATGTTAGGGCAGACTCGGATTCCGTTGGAAAATGAGGTCACGTATCTTGACAGCAATAGTGATTCTGATGTTGTTTTTACTATTAATGATGTTACACAAATGAGTAAATTATTGGAAGAGGAATGGATTGAGTGTGCACGGAAAGATTCTTGTCTAGAAAGAGTGAAGAAATTCTTGGTTCAAGGATGGCCATGTGATAGAAGTTTATCTATGCAAGACAAATGTTTCTCGCAAGTTGCGGCTGAGCTTTCAATTGTCAATGATATTTTACTAAGAGACGATAAAATAGTACCACCTGAGTGTTTAAGGAGTAAAATCATAGTTCTTGCTCATGACGGACATTTAGGAATTTCCAGTACAGTAAGGAAAATTAAGGATGTGTATTGGTGGCCAGGCATAGACAGTCAAGTTAAGTCATTCGTTGATAAATGTCCTGAATGTTTATGTTCTGATAAACACTGGCGTACATCCACCTCTCCTTTATGTCCTGTTGAATGGCCTAGTGGACCATGGCAGAAGTTAGGTTTGGATTTCTCCGGTCCTTTTAATATACTAGGTAGTGATAGTAAATTTTTGATTGTTATAATTGCCTACTTCTCAAAGTGGTTGTATTTTTCATTTGTCAAGAGTTCAGATTCCAAATCAGCTATTTCTTTTTTGCAGCGTTTGTTCTTGATTGAAGGGCTTCCTTCTGAAATTGTAACTGACAATGGCACCCACTTTACTTCAAATGATTTTGAAAGATTTTTGAGTGATGTTTCTATTAAGTACATTTTGGTACCACTATATAGTCCTGCCTCAAATGGTTTGGTTGAAAGAGCCAACAAAATGTTGAAAGAAGGTGTACAAACTGCTTTAAATAATGGTTTAGATGTGTACAAGTATATCTGTGATAAGATTTGGAGTTACAATGTTACTCCACATTCGACCACAAAGATTTCTCCCTATATATTATTGAGAGGAAGGAAACCGGTTTCTATGTTTAGTCCATCATGGCTGAAAGGAAAATTAGAACAATGTAATTATCAGGAAATTGACTTGCAGAAAGTTAGGGCATATGTAAGAGAAAAACAACAGTCCTACAAAGCTAACTATGATGCAAGAAAACATGTTAAAGTTACATCCTTAGTTCCTGGTGATTGGGTCCTCATAAAGAAACCCATTAAGGTCAGGAAAGGTCAATCAAAATTTTCTGAGCCAGCCAAAGTTATAAAGGTCTCCAAAATGGCTGTCATGCTACAAGATCGGGGATGGTGGAATCAGAATGCTGTAGTTAAACTCAAAAAAGAACAAGCAAAGATTATTTGTGATAAAATGAGATCTCAATTTAAATATGCAGATCATTCAGATTGGTTCAATCTTGGTGATCTGGATTGTAAGGGCGACAACGTAGTTATGTCTTCGCATGATTCTATTCCATTGTTAAATGAGGGAGAAGGTGACAATAATTCCATGTCTACTCATTCTTTTCGTCCGAATAACAGAGTTGTTCCAGAGAATATTGGAGGATCAGGTGACAACAAAGAGTGTTAGGCATAGTTCTAGGATTAGGGCTCCACCAATTCGAAATGAAGACTTTGTTTACTATTAATGTATAGTCATGTTTGCTTATGTGTAACTTGGTTTGTTTTATTATGTGGACAAGGGGGATGTGTTCTATGTAGTAATTATAATTGTTACCTTAATTACATGTACCTTTAAATATCAGAATGTTGTAGAGTTTATGATTCTAGAGTTTAGAATGAAAGTTTTGTAAGTAATCATTCTGACCTGTAACTTGTGTATGGAAAGTCGTGGGTTTATTTACCTCTGGAATAAAACCTCATGTTTTGACAAACAAAGCTTTTTGGATTACATCTACTTCTAAGATACTTGGAATACCCATTCTACAAGGGGTGATCCTTCAGATAATCATGAGTTGTTGGCTAGTACTTTTGACCACCGTTGCCACTTGGTGTTTGAAAGAAAGATCTTTGTCAAACCAGATGCAGATGTTTCTAACTGATTTATTAGAAGATGGGTTGCTGGTTCCTTTAATCTATTGAATAGGATGTCATTTGTTGTGAATTTGTCCGCTTTCATGATTTCAGTTTTTGAGAAATTGAGGTGGCAGTAGCTGTCCTTCATCCAGTCTCTGGCATGTTGTAATGTTCATAATTTGGTCTGCGAGGTTGCCTAGTCAGAGGTGGATTTGACATCATCTTTGTACATTTGGTGTTAAAATTGGCTTTGGAGATGGTGTTTGCAAGAGGTGTAGTGTGAGTATTAAACATTAACTGTATAAGGAAAAACCTTGTGAAGCTCTGCAGCTAATGGGTTTTTTGGTGAAAGCAGACAAATCCATTTTAATTTGCTGGCATCGATCTGAGAGAAACAAGTTGCTCCACTGGAGTGCTGTTTAATTTACATTGCCCATATTTTCTAATTGATTGATCTGGATCTTGTAGTCTTTTTTTACAGTAGTACCTTCACAACTTCCTTGTTGGGTCATGATGTGGAGTGTGTGGAGAATTATCCCTCTCATGGCCATGTAATGATCCAAGTGCACTTGCGCTCGCTTTTTTGTTTGATGTACTGCCCAAGCAGACACATGTCCCTGTAATCCCCAGTAAACAACTGATGTGCAATCATGGGCTGATATAAGATCAAGATGTCGTGTGTTTCAACAGGAATGGCATATACACACATGCATGAAGCAACTACTTGCATCGCAGATATCAGACATGTTAATTGAGGGCAAGCATTGTTGATTGCAATAATAATGGGCTCTGTTTCAGGGCTGTTCAAGAGCTATATTGTGCAGTTGATGGCTCTTATCTAACCAGGAAATATTTTCATGGAAAATAAATACTGTGTGGCCCATTGCCTTTTCCGTAGTACATATGACATGGCTATGTGCTGCTACACTCAACTGATAATTCATGTCAGTACCTTGTGTAAGCAAAAGGATTGACTTGTCGATCAAATGCCAGCTGTTGCCCTCTGTTATCACTGAGTGGTCAAAGAGTGGAGTACAGCTAATACCTTGGCATTGGAGCTGGATGTAGTTGAAGTGACCTGCTACTCACCATGTACAGAATCACATCAGAAGCATATCATTAGGACCCTTCTATCTTTTCTTCAGACATACTAAAGAGAGTAATCCTCTGTCTGTTCACTCTTCATCAAGTTAGTTTTCCTCATGATGAGGGAGAATGCAACAAATACTGAATTTGGCATCTTGGAAAAACATCTTGAATGATTTTTTATATCTGTGACTTACCTGTAATTAGTTGGTGGGTGTTGGACTTGGCCCTTTTTGCAGCGTTATCCACAAACGTTTGGCTTTTTCCTCCTATTTTTTCCTGACCTGGTGTTGTTGGTTTTAGGACTCTGGGCACTTTACCACTGGTGATCAGTGATAAAGTGCATATGCTCTCTTTGTAAATTGTGAACATGATTGGTTATCCATGATTGGCATATTTGATTTGCTGATAAGCCCCTAGTAAAGTGCACGGAGTGTGCCAGGGCCTGTTAAATCAAATGCTACTAGTGGGCCAGCCGCACTGATTGTGCCACCCACATGAATAGCGCTGAATAGGTATCTCAGACCTGCCACTGCAGTCTCTGCACGCATTTTTAAACGGCCATGTCGACTTGACATGTGCACCCCCTTGCCAGGCCCTAAACATCCCTTTTCTGACATGTGAGACACCCCTAAGGAAGGCCCATGGTACCCCTGTGGGAAGGGTGCAGTGTATCTGAAAGGTAGGACATGCCCTGATGTGTTTAGCATGTCCTGATAGTGATAGTGAAATACTGCCAATTTAGTTTTTCACTATTGAAAGGCTATTTGCCCCATAGGATAGAATAGGAGTTTATTTATCAAATCTTATAAATATAACTTTCCATTGGGACAAGATAGGAAGAGAAAGTTTAGTATGCCTGAACTCAGAATCTAAAGATGCAGCTTTTAATAAGGATGATTTTTATATTCTGTGTTTGAAAATACCACTTTTTGAAAGTAGGTATTTTCTCACTTAGCCATCCTCTGTGACTCTGCTGGTTTGTGTATCGACTGTCTGGCTTGGGAGTGATGGGGGCTATGGATGTGCATTCTCTCAGACGGCCACTGGGGGAGTTGATGTGTGTCCTGCCATTCTCAAATGAGTCTGGCTGTGCTGAATAGACCTGGGCTGCATTCAGAGTAGTGGAAGGAGTTTTCACTAGCACCTGAATAGACCTGGGCTGCATTTAGAGTAGAGGGAGCAAATTTCCTTTACACATGAATTGGCCTGGTCTGCTTTGGACAATGCGGTCTCCACCTCCTGCCGGAAAGCTGCACCAGAGTGGACAGAACAGGTTTTGGCCAAGCACAAAGCCTCTCTGACACCAGAGAACAAAGAGAAAAGGACTATAAATGTTGGGGCCCAAACCCCGGAGCGTTATATTACTTCTGGACTCAAGAGGAACATTCACCAAGGAGAAAAGCTGAAGAGCTTTGAGGAGGAGTACTGCCCCTTTGCTGTGTGGGGTTGGCCTGCAGTTGCTGCTTCTGGCAAGGAGAGGACAAAGACTGAAACTTTGCTGTGAACCTGATTGAAGAAGTTCTCCAAGGGCCTGAAGTGTGCTGGCCTCCTGGTCTGAAGTCTCAGGTACACACAGACTTCACCCCAGCTCCCCTGAACCCTCTTGCTGAGAGTTCTGACCTGCCAGGAGGTGCCTATTCCCAGCCGCGGCCCGTGGAGGGAGTTCCGTGGGGCAGTAAGGCGGGGCGAGGGAGGGGCTGGGTTGGGGGGTTCTAAAAACTGGAATATGGATAATTGCAGGTAAGTAAACAATTAAATAAATAAAACAAATTTAGTAGCGTGCACTGCATCAAATTTTGCGTTGCAGCGCGCGCTCCGAAATTCGTTTTGTTTATTTAATTGTTTACTTACCTGCAATTATCCATATTCCGGTTTTTAGAACCCCCCACTCTGCCCCTCCCCCGCCCCGCCTTACCGCCCCACGGAACTCCCTCCACGGGCCGCGGCTGCCTATTCCAGGTTTGGGCCTGGAGGTTGTTCCTGCTGTTGGGATCTGGAAAACCTAAGAGAAGCAAGAAAACCTGTTTCTGATGCCATCAGAGATGCCGCTGTGATGCCGCGACCTGTACCGAGACCCGGGGCACAGCTCTTGAAGTGAACGATGCACCGCCCCACCTGCACCGCAGCTCCGATGCCTGCTGATGCCTGGAGTTGCCAGCGGTGCCCAACGCCAGTGCTCGCCCCAACTCCATCATCACCAGGGCCTGCATCCTGTTATCGTGGCGCTGATAACCGCCGAGGGTGACTCCACAAACTCGCCGACTTCGCATAGTCCCTGGAACAGATGCCTCACCGCTGATGCAACCTTCTTCTCCTGTCCTGGACATGACACGTTGCCTCCTTGCAGACACAAAGCTTCGCCTCCCCCGTGGCAGTGAGGGAGCCGGCCACAAAGGCCTGACTTCCACAACGCCGTGCATCATCACAGACTTCGTTTCCAAGGTACTGTTTGCTTGTGAGTCTGTGTGCCTCCGTGCCCGACGCTGTGCTCCTTGTGGTCGGTGCCGTACTGTCACGATGTCGCAATAGCCCCAGGTGGAGCTATTTGTTTTCTTCAAGCTTTATTTTTGTAATAACCTTACTGAAGTCATATTTTTTATTGTGTATGTTGTTATTTTTTTGGGTTTTGAACTTGTTGAGTTTTGATAAAGATACTTTATTTTTCTAAACTGGTGTAGTGACCATTTGTGGTGTTTTCACTGGGTTGCCGAGGGGGTTAGCAGGGGTTATCTAAAGTGTGTATCCCCCTTACCCTGAGCAGAAGCAAGGGTAGCTATACGGACAAAGGTACCTACCTCTGTCAACTAGAGACTCCCATTTCTAACAGTGGATCTATAAGGTGCAGCCGCACCAATTGCATTAAACAGTTTCCATTCCGAGGAGAAATGTTTTTTGAGAGGAAACATTGCTTAGTATGTGAAATGTCACTTTATTCTGATGTGCTTGAATGTGCTGTGCATGTCTTTGTGTGGTCAAATAGGCAGGTATATGTTTTCTTTATTGTTGTAACGGTGGTACTTTTTGAGGAAAAGTATTCTTGATTTGTGAATTTTATGTACTTAAAAGAATTATATTACTCGGCTGGCTTACGTTTGTAAATTTTATCATGGTGTTCTGTGTGGAGTATGCATATGATGTCAATGAAGATCACATCGTACAAATGTATTCTCATATCAGTCAGCTGTATACTGTTGTATATCAGAATATCAATAACAGAGAAATGGACACTCCGTGGTGAACTCTATCTGCCCAATCCTGTCTCTAAGAACTAGCAACATCCAAAACCCGCCTGAGCTCAACTATGGCGACCCCTTCTAAGTTTGGCTACTCTCTTCCATTCAAGCTCCTAAGGTATTCAATGACGTTGCATCATTAGGTCCAGAGAACAGGAAGGTCTACTTCAACAATCCACTAATGCCCTGGCCTCGCTGTTTGATACCCCTACTGTCATCTCATATGCCCTGCCGCGCTAACCCATCATCACATTTTCAAGTGTCCATGTTTTTCACTGCCTCGTTGTGTATTGGCTGCGTTTTAAATTGTACACTCTGATGTCTACCGCCTGCTATGGTATGTACCACATGTGCCATTAAATTATGCGGTACAAAAGAGATATTTAGCTGCATGTACAGCACTCTGTTGCCATTTACGGCTCTCTCTATTTACAGAAAACTGCAAAAATAAATTGGAACAGGCAAGTGGGGGAAAAATAAAAGCAGTAACACCTAATGTGTTGTTGTCTTGCAAATGTATCATTCAGTTTTGTCGCAGTTAATTATGCTGCTCTTCTTGCATTCATAAATCCACAATTACAGCAATCAAGCATAATATTTATTTTAACATGCCCACGCTTTTTTTTATAGATTTGTCTAAAATGTTGAACATATGTTTTGCACTTCATTAATTTGAACATCCGATGACAATGTGTAATACAATCATATTACAAGAAGACATCCTAATTCGTATTTCCAAACCCATCTGTCATTAAATGTGTAAACACAAGATGTCACTAATAAAGACTGTCATTGTTAATAATTCTTCTCTCTGCGGTTCCATACTTTTCTGTGTTTTAATTTACCGGAGAGTGACAGTGCACACTCTAGTATTTAAGCACGCTCATCTTTCTGTCACTGATCGCATGTTCACAGCACGTCAATAATTTCTCATGCAAATGCTGCATTGATTTTTCAGAATTAGTGGACCAGCCCGGAAAATAGCTCAGCAGGAAATGCACCTATTGGAGAGTTATGTGGGCTTCTTACAGGTCACATGCTTGCATAGACTCATCTACTGTTAGTGCAGAAGATGCATGTGGCACAGGAACTAATGAGCTCGGAGGCCCACTGCTCTGCAGTTATGGCTGACTACCCACCTCCTTGGATGTGCCCCAATGTCTTTGAATGCATTCGGGCCTTTTGCACCCTTGTTATACCACTGCACATTAAAATGCTGGTATCTTGCTGGGGCATATTATCCTTTAAAAAGCAATTATACAGTAAACAAATGTTGCTTTGCTACAAAGCTCAGAGGTGGCACAACTTTGGTGGCAACTCCTGCATTCAAGTAATATCACTAAATACAATGTAGCATCCTCGAACCACTACCACACATCCTCACATTTCAGAACTGGTGGCATCATGTCACCTAGGAACAGGTAACCTAAATCCACCTCTTGCCTTTTCACACTGCAGTAAATTCACAATATAGAACGATTCAGTTAAATACATTATGCGAAGATTTTTACCTTCCAACGATACAAATTCAGTAACAGTGGTAGGATAGTGCATGATACAGAGGCAAAAGATTGTTACCTGCAAGTGATATAGAATAAATTACAGTGGTGGAATTTTGCACTGCAATCCCATATCACAATACCGTATATAGTATCAACTATAGTGCTAAAAGGTACAACACCGTTCCCTCTCGTAACCAAAAATAAAAAGGAATTTAACATGTTCACTTAATCAGCTAATTCTTTTGGCAACAATACAGACCCCTCAACCCGTGTTGCTGTAGTGCCACCTTCCACCTTGGTCCACCTAACAGAAGAGTGATATTATCAGCATCACTTCTTGTTTCCTCAGAGAAAGTGGGTGTCATAACTTCCTCCCCTAAATTCCCAGTTTCATCCCACATTCTTTCCACGGACTGTGGAGTATCTCCATGTCCCCTTTTTGCAAATTGACAATCCAAAACTTTATTGCATATGGACATTCTGCAAAAAATGCCAAACCTTTTTGTCACTCAACCAGGCAGATTTAGCATACAATTCTGTGAATTGCAATGGTTCCAAACATTTGCCTCACCCCATCCTTGTTTTGTGGCCCAACTTGGCTCTCACCCAATCACATAATGTTAAGTACACCTCTTTCACACCATGTTTTTTGTCATAATACATTTTGTTCAACTTCTGCATTTTTAACAAATTACTCTTCACCACAGAGGGATACCATTTACTAAAAACTTTAAAATTCCCCCAGGCTATGTTATGTTACCGTGGATGTAAACCTGTATGCCCAGATTGTGCTATTCAACTCCTTCACCAAATCTAAACCAGCATAGATAGCCTCTTGTACACTGCCCATTACCACCCTGTTAAATCGTTCCTCGACGTTATTCCCTGCAGAATGGTAAACAAGAGGCTTCTTCCCGCAAATCCCATTCCTGCTTTGGAATCTTTCATTCTTTTCTGAGACAAACTGTTATCCTTTATCGCTTAGGGTGGCCTTTGGAATCCCCCGTCTTAAGAACAACTTCTCTAATAAGGAAACAATGGCTTTAGTATCAATAGCCACAGACACTTCGATCTCGGGGCACTTGGAGCAATGGTCAATGACCACAAGACATATTTGGATTCACCCCACTCATCAAAAATGAGTTCTGGAATGTTCACACTCAGGTCATCCCAAGGACACTATGGACCTTTCCGGTTCCAGAGATGGTCAGAGCATTAACTGTGCTTTGTTGGAATTGGCACATAAATGGCAATTCCTCACAAATCTTTCAGTGTCGACATCTATGCTGGTCCACCAATAAGATAATTATTTTCCTCTTCAGTTTAACCATGTTGAGGTGTCCCTCATGCTTTACTTCCTAAATTCTCAATCTTATCCGTCCTGGGGCCACATTACACATGCGGCGCACTTTTCTTTATTGCGCCGGGTCCGGGTGCACCTTTAAAAAGGTGTACCCAGCCCAATTAAGGAAAGTGTGCCACATTATGGGAAACACGCTACCCTCAGGGCAGCCGCTAACCTGTGCTGCCCTGAGGGCAGCGCATTCAGGTGAAAAACAGAGCAGCTGCTTTACAGCTTCAAGGTTGTATGCGGCAACCCGCCTGCACTTTTGAAGGGGATTAGAGATCGGGTGCAGTCAGTCAGTAAACCCCCTGTAAGGGGATGTCTGGGGGGTGAATGGGACCCCCTTCCCCCCACCAGAGGGCTGCAATCAGGGGGCACAGTGACAGTTGCTACTTTTTAGGTGGAGCACTGTCATTGCGCCTCCTGAAGGCTTCTTTGCCTCTATACCCACATCAGTAATACAGTGCGGGTGCAGTGGCAAAAGGATTCCCTCATTTGCATGGGCCCACCCCATTTTTGAAAGGGATTGGAGATTCCCTTGCTGCCGGGTGCAGTCAGTGAGTGCGCCTGCCTGTAAGGGAATGACTGGGGGGGTCCATAGGATCCCCCCAAGTTAAGGAAGGCCGTCACCCACGCACTCATAACCAGCAGACTGGACTACGGAAACGCCCTCTATGCCGGGATCAACAAGTCTCTACTCCTCAAGATCCAGACCATACAGAACACCGAGCCAGACTCGTCCTCGGCATTCCTCAACACGAACGCACCACCCACCACCTAAAGAACCTCCACTGGCTCCCTGTTGAGAAGAGAGTCACTTCAAGATACTCACCCATGCCTACAAATGCTTCCACAATACCGGACCCCAATACCTCAACGAGCGGATCTCCTTCCACGTACCCAAGAGAAACCTCTGATCTGCCGACCTCGCCCTCGCCGAAACCCTGAACTTCTTCATGAAGACGCTCGAAACCTGGCTTTTCGACTGATAGGGAGTGGCGCACCCCCCAGCGCCTTGAGACCTTCATGGTGAGTAGCACGCTTACAATTCCCCTGATTGATTGATTTGATTGATAGGACCCCCTTCCCCTGCCAGAGGGCTGCCATCAGGGGCGCAATGACAGTCGCTACCTTTTAGGTGGATCATTGTCAGTGCGCCTCCTGAAGGCTTATTTGCCTATGTGCCTGTTGGACCCGGCCTCGTGGCGTGGTCCTGACTTCCCTGGGGTTGGGCCCGTTCCCCGCCCTGGCCTCCACGGGCCACCCGTTCGAGCCGCACGAGGTCGCATACACCTCGGGGCTCCACCATTTTGTTGCCTGCCACGTGACTCTGCACACCAGTCCACCTGACTCCGCTCAACCCGGCCTCGGCCCCAGCGAGGCCCAGACATTGAGGCACCAAGAACTGGCCAGGGGGTATCACGTGAACACCTCATCGCCCTGGCAGAGGGCAGTATCGATGGGACCCCCAACCGTCCCCACACACCGAGGTGCGATCGGCCTCCATCTCTCCTGGGCCCGGCGCCTCTCCTGCTGGGCGTCTGGCCGCTCCCAACCCGGCCTCTCCGCCCCTCCGGGCGCAAGGGTCCGGACTTCAAAGGGCTCCAGGCCTATATCTGGGACGACCCCGCAACAGACTGGCAGTTGTATCCCGGAGTCGAGAGCCCTGCTGATCGAATCGCGGCCGACCCTACAGAGAAGAACTCTTGCTTGAATCCACCACGAGCCCTGCAGACTGCGTCGCGGCTCCTTCTTGCTGAACTTTGAAGCCCCCCGGAACATCGGGGCCCTGCTGACGCTGACGCGGCCCAACCTCGCTGAATCCTCCCTCGGAGCCCTGCTGACGACGTCGCGGCTCGAGCTGAGCAGAAACCATCTTGAGAGCCCCGCTGACCTGGTCGCGGCTCTCCACGAACTGAACGCCAGAGCCCTGCTGACGCCGTCGCGGCTTGACCCCTCCGAGACCCGGAGGTCCTCCAGCTTGAGGATAAGAACTGGGCCCCAGGTACCCTCATACCGAGCTCCTGCCAAAGACTGTCCCGCTACCCCTTCCCTTCTAAAGAGACACTGAGACTTTTGTGGATCCCTCGATCCTTGTCGTGTAAATATTGAATCCCGTAACCTTTAAGTGCTGATAAAGATTTGCTCGTCTTGAGGCAACCTCCTTGAGTCCGGTGTGGTGGTGTTACTGTGCTAGTACATGATAGGAGAAGGATCTCCCTCGGAGGCTTCTCAGCGGCGCTCGGCTACTTTGTACCGTGTGGGGGCCCCTCTGGGTGGTCTCTCCGACTCCCCGAGGTCCGCCTTCCAACATTTGGTGGCCAGCGACGGGATCCGAGCCGAACGCAGTACGTACAAGCCAGTAACCCACTAGCTACCCATCCAAACAACCGGAAGTCATGGGCAACCAAGAGAACAACACGACCACGGAGTTCCAGCCCGAACGGTTGGAGGAATACACGCACAAAGAGTTGAAACAGTTCTGCAAAGACAAGGGCATTGCAACCACCGGCCTAGGTACCAAAGAAGAGATGCAGAAAGCCCTGAGGACCTGGCTAGAGGCCGGGGCAGGCCCCTCCCTGGACGAAGGCCCACTGCCCCTGACTGTGGCCACATCAACCGCACCGACTCCGGCAACTGGAGGAAGAAACAGCCTAGAAATCGGCCTCTCCGAAGAGGAGATAGGAGAACGGGAGAAGGTCCGGAACCACGAACTGGAGCTCGCACGACTACGGCTGGACGGCGAACTCCAGCTAGCAGAAAAGAAACTGGCCCTAGAGCAGCTACGGCTACAAGAGGAGATCGAAGAGAAGAGACGGCATCGAGAGTTGGAAGAAAAAAGACTGACCCTTGAGCACGAGCGAAGCCTCAAAGAGCTCGAGCTCAAGGCAAAGAAAGGGGGGACCGACACCCCCAGCAATAAAGACTCCATACCGCCTGCCGAAACCAAGGTACATATCCCTAAAGATGTCGTCAAGGAGTACTACAAAAATGACGACATCCAGCAATGGTTCAAGGCATACGAGGTGGCCATGACCTCCCATCGGGTGCCCCGAAAGGATTGGGGCGCCGGCCTGTGGGGTCGGTTCCTTAGTGAAGGTCGAGACACACTGCTCCAGCTGCCAGAGGAGGTGATGACCTCCTACGACCACATGAAGGAGGCCCTGCTCACCCGCTACGGGCTAACCGCGGAAATGTACCGCCAGCGGTTCAGAGACTGGAAGAAGATCCCGGGCACTACCTGGGTGGAATATGTGGACTTTTTCAGCCGGGCCCTAGAAGGATGGATCAAGGGTAGCAAGGTCACCACCTACTGGCAGCTGGTCGACCTCATCATTTGGGAACATCTCTCCAACAATTGCTTCGTGGAGCTAAGGCAACACCTCCTCGACAGCAAGATGACCGACCCACGAAAACTCGCCGTCGAGGCCGATCGATGGGTCAACACCCGAGTCCCCTGGAACTCAATGGGGGAGTACCAGAGGAACCCCACCGGACCTCCCCGCCAACGCGGTGGAGGGGGAGGGCCGAACCGGAACAGGGACCCCCCCGCCGGGGCCCCCAGGAGCCCACCTCGAGGGCCGCCGCAGCAACACCTCTCCCCGAGCCTAGCCCGAAGAGGGGCAACACCAGCCAGAACCGGACCACGGCCCCCAGTAACCTGCTACGGCTGTCAGCAAACCGGACACTATGCCAGCGATCCGGTCTGCCCCCTGAACCGAAGAAGCGGGGCCGGCGGGCCCCCGCCCCGACAGCTGGCGGCCGCCGCCCTGGGGGAAGGAGAGGAAGAAAAAGAACCCCTCGACCGAGGGACCACCGAATGGGAGCCGGCGGCCATGTCCCTGGTCTGCCTGGGCAGCCGAGAAATGGTGCTCCGCAAACCCATCTCAAGCAACACCCAGAAATACCAGCAGCAGGTCACCATCAATGGCCGACGGGCCGAAGCCCTTCGTGACACCGGCGCCAGTGTCACCGCTGTCCGCTGCCACCTGGTGACCCCCGAACAAATCCTACCCAATGTGCTGTGCCCCGTCCGGACGGCCGACAACAGCGAAAGCCTGTGCCAGATGGCCCTGGTCCCCTTCGAGTGGGAAGGGGTGACGGGCCTACTAAAAGTGACTGTCCGCGACGACGCACCAGTGGACTGCCTCCTGGGGAACGACCTCGAGAGTTCCCCCTGGGCCCAAGTGGAGCGACGAGAGCACCTCCGAATGCTGGGACTGTCCGAATGGGCCTGCGCCATCACCCGGTCCATGGCCGCCCAGGCCCCCCGCTCATCCCTGGCCTCCGGTGCCGCCCAGCCCGAGGGGCCCGCACCACCCCCTGCCTGCAGCGAGGGGGAGGCAGACACCGGCACAGGACCTACGGACCTCTCCCCCGAAGAGATTGCTTCCCTCGGCGCCCTACCAGAACTTGCACAATGGCGCCTCGAAGGGGGCCCCACCCGAGAGCAGTTCCAGCAAGAACAGCAGTCCTGTCCCTCTCTCGAAGGGGTCCGACGACAAGCGTCCGCACAGGCCGACGGTGATCAGACCAGCACCCACTGGGTCTACTGGGCCGAGGGCCTATTATACAGTGAACAGAAAGTGGCAGAAATCGGGGCCAGCCGCGTGGTGGTGGTCCCCCTCCACTTCCGGGAGTTCCTTCTCAACCTGGCACATGACGTGCCCCTCGCCGGACACCTAGGGCAAGACAAAACTTACAGCCGTCTGGTGACCCACTTCTACTGGCCCTGGATGCGGAGAGACGTGGACAACCACTGCCGGTCCTGTCAGACCTGCCAAGCCAGCGGGAAGACCGGGGGTCGGGTCAAAGCCCCCCTCCAGCCCTTTCCAGCCGTCAGCACCCCGTTCGAACGGGTCGGGATCGACATTGTGGGGCCCCTGGACCCCCGGACCGCCCTGGGGCACCGCTTCATCCTGGTCCTCGTGGACCACGCCACCAGGTACCCGGAGGCTGTCCCGCTAAGAACTGTAACGGCCCCCGTGGTGGGCCGGGCCTTAATGGGAATCTTCTCCAGAGTGGGATTTCCCCGCGAAGTGGTGAGCGACCGGGGCACAAACTTCATCTCCAAGTACATGCGGTCCCTGTGGCAGCAGTGCGGGGTCACGTACAAATTCACAACCCCCTATCACCCCCAGGGGAACGGGCTGGTAGAGCGCTTTAACCGAACCCTAAAGGGGATGATCCAGGGCTTGGAAGAACCCCTCCGGCGGAGATGGGATGTTCTATTGCCCTGCCTCCTGTTCGCCTACCGGGAAGTCCCGCAGAAGTCCCTGGGGTTCAGCCCGTTTGAACTATTGTATGGACATCCGGTCCGCGGGCCCCTCAGCCTGGTCAAGGAGGGCTGGGAGACGAAGCTCCAGGGCACCCCTCCCGACGTCTACCGATACCTCCTGACCCTACGTAACCAGACCCGCAAGTTCCGAGCCCTGGCCGAAGCCAACCTCGAAGCCAGCCAGGAGGACATGAAGCGGTGGTACGATCGGAACGCCTCGACAATAGAGTTCGAGCCAGGCCAGCGAGTCTGGGTCATGGCCCCTGTTGAGCCCTGCGCCCTCCAGGACAAGTGGACTGGGCCCTTCAAGGTGGTGGAGAAGAAGAGCCCCGTCACCTACCTAGTTGACCTGGAGTCCCCCCGGAACCCCCTCCGGGTTCTACATGCTAACAGGCTCAAACCTTACTTCGCCCGGACCGAACTGAGCCTGCTGCTGGCGACCGACGAGGGGGGCGAGACGACTCCGAGCCCCTACCTGACCTCTTGCAGAACGACGTCCACGACGGATCCATCAAAGGTGTCCAGCTCGCCTCCTCCCTGACCCCGGAACAGCGCATCGACTGTCAACAACTGCTGCAGGACTACGCAGCCGTCTTCTCCCTCACCCCGGGGGTGACCCACTGGTGCGTCCACGATGTCGACACCGGGGACAGCCCCCCCGTGCGACACCGAGCCTACAGGGTACCCGACCGAGTACGGGCATGCATCCAAGCCGAAGTAGCGAAGATGTTGGCCCTCGGGGTCATCGAGCCCTCTGACAGCCCGTGGGCCAGCCCTGTCGTCCTGGTACCGAAGGCCGCAGCCCCCGGCCATCCCCCGGAGCTGCAATTTTGTATAGACTACCGAGCCCTGAATGCTGTGACCAAGACGGACGCCCATCCTATACCCCGGGCCGACGAACTCATCGATCGCTTGGGGGCCGCCCGCTACCTGAGCACGCTGGACCTCACCGCCGGGTACTGGCAGATTCAGCTTACCCCCGGCGCCCGAGAAAGATCCGCCTTTTCTACCCCTGATGGGCATTACCACTTTCGGGTGATGCCCTTCGGCATGAAGAATGCCCCGGCCACTTTTCAGAGACTCGTAAACAAGGTCCTGGCCGGGCTCGAGGCCTTCAGCGCGGCCTATTTGGATGATATTGACGTGTACAGCAACCACTGGGCTGAGCACCTAGTTCACCTCAAAGCCGTCCTGGCCGCCCTCCAAAGGGCTGGGCTCACGATTAAGGCCAGCAAATGCCAGGTCGGCCAAGGATCGGTGACCTACCTGGGCCATCAGGTGGGAAGCGGTCAGGTGGCCCCCCTCCAGCCAAAAGTTGATGCCATCCAGGCATGGGGACCTCCCACTACCCAGACCGCTGTGCGGGCCTTCCTTGGCCTCACCGGATACTACCGGCGGTTCATCCGGGACTATGGGAGCATTGTTGGGCCTCTCACGGAGCTCACCTCGAAGAAGCAGCCCAAGAAGGTGCACTGGACTCCCCGCTGCCAGTCAGCTTTCGAGACTCTCAAGGCAGCGATGTGCGCTGCCCCTGTGCTCCAGGCCCCTGACTACAGTAAAGAGTTTATCGTACAGACAGACGCCTCCGAATATGGGATCGGGGCCGTCCTGTCTCAGGTTGATGAGAAGGGACTCGACCGCCCGGTGGCCTTCATCAGCCGACGGCTGCTGCCCCGGGAGCAACGATGGAGCACCATCGAGCGCGAGGCCTTTGCTGTAGTGTGGGCCCTTAAGAAGCTCCGGCCCTATCTCTTCGGTACCCACTTTCGGGTCCAGACCGACCACCGGCCCTTGCGGTGGTTAATGCAAATGAGAGGCGAGAATCCCAAGCTGCTGCGATGGTCCATTGCCCTGCAAGGGATGGACTTTTCGGTTGAGCACCGACCCGGCGATGACCACGCCAACGCTGACGGCCTGTCCCGCTTCTTCCGCCTTGACGAGGAGAATCCCTAAGAAGATGGGTGACTCTCCCTGCCTTCGGCTGGGGGGGACGCCTGTTGGACCCGGCCTCGTGGCGTGGTCCTGACTTCCCTGGGGTTGGGCCCGTTCCCCGCCCTGGCCTCCACGGGCCACCCGTTCGAGCCGCACGAGGTCGCATACACCTCGGGGCTCCACCATTTTGTTGCCTGCCACGTGACTCTGCACACCAGTCCACCTGACTCCGCTCAACCCGGCCTCGGCCCCAGCGAGGCCCAGACATTGAGGCACCAAGAACTGGCCAGGGGGTATCACATGAACACCTCATCGCCCTGGCAGAGGGCAGTATCGATGGGACCCCCAACCGTCCCCACACACCGAGGTGCGATCGGCCTCCATCTCTCCTGGGCCCGGCGCCTCTCCTGCTGGGCGTTTGGCCGCTCCCAACCCGGCCTCTCCGCCCCTCCGGGCGCAAGGGTCCGGACTTCAAAGGGCTCCAGGCCTATATCTGGGACGACCCCGCAACAGACTGGCAGTTGTATCCCGGAGTCGAGAGCCCTGCTGATCGAATCGCGGCCGACCCTACGGAGAAGAACTCTTGCTTGAATCCACCACGAGCCCTGCAGACTGCGTCGCGGCTCCTTCTTGCTGAACTTTGAAGCCCCCCGGAACATCGGGGCCCTGCTGACGCTGTCGCGGCCCAACCTCGCTGAATCCTCCCTCGGAGCCCTGCTGACGACGTCGCGGCTCGAGCTGAGCAGAAACCATCTTGAGAGCCCCGCTGACCTGGTCGCGGCTCTCCACGAACTGAACGCCAGAGCCCTGCTGACGCCGTCGCGGCTTGACCCCTCCGAGACCCGGAGGTCCTCCAGCTTGAGGATAAGAACTGGGCCCCAGGTACCCTCGTACCGAGCTCCTGCCAAAGACTGTCCCGCTACCCCTTCCCTTCTAAAGAGACACTGAGACTTTTGTGGATCCCTCGATCCTTGTCGTGTAAGTATTGAATCCCGTAACCTTTAAGTGCTGATAAAGATTTGCTCGTCTTGAGACAACCTCCTTGAGTCCGGTGTGGTGGTGTTACTGTGCTAGTACATGATAGGAGAAGGATCTCCCTCGGAGGCTTCTCAGCGGCGCTCGGCTACTTCGTACCGTGTGGGGGCCCCTCTGGGTGGTCTCTCCGACTCCCCGAGGTCCGCCTTCCAACAGTGCCCACGTTGGTAATGTGGTGCGGGTGCAGAGGCAAAGGGATTCCCTCATTTGCATGGGGCCCCATTGAGGATAGTGCTGGCACTTAATGTGCGCCAGCACTATTGGTATTACAGAAGGGGCTGCACAAGTATCTGCCATCCCTTCTGTAATACTAAAGTGGCCTGAAGGTACGCAGAGAGGGCACAAACGCTATTGCGCCCCTTGGGCACTTCATGTAATACGGCTCATGGAGTTACCAACGTGTCTCCCCTGAGGACATATCTAGCATCACTAAGGGATAATGCATCCTCAATCTCCCAACATTTCTTGCAATCATCATTCAATTTGCTCTTCTTTGCCTAACCATTGATGATAAATTGATTGACTAACAGCAAACTTTAATCTTCCTCATATTTAGTTTTCCATTACTCATTCAAAATAGGTACCATGACATCACCAATCATTGACACATTAGTCATTCCACTACACACCTACTTGCTTACTCAAGGGTAAGGGCCACTTTGTTCCTTCTCTGAGGAAGGTATTCCGCAGTGTACACAAAATCCAGTAACTCAGTCATTCTTGCAATCTGTGGTGTGACCCCAATTATTCCTTTGGTTGTGAGGACTTTAACCAGTGTTCTGTGGTCCGTACAGAGTGTAAATCTGGTTCCCCACAAATATTGTCTGAATTTTTCCAAGGCCCAGACCACAGCCAACACTTTCTTTCTAATTACTGAGAATTTTACCTCAGCAGGGAAAAATGAGTGGGAAGCATATGCTACTGTGCATTCCTTCCTCGTTTTATTTTTTTTGTGGAGGTCTATATAGCACAAACTAGTCCCGAAGGTATCAGAGCGCTCCACATGAGCACCAGTTACATTACAGACAGACACATTCATTTTTGTTAGGCATGTGGAGATTAAGAGATTTGCCCAGAATCACAGAATGTGGAGTTTCCCTGCGGAGACTTGAATCCGGTTCCCCAGCTACAAGGTCGACCACCCTTGCCGTTTGGCCACATTCTCTCACCAATCTCCACCTCATTCATGACACTTAAGTTAAAATTGCTCCCAGACCCTTCCCACTGCCATCCTTCGAGACAATACTGTGTGCCTCCACCTCAAATCCTTGCAAGGGACCAGCTGTTGCAATATCCTGCTTTAATTTTTAAAAATCAGATTGTAATTCCTCACTCCAAATGAATTGTTTGATCACCTTCAACAATTTTCTTAAACTGTATGTTAATGGCAAAAGCTTGCACAAACTTGGAGCATTACAACTTGCCTCGATAATGTCCTTTTTTGGGCATAATACCTTCTCTACATTCCTCATTGTCAAGGTAAGTTACGGAACTCAATGCAAACTTGCATTATTTCAATTCAGCAGGTAGGCCCTTTCTACCAATTACCCTAACTCCAACTACAACTTTTTGTGCTGCTCAAGTCTGTCTTGGCCCATCACCAGTATATTGTCTTGGAAGTGTGTCACACCGTAGCCCCAGATGCAAAGCCAAACGGCATTCGTATGATTCTATAACACCCCAAAGGAGTGACAAATGTAGTGAGGCTCATGCTAGATGGATGCAGTTAAATCGGGGGATAGGCTGAGGTCAAGAATATTGTTGAAACCACTTAATACCCTTGAATTGTGGCAGGGGAAACGTGTCCATCACTATTTTATTCAAATCCCTGAGGTCAATGCATAGCAATAACCGAACATAAGGCTTCCGAGCCACAACTGGGTTGGCAACCATTCTGAGCTCTCTAAAGTTTCTATTATTCCTTGTATCTCCAGGGCATCCAATTATTTCATTACACTTTTCCTGACACCCATAGGTATATCCCTGACCTTGTGAAATACTGGTGTTGCTCCATCCCTCAGCCTAATTTATGAACAAAATGACTTAACTTACCTCCCTTCCCCGAAAATATATTGGGAAAATACAGATATAAGTTTTTTAGGATTCAACTGGTCACCCAGAACTTCTGCAAATTTGTCATTGCACAATGGTGTACGGTGAACCAGAGTCCACCACAATTTGTATGCGCACCCCTCCAATAATCACATTGCAAATAGGTTTCTTCCTGGTATCAACGTTCACAACCAACACTGCACCTTCTACTCTAAGAATGCCTTCATCACTCAAGACTCGTTCTGTCCAGCTCCATCTTCCTCAGTATCCATCATGCACCTAACAGCATTTTTGTCAGCTTTATTATTCTTTTTTCTGCAAACTTTATGAAATTGCTCATGATCCCACAAAATGTGCACTTGGCTTTAGCAGCCGCGCAATTCTTGCCACAGGCCATATGGCCTTTGTTGCCACATCGAAAACACACAGGACACCTGTCCTCCGACTCAGGTTTTCTCTTAACTGACCTCTTCCACCCGGACACTTACTACTTAGTCTCTTCATTTTCTTATTGTTATCCTTGGTATTTGACACCTTGCAAACAGACTCACCATCACCATCATTTTTCAATTCAACGTTGGCACACCTTTTTGACATTTCGGCCTTCTTTACAACGAAAACAATTTCCTTCAATGATCAATCGCTGCATACCCACAGTTTCTCTTGGATACCTGCCTTATTAGAATGCATAACGACCTGATGTCTTATTACATCTTCATGCAAAGCCCCAAATTCACACATAGGTGCCGATCACAATCCGGTAAAAACCGGGTACGAACCGTCGGACAGAGCATATTCTCCGTCCGACGCGTACCCGGTCGTCAAAATTTACAAACAAGGAATTACGATTCGCACGGGAACACCATTTCCGTACGAATCGTAAAAAAGCCCGACCGAACAAAATAAACCTACAAATGCGATCCGGGAAAGCGCCGACCTGACGTCGGAACGCTCGCAGCCAGCCATTCACGAACCAGGAATTACGATTCGCACCGACGTCATCCCGCACGGTGAATATTTTCCGGCTGCCAAAAACTGCCGGGAAATCAGGACGACGTGAACAAGGACCACCAGTACGCGACGGACAGACAGGACGACGCGAACAAGGAGGACCAGTACGCGACAGGACGACGCGATCAAGGAGTACCAGTACGCGACGGACAGACAGGACGACGCGATCAAGGAGGACCAGTACGCGACGGACACACAGGACGATGCGAACAAGGAGGACCCGTACGCGACGGACAGACATGGACCCGAACCTACGTGTCATCCCGGCCCTCATAGCAGTCGACCTCCTCTACAGGTTCCGACACAGACGCCGCAGAAGGTCAGAATCACTAAGGGAGGGGGGAAAGTGGGGTGGGGTGGGGGTGGCAGGACCAGGGCAGGCCACAAAACCCCCACCAAAGTCACACAGCACACATGCCCAGGACATACCTGACACCCATGCCCTGGTCACTACGAGGGGGTGGGGGCGTGTCCAGCTAAGCCAGCGACCGCCACAACGGAAGTCCGTCACCACGCGAACCGGCAACACAACCAGACCGGTACGTCCCGTACCCACGCCTGAAGAGCGTGGGTACGAGACGTACCACGCCCACACCCACGTCACCCCAACAATGGCGGGACGGATCGTACCCACGTGGCAAAGGCCTGGGTACGGCCCGCACAAGCATCACATAGCATGGGGACGGATATGTACGGACCCTACCCCCACCCGCGTACGTATGGAGTGTACCCCCACCCCAACAGTGTAAGTACGACTCGTACCCTCACCCCGTATGCATGGAGCGTACCCCCACCCCAACAGTGTAAGTACGACTCGTACCCTCACCCGCGGACGTACGGACCGTACCTCCACCCCACCAGTGTAAGTACGACTCGTACCCTCACCCGCGTATGCATGGAGCGTACCCCCACCCCACCAGTGTAAGTACGACTCGTACCCTCACCCGCGTATGCATGGAGCGTACCCCCACCCCAACAGTGTAAGTATGACTCGTACCCTCACCCCGTATGCATGGAGCGTACCCCCACCCCAACAGTGTAAGTACGACTCGTACCCACACCCGTGGACGTACGGACCATACCTCCACCCCCACCAGTGTAAGTACGACACGTACCCCCACCCCCGTATGCATGGAGCCTACCCCCACCCCACCAGTGTAAGTACGACTCGTACCCTCACCCGCGGACATACGGACCGTACCCCCACCCCACCAGTGTAAGTACGACTCGTACCCTCACCCACGTATGCATGGAGCGTACCCCCACCCCACCAGTGTAAGTACGACTCGTACCCTCACCCGCGGGCGTACGGACCGTACCCCCACCCCAACAGTGTAAGTACGACTCGTACCCTCACCCGCGTATGCATGGAGCGTACCCCCACCCCAACAGTGTAAGTACGACTCGTACCCTCACCCCGTATGCATGGAGCGTACCCCCACCCCAACAGTGTAGGTACGACTCGTACCCACACCCGCGGACGTACGTACCGTACCTCCACCCCCACCAGTGTAAGTACGACACGTACCCCCACCCCCGTATGCATGGCGCCTACCCCCACCCCACCAGTGTAAGTACGACTCGTACCCTCACCCACGGACGTACGGACCATACCCCCACCCCACCAGTGTAAGTACAACTCGTACCCTCACCCGCGTATGCATGGAGCGTACCCCCACCCCACCAGTGTAAGTACGACTCGTACCCTCACCCGCGGACTTACGGACCGTACCCCCACCCCAACAGTGTAAGTACGACTCGTACCCTCACCCGCGTATGCATGGAGCGTACCCTCACCCCAACAATGTAAGTACGACTCGTACCCTCACCCCGTATGCATGGAGCGTACCCCCACCCCACCAGTGTAAGTACGACTCGTACCCTCACCTGCGTATGCATGGAGCGTACCCCCACCCCACCAGTGTAAGTACGACTCGTACCCTCACCCGCGGACGTACGGACCGTACCCCCACCCCAACAGTGTAAGTACGACTCGTACCCTCACCCGCGTATGCATGGAGCGTACCCCCACCCCAACAGTGTAAGTACGACTCGTACCCTCACCCCGTATGCATGGAGCGTACCCCCACCCCAACAGTGTATGTACGACTCGTACCCTCACCTCGAATGCATGGAGCGTACCCCCACCGTGTATGTTCCAAGTGTACATATCCAGAAATAGGAGGTGTGTGTGCAGAGTCCTCCCAGCAGTGCCCTGAGACAGGAGGGGTGGGTATGGAGTCCTCCCAGCAGTGCCCTGAGACAGGAGGGGTGGGTGTGGAGTCCTCACAGCAGTGTCCTGAGACAGAAGGGGTGGGTGTGGAGTCCTCCCAGCAGTGCCCTGAGACAGGAGGGGTGTAACACATGTGTGTGAGGCTGGAAGTACACACATGCATACTGCCTACAAGGGAACATGTCCCCATGAACTCATTTCAACAGACTCCATACACAAGTACAGTGATCACCAAGGATGCCACGAATGTTGCAGGTGGAGACATGGCCCTGCATGCATGGCCAAAGTAGAAGGGCTCCGTCACACACACAGCTCATGTAGACACAGCTCTGCGCTAAATATTGGGAACACCCTGCAGGGAAGATATCAGGGTACACAGAGGAAGGAATACACCCTGGGACAATTGCACCATGCAGTAACTGCTTACATGAACAAAGAAAGTTAGCTAACACCTTGTGATGGCACACAGATCCCAGGGTCCCCCCAATGAGCAGCACACTACTACATATCCCACACACCCAACACATAAACACCACCCAAAACCATGTAGCAGCCCCACCAACACCAATACCAGCATAGCAGTAGTGTTATAATGAAAAAAGAAATAAAGCTTTATTCAGCATGAGCACAATGTCCGTGGATCGCAGGCAGTTCAATATTCACAAAGCCCATAGGGCAGTCAATGAGTCTCAGCTGGATGGGGGACACAGTGGGATGCGTGTCCCCTACCTTGCCTGCACAGTTACATGCCTTCGTCTTCCACAGGGGTGAGGGCATCATGGGGGGGGAAACACCAGGCACCGCAGGGACATCAGGGCAAAGGGGAGGCGTTGTGGGTGCAGGGATGGAGGACTCCACCACAGGGGGTGGGGCAGGGCCAAAGGCGGAGGCCAGGATGGCACTACACACCTTTGCAAGGTCCTCCAGGGAGTCCCCTGCACCCGAAGGAACCACAGGCCCCAAGGAGGGGGGGGTCAGAGGGATGGGTCGCAGCGCCACCGGGGGAGGGTGTAGACAGGGGGGGAGAATCAACCACCCTGACCGAGGACTTCCTTGACCGCTTGCGTGGTGGTGTCACTGTGGGGCTCAGGGACAGAGCGGCCATGAAGGAGTCCTTGGGGGAGATGTGGCCAGGAGAGCTGAGGGGAGGGGATTTGGAGGGAGTGGACTGGGTGGAATGCGGACTCCCACTATGGCTGCGTGTCACACGTTTGCCCCCCGACCCAGTGGGTGTGCCTACCTCACCCTGTGTGTGCGTGTCAGGAGGAGTGCGGTCGACCTTCCCTGCTGGTGTGGTGCCTGTGTCTGTTGATGTGGGTGCATGCCGACGTCTGGGTGTACGTGGGACAGGCATGGGAGTGGGAAGTGTGGATGGGGCAGGGGTAGGTGGTGGGAGGTCGCGCTGCAGGAGACCCACTGCTGCAGTCAGTGTGGAGTCTATGGACCTCAGCAAGTTGCGTTGGTCAGCCTGCGATGAATGAATGCCCTCCAAGTATGCCTCGATGTTGGTGAGGGTTTGGCCGTGGGCATGGAGGACATTAAGGATCGCAGCCTGACCAACCTGCAGCTGCCGCTGGATGTCCACAGACTCGGCATTGGCGGCAGCAGTGGAGACAGGGGCAGGGGGTGCGGTGCCTGGCATGAAGGAGACATGCGGTGACCGGGCACGCTGGGAAGGGACACGAGCAAGTGGGAGGCGGCTGATGGGAACTGAGGGGGCGGTGCGAGGTGTTGTTCCGCTGTCAGCTGCTGGTGCAGCCTCCGCCCACTCAGAGACATCCTCCTCGGACCTGTCAGCTTCGTATTCTGACGTGCCAGTCGACAGGTCCTCGGCCGCACTCTCCTCCGCCTCTGTCCCACTCGATGTGCCAGCCCCGATGTCACGGCTGGCACTGGTGCTCGGTCCCTCCGCCTGGTCTGTGTCCATGTCTCCCTCTGTGTCCCCCGACGATGCTGTGGGCAGGGTGGAGAGACAGAAATTAATCAGACACCTGTACACATCTGTCACATGAGTCCAATCTACATAGGTTACATTGCATAGCCTGAAAAGGAAGATCCCTAACATCTACTAAACAAGGTACCGATGTAGGGCATGAAACACACAGTTGGTTGAGCCACCATGCCACTGAAATACCATGGAGAGCATGAGACAATAGCAAAAGACAGGAAACGGAGTCTGACATAGCACCCAGGCCCTGGGGACAATCCAGCACTGCATCTGCACCACACAGCGTTGGCGAAAATAGGGATGACCAGGGACCATATCCCTGAACTTGAGACACATGCTGCATAGGTAATGCTGAAACATGCCCAACATGACTGGGTCACTGCACCTTGCGTGTGTGTCCAGACAAACATCACACACTGCCCAGACCCAGCAAGTAGAAATCAGGATTTGACATATAGGCTTTGCCCGCCCCAACCACCCCCTACACGAGGCAAATTGTTGAGACACAGGTGGCACCAACATCTCATAGTCTGGGTGATAAACACAGGGGCAGGCAAAATGCAAGATTGGACGCCAAACACCCAAGGTGCGCCTGTACAAATAATGAGGTACCAGTGCCCATCCTCAGATGAGTATAACAAGACACACAGGCACTGGCAACTGTGAGTATGAAGAAGGACATTCAGGTCAGGCTGCACAGTGGACACCTGTACAAAATTTCACGACTATATACATGGTGCCAGGGGACAATGGCACAGAGCACAACCTACGCTGTAGACACTGAGAGTGTCCACATTTCGTGATGACACATACAACACTGAGGAAAAGGTGCCCCAGGGGACAGTAGTGGCCACGCAACTCCATGCTCCTGAATGGTAATGACTGCAACACACGCCACCATCCCTGCACTATGCGTATCGCACACTCATGCACATCATGTCACAGGCCACTACATAGGACATGTGCGCTGTAAGGCATGACACTTGAGAGACTAACTCCCATGTCTGGACTCAGCATCAGTGCCAACTGACATGGAACCCACATGCAGTGAACTGGACAGGGCACAGCCAAGGTCCCAAAACCTGTTACACACCACCCCCACACATGATGCTACAGGCATAGTTCTCATGGACAAAGCGCCAGCCTACATTACCTTGTGAAGGAGTGACTACACACAGACCAGGGAACACATTGCAAGGAGGGGAAGGGTGGCAGGAGCGCAGCGCTATACTGGGGCAAACTGGATCTGCACAGCACCTTTAAACCCTGGCAGTGAATTCATGCTACTGTGCCCTTACAAATGCCGGTGACACACAACAAACACACATGTACCTACCCCCTTCCGGCTGCTGCATCTCCTGTAAGCGCCTCTCCAAGTCTGGAAAGACCACCGGCAGCACACGCCTGTGGAGGTGGCTCAGACGGCGGCGCCCGCGGTTCTTGCGGCTCTCAGGTGAGTCCCCCAGCAGGACCCGTGCAATCCTCCGCGTCCAGCACCGGATATCCTGCCAGCGTTTCCTCACCTGGGACAGGCTCCGCCTCCGACCATCCACACCCCTCACGGCACTGACGGCGGTCAGCCAGATCTGCTCCTTGGCAGTGGCGCCTACCTGTGAGGAAGAACAAGTGACACCACATCAATACACCAGCCACATGTCACAGAGAGACATATGAGAACAAATTAGCTGGTTACAACAAGGCATGTCATGCAGCCAACGCATTGCACCTTTGTCATAGGGACATGATCCTCTGGTGAGGGAAAAAGCAGTACGTGCCATTGTGGGTACACAGGTGGAATGATGGCAATGTCACAATCAATGATCAAGGCTCACACTGTGCATCACACCCACCCCTCCTGTCTCAGGGCACTGCTGGGAGGACTCTGCACCCACCCCTCCTGTCTCAGGGCACTGCTGGGAGGACTCTGCACCCACCCCTCCTGTCTCAGGGCACTGCTGGTAGTGATAGGCACACACCCCTCCTGTCTCAGGGCACTGCTGTGAGGACTCTGCACCCACCCCTCCTGTCTCAGGGCACTGCTGGGAGGACTCTGCACACACACCTCCTGTGTCTGGCCAGCACCTCAAAGCAGTCACATGCCACAGGCCACTGACGCCACCTCAGCAGAGTACACAGACACACACAGGCACAAGACATTCACCTGCCATTGCCAAATGCAGATACAAACCTCACTGCACATGTGCCACTAGATCGGGGGGGCTCACAGGTGTGGGGCTGTCTCTGCACGTCAGACACACAGCACTGCTCCCTGCTCACATGAGATGTGCAGGGCATATCCAGGCCTCATGCATCTGGGGTGGTCCACTACACATATGCACCCACACAAATGACATTGGACTTACACACACAGATGTCCAGGGGACGAACACATCATGTGGACACTCTCAGCATAGGTAGAGTGGACAAACACACATCTGTAGGCACAGTCACCTGTCACACTGGGGTTACCACAGAATCACAGGAGGACTGTAGTAGCCCCATACCCTGGAGGATTAGACAGGCACAATGTGTAATGCCACATGCAGTGAATGTCACAGTAAACACAATGCAAGCGAGGAGAGCAGACATGCACCACAGCATGCTCTGGCTGGGAGACATCAGGTATCCCCCCCTGGGACCCCCCCTACAGTACATGGCATGTGTGTCACACCAGGACACAATGCCAGAAGTCACAGTCACAACATAGGGACAGTCTGTGCCAGTGGCCTATGCACTCACCTGATACCCTGGTCGCCCATACAGCATGGGGTACTGTGGGAGGATCACATCCAGCAATGCCATGTTCTCCTCCAGGGTGAATGGCTGTGTCCTCTCCACAGCCCTTGACATGGTTCCAGGGAATCAGTAGCAGCAGCTGGGTCGACGAATTCAAAGATGTGCAGGCAAGTACTCCCTCATGGGACCTGGCTGCCTTATATGTGCCTTTTTGCCCTGTCTCATGCACAGGAGTACAGAGTGATTGGTCACTCACATTTGCATCCTATGTTTCCACCAATCCCTTCAAACCTAGCAGTCTGTGTGTACTCTATCGGTTTCATTCTCCTGCATGATGTCAGCTCCACAAACACATTGCAACAAAGTAGATTAATTCCAACTGACTTCTGCTGTGCACCTTCCAGAAGAAATTCGAATTTTGAACTTGGTCTCCATGACAACCAGCATGCATGTAGGCCTTAATACTTGTCCCTCATGTGTCCCCTATGTAATTTGGAGCTTCACACACAGGTACGGTGCGTTCCGGGGCCCTAGGGCACCCCAAATGCATTGCAACGGCCTGTACACGCGTGCCTACGTTCACTATCACTATGGGTGGCCTCGCGTATGCGTACTCGTAGTGGTACGGGCCGTACACACGCCTGTACGCTCCCTATCACTACGAGTACGCATACGCGAGGACACCCATAGTGATAGGGAGCGTACAGGCGTGTGTACCGCCCGTACCACTATGGGTGTCCTCGCGTATGCGTACTCGTAGTGGTACGGGCCGTACACACGCCTGTACGCTCCCTATCACTATGGGTGTCCTCGCGTATGCGTACTCGTAGTGATAGGGAGCGTACAGGCGTGTGTACGGCCCGTACCACTACGAGTACGCATACGTGAGGACACCCATAGTGGTACGGGCCGTACACACGCCTGTACGCTCCCTATCACTACGAGTACGCATACGCGAGGACACCCATAGTGAGAGGGAGCGTACAGGCGTGTGTACGGCCCGTACCACTATGGGTGTCCTCGCGTATGCGTACTCGTAGTGGTACGGGCCGTACACATGCCTGTACGCTCGCCATCACGATGGGTACACATACGGCAGCACTCCCATAGTGATATGGGAACGTACACAGGCCCTCTTCGCAGCAGTACAGCGGTTTTCACACATCACAGTGGTGACAGGCGGCACACAGGTAGGGATAGGGCGGACATACTTGTCCATGGATGGACATACTTGTCCATGAATGGACATACTTGTCCATTAATTGACATCAAGGCATCGTCTGTGCATCACTACATGTGTGGGGCACAGGTGTGATGGCCTGTGATGTGGAACATTACTCCTGAGTCGAGAAGGCACCAGATGTATGATGAGATGTGTACAGATGTACTGTGTGATGGTGCTATGTGTGCCAGGCATGCCCTTGACTCCTTTGACATGTGTGCATGTCGTACTGCACACTTGGGGTGAGCGTCACTGGCATGGCACGGACACCAACACACGGAAGTGTCCCCTGATGCCCGGTACAGGGGTTATGACACCTGACTTGTCACTACCCACGGTGCACAATGTGACCATGTCATGTATGTGTGGGGGCTTCCCATCAGGTTGATGTTGGAGCACCCTCAAAAGCTGCAGCCGTTGCAGCAACCAACATGTGTCTGTGTGTAGATTGTCATTGCACACTGTTCCGCACACCATGCCACATGTGGTATCGGATGTGAGGTGCACATGTATGCATGGGACACGGAGTAGCGTGACAAGGCCATGTCTGCATCCTCACAAGGAATGTGTGGTGAGTCATGACATGTGCACCTTCATGGCAAGGTGTGTGGGCTGTCCTAGTGTAATGTCATGTGACCTGTGGCTCCAGTGTTCCGCTACCAGTCTCTGCAATCGGCATCCTACTGCTGCTGATGTGTGGGCGTATGTCACTCCTGTCTTGCGTCTGGCTGTTCACTTGCACTGGGACACAGCTATTCCCATGGCGTGGCATGGGGAGGTTCTCAATCTCCGTGTGTAGCTGGGTCTTGGTAGGAGTGTCACCTTGCATCCATACGTGTCCTGGCCATGTAGCACATACCTGACTCCCTATGTAGCATGTGTGTATTGACAGATTAACATGTGCTCAGTACACATGATTTGTTGTCGTACTGCACTCACTCTTCCTTGTCCCTTCCAAATTACTGCAGAGCACCGCCTCTTGCCCGACCAATTCCGGACTTGGCTGCCATGCAGGAGAATGACAGCATCCGGCTCTACCGCTTCACCCAACCGTTGATTCTGGAGTTGACGGCGAGACTGGCACCACACCTGCAACCGCAGCACAGGTATCCTACGGCACTGACACCCCAGGTGAAGGTAATGGCAGCCCTACATTTTCTTGCCACGGGTACCTTTCAATATACCATAGCTAATGTTGGTGGCATGTCCCAGAGCATGTTCTGCCGTGTGCTGCATGATTTCTTAGAGGCCATGTTGATTCACCTGGATGACTTCATCAAGTTCCCAACCCCTGACCAGATGACTGCAGTCAAGCGTGGATTCTATGCCCAGGGAGGGATGCCCCATGTCATTGGGTCCATAGATGGGACACATGTAGCTTTGGTACCACCACACGCACGGGAGGTGGCGTACCGCAATCGAAAGCACTACCACTCCATCAATGCCCTTGTGGTGTGTCAGTCCAACATGGTGATTTCACATGTCTGTGCTCGTTTTCCAGGATCAGCACACGATGCCTAAATCATGAGGCGTAGCGGGATGCCTGAAATGATGATGCAGCTGCACAACGAACGGGCATGTGTTGTTGGTGGGTACAGTCTGTCTGTCCTGTATTCTGTATAGCCTACCAGCACGACCGCTTCACCACTGCTAACGATGTCCATGTGCTTCCCATGTAGGGGACGCTGGCTATCCCAACATGCCTTGGCTGCTGACACCTCTCCGCAACCCCATCACGCCGGCCCAGCTCCGCTACAACACCGCCCATGGCCGGACAAGGCGAGTGATAGAGAGGACGTTTGGCATGCTGAAGAGCCGATTCAGGTGCCTACACAAGACCGGCGGCGCACTCCCATATGCCCCGGCGAAGGTCTGCAAGATCTTCATGGTCTGCTGCATGCTGCACAACATGGCAGTTGAAAGAGCTGTGCCACTCATCCTGGATCAACATGACGAGGACCATCCACCCGTGGAGGACGAAGGGCTTGGCAATGGGGCTAGTGATGTGGAGGATGTGGAGCCGCAAGAGGACATCCGGACTCGGCTCATATGCGACTTCTTTGCTTAGTGGTGAGTACCAGTGTCTGAGTGTGCACGCATTGGTCCCCGTGTGGCATGTGTTGTGATGTGTGTCTCCACCTGCATGTATGGCACGTGAGTCAGAGGTGTGTGTGGGTGTGTCACTGGAGTGATGGTGGCAGTGATGGTTGTACTTCCCCAGTCATAATTGTGACCTAGCATGTTGTCATCCATACATGTGTCGAGTAAATGCACATGCAAGTGGCTGTGCTTTTTGTGGCTGACTACTTGTGTGTCTCTCTTCCCCAGGTACTTGCGCATGCCGTCTGCTGCTTGCATTGTTGTGGCACTGCTATTCCTCATGGACATGACATCGTGGGCTGACTCAGCGTTACAGGCACGGACACGTTTGGAAGTCTCCATGGGGTAAGGGATGCATCTGGGGTGCATTGGGTGTGGCAGTTGTTCACGATGTATGCACACTGCCCCTGTCGATGTTTGGTTCCTCTGCAGCCATGTCGCATCCCCATGGGACACGACATGCAGCTGTGTACACCTGAATAGATGGTCTGCCTGGTTGACAGTCATCAGTGATGGGATAGGGGATTGTGATGATGGCATCAATGTGTGTGACACTGCCCTCGGCCACATACGGTTAGCATTGGCTTGACATGGTGTGGGACTTCGACATCAGCGGATCTATGGTGTATGGCAGGCTCTCCGTGTGCAGCTGTGGGTATTTAGTTGTTAGCCCACGCTTGTGTGCCAGTTCCATGGCGAACACGCATTTGTGCTGCAGAAGGGGGGTGCCAGTGTTGGACCCGCATGTTACTCCACATGACGTGTTCATGTGTACTTCGAGTTGCCTCTACAATCCCGAATACATGACTAATAAAGGTGTCCCTATGCCTCCAAGGTGCCTCTTCTCAGTCAATGCTGGTGTGTTGCCACGGTGCATCCAGCATGTCTGGCATGGTATTCCCTGATTGTGGCTATGTGTCAATGTGTCGAGTAGCAAGATGCAAGCTGTGTGTGTGGGCTGAGACTGTGTATTGGGCATGATGTCCATGACTGTGTGGGTATTGTGACATGTGCCATCCCCATGCATCCAACGTTGGCCAGGCCCCCATTCTCTGCATCCACCGGACTCAAGCTTGCAGGACATGGTTCTGCCACCTGTCTACACATACCTGGGTGCCCCCCAGGACACTGGACTGGATCCCTGACCTCTGCGCATGACTGTTGCTGTACTCAATGTGTGTGTCAGCACGGTTGTTCGGCAACCCCCTCAGCTGGTTGGGCCCATCACGGGTGTGTATGGTGCTCCATGTCTGTCTTGCCTAATACACTGTGATCCATGTGTCCTGTGCCAGACTCAGGCCCCAGGGTGTGGATGGTTGAAGACAAAAGATGACTCAGGCATGTTTTGACTTTACAAGACACATGTTAGGTAATAATGCTACCAGCAGGCATCTACTCTTCATAGTGTGATTTATTATTGGGGGGGGGGGACAAAGTGAGGGGCTTTCCGGGATTTTGGAATGCAAAGTTCAGTAGGGGAGTTGGTGTCCTTGCCATTGGAAATCCTCAGAGTCCATGCCACAGTCTTTGTCAACATTGGTCAGCCAGTGACCAGCAGGGCCATGTGGCAGAGAATGTCTCTTGATGCTGTGATGCTGTTGCTCCAGTGGGCCAGGTGCCAGGCCAGGTGTCCTGGGAGATGGTGATGTAGCGCCGGCCCTCACGGTCCTTTCCGTGGACGACCCGCCCTCCTGCGGGGAACCTCAGCAGCAGGCCGTGACGACGTCTGGGATGCTCCATCGGATGTTTCCTCCTCCTCCTCCTGATCCCTCCCTGTGGGTGGTGATGTTCTCCGCCTTCTGGCACAGGGAGGGTCGGCCATGTTGTCGGCCATCCGACGGAGTGTAGCGTGAATCCCCTGGAATGCCGTCACTTGCTCAGCCTGTCTGTCCTCCATCCTCCGTTGGTGTTGCAGTAGACAGGCATGTAGCTCCGCATGTTGCTGGGCCTGCTGGGCCTTGATCCCCTCGACGACGGACACAACCTGGGCCATGCCCGTGGTGTCCTGCCGGTATGAGTCCAGGATGTTACGGACATGGGAAAATACCGGATCCCCAGCCAACTGGTCAGGCTCGCGCCTCCGCCATCCTCCACTCCCACCACCCCTGCCCACTTGCGCCTGGCCTGCCCTTGTGGGCACATCGGGTCTCCGGGACCCCTGAGGGGTGGCATTGGCGTTGTCGCCTGCCTCCTCCTGGGTGCCCGGGACACCGTGTCCCTCCTGGCGAGCCTGGCTGCATTGTGGTGTTGGGGCAGGGATCCTGGGTGTCTCCTGGGATGTGGCAGGAGTGGGGGTGGTGGTTGGCACAGTTGTACCTGACGGAGGTGCTGCAGGTGGTTGGACACCAGAGGGGCCAGGTCGGTCGGGGTCATCCACAGAGTGGTGAGAGTGGTCGCTGCCGGTGGGATCGGGCTCCTGCGGGTCCTGTGAGTCTTCCCCCCCCAGTGTTGGGGGGTGCACCACGACGTTGACCTGTGTGTGAGAGAGACAATGTTAATTTTGGTCCATGCAACATCCATGTTTCATCAGTGTCAAAGTTGGCACTTTTCCTCTTGGAATTGGGATCTGTCTTGCATTCCACTCACAGTGCACTTGTGCATGGGTGTGTCCCTTGTGCACCACTTTTGCCCTTTTCACTATGTGTGGCACGGTCTTACTTGCTGCGTCAAGTGTGACTGCAGTCAGCAGTGGAGTGGGCAGGTGTGGCGAGCCATGCATTGGCGCCTTCCGTGTAGCACTGTACATGTGCACATGGAGTGGATCCACACACTTATATGATCCAGGTAGCTGTCGTTGTGCTCGTGAACAGGTTGTGACATGGCCCTGTGTTTTGCCATGGTGAAGAGGGGGGGTTCTGGGACTGGCCACCCTTGTCTACATGCACGCAGTCTACCTGCTGACGAGCAGACATTCGCACACGCCACACGGCTGATTTGCTCTCCCTGTGTCTCGCTCCCTCTGTGTCCCCCTCTCCCTCCCTCCGTGTGTCAGCCTCCTCCCTCTGTCCGTCTCCTTCCCTCTCTGTCCCCCTCTCCCTCCCTCTCTGTCCCCCTCTCCCTCCCTCTCTGTCCCCCTCTCCCTCCCTCTGTGTCCCCCTCTCCCTCCCTCCGTGTGTCAGCCTCCTCCCTCTGTCCGTCTCCCTCCCTCTGTGTCCCCCTCTCTCTCCCTCTCTGTCCCCCTCTCCCTCCCTCTGCGTGTCAGCCTCCTCCCTCTGTCCGTCTCCCTCCCTCTCTGTCCCCCTCTCCCTCCCTCTGTGTCCCCCTCTCCCTCCCTCCGTGTGTCAGCCTCCTCCCTCTGTCCGTCTCCCTCCCTCTCTGTCCCCCTCTCCCTCCCTCTCTGTCCCCCTCTCCCTCCCTCTGTGTGTCAGCCTCCTCCCTCTGTCCGTCTCCCTCCCTCTCTGTCCCCCTCTCCCTCCCTCTCTGTCCCCCTCTCCTTCCCTCTCTGTCCCCCTCTCCCTCCCTCTGTGTCCCCCTCTCCCTCCCTCCGTGTGTCAGCCTCCTCCCTCTGTCCGTCTCCCTGCCTCTCTGTCCCCCTCTCCCTCCCTCTCTGTCCCCCTCTCCCTCCCTCTCTGTCCCCCTCTCCCTCCCTCTCTGTCCCCCTCTCCCTCCCTCTGTGTGTCACCCTCTGTCACCTCAGCCCAGCTTCCTGGGCACACACTGTTAGCAGATCTTTGAGTGGCCCTTGGCTTGTTGATGTGAGTTTGTTTCTGATCTCCAGGCACCCATTGAGTGTGATGTGTGTCTGTGCGCTGCTGCTGTGGTGGTGTGTGCTGCCACTCTTTCACAATTTTGGCTGTTCATTAGCTGCTGTCATGTGCAAAACAGTGCCTTCACCCCCATGTGTTGATGCAAGGCATCCGCCATTTGCTGGCAAGTCATTCCTGTGTTGGGACACACTGTTTGTCTGGCTGTGACCTAGGCCATATGGGCAGAGGGCATTGTTGTCTGCTTCTGAGTTGCACTTAGTGATTTTTGTGGCCCAGCCTCCCACCATCCAGGTTACCGTGTCATGTGTTGGTGTCTTCTGTGGCCTGTGACTTGACATTGTCCAGCTGGGTGCATGGGGCATGGTGGCAGCAGTGGCATGTGCGTGCTCATGGAGTGTGGTTGAGTCATGCGATGGCTTGTGGTGGTTGCGTGCCTGTTAGTGATTTTGGTTGTGGATGCCATTCCCCCCATGTGAGGTGCGTTGTTTGTTTACTCACCCGGGTCTCGGAGTCCCTCTAATCCTTCGACTGCCTCCACCGGCAGTATGGCCATCACCCTCTCCTCCCAGGGCTGGTAGTGTACGGGTCTGCGGGAGGGCCCTCCTCCTGTGGCGTTGGCCTGGTCGTGTTCCTCCTGCCTCTTGGCTCGGACCCTCCTCCGCAGATCGTACCACCTGTTCTGGCATTCCTGCCTGGTCCTTCTGGTGTCCGCAACAGCATTCACAGCATCGACGATGGTCTGCCACATGGCTGTTTTTGCTGCCATGCTGGAGTTTCTGACCAATGTTCCAAAGAGCTGTGGCTCGACTCTGAGGATTTCATCAACAAGGACCTCCAACTCTCGGTTACTGAACTTTGGATTCTTGGTAGTGGGCATGGTGAGGGGTGTGGGTGTGGATGGTGGGGGGGGTGTGGATGGTGGGGGGGTGTGTGGATGGTTGTGGGTGTGTGTGTGTGAATGTGATGAGGGTGTGTTTGTGAAGGTGGTTGTGTGAAGGTGTGCAAGTGTAAGGTGTGGTGAAGCTTGTAGTATGGTGCTGTGGTGTCTGGCAGCAGTGAGTCTGTTGCAAAGGCTCATGGTTTGTGTGTGTGGGCCCTTTTTATTGGCCATGGGTGGGTGTGGCTGTGTTTGAAGTTTGGGTGGGTGTGTTATAAGTAGTGGTGGTGTTTTGGGCCTCTGTTTGTCTTTGGCAGTTGCAGGTCAGTGAAGGTGTTTTTGTGGTGTTTGTTGGCCATGTTTAGTGGCTTTGTGCCATTCGTATAGTGTTTTCTTGTGTTGTTTTGTTTTGTCCTGGTTGTGTACGTGCGTTTTGAGCGTGTGTACGGTGTGTACATGGGCCATTTGGTTGTACGGTGCTGTCCTTGTGTGTGGGTTGGTACGACTCGTACATGCGGTTGTGATGTTGGGGCCTGGGCTGCGCTCCGTACTTAGGAGGTTGTGTTGGGGGTAGGACCGGAACGTACTGGGGTGTACATTGACGGTGGTACGACACGTACACGGGTGTACATCCAAGGGGGGGTGTACATTGAACGGGGGTACGACTCGAACGTACTGGGGTGTGGGTACACGGTGGTACGACACGTACAGGGGTGGGGGTACGACTCGAACGTACTGGGGTGTGGGTACACAGTGGTACGACACGTACAGGGGTGGGGGTACGACTCGAACGTACTGGGGTGTACTTAGACGGTGGTACGACACGTACAGGGGTGGGGGTACGACTCGAACGTACTGGGGTGTGGGTAGACGGTGGTACGACACGTACAGGGGTGGGGGTACGACTCGAACGTACTGGGGTGTACTTAGACGGTGGTACGACACGTACAGGGGTGGGGGTACGACTCGAACGTACTGGGGTGTGGGTACACGGTGGTATGACATGTACAGGGGTGGGGGTATGACTCGAACGTACTGGGGTGTGGGTAGACGGTGGTATGACACATACAGGGGTGGGGGTACGACTCGAACGTACTGGGGTGTACTTAGACGGTGGTACGACACGTACAGGGGTGGGGGTACGACTCGAACGTACTGGGGTGTGGGTAGACGGTGGTACGACACGTACAGGGGTGGGGGTATGACTCGAACGTACTGGGGTGTACTTAGACGGTGGTACGACACGTACAGGGGTGGGGGTACGACTCGAACGTACTGGGGTGTGGGTAGACGGTGGTACGACACGTACAGGGGTGGGGGTACGACTCGAACGTACTGGGGTGTACTTAGACGGTGGTACGACACGTACAGGGGTGTGGGTACGACTCGAACGTACTGGGGTGTACTTAGACGGTGGTACGACACGTACAGGGGTGGGGGTACGACTCGAACATACTGGGGTGTGGGTAGATGGTGGTACGACACGTACAGGGGTGGGGGTACGACTCGAACGTACTGGGGTGTACTTAGATGGTGGTACGACACGTACAGGGGTGGGGGTACGACTCGAACGTACTGGGGTGTGGGTAGACGGTGGTACAACACGTACAGGGGTGGGGGTATGACTCGAACGTACTGGGGTGTACTTAGACGGTGGTACGACACGTACAGGGGTGGGGGTACGACTCGAACGTACTGGGGTGTACTTAGACGGTGGTACGACACGTACAGGGGTGGGGGTACGACTCGAATGTACTGGGGTGTACTTAGACGGTGGTACGACACGTACAGGGGTGGGGGTACGACTCGAACGTACTGGGGTGTGGGTACACGGTGGTACGACACGTACAGGGGTGGGGGTACGACTCGAACGTACTGGGGTGTACTTAGACGGTGGTACGACACGTACAGGGGTGGGGGTACGACTCGAACGTACTGGGGTGTGGGTACACGGTGGTACAACACGTACAGGGGTACGACTCGAACGTACTGGGGTGTACTTAGACGGTGGTACGACACGTACAGGGGTGGGGGTATGACTCGAACGTACTGGGGTGTGGGTAGACGGTGGTACGACACGTACAGGGGTGGGGGTACGACTCGAACGTACTGGGGTGTACTTAGACAGTGGTACGACACGTACAGGGGTGGGGGTACGACTCGAACGTACTGGGGTGTGGGTACACGGTGGTACGACATGTACAGGGGTGGGGGTACGACTCGAACGTACTGGGGTGTGGGTAGACGGTGGTACGACACGTACAGGGGTGGGGGTACGACTCGAACGTACTGGGGTGTACTTAGACGGTGGTACGACACGTACAGGGGTGGGGGTACGACTCGAATGTACTGGGGTGTGGGTAGACGGTGGTACGACACGTACAGGGGTGGGGGTACGACTCGAACGTACTGGGGTGTACTTAGACGGTGGTACGACACGTACAGGGGTGGGGGTACGACTCGAACGTACTGGGGTGTGGGTAGACGGTGGTACGACACGTACAGGGGTGGGGGTACGACTCGAACGTACTGGGGTGTACTTAGACGGTGGTACGACACGTACAGGGGTGGGGGTACGACTCGAACGTACTGGGGTGTACTTAGACGGTGGTACGACACGTACAGGGGTGGGGGTACGACTCGAACGTACTGGGGTGTGGGTAGACGGTGGTACAACACGTACAGGGGTGGGGGTACGACTCGAACGTACTGGGGTGTACTTAGATGGTGGTACGACACGTACAGGGGTGGGGGTACGACTCGAACGTACTGGGGTGTGGGTAGACGGTGGTACGACACGTACAGGGGTGGGGGTACGACTCGAACGTACTGGGGTGTACTTAGACGGTGGTACGACACGTACAGGGGTGGGGGTACGACTCGAACGTACTGGGGTGTGGGTAGACGGTGGTACGACACGTACAGGGGTGGGGGTATGACTCGAACGTACTGGGGTGTACTTAGACGGTGGTACGACACGTACAGGGGTGGGGGTACGACTCAAACGTACTGGGGTGTGGGTACACGGTGGTACGACACGTACAGGGGTGGGGATACGACTCGAACGTACTGGGGTGTACTTAGACGGTGGTACGACACGTACAGGGGTGGGGGTACGACTCGAACGTAATGGGGTGTGTGTACACGGTGGTACGACACGTACAGGGGTGGGGGTACGACTCGAACGTACTGGGGTGTACATACACGGGTGGGGGTTCGACACGTACACAGGTGTACATCCGGGGGGGTGTACATTGAACGGGGGTACGACTCGAACGTATGGGTGCTGGGGGGAGTGTTTGGCGCGTATGCGGGCACATATCTCCATGGTTGCAATGGGAGTTCGGTGCGGACGGTGTTTTTACCATACGGTTGTGAGTTCGGACGCACGGGTGGGATCGTGATTCCTCGGTCGGACTTGACTTTTCACGTTTGTACGGTAAATCGTCCGAGGACGTGTCGGACACATTTTCCGACCCGAGGACGTGTGGGGAATGATTCCAAATGCGGTTCGTATGGACTTTTTGCCGTGCGAATCGTGATTGCCAGTTCGTACGGAACTTGTACGATTCGTACGGTAAAAAGACCGGATACGAGTCGCACGGGGATTTTTTCTACCGGATCGTAATCGGCACCTTAATGGTTAGTTTCTTGAGCGCAGCTACATAGTCCGCCATTAACTCGGTCTTTACCTGTTTCCTTTGGAAAGAGATGTACCTATCAATAGCTGCCCACACAGTTGGATGGTTGTGAGCATCAAGTTGTTCCAAGGCATATCATATACATTTGCACATCAACTGGTCTTGTTTTCTTTTCCATCTGTCTGTATATACGTAACCCATCTGGCCCAAGACTATGTAGAAGGATCTTTGTCTTCCTAGAAGGAGCAAACTCATCATCGTTCCCCTCTTCAAAAGCAGAGATGTAGGAATCACCAGGACATGGAAGGAAATGTGGAGTAAGCCCACAATTATGGGCACACATTGCAGAGAATGTGCACAGCCTATTCAAATATAACATATGTGAAACTCTAGTTCTATTAGTGCACAAAGATACAAAGGCAACTTCTCAAATGCACCATTTAACTTGTGGATCTGCGCCATGTCCTACCTTTATACCTTGTTAACCTATTCCTAACCTGTGTGTGCAGAGCTCAACCATTGTACAGGAGTGTGAAACCCTGAGAAATGCGGTGCACACTCTTTCACTGCACAGATGCCCTGCAATTCAATAATATGTCCTTCTTCATGAGGTCCTCTGTAAACACTTTGTTGTACTGTCAAAATAAGGTGTGCAAGTCACCATGATGCACACCAACTCCCTGATGAACTCCCAAAAGTTTAATGAGGCGCAAGAGACCTTGTGACGTGCCATAACTGATAATACAAGTAACAGTGTTATGCCTGAAGTTATTACATAGGTAACTTACCCAGAGTAACTGATGATGTGTACTCCCACCTTGGTCTCTCACTAGTAATAGGATTAGATCCCCAGATGTGCTCTAAGGCCACTGAAGATCAGCCTGTGCTGACCCAAGATTTGCAACAATGCAACGTACGTATGCTGCTGCAACTTGCATTGTACATGCACACGTATCCTTTGACCTCCGTAACTGATGTCACATCCCCTCACAGCGCAGCCAACAGAACATCACAGCAGCCCAGTGCACAGCGCGCTCAGTCACTGTTATGTTCAATCTCAGCCTGGTCAAGAGAAATCCGACCCTATCACTCTTCACCTTTGACAGTCATGGTTCCATGATTCAAATGGATTTAGCAGCATGTGACCCCTTACTGTAGGTTTCAAAAAATCTATCTGCTCTCTCTGTAGGAACTTATGTTCTAGGACATTAAAAAAAAACATTTTTCAATTAAATACTCATTGTTTTATATGAATCTGTTTTAGTTGTGTTTAGTAAAAACCTTGTTTTGCTGTGTGTAAATAAAGTTTTAGGATAGTTTGAATCATGGCTTGTTCAAAATCTATCATTATTTTATGTGGGGAGTAGTTTGCTTTAATGTTGGTAAGTGCTACTTTATTAGGTAGTAGGACATATAACAATGGCATATTGGTATTTTGATATTCACCATGTATTGGGTATATCTGAGTGAATGGCTTGGGGAACATTCTGGAAGTTCCATCCCTCATGCATGTTTGACATTGGCTTAGTTTAGTAAGTTATCCTCTGTAGAACATGTCAGGATATGTTTTTTATTGTTAAGTTTACCATGTAAGAGGATGGATTCCTCAATCTGTATGGTAGTTAAGCATTCAGAAATTTGGAGGTCTTGTAAGACTCTAGGGGCAGGAAGGGTATCACTGGTTGCTTTTTTTAGTTTGTGCAATGAAGAGTTTTAAGTTGGGGGTAGCTTGCCTGTGATGTGTTTGGGGACTTTAGGGAGTATGGACCACATGTATGAAAATATAATTTAGCGATTACCAAATAGTGATTTTTAATAACTCACAATTTGATATTCGCAAAATACGATGTAACAAAACCGACAGATAGGGATTCCCTAATTGCGATTTCTTAAAAATCGCAAACACAATTAGGGAATAGCTATTTGTAATTGTGACTCCAGTTGTTCCTATGGGCCTCATGGCCTATAGGTGAGAATGGTCTTGTATTACCTAAATTGTGAGTACCTAATTGATAATCACAAATAAGGTAATTCAAAAGAGCCCCTCTGAAGCACCTCTAAAAAAAAGATGCATATGTAAGGCACAGAGATGCCCTAGGGGCATTTGTGCGCTACATGGCACTTTGAAAAAATGCAGTTTTGTGCATTTTTCAAAGTTTGCTCATGGTTACCATCAACTTGAAGTCGATGGTAAAAGCAATTCCTAAAAGCACAGTTCGCATTTAGAAAAGGCTTCTTACATGTGCATTATGGATTCACTAATTGTGATTTCCTAGTTGCTTTCGCAATTTAGTTAATCACCTGCAAATGCCATAGTCTTTCATACATAAGGAAAGGTCATTTTGGATTTACAAACAGTCGAATTTTGCAGTTTGCACTGTTTGCGAATGCAAAATCATTTCTTACATCTGGACCTATATCTTTTAATATTTTAGTTGTTGGGTCTTGTGCGCTAGTACTTGCCTCTCTTAAATCCTGTAGTACATGCCTTACTTTGATTTCAGTGACATATGGGGTGTGGTTATGTTCCCATACATTAGTAACAACGTCTTCTTTTGTAGTAGCCTTCCCATAGTAAGCTTTAGAGTAATATTTAGTACATTTCCAATTGATAGTTTCCACGCTTGTACTTTCATGGCTGTATGTAAACCCCATGTGATCGAGTAATTGCTTTCCTTTCTGTGATGTATCTTGATCTTTCTGTTATTATGCCCAAAAATATTATAAAAGACAAAGAATTACATTTTTGAAATGTATTATACATTTATTATTGACATTAAAAATTGTGGTACTCATTTCCTATTTTATACTTTCATATGTTCTCTTGCTGGAAGATTCAGCCTTTATTTTCAGGCAATCGATTCGGGGTGTTGTAATATGGGTTAGGTAGCTCCTTTTTGGTTGGGAAAAAAAATGTGTTAGTTTTATTTTGAATGTTTGTTTGTAGGTAGTGGGGGCTGCTTAAGTTTGAGTTGGTCTTTACCATTTTAGGGTGAATTTGTGTTTTGCAATATTTTAAATCAGCTTACTTTTTGGGTGCCCTTTTCGAGGAATGCAATATCTGTTGTTTTTCTGAAGATTAGAAGTATCTACAGTTAAAGACAAAAGCAGCAGAGTGTTTTGTTACTTATTTGTTATTTTACTATTTGTAAATTAATTTATAATTCAGTATAAATAAATGTTTGACTTACTTTTGAAGGTAACTATATAAATATATATATATGTTTTTTAATCGTTTAGTTGCATTTCAGACAAACAGGCAACAATAAGAACTCCCCCCCCCCCAATACAGAATGCATTTGTCTAGGGGTGCATCCACCAGCCTACATTGCTTCTCATTTTTTTGGGACTCTACTGGTGTTTACTATAATAACCCATTAGTCCCTCTGTTGGTCCCCACTCCCTTGATGTTGTGCCCAGGGTCCATGTCAGACCCCCTGGTATTCTATGTCCTACCTCATTTCCATCCATGGGCCCTGAATTTTTCTTGCCATCACCTTGCTCAGTAGATCAGTCACTCTGACCCTATACACTAGCCTATACATTCCTACAACTCCCGCCTATTTGTCTCCAGTTTAATGACCCAATATGTAAGGAGATCTCTGTGGCCCAACATCAATGCCAAGTTGCTAAAAAGCTGTGCATATTTATCCAAGGACTGCTCCCTCAGATGTCCAGGGAAATCCGCTGGGGAAAATGCTCTACCACATAACCCAGGGTTTCTGACAGTCATTTTGCAAATCCACTCCGAGTAGGCACGGACCACTGGGCATTCCTTATCCACAAGCATCGCAAACAGAGGTCATTGGTCATCATTCCTATCCGGGATATTCAGGTCTGCATATCGTATTCCCTGTGCAGTATTTTTAACCGAACCAGTTGGAACCCTGCTCTAATTGCCACCTCACACTGGTACCTGCAGGCCTGACTCCAATACTCACCCTCAAGTCTACCCAGGACCCTCTCACATTTCTCCCTGAAGGGATCCAGTGATGTAAGACTGTTGTTCAGTAGAGTTTAGTAAATTTACGTTGACTTGTCTGAATCCAAGCAGGGATTCCTACCCTATGGTTTCTTGGTGAGCCCAAGCCATCTCCAGGATGTGCTTCAACTGCTGATACCATAGGAACTGGCTGCCCATGAGTTTGTAGTCTTTCTGCAATTCAGTGAATGGGACCATCGCCGCCCTCTTTCCAGACATCTCCTAGCTTAGACCTACCCAGGAGGTCCCACTTCCTGTGGCCCTCAGCCTTCTGCAGTCCACCCAGGAGGTCCAAGTCACACAGGGGGGGGGGGGTCTCCAATGTTAACCTCCCCACCACTCCAGCTTCCATATTGCACATTTCTACACTGTCACCACAGTTTGCGTGGGGTAGCACAGAGGGGGCAACCTCCATTGAGTCTCCACAGGTAATATTCCTGGGCCATTGCTACCCTGTCATCCTGCAAAGATGGTTCCTGTTGGGCTGAGAAGGCAGCCGCATTGCCGATTCATAAAGTTGAGATTTGGAAGAGCGATGCCCCGTCCATCTGGTATCTAGTCTGTAGAGGCAAGGCGATTCAGGGGATCCAACAATCCCATAGTAACCCTTGTGATCTCATCCAGCATCTGGAAAATGTATCTGGAATCAGGAAGGGGGTGTTCTGCAAAACATATACAAACATAGGCAGAGAAATCATTTTACAAAGGCCTGCCCATCCCATCAGGGACAGGAGGAGCTTCCACCACCTCTTAACATAATGGCAGTAAGCCTCAAAGACCCTCATCAGGTTTTTTTTTAGAAACAGTTGCTCATCAAAACAGGTAATCCCGCATTTAATCCGGCCCTTCCCTCCTTATGGGGAACACTACTGATTTGTGGCAATTATTTCAAAGCCTCGAATATTAGCCAAATATTTTTTATATAGCCAAGTTTCTCAGTACAAAGTGAGGCTGGTTTGCCAGATATAAAATGATGTAATTTGTGTATAAGGAGGGGATATCTTCTTACTCCGGTGCCCATTGGAGGCCTCTAATCTGTGCATCCATGCGGACCGAGGCAGCCAGCAGCTTCAAGGCTACCGCAAGTATAATGGTAGCAACAGACATCCTTGTCGGGTGCCTTGGGACTGAGGCAAGAGTGGTACAGAAAGAGGCAAGAGAGGAGCAGAAAGAAGAGAGTGAGGTACAGAAAAGGAAAGAAAGGCCCAGAAAGAGCAAGAAAGGTGCAGAAAAAGCAAGAAAATTGCAGAAAGAAGCAAGAGAACCGCAGGAAGAGGAAGCAAGATGAATAAAGGCACAGAAAGAAGTAAGAGAAGTGCAGAAAGAAGCAAGAGAGGTGTAGAATGAAGAAAAAGAGGTGCTGAAAGAGAAAAAAACGTGCAGAAAGGAGCAGAAAGAGGAAGAAATGTGCAGAAAGAAGCAAGTGAAGTGCAGAAAGAAGCAAGAGATTTGTAGAAAGAAGAATGAGGCACAGAAAGAGGAAACTGAGGTGCAGAAAGAGGCAAGAAAAGTGCAGAAAGAAGCAAGAGAGGGACCAAAAGAAACAAGAGAGGTGCAGAAAGAGGAAGAAAGGTGCAGAAAGAGGCAAGGCAGGTGTAGAAAGGTGCAGAAAGAGGCAAGTGAGGTGCAGAAAGAAGCAAGAGAAGTACAGAAAGAGGCAAGTGAGGGGCAGAAAGAGGCAAGAGAGGTGCAGAAAGAAGCAAGAGGGGTGCAGAAAGAAGCAAGAGAGGTACCGAAAGAGGAAGAAAGGTGCAGAGAGAGGCAGTAGAGGTGCAGAAAGAAGAAAGAAGGGTGCAGTAAGAGGCAAGAGAGTTGGAGAAAGAAGCAAGAGAGGTGCAGAAAGAGGCAAGAGAGATACAGAAAGAAGAAAGTGAGGTGCAGAAAGAGGAACAAAGGTGCAGAAAGAAGTAAAAAAGTACAGAAAGAAGCAAGAGACGTGCAGAACGAAGCAAGAGAGGTGCTGAAAGAGGAAGAAATGTACAGAAAGAGGCAAGTGAAGGTCAAAAAGAGGGGTGAGAAGTGCAGAAAGAGGCAAAAGAGGTACAGAAAGAAGAGAAGTGCAAAAAGATGAAAGAGGAGTACAGAAAGAGCCAAAAGAGGTACAGAAAGTAGCAAGAGAAGTGCAGAAAGAAGGAAGAGAGGTGCAGAAAGAGGCAAAAGAAGTGCAGAAAGAAGCATGTGAACTGTAGAAAGATGAAGAAAGGCGCAGAAAGAAGCAATAAAAATGCAGAAAGAAGCAAGAGAGGTAAGGAAAGAAGCAAGAGATGCAGCATGTTGGACAGGCCACACAGAGGGCTTGCTCCCTCCCCGCACGACAGGGCCCGAGCTCCGGCCCACCAGGCATACCCCCGCGACAAGCACCTGTACCCCGTCTCCCGACAGATCTTCTGCCCTCGGACCACTACTCATCACGGGGTCCAGCCCCACCGGCTTCCCCGGCCGGGTCAAGCCTCCATCTTGGGCCCTGCACCACGAGGCCGCGTGGCCTCCATCCGACCCCAACCCTGGGCCTAGCCGGCCCCGACATCCCGGCACCACCATCCACCCAGGAGGTGAGCGGACCACTTGGCAGGTCAATGGGAGAACGAAGCGTCAAGGGCTCTCCCCCGCCAGGTGCCGATCGCCTCCAGCTCCCCCAGGCGCTGGCTCCACCCCCTGCTGGGTGTCTGGACACCTTCATCCCGGACCCTCCGACCTCCAAGTGCGAGGGTCCGGACATCAAAGGGCGCCAGCCCTATAACTGGAGCAGCTCCGTAGCAGGAAGGCAGTTGTATCCTGGAGTCGAGAGACACCGAGTGAACTCAGCCTTGACGGTCTACTGGCGCTGCCGTAGCCCGCTCTTGTGACCCATCGCTCTGCCTGCTGGCGCTGCCGCGGCCTTCTGCAATCATCATCTTCACCGGGACCTGCTGGCGCTGCCGCGGACCGTACATCGACCATCTTCCTGGGACCTGCTGGCGCTGCCGCGGCCCGTTGTAACAACCATCTTCACCGGGACCTGCTGGCGCTGCCGCGGACCGTACATCGACCATCTTCCTGGGACCTGCTGGCGCTGCCGCGGCCCGTTGTAACAACCATCTTCACCGGGACCTGCTGGCGCTGCCGCGGACCGTACATCGACCGTCTTCCTGGACCTGCTGGCGCTGCCGCGGCTCGTTGTAACGACCATCATCACCGGGACCTGCTGGCGCTGCCGCGGCCCGTACCACCTAACCACCAAGCTCGAGGATTGTGAGCTCATCATCTCATCCGAACTACCGGACTGGTAAACAGACTGTCCCGCTACCCCCTTTCCTACCTTGCGAGACTCGAATCGAGGGGACCCCTGAGTCCAGACCTCCTTGTACCATTTAACCGTACCTTAAGAAGTGCTTATAAAGAACACTGAACCTTATCCGTGTGTGGTATCTGTCTGTGGGGGGGGAAGTTACTTGTCTGTACGATCGCTGGAGACGGTTCTCCCCGGAGACCTCTCCTCCTGACCCCGGCCGACCCTCCCGGTCCGTCTACCTTTTCTAACATTGGTGGCCAGCGGCGCGATCCGAATCAACGCGTAATCGTACAGAGAGTAGCTCACCCCACGACAAAAACACGATGTCGACCAAAGATAGCAGCCCTACCGAGAAATTCCAAATGGAGAAATTAGAAGAATACAACCACCGCGAACTGAGACAATTTTGCATAGAACTTGGCATTGCTACCACCGGCCTAAGTACCAAGGATGATCTAAAGCGCGCCCTCGAGTCATGGACAGAAACTGGGGTCGCAGGACCCTCCGACCAAAGCAGCGTCACACCAGACCAAAACAGCATCACACCAGGGGAGAACGCCACGGCTCCCGAGGAGCGGGGAACGGGCCTCTCACAGGAGGAGATCCGAGAAAGAGACAGAATCAGATTACACGAGTTGGAGATGGCACGACTCAAGATGGATGGGGAACTCAAGTTAGCTGAACAGAAAATCAACCTCGAGCACATGCGGCTCCGAGATGAACGAGAAGAGAAGCAGAGACAGAGAGAGCTGGAGGAGAAAAAAATAACGCTCGAGCACGAGCGCCGACTAGCGGAGATAGAACTGCGAAAACAGAATAAGGAACTAGGGGTGCCGGAGCGACCACACACCACGGGGCCAATTGAGAAAAAAGTCCATATCCCCAAGGATGTTGTCCGCGAGTATGTCCGAGAAGACGACATACAGCAATGGTTTAAAGCCTATGAGATCGCCATGACCTCCCACCGGATCGACCGGAGTGATTGGGGAGCCGGACTTTGGGGGAGGTTTATCAACGAGGGTCGCGATGCCCTACTGCAGCTCCCAGATCACCAAATGTCGTCCTACGACCACATGAAGGCTGCCCTCCTCACCCGCTACGGCCTCACACCCGAGATGTACCGCCAGAGGTTCAGAGATTGCACCCGGATCCCAGGTACAACTTGGGTAGAATACGTGAACTATTTCAGCCGTGCCTTCGAGGGTTGGATCAAGGGGAGTCAGGTCACCACCTACGAACAACTCTTCAACCTTATGGTATGGGAGCACCTGTCAAACAACTGTTTCGTCGAGCTCAGGCAGCACCTCCTCGACAGTAAGCTGACTGACCCCCGGCAGCTCGCCGCCGAAGCTGACCGATGGGAAAGCACCCGAGTGGGCCGGAAAGGGCCACACGACCAGAACAGAAGCAGCCAAGGCCAGCACCGTCCTCGGGGAGGAGGAGGGGGCCAGGGTCGAGGGAGAGACGCCTTGCCAGCAACACCCGTGGCCAGCACCCCGCCTCCGGCCGGCCGGGGCAGCCCCCCGTTGCGGCCCGGGTTCCGAGCCAACGTCACGTGCCACCGGTGCCAGCGACTAGGCCACTACGCCAATGACCCGAGCTGCCCGCTAAACCAAACACCCAAGCCCCGCCAGGTAGCGGCCGCCGCCCTGGGGGAAGAGCGATTATCGGAGGAACCCGAAGAGTATGAGCCGGCCCAGCAAGAGTGGGAACCGGCCGCCATGGTCCTGGCGTGCTTAGGGGGAAGAGACATGGTCCCGCGGACTCCCCTACCTGCCAACACCAGGAAATACGGTCAGTGGGTGACCATTAATGGACAGAGGGCCGAGGCCCTGCGTGACACCGGCGCCAGTGTGACGGCCGTCCGCTGTCACCTGGTGAAGCCCGAGCAGATCCTGCCGAACATTCTCTGCCCCGTCCGCTCGGCGGATAACTCTGAGAGTATGTGTAAAATGGCCTGCGTCCCATTCGAATGGGGAGGGGTCTCCGGCCTGCTGAAAGTGACGGTCCGGGACGATGCCCCCGTGGACTGCCTCCTGGGGAATGATCTCGAGAGTTCCCCGTGGGCCACCGTTGAGAGAAGAGAGCACCTGGGGATGCTGGGCCTCCCGGACTGGGCCTGCATAACCACCCGGTCCATGGCCGCCCGTGCCGCCCCCCGATCAGAAGAACCCGAATGGCCAGCACCTCCGCCCCCGGTCGCCCCAGTAGAGGGCAACAGCGAGGCCGGCCTCCCGGACCCGACGACCGAAGAGGACGCGCAACCCCAGGACCTTCCGGATCTGGCTCAGTGGCGTCAAGAAGGGGGGCCCACCCAAGAACAGTTCCGCCAGGAACAAAAGACCTGTCCCTCCCTCGAGGGACTCCGCCAATAAGCCAGCGCCCAAAACGCAGGGGACGCCACCGGAACTCACTGGGTCTACTGGGATAACGACCTGCTCTACAGCGAGCAAAGAATCGCCGAGCTGGGGGCCGGTCGAGTTCTGGTGGTACCTCTCCGCTTCAGAGACTTTCTGCTCAACTTAGCCCACGATGTCCCCCTGGCTGGACACCTGGGCCAGGACAAAACGTACAGTCACCTAGTGACCCACTTTTTCTGGCCAAAAATGAGGAATGACGTCCTGAACCACTGCCGATCTTGCCCCACATGCCAAGCCAGCGGGAAGAGTGGTCGGAAGCTGAAAGCCCCTCTGCAACCCTTCCCTGTGGTCACCACCCCGTTCGAGAGGGTGGGGATAGACATTGTGGGGCCTCTGGACCCCCGCACGGCACAAGGACACAGGTTCATCTTAGTGCTAGTGGACCATGCCACCCGCTACCCCGAGGCGGTGCCCCTACGGACCGTGACAGCTCCGGTGGTGGGCCGGGCCCTAATGGGGATCTTCTCCCGGGTAGGCTTCCCCCGCGAAGTCGTCAGCGACCGAGGCACAAATTTCATATCCAAATACATGAAGTCCCTCTGGCAACAATGCGGGGTCACCTACAGATTCACGACCCCCTATCACCCCCAAGGGAACGGACTAGTGGAGCGTTTTAACCGCACTCTCAAGGGGATGATTGGGGGATTGGAAGAGCCCCTCCGTCGCCAGTGGGATGTACTACTCCCGTGCCTCCTCTTCGCCTACCGGGAAGTTCCCCAGAAGTCCCTCGGTTTTAGCCCTTTCGAACTCCTGTACGGGCACCCTGTGCGAGGGCCCCTCAGCCTAGTCAAGGAAGGTTGGGAGATGGCCCCCCTAACAACCCCTCCAGACGTCTTCAAATACATCCTGGCCCTACGAAACCAGACCCGGCGCTTCAGGGAGATGGCCAAGGCGAACCTCGAGGCCAGCCAGGAGGACATGTAGAGGTGGTATGATCACAATGCCTCCTCCGTTGAATTCGAGCCTGGTCAGCAGGTATGGGTGATGTCCCCCACCGAACCATGTGCCTTGCAAGATAAGTGAACGGGGCCCTTCAAAGTGGTCGAGCGCAAAAGCCCCGTCACTTACCTCATCGACATGGGGACCTCCCGGAACCCCCTTCGGGTCCTCCACACCAACCGACTCAAACCACACTTTGTGCGCTCAGAACTCAGCCTCCTGATGGCTACGGACAGTGGGGCAGAGGAAGACTCCGAACCCCTCCCGGATCTTCTGAAGACTCAGGAGAATGACGGCTCCGTGGACGGGGTCCGGCTCTCTGACGCCCTCACTTCAGAGCAACGCCAGGACTGCCGGAACCTCCTGCTGCAGTTCGCTGCCCTGTTCTCCCTCACCCCCGGGGTCACCCCTTGGTGTTTGCACGACGTAGACACCGGGGACAGTCCCCCTGTCCGACACCGGGCCTACCGCGTACCAGATCGGGTACGGGCCTGCATACAAGAGGAAGTGGCCAAGATGCTCACGATCGGGGTCATCGAGCCCTCGGACAGTCCCTGGGCCAGTCCGGTGGTATTGGTTCCCAAAGCCGCTGCCCCCGGCACCGCACCTGAACTGAGATTCTGCGTCGACTACCGGGGCTTTAACGCTGTCACCCGGACCGACGCTCATCCCATCCCCCGAGCAGACGAGCTGATCGACCGGCTGGGGGCCGCCCGCTACCTTAGTATCTTCGACCTAACAGCGGGCTACTGGCAGATCGGCCTCACACCCAGGGCTCAGGAACGGTCAGCCTTCTCTACCCCCGATGGCCACTATCAATTCAAGGTCATGCCCTTTGGCATGAAGAATGCCCCCGCCACGTTTCAACGCCTTGTGAACCAGGTCTTGGCGGGGCTCGAAGAGTTCAGCGCTGCCTACCTGGACGATATCGCTGTATACAGCCGCCACTGGTCCGACCACCTCCGGCACCTCCAAGAGGTCCTACAAGCCCTCCAGCGGGCCGGCCTCACCATTAAGGCCGGCAAGTGCCAAATTGGCCAAGGGTCTGTGACCTACCTTGGGCACCAAGTGGGGAGCGGGCTGGTGGCCCCCCTACAACTTAAGATTGCGGCCATCCAGTCCTGGCAGCCCCCCGTCACCCAGACCGAGGTCCGAGCCTTCTTGGGGCTCACCGGCTACTACCGGCGGTTCGTGAAGGACTACGGCAGCAACGTGGGGCCCCTCACGGGTCTCACGTCCAAGAACCAACCGAAGCGGATTAACTGGACTCCTGATTGTCAAGCGGCCTTCGAGAAGCTGAAGGCCGCCCTGTGCACCGCCCCTGTGCTCCAGGCCCCCGATTACAGTCGGGAATTTGTGGTGCAGACCGACGCCTCCGACCACGGCATCGGGGCCGTCCTCTCTCAGTTGAACCCCGAAGGTCATGACCAGCCGGTGGCCTTCATCAGTCGACGTCTCCTGGCCCGAGAACAGCGTTGGAGCACCATCGAGAGGGAGGCATTTGCAGTAGTGTGGGCCCTCAAAAAGCTCCGACCCTATCTCTTCGGTACCCACTTCCGGGTACAAACCGACCATCGACCCCTGCAATGGCTGATGCAGATGCGGGGGGAGAACCCAAAACTCTTGCGCTGGTCCATTTCCCTGCAGGGAATGGACTTCACCGTGGAGCACCGACCAGGCCAAGACCACGCCAACGCGGATGGCCTGTCCCGCTTTTTCCGCCTCGACGAAGAGAGTCCCCAAGGAGATGGGTGACTCTCCCCGCCTTCAGCTGGGGGGGACGCATGTTGGACAGGCCACACAGAGGGCTTGCTCCCTCCCCGCACGACAGGGCCCGAGCTCCGGCCCACCAGGCATACCCCCGCGACAAGCACCTGTACCCCGTCTCCCGACAGATCTTCTGCCCTCGGACCACTACTCATCACGGGGTCCAGCCCCACCGGCTTCCCCGGCCGGGTCAAGCCTCCATCTTGGGCCCTGCACCACGAGGCCGCGTGGCCTCCATCCGACCCCAACCCTGGGCCTAGCTGGCCCCGACATCCCGGCACCACCATCCACCCAGGAGGTGAGCGGACCACTTGGCAGGTCAATGGGAGAACGAAGCGACAAGGGCTCTCCCCCGCCAGGTGCCGATCGCCTCCAGCTCCCCCAGGCGCTGGCTCCACCCCCTGCTGGGTGTCTGGACACCTTCATCCCGGACCCTCCGACCTCCAAGTGCGAGGGTCCGGACATCAAAGGGCGCCAGCCCTATAACTGGAGCAGCTCCGGAGCAGGAAGGCAGTTGTATCCTGGAGTCGAGAGACACCGAGTGAATTCAGCCTTGACGGTCTACTGGCGCTGCCGTAGCCCGCTCTTGTGACCCATCGCTCTGCCTGCTGGCGCTGCCGCGGCCTTCTGCAATCATCATCTTCACCGGGACCTGCTGGCGCTGCCGCGGACCGTACATCGACCATCTTCCTGGGACCTGCTGGCGCTGCCGCGGCCCGTTGTAACAACCATCTTCACCGGGACCTGCTGGCGCTGCCGCGGACCGTACATCGACCATCTTCCTGGGACCTGCTGGCGCTGCCGCGGCCCGTTGTAACAACCATCTTCACCGGGACCTGCTGGCGCTGCCGCGGACCGTACATCGACCGTCTTCCTGGACCTGCTGGCGCTGCCGTGGCCCGTTGTAACGACCATCATCACCGGGACCTGCTGGCGCTGCCGCGGCCCATACCACCTAACCACCAAGCTCGAGGATTGTGAGCTCATCATCTCATCCGAACTACCGGACTGGTAAACAGACTGTCCCGCTACCCCCTTTCCTACCTTGCGAGACTCGAATCGAGGGGACCCCTGAGGCCAGACCTCCTTGTACCATTTAACCGTACCTTAAGAAGTGCTTATAAAGAACACTGAACCTTATCCGTGTGTGGTATCTGTCTGTGGGGGGGGAAGTTACTTGTCTGTACGATCGCTGGAGACGGTTCTCCCCGGAGACCTCTCCTCCTGACCCCGGCCGACCCTCCCGGTCCGTCTACCTTTTCTAACACAGCACGAGAAAGAGGAAGAAAGGTGCAGAGAGAGGAAGAAAGGCACAGTAACAAGGAAGTGGAGTACAGAAAGAAGCAAGAGAGGTGCCGAAAGAAACAAGAGAATGGCAGAAAGAAGAGTGAGGCACAGAAAATGCATCTGAGGTGCAGAAAGAGGAAGGAGGGGTGTAGAAAGAAGCAAGAGGGGCGCAGAAAGAGGAAGAAAGGTGCAGAAAGAGGCAAGACAGGGGCAAAAAGAAACAAGAGAGATGCAGAAAGAGGAAGAAAGGTGCAGAAAGAGGCAAGAGAGGTACAGAAAGGCAAGAGATGTACAGAAAGCAGAAGAAAGGTGCAGAAAGAGGCACAAGAGGTGCAGAAAGAGGCAAGAGAGGTGCAGAAAGTGGCAAGAGAGGTGCAGAAAGAGCAAGAAGGATACATAAAGAGAATAAAAGTTGCAGAAAGAAGCAATCTAAGTGCAGAAAGAAACAATCTAAGCGCAGAAAGAAACAATCTAAGCGCAGAAAGAAGCAAGAGAGGTGGAGAAAGAAGCAAGAGAAGTGCAGAAAGAAGCAAGAGAAGTGCAGAAAGAGGCAAGAGAGCTACGGAAAGGAGAGAGTGAGGTGCAGAAAGAGGACAAAAGGGATAGAAAGAGGAAAAGGATGCAGAAAGAAGCAAGACTCAGGTGCAGAAAGATGCAAGAAAAGTGCAGAAAGAAGCAAGAAAGGTGTAGAGAGAGGGAGAATGGTGCAGAAAGAGGAACAAAGGTGCAGAAAGGTATTGAAAGAGGTAGAAAGGTGCAGAAAGAGGATAAAAGGTGCAGAAAGAAGCAAGAGAAGTGCATAAATATGCATGAGCAGTGCAAAAAGAAGTTAGAGAGGTGCAGAAAGAGGCAACTGAGATACAGAAAGAGGGAAGATAAGTGCAGAAAGAAGCAAGAGATGTGCAAAAAGTAGCAAGAGAGGTGCTGAAAGAGAACGAAAGGTACATAAAGAGGCAAGAAAAGTACAGAAAGAGTCAAGTGAGGTGCAGAAGAAAGAAGCAAGAGAGCTGTAGAAAGAAGGGAGGAACAGAAAGAGGAAGAGATTTGCAGAAAGAGGCAAGAGAAGTGCAGAATGAAGCAAGAGAGGTTTGCCCAACATTAGTACCAATTTAACACCCACATTTAGCAAGTAACACATGACGATTCTAGCTTTGGAAAGGGCCTTCCACCATGCTGTAACACGTATCGCTGCATTTTTGGTAACATTTCAGCCATTCGATCTAGAAACAAGGTTTTTTTTGGTCCAAATCTGCAGAATATGTTGAGATGATGTATGTTGTTGCAAATGTGGAATATGCATAAATATGCAAAAATCAATACGGCCGAACAGTCACATAATTCCAGTGGCCCTCCTCATACCTCTGACTAGGTCCAGAAATGCACCTCTGTGGTTGCTTCTTTTTTTGTATCTCATTGAGTTTATTTAGCTTCTATGGAAACAAGGAAGACTAAACCTGAGGTTAACACTCCACAACACAGACTACCATACCACATAAGTACTCTCCATAACACATAATCCCGCTCCACATAATTCCTATACACTAAATACCACATACTTTCTATCCATATAATGTCACTGCACAACATACCACATAATTCCACTACACAAAACGTACATCCACTCCCAAAAACTTTAGTAAAAAACTTACAAATGCTATTTAACTTGTAGTCGCATTTGCAGAGTGGTGGAGAAAAGGGGCTGGGCCTCCAACCAGCACTTAGGAATTGCGCTGTGTAGGACTTACAGGCGGTACCAGGAGTGCTTCTTGGCCCCCAAAGTCCCTCAGGAGTAAAGTGAACTTCATCCCCCAACCAGTAGTGTGCCAGGAGGCGCATTTGCAGAGTGGTGGACTTTTCTGGAGGTTCCAGGAGGGGTAGCTGGCCCCCAAGGCCAACTACCCCTCCCATTACTTCCAGTAAGTCCCACATAGCAGGACTGCTGAGCTGTGATACTAGGCCATGGCCACTTTGTCCACCACTCTGCAAATTCACATCCTGGCACGCTCTTGGTTGGGGGATGAAGTCCCCTTCACTTCTGGGGGTCCTTAGGGGCCAACTAGCTCCCCTGTCACCTCCAGTAAGCCCCACACAGCTGGACTGCTGAGAGGTGGTCACAGTCCATGCCCCCTTTCTCCACCACTCTGCAAATGCGCCTCCTAGCATGCTCTTGGTGGGGGGATGAAGTCCCCTTGGTTCTTGAGGGTCCCTGGGGGCCAACTAACTCCCCTGTTACCTTCAGTAAGCCCCACACAGCTGGATTGCTGAGAGGTAGTCAGAGGCCACGCCCCCTTTTTACACCACTGTGCAAACATGCCTCCTGGTGCACTGCTGCTTGGGGGATGATGTCCACTTTAGTGCTGCAGTCCTCAGGACACAAAGGGACCTCATCGCCCCACCAGCAGTGCGCCAAGAGGCAGGTTGGCAGAGTGGTGTAAAAGGACCACCTCTCAGCAATCCCGCTATGTGGGGCTTACTGGAGGTAACAGATGGGCTACTTGGCCCCTAAGGATCCTCAGCATTGAAGGGAACTTCATCTCCCAACACAGAGGGCACCAGAAGGCGCATTTGCAGAGCCGTGCAGTGAGGGGGCGGGGCCCTGGTGAGTTGCCAACTTCTGTTTCTTTGCCTGTTTTAGGAAGGGGGTCTGTGTGGCCCCCCCTTCCTTTAATACTTTTTGGGCCCTGGGTACTCCATCTCCCAGGGCCTGACCCATGTCTTACAAAAACAAAAATGGGAAGGGAGCCATGCGGCCCAAACCTGAGGCCGATTTTGGCCCCGGGTACCCCATCCCCCGCTGCTGGGCCATTAAAAAAAATATTTTATGTTTTTAAGGAAGGGAGGCGGCGTGGCCTCCCTTCCCTGGGCCAGGTTTGGTCCCGGGGACCCCATCCCTGGTGCCTGCTGTTTTAACACGTTTTGAAGGGGGCCACGCAGCACCCCTCGTGAGGCCCAACTTGCCCCGGGGACCTCATCCCCGGGACATGGCCACATCCTCTTTTTTTTAAATAAAAATGGGTAGGGGGGCCTGCGCAGACCCCCTACCAGGGCCATCTTTGGCCCCGGGGACCCCATCCCCTGGGGCCCAGTCAATTTTTTTTTATCAAAAAAGGAAGTGGGCCGAGTTGCCCCACTCCCAGGTTATTTTCAGCCCCAGAGGCCCCATCCCCCAAAAGCATGGCCAATTCATTGGGGGACTGCGGGGGAAGCCCCAAGGCCGCTCGGTCCCTGCCGCCACCCCACATCCTGTGTGAGCCGGCATTGCAACTCCCTTTGCCCAAAAGCAATTCTGCTTCACATCTTGGAAGCAAGAGCAGTTTTCCTGTTCTCACTTCCATGAAGAGAAGCAGAAGTTTGCTATGGCATGGCGGGAGCAGTGCTGCCGCCATGCCATAGCAAACCGCAATGTTCTGGGGTACCCTGGGACATTGCTGGAGCCGGCTCTGGGGTTGGCAGTCCCCAGGGCAATGCAAGACTCCTGGAGTGGGGCCACATGGCCCCCCTCTCATATTTGTATTTAAACAATTTGCGCTCTGGGGAGGTGGTAGTCCCTGGGGCAATGTGGGGGGGCTCGAGCCCCCAGCCCTCAATTTTTTAAAAGGTAGCCGTGGGGAGGTGGCAGGCTGCGGGGGGGATGTGTGGCCCCCCACATTTAATTCATATGGCTCGGACAGGTGGCAGTCCCTGGGGCTGCGTGGGGGGACAGATGCCCACCACACATTTTATTTTTTTAATCCCCTGAGGTGGTGGTCCCTGGGGCTAGGGTCCATGTGCTGAAGAACCTTTTGGACCTGGCGGCGCAGGGTACGCCTTAATCTCCTGGGTTTTCCTGCTTAGCTACACAGAGACACGGGGACACTCTGTCGGCGTAAAAGATCAGATTTATTAGCTGCAGCTAGTACAGTTGTCCTAGAAGTACACACGGTATGTTCTCAGGAGACTGCCACTTCACTCCGTGGCGCACAATCTTATATAGTATATATGTGACATATACATTAACTAAGAACACACCTAAACATATAAAAGGAGCCAATAAGGAAAGTTGGAAAACAGAACAGAACCAATAGGAAAGGTTTGAAAATAAAGTATCGAGTAACTCGAAGAAGCCTCTCCTCTAACTGTGTTTGTCACCCCTCCCCACGAGCTAATTCATTAACTGACTTGTAGCTGACTTGCAGGTGACGAGATACGTTTGTGTGTTTTGGAAGATAGTTGTGAAACTAGAGAATACGAGCAGAGCACATCGAAGGCCAGACGATAAGATAAAATCCGAAGAGAATAGTGTGAACCAACAGATAGTTGAGACAGGGATTAGGAAAACCAGACAGGGATTAGTGTACTCGGGCAGTCTCTAACACCAGCTTTTGTAAACAGAGGCACAAGGGTATTTCGATACACTATTGCAGAAAAAGCAGAAAAAGACTTTGATCGTCGTGCTGCCTGAGTGAGGGCAACACAAAATGGCGGCGGAGCACAAAATGGCGGGTCAATACGATCATGATCGAAAATCGAAGTTCCTCAGTGCCCCACACATTTATTGACAATCGCCCCAGGGAGGAGGCAGAATTTGCCCCTGGGACCTGGCCCACCCAAGGGCTTAAAAAAACAAAGCACAGGAGCCCGGGCTTCGCTTTTAAAAAAATTAATTCAGCCAGATTCACGCACCCAGCGTGAATCCTGCTGAAAATTAAAAAAAATAACACTTTTTTGGGACCCCTTGAGCAGGCCTAGGGATTTAGGGTGTTTCTACCATGCCCCCTCTTCTTGTTTGTTATCTTTTTTTAACGTTTTCCTTGTGACTCAATTCAACTGAGTCACAAGATGGCTGCCAACACTTACTGGTTTGAAGTCTCGGTAGTCAATCGGATTGCAGGCACAAGATTGGGAGGGTTCGCGGATCCTCCGCTGCCACAGTTGTATATCTGTAAATATTTAATTTTCTCAAAAACTACTTAATGGATTTACACCATTTAACAAAAAGAATGCACTCTGGACCAAGAGCTACCTTTCTGTCAAATTTGGCATAATTCTATTCAGCAATTCAGGCTGTAGCTATGTCAGCAGTTTCCCATCGAAATTAACATAAAGAAAATGCGTATTGAGAACCCCCTTTTTCCTCGTCCCCCGCTTGAAGAATCACCCAAAAACTTTCAAGACAGCAGCTGACCTGAGCGCCCCATTAGTTTTTAATGGGGGTGATAATTGGCTCGAGTAATTTATTGTAAACTCACCTGAGAGGCTCACTGGGGTAGAATTAATGAACAGCATGCAGTAATGGCGCCAGCGAGCAAATAAGTGGTTTTCAATTCTGTCCTATGAGTAAGGAGCCGCAGAGCCCCGAAACGGGTCAGGATTTGAGTTGCATCGAAATTGAAATGCCGGTTTCCGCTGGATAAATGGCCTGTGAAATCACTCTGCTGTTGAGTGCGTCCCTGCTCCAGGGCAAATATATTTTTTTGTTTAATGTTTTAGTGTTAGTGCTTGATGGAAACAAATATTAATATTTTGATGTATTGAAGTGTATTTTTTTGGGTAGTTTGCTTATTTTAGCAGTGGAAAATATTTAGAATGTTCTTATAATATTCACATATTATTTACTGTTTAGTTTACATTTTACTTTATATTAAACATTATTTTTAGGTGTTCTAATTAAAAATATTTATTTTTAGCGATATTAATGTAGTTGATATTGTGTTTTGCAATATTTTTGACTATTTATATAATTATTTAAAGGTAAAGATATTTTTGTTTCCAATATTTTTGCTATTGATATCAGTGAAAATAGATATTTTTAATATCAATATTTTTGTTATTGATATTTGTGTTTTTATTAGTTAAGTATATGAAGACAATATTTTTTAGAGCAATAGATATTTTCCGGCATTTCTGTAAATCTATATTGTTGGCTTCGATATTATATCATGGTCTATGTGAAGGGTGTAAAGCTCCTAATTTGAGGAGGGTGATCTGGATACTCTAAAGGAAAGGGCCCTTCCAGGAGACACATCTTCTATGGAAAGTGTAGCAAAGATTGCGAGATACAGTGTACACCCTACCTTACCATTCTTCAGCATTTTCTAAACAACAGGGGGTAACTATTTATATGAGCCAAAATACATGCCTCATTGTCTTCCATGTTAAATTAGACAAAGAACGTAGCTATCTAATACTGGTTGGGACCTATTACTCCAGTGATGTTGTATGCCCACAACTTCCTAACCTAGTTTTCCAGAGACTCTTGCAGAGGCTGCACATGGGGATATTATTTTAACTGGGGATTATAACACAGTCTGGGACCCAAATAAAGACAGTGAGTGGGGTTAGTGGGGTCTCATGCTAGGTCTTTTACCAGGAAGTTGAAGGCTATCCTAGTTGACATGTGCCTGAGAGCCCTTTGGCTTGAGTTGCACTACCAGGAAGTGGATGAGACTTTTCACCCTCATATCCACCGCACACATTCCAGGATTGATTGTGCCATGTTAAGGAATGCACTTGTGGATAGGCTCATTCAGCAAGGAATGGTGCAAGTAGACTGTTGGATCATGCAATAGTGATAGGGTGGACTTTGTTATGGCAAGGCCACAGGGGAGCTGTAACCTGCAACCCTCCTTACTGTGGGACCTAGTGCTGAAGGAAGAAATGAACCACTGAATTGATGAATATTTTGAAATATTGAGGAAGGGGAGGTACCACATATAGGTCTGAGACACAATAAAGTTGGTTGTCAGAGGTCACTTAAGGGCTAGAGGTCCAGAAAGTAATACAAGAAATGAAGGACTTGGAATGGGAGGACTTGGCTTCCAACTTCTGTAAAATTACAGGTATACTCATGGCGGCCAGAGGTCAACTGCACACATACTTTACTAACAAGGCAGAGCTTACGCTTTTGCAACTAAAAAGCATTCCTATGTTATTAGAGACAAGGTGGGTATCTAGCTGGCCAAACTATTACAGGTTTAAAGGGAGAACGAGTGGCATCCTGCCCCGAGCCAGCGCCTGAGGACAAGTTTGGCTGATGGCATAAGCGGTCCTGCTGGAGCGAGAAGGACCTTTGGATAGGCCGCGGAGGCACCTATGGGCTGCCACAAACCCAAAGCTTACTGACCTCCAGGTAGCAAGCCCGCTGGTGCACCCTTCTGGGTCAGTCCTCTCCCTGTGGTAAACAGTCTCAGCAGCTCCACTGTCTGGCAGCTTCTTCCTCCAAGAGTCCTCAGGTGAGGATCTCTGAGATAGGTTATAATGCTCAATCCAAGATGGCGGTCACTGCACTCAAGTGCATGGGAAATCTGAAATCCAAAATGGACACCTAATATCCTGTGAGGTAATTCCCTGTTTTCTACCTATATAAGAATGGTGATCTGTTCACACATTATGTTGCAACACTTGCAGGTCTCCTATGGTGTGTTCCAGCATTCCAGTCCTTCTTTGGTCCTCTGGGAATAGACTGAGTTCTTGGCTGACTTTTTTCTGTGTTTCTGCTGTCTTCCTGGAATTCTGGATCTTCTTTCCTTCCAACATCTCTTCCCTGAGTTCTGGCCTGAAGTCCATCCCCAGTGCCTTCGAATCATTGTGGAGGTTTTCTGTCTGCATGCTTTTTCCTCCCTCTTGAGGCCAATTCTGTAAGCTACTTTCTGCTTAGGCTCTATTGGTGTCGACAGCAAAGTGGTTCTCCCATATCTCTGGCAGTCAAAAACTATGAAAACCTAAGCATCAGGTCCAAGCTGCTGCAAGAGACTTTTCATCTATTTTCAGGTCCATGACAGTTTGCGACACTCAAAGCTCATCCCGAGTCTGGAAAACTTAGAACCAGAACAAACTGTGCCCCACGGAGTAGAGGTGGACCTGTCCCAGTCCATTGCTCAGTATGTTTTCATCAGACACAAGAATTAGAACAACTACGAGATGAAACTTTGACTTTACAACAATCTTTAATGTGCAGAACTACAGATATTCAAACAATTTTGCCAACCGCTTCACAGTTTTCTAGGGATCCACATAGTTTACTCTTTTGCAGTATTCTTTGCCTTCTGCCCTGTTCAGATTTAGCAAGATTGGGCTATGGTGGGACATTTAATCAGTGTCTTATCTGGACCAGCTTTAGCCTGGGTGACCCCTTTAGTGGCTGCAGAAGATCCCAGTCCTTCCAAATATGGAACTTTCCTGACTGCCTTTAAGCAAATGTTTGCAAGACCAGCTTAAGACCTTTCAGCAGAAGAAGCTCTCTGTGAGATCCATCAGGGGAATCAAGATGTCATAACATATGTAACCAGCTTCCGTCAATTTTGCCAACCGCTTCACAGTTTTCTGGGGATCCACATAGTTTACTCTTTTGCAGTATTCTTTGCCTTCTGCCCTGTTCAGATTTAGCAAGATTGGGCTATGGTGGGACATTTAATTAGTGCCTTATCTGGACCGGCTTTAGCCTGGGTGACCCCTTTAGTGGCTGCAGAAGATCCCAGTATTCCAAATATGGAACTTTCCTGACTGCCTTTAAGCAAATGTTTGCAAGACCAGCTTCAGCAGAAAAAGTTCTCTGTGAGATCCATCAGGGGAATCAAGATGTCATAACATATGTAACCAGCTTCCATCAGCTAGCTGCTGAGATTCAATGGGTAAAACAAACTCTGATAACTCTTTTCCATAGGAGTCTTTTGGAAGAGTTTAAAGATGATCTATTCTATTCAGCCGGATCTGAATTGTCCACCCTGATATATCATTTTCTACAGGTCAAACACCATCTATGAGAACTCAGTGTTGAAAGACTAATGCTATGTCCTCATCTGGTCAGTCCAGGACTCCTTTTGCTCCTTTTGAAGAGTCCCCCTCAACCTCAAATGAGGAACCTAAGCAAATAGGCCTAGTCAGGGACCCTAAATAGGGAGCATGAAATTCCTTCAGCCTGACAAATGAATTAGTTTCTCCTATACAGAGAAATGACAAACCATTTTCCAAACACTCAATCAGGTCCACAGACTTTACGAATGCCAATGTACAAATTAATATAATATAACACAGATGTTTAAAAGTTTCAGTAATATACTTTTGGGTAGAGCTGACCACTCATACGTATTTTGCAATATTTAACAGGGATTAAGTGAATACCTCCATCTTTGTTCTGGGATTTTAAACATTATGAAATATACCTAATTGTTGAGTAAATAATAGTCCTGTAAACCATGAAGAGTGAAAGTGTGAGAGATAGTGAGCATAGGAGAGAGTGGGTAAGAGGTAGTGACTATGTTTGACTTAGTGAGAAAGGTCATTGGAAACCAGAGAAAGACTCTGATAGACACAAATTATGACACGTCAAATGCACACGGAGTCAGTGGTGAGAACATTGCTAATCCTTTCAATTAAATGTACATGCATTAACAGCAACCTACTATATAAATGTTGGAAATAGCAGTGTTTGCGTATTTGATGGGGGGACAGCTATATAAATAATGATGTCACTGATTTCCAAAAGGTAAGGAGACACTAGAAAAGCACAACCATAATACCCAGAATATAAACAATGGAAATAGGTAATAGGTGAGGTCGAAGTAGTAATTGAATGATGGATTCAGTGAAACCTGAAACAATATAGGCTGGTACCATCACTTTCCAGAAATTATAAGTTATGTGGACTTGTCATCTTATCCACTCCCGATAAAGGAATCGTTTGTGTGCATGGGACCCAGAATACTCTAAGAGGTTATAGTGCTGGTCTTATAACGACAAGACCATCCCCAGGGTTTTTCTGTCACAATTTGTTCCCATGCCCACAACCAGGGGGCCTCATACTGTGAAATTCCAGTGTTCTAATAAGCTTCCAGATACTGCCTTGCACGCATATCCTAACTTCCAGTTATGTGGAGTGTAATTGGAAAGGGCTAACCATTCCCAATCCATGCCGGGTTTTGAGGAAGCCAGCCTGCTCATGCCTGAAACTCCATTACCTAGAATTCCCTGCTCACTGCTTTGTCTCCATCGGCTACGCTGCCGACTTTGGTGCAGGAAACCAGAGTTCGAGCCTCGATTTCACCTCCACATCCTGTGATTCTGGGCAAATCACTTAATCTCCCCGTGCCTGAATGTGTAATGTAAATACGGTGCTCATGTAAAGCGCTCCAATACCTTCGGGTTGAGTTTGCGCTATATACATATGCAAATAAATAAATAAATAAATGGGTGGAGGAATCCAACTCACCTGGGGCTGGCTGCTGCTAACCCGTTTGCACCTGATGCATGTGATTAGTGTAAGCTCTTTTAAGCCCCAGCTCCCTTCAATCCAAGGTTGGTCATTGTAGCTATGTATGGTGAGACCGACCCTTGTTTCCAGTGTTTCCTGAGCTTTTTGATATCCTTGTTTCCAGTGTTTCCTGACCTTCGGATATCCTTGTTTCCAATGTTTCCTGATCTTTAGTTATTCCTTGTTCCTGAGCTGCTGCTATCCTTGTTCCTGAATTAGCACTTCCTGCAGTGCTACATGGACTCCTGAGCATTAGCATTCCTTGTTCCTGAGCTGTAGCAGTTTTCCTTGTTCCTGAATTAGCACTGCCTGCAGTGCTAACTTGACTCCTGAGCCTTGGCATTCCTTGTTCCTGAACTGCAAAAGTTCCCATTGTTCCTGAACTAACACTGCATGCAGTGCTGCCTTGGATTTAAAGTTCTTGCTAAATTTGTGTTCTTGCTCTAGCACAGTCTTCAGTGCTACTTTGTTTTCTTGACTCCTGATCCAGCACTATTCTAGTATACCACTGTAGCCTCCCCTTCTGTATATCCTGTTCCAGTCCCTGCCTTTCTTCCCATTTCCTAGGTTTATGTTCCGAATTTGCTATCTTTCTATTCTGCTGTGCTGCTTATGTTAACGTGTATGTTTGTTACTTGCTTTCTGCCAAGTGTGCCCTGTGATTTCCTTCCTTTCCTGTTAAGCACTCCTCCTTGCTAGCTCCTTGTCTATTGTGTTTGTGTTTAGTTCTACACCGTTGCTGTTACTGCTTTGTGTGTTCCTTAGTTTGATCACCAGGATCTGTGAGCACAGCTGACTTCCTTGTTGGTGTTTCTTGTTCACTTTGAGCATTGTCTTTGAGTTACATTTATAACATCACCATAGGTATCAGCTCTACAGACCCTGCCTTTCCATGCATATCCTATATGTGGGTATTTGCAGTCAGTATCTGTAACAGCAATTGTGGGTTAAGAACTCACTGAGCTTCAGTCGTACTGTGTGGAGCTCCTGAGTGCTTTCCCCACATTCCCTTTATTGTTAATGTTGTTTTATACATATGTCTTGCACATCTGTCCTGGCTGTAGTTATTCTGAATGCTAAATCACCTCTTGAGAACCTATCCTTTCTGAGTTTTAGCTACGTTGTTGCTTTGTGCAGTTTTACCCCTTGGATCCCTGTTCTCTTCTCTGACTTCCTGTGTGATCCTGTGCAGTGCTGTGCTTCCCTTTCTGCTTGTGTTTTCTACAGAGTCACGAGACCTTGTGTCCCAGACAGTCCCGGACAGTCCCTGACATTTTTGTTGGTGCTAGGACAGGAAGAAATCAGAAGGGAACACTCCCAGGCTAGGGTTCCATGAACCATTAATTATATATATATATATATATATATATATATATATATATATATATATATATATATATATATATATATTCACTTAAAAAACCATAGGTTTCACACATGTTAAAGTTAGCTAGACATTTCCCTCGTAAAAAACCAATGAAATTCCCCCGTTATATTTAGTGCAGGCAAAACTATAACTCACGCGACCGCAATCCTCTGCTGATGGCGTCAGATATTACATCACTGTATTTAGACACCGATTTACCCATGTCTTCTTCCATTAATCTTTAGCTATACATATATTACAAATATTTATTTGTCAGAAAGACACATATGTAATCAGTGATGTAATATCTGACATCATCAGCAGAGGATTGCGGTCGCGTGAGTTATAGTTGCCTGCACTAACTATAACTGGGGAATTTCATTGGTTTTTTACGAGGGAAATGTCCAGCTAACTATAACATGTGTGAAACCTATGGTTTTTTCAGGGAATTTGTACGTTTTTTTAAATGCTAAGTTATGTATTTATTTATTTTTTTTAACGTTTTTTCACCGTGCGCCTACCGTACGCGCACGGTGCGCTTCACGCACCGTGCGCGCACTGTGGGCATTTCGTGGAATTTTTCCATTTCTACTGTACGCGCACGCTACGCGCACTGCGCGATTTTTCGAAAAAAAATTAAAAGAAATTTTGGCCCTTGGGGTCCTTCTGGGACCCCCTGACAAAGGCTAGGGGTCAGGAATTGTCCACCCTGCCCCCTTTTCACGTTCTCCACCTTTATTTTTTACCCCCTCAGACTGCGAGAGACAAATTGGCGGCCGACACTTCCGGGTTCGACCGATTCGAATGTTTACTAAGATCTAACAACCAATCAGAATCGCGCTCGCGCACGGCAGTGTGCTAGTACGGTAAGTTTACCGTACGCGCACGGTGCGCGCTTATAGATATGTATATGGTTTTAAATGCTATTTTCTCAGGAAATACTGAACAGATTTACACCAGACCTGCAAAAGGCACATCCCTGACCTGAGGACTACCTCTCCGCCAAATTTCAAGTAATTCTGTTCAGCCGTTCGGGCTGTAGCTTGGACTAAAGGTCCTATGGAAAAATGCCCGGGGAAAACGCGTTTTGGGACCCCCCCTTTTTCTCAGCCCCCGCTTGACGAATCCCGAGACTTTCAGGGAAGGAGCGGAGCGCCCCACCTATTTTGAAAATTTCGCGAGGATTCGTCAATCGGCGCCAAAGTTATTCCAAATAGAATGTTGCGGATTTCCTATGGAAACACGATCCTAACTATAACTATCTACTGGCGGCCGCCAGTAGATAATATATATATATATATATATATATATTCCACGTACTCCGTCAGTTATCCTGCTCCCAGCACAGCGGGTGCACCAGCCGCGAGGGCGGAACTCGCGAATCACTTTCAGCCACAGTTTTCAAAAATTGCTGCGCACTCTGGTCAAATGCAGTTAAAGTAATTTATTTCAATTCGTTGCAAAACACGATCTGTAAACGCTCTGCTGACAAACGCGTTTCAGCCTCCTGGCCATCGTCAATGTCAATAGTGTTCAATTACCATAATCTATTTAAGCATTTCATTGGTTGCCATGATCATAGAAAAATGGAAATAAAAAGCGGACTACATATATACAGGTATTCAGTGTGGGAAGTGTCGGCCATCTTAACACTATGTAATACCATAATTCTCAGACGGATTCCACGTTAGGCTTTTCTCTCAATTTATAGAGACAAATAACTTTTGTAAATCAGGAATATATACATGTGTTTCAATTCACAGTTAAGTAAACAGAGTTCTGTCTCACCGACTTTTAAATTCATGAAAACACTACGTTTGCTAATCATAAACGTGTTGCAAAAAATATTAAAAAACGCCCTGAATGGGCTGTCTTTCATATAAATCAAGAATGTGTACATGTGTTAATACACAATTAGGTAAAATAGAATTCTGTATCTACAGCTTTTAAATTCATGAAAGCACAACGTATGTTAGTCATAAACGTGTTGCAAAGAAATAACGCCCTAAATGGGCTGTCGTTCATTCTGCTAGTCTGAGTGGTTAATTGCCATTCTTCCCCATGATCAAAAAAGTTTCAAGGGACAGCGGTAGGGTATAGGTTGCTCTATCCAATAAAGGACCAGAGTTCCTCCTCCTGATTCAGTCCCCCCGGGGTTCTGGTGCGTAGCTCCACTATGAGTTTCGCCTCGAGTTGTCTCAGTGACTTGACTCTGTCCCCTCCTCTTTCTCCCGCTGGGACCTGGTCTATGCAAAAAAATGTCAGTGTGTCACTCTTAGCACCATGCACCCCAGCAAAGTGCCTCGCCACTGGGTACGTTTTGTCCCTGTTTGTTATGGCTCTTTTGTGTTCCAAGATACGCTTCTTTTCTGGGTGTATGGTGCTTCCAATGTACTGCAGTCCACAAGGACAAACCAGGCAATATATTACAAAACTAGAGTTACAGTTAAGAAGTTTGTCAATAGATCTTTTAGCCTTTTTGCCTGGCACTGCATAGTCTTTCACCTTTTTGCAGTTTTTGCACGCCTTGCAACACATGCAAGGAAAGAAACCAGTTATGGTTGGTTTGGTTCTCGGTTTCTCCTCAAAGTGGCTGCGCACCAGAATATCTTTTAGTGAGGAACTCTTCCTGAAGGTAATATCAGGATTTGGAGAAATCAATTTCCCCAAGACCCCATCAGTTTGGAGAATTCCCCAATTTTTCTGTATGAGGCCCCTGATTTTATGAGCCTCTGCCGAGAAGGTCATGATTAATCTGACCTTAGATTGGTCTTCTTCCAATACGCTATCAGGGACCTGTTTCTTAGTGAGTAGCTCCTGTCTGCTTCTACCTTCTGCCTTGTCAACAGCTTCCTGCAGCACTGGTAATTAAACTGTAACTCTAGTTTTGTAATATATTGCCTGGTTTGTCCTTGTGGACTGCAGTACATTGGAAGCACCATACACCCAGCAAAGAAGCGTATCTTGGAACACAAAAGAGCCATAACAAACAGGGACAAAACGTACCCAGTGGCGAGGCACTTTGCTGGGGTGCATGGTGCTAAGAGTGACACACTGACATTTTTTTGCATAGACCAGGTCCCAGCGGGAGAAAGAGGAGGGGACAGAGTCAGGTCACTGAGACAACTCGAGGCGAAACTCATAGTGGAGCTACGCACCAGAACCCCGGGGGGACTGAATCAGGAGGAGGAACTCTGGTCCTTTATTGGATAGAGCAACCTATACCCTACCGCTGTCCCTTGAAACTTTTTTGATCATGGGGAAGAATGGCAATTAACCACTCAGACTAGCAGAATGAACGACAGCCCATTTAGGGCGTTATTTCTTTGCAACACGTTTATGACTAACATACGTTGTGCTTTCATGAATTTAAAAGCTGTAGATACAGAATTCTATTTTACCTAATTGTGTATTAACACATGTACACATTCTTGATTTATATGAAAGACAGCCCATTCAGGGCGTTTTTTATTATTTTTTGCAACACGTTTATGATTAGCAAACGTAGTGTTTTCATGAATTTAAAAGTCGGTGAGACAGAACTCTGTTTACTTAACTGTGAATTGAAACACATGTATATATTCCTGATTTACAAAAGTTATTTGTCTCTATAAATTGAGAGAAAAGCCTAACGTGGAATCCGTCTGAGAATTATGGTATTACATAGTGTTAAGATGGCCGACACTTCCCACACTGAATACCTGTATATATGTAGTCTGCTTTTTATTTCCATTTTTCTATGATCATGGCAACCAATGAAATGCTTAAATAGATTATGGTAATTGAACACTATTGACATTGACGAAGGCCAGGAGGCTGAAACGCGTTTGTCAGCAGAGCGTTTACAGATCGTGTTTTGCAACGAATTGAAATAAATTACTTTAACTGCATTTGACCAGAGTGCGCAGCAATTTTTGAAAACTGTGGCTGAATATATATATATATATATATATATATATATATATATGCTGTATATCCCATGGGTTTGCACCAATACTGCCCACTTACACCTTGCTGCACCATAGCCCTCCACTAGTCATCATTATAGACTGCATTTGACCAAACAAAAACTGCTAAATGGCTTTCACCACCACTATGGCAAATGTGCTAAAGAAGAAAGTATACAAAGAGGATTCCCTAGAACTAGTGCAAGTGAAACACACAAATAAAATCTGTGTCAGTGAAAATTCTAGAGGACACATTTAGGAGATGAATGCACACTGGCAGTTGGGGTATGTCAAAATGAATCCACCTATTTGAGGCACCACATGACTCCAGCAGCATGTTCAACATTACTATTGCTTCAGAAACTGCAGGTTATATGAAGGAGCATTACATTGGTTTGGTTGCTTATAATAAAATAAGGAATGCTACTGAATGCATCTATTAGCGGGCATACTGTTGCTGGTTCTCAGGCATCCCAGGGAGCTGTACGTCAAAATAAAGTCACTGCCTGGTATTTTTCCTGCAGTCACATGTTGATTTGGAACAAGAATAGATTGTTGCAAGCTCAAAGGCAGAACACCCCTTCCCTAAAGTGCACTGTGGAAATGCCAAGCCTTTGTCAGTGTGATGAAGGTACGGACTAGTGTGTGTTGTGCTCTGCTTGTGCTCAGCCTTAAGAGCAGTGGGGACACTAGACACCATCATCAATTCATGGAGTCATCTGTGGGATGCTCTCTCCATAAACAGAGAAAACAATCTCTTTCTATTCAGTGGAGAACTTGTTAGGTTAAAGTAGATAAAAAAGGAAAGCACACACTGAACTATTAATCCATCAAACTAATGTCAAGTGAACATAAATTGGTGAAGGTCAAAATCGTGATCAATTATGATAATGACCAACTAAAGTAATATCAAGTAGAGATACTGGTTTCTTGAAGTAATGGTCTGGTTGAGGTAATGGTGAGATTTGAAGTTAGTGCTCAAATAAGGATGTTATGTTAGGTTAAAACAACTTATAAAGCGTGCAAATACCCATAGGTGTCTCTGCGCTAAGTGCTCCAGAAGGTGGGACCATGGCCTAGATGAAAAAAGTCTACTAATTGAAGAGCCACATATTTATTTGTTTCCTAAATGATTAGAGTAGGACTGACTCTGATCTGAGAGGGAAGGGAATTCCAAAACTTAGCAGTGACCACTACAGAGCTTCTGTTGCCCCAGTTAGATCTATAGGCTCTTGGGACGACAAGAGGGTTAGCTCCTAATGTTCGCAGGGATCTGTTGGGTATGTATATCTGCAGTAAATTCTTCAGAAATTCTGGCCCTATATTGTGAATCACCTTATTGGCAATGCACAATGCTTTGAATGTTGTTCTGTTTCTTATAGGCAGCCAATGAAGTTGTCTACCCACCTTGGAGACCGATTTAAATTTCATAGTGGTCAACAGCATCATAGCAGCTGTGTTCTGCACCAGCTGTAGCTTACCAAGAACCTTCTCTTGTGCTTTAATCAATATGCTGTTACAGTAATCAACTTTGGACATAACCAACACGGATATTATCTTTCTCCTGGCATCAGTTGTAATGAAAGGAAACAGTTTCTTCACCATTCTTAGAACATAGAAGCATGAAGAGACCACTGCGTTAACATGCCATTTAAAAGACAGCTTGCTGTCCAGGATGACACCCAAATTCTTGGCTATAGTAACCAGGATTGAGGGTGATCCCAATGAATCTGGCCACCAACCAGGAGACCACACAAGGATATGGTCAAGAATACAGAGAGTGCTTTCTACAATGAAGATAACCCTCAAATTTTGAGATGTGAGGACAGATACATTTACTTTTTCAACAATGTTAGGATGATAAAATCTGATAATATTTGGATTTAATTGATGGAATTGTTGTAGTTTCTTTTAGCTAAAATAAATACTGTTCACCGTCTGAGTTAGGGGAATCATGGTTCTTTTATGTTGTAATCAGTGGTAATTTCGAAATTTTAAATCCGCTTTAAGTAAAATATTAGCCAATTACAAAAAATGTATTCAGTTTTCAATAAAATTCTATATTAGGAAACTTAAATTCCTTTCGTAGACCTTTTTTATATATATTTTACTTAATTGATCAGATAGAAATAAGTCAGTTACAAACCGAATAAGAAAATATCAAATTCAAAATGCACATGTTGTATTTTAATTTATCAAAAAGAAAAAAGCAAGTTCAATAAAAATTAAATTTAAATCAGGGTGTATATTTAAATTCTACTTCTCTATCCTAGATTGGGAATAGATACCACCTCTCCATGACATTTCAATGTGAATGGAACCTAGTTAACCGCCAGAACAATATACTACATAGAGCAAATTCATAAATTTATCACTGTGCTTTTGAAAATGAGATGAGACAAGAAAGCTAGTGGAAACGCAAAAAACTCAGCCTCTCCATCGCCAATTAATATTTGGCAAAGCGGGAACCCCTCATGTGAATTACTAATTTTCCCAGGAGCATTCTGATGTTAGTGAATGTGTGGGTAATCGAGTCATTGCCATTACCTATGCTTTAGCCAGACCCTCCGCCCCAGATGACCCGAAATCTTTTTAATGCCCTGGTTTTTTGTGCATATAGCTTTTCTTTTAGCTCCACTTGCTTCATTTTGTTCACACAAGAATCGTAAAAGAGGACTTTGGAGGACTTCCATTTTTGTAAGATTATGGGTTTTGCAACCAAGTGGCTATAAACAAATACTTTTGCTGTTTTGAGGAGATATGACTTTGGAGGGCTGGTAGTTTGAATAGTGCTCTGGGAGGATCTGGAGTCATAGCCACTTGGGGTCGTATTACATAATTTGCCCGGGGGGCAAAATAGGCATCTGCACCTCCCTCCCTTTACGTGCCTCCGGGGCAATTTGGTATTACAGAAGGAGGCCACAGACACATTTATATGGCCCCTTCTGTTTTACCAATAGCACTGGTGCACATAAAGCGCCAACACTATATTGAACGGGTCATTCCAAATCCCTTTGCCTCTGCGCCTGTGCAGTATTACCGACCTTGGCGCTGAAGCAAAGAAGCCCTCAGGAGGCGCACTGAAAGTGCGCCACATATTAGGTGGTGCACTCTCAGTGCGCCTGCTGAGAGCAGTCTTCTGCAGGGAGTAAAGGGGGCCCTATGAACCCCGCAGACATCCCCTTTAAAAATGCAGGCAGGTGGCCGCCAGCCCAGTGAAACATGGACAGGTTTTAAAGCAGCCACTCTGTATTTCAAGTGAATGCGCTGCCGCCGGGGGGAGGGCAGCATGAGTTCTCAGCTGCCCTGGGGGCAACGCATTCCCCATAATGCGCCACCTTTTACTTCATTGCACCCGGTGCACCTTTTTAAAGGTACGCCCAGTGCAATAAAGGAAAATGTGCTGCATGTGTAATGCTGCCTCCTGGTGTCTTGCACTGATGTACTGAAATAACTATGTCGAACAATGAGCCAGAGCAGGGCAGGAAAGACCAGTGGCAGCTCCTCGAGGGAGTGCTGCGGGTATGTGGGCTGGGTGGGGTAGGGGCAGGGTGGGGGGTAGTGAACTCCAGCATACGGCCGAATGGAGTTAAGGACATAAATACAAACGAATTTCATTGCGCGCGCATCGCCAAATGGCAATCCAGCACTCGCAATGTAATTAGTTTTATTTATTTATTTATATATGTAACTCGACTTGACCATATGCCGGAGTTTACGACCCCCCACCCTGCCCCTCCCCTGCCCCGCCTCACTGCCCCGCAGCACTCCCTCGAGGAGCCGCCACTGGGAAATACATATATGGAGCCAATTCCCCTTGTAATGACGGCATTCAGAGCGCTCCGGTGAGCTCAAGGGGAACGTTTTTTGAATGTGGAAAGGCATTTGATACAGCATCCATTTTGATTAAAATGCTATTCTTTTATAATTTCCACCCATAATAGCTTTATAGGGCATTTGATTGTACTTGCCCCAAGTACATGGCTCAATCTTACATCCTGTGGCAGTTTCAATCTTCTTTAAAGCAGAGAGGACTACTGTTAGATACATCTGCTGCTGAAGAATGCAATACCAGTTACCCTCTCCTGTCAAGCCACTAATGAAAAAAGCTTCACTAATACTGGATGCTAATGAATTAGCTATTGACTGATGTCCCTCAAAGTGATGTATATGGAAGTAGGAAAAGGTCAATTTGGGAGGGGGTCGCAGGATTACGGGCAATCAACTGATCCCAGGATGTCATTGTCCCAACCAACATGAAGTCGCTAAATCTGAAAAAAAACACCTTTTCCCACCCCCTTATTGCTCCAATTTCCACCTGTAAACCTAGTAGGCCACATTCCCTCGTAGAAATATAGGGATGGAATTGACTGAAATGGGCTACTTTTTCAAGTACAGAATATGTGGAAGCTTATATATAGTGTGCTTCAGGAGTTTGGGGATTTTTTAGAAAGAAGGGCACCTGAGTATTGGCTTCTAGGGGCATTTGCTGGAGATAAAAACTGTTAAGCAGGTCATTTGGTATTACTGCCTCAGTTATCCAATCTAGGAACTCCGCTTGATAGTAATTCCTGATATGTGAAAGCACCAGGCCCCCATCTTAGATACTAAGGTGCAAGGTCATCAGAGTGGTATGAGATGTCTTTCCCCACCACAAAAAGTGGTGGAGTGCTAGATCTTCTTAATTAAAGTAAGTTTGATGAACTTTAATCATAACATTTAAAAAAATTAAAAAGAAAAACAGGAGGAGCTATTGAAGAGGAGGGCTTCTGATTTTCCATAATTTATTTTATATCCCCGATGCCAGTAAAAGTCTGAATTTTGGCAAAAACTCGAGCAACATTATGCTCCTCACCTGCCAAATAAAGAATCATGTCATCCGCAAAGAGCATGATCTTAGATGCACCTTGCATGTTGGCCTTGATCAGAATATCGTGGCGCAGTGTGGCTGCCAAAGGTTCAATGAAGACAGCAAATACAATTGGGACCATTGGTCAACCCTGGTGTGTACCTCTGCTGACACTCATAGTTACTGCTATTTGTGAATTGACTACTGCTTTGGCCACTGCCTTACGATATAGATTTTCCAATAGATGGACCAGTTTTGGAGGGAAATCAAACGGAAGCAAAATGGTGAATAAAACCTCACATTTTGCATCATCATAGGCTTTTTCGGCATCGAGCGTGATAATGGCTGCCTTGATTTTATTGCTTGATAAAAAAAAATCTATTGCCTGAAGGAGGAAGTTGGTATTTGAAGAGATTGATCTTGTAGGTAAAAATCCACATTGATCCCTATGGACCACTGCTTGTGCTGGGAGGCTAACCCAGAAGATATTCTTTTAGTGAAAATCTTGTGATCGCTATTCAAAAGACGGTTAGGATGACAGGAACCCAGCCTTTTCAGTGGTTTATCCTTCTTGAGAAAGCTGATAATTACTGTCTCTGTAAAAGAGCTGGGTATCTTGCAGCCATCGAGAATTTTATTGAATAGAGTGCAATAGGCCCCATTAGAAAGCCGGTCGAAGGAGCGTCCGACCGGCATTGTGTCGGAAACGGGGCAGTGCGACAAGGAGTAGAGGGTCTGCCTTCCCATATTAGGATGCGACTGTCTTCACGGCGGTTGGAACCAGCATCTTTTTTATTGCAGCTTGTGCTGCGGGCTGCATCACAAGCCACAATAGGGAATATTCACTTTTTTGGGGGGCACCACAGCTGGCCCCCAGGCTTCAAAGCAGAGGCTGCGGAGGAACAGGGGCCCTGCCAGTCCGTTTACGGCAGCCTTTATATGGTGATTAGATTGCGATAGAAAGGCTGTGGGAAACGTCCATCGTAATCCACACAGTGGTGCCCGAGTAAGCACCACCTCCATTCTGGGGATTACGATCTGCCCTCCACTCCAATGGGCTCCTTGAGCCTGTCGGACATAGCGGATTCCCCCCGCAGGCATTGGTCGGACCGTCCTTATCATAATAGGGCAGTCAGACCAATGCTCCAAATGTTGGGCGGAACTCCAGGCATGAGATGTCAGATGGCCTTCCGTTCGACATCATCATGCGGCCCTAAGAATTCAGTTAACTGGGCCACGAAGTTTGTATATTTCAGCTGGTAGGCCACATTCTTTACCATAGGGTGATGTTTTGATGGCATTTTTCACTTCAGCAAGTGTAGTAATGGTGGGTAAGCTGAGGCCTAGAGTTCCCTAGTTGAGTAAGGGCAGCTGGATTGAATGCAGACACTCCCCTGTTTGTGCTGCTTTAGTTGTAGACGTAGAAGCATCTACAACTATTTGTGAAGTGCTCTAAAAATATCTTCAGGTTGATCGACCATCAGTTTCCTGGCCTTGTCAGAGATTATTTGGATGTACTCTTATTCCTTATTTTCTTGACTGACCAGGCCAAAAAAGTGCCCAGCGTGCTCGCTCTCTTCGTAATACTGCTGGAAACATGATTTTGGTTTTCGAGTTTCTGGAACAGGTCGTGATCTCTTAAGTGCAGAATTGCTTGTGCAACTCTGGCCTCTGGAGCTGGAGAATGAAGTGTAGAATGGACTAGTTTGGCTTTATTAAGTTCGAGCAGCAGAGCTAGTGCCTTTTTTCTTCTTAGCATACATATTTCAGCTTTGTAGAAGATCACCTCACCCCTAATAAAAGCTTTGCATGCCCCCAAATTGCGAAGGTGGAAGCGGAACCTTTATTTCTCAAGAAGAAATCATCTAAGGCAGACAGCATAACTATGAACCAACCATTTTGAATGCCTATTGTTGCTGGTCAGTCCGATTGGCATTCACAACTACGTCTATCAAAGCACCGAGTGGCCCAAAAGTGATTTGCTATTAAGCAAGATTTATTCATGGCCCATTGTTGGAATATAAGAAAAGAAAATCAATTCTTGAGGCCGAATTAAAACATTTGGAGAAACAAGTGTATTCTTGCTCTTGCAGGCTATCTAGTCACCAAGGGTTGATTAGAGCTAAATCGCTCATTACTTTAGCTAAGAAGCATGAAGCCCTTTGTTTGTTTTCTTGTTTATGACTCCTTGGAAAATCTAGCCTAACATCCTGTATAAAATTGAATTCACCCCCTGTCACCAGTAGCCCTGACAAGAGAAGCAATATATTATACACTTTACCGAGGGAGGTTACATTGTCCTCTATCGGGCCATAATAGCAAACCAGATGAATAAGTTGATTCTCTACCCACAAGCTTACCATTATCCACCTGGCTTTGGAATCTCTAACCACCTGCTTCACTTTGCCTGAGAATTCCTCGAAATCAGAAACGCCACACCCCCGACAGCTGCACTAGCTGATGACTAAAATGCATGGGAAATTAAGATTGGAGTTTTAGGAATTTTGTTCAGTGTCTTAAGAAGGGTTTCTTGAAAAAGCATGATCTGTGCTTAGAACGCCTTAAGCCACTCAAGTATAGACTTTAACTTAACTTGATTATCGATACCGTTGCCATTACTGGATACCACTCTAAGAGACCTAAGGTTCATGGAGGTAAGGTTTCAGCTGGCTTGGCCGTCCTTTTCCTATCCCTCCCAATGCAGGGTCCTAAAATACCCTGCAGGGTTCCTTAAGCTTAGGAAAAAAAATGGAAAAGGTGCTTATGAACCCAGGCTACAGCTGTGAATTGCAGCCATTCACTAATCAAAAACAAATCCTCAGAATGCCATAGTTCCCCAGACAACATCTGGTAATTTCTCTGAGATGACCAAGAACCCAATTGGCAATCTTCCAACACCACCAGCTTACGTACAGTCTCAAGGGGTGGCACCATCTCAACTTCCATTAGTGTCTTTAGCCCACACACTACCAATTGAGGAAAGTTTACCACAGTTTTTTGGGGAACTCAGGGAGATTAAAATGTCACAGGAGGAAGTTAATAAAAAAAAGAACAAGCAACTGCCAGCATTCAATTGCTTACCTGCAAACGCCTCATGTGGAACAAAGAGCTGCAGATTTGGAGGATTTTAGGTATAATCAAGACACCATGACTTCGAAAATCAATTCAGAACTGGTGGTACTCCAGCTGAAGTTAGTCGACGCTAAAAACAGATCTTGCTGTCCTAACTTGCATTTTGTAGGAACTCAAGAGGGTTATGGGAACGGTCAGACAGTGACCAAGTTAATCTTGGACCACAGCAACAAGCATTTGTCCCCGGAAATAGCAAAGCAAGGTACGGACCTCACAATCATCAAATGTACCAAGAGGGTCCCTGACTAACTATATATATTTTGAGAAGAAGGCAGGGAATTAGAACATAGCAAGCAAACAGAGAAACTTCACCAAAAACTTCATGTAGCAAAGACAATATTTTCTGATATGCAAGAGCCGTGAATCAGACCATTCGTTTTTATAATTTATTAATCTTCGATACAAAAATATTTTTATATTTGAATCCTTTTAAAAAGAATTTAAAGTCATAATACATATAGTTTTATGATTAAATCAACATGATTCTTGATCACCCACATCAAAGAGCAAACAATACAAATATTTAGTCTAGTACAGAAAAAACACTAAACATATAGCCAATTACAATACAGTTATAACAGAAAACAACATATGTTACAGCGTGGAATGTCAAATCCTCCCTTCGTCACAGACCAAATATCGCAATAGCACATTAACTCAAATACATTCATTGGTGGGGCCCATAACACCAACACTCACACTTCATTGATCTGTTTTCCCGGGAGGGATAAGTTTCCATACGCTGACATGAAAGGAATATCTTTTCGCCGAAAACCCTAATATACATTGCTTGCCTTTATTAGCTTCATCATCATCATAGTCTTTATTCGAAATGTAAAATTCATAAAAGACACAAACAACAAAGGAAAAGGAAAAAAAAACTCATAATAAGACAACTATTAAAGTGCCCTAGAAAATCCAGAAATTCATAAAATCCATCCGATCATAAATACTTAAAAAATACAGGTTAAAAAAGCATTAAACAAGTCGGTCGACTAGATGGTAAGATAACATGCAAAATACTACGGTATAAAAACATAAGTAGAACTAACCATTAAGCGATTAAACAGGGGTCTTATCACAATACAAAAAGAAAAAGATCCATAACCCAACAGTACACTTATTATTATTAGCTTCAAACCTCGTGATATTCCCCTCATTTGGCGCTGAATCAGTTAGTTGGTTTTGTAATTTGGTAATTCAATTCTTTTATTTATGCTCTTCTCTTAATCTAATTTCTTCAAATAATCAACACAACACATTTATCTATTAATCAAAGCATCGTTTATCTAATTAAATTGCTAATTTTAGAAAATCATCGTCCAAACCGCAGAACATCATATTTACCTAATCTGGCTATTAGTCGTCCTCTAAGTCAGTCAAGTCGTGGAAAAATCTTTAAATTCATCAAAGTCAGGCCGCAATTCAGTCTCTCAAAGATTCAGGATAACAGCTGTCCAGCAGTGTCACCGTCCTCTCCGTCAGCATAACGTCAGGAAAATGAAAGTTCGCTCAAAAGAAGGACTTCCTAATTCGCTTTGTCTACCCACTTTTATAATGAAACTAACATCAAAATGTATCAAGAATGAGTTTTAGACAGTCCTGATTGGTGGATTTGGGGTCACTCGGTAAAGTTCTCACATAGGCCGTTAGATTAAGTCATCGCACTTGCTGTTCCGGTTTTAAAGACAGTTCTTTGTTTTGTAGTCCTGGCAACTCTCCCAGTACGACCTTGGTTGGTACATCTTTCCTGGGGTCAGGACGAGGCCATTGTTGCTGGCGGTGGCGCAGGCGCACTTCACCCAAAACCTCGTGGAACTGTAGCAGTCACGTCGTGTGTCTCAGTCAGCCAACTTTACAAAGGCCCAAATGGTCAACTTAAGTAAAACAAACACAAAATGTAATTAAAACATTGAAATGGCTAATAAAATGTTAAACCCTCACTAATTCCCCTATGTGTAAGTAATTATCTAGCATAATAGCAACATTCAAAGCGTTTATATTCACCCAGTGATGTCATCTGGTGCAACAATTACATCACAAAAGCAACATATATCATGCAATATTCCAATTTTCTACCATTAGTATGCGTACATATATTAGTATACAATTAGTTTAGCCATGCAAAATGCAAATCCCACGTGTAATTCTTTTGTTAATATAATTGGTGAGTTATCACTTCAAATGGATTAATAATATTACCATTAATTGATTATTAGGATTAATATAAACATGCAGAATGGGGGGGTATACAACATTTTGAACTACCCGCTCAAGCGATCCCCCCTTTGGTGATTATATCACCATACCAACAAAATGTTGTATCCCTTTTAAGGAATATCAAAGTGATTTCTTGTTTTTTTTCATATTTCAGTTTCCCCTGTTTCTTCTCTTTTTGCTTATTTATACATACTCTCCTTGATTTCCTCCAATTCTATTTCTTCAAATTCTCTTTCTTGTTTCTTATCTCTTCTCCTTAAATTTTCTCTTCTTAACTTTTTCTGATTATTATCCTTTTTACGACAAATACACCCTAATCTAATTGTTAATACTATGAAAATCACACATGTTAATGGAAATAATATCTTCCCTAAAAATGTACTACCTAGTTTTACTACGAAATCTTTAATAGCTGATAATTTCTTTCCAATCTTTTCCCACACAACTTCAACCTCCAGTGGTGCAATTTCGTCATGCAATTCTGTAATACTTTTAATATAAATTTTCAAATCTTTACTTTCATCAGGAATGTAAGTACAACAGTGTTGAACTTTCAGCAGTCCACAGACTCCACCCTCTTTTGCCAATAATATAACAAGGGCAAGTCGATTTTGCATTACCATAGCACGCATGGCAACCATTTCAGTATTTACTAATAAAAATCCTCCAGCGGTGCTTGTTGACAAGCGATCCACTACTGTTGAAAGTCTTCTAATTTTGTTTGCTTTCAGAGATATTCCCACTGCTGGTATCAATGGTCCAAAAATGTCACCCACAATTTCTGTCCAAGATTCTCTCTTACTACGTGCTAAATAATTACCTAAACTATGTACACCATCTTCTCCTCTATCCATATGAAAAATCTTTTGGAAAAACCAGGCCTACATAACATGTACCATACCAATGGTCTGGCAAACGATAATATTCCCTGTTCCCACAAATGAAATATAGTCCAGGAAAAACTGGATCTTTTCCACCTTTAAATCCCCATCCACCCATGATTTGGTATGTATCATGGCACTTGCTATTCCCTACAAAATAATTATTATATGCAGTTTGATTCCTCCTAATACACAATTTCCCTTTCTGAGGCCAATCTAAAGCCATAGTTGGACTTGTTTCCCCTTTCAAGTGTTTTCTTCATTTCTACATCCCAAACTGTTTTCTCCACCTTTCCTTCTGAAGCCTTTCTTTGCATTTTCAGTCTCCTTTCTTCAACCATATCTAAAAATGTATTTTCCTCTTTCTTTAAACTGCAAGTCAAATTATTTCTAAATATTTAGTTCTTTAGTCTCTAAGAAAAATTCATCTAATACCTTTGCAGGTTTTACCTTGTTTAGCTTGTTAATTGACAGTACTTGTGAAAATATAGTATCTACAGCTGAAAAATAATACTCTAATTTACCTGTTTGATAAAATAAACTAGCTATTACACTACATGTTATTCCATAAGTCACTGGAAGGTGGTGATAAGTCACTCCCTCCGATACAGAGTCAGGTAACTGCATGCAGACATAGCAGTCCCTTACGTCCATTGTCTTTACGTATTCATACAACAATTTTGAAAACACATTATTAGAAAAATCAGTTATAGACCTGTCTTTGTGTAAATAGTTTTTATCTATTCTAGTCGGAACTACCTTTTGAATCTTTTCTATATTAGTTATGTTTTCTCTATGTCCTTCTAATGTATCTATAGTAACTTTAAATGAGATCAGTAGAGCAAGTATACTCCATAGAAGCATTAATAATCCTGTACAACAACAACACATTTTACACCATCTCCTCAAAAATGTACATCTACCTTTGCTACTATCTATGTTTGCCATCTTAGCTAAAATGGACCGTGTCTTTTGACTTAGCCTCTTCTACTTCACAACTAGTTATTCTAACCCAAGGCTCTAAGCACCTACTTGGTTCTACCAGTTTTTGTCTTTTTCGGTATTTAATTGCCTTTCTCTCAGTTGGTTTCTTGTCTCATTCAGTTTGGCATTTCATCATTTTTCACTTTTCCTACGTTTTCAGTATACAGAATGTCCTGAACATCCGCTTCTTCTCCAATATCGGACAAGATAACTCTCTGGATTTCCGATTCTTCGTCTTCCTCAACCACTTCCGGTACAACCACCTCTGGATTTACTTGGCTATCCACCTCTTCTTTTACTTCAGGCAGGGCCACATACGTCCATTTTGGTGATTTATACTTCTGGTTAGGTTTCCTTGTTCTTTTGCTTTCTTTAACTACAATTGTTTCCTCTTCTTTTGATTTCTCCTGACTCGTCACTTCATTCACCTGTTCAGCCCTTGGTGTCAGATCCACTGCGACTCCTCAGGATCCCGACATCCCTAACTCTGAATATTACAACACAGAGTATTAAGGCAATCAGGCGAGGGAAAGGAATTAGGGTAGGAACAGCGGGGGTGAGGAGACCTGTAACAAAAGAACACACACGGTTATCACTTAGTATACACACCTTGGCTACACTCATATGGTCTCACTAACCCTGTTTATTACCTAGGGAGCCGCTCTTCCTTGCTACGACACCGTGACCAAATGGAAAATCCGTCTCTCTCGTAAACACACTTTTTACCAACAACGAGAAGACAATACAGGTCAAACCACCAGCAAGCAAGCCAACAGTGCATTACAAACATTCCTCCACATACATACCCGTACTCATTCCTTTCCTGCTCACAGTAAGGCATCTTCAAAAGGGGAGAAGGCTTCTCATGCTTCCCCCATCAGCCCAATAGAGTCTCGGGCTCAGCAATTTTAGTACGCCATAGTAATCCAACAGCATGGAAACATAAACCAAGAAGCACGTTCCTGTTGTGCGATAAGGCCCCCCGAACTTCTGACCTTGTTCCAGGATGTAGGAAACCAGGGGGTGCCGGGCAGGATAGCGCTTACACTAGCGCTCTATGTCTCCCCCTCAAAAACAGAAAACTCCAGGTTTCAAAGGGAGAGGAGAGTCACGAAAAACAGGGCAGGAGAGCGCTTATGTCAGCGCTCTCTACTGCCCTTCAGTAAACAGCCAATATCCAAGGGAGGGCAGAGCGCGACTCCCGGTATAAGTAGCGCTTCCAACAGCGCTGGCTCTAATATGTGTTTGCAACCCTAAGCAAACACTAAGTCCAAGCGGCCTGAAATAGCAGAGACGGCAGCGCTTACCTCAGCGTGCGGTCTCTGCATCTGACTTCCACGTTGCGGCGCTTCCCTCAGCGTCGGTTCCCTCCGGTTGGTGCGGACGGAAGAAGTCTCCAAATCCGGCGTCTCGGGCACAAAGAAGCCGTGGATCCTCACGGCACAGAATAGGAAGGATTACGCGCGCGGCTTCCTCGCGCCTCCTGGCTATGGAGAGGAGGCCTCGCCCATCAAGCGGCTGGTGTCTGGGAATTGTAGTTGACACCCAGAGCCGCGGTAGGCGCCTAGCCTCGGCGCCTGACACTTGGTGAATTTACTCGTGTCAGTCGATATCTCAATCTTTTTATTTTTTTCGGCCAAACGTCGTCCTTTGCAGTTCTTTTCAATTTGCTCCCTTTATCATTCTTTTCAGTTCTCCAAGCTGTCTTTCTTAGAACTCGACCTTCAGGTACTTCATCTTCGCCTTCCTCTGACTCTGTTTCAACTTGCTTTTTACTCTCAACAGTTTCTTTTTTCCCCACTTGTTTTGTATTCCCTACTTCTGTCCCTCCTCGAATCTCCGACACGCAATCTTCCTGCTGACTACTTGTCCCTGCTTCTAACTGGATGTTGGAGTTCCCTACACCTCCTCGGGGGTCTTCCACAATAATCTTTCCCTCTCTCTCTGTATCTGGCACCTGTCCATCTAAATGTGTTGTTTCAGGTGGAATTTCTCTTAATCTTTCATCTGGCACTTCCTTCTCATGAATCTCTTTTATCGTCTCTTCACTGTCTTTTTCTTAGTTCTTTCCTGGAAGACTGTGCTCCTTGTTCTGTTTCTGAGTCTGAACTGGTATCAGAAATCTGTAACTTTCTCCTCAGGGAACTACTTCTGGGAACAAAAGTTAAACTTGATTCGGTTTCCCCCTTTCAGGGTTTTCTTTTTCTTTTGGCTCTCCGTCATCTGACTCAGTACTGGATTCTGATTCATTAAAATACTCCTTTTCTGTGCTGTCTACTGGATTTGGAATTCTCAAAGTATGACTTGCATGGATCCAGTTTTTCGATCCAGCACACTTCACAGCTGGTGTTGTGGTCAAGATGACTTGTCTTGGTTTTCCCCACCTTGGAACCAAACAGTTTCTTCTTCTGTGGACTTTTATCCTTACCCAGTCCCCTGGGCTTAGATCATGGGCTGGCTTCTTTTCAAGGGTGGTGGCATCCGCTCCAACCTGATGAAACACAGAATGAACTGCGTCAGCCAGGCTTTTACAATATTCCAACACCATGTCATCAGTTATACTCATCAGCTTGTTGACTGGTATAAACACGTGGCGCATTGCTCGTCCCATGATGATTTCATGGGGGCTTAACCCTGTAGTTCTGTGTGGAATTGATCTAATAGTCATGAGTACTAGAGGCAAGACACCAGGCCATTTCATACCTGTGGCTAAACACATTTTCCCTATCCTGTTTTCGATAGTACCATTCATCTGTTCCACCACACCAAAAGCCTCTGGTCGGTAGGCACAATGTAGATTTTGTCGTACATTTAATGCTTCACAAATCAGTTTTATGATCTCATTATGAAAATGTCCTCCTCGGTCTGATTCAATTGTCACTCGGAACCCAAATCTAGGGATAAATTCCCTCAAAAGTAATTTTGCCACTGTCATCCCATCTTTTCTTCTTGTTGGAAATGCCTCTACCCATATGGAAAATAGACAGACCATAACCAAGAAATACCTCAACCTGTTATAGGGAGGCATTTCAATGAAATCCACTTGCATTCTGGTAAAAGGCCCTCCTTATCGACCTATTGTTCCTAGACTCACTACTGTCTTTCTTCCTGGATTGGATTGCTGACATATTAGGCATATCTGACAAAGATTTTCTGCTACAAGTCTGTACTTTGCATTATACCAGGTTTGTTTAAAGGACCTGATCATAGCGTCTTTCCCTTTGTCCCTGTCCATGATACATCCGTGCCATGGCAGACGTCATGCTATCAGGCATGACTGGTCTTCCATCTCGATAGACCCACACATGATCTTTCTCTCTGGGTGCACATCCTGCTTTTACCCACTGCTTCATTTCCTGCAATTGTCTTACTTCTTCCCATGTTCCCACAGTGTTAGTAAACATCAAAGAGCAAGAAATCACCTCTTTTTTCTTTGCCCGATTAATTGAATTCTGATTTTGTGCACAGTATTGTGCTATGTCATTCGCAAATTTTTTTCCAGTGGCGATATAATCACCACTGCGACTGTGGGCAGCACACTTTACAACAGCCAATTGCCTAGGCAGCTGTATCGCCTCAAGCAACTTTCCAACCACTTCAGCATTCTTAATGGGAGTTCCACTTGAGGTTAAGAATCCTCTCTGCAGCCATATCTGGCCGAAGTCGTGGACAACTCCATAGCCATACTGGCTATCAGTTATCACAGTCACTCTCACACTTTTCCCAATCTTGCATGCTCTCGCCAAAGCAACGAGTTCAGCTACTTGGGACGATTTTACTCCTTTCAAATAGGATGCTTCCATTACTGCTGCAACTGTGCATCCCGCATACGCTGCACTTAACACTCCATCATCTGTCCTCAAACAAGATCCATCAACAAACATAATGAAATCATTTTCTGGTAAGGGTTCATCTTTCATGTCAGGTAGTGGTTTTGTTCAGAAATCAAGTACATCCAGACAGTCATGATCTGCTTCATCTCTTACTTCCACGTTCTCTGCATCAGGCAACAATGTTGAAGGATTCACATTCAAGCATCTCACAAGACTTACATTCGTTGCACCTAATATAACCTTTTCATACTTAGTCAGCCGAATATGTGTCATATAATGAGTATGACTCCTTGTTAAAAGGATCGCCACATCATGCGGTACAAACAGTTTCACGGGATATCCCATCACAATTACCTCACTCTGTTCCAAACTTCAACATGTAGCAGCTACTGCTTTCAAACACCCAGGTAGGGCTACAGCCACTGGGTCCAACATTGATGAAAAATATGCAACTGGTCTACTCAGTTTTCCATGCTTCTGTACTACAACAGAGAGTACACATCCATTTCTCTCACTGCAATACGACTCAAATTCTTTCTCATAATCAGGCATACCGAATGCAGGTGCTTCACACAACCCATCTCTCAATCTATTGAATGCTGCCAATTCCTCTTTGTTCAAATCAATGGGATCTTTCACATCACTTCTTGTCAGTCGCACCAAAGGTTTTGCGATCAACGAAAAGTTGCTGATCCATTGACGACAATATCCAACCATTCCCAGAAACATTCTCACTTCTCTTTGGGTCATAGGTGGACTCATTCTTTTTATGATCCTGATTCTGTCTATTGTTATTCTTCTCAGTCCTTTTTCAATGTTATGTCCTAAATATTGTACTTCCTTCTTACAAAATTGCAATTTCAATGGTGACACTTTTAGTCCTCCATCTGCCAAATGATTCAGCAAGGCTATTGTGTCTACCTCACAAGCTTCACGGGTTTTCGATGCCACAAGTAGGTCATCGATGTATTGAACTAACACTGAATTTTCTGGCATTTCTAGATTTTCCAAGGACTTCTTCAATAGCTGATTAAATATTGAGGGGCTTTCTGTATACCCCTGTGGAATTCGGCACCAAGCCAAAATACGCTGACCGAAACGAAATGCAAAAATTTGCTGACTGTCATGGTGCAATGGGATGGAAAAGAAATCATGGCATAGATCAATCACTGTATACCATTGTGCGTCATGGGGAATCTGATATAAAATCACAGATGGATTTGGTACAATGGGACAACATGACTCAACAATTTTGTTTATCTTTCTCAGATCTTGTACTATCCTGAACTTCCCACTAGGCTTTTTCAGTCCCATTATTGGTGAATTACATGGACTACTCATTATTTCTCTCAAAATACCTTGTTTTATCATGTTTTCAATCACAGGAGTCACTCCTTCGATTATTTCAGGTGTCAATTTATATTGAGGGACATTTGGATAACTTACTCCTTTTTTTACTGTTATTTTTGCTGGATCTACATTACTCATTAATCCTATGTCTTCTCCGGTGAAATCCCAAACTTCTGCTTTAACAGATTGTTTTAATTCTTTATGTAATTCGTCAGGGTTAAATACAGCATAGGTTTCAGTAACCTCTTTCTCCCTATTTGCCATTGTCATTTTGTACAGCACATCATCATCTGGTGTTTCAAATGCTATTCCATCTGGGGTACAAAATACAGTGCAGTTCATCTTGCACAACAAATCTCTACCAAACAAATTCACAGGACTGGTGTCACACATGACAAAGCGGTGCATTTCAGAAAATTTCACTATGCTAACTTTCACTGGATCTGTAAGGTAAGTTTCAATCTGCCAGTTGGATACACCAACTACTTGGATCGTTTCACCCGAGAGGAAGATTCTTAACATCAGCTGATCTAACAGTTGATCGAGTAGCACCAGTATCAACTAGGAAAGTAATATTTTCATTATTAACTTTTCCATCTACAAATGGGCCTGTCTGGTCTACTTCTAGAGTTGCGCTAAGTACGCACTCTTCTTCCTCCCTTCGGCACCGTCAATAACCCTCTTCTGAATCACTTTCATCGTGTTGCAGCCAATACTGCGAAGCAGTGCTAGCGCGCGGTGGTTTATTTACCTGTTCTCCGTTGTAGAATCCCGTTTCATTACTATACTTCTGGTAATTTTTGCTCTGTGGAAAAGGTGGTTTTGGCACCTGATTCTGTTGTGTTACAACCTGCTGCTGTCGCTGCATTTGACCACTCACCTCATTCTGCAACTGTGGATTCAATGATGCATTTTCATCGTTAGTACTCGGGGGAAATTTACACTCAGATTTCCAGTGCCCTATCCTACCGCAATTATGACACGGAAATTTCTTCTTAGCTTCCTTTTTTTTTTCTTTACCTTTCCCAGGACTAAATTTTTTTCTTGATCCTGTTTTATTCGCTTGTTCTGCTAATTGAGCTTCCTGCCTCTCCGCTACCTTTACTTGTGCCCACATAGCCTTTTCTTTCAATTTTCGCTGTTTTGCTTCAATCTCATCACTGAAATATTTAGCATGTCTCAGTACTTCGTCTATTTTCTTATTTTGCCAGTCTACAGTATGCTGTTTTATCATTTCACTAATTTCTGGACGAAGACCATATACACACCTGTATACAAAATGACTTAAATCCTTTTCACTCAGATTTTCGTCTCCACTAAATTGTTTAAAGGCCAAAATTAACCTCTCATAATATGCATGTACTGACTCTTTGCTTTCCTGATGTGTTCTGTCAATTTTTACCCAATCTGTCTCTTTAGGAGGTACTTTGTTTTTCAGAAACGCAATAACCGGTTGGTATTTCTTCATTACCTCGGGTTCTGGAGCCCCTGTTTTTGGATCCCTTGGGTATTCTTGAGTTGGCCAATCTATCATGATTTTGCACTCTGTCCATAGATCTGCTGGTACTATTATGTCAAACAGACTGTTTAGATCAATCCACAATACTTTGGACAGTTTTACAAATCTGTCCACCTGTCTATACCACTCGACGGGTTTTTCACGTAGTCGAGGGAAGTCATTTGTAAATGACAAAATATCTTGCCTAGTCCATGGGACATGTACATATCCTCCTCCTGGAATTTCTCTCATAGGGCATTCTGTCACGACCTTCTCTTTTTCTCTAACAGGGAAATCTGAAAAGGTTTTCTCTGAAACATCATCTCGTTTTCGATACCATCTACTTTTCCATTTGTCCACATCTCCCCATTTTCTCAACAAAATAATTATTTCCTTAATCTGACTCATTCGTCCTGTGGTATTCATATTTTCAATGTCTTTTTCAGTGAACTCTACTCGATATGGTTTCTGTAGGGCCTTTACCTTTTCAATTTCTATACCCATTTCATTTGCCACTTCTTCTAATCTTTCATGGAGACTTTTTGCTCTCCACGTTATGCTTTTACACATAAATAACAACTCCTCATCTTGGTAGGTTTTTAACTTCTCCGTAGGGATAGTTCGTACTATTAACTCTTCCAGTACCATTCGTAATTTGGCCACATCTATTGACTGAAATTCTTTGTCTTTCTTCTGCAAGCTTCTCAACTATTCACTTAATTCCTCTCTAGATGGTCCTACTGACTTCTCTACATTTCCTTGTCCAAAATCCTTTTGTGTTTCTAATATTGACTCCACTGTCATTATACGCCTTTCTGCACAATTCTGGCCTACAAATGGATTATTTGAAACATTTGGTTTAATCATACTTATTGTCTGTCTCCATGGATTATCATTTTGACTCAGTTTTGGTTGTTCAACCTGTTTATTGCTTTTATAAGGGACTGTCAAACAATGTTCGCTATCTTTCTGTTTATCAAAAATAGGCATTACTGGACCTATCGTTACGGGAACCATTACAGCTTCTAGATTTTTGGTCAATTCTCTTATTTTCTCTGTTAATTCTAGGGCTGTCTTTGCTAGTTCTGCTGAATTTTCATCATTTATTTTACCTCCGGACTTCTTTTCTACCTCTCTAATGGAATTGTTTTTTCCCAAATCTTGGAACTCTGGTTCCGATTTTATGATTCGTACAGTTTCTTTCATTGGGGCACTTGGGGTTAATATTTCTGGTTCTGGACGATATGGGGGTGGATTTTTATAGAACATGTCATCAAGAACATCATCCTCTGATTCATTCACTCCATACCCTCTCGATTCCACATTATGTCTCTTTTCTACGCATTTTCTTCCTTCATTTTCTCGTGCAGTTCTTACGGGAAATAAACCCTCAGTCATGCTCGCATTCCGCCACCTTCTCATTCGATCATCATGATTCTCATGTCCATATGACCTACCAAACATGTACCTATACCTTCCGCCACTTCTCTGTCTTTCTCGGTCGTGCATCTCATCTTCCCATTCTGTCAATTCTTCAAATTGTGTCGGTCTAGGTCTTCGTTCTAAATTCATAATTTTTTTCTCTTACATTTCTCAAAACTGCCAAATTAAATGAACCATGTTCTGGAAAAGCCAACACTCCGTCTTTTTCAGTATACTTGACCCAATTGTATAACCAAATACAGGTGTGATATCCATATTTCGCAACCATAAAGGATGCGGGGGTTTTCAGGTGGAGGAAGTAACTGTCCTTCCCTAGTTACAATCGGTTTGTCCTTCATAAACCACTTTTTAATTCTACCAAACCAGGACTTTTTCTCCTTTTCTGGTGGATCGTAATACATTTTCCTGTCTTCCGTGTATTGCTAGTCTCCCCTTACAACTGTACCTCTATTCTGTCCAATCGTAGCGCGACTCACACTAACGCACCAATCCGGAGCGTTTACGTCACCTTTGCAATTCTCCAATCCTAGCGCACCGTACACTAACGCACCAATCCGGAGCGTTCTACGTTTCCGACTGACTGGCCAATCCCAGCGCGGTCGTTCTGATGTCAGCAGCCGCTGCCGCAGCTCCTGCTCCTGTCTACCCCTCCTTTACAAAATCCACTTGGTAAGTTTTGTTTCAAATTTACAATTCTGTTAGTAACAACACGATAACACCACCATTGTCCACTTCGCTAACCAAAGAATAGCAATAGACCTTTCTCACGAGAATTCCATCTTTCCCGAGAGCAGCGCTTACCTCTGCCCTACTACGGAATCGTTACCTCCGTTGATAAAGTAGCACATCCCTCTACCGTACCCTTCTAACAAGCATTAGCTAACCGTTTCTCCAGAATTAAGACACATAGTTGGAGACCCAATGCTTCTGAGAAATAAAACTAGAGTTTCACAATTAACCTGAATGCCTTCACATTCACACACTTTCACATGAGAAAATGTAGTACATTCACACAGAATCCTGTCTTTCCCGAGAACAGAGAACAGTCTGTCCTACTACAGAATTATGACATACATTAACAAAGTAGCACTTCCCTCTACTTTATCCTTCTAGCAAGCTCAGAGAACACCTTTTATCTTTCCAGTGATAAGCGTTATCGGAATGCCATTTGGATTCCTGGTACCTAAGACCAAAATTTCACAGGTGACCTTTGCTATCATACACACTTTTCTCACACACAAAAATGTCTCTAATGGCAACACACGACAATGTCACCGAATCGAACCCAGACAATGCGTCGTGCAACTTCAATCGTTACACGTTTTCTCCCTGTGTACCTACAGGGCAACAACAATTCCGTCTTTCCCGAAAACAGCTCTTACCTCTGCTCTACTACGGAACCGTTACAAACTTCCGAATTCCTACATACCCGGAAGCCGTGCAAACAACATAGAACTCAACGCAATTCAACATAGAGTGTTAATACATAAACCAATATCAATCAATAACCAATAATCAATAAGCAATTTACAAGCTATATTCATCAAACCAAAACAATAACAACCATCATTCTGCTACCAGAAAAACTGTTACAGCGTGGAATGTCAAATCCTCCCTTCGTCACAGACCAAATATCGCAATAACACATTAACTCAAATACATTCATTGGTGGGGCCCATAACACCAACACTCACACTTCATTGATCTGTTTTCCCGTGAGGGATAAGTTTCCATATGCTGACATGAAAGGAATATCTTTTCACCTAAACCCTAATATACATTGATTGCCTTTATTAGCTTCAAACCTTGTGATATTCCCCTCATTTGGCGATGAATCATTTAGTTGGTTTTGTAATTTGATAATTTAATTCTTTTATTTATGCTCTACTCTTAATCTAATTTCTTCAAATAATCAACACAACACATTTGTCTATTAATCAAAGCATCGTTTATCTAATTAAATTGCAAATTTTAGAAAATCATCGTCAACACCGCAGAACATCATATTTACCTAATCTGGCTATTAGTCATCCTCTAAGTCAGTCAAGTTGTGGAAAAATCTTTAAATTCATCAAAGTCAGGCTGCAATTCAGTCTTTCAAAGATTCAGGATAACAGCTGTCCAGCAGTGTTACCGTCCTCTCCGTCAGCATAACGTCAGGAAAATGAAAGTTCGCTCAAAAGAAGGACTTCCTAATTCGCTTTGTCTACCCACTTTTATAATGAAACTAACATCAAAATGTATCAAGAATGAGTTTTAGACAGTCCTGATTGGTGGATTTGGGGTCACTCGGTAAAGTTCTCACATAGTCCGTTAGATTAAGTCATCGCACTTGCTGTTCCGGTTTTAAAGACAGTTCTTTGTTTTGTAGTCCTGGCAACTCTCCCAGTACGACCTTGGTTGGTACATCTTTGCTGGGGTCAGGACGAGGCCATTGTTGCTGGCGGTGGCGCAGGCGCACTTCACCCAAAACCTCGTGGAACTGTAGCAGTCACGTCGTGTTTCTCAGTCAGCCATCTTTACAAAGGCCCAAATGGTCAACTTAAGTAAAACAAACACAAAATATAATTAAAACATTGAAATGGCTAATAAAATGTTAAACCCTCACTAATTCCCCTATGTGTAAGTAATTATCAAGCATAATAGCAACATTCAAAGCGTTTATATTCACCCAGTGATGTCATCTGGTGCAACTTACAATTACATCACAAAAGCAACATATATCATGCAATATTCTAATTTTCTACCATTAGTATGCGTACATATATTAGTATACAATTAGTTTAGCCATGCAAAATGCAAATCCCACGTGTAATTCTTTTGTTAATATAATTGGTGAGTTATCACTTCAAACGGATTAATAATATTACCATTAATTGATTATTCGGATTAATATAAACATGCAGAATGGGGGGGGTATACAAACTTTTGTACTACCCGCTCCAGCACATACATCCTAAAACTATACATCACAATATTCACATAACAGACATCAGAAAACATAAGAGAATAAACATCAAAGTCTATTAAAAAATATTGCTCATTTTGCTAACTTTTCTAGTGTAATGAGTATTGTCAGAAATGTGCCGACGCGCGGTTGATGCACGTTTCGGAAGTTACCAATAAATGAGCTCAACCATCATCAGAGCGCTGGCTGTGTGGATTATTCTGTGGCAGACGCCATCCAAACCAAGGTAAAATCAATGGAGTGTGCACTAGGCAAGAGGCTCACAGTCTTCGTAACAACTGGTGTGGACATGAAAGGAATGATTAGAGAACTGGCTAGAATGGGGGGGGCATAGAGGATCCAACGTAAGCCAAAACCTCACCATGCATTATAGTAGGAATTATGTGAGAAATAACTATCCCCATAAAGGAAAGAAAAGACCCTTAGAGTAGGACAAACATAAATTCAGAATAATAAAGGTTTGGTGGTAGCCCAAAGGTTAAGAGACTAACAGGAGTAAGGAGTATTGGCAGGGTAAACCTACTGTCTGAAAAGGTTCTTCCTTGGTTAATTTGTGTAACACGAAGCCCAGAATTCGTAGAAAGGGAGGCACTTCCGCTATCGGTATCACAGTATGGAGGTGGAGAAAAGCACAGTCTATGTACCTCTCACACTGGAAAAGTATAATTCTAAATAAAGGAGAGAACAGCTTAGGTGGAGGACAGGAAGAAAGCCAGACAGCAAGTGATTTACAAAACCAAAATAGACTTTCCAACCAGGACCCTCGATGGGGTAAGAGTAAGCAGCATAGTTTAAGGGGCTGGCATGAGCAACCCGCCAGATTACAGCCCAAGAATAACAATGGATAGCAGATGTTAAGGCGATCTGAAACAACAGGTAAGAGGCACAGGACCTACAGGGAACCCATTCTCAATGTGGATGAAAAAACTGAACTAAGCAAGTCAGAACAACCCAGGCTTTATTTATTTAGTGCATTTTTATAAAGCGCGGGCATTACCAGAAGGAGTCAGAGCTCTGTACAATAGAACCAGTTCCATTACAAGAGAAAAGTGTTACACAATAGTACATTACAAAGATAAACAGGAGACTTAAAAGGAAGGGTACACAAACACAAAATCCAACACAGCACGCAAGGGTGAGAATGTACAAGTAAAAATACAAATTTACAATGATGAGCGAACTTCCTCGAGGGGCCTGAGAATAAAAGTATTAGTTCTGAAGGTGTCTTTGAAAGAGGCTTACCTTGTGGAGATGAACCAGGGTGGTAGAGCACCTCCTCCTGGCCTCAATACGGCCAATAAAGTCACAGGTCAGAACCGCGCTTTAATATGTGCGCCGACCGCACGTGATAGAGAACAGCTGGAGGTGAAAACAAGGGGCGGAGATAAATAAAAGCCAGACCGACGACTATCTCGGAATTGGTTGCAATATTGAAATGCATGTAATTGATAAAGGGGAAAATAATGAAGTGATTCAAAAACGGGCAGAGACTAAAATTTCAAAAGTTGAAATGAAAAGGATACAGAGAACGGACTAGGGGTCAGATGTATCAAACAGTTCTACCCATTCTGTGTCTATGGGAAAATGTGTTTGTACATCAGGCCACTGGATCCTGTCAGTATCCCGGCTGTACAGCTATACTCTACATATAAACAAACGTAACCGCAATCTTGGAATGGCGCACTGAATGAACATAGAAAAAGATAGAGATACAGGAATACTAAGTCTCTGTGAGCACAAAATAAACCGAATGGAAACGGAAGATGATAATAACGAAATGTCCGAGGATTACTAGCAGGAACACTACTAAATGGGGCTCAAAAGGCACACTGCAGGGCTCGAGTCGGGGTACCACGCGGGTGGACGGCGTCCCCCCACTTATTTTACCGGGAGGACGCCGTCCCCCCTGCGCAAAAGCTGGCCGCATTGAGGGCTTCACGAGGAAAACATAATCCCAGCACACCACCAAATAAAGCATGAGAGGAAACGGCGCGCGCTCACAAGGGGCCCGGGTTTGGAATAGGAAGGAAGTGTGATGACAACGCCGAGGTTTGCTGGTGGCAGCTTGCCCCCTTCACCTTTCGTGACGACACTTCCTGCCGTGACGTCACTTCCGGAGACACCACCTAAATTGGAGCGTCCCCCCACTTCTTTTTTTAGGACTTGTGCCCTGGCACACTGTGTTCCTGCAGTCCGGTCGTCCAATCCTAAATATCCATGCACCTTCCTGGGGAATTTTGGCGAATTTTGTATCAGAGAGTGCATCCTGTCACAAGTTATCAAGAGCAAAGAATATTACACTTCAGCCAATTTTACTTTTAGAATCTTTTCAAATATGTCAATATTGGACGCATGGCAGTACAGCGACTTCATAGGACTGATCAACGATTTTAAGAGACAAGGTGTGCCCTCTGGCATTTTTCAACTGTCAAAGCTAAAGACTCCATAGGGGCAAGCACCTATTTTTCACTCTGTAGACAAGGTTGAAGATTTTTTAACAGTCAATCAGGTCTGAGGTGGGAGGGGAGCCAGAAATAGCACCTTTGATATACTACTAATCCTTGTTCTAGAACAGCTGTCTGAACATCACATGTCACACAAAGTCACACTGTTTAGCCAGGGTATTGATCTAGGCCCATTTAATTTCACTATAAATTGGCCTGCCCTCTCTCACCCTCATTTGTAGCCTCGGGGAGTGCTATGCCAGGGCACTCATCTAGGGTTAAGGGGTGTGGGAGCGGGTGTGGGGGCATTCAAGGGTGTGTGAGCTACTGCTTCAGAGGTAGCCTTGAACGGGTTGGGCTCAAGGGTCCGCAGGAGTGGGGTGGGTGTATTGGTACACTTTGGGTCAGGAAAAAACAGGTAGAAAGGTCCTGGTGTCTCTTGTTGTTTTTTATTGTTTTTGATTAGGACGCACCATTGGAATGTTATTTGGGGCTGGAGCCTGGACTCCACAAGATCAGATGGATCAGGGGACACCTTAGGTGTGGGGTAGAGGGACGCTATTATTCACTCGGGACCTTCTCCAGTGATCACCTGGAGCTTCAATACCACCACCTCCTAATGATGACCTGTCTGGGGACACCGCACGAGTCACTTCCACCAGCAGGGAACCTAGGGAGCACCCTCAGGCTGCTTCAACCCCAACTGTAGGCTCTGTCTTGTGGTGCTTGAGCACCTGTGCTTGAATGCGTCTCCTTGTATGCAGATATTAGGTGGTGCCTACTAATATTCCTGGGCCCTCGTGTACTCCTTGCCCCTCATGCCTCACTTCTCTCAGGGACCTCTGGGGGGCCTCTATCTGCCCACACGAGTAAGATGGTAAAATCAGATGGCCTCCTTGGTTCACTGACAAAATATTGAGTCCAAAAACAACTACATACAAAAATATTGAGTCAAAAATATAAAATTTAAAAATATTGACTCCCTATACTTAAAATCAAAATGACAAAAATATATTTTATTATATCGTCTTCACTACTATAGTTGTCTAAAATATCGATTTTTAAATGTAAATAAATGTAAATAATACATTTTAAATGAATTAAATATTAATACTAATGTAGTAGGGAAAGTGTTGGTTTGCGAAGGGATAAAATGTACTATTCCCATGTCAGTCATATTGTAAATTAATACAAATATTATTTTTATCAAAATACCAAAATCTATTTTCAAACTAATAACAACCAATAAATACAATAATATTTACAATTAAAAAGCATAACACAATGAACACATACAATAATAAATGACAAAAAAATATGTTTTTATTCTTTTTAATTTTGTTATTACTGACATAATTTTCTACCATATACCTTTACAAGCTACACACCACGCATCTAAAATGTATATTTGAATTTATAATCCTTACACATTTTACATAATTAGTTTTCTATTGAAATAGTAATGCTAATAAACTACTAATAAAACAATTACATCAAATTACCATTGCACCATTTATCCTTACACAACAAATGACCAACTCCTAATATATCAATTAAATAAAATTAATTAAAAAATGTACATAATTGATAATCACGTAAACAATTAATATTACTGATTAAGTGAGAACAAATTAATTATATGTAACTAATTTCACACCCTGTACCCCTACAAATACAACTCACACATAAAAAGTCAACAATACTTAAAATACATTTTACCTAATTAATTATCGTTTGATCAATTATTAAAAATTAACAATATTTATTAATTATTATAATTTCCTACATATCCTTTACCCATACAAAATACCTTAAACAAAAATATATATTACACAATTTACATAATTAATTATTAAATAAATAATTATTTATAATAATAAAAGTTTTATATAATTATAATTATTTACTTCCATCCCATACACGTACAAAACCCACAACTCGCATGCTACATTTAAATGTTAAATTCTTATTGAACCCTCCTCAGCCATTGTAAACTGCAGAAAACCTGCCAAAAGATAAGGCATTCACCCTGTAATACTTTATGCAGTACTTTAGAATTCAAGGGTCTTACCCAAGAGCTGCAGACTAGTGTAGATGGAGTCAAGGGGGAGTAGCTTCAACAGATTTATGCTATGGCTCACCACTCCTACCAGAATGCCGATGGGTGGTGTGGGTTGAGGGATCGGCTCCCTGCTTCCTGGCTGTTAACAAGTTGGTAGGTGCTGATAAATAAAGAGGTGCAGGGGGCAGCCAGCCACAAAGAAGCCAAGTCAGGAGGATGACATGGCACCTGGGATAAAGAGCACCGAAGCACCTTGCCACCTGCACAGTCCCGCAGTCACTGGTCGAGGATTACTAGTTGTCAAATAGTGGGCAGCCAATTATCATAGTTAGTCTGAGCTGTATACATTAATATTAAAAAACAATGCAGAATGCATTTTCTTTTGCTTCCCACTGGTCAGTGGCGAGCTTTAGAATATGATTTAATGTGGTCATGTTTGTGAAGGTCCAATCAAATTTTGCTTGATTTTACTGTAATCTTCTGAATACTAAAATAAGTTTCTTTTGAAGCTCTGCATAGATTATGTTGTAAACATAGAATGCTGCAAGCAAGAATCTCATAATCTCTACTTGGTCGTGTTGGAGTAGTGTCCGGAATTTTCGATGGAAGTAGAGCTACTTATTGACCTTGTGCACAAAGAAATGAAATCCTTACTTTCAGTGCAACAGATGAAGGAGCGTCAATAACTAGGAGCATGACGAAGTGTAAACGATAGGGCTCTGCTACTTCCAAAGCCAGAATCATCATTTTAGTTCCGTTAATTCAGAAACTTTACTTTACCTAGTTTAACACATGAGGTAATGAAGTAATGTTGGTGAGGGTCTCTGATCCTTTTCCATCTAGACATGTGTCAGACCTGACATTCGTGGAATGTTTTTTCCCCACCTTTTAGCCTTCCATTCTCATGTTTTTGCTGACTTCGATTCTGTGCAATTTACCACCACTAACCAGTGCGAAAGTGCTTCTGCTCTCTCCCGAACACATGGTGACATTGACTTACAAACATATTGCACATTTATTTTATCTGTAAGTCCCTAATAAAGTGATACTACATGTACCTAGGGCCTGTAAATAAATGCTTCTAGTCTGCCTGCAGCACTGATGCACATTTAAGTATCAAATCAAACATGTCTCATGCCTGCCATTTGAGTATGTGTGTGCCCTCCAAATTACCAAAGCCACCTGGCAAAAAAAGCTCTTGCCAGGCCTAAACCTTCCTTTTTAATACATATAGAACACCCCTAGGTTAAGCCCTAAACAGCCCACAGGGCAGGGTGCAGTGTATTAAAAAAATTGAATATGTACTTTTACATTTTCTCTTCACTGCTGTAAGGCCTACCTCTCCCATAAGATAATGTAGGGTTCCTTTATTCCATTGAATAAGTACTAACCTTCAATTGGTAGAAAGTAGGAATGAAGAGTTTGATGTCTAAAGAATTATGATTTAAAAAATCCTCCTTTATTGGAATGTCAGATTTTAACCCAATCCTGAAAATGTTACTTTTAGAAAGTTGGCATTTCCTTGCCCTAACCAATTAGTGCCTCCATCTTGTATCCTGGGTCACGTGACTAGGTATAGATGGCAGTTGGTCTTTGTGTATCGCTCTCAGACAGTGAGACAAAGGGGAATGGGTGTTGGTAGGATGGGCCACCTCTGACTTGATGAGAGGGAGGAGCTGTCTCCATCACACTTGCACATCACAAAGGCTCTATCTGAGCGCACTCACAAAGGGTTTGACACTACTGTTTTGTGGCCTCAGACAACCTACAGCCAGATCAGGGAGGCACAGTATTCCAAGCAATTCTGTGGGTGGAACCCTCTAGAAACGTCCCATATGTCAAAGTGGGCACTAAGTCTAAATAGTAGACCCTCAATCCCTATTCTTCAGGACAACTGTTAAAGGCTCAAAGTGACTCCGGTGCTGGTCTACAAGAAGGACTGCTACTCTGTTGCCCTGCCGCCTGAGTGTAAAGGACTGGACCTGCATTGTGAACCCACAATGCCTCCAAGGGCTACATGGCCGGCCTCCTGATCAAAGCCTCATTAACAGAAAAGACTGAAACCACCTTAAACCCAGCACCTAGACTCGAGTTAGTTGAGAGTCTCACACCCCAAGTGGTGCAATCGCAGTCCTGGAGCCTTGGAAGTGGGCCTTAAGGTGCTCTACCAGCCCAGAAGTGGGCAAAACCAATGCAGCGAGATATCTCCTTTCAGCTCTGCTTTGTAATCGCCACTGCGTGACACAAAAGGACCTCACATCGCAAGTCCTTTGTCAATGCTATCAATACCATCTTTGATGATCATGCAGGACTTCGCGTCACAGTCCTGCAGGTTCCTTGAAACCACCAATGAGTGATGCATCTTCGACGCAGGATCTCACAATGCTCTGCAACCAGAATATCAGGTACTTTGTTCAGCTGAACTAAGTTGGACTCTGTAGATGGCCCATGCTCCATTGCAGCCAACCTGAACCTGTGACTCTATTCCCATCAGGCACATTCAGTTGACCACAGTTGGTGTGTTGTTCTTCTAGGCACTATGTTTACTTAATGTGTTGAAATTGCATATCTCCAGGTCTATTGGATAATCGTCGTTTTGGTCTCAAATATTTTATTACATTTTACTCTATTTTTCTAAATTGGTGCAGGATTTATCTTGTGTTGTGTTTTCTTTGTATTACTGTTTGAAGTTCTGCATAAATAGTTTGCACATTGCCTCTAAGTTGAACCTAACTGATTTTGAGCCAAGCTGTCAGAGGGATAAGCACAGGTTAGTTTAGCGTGTGCTTGTGTTTCACCCTAATAGAGATTGTGGTTGTCTTTTGAGTTAAGTTTCAACTCCTTCAACCAGTAACCCATTTTCCTGCAACATAGATTTGTGTGTTTGTGGCATGCATTTTAAGTTCTTGTTTGAAAGGTCGTAACAGGGGACACAGATTGAAGAGAAGGAAAAAAGGGATTGACAGAGGAAAATACTTTAGAAAAGTAGACACAAGTCCCTGATTGATTGAACCGTCCATGTAATTTCTTTATTCATCTCATAGGCTCTCTTTTTGACTATGTTTGAGAAGTTTGTATGCCACTAGGAAGTTAGAGTGATTAAATCCTACAATTCATTTGTGCTTACAATAAATAACCAGACACTGAAACTTATAGCTTTACCACTGCTAATCTCCACTTGTCAATTTATGTCTTCATATCATTAGTACATTAGTGTAGGGTGTGGTCTGATGTAACAAACTATTTAGACATTAAGGGGCCGATTACAATGTCGGTCGGAAGCTCTTCCGACCAAATCGGTGTCGGAAAGTTTTCCGACCGAATGGGGTTCTGCGAGTCCGACCGACCGATTACGATGCTTCCGGATATCGTTCGGTCGGACTCGCATTGACTTCAGTGGGAACCTGTCTTACGAATGAGAACACAGGTTCCCATTAAAGAAAGGAGTGGTTGGAGAAAATCTTGCACCCTGTGGGGGGCACCTCAATGTGCCTGCCACACTGTGCCTGGTTAGACAGAAGGGTCCCTTGGGTACCCCCATGGGCCACAACCAGAGGCCTAAGGGTGAAGGGGGCCTGCTACGAGCCCCCAAAGTCAGATTCCGACAGCCGCTTCTTGTCTGGCAAACCAATTTGGAACGACTGTCAGAATCAGCCATCGTAAATCGCTCAGTCGGAAACCGTGTCCATAGAGCTGTATGATTCAGCTCCAAATGAGTCAGGTTGTCCGAAAGTCGATCGTGACCGAATCGGACAGCCCAAACGGGTTCCTTGCATTGGAATCTGTCACTAGGAAATGTATCAGATTCGGTCGGAAACATTGGTTCTGCATCGGATTCGGTGAATCTGAATCGCTTTCGGAGCCTTTATGATCGACCTCTTAAGAGTGAGCTAGGCCCATTATTTTACAGCACTTTAGTTTTTTTAACTTCCTCCTTTGGGGATTCAGTGATGACACATGGTGAGGAAGGGAACAACAGGTATACATCCTTAGCAATGAATGAGGATCATAGGAGAATAAATCTTTATCTTGGAAACAGATTTCTCTGCTAGGGTAATTACAATGTGTGATGACAGTACCACTGATTACTGGATGTGTGGATAGATAAATAGGCATCAGTGACAAATAATAGTTGAGACTCTACAATGTTTAGATTTAGTTTCATTGAATTTGAAGAGCACCTTATTCCGAAGGACTCCCCTCAATCTGCAGATCTAGTGATCCCAGGGGCCACCATTTCTGTCACCTTCTATAAGGAAGAGCCTAAACTCTTCTCCTCACCTTGTAACTTGAAGGAAATAGCCATTATTTAACGTTAACCTGTCTTCCTGGAAAATTACTAATTAAGTATACTTCTTAACCAATTTTGTGTTTCCTGTTTGTAAGGATTTTTTCATTTTTTGGTGTTTTCAGATATAAATGACAGGCCAAAGACCTATGCGGATATAACAATAGATTGGTGTGACAAGATATCATAAAAAGATTAAAAAGAGCAATACATTAATCATACATCTGTGCACTTGGTATACGGATATTTATAACCACAGCACATTTAAAAAAAAGGACAAGGGTTCCAAAATAGTTTTAAAATGCTGTTGATCCATATTGTGTTGGAATATGGCAAGCCCCATACCGCATACATCAATACATTGATTCCATAATTCCCTCATGGCAGGTTTTTCTGAAAACATAATTTTGCTCATTGCAACTGGCACCGATAATAGCAACAAACCATTCAAGCAAACATCATAATACTGAGTCAGGGAAGCCAAGTATTATCAATGTGGGAGTGGGCAGAATTATGGTGCTCATTAATCTGTCTACTTCTTAAAAAACATCATGCCAATAACTTTCAATTAGATTCCACCTAACAAAAAACATTTATGGGGATGGAAACAACAAAAGCATTTGAAATCAGATTGGCAGCCTCAAGAGAACAACCTATTTGGAGTATAGTATATATCCTGTATGAATTTGCAATAATGTATTTTAAGTCAGGAGATATTTACAAATGTATGACTTTGAGCAGTATTTTTTTCTGTCTCATTATTTTTAACTGGTATGGATAATCTTTGCACCCAGTGATGCTATATTACTTACCGGTAATCTTCATCACCCCTGGTCCTTTTGTCCTCATCTCATTCATAAACAAGTGAGATAATTCTATCTCACCAACAGAATGAACGAACAAAGGAATGTTGGACCTCTACCTCACCCCCTCCCACAGGGAGTACATACCATACTAACACAGCATTCCCTCTGAACTACCAATCCCCAGATTTAGGCTGGCATGTCTGAGAGGGAGTAAGGGTAGTAAGGAATGGGACAAGGACAACGGGACCAGGAGTAATGAAGATCACCGGTAAGTAATAGCGCATTATCCCCAGGTCCCTCCTTTCCTCGTTCCATCTATAAACAAGTGGCAATATCCAAGCAATATACCGGCATTTATCAACAACAAACCACAAAGACACAAAGAAGGCAGCAACACCAAGTGATTTATTGGAACACAGAAGCAAGAAGTCAAGAGCTCACCGCCTGCAGCACACCCAATGCAAAATTAACCTTATCACCCAGCAAATTCTGTATCTGATATTGTTGCACAAAAATATTAACAGATGCCCAAGAGGAAGCCCTACAGATCTTAGATAGGGAAACCACCTGAAACTCAGTCCAGGAGGCTGCCATCCCACGATTCAAACGCCCCTGCACACCAGCTCAAAGGAGGGGAACCCGAACGGGAGTAAGATAACTCAGTGACCTGCTTCAGCCAACAGCAAATGGAAAAAGAAGAGGACTTCCCCCCATGAGAGGAAACCCCAGACTACTGCACCAGGTGAGCAAGAAACCGGGGGATCAGAGCAATGGGTGGGAAGGCATACAACAGGCCTGAAGGCCAAGGAGTGGTCGGAGCATCCATTCCCCAGGCTCCCACCCGACGAAATAGGGAGCAATTGTGCCGGGAAGCAAACAAGTCGCGGAAGGGAAGACCAAACCTTCTGCAAACTTGCTGGAAGATCTCCAGAGTCAGAGACAACACCGGGGATGGGGCAAAAAACAACTGAGGGCTTCTGACGCCCTATTGTCTACCCCCAGACGTGAACAGCCGATAGAGACAACACGTGCCACCTGCCCAACAAAACAAGGAGACCACCACAGGATTCGGAGACCGGGACCTGATCCCCACCTGATGATTCAGATAGGCCACTGCTACCCTGCTGTCAGACCGCACAACCTCATTCTACCCCAACAACAGCCTCCAGAACCCCATGACAGCCCTGGACACAGCCATCAAACCCCTCCAATTGAAAGAGAACCTCCACTCCTGGAGAAACCAATGCCCCTGTAGTGAGCTGTACTCCAATGTTGCCTCAACCTGAAAATACTGGCATGCCTTCATCAGGACCACTTGAGGAGAGGATTGCAAAGGCAGCCCCTGGAAAGATTTGCCGACACAGTCTACCAGTGCAGATCAAGGAGGAGGGATGGAGACACTGGAACCAGAAGACACAGATTCCGAGACAAAGGACCCCAATTGGCCAAAAGATGCATCCAAAAAGGCCAGAGATGAAAACGTGCCCACAGCACCATAAACACAGGTGCAGCCATAAGCCACAGAAGAGGAAACCTGAGCCGAACAGGAAAAAAGCCCCCCCTCAAGAACCAAAGAGCAAGGGAACCCAAGGTCGCAGCTGATGAAATAGAAATTGTTCATGCCTTTATGACGTATTGTATTAGTTAGCATTCGCTGTGCCATTTTCTGTTTAGGTGCCATTTTAAGTTGTTCGAAACTAATCTTGTGTAATTCCGAGAAAACGTGCCCTATTAGGTTTAGTTTCTCCTGATTGGTTTTTTCTTTAGCAGTAAGCACATTGTTCATGTCAGCACATAGCTTTCTCACAAGATAGAGGCCCTTTCCCACTTGTCTGGTGGCAGGCTCCAAAGGGATTGACCTTGAGTTGTGCAACATTGTGTTGAGATATGAGTTCTGAATTGCTTTCCTTGTGTTTCACCAACTAACTGTAACATGCCTGGAAAAGTCCATTGTGAGCTTGCCTTTGCCTGATTATGAAAACACCTAATGTACCTTTATGCTTGTCGATTTTAGTTCCCCTCTGCAGTACTCCTCATGACTGTGCAGATGGGGCTCAGCTCTGAGTGTATCTGAATAAACAATTATTGGTTTGTATTCTTCTCAAATCAACTCCTGATTAACCAGCAACCGATCCCGAGGTGGTGCATCGACCAGCCAATCATTGAGGTATGGGTAGATGAGAACATCCTAGAGATGTAGGAAAGCCACCAATGGAGTCACCATGGAGCAGAGCGAAGGCCAGAAGGTAGGACACACAACTGATAATGCTGGCATTGAAGGAAAAACCTCTGGAACCAGCCACAACTGGGATGAACAGGGACATGATAGTAAGGACCCTGCAGCTCCAGGTTGGACAAGAAATGCCCCAGGAGAACCAACGGGATCACTCTCTGAGGAGTCTCCATCTTGAAGGGCAGACACACAACAAACTTGTTCAGAGCCTTCAAGTCCAGGACCAAACAGAACCCGTATGTCAATCTGGGCACAAAAAGATCAGAAAATAAAAACCCCATCCCTTCTCCAGAGGCTGTGCCACCTGAATAGCCCCTTTCCTCACAAGCGATTTGACCCCAGGGACAACACGGCCTTCTTGGCTAAACAGGAGAGCCACATAGTCGGACGAACCACTGATTCCTGAGGATGCTGCGGAAACATGATGTGATACCCCCTGGTGTACAATGTCCAATACTCACTCATCTGAAGAAGACGGCAACCAGGGCGGAAGAAAGTACTGAATCCATCCTCCTACCAACAATCCTGCACCATCCATCATATAGTCAGGAACGAGGCTTAGGCTGGGGAGACTTCACCTTCCTGTCCGGAAACCATCCAGAAGAAAACCTCCCATGACCCCTAGAAAACTGCCTCCTAGAGGTTGACGAAAGGGAGATTTAGGTTTCGAAAACCCATAGCAGCGGAAAACTGCTTAAAAGAAGAGGACTGCTTCATCTGAATGAAACGTTTGTGCAACTTGCTCTCCAACTCTTCTCCAAACATCATAGTCCCCTGAAACAGCAAATGCAGGGCAGAGGCCTTTTGAGTGGAATCAGTCTACCAATCCTTTAAAACCTGATTGCGGTGAGCCATCACACAGGCACCCCTGGAAAGCGCAGAGGCCATCACTGCATTAAAGGACACATCTGAAAGAAACTCCACCTGTTGTTCGATATGATCCAAAAGCCCAGAAAAGTCTGACGTGTCATACAAGGCCTGATACAGAGCTTTTACACTGGAAATGAGAGATTGAGCAACATAAGTCCCATAAATCCCAGCAATCAGAGCCAGATGTGAACCTGAGTAAACCTTCCTGAGATAAGCATCAACCTCCTTATCCACAGGATCCCTAATAACAGCGTCTTCAGCAAATGAGGTAAAGCCCACCAGACTAGCAACAAAGGAATCTTTCAGAATACAGCCTGACAATTCTCTTGATATGTCCTTGAGAGGATACAGTTTGACCATGAAGGTGGGCAGCATAATCGAATCAGGTCCTTCCACTTCTGCTTCAACACCTCATGGTTGTAGTGGTGGACAGGCACATCAACGCTGATGCACTCTAAAACTGGCGCAGCAAAGGACCTCCAGACATGCTGGGTGTCTCATTGTCAGGAAAAAACATGTTTGATTAACATGTTTGAGCAACTCAGGTAACATATTCTTATCAATATACTTGCCTTTGTACTCCACCCTCATCCAATCCTCCTAAGAACTGGAAGAATAAGAAGACAGAACCGAGACAGAGCTCTTGTGCTGGGCACTACTGCCCATCTCCTGAAAAGTCTGTTTTTAAAGTCTCTTGCTTATCAATCAATCAATCAATCAATCAGTGACACTTATATAGCGCGCTACATACCCGTAGGGTCTCAAGGCGCTGGGGGGGGGGGGGGGGTGCCGCTACTGCTCGAACAGCCAGGTCTTCAGCTTCTTCCTGAAGGAGAGGTGGTCTTGGGTCAGGCGCAGGTCGGTCGGGAGGGAGTTCCAGGTCTTGGCGGCCAGGTAGGAGAAGGCCCTTCCTCCTGTAGTCGCTCTTCAGATGCGGGGGACGGCGGCGAGGGCGTGGTTGGCTGATCGGAGGTGGCGTTTGGGAGCGTAGAAGTTGATCCGGCTGTTGAGGTAGCTCGGGCCTTGGTCGTGTAGGGCTTTGTGTGCGTGGGTGAGGAGGCGGAAGGTGATTCTTTTGTTGACGGGGAGCCAGTGAAGGTCTCTCAGATGTCCGGTGATGTGGCTGGTTCTTGGGATGTCGAGGATGAGTCTGGCTGAGGCGTTCTGGATCCGCTGGAGTCTCTTCTGGAGCTTGGCGGTGGTACCGGTGTAGAGGGCGTTGCCGTAGTCCAGTCGGCTGGTGACGAGGGCCTGGGTGACGGTCTTCCTGGTCTCGGTGGGGATCCACCAGAAGATCTTCCGTAGCATGCGTAGGATGTTGAAGCACGCCGAGGAGACGTTGTTGACTTGCCTGGTCATGGAGAGGGAGGAGTCCAGGATGAAGCCCAGGTTGCGTGCATGGTCTGTCGGTTTGGGTGCGGTGCCCAGGGCGGGAGGCCACCAGGAGTCGTCCCAGGCGGAGGGTGAAGAGCCCAGGATGAGGACCTCCGTCTTGTCAGAGTTCAGTTTCAGACGGCTGGTCGTCATCCACTCGGCTACCTCTTTCATCCCTTCATGCAGGTTGGCTCTGGCGGAGGTGGGGTCGTTGGTCAGGGAGAGGATCAGCTGGGTGTCGTCGGCGTAGGAGATTATGCTGAGGTTGTGTTTGCGTACGATGGCCGCGAGGGGGCTCATGTAGACGTTGAAGAGGGTGGGGCTCAGAGATGAACCTTGAGGGACGCCGCAGATGATTTCGGAGGCCTCTGACTTGTACAGTGGTAGGCGGACTCTCTGTGTTCTTCCGTCGAGGAAGGAGATGATCCATTCCAGCGCCTTGTCCTGGATCCCGATGTTGCTGAGTCGCTGTACTAGGGTGCGGTGGCAGACCGTGTCGAAAGCCGCGGAGAGGTCTAGGAGGATGAGGGCCGCTGTTTCTCCATTGTCCATCAGGGCTCGGATGTCATCGGTGGCGGCGATGAGGGCGGTCTCGGTGCTGTGATTGGCTCGGAAGCCGGACTGTGAGGGGTCGAGGGATCCGTTCGTCTCGAGGAAGGCGGCCATCTGCTTGTTGACGGTCTTCTCGATGACTTTGGCTGGAAACGGGAGGAGCGAGATGGGGCGGTAGTTCTTGAGTTCGGTGGGGTCCGCTGTTGGTTTCTTGAGTAGAGCGCTGAGTTCTGCGTGTTTCCAGCTCTCAGGGAAGGTGGCGGTGTCGAAGGATGTGTTGATGATGTCTCGTAGGTGGGGTGCGATGACAGCGTCGGCCTTGTTGAAGACGTGGTGAGGGCAGGGGTCGGTCGGTGATCCGGAGTGGATGGAGTTCATCGTGCGGATGGTGTCTTCGGTGCTGATCGGGGTCCAGGCGTGGAGGGTGGTGGTGGGGGGTGATTGTTCGGTCATGGTGTGCGTTGGTTGGGTGTTGAAGCTGTTGTGTATGTCCGCGATCTTGTTGTGGAAGTGTGAAGCGAGGGAGTTGCAGAGGTCTTGCGATGGGGTGATGTCGTTGTTTCCTGCGCTGGGGTTGGAAAGCTCTTTCACGATGTTGAAGAGTTCCTTGCAGTTGTGTGCGTTGTTGTCCAGCCAGTCCTTGAATGCTGTTTTCTTGGCGGCGCGGATCAGCTGGTGGTGCTTCCGGGTGGCAAGCTTGAAGGAGGTCCTGTTGTCCGGTGTAGGTTCCCTTCTCCAGACTTTCTCGAGGGCTCGGCAGTTCTTCTTGGAGCTCTTGAGTTCGTCGGTGAACCACGGGGCTTTCTTGCTGCCGGGTCTGCTGGGCGGGGTCCTCAGCGGGGCGAGCTCGTCCGCGCAGATGCTGATCCACTTCGTGAGGTTGTCGGCGGCCTGGCTGGGGTTCGCTGAGCTGGCAGGAGGGTGCTGGCTCAGGGAGGTGGCAAGCTGGTCTGCTGTGATCTTGTTCCAGCTTCTGCGGGAGGCCTGTTGCTGGTGGTGGTGGGTCGTCGTTCTCTTGAAGGTGAAGTGGACGCAGCTGTGGTCCGTCCATTGAAGCTCTGTGGCGTGGCTGAAGTTGATGTCTGTGCTGGAAGAGAAGACTGCGTCGAGAGTGTGTCCGGCGAGGTGGGTGGGGGTGGACACCAGTTGCTTGAGTCCAAGATTGGCGAGGTTGTCGAGCAGGGTGCTGGTGTTGCGGTCGTTGTTGTTCTCCAGATGGAAGTTGAGGTCCCCCAGGAGGATGTAGTCAGCGGAGGGGAGGGCATGCGGGCTGACGAAGTCGGCGATGTCCTCGCTGAATTGTGTGCGTGGTCCAGGGGGTCGGTAGATCAGGGTGCCTCTGAGGGTGGTGTTCGGGTTGGTGTGGATCTGGAAATGCAGGTGTTCGGCGGTGGTCAGGGTGTTGTCGGTGCTGGTCGTGAGACGGATGGTGTTCCTGTGGATGATGGCGATGCCTCCTCCCATCTGGTTGGCGTTGCTTATAGCATCATCCCCCCTCTCTGTGCCGCTTGGACCGCTCCGGAGAAGGAGAAGAAGGGGTCCTAGAAGAGGAAGAGCGCTCCACATGTTTGAGCTTCCTAGAGTGTTTGCCCGTACTGACAAACACCAGCACCAAGGAGACGCACAGCCCAGCAGATGAACACCAGAAACAGGGGTACACTGTAATCCAAGTGACAGCCCCATAGAAAAAGCAAGCATAGAACTCACCACAAACTGCTATGCGTTACTCAGCCATCGGCTGCCAGATAAAGGATTCCAAACACCTCCGGGCTTCCAATAAGCATCGTCACGCCCGACTTCCTGGACTGCCAATTTGCCGGAAATCTGGCAACCTAATCCAAAAGTGCCCACACTCCCAGGGAGCACATAGACAGCTCCCTCAGGATACCATGCACCTCACAACAAGCCCAGCAAACCCGGAGGCATGGCCTGCAATATGGAAATCATCAAACTCTACAGCAGCCCAAAAAGGAACCGCTCACGACTCCCTCCAAGCCAGGCAGAGAGGGAGACATGCCAGCCAGCAATCCGCCCACCACCCGGTAGCAAAGATGTGATCAATCCAGAAGCTCCAGCTGCGTAAGTAAGCTTTTGTACTCCTGGTGGGAGAGGGTGGGACAGGGCTCCAGCATTCCTTCGTTCTTTTTTTCATTTGTGAGATAGGATTATCTCACTTTTTCATTCGGTGAGATAGGATTATCTCACTTGTTTATGAATGGGAGGAGGACCCGAGGGACTTGTGGGTAATTAGCCAAATGTGGTGTCTCATCAGGTTGCTTCTTTTGTAGGAGCTCATAGACACTTTTAATGATTCCCTTTTGTTTTTTTAGAAGCTCGGGTTTCAATATAGGAGATAGGCTCCAGACTGATGAAGGGTTTACCCATGGGATAGTCCCCTACCTGAAAATACTTAAAGAACTCATTGTAGAGAATGGAGTACATTGTAGCAAGTGTATCGAATGGTGTTGTGTTTGTCCTGCATATAATTACCCCAGAGTTTGCAATTTCCAGTAAGCCCAGAATGGGACAAATGTGTCCATGCAAAGGCTAGGGAAAAATGGTCATAAAGATATATATTGGTTAAAGTTTGGGAGCTGTAATTTTGTCTTTATGGCAGTCCACATCTGATGGTATATGAATAGAATTGCATCTCTTGTCTTTTTTAAAATATTCCGGTTAAAAATAAAACTGAAACTGGCCATAAATCTTTGGATGGATTTCTGAGTGGCCATATAGTAGCTGACAAACCAGTGAGCTGGGATAATCTTGTTTAAAATCATGCCCAAGAACTGAATTGTATACATTGGAGCCCAGACATTCTTGCATAGGGTTTATTAGAATTGAGTAATCACTTGTTTTGTTTTTTTTAATTCCTACGCAAACAGAGACCATATTCTTTCAATTAAAAATTAAAAAATCAGGACAAGAGGGGGGCGTGGCCAGCGACATGGCCGAGTAAGAGGTGCTTCGCGATAGCTCTGGCAGAGCTGCTCTGAATCCGGCGATCTACATGAGTCTGGCAGTCCGCTGGAAACGGGACTGACATGCCCCGGGACCGGAGGCGTGCACGGAGGCGAGGGGAAGACCAGCGGAGCGCAACGACGCCGGATCCCGCAAGGTGCTGCCCGAGGGACGAGCGAGGCCAGGAGGCGGCAAGATGGTGGCGGCCCCCGAGACCTAGGGGACGGCTCTGCGGCCAGACGGAGTGCGGCGCCGAACAGCGAGAGGCCGCCTGGATGCCCGAGTGGACTGGCTGGTGCTCGCCTATCACTGGTAGGAGGAGACGGGCTGGAGCGGGGGGGCTGGGACGCGTGTCGCCTCCCCTCGGTGCTCCAGCAGGACCCAGACTTCGCCCGCATCGGTGTACTACTGCGGGGAGACACGGCCGGCCAATGAGGTGCGGTGCAATCTATCCGCAAGGCGCACCACTGTACCACGACAGATACCGCAGGTGCGACGCCCTCGGAGCTGCCCGGTGGGGGCCACTCGGCGGGAAATCCGGCCATACGGTCATCTGAGGCTGCGGCCGGCGGAGGGGCCGCGAAACGGAGGAGCCGGCCTTGGTAGGCCCTGGGCACATCTCTGCCCGGCCGGGGGTGGTGTAGCGGGACTGGGCCCTTCCTCCCCCTCCCCCCCACCTCCCGGCTCAGGCTGCGGCCGCCCCTGGCTTTGCGGCGGAGGTCCCGCCGGCGGCGGTGAAAACCACCCTCTCGGGCAGCCCTGCGACGACCGGCCCGCCACCGTTGGGCCCACAGAGCGCGGCGCCGCCGGGTGGAGTGGATACTGCGGCATGATCCTACAGGGACGGGAAAAGAAGGCGCAGCCCCCTGGGATCTGGGGGCGGAGTGCTGACCGGGGGCCCGTGCGGGAGTCAGGGACCTGATCTCGAGGACGGACATGGGGAAGAAGGCCCCGCTGGAGAAACCTGCCCGGCAGGGGACCATGGATGACTATGTCCGCACCCGGACGCAGACAGGGGCGCCGCCTCTCCCCCCTGCTGCACGTTCTGACACGGAGCTGCTGATGGAGGCCATACAAGCCTCCAGGACGGACATTCATGAGTCAAGGGCGGCGCTGGAGGTTAAGATCAGAGAGGTGGGCTCTGAAGTCACACTACTGAGGCAGGACTTCCGCAACTTGTCGGAGAGGGTGCAGACGGCCGAAACGAGGATCAGTGAAGCCGAGGATACCATCACCCATCTCCGCAGAGATGTGGCGGAACTGCAGGCATCGCACCGACAACTGCTCTGGAAGGTGGACGATGCGGAAAACAGGGCGAGACGCAACAACCTCCGATTTGTGGGCTTTAGGGAAGGCATCGAGGGATCGGACATGGCGCTGTTTCTCCGAACCTGGCTGACGAACACGTTTCCACAGGCCCCATTCTCGAACTGCTTTGTGATTGAAAGGGCACATAGGGCGCTCCTGGTGAAGCCGCCGGTGGGCGCGCGACCGCGTCCCGTCATTGCCCGGTTCCTCAATTTTGCAGACAGGGATCTGATCCTGCGGGAGGCCCGGAAGAAGGGGGCGCTCCGACTAGAAAATACGAACATTATGATCTTCCCGGACTATAGTCAGGAAGTGCAAAAACAGAGGAGAGCCTTTGACGCAGTCAAAGCGAAACTAAGAGATCTCCACCTTACCTACAAGCTGCTCTTCCCGGCGAAGCTGAAGGGGATATATGATGGCGGTACGCATTTCTTCACCCATCCGGAGGAGGCCTGGCAGTGGCTAGAGGCACGACCAACGACGAGCCGACGGACCGCCGATCGGGAGGAAGGCCGGGAGCGACCATATGGCGGTGGCGCACGACCCAAGGAGATGGCACTCAGGCAGACTCGGGGACAGTCGGGGCGGAGAACTGGGAAGAGGCTGCGTAAGACGCCCTGCTCAGAAGGTGGCTTGCCGCGACGTCGAAAGAGGGACTCCCTTTCACCCGGAGGGACTAGAGTGCCGGGATCTCGCTTTAGCTGCCTGGCGGGTAGTGGCAGTTCTGAGGAGGACGATGGGGGGACTGCCCATGGGTTGGGACAGGGAGAGACGGCACAGAGTTCCATACACCCGCTGGAAGTAGTGATCCGGGATCTAGAGCGGGATGCACCCGATCCTACGGAGGAGCGGAGGCCCGATACCCAAGACTCCCACTCCTGAGAGAGACTGGACTGGACAATCTTGAATGCAGCTTTTGCCTGATGGAGCACGCAAGTGGTTACACGCCCCCCCCCTTTTTTTATATTCTTTGTTAGTCTTCTCATTTGGTCGTTAATGTATTGTGCTCTCGGGTCGGGCAGACTGGGACTGTTCTAGTGTTGTTCACATAGAGGGCACGTGATAGGTTAATGACGGGAGGGATAGCGAGGGAGGGCGACAGGCCTACTCCGCCAGCAGTCCTGTGTTTGTGGAGACTGGGACTGATGGGGGGGGAGGTGGGGAGGGGGTGGGAGCGGGGGAGTGTTGGGGGTTTCCAGTTTGGGGATGTTGGGGATGGGAGGGGGGGACGGGACAGTTGGGGCTGGTTGGGTGGGGAGGGGGTGGGGACAGGTCACTACAGGCACGCACGACACAACACGGGGCTTGACCGCCAGCAAGGGGCCCCCACAGCAGTCCACACAGATGGAGATGCAATGCCAGACACGCAGGTAACACAGGGAGTAGCCGGAGAAGGGTTCTCGATCCTAACGTGGAACGTCAATGGGCTCGGTAGTAAAATTAAGAGAGGCCTGGTAAACGCATACCTTAAGACGGCAGGCCCAGACGTAGCATTATTGCAGGAAACGCACCTTATGGGGACTAAATGTGGATTCCTAGCCCGAGGTCAATACACGGTCCTAGCGCATGCGGGCTTTACCCAAGGTTCGAGAGGGGTGGCAATACGGGTACGGAAAACACACCCATTTAGAGTGACTCAGACATGGACGACTCAATGGGGACTTACGTGGGGGTCCGGGGAGTGTGGCGGCGGAAGGAATACACATTAGTGTCGGTCTATGCTCCACCTAAGCTCCAGGCGTCCACATTAAAAGTCGTGGCGGAAATACTGCTTGCCACGTCAGACACGATGCAAGTGCTTGGGGGTGATTTTAACGATGTAATGGCCCCGGCGCTGGACAGGACGGGAGATAGGGGGAGGGACCGGCCTCTGACGGCCCTCGCCACCATGATGGAGACTCTAGGTCTGACAGACGTATGGCGATGGTTACACCCGACACGGCGGGAGTACTCCTTTTTCTCGGGGGCCCACAAGGTGTATTCCAGATAGGATTATATCTTCATGGCACGACACATGTTAAATAGGGGGGTTCTAGCTGAATATACAGCAAGGGGCTTGTCGGATCATTCTCCCCTTCTGGTGACAATGGCCCCCCGGGTACCGGGGCGGGGGTAGTGGCGAGTATCAGCATGGGACCTCCAGAACTCGAAGGTGCTGAAGGGCATCCGGGCAGATGTTAGAGTCTGCTTAGCCGAAAATGTAGGCTCGGTGTCGTCACCGGTGACCCTATGGGAATCCATGAAGGCAGTCATGAGGGGTAGGGTCCAGGATAGGATTGTGGAGGAAAATAGGGAACGGCAAAGGGAGCTACAGGCGCTGGAGCGTCACGTACTTCAGTTGGACAGGGAATACCTCGCGGATCAGGCACGGGAGACACTGCGCCGGTTGCTCGACGTCCAGCGGCAGTATAGAGATCTGGCTACGGGAGAAGCCAAAAAGCAGGCGTTGGCGACACTCCACCGTTTGTATGACGTCGGTGATAAGTCGGGCAAGCTACTGGTGTGGCTCAGTAGGAAAGAGAGGGATGCGAGATGGGTAGAACAGGTGCGAGATGAATGGGGGAATATGGTAAGTTCTGATGCACAGATCTCGGAAGCCTTTGCAGGGCACTTTCGGACATTCTATGCTGCTCGGGACCTAGGCTCGCAAGATGACGCGCTACAGTACATGGCGGATCTAGACCTACTGACGCTCGTGGATGGGGACATCAAAGAGCTGGAGGCCCCCCTTACGTTGGACGAGGTTAAAAAGGCGTTGGCCAAGCTGCGGGTGGGGAAAGCGCCGGGCCCGAACCGGTTCCCCGGCGGAATTCTTTAAAAAAACGGCGGATCTTTTGGCGCGCCATCTGTTGGCATTATTTGAGGGGGCACGAGGAGAGGGGCGCCTCCCCCCGGATCTCAGACTGGCCACGATCGTCCCGATTTTCAAGGAGGGGAAACCGCAGGAGGAGTGCACATCATATCGCCCAATTTCACTGCTTAACACCGAGGTGAAATTACTGGCGACGGTGCTGGCCCTCCGGCTGAGGAGGGTGATCCCAGATTTGGTTCATCTGGATCAGACGGGCTTCCTCCCCAGCAGGGCGATGAGACTGAATCTGTGGAGGTCGCACAACTGGCTGCAGGCGGTGAGTGGCCGACGGGACCCCCACTGGTTTCTCTCCTTAGACGCGGAAAAGGCGTTCGATGCGGTGCATTGGCCCTTCATGGAGGGAGTTCTGGGGTGCATGGGTTTCGGACCTGTCTTTCGCCAGTGGGTGCGATTACTGTATACGGACCCGAGGGCACGTGTGAGGGTAAATGGGGTCATGTCAGGGGAATTCCCTATCTGCAGGGGTACGCGGCAGGGATGCCCGCTGTCCCCCCTGCTCTTCACGTTGATGATAGAAGTGTTGGCGGCGCGGGTCAGACAACATCCGGGGATTCGGGGTTTTCGGAAGGGTCCGCTAGACGAACTGGAGGAAAAAATATCCCTCTATGCAGATGATGTCCTTCTTTATGTTACCCACCCCGACACGACGATCCCGATAATTTTCTCACAGCTAGAACGGTATGGTGCCCACTCGGGTTATAGGGTGAACTGGCATAAGTCGGTGTTATATGCCCCGGAGGGGCCTGAGGACTGGCCGTGTCTCCCAGACAGGCTCCAGACAACGACGGATGGGTTTAAATATCTTGGAGTGTTTATAACACTGGACCGGACTGTCTCCTACGACAGGAATGTTGGGAGGGTTCTGACCAATTTCGTGGAGGACGCACACAGATGGCGTCGGCTGCCGCTTACAATACTGGGGCGTGCAGCCATGTTTAAAATGATAACGTTGCCCAGGTTCCTGTATGCGTTCCAGAATGAATACTATCCGGTTCTTAGGCGGGTCTTTCGAGAGATTGACTCGGAAATACGTAGCTTTCTCTGGTTAGGTAGACAACCCAGGGTGGCGTTAAAGACCCTGCAGCAGCACCAATATAGTGGGGGGAGCTCGCTTCCCAACATTGAGGCCAACTTCTGGGCGGAACACCTGGTGTACATTAATGACTGGCTCCATGCCCCAGCAATGCACCCTACGTATGCTCTGGAGAGGTATGTCATGAGCGCCCACTCGTATCATTATTACTTATATGGTGGCAAGGGTACGGGACGGTTACTGACGGCCACTAAAATCCCCTTGGCGATATGGAAAAGGGCGACCCGGGAGATTGGCTGGGATAGGAAACTAAGTAGACAGACGCCCCTATGGCACTGCACGTGGCTACCAGAACTGAACAAGTTGAGGGGGTTTACGCACTGGGATAACATCGGGGTGTCGACACTGGGAGATGTACTAGTGAGGGGGGAACTGAAGTCCTTTTCGGTGCTCCGCAAGGAATTTGGACTGCTCCCCACGCAGTACTATAAGTACGCGCAGCTGAAACATGCATGGCAGGCAGAGGGGTTACAGACTGTCTCTCTTCCCGAATACGCACCACTGGAGGGGAGACTGCTGCAGGAACACGTGGTGGAAAGGGCGGTGTCCCTCACATATCGGACCCTCATGAACAATATGCCCGATACTATGGGGGCGCTTCGGGCGACATGGGAGGCAGACGTGGGTGAGATGGACGAGGTGGATTGGGATACAGTTCTCATGCATCCGCGAGAGGTGGCGATTAAGTCCAGGCTGCGGCTGATCCAATTCAATATTCTGCATAGAACATACTTTGATAGACTCCGACTGTACAAAATGGGACGGATAGGGGACACGTCATGTCTGAGGTGCGGAAGGGAAGGAGGGAACTTCTATCACGTACTTTGGCTTTGCCCGCAGATTCAGGGGTACTGGAGGGGGATCCTAGGGGAACTGAGTAAGGTGCTGGAGGTGCCACTGCAGGAGGACCCCAAGTTAGTGTTACTGGGTATGACACATGATGTGGACCTCCCCCGCCCGCTGCTGACTTTCCTGGTACTGGCCCTGGTGGTGGCAAAGAGGGACGTGGCAAAATACTGGGGGGCGCCCTCGCCACCCCGACTGGAGGAATGGAGGAGGGGTCTTGACGTATACATGGCGGCCGAAAGGGTCACGTACAAAGCACGGGGCTGCCCCAAAAAATTCAGCAGGGTGTGGTCCCGGTGGCGGAAATATCATGGCCTGGAGGGGGGTCTCTAGAGGGGCGGCGGACTGGAGGGGACCGGCACGGTTCACGGATGATGTGTACAGCCCTGGGGCACGGGCGGTGGTGTATACTGACGACGATGGTGCCACCCGCAGAATAAGTATGGAACAGACTTCTTGTGTAATGAGAGAGAGGGGGGGTGTAGGCCGGGCAGGGTGGGTGTGTTGATCAGTGCTGACCTGTTCGTTAGGTTGTTTTATTTTGTGTTTAGAAGAAAACCAAAAATGCCAATAAAAATGTTTAAAAAAATAAATAAATCAGGACAAGAGGACGGAGTGGAAGAAACAGAAATAACAATTTAGGGAGAATTAACAGTTTGATAACATTACAACGGCCTCTGATCCCTAGAGGAAATCTGTTCCACTTTGTTTGAAATTTTTATCTCCAGGTATGTGGCTGAATTTGGCATACTGAATATCATTGATAGGTGGTGTTTTATTATATAGGATACAACTTAGTTTTGTATTGAGTAAGTAGCCAGACAGTGGCAAATCTTTTTGATCTGATTCTATTGCTGGGTTTGCTACAGTTGGTACAGAGGTAAAAATGGACACATCATCTGCATACACTGTGATTTTACATGTTGTGTCCCTGAGGTGAACCGGGGGTATAGAGAATGACAGTTGTAACCTTTTAATGTAAGGATCCAGATATAAAATAAACAGTTGAAGGGAGAGAAGGCAACCCTGTCGGACACCCCCAAAATTACAAGTTTTTCAGATAGAGTTCCCCTACAAACTACTCTTCTGGTAAGATCTTTATGAAAGGCATGTATTATTTTCAAACACACTGGTCTGAAACCCATTTGATGCAGAAGGCACCATAAGAACTGCCAGGAGATCCGGTAAAATACATTTTTGGTAATCAAATGGGATCACCATTGCAGGTACACCCATTACAGATCCAATACACAATACTGATACTGCCAAATGTGTTTGCAAGGTGGTCTCTCGTTGTGGTACATAACTGTACCGCGTGGGATCGACTCACCTAGCAACTACGGAGAAATGCCATTGGGGATCGTTTTGGAGTATAATATTTAATCGCTGTTAATTATTGAAATTGGCTGAAATGACCAACAGCTCAGAGAATCTTTATTTTTGTCATTTTTTTTTATTTTTTTTTTATTTATTTTGAAACCTTTATTACAAATTTCAAAAATATACAGACACGGGCCTACAACCTCCAGGCCGGCCGCCAACAAACAACATAATCATAACCACACAAATATAGGCAAAAAGCTGCCGACAATAAATGACCAGGTTTCAGAGTAGTGTCGCTGGCGGCTTTAAGAGGTCGCGACATCACAGATAGCGGTTTCATTTTAAGATGATAAAGAAAAACAATCAACAAACAAACCCACAAGGCAGCGAAAATCTAAGTAGCAAAATGTGCTCCCCACAGCAGGGAGGGACCCATAGAAGTACAGTAAAAGAAGGGGGGAGGAGGGCAGGTGGTAGAGACAAGATTATCACAGTAGAACAGGATCACAGGAATGCGCAGACTAAGGAGACAAGGACTCATCCAAATCCCGCACGAGGGGCGGGGTGCAAATTCCTCCGCGATAGGAGTTCCAGGGACCCCACACCTTTTTCCATTTCCCAGGCTTGCCTCTCGCCACATACACCGTCTTCTCTCGAAACATGCACCAGTCCATATTTTCCTTCCAGGCCGAAACCGTGGGCGGCCTCTGGGAGCCCCACAAACGTGCAATGTCACGCTTGGCCACCATATATCCCAATGTCACCCACCACATTTGCGCCACCGTGTAATCAGTCGGCTCCCATACATTCAACCGACACCTCCTCGCCTCTGGGAACAACGCAACATGCGTGACTGCTTGCAATACAGCATGCACACCACGCCAGAACCGAGTCACCTCCGGACATTCCCACAGAACATGGAGGAAAGTCCCTGTCGTACCACACCCACGCTTACACATCCCATCCACCGCATAACCCATACGCATCAGGCCAGGTCCCGTGATGTACACTCTATGAAGTATCTTAAGCTGGACGAAACGAAGGCGGGCCGGTATGGCCACCTCTTTCGGGGAGGCCACCGCCGACACCCAATCCTCGTCATCCAGCTCCAGTCCATCAGCAACCCATGCATCACGAAGGGCGGTTAACAACCCCGATCGATCGTTAATTAGCTTCTTGTAGATCAGTGAGATAGTGCTATCCGGCACGTACCCGTCTAGCACTCTATCTTCCAATGGGGAACACACCGGGATAGACGCGACCTCCAGGAATACAGAACGTAACGCGTGCCGAACCTGTACATATCGGAAGTACTCCCTATCGTGTAACTGGTACTCAGCTTTCAGCACATCAAACGTTTTAAATCCCTCTTTCGTCCAGAGATCACCTACTCTGCTGATGCCGATCATGTCCCACTTCTCAAAGCCCTTCGTCGACCACAAACAACCCAACCGCTCGGAGGCATATAATGGCGTCGCCCGGGTCAACCGATCCCTCCACCCCATCGCCGCGCTTGCCGCCTGCCACACCCGTATCGCAACCCGTGTCGGGCCTGTCAAGCGCGCGTCAATCGACCTGGAATAGAGCGCACGATTGTAGTCGCCGCCCGGCAATAACAGTTTGTCCATCGCAAAGGCCGGGTTAAGGGCCGGCCCATAGAGCCCGTGGTTTATCGCCGCCAGCTGGGAGGCCCAATAATAATGTTTGATGTCAGGGAGAGCGACCCCCCCGTCATACCACGGGAGCGTTAGCTTGGCGAGAGCAATCCGCGGCCTCCCATCCCAAAACAATCGGCGCTGGAGACCCTCAACCTCCCGAAAAAAACTAGCAGGCACGACATCCATCGTGTTTTGTAAGGCATATAAAAACCGCGGTAGCGACATCATTTTAAACAGCGCCGCCCGGCCAAGCGGCGAAAGCGGCAACCGCCGCCAACGCGTCACATCCGTCTTCAAACGCTGGAGAGGGGGGAGTAGATTCTGCGTATACCGGGCCACTGGATCCAGAGTGAGAAAAATAACCAAATACTTAAAGCCCTGCTGGGCAACCTGAATAGGGCAACCCCGCGGAAGGATGGGGGCCTCCCCAGAGAGGACATATACGCAGGACTTAGCCCAGTTGATGACCAAACCAGAGTTACAGCCGAAGGAGCGTAGTACATCCACCAACACAATCAGCGATTCACGGGGGGAGGCAAGGTACAAAAGAATATCGTCCGCATAGAGAGAGACACGATCCTCATATTCCGGAGTCCATCGGAGTCCACGAATCGAAGGGTGCCATCGCAACCATTCCGCCAGGGGCTCTAAGGAGAGTGCAAAGAGGAGAGGGGTTAGCGGACAACCCTGACGCGTGCCCCTGCCCAATTCAAAGGGAGCCGACACTCTACCGTTTACCACTACCTGAGCCAACGGTCTACAATACAGCAATTTCACCCAACCAATGAATCCCGGGCCAAACCCAAACTTTTCCAGTGCTGCCCAAATATACGGCCACTCCAGCGTATCAAAAGCCATAGTTGCGTCCAAGGACGCCAAAATGGCCGGCTCACGTATAAAGGGAACCCTCGCGAGCACCCCATGCAAACGCCGCAGATTAAGTGCAGTATTACGATGGGGGATGAAGCCGGACTGATCCTGATGTATCAGATCACAGACCACACTAGCCAATCGAGTAGCCAACACCTTGGCGAGGATTTTGGGTTCCGCATTCAGAAGCGATATGGGCCTGTAGGACGTGACCTGATCCCGCGGCTTCCCCTCTTTATGAATAACCACGATGATGGCAAGACGTTGGTCCAGCGGGAGGGAACCCGCTGCACGGGCCCGCGATAAACATGTCGCGAAGATGAGGCACTAACGTGTCCGGACGCAGCTTATACAATTCGATGGGGAGGCCATTAGGACCCATGGCCTTGCCGGAGGCAACTGAACGTATGGCTAGGGCGATCTCCTCAGACGTCGGGGGCGCATCCATCAACAATTTATCATCGTCCGAAAGGGACGGCAACACAATGTCTCTGAGCATGACGCGGGAATCCTCCTCCGAGCGATCGGAGACCGGAGAGTACACCCCACGGAAATGCTCCGCGAAACAGTCGACAATTTCTACGGGATCAGTAACACACACACCATCCACTCTCTGAACCTGCGGCACCACACGACTCGCTCTCTCCTTTTTGTCCAGCCACGCGATTAGCTTCTCAGCCTTGTCACCCATATCATACAGACGCCCCTGTTGCTCCCTACTCATACTCTTGGCAGCTTCAGTGACCAGAGCCTTGTAATCCGCTTGTTTGAGGCCAAGAACATGCAATTTGTCTTCCGTAACACCACCATCCAATTCACCCTCCAGCTCAGAGATCTCAGACTCAATACGAACCACCTCCTCCCGCTAGCTCCTCTTGGAGTTAGAGATGAGGGATAGGGCCTCTCCTCGGAGTACCGTTTTGAAAGCCTCCCACAGGGAAACAGCAGATGACACCGAGCCCACATTGTCTTTAAAGTAGTGCTCAAGAGATTTAATCAGACCTGCACGAATAGTGGGATTACGCAGGTACCAGGAGTTGATCGGGACCACCCTCCCCTCCGCACCCAGGACAATATCAAAGTGTAACAAAAGGGGGGAGTGATCCGAAATTCCCCGGGCAAGATGTCGCACCTCCCCGATCCTCCCCACCTGGGCCGATGGCATTAGAACATAATCAAGTCTCGAAAGGCTACCATGGGCCCCCGAGTGAAAAGTGTACTGTGTCTGTGCAGGATGTTTTAGCCGCCAACAATCCACTAAACCCAGGGTGTCCAAAAGGCCAGCTAACCAGGTTTGGGCCCGGGGGAGGTCCCGCGGAGGGTAACGATCCTCGGCTCCGTAAACCACTGCATTAAAATCCCCTCCCACCACTAGTACCCCCTCTGGCAGCCCAAGGAGAAGGCGCCCCAGGTCCGCAAAAGTAGTCGTCTGCAAACCCGGCGGGACATATACAGATACCAACACAATCACTTTGCCCTCCCATCTGCCCACCAGTGCCGTGTATCGCCCCCTGTCATCATGGAGCACCTCATCAACCTCCAATGGAAGAGAGGTTCTAACCAGTATGCCCACACCCCTTGAGCCAGAAGTGAAGCCCGAGTGAGCCAAGAGGCGAAAGCCCCGCCTATTCATGGCACGGAAGGAATTACCAATGAGGTGTGTTTCCTGCAAGAACACGATGTCGGGAGAGATCCGTTTTAAGAACTGCAGGACCACCCCACGCTTTATCCTGTCCCCCAGTCCGTTGACATTCCAAGAAAGAAGTCTCAGTCCCCTACCCCCCATCACAGCCAGCACCAATCAGCCCCCTCCCGGAGGGCACATGGATCATAGGATGACAATACTCCTGCCTTGTGGTACAAACAAACAAAACCCAACCCCAACCCAACATACAAAGTAAAACTCCCCCCTCCCTGCACCCCTGCGTGAGCCCAGACAGCCCCCCCAACTTGCAGTGTGCCTGTCGCCCTTGCATAAACTAAACTACAAAAAAGACCCCCTGGAGGAGGAAAGAGAACCCCCTTTAGACTCACCACTACCTCCAAGCAGGGGGGAAAAAAGGAACATAGTCAAGTAAACCCTGAGCCCAATAAAAAGTTGGCACCCTCAAAGGTTAGTGCCAATGTCAACACACTAGGCCCGGTCCAGTGGGCACTCGCCACTCGCGGCCCTTGTCACCTCTCGATCATGTGTCCTCGGCAAAGTGTCCAGCCAGTCCCCCACTGTCTCCGGGCGGTCAAAGAAATGAGAGCGGCCCTCGAACTCCACCCGCAGCTTGGCCGGGAAAAGCATGGCGTACTTTATGTTCATCTGTCGTAGCCGCCGTTTGACGCCCATGAATCCCAGTCTCTGCTTCTGGACCGCCTGTGTAAAATCAGGATAGAAATTCACCTCGGCATTCTCTAGCTTAAGCGGCCCTTGCACTCTAGAAGCCTGCAGGATCGCATCTCTGTCCCGAAAGTTAAAGATACGTGCAATGAGAGGCCGCGACCAGGAACCCCGTGGGCCCTCTCCACCGCGAAGAAGTTGCTCAGTCCCCTAGGCTTCAGTCGGTTGGAGATCAAATCCTCCACATAAAGATCCGCAGCCGAATCTTCCAACCCCTCATGCGAACATTATTCCTCCGGGCCCTACTCTCGGAGTCCTCCAGTCGCCTATCAGTGAGAGTACTGGCCTGCCGGAGCCGAAGCATCTCCGCTTGGAGAGCAGCCACATCAATCGTCAGGCTCGACGCTGTAAGGGCCAAAGAGTCAACCCTCTCATTTGTTTTCGAGAGATCGGCCCTGACGAGGTTGACATCAATCAGGACCGCGTCGAGTTTTTGCGACAAGGTGTCGAGCTGTTGGCCCACCGTGGCCTTCACCTCCGCTATGGCGCCCATGATATCCTGCAGGGTCAGGTCCAATGGCAAATCCGGGGCATCCGCGGGCCGCTTCGGAGACTTATGCGACCCGCCAGGAGACCCCCTCGGCAAGGTGTAGCGGTCCATGACGTTAGCCTGGGTAGAGGCCCCGCGTAGGGTCGACTTGGCCTTCAGCCTCTCTCCATCTTGCTTCGTCGCCATCCCACTGCAGTTTGTGTCCCACGAGTCCAGAAGCGGCAGGCGAACAGTCAATACCGAAGACCCCAGCGGTCGCCCCAGAAAGATAGACCGGGTCCCGGCAAAAAAGGCAGTGTCCCCAGCAGGCCAACCACCACACCTCGCGGAAGCGCCGAGACCTCGCAAACGATGATGGCGAGTAGGCTCAAAAGCGAAAGTGAAAGTGTGGGGTGCGCGCCCCTCCAGGTCCGTCGTGCCGTTGTTGTTCACTTTGCCACTGGATCGCCCCTCAACTCGAGTCCGGGGTCAGAAGTGAAGCGGGCCGCAAACTTCAAGCGATGCCCATCGCGGTTCCCAGGGTCCAATTCGAAAACGGGCACCACCTCAGCTCAGTGTCACCAATAAAGTCCCCTCAACCAAATCAGGAGAAAGACAGGATAGATGTAGGAGGTCGCGGACGTCCTCGGGAGCCTCGCACCTACGCGGCCATCTTGGTTGCGCGCTAGGCTCCTCCTCATTTTTTTTCCATTTTTTAATGAGGCTTTATGGGTATCTTTTCATGAAAGAGTTATTTGCAGGCTGTTCCCTATTGAACTGATAAACTGTCAAAACAAAGGTAATACAACTGATATAAAGCTTGTATAGAGCTCAATGGGCATAGAATCCAGGTCTGCTGCATTTCCTGACTGTAACCCCTTAAATGCCAGTCAAATTTCGTTTTCTAAGACAGGGGCCCGTAATATTTCCTATTGCATACATGATATTAGCTGAATTCCTGATTCATTGATATATTTAGACATCTCTTCCAGCTCTTTTTTATATAGCTGCTCATAGCAATCTCAACCTATGAAAATTATATTAGTTTTACCCTCAGTTATGATTCCCTGGACATCCAAAATGGTTATGATCAATAGTAATGGTATAATATATAATTAACTGTATGGCTGGTGCGGTGCCTCCACACTCAGTTCTGGAACAGGCCTCTAACTTAGTCTGGCGTTTTGCTCACCAGATCCCCTCGAGTTCCAGATTCCTGTGGAACAGATCCACTTGTTGATTCTACTGGTGCATACTCAGGCAAACATTCCTCTGTAATGAATTTAGAGGTTCACAAACATTATGCAGATAGCAGATCATCAGCCAGGTGTGACGGATGAAAGACTGATTGTGATCCTCTTTACTGCACTGGATTCCATTTACAATAATGACTGTAAGCTGGAATGAGATGGACCTGCTTCATCGCCCTGCAGTCTGTTTTGCTAATGACGTATGACCTGATTTCACTGAGCTGGGGCACGGACTACATTCCCCAGGCTCCTCGCTTCTTACAGCATCATCCTCTGGTGCCTTGAGGCGCATAAAGGCAGTTGCAAAACCCCGCTGCTTGGCACCCGATTTCACTAAGCTGTGGCACGGACTGCATCCCCCAGGCTCTCTGCTTCTTCCTGCATTATCCTCTGGTGCCTGGAGGTGCATAATGACAGTTGCGAGACCCCGCTGCATGGGGTGCGTGTGGGTGAAGCCCGGGCCAAGGGTGGGCCCTACCTTGCCTGTCATTGACAGGAAGAGGCAGGGCAGGGCCATCCCCTGTGGTCCCACCATTCATAATTGACTCTGCATGATTCAACTGGGTCCTGAACATTATTTTAAGAATCAGCACTGTTTGCGAGACTGTATGCCATTTTTTGGCACTTTCTAAGTACAGCATATGAATACCAAGCACTATTACAAAAACCCAGAGTATAAATTAATAGCCATTGTGAACCTTTTATTTTTGGGTTACTGTTGCTGACCACATGTGTTTATTCTGCTCATTCTGCTAATTTGTTGGCACAATGGGAAAAAGAAAGGCGTCAAATAATCAGTCCCCCCAAAGAAAAAGCTTTAAGGGATCCCTCCATTAACGTTAATGAAAGATCTGACTGGGGCGATGGGGGCAAATGAGAAACAGATCACAACTGTGGAAGAGACTCAGATGAGCTGGGGGTAGTAGCAGCTAAGGACAGTGAGGAAGTGGTAGATTTGGCAGCAATAACCAAGACCCCCAAGGCCCATCGTATTCAGAATGGCTGTGTCCATAACGTGTCGGAACATATATCATGCAAGTGACCTTGAATGCAACACACAGCCACCACCGAAACGCCCCAAAAATCTGATGGCACCCCTCAGAACACGAGGAAAAAATACATCAAACGCCCTTAATACTGTAGCCAAGGGTTTAGAGGGAGGATCACAGGGGAAAAACAGTCTAAAATCCCTCAGAAAGTACCCGCCAAATTATCTACAATAGTGGAAGACCTAGACAGATTTTTACGAGATGCCATAGACAGTCTAACAACCAGAGTGGCCTGGAATTGAAGAGATGTTAAAAAATGACTGCGGATGGACCAGGGTGGATAAACTGATAAGCAAGAGGGGTCACTTGAGCCCATTTGAGAAGGGGCAATAACTAGCGCACAGACTGCCTCCATGGCAGCCAAGCAAACTATAGAGCTGTATTGTAAGGAGTGCCGAACAAAGGTCGACTCAAAGACACAAGTAGAAGTCACCACGGCTACCTCACAATCCATCCAACCTATTACAAGGAGGGACAACTTAAGAAGTGGTGATAATCCATCCACCCTTGAGAACACTGCTCCTAATAATAATAAATATCACAACCCATTGCAGAATCAAAATAGGAATGACTCTGAGTCGGAACATCTGGACCTACTGCCAGCAGCCACCTCATACACAGTTGTGTTAGCTAACTGACCGAGAATAGCAGATCAGGAAACAGAACCTTGGGATGCCTTGAGAAATACAGCCCTCCACTGAATGGGTATGGGAAACGGGCCTAACTCAGGCAATCTTTTCAGATTCTAAAATGGTCAGAATAGGACCTGGATTGGTAGAGAACATAAAATCTTGCATGGTGATTTCATAGTTTTATCGTTTAAATCACTGCACCTGGTAGAAAACATTATCAGAAGAGCGGGCAGGCAGATGATCACCAGTAATGCTATTAACTTATTGCCACTGGGTTATTTCTATCAGCCACTGACTAATATAAGACCAAGACCAAAAATGTATCATGGGAATTCAATTGAAAATTTACACTACGCATATAACTTTCCTGTCAATAATCGGTTCAACAGCCTTCCAACATTAGATGAGATAGATTGACATAACCGACAGACAGGGGTGGAGCACTAGGTAAGGTTCATATCTTAGGCACAGCCCAAGAAACATAAGAGCTCTGTGTTGAGACAGGGACAATTCCAGTTAAAGGATTACCAGCAGACGCGCCACTAAGAACTTCACCCCCCCCCAAAGTATAGGCCCTGATATCTTACTGATTAATCCTGTTGAAAGGATTGATGGAGGAATTGGTCTAAATGCAGATATTTTACCCACAACTTTGCCCCACCCCGTAAGGGAAAATGAAAATAACTACAAAGGTAATAATAACAGAGATGATCAATGTAGTGTATACTTCTGGAATGTTGCAGGTTTATGGAAAAAAAGTAATAAACCCTCTCTGGTTGGACTTTGTAGAGAAATGTAATATCCTGTGCTTTCAGGAGACATGGGCAGAGGATCCAGTTCACATCAGTGGGTACAGGACCTGTCACACTGCAGCAATACCCTTGGCACATGGTATATCAAATGGGGGGCTAACCACATACAAGTCAAAATATACGAATGTGAATAAGATTACCCTGGCAATCTCTGGAATCAATTACCAAATTATCACTATTGAAACTGATAGACATTTTTATAATAATGCTTCGCTGGACAAAATCCTGGGGGTCTTGAGAAAAATGAGTAGAGATCTTAATAATATACTTAACGGATCAATAAAAGATATGTGTTTCCTCTGGGGCGGAGATTTTAATACTGGGGCTGTGTGCGTTTAATGGGGAAAAAAACTGTGGCATTTTATCTGATGACAACAATAATTCCACATTTGAATTATGGGGACTGTCTAATGAGATTTTGTTCATGTTCGATTTAGGTGTTGCCAATGACTTATGCACTCCCTCTGTGCCTTTTGATTCTACGTTCAACTGGAGAGTTGCAAACTCGATCATTGATTATATAATCATATCCAACAGACATTCATCGGGGCTTAAAGGTTTTGCCCATTAAGTAACAATTTTCCCTTGAATGTGGCTATCCAACTGCCCAGAAATATGACAAATCCTAAGGGCACCTGGTTCAAGATATAGCTCTGAACAAAACTAATGGTTACTCCCTTCGGTGGTCTAAAGTGGACCCAGTAGAATTCAGCAAGAAAATAGTGCCTAAACATCAGTCATCCAAAGGAAGCTTGGATAGCCATACATGAAGCAACAAGGGCTCGAGATAATACCGCTTTCTCGTGGGCAGTGAACGCTCCCTTTTAGGTACCGCATGATATCCCCACTATAGAAATCGCTATAGGCGAAGAAGAATGGGTGAAGCATTATTCAAGTATGTATAAATCCACATTAGACAAGCCAACTATAGCCGAAATGCAACCGGCGCAGGAAAAATTGCCTCAAGTGTTCCCCCAATTGATCACATTACGTTAGACAAGATAAATTTAGTGATTAAATCTAGTAAGAAAGGAAAAGCACCTGGCCTAGAAAGCGCACCCGGAGACCTTTTTAAGGCCAACTTGCCGCTCTGGGACCCACTGCTGACACAAGTGATAGCAGCATGCTGCTCTTCAAGCCTTATTACAACATGGTCTGAATCACTTTTGGTACCGATCTTCAACAAAGGGGACCGACAGAACCCATCCTGCTACCAGCCAATATTACTCCTTGATTCGTTGGTTAAAGTGGTGGGGCACATTGTACTCAATAGACTTCAGGATTGGGCTGAAGACAATAACCTATTATCTGATTTCCAGTTTGGATTTTGGGTGGGCTTGGGTACAGTGGAGCAGGGATTGCATTTAAATGTTTTAATCAGGAAGTTCATAGCCAAACAGGGCAGATTATATCAGGCCTTAGTAGACTAAACAGTTGCATTTTGACTGCATAGAACATGACAAACTATTGACCATACTGGCCAATATTGGTCTGGAAGCTTCACTCTTACATTTTTTATGGCAAATATATTCCAGGACAAAAGCAAGGGTACGTTACGGGAGAAAGGGTGAATGTACTGCTCTATTTGCCGTAGAGAGGGGGGTAAGGCAGGACGGTGTCCTGGCACCTTCTTTGTTTAGGCTTTATACCAACGGACTGGAACAAGCATTGGTGGATCAGTGCCAGGACTTGCCACAAATTAATACCTACCCTATACCAGCGCTTCTATGCGCCAATGATGCTGTCTTGATGGCACGTACACAACTGGGCCTCTAAAGGGTGTTAACTAGCTATACCATGCATATTAAGAATCTGGGTCTCCGAGTTAACATCTCAAAGATATTCCTTATGAAGTGCAGAAGAGGGAGCACAAAATGTAAGGACATACACATAGATAATAATAAGATAGAACATACAAAGACATTCCACAATCTAAGTATCTTCTTCGACCACGAGGGTTCATGGACCCAGGCAGTTGGAGCTAGGATGGTTTTATTTCTGAAATCTTCAGCTTCCCTACCGAACTTTGCAAGAAAATTGGAAAAAAGACCTCCCGAAGAGTTGTTAAGCATATATAGGGCAAAATGTGTCACTACTGTTGTGAGAAGTTGGCCTGGCATATGCTTGTCAATAGTTATAGTGGCCACCTTGCACCAGTCCAATTCGACTCTTATGATAGATAGGTTTAAGACAACCTTTTAAAGAAAGCTATCCTAGTGGTAGCTGTGGAGAGCAGCCTTCAGGCTAAGTTTCAGAGAATGTAAAGCAGCTTGTTTTACCTTATAATCTCTTGAATCACCAAATGAAAGGACACCACACAGGTATACATATGTGTATTTATTACTAGACACACTCTAATAATCTCTTTATGAGATTAGAACCATGTACACATTCAATAAGTCAACGTTTCACAATAAATTAAGCACAAATATGGCTGGAGCCCTAGGGGCGTACCAGACCATATACTAAAAAAGTAGTATAAGGATGTCGACTTGCAAAATAACAAGGCCTAGGGCCTGGGGAATCACTGGGGCTTCACTACTGCAGTGTTAGCAGGTAAGTAACAGGCCCACGGGAGACGCGAGCAGTGTGTGAACACAGTCGCGGGTTTCCTATTGGTTATAATGGTGCAAGTCGCGGTTAGATTTTTATAGTTCTAGGGTACTTCTAGGAAGACTACAAGCAAGCCACTTACAAGGTAAGTATTTCGAGAGCCAACACATACTTGGGCACCGGAGTGCACGATTTACCTCACCCAGGGAAGCCGGGTGCATAGGTGTCTTTTGGTGTCGGGTCGCTTCGCTGTTTTCTATGGAGACCAAAGAAGACTTGTGGCTTGCGTCGTCTGAAGAAGTGTCCGGTGGAATCCGAAGGTGGATTCAAGATGGATGAGACCTGAAAATTGAGGGGACAGTGTTCAGAGTCACTTGCCGGTGATCGGTGGCCAGCAAGCTGGATGACCACAGATGTTGCATCGATTCAGGTTGTTGATGGTGTTTTGACTCTTTGCTCACGAGGTCCAGGAGAAATCGATGATGACCAGCAGCTGGATTTCGAGTGTCCCATAACGTCTGCAGATGATGGCGGTGTCGGCAACCAGATTGGAGCCAACAAGCCTTGGCAAATGTAAGTCTTGTGTAGACTGAAGAAAGTTGATGGTGCAGACCAGCAAGGTCTGATGGACTCACTCAGCGAAGGTAAGTGAGGGCAAGCCCAGAGCAATCAGAAGAGCCCTTTGAGTTGTTGAGAAAGTCTTCGGGGGACCCACTAGTCACCAGGCAAGTGATCGCAAAGATGCCGCCACAGGAAATGCTTCACAGGAGCCCACGGTCACTCGGGATGGGGTAGGCTGCTAATTTTTGGTGCAAGACCTGCTGGGGGCTTGGGCCATAAATGGTCCAATGCACAAGTTCATAGAATGTTGTTTAGGGTTTGCACTTGACAATAGTTCACGGTCCATGGGTATTGCTATTCCTTGTCACTCGTGGGGTCCAGACGCCACAGCTTCACTGGCGACTCAAAATGGCTGTCAAGTGGTCAGGAAATCTGCTTCCGGTGTCGCAGGGACTTCGGACTCCAGCGGGAGCGGGAAAGTTTGCAACTGTTGATTAAGGTTTTTGGTGCCTGACAAGCAGGGGAGTCACTCCTTGACTCCAAGGGAGATTCTTCTGTCTTCCAAAGGTAGTGGAATGTTGAAGGGCCAGGATTCTTCTTTGTAGAGCATCGTCCAGGGTTCTCTGATTTGTAAGGGCAATGCTTGCTATCTTATAGTGAAGATAGGGGAGGGACTAGCTCTAGGACCACTCCTCTAGGAGGGTCAGGGGAGGGGGTGGTTACACCCACTTCCCTTTGTCCAGTTTTGCGCCAGAGCAGGGACAGGTAGCCCCTGAACTGGTTTAAGGGCACCCTTCCTGTACAAAACCTATGCTAGACTCATGCACACAACCTAGCGCTATGGCGCTTAGGTGTGTGTGTGTGGCGCATGGCAGCTGTAATGAGCGCCGGCTCAAGGGAAAAGGGAGGAGTGAGCCAAATCTCTTAAAATATGGCACTCTACTTCTCCCTCCCTGTCGCACAACGCTACACTGGTATGAGAGGCGCTATAAAAAAAATGAAATACATGTGAGAGGGGCTATGGAGAGATGAGGGGCAGTGTTGGAGGGTGATAATGAGGGAAACATTGAAGAGCCCCAACAAGATTGTTGTATCCTGGTGCACTGTAAGGTCATTATTTACTGGGCTCTCAATGCCAATACAATTGAATATATAATAAAATGCGTTGTAGAACGCACAATTCATGTAATTTTTTCAAAATTTTCTTGGGGAGGGAACACCCTCTTCCCATTTCCCCTTGTAGTGGTCAGGCTCGCTTACTGCGTTCGCTTGCAACACACCGTACAGGGGATGGACAAAGTGCCAAGGCTGATTTGGATTCCCAGTACAGCCTTGTATGGCATCAAATTAAAAGTGCCCCATTTAGCAAATGAGATATCTAAACACGCATTGGCAAAGCCCATAGGTCTTGTCTGTGGGACCTCTTTGCCAGGACTGTTGTGGGTTCCCAGTTAAGTCCTGTATTGGCATCACATAAAAAGTGCCCCATTTAGCAAATGAGATATCTAAACAAGCATTAGCAAAGCCAATGTGTCTTGCCTTTGGGACCTCTTAGGTTTGTGATATTCTTTAGCGACGCTTTTCAGCATCACTAACATGCTATTGTGTCACACAAAAAAATAAAGTTGGATGTATCCTTCACTTCCCAAATGAAAATATAATTTTGGCCTTTTACTCTCAAGAGTTCTCTCAAGTTTTTTGTGAGACAGAGAGTTAGTCAAGCAGCACACTTCAAAAGGTATCCTTTATAGGACACTAGAATACATAATGTCGATTTTTGAGCAGCTAGCTGGCTGACATGAATGTGGGGAAGCCCTTGTGGGTTTCCGTGAGTCAGATCAGATTTTCATGAAGAGTCCCTGTATCTTCTGAGCCCTGCTTAACCCCTTCCTTGCTGTCCACGAGTGCAACAAAGGCACACCGATATACAGGAGGAACCCTGTATTCATGTCCTCAACGTTTGATGCAAAAAACACTCATTGATTTCTGAACAGTGAGTGTTAAATCTTTAAGGTAACCATGTTGTTCCTTCTTATATTTTGCACGCTTCACATAATCTTGCATTGCCTATGAGTGTTTGCTTTTTCCAGGATGTTATTAGTTTTTTCCAGACAGTGCATAATTTGAATTTAGTCACATCCAGGCGTTTATAACAGGGCACAATTGGGTTGTAGCTGAAGGCAGTGCATGTTTCCCTCAGTGGTGCAGAAAGGTGTTCAGGGTGGAGAGGTTGTGGCACTTAGGCCAGAGCTACCAAATTTGGAACTTCAGGCTTCATGACCAGTCCAAAAGACCACTATCCTGAGGGAACACATTTCCCTACTGGACCTTAGAAGGCCCCACTAGATCATAGAACGCCTGGTCTCTTAGCACCAGCAGGTGGACCCTAGCAGTGGCCAGTGTGGGTTAACCTTTAAGCCCTTTCCACCACAATCCACACTGAAGTTCACCTCCAGTCTTGCAGGCAGGCCTACAAAGCAGCACACCCTAGATCAACAGAGACATTGTCATTGAGGTTACAGGACCCTTGAGGCCAGTCCGCCTCACCCATTGGTGCCTCCATTGGCCTTGTTCCAGGAGTAGTAGTGCAACTCACCAGAGATCAGCAATGCATGATTTGCACGCACACCAAACTAATGGCCATATTTACGAGGGTCTTGCATCATGCTTGCACCATGGAACGTGGTAAATGCATGACACAAATCTCCAAGTCATATTTATGAAGCCACGCAAAGCCACTTTGCATGGCATTGAATGGTTTCATAAATATGTAATAATGCAACACAACGCAAAGAGATAAAAGAACAAGGTATCTAAATGTCAAACTGAGGCAGGGGTGGCTCCTCCGTCACAGCGGAGGGGCGTTGCTTCACTGCTTTCTCGCAGTGCGAGAAGCAGAAACATAAAATGGTAAAACTACCATGCTCGCAGTGCAAGAAACCAGAAGTGCCTAGACGGGCGGGTGGGCGGTTCTGCTGGAAAGTAGAGGAGGCGTGACTAGCCCACTGTTGTGGGCCCTGACTTTGGTTGGCCCTCTAGGGCCGATGAAAGAAGTCATGCACACTTTCCTTTTTCTCTGTGTATGCTGCATGCAGCCTATATAGAGAAAATGGCCTCCCATTAGGCGCCCGGCTGGGCGCTGTTAGCACCAATCACAATGCTGCCATTGCAGCGTTGTGATTGGCGGAGGGGAGGGAGGCTGCCTGTGGGTGGCTGCTTCCTGTGGAGAGCTGCAGCAGCAGGAAAATGCGGGACCCGGGGGAAGGTAAGTTTTATTTTATTTTAATTAAACCGCTCCCGCCTCCCCCCACGTGCGAACCACCACGTGAGCCCCCTCCCCACCCATCATACCGGCCGCCACTGCCAAACAGCTTCTCAAAACACACTGGTAATGCCTTTGGCATACACAGGTCTGGCAGAGAAAAGGACCCGGATCACCTTTCACCGCGCCGGTTCAGAGTGGAGGTACGCAGTGATTTTAGCATTAAATTGATATAAATATGAACTCCTTAACCGGGATCCAATTGGGTGCAGACTTCAGTGAACAAAGAGTGTAGATAATTTACAGCCTGGCAATTTGTATTGGAAAAAAAACTCTCACTGTATGGTACAAGTGGTAGATAAACAATTTATACCATCTTCAGTGTGACATAACAGTCAGACCTGCCAACAATGTAACTCGGGAACTAGGTTCGAGCCTTGTGGTCGGCTCAACATCCTGTGCTTCAGGGAAACCCCTTCCCCGTGTCTACCAAAAATGTACATTTAATGTAACTAGTGCTCATGAAATGCGAGCCAATACACCTTCGCCCCAAATTCGTGCTTGTTAAAACTTCAAAATAAAAAAATCTTCTTAGCGTGACTAACAGACAAAGCATTATTCAACGTGTAGTTTATTTTCCCCATTATAAGTAGAAACCTGCTAGTTCCCCAACGCTGGGCAGTTAGCGGGAGAACAATGACTTGTCGAAAGTCATCATCCTCATCTGGAGCATATAAACCTCGATGGAGAGATCTTCAAGTCGGAGGTGTGCTCCACCTGGCTCCCTCCTTCAATCATTAACTCAACATCAGGGCAGAAGTCATAAAACATTTAGTAGGGGAATTAAAACAGCACGGGTATCATGCGTGTGACATCACAGGATGTCACATGACAAATTCCCCCATATTTCTAGGTTTAATTGGAATGTAAGCATATACGAATCATAAAATAACGAAGAAACACGCATACCTGATCGATAAAGATCGAATTAAAGAGTGACGATATTGCTTTCAAAATCCGTTACCTTTACGCGGTCAAACTAAAGTTGAACATTAGGTGCTCCAAGCTCAGCGGGCCTCAGAGCGCTAGAGGAGCAAGGCTACCACGGTGTGGAAATTCATGGCTCTGTGCTTGGCTCTATACATCACTTGATGTGCTGTGCAGTTGTGTTACCTTCTCTCTTGTCAGCGTTCTGCTCTCTTGTTGAAGCAGCAGCATTCCCTGGAAAGAGTAGGGGGATATTGTTCTGCTGCCTAAATGTGCCATGAAAAGCAGACCCACAGCAAAATGCCTAAAGTAGGGTATATACATTGTTTGGGGTGCATTCCCAATCTTATTCGTACTTGTTCCTTCTGAAAACTGAAAGCGAAGGCACTTGAGGGAGCTCTTTGAGTCTGAGTCATTGCATCAACCATTGCAGCAGGAACAAAGCACTCAGTCAGAAACAGCCAATGATGCCAGCAGCCATGCTGTGTGCAGTGGGAGGAGGATGTTACATTTCTACTTGACTGACAAGGGTATGGGCAATATTTGAAAATCTCAGGGCATGTCTGATTTCTCACAATTGAATGTCACCAACCCGACCCATGTACAGGTGGAAGTGTTGCACCGATGTATGGTTTCCAGGGGGTGCTGCTGCTCTGTGTGGTTGTTCTTGGTGGGGAGACCTGGATCACTGCTCTTTTGTCTCACACGGCTGACCACGTTGACCACTATTGGGTACAGTGACAAGACCCCCTGGGCATTGCTGGGCAGAGTGCTAGCGGGTGACTTTTCCCTTCTGGGCATTTCTTTCTTTGCTCTTCCTGCCGTGAGTATGAGTAACACTTACTGCTGCTGACAAATGTACCCAAGACATAGGCCATTGACACCTAAGTGCTGGCCCTTGTGTGGCTAGAAGCACACCTGTCTGCTCCTGTTTTGCTAGGATTCAAGGCCAGGCCACAGTATCTGTCACAGGCTACCTTTCCAGCCCAGTGAGAGAAGAGACCGGAGGTTCATTGGCATTATCAGGCATATACACCATGCCCTTCTCTGTGCTCTGTCAGACCATCTGCTCACTTCCCATGCAGTCAGCTACCTTTACTCTCATGCATCTTATTCACCGAGTCTTGTGGCTTCTCTGTTTCATGCTTTTGGGCCTGGGAATGGGCAGACATCAGAGGCAACACTTAATGATTTTTAACTTTATCTGTCCAAGGTTGTTCCCTGGAGTCTCATATCTCTGGTGTCATGGCAGCAGTGATGGGCTCAGTATCTTCCTGTCTCCCCCTTCAGGGACTGAGCTGGGCTGTAAACTCTGCCAAGGCACACATGCTTCTTTTATAGCCCTCTCTCTCACGTCCTTCTAAAATTGGAGAGGACAGCTGAGCAGAGGCACACATGGCCTGGCCTTCACTGATAACTAATCCACTGGTTAGTGGATTACTTGCTCTACTAGTTAAAGGTATCCCCGTGGTAAACCAGATGTCACCAATTGGTACAGCAGAGGTAAGGTGACTGTCGTTTTCCTTTTTTTTTTTTTTAGTTTAGAAAGCTTTATTGGGTAAGTTAAGCATAGTAAAACATCAGTACAGAAGAGAAACATTGCAAAAAGATAGTGGAACAATAGTAAATTAAGCAAAAATACAATTCGATCCCAAAAGAGGGATTAATAAACAATACATATGAGAAGAGCTTTTTAAAGGTATTTTTGTGGGAGGGAAAAAAGAAAAAGAAAAAAGAGAAAGAAAAGAAAAGAAAAGGGGGGAAGGGGGAGGTGGGAGAGAAAGGGCAATGCAAAATGCAAATGCATTAATAGGTGTTCCGTAGACAAGTTAAAGTGAAGTATAGGTCAAGAAGAAGATAAATAAATAAAAAGTAAATAAAGGGGAGGAAAGTCAGGGAGTATATTTAGAAAGAAAATTGGTTAAAGGAGACCATAACAAATCCTTTTTGATTAACAGAGGTACTGTGGTGGCGAAAGCACGGTCAAGTCTATGATGATGACATAATAAATTCCACCAAGCATTGTACGAAACTTTTGAGGTATCTTTCCAGTTTGTAGTGATAATCTGAAAGGAAATGGCTATATAAAGATCTATAAATTTGTGTACATTACATTGAACGTTCCATATAGGCGAAAAGCCGCCCCAAAAAAATATGTGACCAGATGCGAGACCAGAGGGATTTGATCCGTGGACAGTGAAAGAACATGTGAAGGAAGTCACTCTTAGTATGTGAACAGGACCAGCATTTATTGGATTCAAGTAATCTAAATATATGGAGTTCAGAGGGGGTGAAAAAAAGCCTATTATAAAAAAAATAGAGAGTTTGTGTAGTGCTAGCTGAGCGGGAGACAGTGTGTATTTTAGACCAGATGGAGTTCCAGATCTGTAGGGAAAAATTCTGGGCAAGATCCTTTTCCCACAGAAGTTCTAATTTAGATTTGGGTCTATCAACAGAAGGATGGGAGAGTAATTTTTAAATGGCAGCAGCTTTAAGAGGAATAGAAAAGTCAGGTATAGGAGAGAGGGTAGGAGCAGTAGTAGATAATGAGTTGTTTTGGGAAATAATAGAGGCTAGGTTGATTTTTAACAAGGGGAAAAGGGAGGAGTATGCGTTAGATATATTAAAAGTGTCACGAACTTCTGAGAAATCTTTCAGGGAATTATCTCTAAGAAGGTGATTATAGGTAATGATACCTTTGCCAATCCATTCCTTCCAAAATAATGCTCTGTTATTAATCTTTAAGAATGTATTATACCAAATCGGAGTTTGGGAATGAAAATCAACTTGCAAAAGAAAGGAACGAGACAGTGAGAGGGCAAGAGCTTTGGAATGTTTAAATATAGGGGTGAGAAAACGCTTCGGAGGCTGGGTAAGACGAGTAGATGTGATTAATGAAAAGGGTGAACATTGTGCAAGCTCAAGGGAGCTCCAAGCTGTTGAGGAGGGGCACAAAGAGTCTGCTAGAAAGGGCCACATTTGTTTTAATGTGAAAGCAGAGTGATACCGAGTAAGATTGGGAAAATTAACTCCGCCAAGTTCTTTGGGTTGCTGGAGACGGGAAAGGGAAAGCCTGGCCTTGCGATTGTTCCATAGAAATGTTGTTAAAAGACTGTAAATAGTTTTAAAGAAAGGAGCAGGAAGAGAGATAGGGAGCATGGAGAGATAGAAATTAACGATGGGAAGGAGCATCATTTTGATAGTTGATAATCTCCCCCACCAGGACAAGAAAAGGGGGGTCCAACCCTCAGTGAGTGTGGAAAGCTTTTTAAGTATTTTAGCATAGAGAATTCCTAAGCACTTAATATACCTAGAATTCCAATCAAAGCCGGAGCCATAAAACATATGGGAAAGGCAAAATTTATTTAAAGGTAGAACTTCAGACTTGTCAATGTTTAACTTGTATCCGGAGACTGAAGCGTATTCTGTTAATAAAGAGAAAAGAGATGGCAAAGAAGTTGATGGCTTAGAGATATATAGAAGGATATCATCCGCATAGGCAGTGAATTTGATATCAATATCATGTAATTTCAGGCCAGAATAAAATGTCAAAATTTTTGCATACATTTTGCAATCAGTATTTATTAAAGAGATAGGCCTATACTTTTTGCAGCGGGAGGGGTCCTTATCTTTTTTGGGAATTAAGCATACCATTGCCTGGGTAAAGGAGCCTTTGGATTCACGATTAATAAGATAAAAGTTGATCAGAGAGAGTAAATGAGGTGTTAAAATATGTTTAAAAAAAAGATAAAAACGAACAGTAAAGCCATCCGGACCAGGTGTTTTATCTTTGGGGAGAAGAGTAATGGCATTGATTATTTCTTTTTCGGAGATAGGAACGTCAAGAGAAGAAAGGTCCGAATGATTATCAGGGGGTTTAGGAATAGTTTGAAAGAAGGAATCGATTTGTTCTGGAGAAGCATTAGATTCTGGAGTGTATAAGGAGGTATAGTATTGGACAAAGCAGTCAAGAATTTTGTCATCCGTGGAATGAGGAACTCCTCGATCATCGGTAATAGTTACAATCTTGGATTTCTGTCTTTTGATTTTAAGGTAATTAGCAAGGGATTTACCTGCTTTGTTCTGCCCACCATACATTTTAGCACTGAATTTGAGGAAATTATTAGATGCAGAATGCCAAGAGTGTTTGTTGTATAGCATTTTCGCCTTGATAAGAGAGAATAATGTGTCCGTGGAGTTGGTAGTAAAATATTGATGCTCGAGATCTTTAATTTGTTTGAGGATGAGAGAGGATTGTGAAAGAGCCTTTTTCTTTTTCTGGGATACAAAGTCAATAATAAAGCCTCTAGCAGCTGCTTTGAAAGCATCCCAAATAAAGTGAAATTGAGAAGTGGAGTGAAGTTTATTTAGAAAGAATTCCTCCATGAAAGGAGTAAAAAGCTCAACAAACTGAGGATCCAAAAGTAGAGAATTATTAAAACGCCAACGACGAGAAGGGGGGGAAGGAGAAGGGTAATCTATGTCTAAAATAATGGGAGCATGATCTGAAATTAAAATGGAACCTATTTCCGAATTGGTCATGAATTGTAAGGCATGTGGAGTGAGGAAAATGTAGTCAATATGGGAATGAGATGCATGAGCGGGGGAAAAGAAAGAGAATTCCAATGTATCCGGGTGAGAGATTCTCCAAGTGTCTTTGAGTCCTCTAGAGGATATAGCTTTGAAAAAGGTTTTCTGCATTTTATTGGGGATATATCTAGTCTGCGATTTTCGGTCCAAAAAGGGATACAAGAGCTGATTACAGTCACCACCCACAATCCAATCCTCAGTCGCGTGTGAGGAAAGAAGGGAGGAAAATTCATTCCAAGAAGTGGGATCAATAGCATTTGGACCATAAACATTACAAAAGGACAGTTGTGCGTTATTAACAATAGTATGTAAAAACAACCATCTGCCATTATCATCGTGAAACTAATTTTGTAACTGAACACTTAACGACTTATGAAATAAAATAACAACACCATTTTTGTTATTAGCTGCAGGGGAGCAAAAAACTTCTCCTACCCATTGTTTACGCAATGAGGACAAGTCTTGCAGCTTAAGATGCGTTTCTTGCAGTGAGGCAACTTGACATTTCAATCTAGCCAGGTGAGATAAAACACGTTGTTTTTTGACAGGATTGCGGATACCTTTAACATTCCATGAGATAACTCGAAGACCACTCACCTACAAAAGTTAAGTAAGGATAAGCTTGAAAGTAAAGACAAGTTAGAAAAGGAGCAGAGAAGAGCAAGCAAGAGTAGATAAATGATGAAAAGGTTAAGATGAAAATGGACATCAGAGAGGGACGAAAAAATATCGTAACACCACCATAGTGAGGGACAAAGGGAACAGTAAAACACCATACAATGGAAAGAGGGGAAGGAAGCGTTAGAAGGAGGTGGAAAAGAGAAACATTGCCAAAAATAGAAGACAGGGGAGAGAGAGGATATAGCGGAAAGGGGAAGGAACATAACCATCCTGAAAAAGGTAGGAACAGAGAGGTGACAAGAAGCCAAAAAGCTTCAGCCATAATGAACCAGAAAAGAAAGAACATTAATGTGGGAGGGGGGACGGCAAAAGCCAAGACAGCCAGCACACAGAGGGGGCACCGAGAATAAATATTACTAAACAAAATAAAGGGACGAAACAGAAAAAAAAGAGGATTTCATAGAAAGAATAATAAATATATAAGACAAAGAAGGAAAGGAACTTACCAGACACTATATTGGATAACAAGATGGACCAAACAATATGAACAGACGAATGGTGTGAACATGTGTCCTCGACAACAGCACAAGGAAAATCTATACGAAAGGAAGAGAGTACAAACAGGGTGCAATTAGAATTTAAAAGCAATAAAAGGTCACAACCTAAAAAAGAAGAAGAGTTAACACATAACAAAAAAACAGTCAAGGTTTGCTAAGCTCCATAAGCTCTCCCCGATGCGTGTGAATGAACTAGGGAAGGAATGAGAGCCCTTAAACATTTTCTCTTTAGGAGAGGCGCACAACATCTAGAACACACGGACATGCTCTTGGGCATGGCAGAGATGATTTTAACACATAATGCTTTTATACACAATGGAGAATGGTTCCTACAGCGACGTGGGACTGCGATGGGCTCCAGATTTGCTCCTTCCTATGCCAACCTCTTTATGGGGCTGTACGAGGTGGAGCATGTCTGGGGCCCGGGTGCCCAAACCTGGGTTAACAATGTAATCTTCTATGCATGTTATATCGATGATATTATCATGATATGGCATGGCACAATTGAACAGCTAGAGGGGTATCATATTTACCTTAACGCAAACAGCTTTAATGTAAAGCTTACTATCCAGCACTCTGAAACAAACATAGAGTTTCTAGACTTAAAACTGTTCGTCATGGATGGAAACATACACAGTGACATATATAGGAAGAGAACTGCGTGTAACAGCTATTTGCACGCTACTAGCGCGCATCCACGATCCACCATAGAAGCCATTCCCTATGGTGAAATGGTTCGCGCAAGACGCAATTGCAGTCTGGAAACTGACTTTAAAAGCAACATCAACAAAATCAAGAGTAGATTTAGACAGAGAGGTTATAACCAGGCATGTTTAAATAAGGCTGAAAAGAGGGCCATGACCCTCAAAAGGAAGGAGCTATTGGCTGCGAAAGGCACAAACAAACTAACTAAAGAGAGAAATGAATCTGGAATACTTTTCATTACAGAATACAATGCTCAGAGTCATCTTGTATATAATATCTCAAAGAAAAATTGGCACCTTTTCTGTAAAGATAGTCAGATAAACACAATAATGTCTAAGCGACCGAGAGTTGTCTATCGTAGAAGCAAAACCCTAAAAGAAGTCCTGAGTCCAAGTTACATCAGGGACTCACAGACACCTATACATACATGGTTACCAGATAAACCTCTGGGCTTCCACATCTGTGGTAATTGCTGCATATGCCAGTTTGGCATTAATAGGAATAAGAAATTCAGCAATAATTCACGAGAATACACAACAAATTGCTTTATCAACTGCAATACTGATTTCACGGTGTATATGATTATATGTGCCTGTCAGAAAAAATACATTGGGAGTAGTATACGCAGTTTGAAACTGCGTATACAAGAACATGCAAGAGCTATAAAAAATGGCAATGACAAATATCCAGTTTCCATACATGTTCAATGTGAACATCCCAATGATAAAAACTTCAAATTCATTGGCATCGATCATGTCAAGATGCCAGAACGTGGAGGGGATAGACAATTGATCTTGCGACAACGAGAGACGTCATGGATATGTCGTCTTAGAACTGTGCAGTTTGGCCTTAATATCTATGATGAGATGCATCACTTCCTATGATCTTACTGGGGAAGGGAGTTATCCACATACGATATGATTATGTCGCGCCATACGTTTACTTAACTTGATCTGTATATAGATGACAGTAACAGCACACAGATCAACAACTTAATTTAATCTCGTTGAATCTTGTGTTCAATTGAGTACACGAATTATTAACTACCATATAAAGACATGTCATGACAATGAATTAGCACAGTACTGTTCTAAACACCTATTATCGGCATATTGATACACTGATTTCCTAAAGATATTTGACGTGTATACCAATCTTGTCAAAACTTTGTTCACATGTCAACTTATGCATATTAATTATTAATAAATATGGATATATATTCTAATAGGAATAAATTAGTCATACATTGTCCTAAACGGATTTACCATGGCTTCAATATTCACGGCGTTGTATTCATTGATGCCAGCAATATACTTATTCGCGAGTTATTGAACTCGTATAACTTTTCATTATATATTTGGAATGGCGTTTTTAATAGGGTGGCTTGCCTTCACTTGTTTATTAAAATAAATGGCCTAAACATAGTAGACTATTTCACCACTCTAAGATGGCCGCACCAGTAGCCCTGATACCCTTGACAAAATGCACGGTGTTGTATTCACTGATGCCAGCAATATACTTATTCACGAGTTATTGAACTCGCATAACTTGTCATTATATATTTGGAATGGCGTTTTTAATAGAGTGGCTTGCCTTCACTTGTTTATTAAGATATATGGCTTAAACATAATAGATTATTTCACCATTCTAAGATGGCCGCACCAGTAGCCCCGATACTTTTGACAAAATGCACCGGATGCCATGTAAGGCACGTGACATGATTAATACTAGGCGCTGGAGTTAAATTGTCATAAAACGAAATGAAAGAAACTAAACAAGTAATTATAAAAAGAAAACGTATATATTTTTTATGCTACTCAGAATATTTTAATTAGCTTTCATCCTTTATTGGAATGTATGTGATGATATCTACAACACACGGGATCGTTACACCATTCCAAGATGGCCGACAGTGTTACACCAGCACTTTTGACAAACACTTTAAATGTTGTACAGGGCACGTGACACTGGCATCATCGGGCGCCGGATTTAAAAAGCCGAGGCTAATACACACACGGCTTCGCTGAAATCATGACCTGAGTTGGTGGTTACCAGACTGTCACAAGTAAGTTGAATAGATAGAAAAGCCTTGTCTAACTTAAATGTAATATGGGCTTGGTACAGCTGCAGTTCTAAATGAGGAGCATTTGGTTGTCACTTTGATTTTTCACAGTTTAACTAGCGCACTCGTTTAAGCAGATGCACGCGCTTCATCTCGATTTTAAATAGACGCAACTAACTTCGCGAGTACTTTACACCTACACGGGATAGGTGGGGCATAAATACTAGCAAGAGGCACGATCCCCATAATCAGTTCTTACTCCTGTGACTCTCCGCTACACGCGGTTATAGTTTATTCCGCATGTATATGAATAGATGATGAGATTGTTTAGTACATGCTAATATGATCATATTTGGAGCAAAATCCCTTAATTGGTGTCATTAGGTTCACATAGGCGGATATTTACATAGCATCTGCCTTTTAATTATATATAAAGCGAAGACTCTTAATTGGCGTCACAATGATGTATACAAGTAGACGTTTATTCTTTAACATAGAAAATAATTTTTTTCTGTGTTATCTTGTTAATCAATGAGAAAAAGGAAAAATGTCTCTATATTAGTCTTGAAATTTATCTGTTTCATTTTCACCTCTTCAAAGATAAATCTGGCTATATTATAAGCCCCAAATGTAACTACAGTATTGATCCATTTATAAAACATGTTATGTATTATAGCTTTTAAAATGGAATGTATGTTTTAATATTTATTTTCAGTAATGGAACTACGTGATTATGTAGTACGGTTTTATTCTTTAAAAAGTTTAGGCCATCAATAAATGGATATTATTACTGATTAAAATGGGCAAGCAAAAATTATTTTGATATGAAGATGCAAGGCGTCACTAAGTATAAGATTAGGAACATAACAATTATGGAATGAATATTTAAAGGTTGTATAAATACATTTATTATAGAATACTTTATGACCAAGATAAAACCTGCATCGTGAAAACCATATCCAAAAGAACGGCAAGACTGAAATGAAATACACTCACCATATTATTGAGGTATGCGAATTAGATATGACTTTAAAGGATGACATGTAATAGCGATGATAATGTGTATTCCTGACCTGTATTAGATTATCTTACAGAATGTGAAGTGGTTCAGAAGCAAAATGCTGATAGAATGTATTCAGATTTATCCAATTATGCAACATATAGTTAGCCTGCCCTGCATGATTTCAGCGGTATATGCTACAATTTGAGCACAGAATATTGGCAATGAAGATGTGACATTGGATGACAACAACACTATGTACTTTTTAATGAAGTTAGATGTACCCAAATAGCCTTTGTATGTGTTTATAAGTAAATATGATAACCATTTATGAAGTCAAAAATGTAGAGAATAGGTATTACTGAGAATCAGTAACACTGATGTTTTCTCTTACCTTTCATAGGCTAGGCCCTCAATCTGTGCATGTAAAATGCTTTGTGAAGGATATGGTCAACGTCGAACCATACAGAAATGTTATGTTTTGGTTTTGTAAAGGAATCAAAAAATTATTTTCAAACCATGTTCAAAGATGTTAGCATTGAATCCTAAAATTCTTTCGTGTATGCTCTTTTGATAGCCCTGAAGAAGTCTCATGGGAGACGAAACGCGTTGGCTATGGCTATGAAAATATGAAATGTGACATGGAAGAAATCTTCACTCAAAATCAATAAAGAAGAACATTTTTTACATGTTATATGTGTCGCATGCTTTATCAGGAGTTTATTTGTTACTTTGAAAAGATACAAAAGTGTATAAGTACTTGGAGACCTTACGAAAGTACATAGTGCTGAACCTCCTGTGTATTTATATGTTGTTGTAGGACTTTGTCCTACATTGTTGAGAGTAAAGAGGGTAGTACTCTCTGGTTTCGTGCACTATCTCTGAGCTATTTACGTTAACCACTAATATTTGTTAGGTGCGGTTCTTATCAGCCTCCACCCTCTCCTTTTGTGTGTTTTTTGAACTTCCGAAGGTCAGCGGGGTCTTCAAAGGAAAATGTTCTGTCTTTGTAAGTAACCTTGAAGAAGCAGGGATGTATAAGACCGTAGCGAGCTTTTATGGATTTCAAAGCAGGTCTGAGATCAAGGAATTCTTTGCGTCGGCTGGCAGTTGGTTTAGATACATCTTGACTGAAGAAAATCCGATGACCAGACCAGATCAACTGTTTAGATTGTTTGGCGGCGCCAAGAATTGCCATGAGATCTGAATACAGCAAAAAATAAGCAATGATACCTCTTGGTTTAGCGGAGGATGAAGCACTTTGAGGACCAAGACGCTGCGCTCTTTGGATATTAAACTCCGTTGATTTTGGGAGACCAACAATCTGCAGAACTTGAGCCTTCAGAAAGGAGATCATGTCTGACCCTTCGGAACCTTCTGGAATACCATAGACGCGCAGATTGTTGCGCCGATTATGATTTTCTAAATCCTCAGCAGTTCTCTTGAGTTGGGTAACTTCTTTGGTGAGACTGTCGACCTTGGCAATAACATCCTGAGCGTCATTTATCTTTTGTTCGACATCAGAAAGCCTCGAGTCTAAGCCAGACCATTTCTCTTCAATTCTTTGGAGTGTAGCTGAGGTGTCAGACATAAAGGGGCGAAGGAGGCGCAATTCATCCATGACGTCCTCTAGCGTGAGGGGGAGAGGCGGTTTAGTTGGAGAAGAGTCTTTCTTAAGACGCTTACTAGTAGGTGTTGCAAAGTCCTTGCGACCTCCTGAAGACGATCCAGTGGCCCCATGTTGCTTGCTAGGTTGCGAGTGATCCATGTTGAAAAGGAGGATAATACACAATCACACACTTATAAGGAGAAGAAGTGAACCGGCAGAATGACAATGAAGATGATCATCGAGGTGCAGAATCAGCATAAGCGCAGAGCAAACAGCCCCAACAACGTTGGTATGTGAGGGACCACTGGCTACAGACAATATCAGCTCTGCGCAGTGAGATACAAAAAAATAGAGGCAGTCAGCAAAAGTACTAAGGTCCCTGAATAAGCTAGTGAAAATACTTCATCAGAGCGCAAAGTAAAGCAGAGCAGACATATCGGAACTGTCGCGGGCAGTACTAAAATAATCCAGAAAGTGAACTTGAGGAGAGAAGTGAAAAAACTGATGGGGCCATCTCGGGCAGAACCTTCATTTAAACCATTCCGGCACTAGAATTCATGCATTGGTGGTAGAGCAATACAAATATGAGAGGCAGGTGAAGATATGTGAAAAAAGTTCATGTCGAGTGTTGCGCCATGATTTAGAGCACACAAAATGGCGGCCGTGATATTCAAATGCTCTGAGGCGATGAATAAAATGAAGATTTAGGGGTCTAAACCGGCAAAATTACCGTCGGAAGTTGGCGTGCACAGTCCCGGCCACTTCTGACGTCCACATACCGCTTGAGGGGTGCCGGCAATTCGGGGCAGAGGTCCCTTTAAGAAAACAACGAAGCTCGGTGCTCCGGAGCTCTTCAGGGTGCAGCCATCTCATTCCGTCCATCAATTGTGTGTCTTATAGAGACTAGTTTATTTCAGTGATATTTTGCAGAGAAATGTTAGTTTAAGTTTCATGCAACATCCTTGAAATGTACTTTTAGATCAAAACAGTACCTCACACACAAATGAGAAATGGGAGTGTGTCACATATATTATTTGCATTAATATTAGTGAACTGCTGTTGAGTTGCAATATTGAAAACACGTCCTCACTATCCATGAATATTATAGATGTCAACACATTTAGAATTTTGGAGGAATGGCTGTGCACTGTCAGTGACCTGGTCAAAGGGGGCATGAAACAGCTGAAACTTAACCATATATTCAAAGCTGTTCCTAACAGGGGCTGGGGGACGCCTAAATATGTTTGGCCCAGGGCCCCCCAAAATCCTTAAGATGTCCCAGTTTGGCCATTCTTTTTTAAAAAATATTTTGGGGAAAACCCCCCCTTAGGATGTTCAGGCTCGCTCGCTCCACTCACTCGCCGCGGTGCACACCCACAAAAACTTTACACCCGACACTTTCAAATGTCACCAGCCACCACTGAACTGAGGGCTTGATGTACAAAGGTTGTGTCGCAAACCAATCCATAGTTTTACACACTAACATCTTTTCAACTTGGCCTACATTTTGTGTTACAATGGATGTAAAAATCCATTGCAACAAAAACAAAATTACCATTCAGACGGGTTCGCAGAATTCTACCGGATGGCTGCGAATACAGGGATACAATCTGTGATGTGCAACAGATATTCAAAACTTCGTTCACATAAAATGGCAGTCATCCTTCTGGGAATCACGTTGTGGGGGGAGGGTCATCTATATGTCACCTGGCCTGCTGTCTACTTCCTTCCAATTCTGACAGCCTATATTCACAAGCTGGAAGCTGTCCCTGAAGGACAGCTTCCAATTTCCGAAGGGATACTACTATGGGCAGTTGTACCACTAGGGGAGGATGTATTGCTTTCATGGCCCGTTTCCATTTTCATCTGTGATTCACAGGTCACAAGATAGATGATAACAAATTCTACGAGATAAAATATACCGTGTGAATAAATTAAGGATTTAAGAATGAATAGAATGGAAGCAAGTGAGAAAAGAAACAGATGGAAATAAGAGGGACCCGAAGACATAAAACAATAAAAAAATGGAAAGGAGGAAATGAAAGAACAGAAAGGAAAGAAAAAAAGAAGAAAGGAAAGGAGAAAGGATACAAAGAAGCACGGAAGAAAACTAAAGACAGGAATAAGCTGCAAGAAGAAATGAAGGGCCGAACGGAGAGAAAAAATAAATGGAGAAAAATAAAAAGGGGAAGCAAAAATATCAAATAAAATAATGTCAAAAAAAGAAACTATTCGTAAAGGAGGAAAGAGATGCAAGGAAACTAGTAAGGAGATTTGATAAAAGCAGGGAATGGAAATGACTAAGGAAGGGATTATGTGTAAAGCGTATATTTTCATACATTGAATCACCTGGAAATAAAACAAATGTCTATGAGATATTCAAATTTACATGCGGAAATTGATGCCTCGTTGGCTATTGGTCCCTAAGGTTTGAATCTTGATCAAGCAGGACAATGATGTGGAACTCAACAATGCTGTCGGTCCTATTAGGTTAATTTTGAAATGAAGTGGTGAAATGTATCTAATGTTCGAAAACTAAACCTATAGATGCATATAAGAAGTGCTCAGCAGATGTCCAGAATGGCTGGCTTATTTGGGGGGGTTCATGATATCCTCATCAAAAACATACATCCACAATGTAGCTCATTTACATAGTCGGGTGTTATCCTGGTACAAATCTGGCTTTGTTGCACTTATTTTGGACTCTCCATAATATATATCCAAGAAGGCCTCAGAGTGCTTAGCTTTAAGGATAGCATGACGGATATGATGAAATATGTTCAGGACATTAACTTTGACCCTACCATTTTGTGACAGATATACCCTTACATTCATTCATAATACCGAAAAGAAAGTAGCATACCCCTATGTGGCTTTCTGGGGTCAGTACTCTGGTAAACTTTGTAAATTAATGTTACTTCCAACTAAAACATGCTCAATATAAAGAAGAGGGCTGGAGGGGGTGATGGAGGCGTTATCATAAAAAAGTGCACTGAAATTTATTCGATTTAAAGTGACAAATATTTAGTATCACCAGTGACTACAACACAATTGGTGAGTTGGGAGGTGAAATATGTAAAAAAAAAGGAAGAAAAGATGTCAATAAATACTTGGAATGTAAATGGTATATTGTGTTGTCCCACAAAAGAAGAGCTTAATTTGCCACATAAATCAAGAATCAAAAACGGATGTAGTTCTCTAAAAAAGACACATCCCAGCCAGTCAAGCATATCTGTTAAATACACACTGGGCAGTTGTAGGCGTTACCAGGTAACAAGAACCCACAACTCTTGGTGCTTACATTTTAATCAGAAATTGTGGTGCAATGAAGGATATTTAAATTATTACCTACCTGAATGCGAGATGGGGCATTGTAGTATTACAAATTAATACCTTGTAATTTCTATAGTAAACATCTTTGGATCCAATATTGATAAACTGGGTTTCAATTAACAATCCTTGCTAATCCAAATATATTGTCTGGGGATTGGCATGTAGTACTACCATGTAAGGCTTGTTCAAATAAATCAGTAGGTCTACTGACATAAGGAACCCTAGAGGCAGTGCAAAACCTTATTTATGAGTTTGATTTGTATGACATGTTTCAAAAGAAAGTCCGTGGTGATCAAGCATAAGATTATTTTTCCTTGCGAAACAATTACCTCTCATGCACAGAATATTTTCTCATTTCAAAATACCTTTTTACAAGATGAGCATCAGGTGGTAGTATATCTAAGGAATTTGTAAGATCATGCCATGAAGTTTCGTGATTTTTTAATAAGCCGTTAACAAAGAGACGATGCAATGTATCATGGAACCTGGACCAGTATTTATCAGGGAATTTATAAATGTTAGACCTGGCTTTTCCAGCGGGTTTATCCCCAGACCTTTTGCTTTTAGGCCTCCTGTTTTGGACCCTGTTTTTGTTGGTTTTATTACTCTGGGCACTTTACCACTGTGGATCAGTGCTAAAGTGGATATGCTCTCCCTGTAAATTGTGTTTATGGATTGGTGATTCCATGATTGGCATATTTGATTTACTGGTAGTTCCCTAGTACAGTGCGCTCTGTGTGCCCAGGGCCTGTAAATCAAATACTGTTACTGGGCTTGCAGCACAGATTATGCCACCCACATAAGCAGCCTATAAATATAACTCAGACCTGCCACTGCAGTGTCTGTGCACAGTTTGGTACTGCTGTGTCGACCTGGCCAGTGCACCCACTTGCCAGGCCCTAACCGTCCCTTTTCTTACATGTAAGACACCCCTAAGGTAGACCCAAGGTAGCCCCATGGGCAGGGTGAAGTGTATGTGAAAGGTAGGACATGTACTGATTTGTGTGACATGTCCTGATAGTGAAATACAGTGTATTTTGGTTTTCACTATTCAAAGGCTATCGGTCCCATGGGATAGAATTGGAGTTTATGTATAACTTCTTAGAAATATAACTTCCCATTGGGACAAAATAGAAATATGGAGTTTAGTATGCCTTAACTCAGTTTATAAAAATGCATCTTTTAGTAAAGATGATTTTAAATTGTGTGTTTGAAAATGCCACTTTTAGAAAGTGGGTATTTTCTTGCTTACCCATCCTGTGTGCCTCTGCTGGTTTGTGGATTGACTATCTGGCTTTGGAGTGGCAGGCGCTGGGATATGCATTCTCTCAGACAGCCACTTGGGGGGGTGGTTGATGTGTGTTCTGCCTTCCATGAATGATTCAGGGCTGGGCTGCATTCAGAGTAGGGGGAGGAAATTTTCTTTCACACCTGAATTGCCCTGATCTGCCTTGGACATGCTGTCTCCACCTCCTGCCAGACAGCTGCACCAGAGACGACAGAACAGGTTTTAGCTGGGCATGGAGCTTCTCTGCCACCAGAGAACAAAGGAATTTGTGCAATAAAAAGTGGGGCCCAGACCCCTGAACTTTAGATTAATTTAAGAGGAACCTTTGCCAAGGAGAAGAGATTGAGAAACTGAGAAGTACTGCCCCATTGCTGTGTGCTGTCTGGGGTTGGCCTGCAGTGGCTGTTTCTGCCAAGGAAGGAAAGGACAAGGACTTTGCTATGTAATGTGTCCCCTGCTTGAGGAAGATTTCCAAGGACTTGAAGTAGAGCTTGCCTCCTGTTTTTGAAGTTTCAGGGATACAACGACTTCAACCCCAGCTCCCCTGAACTCCCTTGCTCAGAGGTCTTAGCTGCCAAGTGGTGCATGTTGCTGTTCTGGGCCTCTGGAGGTTGTTCCTGTTGTTGGGAGCTGGAAAAGTTATGCACCGAGGAGAAGCATGACGAATCCACACCTGTTTCCTATGCATCACCGAAGAAACAGACGCATCACCTGCCTGCGTCTGGAGAAATCGCTGCATGACGCATCGAGTGCACCAATCTATGAAGGCTGAGATCCCTGCACCCATTACGACGCAGGCCCTGCTGTGCAGCTGAAAGAACCAACATATCGTGGGACATCGGCTGAAGAAATCAATGCAGCGCCGTTGCCACCGCATCAAGAACAGACACTTCCCTGACCCTCACACATCGCACCAGGGCGCCAAGTCAACATCAACATTTGGGCCACAGAAATAAACTAATGCATCACCTCCCCACACAGTAAGAAACCGACGCATCACCTCCATTTCAGTAAGGAACTGATGCATCACCTCCCCTGCATGGCAGTAAGAACCGACGCATCACCTCCCCTGGAGTATGGAACCCACGCATCACTTTCCCTGTGCGTAAGGAACCGACACATCACCTTCCCTGCAACTGTTTTTGTTTATTATTTTTGACGCATCCAGTGTACTTTGTGTTGAAAGTGTTTCATCTATACTTTGCTATGTGCAGCACTGTTTCTGCCTTTTAAAAGTCATATTTCTATTACTGTATTGTGGATTGTTGTCGTTTTGTTCTTGTTTGGTTTAGATAAAGATTACCTATTTTTCTAAACTGGTGTGGTGTCAATTTGTAGTGTTATCACTGTATTACTGAATGTGTGCGCAAATGCATTACACACTGCCCCTGGATAAGCCTGTCTGCTCGTACCAAGCTACCATGGGGGTGAGCAAGGGTTATTTTACCCTGACTAGGAAGATGGGTCCCTACTTGGTCAAAGGTGTAAGCCATTGCCAACCAGAGACACCCATTTGTAACAGTAATGGTTTCTGCTAATTCAAATACATGCAATTTAATATTTTAATAACAATTTGGCTGTGGCTCAGAAACATTTTTCAGTATGGGACTCATTCAAGGATTTGACTATAGCCAATATAACTGATTTTGCGATAAAAAAAATGGACTGGAGGAGGAAGGCAAAATATATGAGAACTTGCTGCATCTTGCATTGAGCAACAAAACTGCTTTGAGAGCCTGAAGTTAAAATATCCACTGTATAAAAATATATTTTAAATAAAGCCACAGAAAATTATAACACGGGCAGCAGCTGTTGCCAAGGCACACCCCAATTGGGGGCGCTTCAGCTAGGGCAGTTGCACCGGAACCCGCCCAATGTGTTTGGGGACAGCGGCATGTTATAGCCCCATCACCAGGCAACATTGGGCCCTGGGCGGTGATCCAGAAGTGGTTTAACACTTCCAGGTCCACTACGATCCAGTCTGCGCTGGCTCCTGCGCACTAAAGGAGGAGCCTGAGATAAAAGGGCAGGAAGGACCATAGCAGTGTGTGGAAAAATGGCAGAGATGCTCTATAAGCATGTCGCTTGAGGTCAGTGTGTCTAGGATGGGGTCAACCTCTCTCAACTGGTAATAAGAGGTGTCAGGAAAACGGCCTTGTGTGCTTGACGCATCAGCCATCTTGACATGACCATCTTGGGGTGCAGAAAGTAGGTGAAATATGCTTGCCTGTGGCGGGTGAAGTCACGATTGGTGTGGAATTTGGGTCCATAGAAGGCATCCTTTACTTTGGAGAGGTGGACAATGGTCTCACGAGGCCCTCCAGGGGGGTGCCTGCAGAAAGTCGCTAGAGGCTGTGGGGGGTGGGAGTACTCATTGCCAACAGGCCTTTACGGCCAATCCCAGCATGTTAGCGTGGGTACCAAGCTAACACAGGCCCTTGGAGGGATATTGAGGGTGTATGAGAGGGTACCGAAGTTAGGTAACCTGGTGGGCAGATGGGCCTCCTGCACAAGTTGCTCTGGGGGGGTATTCACTAGGGGGTAATGAGGTTGTATCTAATGATTTGAGTGAAGATTAATGTTTTTGTGGTTTTTTATAATAAATACTGCCAGGGGTTTACAACCCCTAGCCCATAAATAAAAGTGTTTTTTGTGCTGTATGTCGAAGTAGGGAATACGGAAGGGCAGGTGGGGGAATTTGGGTCACTCCATGGGAGGGCTGGAGCTTGGCGATTCCTGGCCGTATTGAATTCAGCCATAAGTGTGGATAAAACAGAGAAGAAAAAAAAGCATTGCACACCCTAAAGCAGCTGCTGGGGCCTAACAGGAGGATGAAAAAATTGCACTGTGAATGATAGATTGTTTCTCAGAGTCAGGGGTAGTGCACACTATATAATTGCAATTCAAATACATTACAATATGCAAACCCTGCTTGATCCACCTTCGATCTGTGCACTTAATTTGTTTTAAAGCCTCCAATTTACTCCCTCCCAAAGTTGGATCAAAATGCAATCTCAGTGGAACTACAGCTCACAATAGACTCATTGAAAGCCACTGGCCAGATGCCCCCCTAGGCAAATTCTGGAAATTAATAAAAGCACACATTTCAGAAGCACTCATGCAGTGGGTTCATGAACAATTTAAGAAAAAAATTCAAGAGTTCTGGCTAGAATCCAATGTGGTTCTAATTTGTAAACCGGGAAAAATCCAGAACTGTGTTCCTCACACAACTCAATTTAATTATTAAATGATGACAACAGGTTTTCCCAAAATTTATAGCACACCTACAAAAAAGCTAGGGAAAGCTATTCATGTGTTTGAAGAAGAATTTCCCTGAAACGTCGCTGCTTTCCTATTATGCATGATGTGGCTTCCTCCATTCCATTAATAGCCACGTTTGTGGATGCGAGGAAAGCTTTTGATCGAATTTAATTAAATAATTATCGGGTGTCTATGGCAAGGTGTGGATTTCTAACCCCTCGGACAAATGTGATAAAGGCCCTTATCATAATCCCAAGGTGTCTCTAATTATTGATAAACAGTCTGCAAGTCCTTTTATATCGAGAGAGGAACGCAGCAGGGCTCCCTCTCCCCACTTTCTTGTTGCTCTTTTCAATGGGACTCTGGCAAAAAACTTGCACGGTAATGCAACTGCGAGATTGGGCTCTTTCATGGTGAAAGTCTAAATATGTATAGATAATCTCTCCCTCCTCTTTCTACCTCAAGTTTCTATACTTTATTTCTTTCTCCCTCTCTCTATACCTTACCAATCACTAACTCTCTGTCCTTTTCTCTATTTTACTTCTCTGTCTAATCCACTCTCAATCTGCCTCTATGCTACATATGTTACAGCCTTTCCTCTCAAATTATCTCGCAATTAATTTGCTACCTCTCCATCCTCTCATTTCATCTCGGTTTCTTTTGCCTCACTGTCAAAAATTGGGCTATTAATTTGGGAAACGTTGACCCCTGCCAACTTAATAATTAGTGTCTGGTTAGGCTAAAAGATAAGTATCTCGGCTCAACCCTTGGTAACTTTGGGACACCTAGCAGGGAATCCACAGGGCAATGCATGTTAGCAGCACCAACAATTCCAAAGTAAAAACACAAAACAATAGAATTTCCAAACCAAGTTAGAAAAAAAAGACAACTTTAAGGAGTAAAAAGTCACCACAATCACTACATTTTAAGGCAAAACGCCACACTAAAGATAAAACCCCATTGAAAAACAGCAGATTGCGGTTGACCAGGAATTAAGCATTCTTTTTGCTATATAGCATGGACCTGAGGTTGAATACTGCAAGGGATTTTCCTCGTAAGAGCTTTTACCTTCTGACTTGGTCTATGAAATGAAATGTATGAGTCCGCATCTATGGCTGGAGAAGGTCCCTAAAAGTCCTTTACATCATCCGTGGTTTTGGTGCTGAAGACTCTGGGTGGACAAAGCTGGATTTCGTAGCGGCTAATGTTGGTTCACAGGTCAGATAGGTGTCCCTTCCTGCACACATAAACAATCTTTTAAAAAAATTGACATTTTGTAACTTCCATGTGTGTTTTAATGCAGCACACACAGAAGTGAGCACACAGCATTTAAAGATTGTTTTTGTGCAGGAAGGGACAACTTCCTGCACATAAACAATCTTTTAAAAATATGACATTGTGTAGCTTCCATGTGTGCTGCATTAAGCAGCACACATGGAAGTCACAAAACAGTATTTAAAGATTATTTATGTGCAGGAAGGGACACCTTCCTACACATAAATAATCTTCCCCTGCACTATGTTGCAAGGGTGCCTGCGTTGGCGCTAGCCAGCTAAGTACAGCTCCAGCTCAGGGGGAAACGCAAGGCTGCACCATAATCTTGTAATTATGGTGCAGCCTTGTGTTTTTGACGTTGCGGAGTGAGGCGTTAAGCCATGACGGCTAACGCCTCACTCCGCCACTTCTTTGTACATATGCCCCACTCAGAGTACACAAGGCGTAGAAAACTATATACATTGTGGATTTGTCTGCATGGTGCTGATCGTGGTTGACATCACGAGCGTCATAGGAACAACATACAAAGTTAGCCTCGAAACAGTTCTCAGTTTTGAGGTGAGACAACCTATTCTTGCCTTTTTGTGCTTCATGTCCCTCCATCCCGTTTCAGACCTGGTATATTGACCAGTTTCTCTGTGCCACACCTCATGCGGCAGCACCGTCAAATTAAACTTTGCAGTACCGTCCTTTTTCGGCATACCTGTTCATTCTCCAGTCGGAATCCACCGAGCAGCTTCTCCCTCTGCAGCTAGCCTTCCAAGGTCTTCGCAGTGTCAGGCAGATACAGCAGGCAGCAGCATAGTTATTTCGCGATGTGGTTGGGCAGGTTTTACTCTGCTCACAGCTGTGCGCTGCCATGGTGCCATTCAGTAATCAGGAGGCAGTACATTCCCTCTCAGGAACAATTTAATTGTGGCTGAGCTTTACTTGGTATTGATTGGATAGCGGGCAGCTCAGGTGTGTAAAGCTTAGCTAAGTTTAACACAAAACTAATTGTAACTAAAGAGAATTTGTAATCTAGTCATGTCACACATAAGTGAATAATAGCAAGCAATGAATTAGACATACGCTTCTTTGGCTGGCTTGAAATGCCAGACCCAAGCAGTCCTTGTTAAATACCACTGCAGCATGTTGACACTGGTGCCAGAACCTTAACATTCTTTAAAGGAGAAAATATGTAAACGTTTTTTCAAATTAATTATCATTCTCAGCACCACTATATATTTGCCTGTGATCTTAAAAGAGTATTACCCTGCCTCTTGATTTAAAATCCCAAAATTCGAACACATTGTAAAAGTACTAAAGGAAATATAATTTGCTTCAGATAAATGTCAGTATATGATGCAAAACTGCAGTGATGAATTGAGGGAGCAACATACGGATTCCAAACTAGGAGAAAGTTTATTATTTTTTAATACAGTGCAGTAACTTGAAGAGATGTGTTGCGCAAAAGGGAGAAATCAGTGCAGAGCCATATTTACTCATAAAAATGGGCTACTGTTGTTCTCTATCCACCTCTTAGCATAAAATCAGGCAGCCTAGCACCACACACAAACTTTGCACAATGGTGCAAAAGTGTGCACAAGCATAGAATGTGCACTGGAAGCATAGAATTTCAGTGCACATTCCTGTGCCTGGACAATTTCTATAAAATTGCGCTCAATGTTCATGTGCTGTACAGTGCAGCACACATGAAATGTGTGAAACGTTTGGAGAAATTAAACTATTTCTCCAACTTAGCATCTGCTTCAAGGGGCAATTTTTTGCACAAAGCCTGATCTGATTATCTCAGTAAATCACGCTTTGCATCAAAAACTATGCGTGCTGCCCAAATACCAATAATGTTACTTCTCCTTAATGGAAAGTGGTACTAAGCAATGCAAAGCACAGTTTGTGCAGAGAAAGGGCATCTTTCCAGCTCAAAGTACTCTATGTTCTGGTAAGTAAATACCATTCTAGCACTTTGATCTTATTTCCATCATTTTGCTTGACTTTGTGCTGGAGCAATATTTTGTTAAATTTGCCTGCACACGATCTTGCTGACTGTCCATTGGCATTGCCCATGGTTGCATCACGAGGTTCACACTTCCTGGCAAATTCACATGGGACACGTTGTGTAGAGGGAATTTGTCATGTTTCCATCGCATCAGAGGGCTTCATGGGGTTAGAATTGCTAATGCCCTAATAGCTTGCATGTGATATCAAAAATGATAAGCATTACAATTGGTATCATGGAAGTAAACATGGTTAAGATGTGATTGGTTGACAGAGGTTAATCAATGCAGGCTCTGTGAGGTTTAATAAAGGTGCAAAAAAATTTACATTTTATTTATATTTCTTAGTAAAACTACAATCTGTGAATGTGTGCACAGTGACACATAAAATACATGTTTTGTTTACAATGTAAGCGTAGTGCTTCCTTGATTAGTTTGTGGTCACGGTCACTAATTGTAGTGTTTGGTGATTTAGAAATGTTGGAACCCTTTTGGCTCTGTATGGACTCTGTGCAACTGTAAGGTCAATCAATCAATCAGTACATTTATAGAGCACGCTACTCACCCGTGCAGGTCTCAAGGCGCTGGAGGGAGGGGGGGAGGGGTGCTGCTACTGCTCGAATAGCCAGGTCTTGAGGTGTTTCCTGAAGGTGAGGTGGTCCTGGGTCAGTCGTAGGTGGGCGGGGAGGGAGTTCCACGTCTTGGCAGCCAGGTAGGAGAATGATCTTCCCCCGGTGGTGGCTCTGCGAATCCGTGGGACGGTGGCTAGGGCGAGGCTGGTGGAGGGGAGCTGGAGGTTTGGCGTGTAGAACGTGAGGCGGTTGTTGAGGCCCATGTCGTGGAGAGCTTTGTGTGCGTGGGTGAGGAGCCTGAACGTGATCCTCTTGTTGACGGGGAGCCAGTGCAGGTCTCTCAGGTGGGCAGAGATGTGGCTGTGGCGAGGGATGTCAAGGATGAGTCACGCGGATGCGTTGTGTATGCGCTGGAGTCTTTTCTGCAGTTTGGCCGAGGTTCCAGCATAGAGGGCGTTCCCGTAGTCCAGTCGGCTGGTGACGAGGGCCTGGGTGACCGCCTTTCTGGTTCCGGTGGGGATCCACTGGAAGATTTTCGGGAGCATGCGCAGGGTGTTGAAGCATGTGGATGAGATGGCGTTGACTTGCTTGGTCATCGTGAGGGAGGAGTCCAGGATGAATCCCAGGTTGCGTGTGTGGTCCGTGGGTGTCGGTGCGGTGCCCAGCGCTGTGGGCCACCAGAAGTCGTCCCAGGCGGATGGGGATGGTCCTAGGATGAGGACTTCCATCTTGTCTGAGTTCAGTTTCAAATGGCTGAGCTTCATCCATTCCGCGATGTCCTGCATACCTTCCTGGAAGCTGATTCTGGCGATGGTGGGGTCTTTGGTGAGGGAGAGTATCAGCTGGGTGTCGTCGGCGTAGGAGATGATGTTGAGGTTGTGTTTGTATGCGATGGTGGCGAGGGGGCTCATGTAGATATTGAAGAGGGTAGGGCTGAGCGAGGAGCCTTGGGGAACGCCACAGATGATCTCGGTAGCCGCGGAGCAGAAGGGGGGGAGGCGGACTCACTGGGTTCTGTCGGTGAGGAATGAGGTGTTCCAGTCCAGGGCCTTTCCTTGGATCCCAGTGTCGTGGAGGCGGGTTTTTAGGGTACGATGGCAGACAGTATCGAAGGCGGCCGAGAGGTCTAGGAGGATGAGAGCGGCAGTTTCCCCGTTGTCGAGCAGGGTCCTGATGTCGTCGATGGCTGCGATAAGGGCTGTCTCGGTGCTGTGGTTGGCTCGGAATCCGGACTGGGATGGGTCGAGGGAGCCGTTTGCCTCGAGCAATGCAGTCAGCTGTTTATTGACCGTCTTCTCGATTACTTTTGCTGGGAAGGGCAGAAGGGAGATGGGGCAGAAGATCTTGAGGTCTTTAGGGTCCGCTGTGGGTTTCTTCAGTAGGGCGTTGATTTCCGCGTGCTTCCAGCCCTCTGGGAAGGTGGCGGATGTGAAGGAGTTGTTAATGACTTTCCGGAGTTGGGGTGCGATGATGATGTTGGCTATGTTGAAGATGTGGTGAGGGATGTATGACGTTACAACGCATACTTTTACAACACATGCACTTACAACGCAATTTTTACAACACAACATCCACTACAACGCATTCCATTACATCGCATGACACTACAACGCATTTTTAAAAACAACCTTTACAACGCATTCCATTACATCGCATACTACCTTTACAACGCATACAATTACAACGCATAAGTAAGTGTAGTGCGTTGTAAAAGTTGCGTTGTAAAGGTTGTTCCCCGTGGTGAGGGCATGGGTTGGAGGGTGAGCCGGAGTGGATGGTGTTCATCACGTGGGTGGTGTCTTCAGTGCTGATGGGAGTCCAAGCACTGAGGGTGGTGGTGGGGGGGCGTTGGTTCGGAGGCTGGAGGCGGGGACTGGGCACCGAAGCTGTTGTGTATATCAGCAATCTTGCGGTGAAAGAACGTGGCGAGGGAGTTGCAGAGGTCTTGCGACGGTGTGATGTCGTTGCTGCTGGCGCTGGGGTTGGAGAGCCCTTTTACGATGCTGAAGAGTTCCTTGCTGTTGTGTGTGTTGTTGTCCAGCCGCTCTTTGAACGATGTCCTTTTGGTGGTGCGGGTCAGCTGGTGGTGTTCTTGAGGGCTGTCAGGTTTTCTGTAGTCTGTTCATGGCGCCAGGCTTTCTCGAGGGTACGGCTGGATTTCTTCGAATCTTTAAGGTCGTTGGTGAACCATGTGGCTCTCCTGTTGCCGGGCATGTCTGGAGGGATCTTCAGTGGTGCAAGGGCGTCGGCGCAGTTGGTGATCCACTGTGTGAGGTTTTGGGCTGCGGCGTTGGTGTCGGTAGTGTCAGTTGGTGGGTTCTGGCTCAGTGCTGTGGTTAGCTGGTTGGTGGTTACTTTGCTCCAGCATCTGCGGAGGATCTATTGCGGGCGGTGGTGGGATGTCGTCTTCTTGAAGGTGAAATGGATGCAGCTGTGGTTGGTCCAGTGTAGTCCGGAGGAGTGGCTGAAGGTGACGTGGCGGCTGGCTGAGAACATGAGGTCGAGCGTCTGGCCGGCATAGTGGGTGGGGGTGTTCACCAGTTGCTTGAGTCCAAGTGTCAGAGAAGAATGCAATGACAACTGGGTTAGAATGGTGGGTTCTCAGTTACACGCAAATGAATAAAGACATGTAATACTAAGCTCCATGTGTGGCATAGTTTTTTTGCGGGTAACCAGGCTGGGGAGGACACTACAACTGGCGATGAGGATGGGTTAAATAACTCGAAGATAGGCAGTGCTTACCCAGAGAGTTTGCCATGGTCCAAGCGAACTGCTTGTGCATGCCATGTGTGTTGTAGTCGAAATGCGGAACCCATGCCTAATGCATGTGGAGTCAACATGCATTTCCAGTCGCAGTAAAGAAGTTGGAAAAAACAAAAGCATTTCTAAGAAATGTACGTATCGGTGACTGAGAACCTGCTGATAAGACTTTATATACAGGTGTCACACTGCTATGCAGTAAAAAGCTAGATGTAATATGGAGCATTAACGCTGAAGGCAGATACAACTAGGGGGCATATTTACAAGCCCTTATTGCCACAACAAAGTCCTTTTTAGTGACATTGTGATGGCGATAGGGGCCGTGCCTTATTTATAGGGCAGCGTTACGCCACTTAACATGGCCTACTGCTGCCTTGTAAATAAGGCACCGTTTCATGCTGTGTTTAGAGTGAAAGGGGCGGGCAATGGGTGTTATGGTGGGCGTTCCACCGCAACACCCATTGATTTTGACGCTGCCCCCTATTTACAAGGGTGGAATAAATACACAATGTAGTGATATGGTAGTTCTTACAATGAAGCCCTGAGCATAGCTGTGTTTCTATGGAGTGCACCTAATGACATTAGCCGAACGATGAACGACTCACTCAAATTAGTTATCTTCTCTTGCTTTCTTTAGAAAACATTCGAACCATTTTTTGGTCACCATCCCCTCCACTCGTCACCATTCTTCACACTGTAAAATAGGTAAGGAATTCCTCTTTGCTTAAAAATAATTTAAACAGAGTGGCAACTATCTTAAGGGACATAATATTAGACACATTTAGTTCATTTCGTTTTTTAATGTATTTTTAGTGCCTGACCTAGTCCTGGTCCTGAGGAGAACCCTAAAGTAAAGAGGGGTTCCGAAATGCGTCGACCTTATGCAGCTAGTGGTAATTTGTGTTTGATTTATTGAGAAATGTCGTGTTCAAACATGGCATTTTGCCTGTTGTAACTGTACTATATAGTGTAATGTAAATCCCTAGGCAATTATACATTTATGTAAATCTTTTCATATATACGTCTCTTAAGTACATTTAATTTATGAACTCAGTGTAACGATCAACAGAAGAAATTACAATGGTAACTTGTTCTAATTAAAAATATATTTTATTACAATTTTAAAATCAATTCGTAACACATATCCTACATTACTATGTGTCTAACATATATATATTACACAGCCAAGGAGTTATATGGACAGGTATACATCAAATAAGATCACCTCCTAAACCATTGAACCATCACTCGTATTTCTCCCCTCCAAACCCTTTTTACCCCAAACACATAGTTTTATCTTTGTCTTTATCTCCTACCACATTTGCCATGAATTTTATATAGTTTTCATTTTTTAGCCAAGCATGTTTATTGTATTTAAACTAAATACATCTTGGCTGCACTGCACTTTATTATATTATATATATAATTTTATAATATACATTTTAAAAATTCAAACACATAATCTCACTCTATTCTTATTCTCTTTCTCCTTCTCTTTTACCATAATAATGACAACAATTTTCTATGTAATAATAAGATTTTTTTAGGCTTTGCTATTTTGCACATGATTAGCTTATGACATACACATTGGATATACTTATTGACTAGAGTTAGCATTTATGCATTTACTGATGACTATTTTTGTATACAGCGGGCGTGGATTGCTAATTCATTGGTACCATGAGGGTAGTACAATTACAACCACGAATGGTTTCTATTATTGTAAACCACATATGTATTCATACGAGGCTCGCTGTATCTTTAAAGTATTTTGTCTATGTCTATCATGCACAATTGAAGCACTGGCACTTTAAAAATAGCTTTCACAGTCTGTAGCGTGTCATGTGATCAAGGCCGAGGGACGGCCGAAACGCGTCATGGCGGACTAACTGGTGGTGTGTAACCAATAAACCTATTGCAGCACGGATTGGGGTCCATACTCGTCTTCTTTTCAACAGAAAACAGCGAAACGAGGAGTTTAAATATATATATATATATACATATATTCAGTTATATATAAACAAACAGTTCATCTTAAATCAATCACATTAAATACAAAGACTTAAACCATGGCAGAAAAGGAATTGTATTCGACGCGCGTTTCAACGCAATCTGCGTCTTCGTCAGGAAATGCCACACATTTACTTACTATTTCAAAAGTACTATATAGTTTTTGGTCCATCGTGTAGTTTACAGCGTATTGATACATTTACAAACTCCTAATTTAGATCCTGTTAGACTCTGATGTGTTCTTCATATAGATAGTCATGTGTTCCTAAGTAGTTAAAACGAAATATATTCCTTTGGAATCTGAAACTACCACAACTTCTTATAAACTTGTTCAAAAAAATCCCATTATATCCAAATGGTATTCATGGGAGTTCGTAAATGGTTTTCCCTTTTAATTCAATTGTGCGGGAAAGTTTAGTGAACTGCACCGTATTGACAAGAATACGATGCAGCCCTACATTACCCCTGCACTGGTACTAATTTAGCTGCCTAGCGCCAATGCAGGCACCATAAGGCAAGGGTGCCTGCGTTGCCGGGGAATTATTGTTTATGTGCAGGAAGGGACACCAGTAATGGCGCTTTGTAACTTCTGTGTGTGCTGCTTATTCCAACAGCAAAATGCCATTGATTGTTTATGTGCAGGAAGGGAGAACTTCCTGTACATAAACAGTCATAGGCGTTTTGCTATTTCTATGTGTGCTGCACAATGCAGCACACATGAAAACAGCAAAAACGAGGAGAAAAAAACAATTTCTCCTCGTTTCGCCTGTTTAAGGCTAGATGTTCCCTGGCCTTAATTTTGGCACTGCCTCCTATGTATGCCACCCTTGTAAATAGGGGACAGCGTCAAAATCAATGGGTGTTGAGGTGAAACGCACACCGCAAAATCCAGTGCCCTCCCCTTTCATGCTAAGTGTAGTGTAGTGTAGCGTATTTACAAGGCAGGGTTAAGCCACATTAAGTGACTTAACGCTGCCTTGTAAATAAGGCAAAGCCCCTATCAACACCACAACATCTGAAAAAGTGACACTGTGGTGGTGATGGGGGCTTGTAAATATGCCCCTTTGTCTAGAGAGAGTGTTAATGGCTGCTAGAGTTTAGGAGCTTGCTGAATGAAAAGCTGCTGACATGGAGGCTGCAGATGCCCAGAATGAATTTGTCAGAGTGTGAAAAGTAAGCCAAAACAAGAGACTGAGGGACACAAAGTGTTGTCTAGACGTAAAAAGGAAGTTGTGTGTTCGATGTGGATTTTCATTTCCACACAACAGTAAATGTCCCTCCCTTGGACAGATATGTAAAGACTGTGGGAAAGAGAACCATTTTGGGTTTGCTTTCAAAGCAAAGGAAAAAGTATGTGCATTACGGCTCCAAGACAAAATGGCTGTCAGAATGTTTTAGAAGCAACGCTCGATACACACCTACAAGGCCAAGCGGTGACATCAGTTAAGACAAATTGCCTCTGAACAAAATCAATCTAAATCATCATCAAACAGTTCTTCTATATCAGTATCAAGTGAAAGTAAAGAAAATGATTGTGCCAAGTCAATATTTACCTCAAAAAAGTGTGCAAGAAAGATCGACATGCCAAAGTCTTTCAAGCATTGTCCTAAGATTACACTGAAAGTAAATGGTTATTCAATACCTTTCATTATTGACAGTGGTGCATCAAAAAAAAATATGCCTGCGAAGAATTATAATGAATTATCTCCATTGCCGTAACTTGCGTCATTGAAAACCAAAGTGTATACATGGGCTGCATCAACCCCCTTAGACGATTAAAGTTCACTTCTGGCAACAATGAAACACACCAAAAGTAATTATTGTTCCCCCACATGACCATACTGTTCGCCATGACTGTGTTTCCTCATTCAGTGATGGATCACCACACTTGAATTATTCCCATTACTACTAGATATTAGGTGCTTTTGCTTCTTTCCTGATGATGACATCATAGTTACAGAGGTCAGAATGCCATCAACATCAGACTTATATAAACTCCAATAACAGTGAAATAGGTGTATACATTGGAGTCATATGCCTTTTAGTAGTGATGCACTTTGTTTTGTTTTGTTTAGCACCTTACACTTCACTTCCCTTTTCACTTACAGCATGAACACGAGATCTCTTTCTTTAATGATACGTGCATTGTTTATAAAATGCAATAAATAAATTAATTGCAAGAGAATTTCACTCTTTTTGGCCTGTTGATTATGTGCCTGGGTAAAATTAAGTTGTTTATGTTTGTTGTCTTCATCCCACTGACTTTTTCACTTTGTCTATAATGTTTTCATCCCAGTGAACCATTGTTTCTTTAAAACATTGGATTATCGAATGTTCTTTAAAGTAATAGGGTTACCCTTTTTGTATAAAAATTGAGGGGCTTATTTATCAGGCCATGCATTACATTTAGGCCACTGTTGCGTAGCATTTTGTGATGCTGCGGTGGCGTAAAGAATGCGCCACATTGCTCCATATTTACAAAGTGACGCATCTAGGCAGATGCATCACTTCGTAAACCCCTACACTACATTATACCTGCGTCAGGTATAATGTATGCAGGGTGGGCGTTCCCCTGCATTAAAGCCTCGTAGAGGTGTTGCACTGAAATCTATAAGATTTCAGGCACCACTTCTAGGACGCCATTGCCTCATGGCAGGCATAAGGGTGACGCAGGTGCTTTCCAATGGGGCTTGCCCCATGTGAAAGGACACATTGCTCAAGTTGCGTATGTTTTTAGAGACACCCCTGCAATGTGTCACTTTTGCGCCTACAGATGCGTCAGTAATACTGATGCATCTGTAACTCCTTGTGACATGATGTTCTATAATATAAATACGCCGCATCCATGGTGTCACAAGGAGGGTGCACTGAGTAGCTTCGCATCACTGCTTTGTCGCAGCGATGTGACGCTTCTCATGAATAAGGCCCTCAACTTTCTAAAAGTAGTATTTTTAAAATTACAATCTAAAATCTTACTTTACCATTAAAAAGGATTTTAAATTGCAATTGATTTGAGTTTAAACATAATTTAACTAGCTGCTTCCTGAAGTTAGCACTCTTTAACTGAAATAAAGTAACCCAGTGTTAGCCTATGGGAGAGATCTTACAATAATGAATAACAGCTTTAGGTGTTTTTCACTGTCAGAACATGTAAAAGTTAAACACACATGTCCTTTTTTGAAATACCATACACCCTACCCTATGACCCTTCTTGGCCTACTTTAATGGTGAAATATGTATTTAAATAGAAGGTTTGGGCCTGGCCAAAGTTATTTTGCCAGGTCAAAATGGCAGTTTAAAACTGCACTCACAGGCTGCAATAACAGGCCTGAGACATGTTTCAAAGGCTACTCACGTTGGTGGCACAACCTGTGCTGCTGCTCACTAGTATCATTTAATTTACAGGCTCTGGGTACAGGTAATAACATTTACTAGCGCCTTACAAGTAAATTAATTGTGTTAATTAGGTGTAGGTAAATGCTACTACATTTTAGGGAGCAAGCACAAGCCTTTTACCTCTAGTTAGCAGCAAAGAAAGGCACAGAGTGCTAAAAGACTCGGGTTCAGCAAAAGAATGCAGTGGAAGGCAAATATCTGGGGTGGTCCTGCAGAAAGTGCAAGTCCAACAAGCTTCAACTATGGATATGCCCTTCCATCGCCGGTCCATCCTCACCTTTCCACATTGCTTCTTTTACTATGGACCTTTGATGCAATTTTATTCCAGTCCCTCTTGTATCAATCTATCTAGGAGCTATCTGCATAACGCAAACCTAGCTAAAAGAAAGGACAGCACTTTAAAAAGTCAGAAGACAATAAAGATACTGTCAATAAGTGATTGGAAGGGTAACTCGGTTCTGATAGTGGAAGTGAACAGTTACTGTATCATGTAGTGTTCCTAAATAGGTTTATCTTTAGCTCTTTCTTAAATTGCGGTAGGGTTGGGGCGACCTTGATGGAATTGGGAATCTCTCTTTTAAACATTGTTTCCCTATAAGATAATTCCTTTTGCACTGCCATTTTGAAGTTTATTTTGAAACTAATTGACTGAAGGTCAGTTGTTGTAATGTCCTCTTTAGAACTTCTCTGGATGCTATCACTAAGAATCTTCCATCTGTGAATGCACAATGGGGTGAGTTTTCTCTATTTTATTTTACTTTCTGCTGGATGTATGTCTTGCTCAATAATACTTTTTTGCCGGTTTCCATCAGGGCCGTACTGTGAACCAAAAGCACCTAAAGTTATTATCTGGGAAAGCTGGAGAAAGTGGCAGAGATGCATGCAGCTGTTCCCCTGCCTAGAATATCAGCATCAAATGGATCCAGACCACTAGATAAATGCCCATGAAGAAAGCAGGTAGCCTTGGCCTGGTAGCAATACAAATGCATATCAGCTGTTGCTACTACCTAGCAAGTTTCTCTTGACCACTGCAATGTAATTTATGCATAATATGTAGTTTTTTTAAATCTTTGGTGATATCGGTATCTTTCTCTCTGAGACCAGACAGACCAGTAGTTGATCACACACAGACAGGATTAGGAAAAAAATCAGGGGCGGCTCCTCCGCTAAGGCAGGAAAAATAAAATGATAATACCATAGTTACTATCATTTTATTTTTCACAGGTTGAAGGGTCGGTTAGGGCGGGGCGGGGCTAGAAGCACAGGGGGGAGGGGTTCGCGCACTCCAGGTGCGCATGACTGCTTGGCTGGCCGTCATGACAGCTTGGCTGGCCTTCGTGGCCCGTCCAAACAGTCATGCGCACTTTGCATGTTCCCCACCATGCTGCATTACACAGCCTTGTGGGGAACATGTCCAGGGCCGGACTGGGAACCAAGACCAGACCTGGCAAACTGCTCGGCCCGCCCCCTTGGGGGACAGGGGGTTGCGGCCTAGCTGTTTGCTAGGGTCGGCTTCAGCTGATTTTGTTACAGGGGGCCGATATTGCACACCACCAGAAACAAAAACGCCCCCCACCCTGGCGGCCCACCAGGGAAATGACCGGTGCCCGCTGCGGCCAGTCCGGCCCTAAACATGTCCAGGCCCCCAGTCCCCATCTAAGCTTCCTGGTTCTGTGACTCCCGGAGAAGCGGATAAGGGAAGCGGCCAACAAAAGAGGTAAGTGGTATTTTTTTATTATTATTATTTTGTCCCCCCCACCGCCATCGCCTCTCCACCCTCATTCCCTGCCAGCTGCTACTGAAAAAAAGCATTGTTCAGTTCTAATCTCGTTTGTCAAATCACCTGAATATTTTCTTGTTGCGATAAACCCAGAGTCATAGGGACATTTTCACATGTCCTGTCCTTCATGTAATAAACGAAAACACATTTTTTGCATCTCACCCAGTCATATCTACTCCGTGGGTCGCTTGACAACTGATACATAAAACATGTAATTAAACACCATGAAATATCACCAAACAATGGACACAAATTGATTCACTACTCACAGTAATCCATGCTGATCTCTGCAATCATTCTTTTTTTGCAAATTGCTTTAAAATGTTGTTTTGTGTGGCTTAGAATCATGATTTCTTACTTTAGAATCATGTTTACAAAGAACGAACGCTAAATGGACTAGCATGCCCTTCTGTGCCTCTTTTTACCTCCAGTCATTGCTGCATGAACAAGTCTTTTCAGTATTTTATTGGCATTCGATTTAAAAGTAATTTAACTTGCAACCAAGATCTGATGAAAACTCACATCAGGGCCAAATGCTTCATAGTTCACCGCAGCTCTTTGCTGCCATAGCAACAGGCAAGCGCAAACAAGCAAGGTGCGTCTTTTAAACGTTCATTTTGCCCAAAATGAATATTTGCATTCATATTGCGGTCTCTTTCCCCCCTTCTGTTCTGATTACCTGCTGCAATATCAACTAACGTTTCATATGGGGGTACAGCTCATGGTATCATAAATCACCTGTTTAATAAATAGATGACTGTCGATGAGGGAAGGAGTGTAGGTAAGCAGGATCCGAAGGTTAAAATAACACAAACATGACAGCAAATAATAAAAGGTGTTGTACCTGCGATGCGAAAGGAGCAGCAATGTCTGAAATCAGATGGCTGCTCTGACCTGCACTTCAGTAGTACCACAATATGGGATTGAGACCCTTCAGGCCACTAAGATATAGAAAACAACATCAGTGTTGGGAATTCCCCTCAAGCATATATCATTACTTAGTATACAATATTTTAGCCATGTTAAAGATGTGCAGCATATAGCAATTCAAAAATGCCAAAAATGCGCTCTTTACTCACACTTGTGTCTAAACTTCCAATTTATAGCAAACACTGTGTTTCTTCACATCAATGGTTTCTTCTTGTGCATGAGTTTAAATTGATATGTCCCATAACTCTTTACATAAGTGTAAAAATGCGCATACACAGTGTCTTTGAGTAGAAAGGTTTATGTAAGTAGCTTCTTTTATCCCAGCTTCTTCTCTTCAGCTTCTCTGCTTTCACAACCTCCTGCTAATCCAAATCCATGCATTCCACGCAGGGAATCTCCAAAGAGAATAATAAAGGCCACACATCTGCCTCCCCATAAAGGAATACAAATGAACGATGTACAACTTATACACTAGAAAAAGAACACTACTGCTCATATTCATCCAAGTACTTCTGTTTACCAGTACATCTGGCACTTCTTAATTCACCTTCCCCCACAGCCCCATCAGCGTTGCCAATGGCTTCATTCGTCCTCATACCATGCGTCAATTTTGCCACACAATTAAGGTTCCATACTCTTTGGTCCTCTGTCTTGATAGTATTCTTAAAGAATTTAACCACTCTCATAGACTGTAAAAATGTAGAACCGTGCGAAGAAAACCCTTTTTGAGGAAATGTTATACTCATCAAACCTCTTACTTCCACAACTGTACTCTTGACAGTGATGGAGCAGAGTACAGAAGATTCTGTGTGTACCCCGTTCAGTCCAATCACCCCCATAACAAAGTAATATATTAATTTTGTTTGCTGTGTATTAACCAAACACACACATTACATGTGGGAAATGCTCTGCATTACCAGGTTTGACCTTTGAATGCCTGCTAATGAACTGTGGACAGTCAAATTTGTATCTATCAGCTTGTCAAACATAAAGTTATACACGGACATCCTGGGAGCTGAGAACTACATTGTTATTCATGGACATCCTGGGAGCTGAGAACTACATTGTTATGAACGGACATCCTGAGAGTTGAGAACTGCATTGTCATGACCAATCAGAGCAAGGGAAACGACAAGAGTTGAAACATTTGAGGGTAGAGAGCCAGCAAACACAGTATAAATATCAGACCAAAATTGGGGTTTGGTGTCAGAGAAGGCGGAGGAGAAAAGCTGCTTTGGAGAGATGCTGGGAGCTTGGAATTATGCCAGACTGTGCACTGATGACCCCTGTAGGTTCGAGATCGTTGCGGGACACTAGCCTGGGTGAGAGAAGTCATTGAGGAGGCAAAGGGTTAATTAAGTAAGTTGGGGTTTTAGTGCTGGGTAGGAAGGTTTTAGTGTAGGAAATCTTTAGAATTAAATGCATGTTTTTAACTATGGTTCACTGATCCTTCATTTTGGAACCCTCTGTCAGTTCAATGACCAAGGATTGAATTTTAACCATTTTGAGAATAATGAAATGAATGCAAACCTACATTTTCTCTTCATGACTTTTATTCAACAGTTTCTTGATTTATGTCCTGAATAAATGGCAATGCTCAAGTGAAACTTAATAGTGAGAGAATACATGATAATTTCCTTTATGCAAATTAATTACATAAAATCTTTTAAATGATTTCAGGTGTTCGTGATTCTTTTAGAGTCATTTAATTATGCAATTCAATATATTGTTGTAGTGAGGTTAAACTGGTCTTGACAATCACCATCAACCAATCCAACTAATTGGTCCGTCGACCAAGTGGGTGGAGTGCCTTAATGTTAAAACTAGGATTCTACAGATGTAGATGTACATAATGTATTTAATGTAAATATTTTCCTATAGGTAATAAGGTACCCCCCCACATGTCCAGCGCTTGAATTTCTCATCCCTCCTGTGTGTGCAGACTCGTGAGAGAGACGTATGAGTGTTGGTGTTATGGGCCCCACCAATGACTGCGTGTGTGAATGAGCTAGTCTGACGTCGGGTCTGCGACGCAGGGAGAGTATCGGTAAAATGTTATTCCCCATTCTTCCCAGTCTTGCGCTGGATCAAAAACTTTACGTAAATCAAACCACTTCTTATTCGTAATCACCTTTCCGATCCCCACCTCATTCTTGTTCATGTCATCCCTCACACATTCCAGATTATGGGCCATGTCCAACACCCAAGAGGGTCACAGCAGGGCACCAGCCTTTCTTTTCCTGAACAGTTCAAAAAAAATGTTTCTCGTCATGGTGTGTGGAGTAAACCTATAATTTTTGACCCTATACGAAATGTCAGTCTTCCAGCACTTCTGATTAGCCAACACTCTCTGAATGGTTTCACAGGTGAACCTTTCAACCATTTAGTTGGCCTCTGGGTGATAAAGGACTGTCGTCCATTTTGTGATGCTTCTCTCACTTAGGTACTTCTCCATCTCCTTAGAGACAAATCGCACACCAGTATCCAACAAGATGGTCAACTGCAAGCCTTTCCTCTAAAAAACATTTCCGGGGAAACCTATGACATCTTCAGTTTCAATGGAATTTGTAACACCTATCTTCGGCCATCTACAGTACATGACAGATTTAAATTCATGGGTTGCACCCTGGATTTCAATCCCTCATCCCGAATATGTGACGTTACAACGCATGCCATTACATCGCATGCCGTTGCAATACAAAACCTTACCCCTACTTTCTGTCGGAGGAGCGCTCGTAGTTGAAATGGATTAATTTTCTATTCCAACTCCAGTGTGGGCAACAGTAGGGAAGGTGTTGGAGTTAAATCCAACACCTTCTACCCACTGCTGCATTCCTTTTGCGTTGCAACGGCATGCGATGTAATGGCATGCGTTGTTACGGTTGCGTTGAAATGGCTGTTTTCTCTTATCACATTTGCTGTACTCTACATACTCTTTGACCACTCCCTCAATGTAAATATCCATGCCTGGCCACCATATAGCCAACGTCTCCATTTCCACCGCAGAATAGTTGAGCTGGGCCTCATTTAGAAATCTCGATATGAACAGGATAGTTTTCTCCACACACCTCTGCCTGCGCAAGAGCACATCACCCAACCTTATCCCCATACAGTTTCACTCACCCAGGCAGGCATCCTTTCTTTCACCTTTCACCCATCCTTCAACCACTCATGCATCCTATCAGTCACCTATATGCATCCCTGCCTCCTTCACCCACACATCCTTCTCTGCCAGTCATATATATTACATGTCACCCATCCTTCCTCCTTCCATCCTTCTTTCCTTTTTCCATCAACCCATCAAGGTCTGACTCTTAGTCTTCTTCATAAAACCTTCTCTGCTGAGTTGAATAGAAGAGGCCATCAACTACTGCTAATGCTAAGTAAAGGATGTTTTCTTCAACTGATCACAACATAGTCACAACAGCACAGTGTACAGTGCCTGTACACTCTTGCAGGGAGTGTATAATTTTGATTGTCAATAAGCAAGGAATATGACTTATCACAGCCCGCCACTGCAGCTGGCTCATCCCCTGCAGCTGCCCCATCTGCTCCCTCCTGGCTGGTGTCACCTTCCCCGTCGGCCCTGGCACTGGTGGATGGTATGCCTAGAAAAAACATGACACATTTTTTTAGTTGTTGTATACACCTTCCCCATTTATTCTTTTCACTAGCAAGATTGAAAATACAATACACCATATTCAATGCGCTCCTCATACTTCCTTCCAGTCATGGTGCACGGTAATCAGTTCACCATCAATTCCTGCTAATAATACTAGGCCTAGATGAGAAGAAGACACAATTTGGGGTGTCCAACATGACCATCATTTACTGATTGAGCATGAAAACGTAACAGAAAGCCTTCTCATCTTAACATCATGTATACACAACAACAGACCCAAATACCTCAACGACAGAATCAACTTGCACGTACCCAAAAGAAACCTCCGATCTTCCAACCTCGCACTGGCCAAAACCCTACGCATCCACCGAGCATGAGCAGGCGGAAGATCCTTCTCTCACATTGCAGCCAAGACCTGGAACGAGCTACCAGCAGACATCAGACGCGCCCCCTCCCTGAACACCTTCAGGAAGACCCTCAAGACCTGGCTCTTCGGCTTAACAGATCTGTGGACCCCCCCCTAAGCGCCTTGAGACCCTCATGGGAGAGTAGCACACTTACAATGCCCTGATTGATTGATTGATAGATTACCTTACTTGGGCATGCATTCTGCACAGCAGAGTATGAGTACGAGTACTACTAGTAGTAACTACCAATGGGTTCTCCGAGTCTTACAGTACCACCCACTAGGCAGTCCACAAAATATATAAGGGGGGAGGGAAAGTTGACTGAAAAACCAGGTCACTCTAGTCTTCATTACCTAACTTAAGTTCTCCAATTTCTCTTACATAATCAGCCCACGTGAGCGCAAAGTTGCAAACAACTCCAAGTACGATTAGTATGTATGTATGTATGTATGTATAGATATACTTATATAGCGCATTGACTGTCACCCAATGGGCTGAGCACCTGTCTAGAAGAATAATGATCACATAATATATGATTTTCAAACGTAACTTACCTGCATGTAAGCAGCAGCATTCTTGCTATTTAGGAAAAAAATAATATTCGCAACTACATAGAACAAACGATAATAACAATTTGCTTCTCACCAAGCCACTCAACCTCAACACCTAGCAGGTCCAGCAGGCCCTGCTCTCAATTCTGGATAGTGGGCCACTGGTACGTCACTTGGTTATGGGTGTGCCTGAGCCCAGAGCAGTGATACATTGCCCGGCACACCCTCGCCCACTGCTGATGAGGCTACTGGAGCCCATACCCTGACCCAGGCCTGCCGCCTGCCGCCTGCCTCCTGCTCCCAGGGTGGAGAATATGTGGTGCTGCATGAAAAAACAAGAGCTGCCACTTCCGGCTCTGAAAACAAGGCCGGGGCTGCACCCCTTCTGGGCGCCGCCTTGGGCAAGGAAGGTGGCTCCTCTTTCCCTGGGTCACACTCTCTGCCATGATCCGGGGGGGGGGGGCGGAAAAGAAAATATAGAAATTAAAAAAGTAAGAGAGGGGAAGAAGAAAGGAAGTAAAAAAATGAGAAAGCAGTAATAGTAAAAAACAGTACAAAACGCAGTAAAAAACCCACAACTGTAGAAAAAAATACTAAATATATACTTAAGAGGAGATAATAAATAAAAAAGATCCGAATGGTAGGTGGTGGTCCCGACCATAAGCCCAGTTGTCCCAACCAGGCCCCTGCCTCCTGTGCCGATAGGAAGAGGTGGGCCTTGTCCTCATGCACAATCCTCAGCTTTGCTTGGAAAATTAGCAAATATTTCAAGTAAAACTGTTGGGGAACATTTTTGAGTGGCACAAAGGCTCCTTTCTGCCGCTTGACTACGATAGTGTAGTCTGAGTATAGATTGACGTTGCGGGCTCACAACGTCCACTGGGCATACTTCCTAGAGGCCTTCAGGATGACATCTTTATCTGTGAAGTTCATGAGTCTTGCTCTGATAGAGTGCGGGTCCTCTCCCAGTGCTGGTGGCTTCGCTGGTATTTAGTGCACCCTTTCCACTGAAAAAAACCTGTGACAGTTGACCCTGTAGTACAGTCTCTGTCAGCCATCGTTCAACAAAAAGTTCCATGCTTGGGCCGTATTTCTTCTACAGAACTCCAACCAGCCTCATGTTGTGTCGTTAGGATCTACCTTTTGCACCTTCCACTTGTTCCGCATCTTCACATCCCTCTCCAGGTGCACCTTATGCTTGGCCATGGGATCATCCAAGCCCTCCTCGTGTTTCTGCACAGTTTTCTCGGAGTATGCCATCTCTACCAGAGGTCCGTTCTTTGGTGCATGGGTTACGCTTGAGTCTTCTCTCCCTGTTTCACCAGTCCTCAGACCTAATAGAGGTGGGAGGGAGAAAGAAAGGGCAGGGCGGAATGCCCTGTTGGCACACTCCCTTTTCCAGATGCCCCTCAGACACATCAAATACTGCCCCAGTGAAGATCTTCTCACACCAATCATCAGGCGCTCTCAGCATTATGGTAGAAGGCACTGTCCACCATTTTGCTTTCTCACAGCCACGGCTTCAGCATTCTGAACCCGGGCCACACGACAAACTCAAAGCCATTTCTGTTGTCAAGGTAACCCCTGGTGGCTCGGAGCAGTCCTGCTCTGCAAATGGGGACATTTCAGCCCCTTATGTCACAGGATGATGGCCCCTGGTGCCCTGTGTGCAGTGGAAGCTCTTCACTACACATCTCTCCCCATGACCAGCCAGCCAACACCTCACAACAAAGTAATTTTTAATGTCTTTGTCATGACTCAAGTGCAAGCTTTACCCTAACTCATTATTTTGGCTGTTGTTTTTGCAGATTTGTTTGGCCTGACTCCAAGGCAACCCACTGAAGTCTTGAAAGAATTAACAGTAGGAGCTGCAATCTCATAAGATTTCAAGTGGCCATCAAGGGCTCAAGCCATTCATATTTCAGAGAACAGCCCTCGTGCATTCATTGTGAAAAGTTGTTTTCCATTCTACGTGTTTCATTTCACCAGTACTACAGCTACATGAGGCAACAGGCAAACAAAACATTTGCATTGATTTGTATCAGATTTTTTGAGGTGGCATAATAAAAATAACTATTTGGTTTATTTGTATTGAACATAGAAAAAACTGCTTATGTGAATCAAGCTGTAATTAAGAAGAGATGTTTTAAAAGTAATCATACTCAAAAATAATGAGTAAAGTTTTCTAAAACAAATGGAATCCCAAAAAAGTAGGTTTTGAAGGAAAGACATTTTTTGAAAATGTAAATAATAATAGATTGTTGTGATTCCTTTTTTACAACTTTGTTTTCCCATTTTGTATGACAGAACATCAAACATCAGTGCACAGCATGTATAAGTAGCATTATACACTCACAAACCATATAGGTCAAAGTAAGTATTAAACAAACCACGGTCTATCAAGCAATCAATCTGACTCCTGTTTATCTGAATAGCCCCACAAACACCCCTATATCTTCAAGTATTTCTGTGGGCATCCCTTCGAATCGTACACGTTTCACAGCCTTGGCACACAACTCCATGCCTTTCATCCATTTACTGATCGATGGGGCCTTGTAGAAGCATCACTGTTGGGCACTTGGTGCACAAACTGAGTTTTTTGGCTCAACTTTAGAAGGATTGTTTTCACACCCACGGGTGACACAAGCAAGCCAAGTTCAATGCACCTGTGCTGACTGTGAAAGGTTATTGTAACCCCACTGAACCCCACCCAGTACATATTTGAGGTGTTGTCAATGCTTTTGGGTTTCCAAACAGGAAGAGTGGCAGTCCAGTGATCATTTATCAAAGCATTTCAACATTTTTGTTTCAAAATAGTTATTTTCAAATGCTGGGATGTAGTGCACATAATATAGGCAACATCACAGAAGATAAAAAAAAGCAGCTAGGCTTTTCAATAATAGTGAAAACAGTGAAAAATCGTAACATCACAATTTACAGCCCTTACTCCCTCACTGTGCTATCTCTAAGCACAACGCTAGCTCTAGCAGATGAATACGTAAAAACCCTGAGTTTTAAAGGAGGTGTGCATACCAGGCCAACAGAGTTTCTTTTCTGATTGGAATAGTTTGTCAGCTATTTTGAGCTCAAGGCTAAGAGACAGGAGAGTGCTTCTACATGAGAACACAAACCTGGCACCCATTCGTGAACGCAAAATGGAATGCTTTGCAAAACCTTGGAGATTCTTGCTGGGGGCTTTTTTTGGTGGTGGTGGAGTCTGGCGCTGTGCTCATCTGGTGCTGTGATCTGCCTCTGTGACTTGAGTGAAGTTTCTCCCATGACTATGTGACCCGGTACCAGTCCTTCTAAAATGTATCTTATCTTAGATGGAGTTTGCAATGTCAAAGTTGGAAAGTTTGGACATGATCATATGCATCAGTGTATGTTTAATTAAGGTAAAAAATTTAATTAGTGACTATATTCGATTATGGTAGGTATTTGAACTAGAAAAAGGCACCTGTCCCAAATTGATGTCTCACTGGGGTTTTTAGTCTATTTCACTGATGGGAGGATAAGCCATATTTAGAGGTCAAAAGCATGAGACAGTTGCTCAGGAAGATAAAGGCCACCATGTTTTGTTTAGACCTAGGAAGTTAATGACTGCCATTTGCTGGACAGGCCTATCGTAAAATGGCGTCTCGGCCTGCACAAAACAGATTCTTCATTTATGTGTTCAAGAACCTAAAACTAAAATAAAGAGGCCTCAAAGCAATTTATTAGAATTGGTAAAGTAATAGAATTATAAAGGGACATAATCATAAGATTCATGACATTCCTAGAAAAATTTCTAAACTAAATAGCCACTAATTTATCACTGAATGTGGTTTTGATTGAGTGTATTTATTATACATGTACAGAATAAAAGAACATGCCAGAAAGTGCATCTGATGAAATAGTAATAAATCACCTGTTACATGTTCAACAGTTATCAAACATAAGGATCCACCTCTAGAGGAAGAGAGTGAAAAGAAACAAATAACCTGGGTTCAGAACACTAAGGTAGTGATGTGTGCATATCCTACTATGGTTGGACACACACTGTGTTGTTTAAATACCCCTCACACACCAAAATGGCCCATGGTGTCATGCTTCATCATAGGGGTCTTCCCGCCCCGCTGCGGGACGGGGCGTGCTACGACCTGCGACTACGCGGGAGCACTGATGATAAAGTGCTATGTGTGATGCAAACGGAGGGTCTGAAGTGAATGTAAGTATGTGTATTAAAAAGGACCTGGCCCCTTAAGACAAAAAAAAACTTTAATATGTCAAGGGAGGCTGGTACTAGTAAAAGAAGGTGGTGAGAGATGTCCTACATAATGCGTGGTTACTCCTAGTATGTCAACATGTTTCGATGCAAAGCATCTTCATCAGGACAAAACAAAGATCCCTCCTAAATAGAGAGCGTGTACTTATTTACATAACTATAAACATAAGTGAGGATGCAATTAATAATGCATTTATATATGGTACCTAATAGTATACCTGAATGTCTGAAAAGAAAAAGAAAAAGAAAATGGACGTTTTTAGTGTTCCTGAAAGCAAAAACGTGGTACCTGCAAACAGAAGCGGTGCGCCACAATGTGACCAAACGTGAACATTAGCCATAAATCTAACTTTGCAGGAAAAAGTGCGGTGACCTGTAAGAAAGAGGAACAATACATAACACTACAAACACACAACAGAAAACACACACTCTATGGATTATGTGAGCTAATCTCCAATGAGCGAGAGAGACATCGTGGAAAAATCCTAATACATACTTATGTTTATGTGAGGATACTGCCTCATGAACCTTGAAAACGGGTGGAAAAGTCAAAGAGCCTCAATGCTAATGGGGGGCAAAAAGGGAAAACGAGACAGCAGATAAAAATGGCTGTTACCTCCAATGCGCTGATCGTACTTAGGAACGAAAAGTCGGCTCCCCAGAACGGCTGTGCCGTACTTACGTGCCCTTACAAAGACTTTACTCGATGTGAGTCCATCCCGCGGTTCCTCTGTTGTGCGGGACTATGCCGGATGAACTCTATATAAATAAGGCATAAATCACTCATTGTGGCAAAACTCGTTACGCCTGGATCGTTGTTATACTTCCGGGTGATGCTGGAAAAAAGGGGGCTAGAGCGTAGCCTCTACTCGTAAATGCGGAAGTGAGGGAAAATGGTAAAAATGAACGGGATGGGCAAAGGTAAACTGCAATGAGAGATAAACGAATATTCTAAATGTTAAATGATGAAATTATACAGGGATAGTTGGTAATAAAATATATTATTTTTTTAGAGGTGACAAAAGTAAACCAAGTTGTAGCGTGCTCAAAAATCTGGAGCGCTAACTCCACTGCTATAGCAGAAGTGTGCACGTAATCGTGAAGGCTAATATCAAGCAGCTTCTCAACAAGCTAACTGAATGACACTCTCTGAAAATAATAAATCTTTTATCTCTCATTGCAGTTTACCTTTGCCCATCCCGTTCATTTTTACGGCTTATTTAAATAGAGTTCATCCGGCATAGTCCTGCTGTCTCGTTTTCCCTTTTTTCCCCCATTAGCATTGAGGCTCTTTGACTTTTCCACCCGTTTTCAAGGTTCATGAGGCAGTATCCTCACATACACATAAGTGTGTATTAGGATTTTTCCACGATGTCTCTCTCGCTCATTGGAGATTAGCTCACATAATCCATAGAGTGTGTGTTTTCTGTTGTGTGTTTGTAGTGTTATGTATTGTTCCTCTTTCTTACAGGTCACCGCACTTTTTCCTGCAAAGTTAGATTTATGGCTAATGTTCACATTTGGTCACATTGTGGCGCACCGCTTATGTTTGCAGGTACCACGTTTTTGCTTTCAGGGACACTAAAACGTCCATTTTTCTTTTTCTTTTTCTTTTCAGACATTCAGGTATACTATTAGGTACCATATATAAATGCATTATTAATTGCATCCTCACTTATGTTTATAGTTATGTAAATAAGTACATGCTCTCTATTTAGGAGGGATCTCTGTTTTGTCCTGATGAAGATGCTTTGCATCGAAACATGTTGACATACTAGGAGTAACCACACATTATGTAGGACATCTCCGCACCACCTTCTTTTAACAGTACCAGCCTCCCTTGACATATTAAAGTTTTTTTTTGTCTTAAGGGGTGAAGTACTGGGTATTTTAAGCCCAGCGGTGCAGGGAACACACCCTATGACTTCGGGGTTCTTCCTGTTTCAGACCTACAGAAACACAGAGTCTTCTGGGTGAAGTCAAAGATCAGTTTATTGGCTGCAGACCAATTACAGGCGTCCTAGAAGTACAACAGCGTGTATGTTCTCAGGAGACTGCTGAAAATCACAGAAATGAGCTTCTTCTTAAATACAGAATTTCCTGCCTCAGGCATACATTCCTTAGTTTATGGCATGGTCATATAAAGTATACATTACAAACGAAAGAGCAGAGTCATGATGACCATCCCACATTACAGTTAAGCCAGCCCGCAAATATTTACACAGCAAACCTCAGATCCCACATCAGATATCGATAGGCCCCAATAAACATGAGCATCTCCTGTTTTGGGAAACAAGCCATAAAGCAGGAACAGTCGGATGTGAAAGAGATTAGCTGGAGGCTCGTGTAGGATGAAATGACTTTATGGTGTGTCAAGCCCTGATGCTAATCACAGGTGGCCAGAGGACGGGGAACTCGTGAGTCCAGTTTGACCCGGGGCAGCGGAGCCAAGCTGCCCAGGTCACAGAAAAGTCAAGGAAAGGCACATGTGCTCTAAAAGGCCCGTATTCGCTTCATGCTATATAGCCTACGTGAGGGCAACCACAAGATGGCCACCGATACAAAATGGAACCCACGTAGTGATGTGAAATAGCGAATACACAGTGCATCCACAACTAAAACGTTACAAAAAGCACTTGTACATACCGCATTAACCATTCGAGGTTCACTATTACCAAGATAGACAGGGGTAGGGCCTTGCCTCCTACGCGGTCCCAAATTCTAAAGTACGACAGACCCTCCTTTTGCCCTTACATAGGCAATAACTATACTCATTTCAATCCGAGTCTAGGTCAATATTCACGAAGTCATGGAGATGTTGCTGTAGCATCATCCTATTACTTAGCTCGTCCCTCGATACAGGTTTCCTTACACATAATGTAGCACAGAGGCCACATATCGCAGGAGCACACTGTATGCACAGACAGAACAGGAAAAGGATGGCTAAGATCATTCCAATGACCATCAGAACTTTCCAACCCCAGGCAGATATCAGTTCCCAGAACCACCCCATCAGTGACCAATCTCCTTTATCCACGTGTATGGACTCAGATATTTTATGCAGTTTGGAGATGGCTTGATAAACTGTTGAAGCGTTATCTGGTATGAAAATGCAACAACTGGATTGGATAACCTTACATACCCCACCTCGGTCTGCAAGTATGACGTCTAGAACCATGCGGTTCTGCAAAGTCATGAGGCGATCCGCTTGGAGCTCAGCTGTCAAATTACCAAGGGCACCAGCCGTAAATATTAACAGTGGATTCAACCACACGAGTCAGCTGTCTCAGGTTCCTACTATTAACCATAGGTCCCCAAAACGGCAGGAAACCCAAAAAGAAATCTCCTGCTTCCTGACCGGCAGTATCCTCCTTACTAATCACGCCTCTCACAACTCTGGTCTTGGGATAGTCAGAGGCGGCAGTAAATGTTGGCGGTAGCAGATTTGCAATATAACATGTGCCCGAGAAGTCAGGGGGCAACCATGTATATGCACGGTCATTGCAGATAAAATATGTACCCTTGGCAGCCAAAAACGCAGGGGAAAACTGTGACGGAAAAATGTACGTTTCAGTACAGTCACTTCTTCCCAGTTGAGCCCTAGGATTCTGACCATTACCTTGCAAACAGAACCGACCTATGTGGGGTACGACCCAGATTGGGGATGAGATTTTCCGCTGTCTTTCACCTAGACTAATACTATACCCTGTCGCGTTCCACCCTACATAAGCTCTCAACTCTTCTTTGGGAATGGATGAGTATGCATCGATATCTCTGCTCATATCGGCAACTCCTTTCATTAGAGCTTTATTATTGGTGCTAGGTCTGATGGAACGCGGTTGTCGCGGGGAGTAGACATCTAGTGCATAGAGAAACATGGTCTTGAATGCCCATGACGATCCATTGTAACTATACGGCAGCACTAGATAAGGAATACCCTTATTAATGGTATGTGGCATTAAACCACACACCCAACAATTGGTCGTATTCATGACTAGTTGGTGCTGGTGCAAGAGCTGAATAAATGAATTGGTTACAAATTCGGACCGTCTGGCTTGTTCATGTTCAGGCAAAGGGTGAAAAGTGTGTGAGGAGACAGTAGGAGGAGGTATAGGCTGTACAGTGGGTGCAATGGGCTCTTGAGAGGAGAAGAATACAAATCAAACAGTAAACACTACCATACTACATAATACAAACAGGCATAAAAACACAAAACGTTTGCTATTCATTATTCTACACATTCTTGCTTTAAAGTTCATTTCCTCAGTGAGTCTCTCCATCTTACAAAACTCCATCCTCTAATCGTGCCGCTCGCGGCGGGTGAGTTTCTTCTGCTAAGGAGTACGCCTGTCAGTCCAAGGAACGCCCTAGACCAACCAGAACTGTCGACCTAACGTCTTCGGCCTGTACCCCAAAGTCTTGGCACCGCGACCCTGCGGCTGAACCCGGATGGTGGTTCGAAAAACAAAAATCAAGAAAGTCCTTCAGATGGGAGAGCTCTGGTTATCAAAAAATAAAAAGGTAAAAGGAAAAGAATATTTATTTGTCCATGGGCCTTGGCCTTAAATTGTAACGAGAACGACCAGGTACTGTTTGATCTTGGAACAAAAGTTCAGGCTCTGCAGTGTCCAATCGAATTGACGGTGGCACAGCTTCCTGCAAAATATCGTCACTTTCCTGCGCTGAAGTTGGGCCTTTTATGTGTGCATCACTGAACGGCACAAAACGAGGTACAGTGTCTGTTTCAGAGTCAGCGATACCCTCCTGGACCCACTGGTCATACGGCAGAGGCAAAGGGATCCTTTTGATGTGGGCGCCGTGGATCCAGTTTTTCTTCCCCTTCACTCGAACAGCTGATCTTGTAGACAGTAGTACGAGGTGAGGACCAATCCAGCGGGGCTCATCATTGGTTTTCCGCTGGAAGTTTTTCACAAGGATCCACGTGCCTGGTTCGATAGGGTGTCCAGGAGCTTCAAAAGCCGGGGGAAGAGTATCATGCACCTGTTGGTGTAAAACACGCAGTTTAGCTGTCAATTCGTGCAAGTAATCAAACAGTACTGGGTGCTCGATTTCACTGAATTTCGTCGGTCTTGGCACACCCCATACATTGGCCGGGCGGCCAAAAACTACCTCGTAAGGACTAAGTCCCACTCGTGAGTGTACGGTCATTCTGGTGGACAGGAGTGCTAGAGGCAGAGCGTCAGGCCATTTAAGACCTGAGCTCGCTTGGATTTTGGCCAGTTTAAGTTTTAGTGCGCCATTGTAGCGCTCTACTAATCCAGCTGATTGGGGGTGATTTGCAGCGTGAAACTTCTGCCTTATACCTAGTCCCTCACACACATTCTTCATCACTTGACCCACAAACTCACTCCCATTATCACTCCACACCATTCTTGGCATTCCAAACCTAGGGAAAAATTCCTTCACAAGGGCTTTAGCTGTGGATAGGGCAGTGTTATCCTTTAGAGGATAGGCCTCTATCCATTTTGAGAAAGCGCAAACAACCACCAATACATATTTCAGGGTGTTGCACCTTTCCATGTGGATAAAATCCAACTGCAAAACTTCAAATGGATATGATGGAGGCGCAAAATGACCAGCTGGAGTTGGGGTTCCCCTACCAGGGTTGTACTTCAAGCATACCATACAATTCTTGACCACATTCTCTGCACACTTAGGAATTCCAGCATTCTGCCATACTGGAGCCAACAACTTACAAATTCCTTTCGTACTGATGTGTGCCATTCCATGTGCCATAGTAACCACTGGAAGCACATATGTATCAGGTAACAACCATCGCCTATGTTCTGACAAATCAATCCAACAACCATTCTCATCCAACTTACCCATACTTTCTCTCCACTTGCTCAACTCTTTCTGTGTGGCTTCAGCTTGAAGGGACTTTACACTCTCTATTGTGTTTTCACACATTCCAACATCACCAACCCATCTGGCAGGGCCTGCAACATACATTCGAGTCTTCACATCTTTTGCTGTTTCTTTCGCGACTTCATCAGCAAACGCATTACCACGACCAACATCATCAGTGATTTTCCTGTGCGCACTGCATTTCATAATCGCAACTTGCAACGGTAAGGTCAGTGACTCAAGGAGATCATTCACCAACTTGCCATTCTGAATCTTAGCTCCATGCGAAGTCAGGAACCCACGTTCCTTCCACAATCGCCCAAAACTATGAGCCACGCCAAAGGCGTACTGGCTATCTGTATATATATTCACTCTCATTCCTTCAGACAACACGCATGCTCTCGTAAGGGCAATCAATTCTGCTGCTTGAGCCGAATTTTGTGGCACACGTGCAGTTTCTACAATCGTATGCAAAGTCGTGATAGCATATGCAGCAGTCGTATCACCATTCGGAAGCTTGAAACACGAACCATCCACCCATAAAGTACCATCACACTCAGTCAGGGGAGTATCTTTAAGATCTACTCTCCCTTTTGTCTCTTCTTCTGTTCTGAACAGACAATCATGTTGCTCAATCTCGTCTAGGTCTGCTGGGATTGGTAATAGTGTAGCTGGATTCAACGTGTTGCATCTCTTTATGTGTATGTGATTTGCTAACAGTGTCAGCTCATAACCAGATAATCGTGCACTAGTTAAGTGTTGTGTCTTGGTTCTGTTTAACAATGTGTCCACAGCATGTGGAACCATAACAATCAATGTATTATCCATCACTAGTCCAGCAGATTGTCGAATAGACATAGCTGCAGCGGCTGTGGCTCTCAGACAGCTTGGCAATGCCCTCGCTACCGGGTCCAAGGTTGACGAAAAATACGAGCATGGACGCGGTCTGTCGCCAAAAGGCTGTGTTAACACTGACAATGCACAACCATCTTTCTCGTGGAAATACAATGTAAAGGGCTTGCTGTAATCAGGGGTACCCAACACAGGAGCTGAACACAATGCATTACGCAATTCCCAAAAACTTTTCTGACACTCTTTAGACCATGGGATAGGGTTCGGTGTGTCTTTGCATGTTAATGCTAACAAAGGTTTTGCCAACAAAGAAAAATTAGGAATCCAATGCCTACAGTATGAAGTAATGCCCAAGAAAGCACGCACTTCTCTCTGTGTTCTTGGCACACTCAACTGTGCAATGGCTTGAATTCGTTCTGGGGTCAGTTTCCTTCCCTCCTTCGATAAGAGATGACCTAAGTAGGTCACTTCTTGTCGACAATATTGCAGCTTTGAGAGAGACACTTTGTGATGGAAGGCAGACAAATGACGCAACAATGACAAGGTAGCTTCTTTGCAAATCTTTTCAGTATCCGCGGCGATTAGCAAATCGTCAACGTACTGAATGAGGATAGCGCCACTGGGTAAAACCAGTGCATCAAGCTGCGCTTTTAAAGCCGGACTGTATATTGATGGACTCTCACAGTAGCCCTGGGGAGCGCGTTTAAAGCGGAAACTGCGACCTCCTAAACTAAAGCCAAAAATGTCTCTGCTCTCCTCTGCAATTGGGATGCTAAAGAAAGCATTCTTCAGATCGATCACTGAGAACCATGCAGCCGATGCGGGAATCCTGGTTAACAAGGCAGTTATATCAGGGACAACTGGAAACTGTGGCACAACAATCTTATTAACCTCTCTAAGATCAATCACAAATCTGTAAACAGGTGGCTGTGAAGGGTCCGTTCGTTTTAAGACTGGTAAAACAGGACTATTGCAAACGTTGCCTCTTGTCTCTTCAATCACACCCTTTTTAATCAAATCACCGACAATCACTAACAAAGCTTTCTGACCTTCATTGGAGATCTTGTACTGGGGAATATGTGGCAATCTGACATTAGCTTTTAAAGTGACCACATATGGCGGTATTTCCAGGAGACCCACATCTTTGGGACCAGTAGCCCAGAGGGCATCCGGAAGGGATGACAATTCAGGTGGCATTGCATTTTTGGACAAATACATTGGGGAAATCACTTTCTTACCTAATGTAAGTTGTACTCCTGAGGGAGAACAATATAGCGTCGCATGTAATCTTTTTAGCAAATCTAATCCTAGCAGATTTTCACCACAACCTGTCGTTAAGATGAGGGGTGCTTTTAGCTCACAAGGTCCAACAGAAAGTGACATAGGACTAGAAATCGGGTTCCTAACTGGGGCGCCAGAAAAACCTACTGAGACATTCATTTCGCCAGACAAAGGCGCGCCAGGGAGTTTTGAATGCATGATTGAACTCTTTGCAGCACCAGTATCCAGCAGAAAGGGCTCCGTTACATTTGCTGTAGTTACTTTAACATAAGGTCCGCTCTGATCCACTGGCACTGAAACAACTCCCTCTCTCTGTCTACGGCGGTCCTAGTAATCATTATCTTCTACATTGTCGTCTTCCGCATAATAATCATTATTGTAGTACTGAGCTGTATTGCCAGTCGCATTGGCTTGCTGATCGAAGCTATTTATGGTATTTTGAGGCGGAAGAGGACGCGCGTTCTGGGGAAGATTTCCACGCCCTCTGCCTCTAGGAGCTTGCTGACCACCTCTTCCTCTTACGCCATACGCATTACTGTTACGCTGCCTCAATCTAGGGCAACTATATTTAAAATGACCTTCCTCTTTGCAATATGAACATTGGTTGGGACCTACAGGGATTCGTGGCTGATAATACCCATTCATTTGCTCACTATTCTGAAACTGTTGGGGTTGCTGATAGATACCTTGTGTTTGCCTATAGTTACTCTGTCCTCCACGTGGCGGATAGGCCTGCTGTAAAAGGACCTTTGTCTTTAGTTCTTTCGTTTTCTTATCTGTTCTATCTTTTTCGTCTTTGTCTCTATTTTCATAATACTGTGCAGTAGCCAGTATTTGCGCTGAAGAGGAAACAGCCCAAGAACTTTCTGAGTCTTTTAGTTTCTTACACAACTCGGGTAGCATATTCTGCACAAATTTATCAACAAATAACCGTTGGCCACCTTCAGTGCTCATGTCTTGACCACTGTGGTCGATAAACGTTTCTTCAAACCTGGTGAAAAAATCAGACACTGTCTCATCTTTCTTCTGCTTACATGCGGATAGTTTATCCCAATTTACGCACATCGCAGGCATTATAGTTTTCATGTAGGTAATAATTGTACCAGGGAGCGCTGCTATGAGGGGCTCAGGTTTTGCACCACCAACTTGTCTAGCGTCTGCAGCAACGATATTAGCCCATGTATCACCCAATTCTGCAGCGTGATCTACATCACGAATGGATCCCCATAAAGGCTGTGGAACCACATTCCCAAACAGCATATCTATGTCAGCCAAATTCATTACACATGATTCTGCAGTTTGTGATAACTCCTTATAATATCCTGCAGGGTTTTTACGGGGATCAGGTAATGTCTGTTTAAGTGCTAACACCTCAGATCGCTTCCATGGGACATGTACCCAAACACGTTGAAAATGTGCTGGAGCAGCAGCAATACCATGAACGGCATCAGCCGCAACAGCTTCCTTCCATACCGGAGGGACTTCTCTCATGGGGTATTGTCGCGCTTTTCCCTTTCTCCCCACAGGGAAATCTGGTTCAAACAACGACTGTTGACAATCATCATTCCTCAAGGCTAGTAAGATCGCAACTGCTCTATTGACATCGGGGCCCACAATCATACCTTTTCCAAAATCGAATCTCACTCGACATAACTCTTGCGGGTTTGGATCTCTACCATTATCATCCAATTCCTCACAAAGGATTTCACACATTTTTTCGAACACATACCTCTGTTTCGGGCCATCCCATTGATGAAAAACGTCAACAACTTATTCCACATCATAAAGTGATGAAAAAATAATCCACCTACGCGCCATATGATCTAATGTCTTTTTCTCTTCAGGATCAGGCAGCTGACTGCGCAATTGCTTACGCTGTATGCCAGGAGTCGCACTAGATGACCCAAAGAAAGGCGACATTAGACTAGTAACTACATTAGCTAGTCGTTGTCGTGCTGAAGGAGAAGTTGAGGCGAAAACAGGGGGATAGACAGAGGGAACAAAAACAGGTTCAGATACAGGTACCGGGGTAGTGCAAGAAGGAGCGCCAGAGGAAACCGCTGGCGTGCCAGTCAAAGTCGCAGGAAGCGCGGGGGTAACAGGTAGCAAAACTGGCGGCCCTTGAGAGGGCTGCACTGCAGGGATAGGAGCCAGCTGAGGAGGAGCTGGCGGCTGCGGGAAGACTTGCGGCATATTTACTGGAGGTTGCGCATTTACAAGCTGTGGTGGTGCGGTGGCATTTTGCGCATATGGGGGTGGCGAACTTAGCAAATGGGACATTAGGGAATCTTTCTCATTCTCTTTTGTCTCATCTTGCACAAGGGGTGACAAAACAGGGTAACATTTATCAATCCCTAGTTTGCGCTGCCTATGTAATTGCTCATTCCTTTGTTCTTCCTCATTATCTTTAAATTGCACAGCTGCTTGCATCACCGACATACCTCTCTCTCTCTTATCTCTTTTCGCTAGCTTAATTTCCTTCTGTTTGGCTTCCTTTCGCCATAGGCGGAAAGAATCAAACATCGCCGGCCGGGCTTTCTTTTTAAACAATTTTACTTCCAAATTATCTAAGATATCTGTATCGAAACTTCCATTTTGGGGCCATTTTAAAACACCGTCCTTTCTGGTGTATCGGATCCATACTTCATTATATGCAATGGGGCCCACGCCATGTTTTACATAAAGCTCATAAGTTGGAGTTCCAATTGGAGGAACCGGACATGAATCCTCTAACTGGAAATCCCTTCTACAACTCAAACAAAACCAAATACCAAATACACTAGCACCAGGCATCTTCGCTCACTAGTCTAGTTTCAAACGTCAAAGGATTATCGAATACGATAGTCTCGTGAATACACGAGTCCTCTGGCTTTGGGACTTGCAAGCACCAAATCAAAATGATCCCCAAGGATACCAAATTCAAACTAGGAGACGCTCCACTTATACTTAACTGAATATTGATGATCGATGGCGTCACCAGAAGACTCTCTCGATTGTTTCGCTCTACCAAAATCGTCAAGGGTCCAAAACAGGGCGATTAATCAGGGCAGCAGTCCTTCGTAGCCGTCGGGATGCGGAGAACCTCGCAGAAAAGACTTTTGGACCACGTCGACATGCAGGGGTCGATGAAGTGGCGGCCTTCCTCCAGAATTTCCACAGGAAGCTCCTAACGAACCTCTGGCTTGGACCGGTACTGCTGAAATCGCGCCGAGTTGGGCGCCAACTGAAGTACTGGGTATTTTAAGCCCAGCGGTGCAGGGAACACACCCTATGACTTCGGGGTTCTTCCTGTTTCAGACCTACAGAAACACAGAGTCTTCTGGGTGAAGTCAAAGATCAGTTTATTGGCTGCAGACCAATTACAGGAATCCTAGAAGTACAACAGCGTGTATGTTCTCAGGAGACTGCTGAAAATCACAGAAACGAGCTTCTTCTTAAATACAGAATTTCCTGCCTCAGGCATACATTCCTTAGTTTATGGCATGGTCATATAAAGTATACATTACAAACGAAAGAGCAGAGTCATGATGACCATCCCACATTCCAGTTAAGCCAGCCCGCAATTATTTACACAGCAAAGCTCAGATCCCACATCAGATATCGATAGGCCCCAATAAACATGAGCATCTCCTGTTTTGGGAAGCAAGCCATAAAGCAGGAACAGTCGGATGTGAAAGAGATTAGCTGGAGGCTCGTGTAGGATGAAAGGACTTTATGGTGTGTCAAGCCCTGATGCTAATCACAGGTGGCCAGAGGACGGGGAACTCGTGAGACCAGTTTGACCCGGGGCAGCGGAGCCAAGCTGCCCAGGTCACAGAAAAGTCAAGGAAAGGCACATGTGCTCTAAAAGGCCCGTATTCGCTTCATGCTATATAGCCTATGTGAGGGCAACCACAAGATGGCCACCGATACAAAATGGAACCCACGTAGTGATGTGAAATAGCGAATACACAGTGCATCCACAACTAAAACGTTACAAAAAGCACTTGTACATACCGCATTAACCATTCGCGGTTCACTATTACCGGGATAGACAGGGGTAGGGCCTTGCCTCCTACGCGGTCCCAAATTCTAAAGTACGACAGGGGCCAGGTCCTTTTTCATACACATACTTACATTCACTTCGGACCCTCCCTTTGCATCACACATAGCACTTTATCATCAGTGCTCCCGCGTAGACGCAGGTCGTAGCACGCCCCGTCCCGCAGCGGGGCGGGAAGACCCCTATGATGAAGCATGACACCATGGGCCATTTTGGTGTGTGAGGGGTATTTAAACAACACAGTGTGTGTCCAACCACAGTAGGATACGCACACATCACTACCTTAGTGTTCTGAAGCCAGGTTATATGTTTCTTTTCACTCTCTTCCTCTAGAGGTGGATCCTTATGTTTGATAACTGATTCTACATGGAGGACGTATCCACCTCCAGTGCCCGTGTAGGGCTTTCCCTCTACACTCCCTAATCCTGTTATTATTAACATGCTCAACAGCACATGTCTTCAAATTAAAATAAAAAAGGGGTCTCTGTGCTGGAAATCATGATCCTTACAACACATTCTCTCTCTTGCATAGTGGCCCGTTGGCTATCCCACTCATCCATCAGACCTAAAAGTTTAATCTTAGGAGAGGGAGTAATGGGCCTACCTATAATGTGAGATAGGGTTGAATGTATTTGTAGACTTGAATGAAAGGGCACTCTCAAAACATGTGAGAAAACACGCCTCACTCAGCTCCACATTGTGGTGGTACCATGCTTACATATCATGCTTGCAGTGTTTATTTTGTCACTTTAATTTGGATATCTGATCTCAGCTTTTCAGCATCTTGATTAAACATTTGAACAACAATAGTCTTTGCTACTTTATGCTTGTGTTGTTCAGAATTAGAACATCTTGTGACAGTCTTGTGTTTTGCAGGTATGGACTGCTTACTCTTGGAAAAACTTGTAACAGTCTGTGGAGTGACAAATTTATGCAACAAACATCGAATTCTTTGTAATAACTGGTACTGCAAGCTTGTGCTGCTCACTGTTAATGTTTTTGTGTATAATGAAAACCTATCGATAAGTCAGTGGGGCACTGTACAGGGTCAAAAGCAAGGACATAGTCAAAAGATGATTGGAAGAGAAGCTTGCTTACAGAAGAACCATGTAGGCGAGTACTGATAATTTGTTGCGATGTAGTGTACTTTAAAATGGTGTGTTGGGATGGTAGTTACACATACAGGAATGTTGTTTCAGATGATGAGTGCACAAATTGAGAAGACCTTATCCGTATCAAGTCTGACAGTGTTCTTGCTGCATGAGGGATTAGAGCCACTGGTGGTGGTGATCTTGACAGCCAGATAGCCAGTGGTGGCAGTCGTTATGGCTTTGTAAATGAAGCAGCAGTAGGTGTCACTGCCAATAAAATCCTTGACCAATGCTTGGCTACAGGGGTACTCATCACCCACCAGACTATGAAGTGAAAACAACCGAGTTAGGGTTCTATCTCAACGTCATACAGGGAAATAGGAAATTGTTTTTCATGCACTAGTATGTGTGTATGAAGTATTTTGAAAAACTAGGGTTCCATTCAGCTCTGATGAATGTCCCTGACCATTTTTTTGCATCAGCGTGGGCAGAAACATTTTGGCCTAGTCCAGGGGAATAGGACATTGATCCTCAACATCATCCATCATTGTTTATTTACAATTATACTTTTGGTGCCGAGTATTAAAGCCATTCCCTTGGGTTTATCTGAAAGGTATTTTTATCTCTTATAGATCCCTTTTCTATCCAGTGTTTACTTTATAAAGACCTCCCTCATACTGAGGTTTGAGTCAAATCTGGTAATATCAACTCACCAGGGCGGGATCAGGTTGCTGATAATGAAGCATATCACAAGACATAGGTGAGGCTTCCTCATCCTGTATCACCGGCTCCTCAAGAGTTAAAGAATACACCTCAGGTACTACCTACAACACTATTGCATCTTTCTGTGATTGTAAATTATGCATCTGGTTTTGATATTTCACAAGTTCTTGTTAAGGTTTGCTAAGGCATGTGGGTTGACCAGGTTGGAGGCTGGGAGGCTGTGGGTCAGGCATTGCTTCCATCCTGATGCCTAGAATGGCAGTTCTGAAATTGCTCTCTCAGAGGGATCATTTTACTTTCTTCTGGACAGAAGTTGTGCTAGGCTATGATGGAAAGATCAGTGTTTGGGATGAATCTGACTGACTCTCCGGGCATTCACAATTTACAATGCCAATGGGTCTGATTTCAAATTGGCGCTCTAGTGCAAGGGCGAACACAGGCCCTCGTGCTATAAATTAAGGCAGGAGCCTCGGGCGCAGCCTGTACACATAGGCGGCTCCCCTGACACTCACAGGGAGCTTAGCCGGGCACTACACGGCATCACAGAGCCGAAATTGCTTTTAAAAAAAGTTATTTTCGAAGTTGGTTAGAAAAAATTTGTTTTACTTTTTAATTCACTCCTTGTCACACCGCCTGGTCATATTAGCTGTTGGGGGCATTTTCGAGCCGTTTCTGGGCTCTGAATGACCTCTGGTAACCAAAGTCTAAACCGGAAGGTCCCGCCATCTTGGATTGGGAAGAGGGCATTTTGCGCTCTAGTGCGAGGGCGAACATAGGACCTCGCGCTTCATAAATGGCCGCACTCACTCGTCCGCGCAGAGGGCGCGCCGATGGCGCGCCGGAGGCGCGCCAGAGGCAAGCCCGTCTGGGCCCGTCCGGGCCCGTACGGACCTAGGGCCAGACATGCTGCCCAAAGCTAAGCGAGGGCCTCTCACATACTCGCAAGATCAACTTTTGTCTCTCTGCCCCAAAGCCTCCTGCCTTTGTCCGATGGGATTGAGGATGGATGTGCTTTTTAAAGTCTGCGATCTATGTACTACGGAAAGTAAAGAGGCTCAGAATGCTCCCCCCCCTAGGGAACTACTTCGACTAGCCCTCCTGAACTGTAGATCTTTACCTAGGCACTCCTTACACATCCACCATCTGATCTTGGATCATAAGCTTGATGTGCTATTTTTGTCGGAAACATGGACATCTGACAGTTCGGATTTCGACATGGCGAACAATCTTCCCCCCGGATTTTGTATCTTCTGCCTGCACAGACCGCGAGGCAGAGGGGGCGGGCTGGCCATTATATACAGAGATACTTTGACATGTAGGGCCGCTGAAGGGTCTATCCTGGATGCGGAAAGTTGTAGCTTTAAGATTCAACTGTCCCCCAATGACTCACTGTCGGGGTTGCTGATTTACCGGCCTCCGGGCAACATCAAGCAGTTCGCGAACTCTCTGCTTGAGGAAGCCCCAATGCTAATAGCATCGGCACCCAATTTTCTCCTGCTTGGAGATTTAAACCTACATTTCGACTCAGCGGAGGATAAAGCTGCAAACGACCTAAGATCCGAACTTGGGTTGGGGAACATCACTCTCCATAATCAGGAGCCCACCCACGTCAAGGGCCATTTATTGGATACGGTGTTTTCTAATCTTCCCCTTCTTTCCATGTCACCGTCCCTGCCTCTCCCTTGGACTGATCACTTCTTGATCCCCTTTCAACTGGGTTTCGTTACAGCTCCCCCACCTCCCCCGGCAGCCACAGCACAAGTACCAGTAAGGGCATGGTCGAAACTCCCGGTCAGCGATCTTACACGCAAGCTGACACATACCATCCCGGTGCTTAATAGGGATCCTATAGAGGCAGAGGAGGCTTTCTGTGAATGGCTCAGCACAGCCTTAGATGCGGTACTTCCCCTAAAAATAGCCAACAGTAAGATGGGGGGCCCCAAATCCTTATGGTTCACCCCAGAGCTGGGTCTTCTGAGAAAAATTTGTAAAAAGAAAGAACGTGACTGGCGGAAAAACTGGGCAGGAAACTCCAAAGAAGAGTATAGGGCAGCCATGAGAACTTATAAAGTGGCACGCAATGCCACCAAAGCGGCCTACCTTGAAAATAGGATAAAATCATCAGCCAATTCTTCACGGGAAACCTATAAAATTCTCAAAGAGCTGCTCAAATTTCCAGTATCTCCAGAACCCTCAGAGGGGAGTACGAACCGCTGTAACCTTCTGGCCCAGTAATTTGACCAGAAAATTCAAAACATCATAGCCGGCCTCCCCTTGCCCCGTCAGAACCCGCCCTTAGGGGAGAGCTGTCTGGCCACTGATAGAGCCGTGCTGGACAAGTTTGCCCCGATCACCAGGGAAGCTTTCTGTAAAGAGCTGGCCGCACAAAAAAGTGGCTCTCCGACGGATCCCATGCCTATGTACATCCTAAAGCAGTTTAGGGATGTCACAGCGGGACCGGCAGTAGATCTACTTAACGCCTCCTTTGCCGCCGCCAAGGTCCCCCCCAGTTGGAAGCAGGCCATAGTAAAAGCCCTGCTAAAAAAGGCGGGGCTTTACCCCGCCGATTTGTCCAACTTTCGGCCAATCTCCTTACTGCCGGGGATGGGAAAGATTTCTGAGAAATGGGTTAACCGGCAACTCTCGTCCTTTTTGGAATCCAACGAGTTGTTACGGCACACCCAGACTGGCTTTCGGCCCGGTCAGGGCACTGACTCGGTGCTGATCACCATGGTAGAAGAGGGCAGGTGCATCTTAGATTCAGGAGGATCAGCAGCCATGGTCCTCCTGGATCTGAGTGCGGCATTTGACACGGTGGATCACAAGATCTTGATTCACCGGTTGGAGGAGCTGGGAGTAAGAGGCCTGGCGCTCACCTGGCTAACGTCATTCTTGAGTGATCGAACATATCAAGTGTGCGAGGGCAACAATAGATCAGTGCCCACCCCCCTTCAGTGTGGTGTCCCGCAGGGCTCATCACTGAGCCCTACGCTTTTTAATGTCTACATGGCCCCACTGGAGGGGGAGGTCGCACCCTTTGGAGTGAAACTCGCAATGTACGCGGATGACACCCAACTGATTGTTTCGCTCTCGCTCGCAGAAAGCCATGGTGAGAAGTTTGCCGCCTGCCTTACCAACATCATGGCATGGATGGCCGACTCAAGACTCAAGCTTAATGCCTCCAAAACCGAGGTGATGTTGCTGGGAAATCTCTGCACCTCCCTCCCCAAATGTATGTGGCCGGCTTGTTTAGGAGATCCTCCGACCCCGAAGGGATCCATAAAAAGTCTCGGCGTCTGGCTTGAACCGGAGCTGTCGATGCACACTCAGGTGAAAAAAACTGCAGGGTGTTGCTATGGGCTGCTCCGCTCAATACGGAAAGTTTTTCCCTTACTCCCATTAGACTCCAGGAAATTGCTGGTACAGGGCCTTATTCTGTCAAGACTGGATTATAACAACGCCCTTTTCCTGGCTGCACCGGAATACACCCTGAACGTGCTCCAGAGGGCACAGAATGCAGCTGCAAGACTGCTGACGAATACTCCCAGAAGAACGTCAGCGAAACCGGCCTTGAAAGCGCTCCATTGGCTGCCCATAAGAGCGAGAGTGAAATTCAAAGCGCTCTGTACAGTGTTCAGAGTCCTCCAAGGCACAGGCCCTCTGATCCTTAGAGATCTGATCCGCCCTTACAAATCATCACGAACGCTCCGCTCTGGCGAGGAAAACCTGGTAGCTATCCCGAGAGCAATAAGAGCAAGGACCGGAGGACGCCGCTTTACAATAAACGCGGGTCAGCTATGGAACTCCCTCCCAACATCAATGAGGAAAGAACCTAGCTTGACCAGATTCCGAAAATCCCTGAAAACTTTCCTTTTCCCCCAGAATGACTAACATCTCCGGATGCGATTCAGAGGAGGTCTGTCTGTGTGTACACGTAGCACTGGGACGCTCAAGGGCAGCCATGCGCTTTAGAAATGTTCATTTCAAATACTTGCATTTGTGGACATCTTTGTTTGAATGTTTGGACAAGTTTAAGTCAGACCTATTAGCTCTGCCAATGCTTGTTAAACTATTTAACTAAATCCCATTTACTTAGCATCCATGACCAAAAATAACCCATTCCACTTGAGTATTCAGGTAGGTTCTCAAGACTTGCCAATTCTATAACTAAAGGTATGATTAGGGCAAACAGGTAGGAAAGTTACAGGAGTAATTGATTGACCTACCCAGGGTTGCTGATCGGTTAGGACTGGAGGTTCCAGAGAGGCTTTCACCAAGCCACCCTCTGAGCCCATGAATGTTGAATATGAAATACAGAGGCAGCACCAGTAGCCATGATAAGAGAGCAAGACATATAACCAATGTCTGACAGAGGCCCCTATCCACCTTTGACAAAAGTAGCTATGTGTTCTCTGAGAGAAACCACAAAATATTTAATTGACAATTTTCCAAAATCTTATAAGCTAGTAATGGCCTGGGAGGCTGACTATTGCAGAGCAGTTGCTTATATAGGGAAATTCTGTTAGCAGGATGTGGAGTTGCATAACAAAGAAGTAAATACTAGGAGGCTATCAAGTGAGTGGGATGATGAAGAGTTACTGTCAGACGGAACTCCAACATATACAATAAATGCATACAATCCAGAATACCAAACAATTTAGGCTCAGCAGTTGGCCACCTGAAAGAATGAAACTAAAACCGCATGATTGATGTGAAAAAATAAATGCAGTTGCTTCTGATCCAGGCATGACAAACATATCTGCAACATACAAAGGAACGTGCAAGCCTGCAGAAAACTAAAATGGTAATACTGGGAACAACATACATTTTCTTAACTAGAGATTTCCACTGTAGCTACTGACATTCTGAGGTTAGCCTTTATTTGATTTTTGGCTCTAAATATAGAACCAGATTGTTGAGTTTGAAACTGTGTAGGCAGTGGCATTTCTTTGAGCATGTATAAAGCTTTCTCTTACCTGGATGTTCCTAGGTTGTTCATGTGGACTTTTCAGGGTGATTAGAGGACTGGACCTTTATCGGTGTCTAGGCATGTATGTGCATTTGGTGCTGTTCTCATCTTCACCTACAGTCTTGGCCCGGCAGAGCATCATTTTGTTTGGCTGCCCCGATTCTCAGTGGTTTGTTTTCAGAACGACCAACAGTGCTGGAGACACCTCGCCCTCTATTTCATGTGATTTTCCACTTGCTTTGCGAGAGGAGGTGCTGTACTGTTTGCGTGCACTGCAGTTTGTTTTACCGTTCTTGCTGCTGCGTTCCACACTCCAGGCTCAGTTGGTGTGACATTGTATGCATCCTGATGTATTTGAGTGAAACGCCATCTTGGGTCTGCATATCATACCTTATTTGTGTATTTACTATGCCTGCATGAGTGTGACATCCTGCAGCAGCCACCATTTTTGGTGTAGTGGAATGCAGATTTTGTGGTTAACATATTAGTTTCTGTTTTGGTATCGCTGCGGATGAAAAACATCTTCACTCACATTTATTTGCATGATTCTGAGCTACTTTAGCATTTTACAGTGGATATGGTTTTTGACAGTGATTCATACACCTCTTTATTGCAGATGTTTCTAGGTATTGTTTTAAACTGTACTGTTGGGTTACTTGCGAAGTACTACAGTGATCCCCACACATGCCTCTGTGTATTTACCTTGTACTGTTGTAGGATTACTTACTGCAGAATCGCACATGTATTTTCTTAACATTTTATCTTTTCTTCTCAACCATCAACTATATTCATTGCTTTTCTCCATTTCACATGATGCAGCAAGGAGCCAACAACTGGGAACAATGGAAGGAGGTTTTTTTTAGCTTATTTAGAAGATAATGTGGGATGGGTATCCACCAAAAAGATGACATTTAACATCTTACATCATTTATTGGGGCCAGAAGTGAGAAAAACCTTCAGATATTTAACTGTGTCACCGGTTTTGGGAGAAGGGGATTATGTGGATAAGTATACCTCTGCTATTAAGGCTTTAAATGCATGACTTATGAAAAAGAAAAATGCCATCTTGGAGAGGCACACGTTTTACACAAGGGATTAGTTGCCAGAATAATTTGAGTGGCATGTGGGTGCTGTAGGAATTTTAGTTGCCTCCGACTAGTGCAAAACATTTGAGGGAGAAATGTTAAGAGATCGGGTTGTGGTAAAACACTTATGTAACCTTGAGATCATTGAAACAATAGGATGTTCTGAGTGGTTATCTCCAGTGGTGTTAGCTAGGAAGACAGACAGTACGTTTAGGATGTGCATAGTCTGGGATTTCCTCATTGCCCTTCGATTCCAAGGCAGGAGTCGATCGATGATGACAGGCTGCGCGGCTCGAGGACAGCGCAGTGCCTGCATCGCAAAGGGGTTCGTCGATGAAGCCTTCATCAACCACACAGTTCGGTGCCAAAGATTTGCCTCCATCCATGGGATCGATGACAATGTGGCACTCCCTTTACTCCCCACATCGAGTCTTCAATGTCGACGCATGCTCCATCCAAGGTACTTTGTCAGCAGGACCTGTCTGAGTCCTGCAGCCAGCCTGCCCTCCATCGCAGTTGGCCTGAACTTTGGATTTACCCCAGTTTAGCATGACCTCAAGTAACCCCTTAGCACTATTGACTTCTAAGCACTATTTTTAGTTTATTGTTTAAAAATTCATAACCCCGTTTCTACTTATTGGATTTTTGTTGTTTTGTTCTTGTTTTATTCATACAATTTTTCTCTATCTTTCTAACCCGTGTGGAGTATTTATGTGGTGTTTTCATTGTGTGGGGTGTGGGGTGTGTGTGTGTATAAAAAACACTTAGCCCTGATTATGAGCTTGGTGTGTGGGAGGGGGCGGCTCTCCAACGCCTTGCTCCCTCACCACCGCCGACCATCTGCCAGATTACAATAGGAGGGCCTTAGAAGTGCAAAGCTGTGGGACAGCCACATTGCTTTTCAGCATGGCATGGACCGTAAAGCCCATACATGCTTAAACTGGGGGTGCAGAAGGACAGGGGGCACACCATGTGACCCCCTACATGCACCCCTGTGCACAGAGGCACCAGGGGTCCCTGTAGAGTCCTCTAAGTTTTGTCACCACAACCCTTTTCATGGCGGACTCACCACCATGAAAAGGAGGGCAGTGAGGAAACTCATAATATGATTGTCGGTGCTGCAGCGGCACCACCAAGCATAGTTTGGTCTAAGACCGCTGAACTACCACCAGGAATCATGAAACCCTGGCACTTGCAGAGGTTCTCTGTAGGACCGACTGCAGTACTTGTAATACGATGGTCAGACAGCTGGTGCGGTGGTCCCTGACTTCCACCGCATCTCCACCACGTGTTTGGCTGTCCATGGGCCACCAAACTCATAATCAGGCCTTACTTACCTTCAAAACTTTTATAAGTGATATTCCTATATCACTCATGCCTTTACGATGAATGTTGTTGTAAGGGCATGCGTGGTAAAGGCATATTCGTTGTAAAGGCATGCGTGGTAGTTTCGCCTACATTGTAAAGCTAGCATAGTAATGTCATGTGGGGTTCCGGCTTCATTGTAAAGGCTATTTCCCATTTTTAATGTTCGATAATGGGGGGGGTTAAGGCGGAGTAGGCTTTAAGAGTTCAAGGTTAGGAGGACATTTTATGTAGAAAGAGATTTTAAGGTTCACGGTTGGTGGCATTTAATGTTGTGACAGGTTTTAGGAGTCTTGAATAGGGACTTTTCAGAGGGGGTGAGTTTTTTTTTAGAGTTCAGGAATGAGTGGAAGTTAGGCGTAGAAAGGGGTTTTAAGGGTTCAGTAATAGGTGGATATTATGAGTCAGAGATAGGTGGCATTTTAATGTGGTAGGGGATTTTCTATTTTAGTGTGGTTGGAGTTTAGGGGTAAGGGATGGGTACATGGACATCATTTGAGGCTAGTTAGGGGTCGCAAAGGAAGTTCCAGGAGTAGCAGGGAGCATGTTAGAGTTTGCAGCTGTGACCACTAACTAGCCTGAAATTACATTCATGGATGGGTGTAATTTTTAAGTGGGGAGGCATGTTTTAGGCGGTAGAGATAGATGGTGTTTGTGGGTTCAGTGAATCAAAAGCATCCGAAGTAATTGTTTGACAATATAAATGTTATAAATCTGAAACATTTTGCCCTGACATAAAGAATTGCAATAAATACCTTTATAGAAATAACAAAATAGAGAGCTAGGACCGTTATGGGACTGTCCCCGTCTTTAGGTAATAGTATCGGAAAACAACTTGGACGGACCCAAGCTAGATACCTGTCCAACACTGTAGTGCCTGGCACCACAAGGGTTTGTTAAAAGAACTCTCACACACCAACCAGGTTGGTGTCATGCTTCATCATCGGGTTCCCAGCCGAGTAGTCGAATGCTACCCAGCTGTGCTATGACACCTCTTTACAGTGGAGCTGGTTTTTTAGATTATTGGTGAATGTGATGAAGTGATGTGAATTTAAAATACCTCTGGGGATTCTTATTGGTAAATACTGTATTCCCAGTGACCCAGGGTTTGTTTAAAAACAATATGTGGATAATATTTAAGACTAGTGATTTGGTCCTAATTATCGCTGGTCTACATGTGTCAGCCCTATTTGAAAAAATTGTAGGGCTTTCTTCAGGACCTATCTAATGTGCTAGTGGTGACTAAATAGTGAAAAATGTGAGTGGTAAAAATTATACCATGTGTATTTGCATTTTAAGCACACACACTAAGGTGTGCTATGCATGCTGACCTGAGATAATTAAGACCAAATCACTAGTCTTAAATATTATCCACATATTGTTTTTAAATAAATAAATTCCTTTGACAAATATGTTTTTGAAAGTAAGACCTGCAACCATTTCATTTACACCTTAAAATGTAAGTATACTGAAGCCAACTGCAAAAAGAATTACATTCTATAAAATGTCTTTTATGAAATTGTAAATGTCATTCTTACAGAAAATTTCCATTAAACAGTTTGCATGACATGGTTTCTCAGTGATGGTATTCCATATGAATCGTTTTTCTATGAAATCTGATACAACCATCCTATTGGACAGTGAAAGTGGTGAATTTCATGAGTGTCATTCCATAAAAGCTTGTTCAAAGCCCATGAACTTTAAGCTCATTTATGATAACATACAGTCCGAAATATTTCAGAAACAGAATTTTTAAATAGTTTTGTTCTTTATAAATTAGGTAAGGAATGCATGTAGAGTAACTATTACGTGTAAGTGATGTAAATTGGCATTTTATAAGTTTTCAAAAAAGAATTCAATTTTCTGAGATAAACACTTACTGCCTGCATAAGCAGTGTAGTTCTATTCATAATCATAACAAGACTGACTCAGACTTCCATTAATCCTTCCAAGATCAGTAAATCAAGTAAATTTGATAGATGAATAGATTTATTAGATTAGATTTGGATTAGAGCTATAATAACATCTGGTATTTGCAGCACTTAAAATGGGAAGTATGTTATGATTCGCCACATAAAAATCAAGCATCAGAAGAGCCAACAGATCTGAATTTTCTGTTAGGGAAGTGTTTGATAATGGTTAGACTACTTTGTGTGCTGACCCCAGTTAGAGAGAAAATCTCATATCGAAGAGAGAAAATCTCATATTGAAGCTACAGCTTGTGCTAAACCAATATAGAAGCTTGGTGCAGGGCATATACCCTGAACAGACTGCATTATTGGAAATAAGCTAGATACTCGAAGAAAACAGTTATGAAAAGGAGTTGGAACACAATGTTTGCATTATAAAGCATACATAGAAAAATACTTCATAGAATATAATTTGGCAAAAGGCCAGTATTTTCTTTGCATCTTAAATGAAGCATCTGAGCACATCAGTGTTTACTTAGTTAACAAAAAAGACATTGACTCATCCCATGTTACCATAACAGGACAGCAAGACAAGTGACCATGAACAGGTAATTTATGAATAACGATGTCCCTTTGTGGCCAGATACCGCATATCTAATGCATCATAAAACTAAAAATTGAGAAATCAGCAAATAAAATTTCATTACTGCAACTCAAATACATCAACGAAAAAACACACATGCTTTCATGTCACATCTGTTGTATACCACAAAAACGATGCAATCCCCCATCACCAAAGTATTTTGGGAATACAAATGGAGCAATGCAACTATCATTGGAATACCATGGTTGTACAGTCAAATCGAGCAAGAGCCAAGCATGGAAAACACAAGCAAGCAAGCCAATATCTAAAGTGGACAGATTTAATGCTCACTCTCTCTGTACATCTAATTTTAATTTATTTTATCAAATAACAGATGGCATGAGGCCAAGACAGAACTGAAGCTGTTGGTAGGTAAATCTAACAATTAATCATCATTACTGTAAAGTAAACACCGAAATAGAGTAAGCATGTTACTAAAATGTGTTATTGTGCAGAGTATCAATAAAACAACCCGGACCTTGTACATTTCTGTATGATATACTTTTCTCAGCAAAAATTGTGATATTTTATGTGTGCTGATTTTGGCGTTCTGATTTTGTGTGAAGGCAAGTTGACACTTGACACCCTCATCTTCATTTGTGCACTTTATAAGAAAAATGTGTGCATCTGCATGTGGCATTTGTGTGAGAATTTATCAAAATTTTCCCTTCCTAAAAATATATAGAGGAGTGAAGGAGTGAGGTAACGAGAAAGAGAGGTAGAACGAGAGATAACATCTTCACATAAAACAAAGCATGGGAATGCGTCTGATGGAAATAAACCCTCTTAAATAATGCTTCAGTATGATGTATTTTGAGAAATAAACAAATATATTCAAAATAATGTCACAGTTCCCTTTGCCTCCTAGGGTTTCTTTTTTTCCTATAATCCAGACTCAGGTAAACAGTGTTCCTCTCCCTGCACCAATGCATAGAAATTGTATCATCAAAACACAAACTACCCTTGACTCTATCCATGGTAGGAAACCAGAGATAATGGGGCCTCAAGGGTGAGCTGGCCTCCAGTCACAACTGTTTTATCACTTTTCTTTTACCCTGATCTCTTTCATTTTGTGCTCATCCTCTCATTTCTCCACCCTTCTTTTTCCTGCCATTATAGATCTCAAGACCCCCTTAAATAGGCCTTATAGGCATCCCAAACTATTTGGTTTGTCGCCGAGCCATTGTTTACATGAAAATATAACTCCGATTTTTCTGTTAAGTCTCGAACCACCTCCCCATCTAATAAAATGGTCCTGTCTAATGTCCATCTTCTCTGCCCCTCCTTTTGCTGCACTGTCAAAGCCAGGAGAACTGCAGACTGGTCTGACACTATTGCAGGAATATGTGTTACCCCAATTACTTCTCCACATAAATCTTGATCTAATAAAAAATAATCAATACAGGAGTGGTGTCCGTACTTTTTACTATAAAAAGTAAACTCTCTAACCTCCCTCAACTTGCTGCGCCAAATATCAATTAAATTAAACTCCTTCATCATGCTTTTCAATCTAGAAAATGATCTTGGTGGGTTGATGTACTTAGCTTTTGAAGTCCTATCTAACTCTTTATCCATAACTAGATTGAAGTCTCCTCCCAATACAATTGATGCAGTTGTTTCTAATAGACAGGTTTCCAACTTAATTAGAACCTCTGGGTTATTATTGTTTGGCCCATAATATACTGCACAAATCAGAGGCCTATTTTGAATTGCAAGAGTTGCCGCTAACGATCTGCCTGAAAAATCCGTTTCATTGTTAACTAATCTTATTCCATTATTACTCTTGATTATAACGGTAACTCCTCTAGTATTCCCTCTCTGATCGGAGCTTACTACCTCTTGGACCCATCTACATTTATCAAAACATTGCCAACATTCGATTCTTTGTAAATGTGTTTCCTGTAATAATTTAATTTGGGTTGTGCTTTTCTTAAGAGTTTCCAAAACCCGAGACACTTTCCTCCTGGACCTCAACCCGTTAACATTCCATGTTAAAAAGTTAGCTACTTTTAACGTATCCATGTTAGAAGACTATAGTACCTGTTGTTGGACAAAACACCTTGATTCCGGCACATGCCATTTCTGATCCTATCTTCACCCCTTCAAGAAATAGTCTAGTGAGGACTATTTTTTGTTTTTCTCCCCTTGCTCCCCACACCCAGTGCCCCCAATTCACCCTCCCCATCGGAAACGCTCTCTCCATACCTTTGGTGATGCATCCCGCTCTTTGCGATCCCCCCATCTCACCCAGAGAAGAGAGACCTAAGAAAAAGAAAAATATTTGAAAGAAAGGAAAACAGTCACTCTGTACCCATGACTTAATGTCAGTGCACCTAAATTAAGGACTCATATCCTTTTAATACACACTTGTATCATATGTCTCATCATTCCATCTGTGATATAAATATACCCACTTCCTCTGGGTTACTTATGTTGTGCATTTTGTTTCGCCACATTATTTTTAACACGGCTGGAAATTTTAACTGGAACTGGGCTCCCTTACTTCTCAACTCATGCATTCTGGAACCCAGTTCCCACTGTCTCTGGGCTGTCCTCTTACCAAGGTCAAACCTGATATGATAAGAAAACCCACCATGGATCAAGTATCCCCCCCCTTCAAACCCGTTCCAGCGCTAGCTCTTTCACAGCAAAAGTTAAAAAGTTAATCAGAATGTTCCTAGGGGTCTTCCAATCCGGTTTCAACCTAAAGGAGTCCCTATGGGCCCTCTGAATCACCTTCTTCCAATCAATTTCTGCCTTGCCATCTCCTTCCTTAGCCCCCTCCGGAATTTGGGAAATCTCAAATTATTGCGTCGAGATAGAGTATCCAGCCTTTCTAGGTCGTCCTGCAGCGTCCTATTCTGTTTTCTGAGTAGCTCAATATCCTTAGAGTTGCCTATTACTACTACTGACAGAGCTTTAACTTCCTCTTCTAGGATTCCAGTACGCAACGCGAGGTCGTCCAACTTCTCCTCGAGTATCTCACATTTATCTCGTATCCCCTTTTGGTTAGACTCAGATATCTCAAATTTTTTAAGAATATCTTGTCGAAGGCTTAGGAACATCTTTTCCATAGAGTTTTGACCCCCGTTGCCACACACACTATTGTCGCTTTGATTGATGTTCTTTCCCCCTCAAATTCGTACTTTCTTGGGATAACACAAAAGTGCTAGTTGGGGTAGGGCTGGAACACAAATCCGGACTGAGAGTAGGGGTTGTCTCTGAACTTATGCTTTTGGTTTGTAACTCTTCACCCTGTGTAAGTCCTACTAATGGGGTAAATCGGTTCTCCAATGGAAGCAGGGCATTCTGGGACTAGTTGCCCTTTTCCTGTGAAATTTCAACCTGTTCCATGATTTTCAAATATGATCTTAATGATGGCGTAGGTTTTGCAGGCACACGTTCCCCTTTTGGGCCACAGCATCTCAACTTCCCTCCTGACTTCGGGACCTTCTTTTTAGGGGAGATTGCTAGTTCCACCTCTTTGGCAACCTGCTCCCTGCTTCCACCTCCCCTACCTCCTTTTTCCTTATTCTTACCCTCTGGAAGCGACCGAAGCTGATATCGACTTCTTGCTCGATTTTCAATTGTGCTCTTGGGTGAACTTTCAGTTCCAACCTCCACAGTGGCCGACTCAATTAAGGGTATAATCAGGGGGGGATTTGCCCCTACACTCACACTCACCCTATCTCCACTCCCTCCACTTCCCTCTGTTATCTCTTGAAGTAATGGTGGAGGCTCTTTTTCCATCAGTCTCAGCCCCCCCGCTTAAACCCCTGTACTTGCAAGCCGCCAGTCTTCTCTCTCCTCCCACCTCCAGGCATGACGCCTAACAGCCCCTCGACTTGCGTGTACCGGTGCATAGACTTTGTGCCTCTCCCCTGGAAATCTTCTGTGTTGTTGTCGGCTCCGTTCTCGAGCCCTCTCTTTTTTCTGGCAACCCGCGTTCTGTGCTGCCTCTGCTTCTTTCAAACCAGAAGCCTGCTACTGCCAGCTCCGCATGGGTCATCTGAAGGAGACGTGCTGCGTGATAACAGATCCCCCGCTGTAACTCCACATCCACATCCGGAGCCAAAAACTACACCCACTCTGGTGAGCCCGTTTTTTTTTTTTAAAAGCAAAATCCAGAACTTAATCAAATTCAAATTGTGTTATAGCTGCTCCGGTGTTATCATTAACCGCGTGCATGATATTTTTTTAAGAAAAACGTCTGTTTCCGCGATCAAGGTAAAAGAAAGGGAACTTCAGAGGTCCTCTATGGAAGATACAGATAGAGTGCAAGCCCTGAGTAAAGAGCTAGAGGGGCTACAGGCAGCCTTTCAAGGGCAGATTGATACGAAAGTACTAGATAGATGGAAAACCAGTAAGCTCCAACATTTTGTCTATTCCACCACTCTGCAAACGAGCCTCCTGGCACACTACAGGTTGGGAGATGAAGTTCCCTTTTCTCCTGAGTGACTTTGGGGGCCAAGAAGCCCTCCTGTTCCTCCTGTAAGTCCTACGCAGCAGATTTTATGAGCGGTGGTTGAAGGCCCAGCCCCTTTTCTGCACCTCTCTGCAAACGTGACTACTAGTTAAAGAAGCATTTGCAATGTAATAGGTTTCGCATTTGCGAGAGTTAGAGCTTTTGGTGTGTAAATGTAAAACTGTTTTATTAATGTTACTTGGAGTGGATGTAGGTTGTGTGCAGTGAAATTATGTGTATAGAAAGTATGTGGTATTTAGTGTATAGGAATTATGTAGAGTGGGATTATATGTTATGGAGAGTAATTGTGTGATATGATAGTCTGTGTTGTGGAGTGGGAACCTCAGGTTTAGTCTTCTTCATTTCCAAAGAAGCTCAACCATAAACTCAATGAGACAAAAAAAGAAGGAACCACTGAGGAGCACTTCTGGACTTAGTCAGAGGTATGAGCAGGGCCGCTGGAATTATGCAACTGCTTGGCTGCACTGACTTTTGCACAATTGTACATTTTCCGCATTTGCGACATAATCCATCAACTGCTGCATAATCTGCAGATTTGAACAAAAAAAACCTTCTTCCTAGCTCAAACGGCTCAAACGTTACCAAAATTGCACCGACAAGTGTTACAGCATGGTGGAAGACCGTTTGCAAACCTAGAATGGTCACCTGTTACTTATTGCTAAATGGGGGTATTTAATTGGTAGTGATGGTGTGCAAACTGCAAAGCCCTCTTCCTTGTTTCTGCGCCTCTCTTGCCTCTTTCTGCATTTCTGTTGCTTCTTTATGCACCTGTCTTTCTTTTTCTACACTTGTCTGCCTCGTTCTGCTCATCTCTTCCACTTTTTGCAACTCTCTTGCATCTTTCTGCACCTCTGTTGCCTCTCCCAGCACCTCACCTGCTTCTTTCTGTACCCCTCTTGCCTCTTTCTGCATCTTTTTTTCCTCTTTCTGCACCTCTTTTGCCTCTTTCTGTACCCCTGTTCCCTCTTTCTGCACCACTCCTGCCTGTTTCTGCACCTCTGTTGCTTCTTTCTGCACTTCTGTTGCCTCTTTCTGCACCCCTCTTGCCTCTTTCTGCTCCTCTGTTGTTGTGGGGATTCTTCACACACAGAACTATGCGCCGGGAAAGTCTCATTCGTTCTCCTACATAATCACAAAGCTACAAATGATTAGACAACCCAGAACACAACACTCTCGACTCTCCCAGGAATCCCGGTAGCAAGACTTACCCTTTCGCTCACTCACCCGTAGTTGTCCACAATAAGAAAAGGCAGAGTCACTGATATAGTTCAAAATGTTTATTTTAACTATAGTGCTCAATAATGCAGTATACAAGCCACTAACAGCAGCAAAATGCATAAACCTAAAACAGTTAGCATTGTAGCAAGTCCATAGACTATGAAAGGAGAAATCATAATCTACAGACAGTGGATAAAGGACTATAAGGCCTAACCATCATCCCCTTCACTAGAAGAAGTCTTATTATATAAATGAAGATCTCTATGCTTTGTCAGCAGACCCCATACCTTAGTGCCTAGATCGTAGTTTTTACATCATAGGACCTGCAGTCCTCTTCTCCCTGGAAATGTCTCTCTCTAAGTGTGTGTTAAACCAACATACCATCCCATAATATCAAAGCATGGGTTTCCAACATCTGCAGCTGTGTAGCATGTTTTGTCTAAGTGCTGGGGACTGACCAGAACAGAATAACAAGGGGCATTGTTTATCTACCTTGCACAGTGTGTTCAGACTAATCTCTAGAAACAGAGAATGTAGAAAGCCGATAGTTCTCATATGAAAGGCACAAACAGAGTTGTGCAAAATAAAGTCATGTAGTAACATGCGCAAAAGCAGCATCATGGCAGCAGAACTCATGCTAACTTAGCAATGTCGACAATGACCCTAATGGCCATATTACACTGTTACTTCTTTCTGCACTTCTCTTGCTTCTTTCTCCACCTCTGTTGCTTCTTTCTGCACTCCTCTTGCCTCTTTCTGCAGCCTTATTCCCTCTTTGTGCAACTCTCTTGCCTCTTTCTACACATCTCTTTCCACATTCTGCACCCCTTTGTGCCCCTCTGTTCCTTCTTTCTGCACTTTTCTTGCCTCTTTCTGCACCCCTCTTACCTCTTTCTGCACTTCTGTTGATTCTTTTGCACTGCTCTTGCTTCTGTCTGCACTCCTCTTCTCTCTTTCTGCACCTCTTTTGCCTGTTTCGGCAACTTTCTTGCCTCTTTTTGCAATTCTCTTGCCTCCTTCTGCAACTCAATTGCTTCTTTCTACATTTCTTTTGTCTCTTTCTGGACCTCTCTTGCCTCTTTCTGCTCCCCTGCTGTCTCTTTCTGTACTCGTCTCCCCTCTTTCTGCATATCTGTTGCTTCTTTCTGCACTTATCTTCTGTCTTTCTGTACCTCTCTTGCTTCTTTCTGCACCCTGTGTGCCTCTATATGCACCTCTGTTGCTTCTTTCTGCACTCCGCTTGCTTCTTTCTCCTTCTCTGTTGCTTCTTTCTGCACCCCTATTCCCTCTTTCTGCACCCTTCTTCCCTCTTTGTGCAACTCTCTTGCCTCCTTCTACACCTCCCTTTCCTCTCTATGTACCCGTCTTGCTTCTTTGTATACCTCTGTTCCTTCTTTCTGCATATCTTGTGCAAATTTCTGCACCCCTATTGCCTCTTTCTGCACCCCTCTTCCCACTTTCTGCACCTCTCTTGCCTCTGTCCGCACCCCTGTTCTGCACTTTTTTGCCTGTTTCTGAAACTTTCTTGCCTCTTTCTGCAGCTTTCTTACCTCCTTCTGCACCTCTGTTGATTCTTTCTGTACTCATCTTCTCTCTTTCTGCATATCTGTCGCTTCTTTCTGCACTTATCTTGTGTCTTTCTGTACCTCTCTTGCTTCTTTCTGCACCCCTTGTGCCTCTTTCTGAACTCCTATTTCCTCTTTCTGCACCTTCCTTGCCTGTTTGTGCACCTATCTTGCCTCTTTCGGCACATCTGGGCTTCTTTCTGAACTTCTCTTGCCTCTTTCTGCACCCCTCTTGCCTCGTTCTGTAACCCTTTTGCTTCTTTATGCACTCATGTTGTCTTTTTCTGCACATCTTTTGGTTCTTTCTGCACTTCTCTTACTTCTGTCTGCAACTCTCTTGCTTCTTTCTACACCCTTCTTCCCTTCTTCCATTCTTTACATCCCTCTTGCGTCTTTCTGCAGTTCTATTGCCATTTTCTGCACCTCTCTTGCCTCTTTCTGCACCTCACTTGCCTCTTTATGTACTTCTCATGCCTGTTTCTGCACATCTCTTGCGTCTTTCTGCACCCCTGTTGCCTCTTTCTGCATCTCACTTTCTTCTTTCTACACCCCTCTTGCCTATTTCTCCATCCCTCTTCCCTCTTTCTGCACCTCTCTTGCTTCTTTCTGCACTTCACTTGCTTCTTTCTTCACCATTCTTCTATCTTTGTACAACTATCTTGCCTCTTACTATACCTCTCTTCTATCTTTTTGCACCCCTCTTGCCTCTTTGTGCACCTCTGTTCCTTCTTTATGCACCTCTCTTGCAAATTTCTATACCCCGTTTGCCTCTTTCTGCACCCCTCTTCCCACTTTCTGCACCTCTCTTGCCTCTGTCTGCACCTCTGTTCTCTCTTTCTGTGCCTTTTTGGCCTGTTTCTGCAACTTTCTTGCCTCTTTCTTCAGTTTTCTTGGCTCCTTCTGCACCTCTGTTGCTTATTTATGCACTTCTTTTGCCTCTTTCTGGACCTCTCTTGCCTCTTTACGCACCCTGTTGTCTTTCTCTGCACTCGTCTACCCTCTTTCTGCAACTTTCTTGCTTCTTTCTGCACTTCTCTTGCATCTGTGTGCACCTCACTTGCTTCTTTTTGCACCCTTCTTCCTTTTTTGCATCCCTCTTGCCTGTTTCTGCAGTTCTCTTGCCATTTTCTGCACCTCCCTTGCCTCTTTCTGCACCTCACCTGCCTCTTTCTGTATTTCTCTCGCTCTTTTCTACACCTCTGTTGCTTCTTTCAGCAATTCCCTTGCCACTTTCTGTACTTCTCTTGCCTGTTTCTGCACCTCTCTTGCCTCTTTCCGCATCCCTCTTCCCTCTTTCTGCATCCCTCTTCCCTCTTTCTGCACCTCTCTTGCCTCTTTCTGCATCTCACTTGCTTCTTTCTGTACCCTTCTTGCCTCTTTCTGCACCTCTATTGCATCTTTCTGCACCCCTGTTCCTTCTTTCTGTACCTTTCCTGCCTGTTTCTGCACCTCTCTTGACTCTTTCTGTGCCTCTGTTGCTTCTTTCTGCAATTCTCTTCCTTCTTTCCGCACCCTCCTGCCTCTTTCTCTATCCCTCTTGCCTCTTTGTGCACCTCTCCTACCTCTTTCTGCATCCCTCATGCATCGTTTTGCACCTCTGTTGGCTCTTTCTGCCCTGCTCCTGATTCATTCTGCTCCTCTTTTGCAAATTTCTGCATCCCTCTTGCCTCTTTCTGCACCCCTCATCCCTATTTCTCCACCTCTATTGCTAATTTCTGCACTTCGCTTGCTTCTTTCTGCACTGCTCTTGCTTCTTTCTGCATCTCTCTTGTACATTTCTGTATCCTTCTTACCTCATTCTGCACCCCTGTTCCCTCTTTCTGTACATGTATTGCCTGTTTCTGCACCTCTATTGCCTCTTTAGGCACCACTGTTGCTTCTTTCTGCACTTCTCATGCCCCTTTCTGCTCCCCTCTTGCCTCTTTCAGCACCTCTGTTGCTTCTTTCTGCACTTCTCTTGCTTCTTTCTGCACCCCTCTTGCCTCTTTCTGTTATCCTCTTTCCATTTTCAGAAGTTCTTTAGCCTCTTTCTGCACATCTTTTGCTGTTTTCTGCACCCCTGTTGTCTCTTTCTGCACTCGTCTTCCCTCTTTCTGCACCTCTTGCTTTTTTTGCACTTCTCTTGCTTCCTTCTGCTCCTCTCTTGCTTCTTTCTGCACCCTTTTTTGCATCCCACTTGCCTCTTTCTGCAGTTCTCTTGCCATTTTCTGCACCTCTTTTGCTTCTTTTTGTATCCCACTTGCCTCTTCCTGCACTTCTCTTGCTTCTTTTTACACGTATGTTGCTTCTTTCAGCAATTCTCTGGCTCTCTTGCTTGTTTCTGTACCTCTCTTGCATCTTCTGCACCTCTCTTGCATCTTTATGCACCTCTCTTGCGTCTTTCTGGACCTCTGTTACCTTTTTCTGCATCTCATTTCCTTCCTTCTGCACGCCTCTTGCCTCTTTCTGCAACCCTCTTGCCACTTTCTGCACCCCTCTTCCCTCTTTCTGCACCTTTCCTACCCATTTCTGCACCTCTCTTGTCTCTTTCTGCACGTCTCTTCCTTCTTTCTGCACCCCTTCTGCCTCTTTCTGTACCCCTCTTGCCTCTTTGTGCACCTCTCCTATCTCTTTCTGCACCTCTCTTGCCTCTGTTGGTTATTCCAGCCCTGCTCTTGATTCTTTCTGCACCTCTTTTGCAAATGTCCGCATTCCTCTTGCCTCTTTCAGCACCTCTCCTCCCTATTTCTCCACCTCTCTTGATTCTTTCTGAACTGCTCTTCCTTCTTTCTGCACTGCTCTTGCTTCTTTCTGCACCTCTCTTGTAAATTTCTATAGTCCTCATAAATCTTTCTGCACCCCTGTTCCCTCTTTCTGCACCTTTCTTGCCTGTTTCTGCACCTCTCTTGTCTCTTTCAGCACCTCTGTTGCTTCATTCTGCGCTTCCTTTGCTTCTTTCTGCACTCCTCTTGCATCTTTCTGTACCCTTTTTGCCTCTTTGTCCACCTCTCATGTCTCTTTCTGCACCTCTCTTGCCCTTTTCTGCAGTTCGCTTGCCTCTTTCTGTACCTCTTTTGCTTCTTTCCACACTTTTCTTGCCTCTTCCTGTACCCCTCATGCCTCTTTCTGCACCTCTGTTGGTTCTTTCTGTTCTGCTCTTGCTTCTTTCTGCACCTCTGTTTCAAATTTCTGCATCACTCTTGCCTCTTTCTGTACCCATCTTTCCAGTTTCTGCACCTCTCTTGACCTTGTCTGCATACCTGTTCCCTCTTTATGCACTCCTTTTGCCTGTTTCTCCAACTCTCTTGCCTCTTTTTGCAGTTCTCTTGCCTCCTTTTGCACCTCACTTGACTCTTTCTGTACTTCTCCTGCTTCTTTCTGCTTCCTTCTTCCCTTTTTCTGCACATCTCTCTCCTGTTTCTGCATCTCTCTTGCTTCTTTCTCCACCTCTCTAGCTTCTTTATGCACCCCTGTTGTCTCTTTCTGAACTAGTCTTCCCTCTTTCTGTACCCCTCTTGCCTCTTTCTGCACCTCTGTTGGTTCTTTCTGCACCATATCAGTGATGTCATTTGAGATGTCATCAGTGATGTCACTGACAATGTCATGAATGATGTAATATATGATGTCATCAGCAGTGCATTGCGGGGGCACGAGTTATAGTTAGCTCAACTAACTACAACGTCCACATTTCTCTGGTTTTGTACGAGTGAAATGTCCAACTAACTATAACGTCCCTGAAAACTGTGGGTTTTCAAGTGAATTTCTAAATGCTGATTTCTAACTATAACGTCCCTGAAACCTATGTTTTTTCAGTGAATATATATATATGCATATATATATATATATATATTACCTACTGGGGGTCGCTATAGTTAGGACTTAGTAACCATAGGAAAATCGTAAAATTCTTTTCCCAATACCTTTGGCACCGGATGACGAATCTTCAATACATTTTCAAAACTGGTAGGGCGCTTCAGTCAGCACCTATTCTGAAAGTTTCGGGGTGATTCGTCAAGCGGGGGCTGAGAAAAAAGGGGGTCCCAAAACACGTTTTCTCCATGTTATTTCCTATAGGAAATTTTGGAACAGGCTACAGCCCAAACTACTGTACGGAATTACACCAAATTTTGCAAAAAGGTAGCCCTTGGTTCAGAAAGAGACCATTTTTTTAAATGGTGTAAATCAGTTCAGTAGTTCCTGAGAAATTAAAAAAATAGAGGTCAAAAAATCAATTTCCCATAGGAGACTTTAGACACGGTTATAGCAAAAACTGCTGAATGGAATTAGAGCAAATTTGGCAAAACGGTACTGCTTGGCTCAGAAAGCAACCTTTTGAAAAAGGGTGTAAATCCGTTCAGTAGTTTTTGAGAAATTAAGAAATAAAGATAGTGATATCTATGGCTGCGGAGGATCTGTGCACCCTCCCGATCACGAGCTTCATGCTAATTGGCTGTCAATACTCCAAACCAGGAAGTGTTGGCAGCCACCTTGTGCCTCGGTAGAACCGAGGCATAAGAAAACAGAAAAAGAAACGCGAAAGACAAGAAAAGGGGGCAGGGTAGAAACACCCTGACCCCCCCTAGGCCTGCTCAGGGGGTCCCTCAAGGAACCCCAGGGCCAAAAAAAGCATTTTAAAAAAAAATAAATCGGCGAGATTCGCGCACCCAGCGCAAATTTCGGAAGACATTAAAAAAATAAACAAAGCGCGGGCTCCCGCGCTTTGTTAATATGTAGCCCCCGGGTGGGCCAGGTCCCGGGGCAGAGAAAAAAAAGTGCTGGGGCCCCAATTCCCCCCACACTGCCCCGGGGACCGCCACCTCCCCAGGGCTTGGTTAATGATTTGCGGGGGGCACGCAGCCCCCCCGCTGCCCCGGGGACCACCACCCCTGGGGCAAATTTTTAAATGTGTGGGGGACCTCTAAGGCCCCCCCAAGCCCCGGAGACCGCCACCCCCTGGGGCTTTCATTAATTGATTGAGCAGGACACATGGCCCCCCGCAGCCCCGGGGACCGCCACACCCCGGGGCTTTTTTTTAAAAAAAAACATGTGTGGGAGCTCGAGCCCCCCACATGCCCCAGGGACTGCCACCTCCCTGGGGCACTAATTAGTCAAATTAGGGGGTCCGTTACGGACCCCCGAGCCCTGGGGACCACCACCCCCCAGGGCTTTGCATTAAGTGGGAGGGGGCCCCACGGCCCCCCTCCTGGAGCCAGTGATGGCCCTGAGGACTGCCACCCCCCCAGGTCTGACTCCTGCAGTGTCCCGGGGTGCCCACCCCCTCGACACTACTGTTTGCAATGACAGGACGGGAGCCTCGCAGCTCCAGCACTGTCATTGAAAACTGCTTTGCTTCACTGAAGCGAGAGCACGGGGAGCTGCATGTTAGCAGCTCCCCATATGGAAAAGCAATGCCAGCTCCTACAGGACGCGGGAAGCCGGCAGGCACCGTGGGCGCATTGGGGCTCCCCCCATGGTCCCCAACAAGGTGGCCAAGCCCTGGGGGATGGGGTCCTCGGGGCCAGATGTGGCTAGGGAGGCCCCCCTCCCCAATAATAATGTTGGGCAAAAAAATGCCCAAAGGCCAGCCCCCAATAAGCGCCACAGAGCTGCTCTCTGCAACACAGCTCCCTGGTGCAGACTGGAGGTAGCTGGTGGGCTAGTTGGCCCCCAGGGACCCTCAGGATTGAAGAGGAACTCCCCTTCAAGGGACTTAAACCCCCAACTTAAATGTGCCACAGGGCACCTCTGCACAGTGGTAAAGGGAGGGGTCTCTGGGGGCCAACTAGCCCACTGGGTACCTCCAGTAAGTGCCTCTGTGGTGCTTACAGGAGGTACCTCGTGGGATAGTTGGAGCCCAGGGACCCTCAGGATTCAAGGGGGCTTAATCTCCCAACTTAAAACGTGTCACGGGGCATGTTTGCACAGTGGTGAAGTAAGGAGTCGGGGCCTGAGGTGACATGTGTGCAAATACACCTTGTGCGCATTTAAAGTTGGGGAATTAATTCCCTTTCAATCCTGAGGGATCTGGGGGCCAACTAGCCCACCAGATGCATGCAGTAAGTGCCACTGCGCTGCGTTGCAGAGAGATGGTCCAGGCCATGCCCCTTTTGACACCTCTTTGCAACGTAGCAATGTGGCGCTTACTGGAGGTACCTGGTAGGCTAGTTGGCCCCCAAGGACCCTCAGGATTGAAGGGGACTTTATCCCTCAACTTAAAATGCGCCACAGGGCATGTTTGCACAGTGGTGAAGGGAGGTGGCGGGGATTGAGGTGCCATGTGTGCAAACACACCCTCTGGCGCTTTTCCGTTTCAATCCTGAGAGACCCTGGGGGCCAACTAGCCCACCAGGTGTTTCCAGTAAGCACCACTGCGTAGCGTTGCGGATATGTGGTCCAGGTCATGCCCTTTTTTACACCTCTCTGCAACACAGCTCTGTGGTGCTTACTGGAGGTACCTGGTGGGCAAGTTGGATCCCAGGGATGCTCAGGATTGAAGGGGACTTTATCCCTCAACTTAAAACATGCCACGGGGCGTGTTTGCACACGTCACCTCAGGCCCCCCCTCCCTTCACCACTGTGCAAAAGCGCCCCGTAGCGCGTTTTAAGAGGTAGTTTTAATCCCCCTGCCCTTTTATGTACCTGGGACTTACAGAGGAGGTCATGCTAATCACAGGGGTACCCCAACCCATAGTGTTTCCTAGTGTATGTAGGTGTTTTCACTGTATTCTAAGTGTCTTTTAACATAGCACTGGTTCTAGGCCTGGTTAGTCAAAGTCAGTTACCACCAATACCCGTCTGAAAAAGTAGTGGGCACAGGATGATTTTGCAACAAGGCCTCTTTCTGCTCCTCTGTTGGTTCTTTCTGCACGTCTTGCTTCTTCCTGCACTTTTCTTTGTCTTTGTGGACTTCTGTTGCTTCTTTCTGTACTTCTTTTGCTTCTTTCTGTGCGTTTTTTCTTCTTTCTACACATATCCTATCTCTGTAGGCATAGTCAGAAACTAGCATTTGAAAAAACTTTGAAATTCACTGAAAAAACCAAAGGTTTCAGGCACGTTATAGTTAGAAATTAGCATTTAAAAAACCTTAGAAATTCACTGAAAAAAACAAAGGTTTTAGAGAAAGTTATAGTTAGCAGGACATTTCACTCATACAAAACCAGTGAAATTCCCCGTTATAGTTAGTTCAGCTAACTACAGCTCACGCCCGCGCAATGCACTGCTGATGATGCCACATATTACATCACTCATGACATGGTCAGTGACATCACTGATGACATCACTGATGACATCTAAAATGACATCACTGATGACATTATCCATGTGATAAATTGATGCATCTTCTCACACCCTAATAAAACGTTTGATACACCCACTCTAAATTACAAACTGCCATTCTCAAAACCATAGAAACTCCAACACCAATAACTGCATACCCACTCGCTGATTCTGAGGTTTACACACACATCCACTCACTCACCTGTACAGTCACTCATACTTATGGTCACTCAGTACAGGACTATTATATGCACTCATACACCTCTATAGACACTCACACACCACCACTCATCCATAGAGGTACTCAGACACCTAGTCAGTCATGCAAATAATTAATCACACTGCCATTTACTCACCTACACAGTTATACACACACCAGCTCAATTACTCAAATACTAGCACATTCTTATGCTCTTATAGAATCACTGATACAAGCACACACTCATCCATACAGCCACTCTCACAATCACACACTCTCACTTATAGCCATTTATATACTCCAAGACACATATATACTGCCTTTCACATATGTAGTTACTCACACATGTACCACTGAGATATACATTCACTCACTAACACACCCATACACACACTCACCCACCCACACAGTCCATCACAGATGCACTCTTGAAAACATGCACCCAGTGAATCACCCATCTATGCAAAGAGTCACACACACCCCACCCACACAAACACTCAGGAACCCAATCAATAACTCATATAGACACTCATGTAGCTATTCACAAACCCATGCAGCCCCTTACATACCAACAGACAGACAGATACAGACATTCACACAGTTTAGTCACTAACCCATGCAATCAGTAAGATACGTTTAATCACTCACTTATAGAGTCAGTCACGCACCTACTAAATCATCCATTCAGACACTTATACACCCACTCATTCTTCAATACGCCTTTCCCTATATATATTAAACATATTTAAACTTTACAGAAACACACAGTCACTGGACGATGTCATCAGTGATGTCATTTGAGATGTCATCAGTGATGTCATCAGTGATGTCACTGACCATGTCATGAGTGATGTAATATGTGACATCATCAGCAGTGCATTGTGGGGGCGCGAGTTATAGTTAGCTGGACTAACTATAATGGGGGAATTTCACTGGTGTTGTACGAGTGAAATGTCCTGCTAACTATAACTTTCTCTAAAACCTATGTTTTTTTCAGTGAAAATATATATATACACACACACACACATATTCCTTTTCCAACTCCATCACTGCTGCCCAACGGGTGAAATAATCTGATGGTGGACTCACCAAAAACATAAAGCAACTCCTACAACCAAGAAGGACAGGCACTCACTGGGATTATATTCAGATTTATTTTCCAAAGAGCACACGCGTTTCAACGACTTTGCCTTTCTCAAGGTTCATGACAGTAAACATATGACAATCACAATTTCATTTAAATTTGTTTTCGAGTAAGTGACTGAATGTATATGTGTTTCTGAAGCTGTCTGACAAAACACCCAGAATTCAAAGAAAAACAATCTTTGAGAACAGCACATCATACACATGTAAATATGTTTAAATCTTCTAATGCTTTGCTAACTAAAAGTTTAACTCCTAAACTACAGTTTTCTTATTACCAATTACATGTCGTAAGCTGAACATTTACACCATACTAATTCAAAGCAGCAGATTGCGAACCAACTTCTAACACAATTAATCAGCAAATCAGAAAACTGTCACATTCCATACACCCATAAAGCGCCTTACTCACCTGTTATTAAACATAATAAGTCACACACAAAACCACTCATACATTACCGCATATAGTTCCAATATTTTCTCAAAAATATTTGATTCTCTCTTATAACATTCTCACATACACATTTACCTTTGCAATCATTTTTTCTCCAGTTAAATGTAATTCACATATCTGAAAATTGGTCTCATTCGATAGATAAATACTGTCAGGAAATGTGAAAACTGAGCATTAGAATGGCACACCACTGTCACAAAAAGCAACCATTAATGGCAGTATTTTCAACTTCACACTCTTTTATGGTGCGGAAGGCAGCAAGTAAAAACATATCTTTAATTTTTTTATTTTGTCTCTCCTTTTCTTAATGGTTAGTAAGAGTTATCTCTTTCATGCACTTTTATAAGAAGAAAAACAATATGTGTGGGTATTTTGCACATTTCTGACATTGGGCTATACTTGGGCTACATTTGAGTGATAAATATGCTACATTTGGGCTCTTTTCTCTCTGGTGGCCATCTTGGGAAACTTATTTATTATGATGCACACTAATCACCTCATTTACTGCGGTATACTGAGTACAAAATGGTTTCAGTTTTCCACTTCAATTCCATCAAGATAGCAATCAGATGTACCAAACTTTAGGCATAAATTCAGAATGTTAGCTCTGTAGTTGCTCATCAGAACACTGTAGTCAACTGCTTCTCACCAGAGTTAACTGGCAGTCTGCTACTGGAATTTCATGTCTCGGTCTACATGTCAGAATGTTTTAATGAAATAGAAGAGGAAAATATTTGATAACTCACTCAAAACGTATCCTAATTTTCCTTTCTACAGCACTAACCATATTTTCTATGAGAAAATAAAATCCCTTGTTTTGTTAATTTCTAAATTAAATGCTTTAATTTTTAACAGTTCGATTCAATCAACATGGCTTCAAGTGTGCCAAACATTTGTCATAAGTAAGTCTGTTATCTCTACTTCATTAGAACACTCAGTGAGGCTGCTGTAGAACACAACGGAATCAACTGGCAGGCTGCTTCTGTTGGAAGTACATGATTTACTGAGAATGTCAGACTTCATTTTCATATGGCTGAGAAATACAATGTGAATTTGCAGAAAATGTGCTCTCATTTAAGCTTCTGGAGCACCTTCCATAACCTCTACGGAAAAATCATGAGAACACATTCGCTCTCAAACATGATTCATGAAATCCTAGCAGATGGCTTTTTCACTGAGTAAAATCACCTTAGAACACACCACAGTTCCTAAATTAGTTTGGTACCATCAACAAATGATTTATATTGCAACTTAAATCTGTTATCAACATTCATGCATTCTCCTTTTTGTAACCCTCAAAACCTGCCATTCACTGCAATGCATTTCAAAGGGGTGCTATTATATATATTGCTCCAAAGAGAGCTGCCAATACCTCCTAGTTAAACTGTTGGCAGCTAATCAGATTGCACCATGAGATCTCTGCTCAGGCTCCACCCAGATATTCCTTTAATATCTCAAAAACTACTGAATGGATTTACACCAAATATTAAGAAGCATGATCTCTGGAACAACATCTACCTTTCTGCCAAATGTAGTGCAATTCCATCCAGCGGTCCGGGCTGCAGACGTGTCTAAAGACTATATAGAAACTAACATGGGAAACACACTTTTTAAACTCCCCCCATTTTTCTCAGGCCATGTCATAAGTGATGTAAAAAGTGAGGTCATGAGCAGTCCATTGCTGGGGCCTTAGTTGTAGTTAGCTCAGGTAACTATAACTGCTGAATTTCTATGGTTTTGTATTATTGGAATCTGAGCCTAATTAGAACATCCCTGTAATCTTTTGGTTTTTTCAGTGAATTTCTATGTTTTTTTTAATTCTTCTTCCTATCTCCACTGTCCCTGTATCATTTGTCTTTTTATTTGAAATTCTAATGTTTTTAAATTTTATTTCCTAAGTGAAACCTGTTGCCTTTGAGAGTGAGTGTGTGAGGAAGCGCATGAGTGTCTCAGTGTGTGTGTGAGTGAGTGTGTCCCCTTGGCTGCTGAGGGTCCTTAGGGGACAAGAACCTACATTATTGCCACCAGTAAGTCAGTCACAGTGGGATTGCTGATTTCTCATCAGAGGCCCCACCCCCTTTTTCAACTACCCTGCAAAAGCAACTCCTGGTGCAGTACTCAGGGGATAAATTCCCCTAAGCTGCTGAGGATCCTTGGGGGCCAAGAACTGCTATTGTTGCCAAAAGTAAGTCTCCCACAGTGGGACTGCTGGGACATCATCAGAGGCTCAATCCCCTTTCTCAACTACTCTGTAAATATACCTACTGGTGCACTGCTGGTTTTGGGGATGAAATCTCCTTTACTTCTGAGGGTCAGTGGGTGCCGAGAACTCTTATTGTTGCCACCAGTAAGTCCCCCACAATGGGATTGCTGGGACCTTGTTGGAGGCCCGCGCCCTTTCTCAACCACTCTGCAAACGACCTCCTGGTACTCCACTCATTGAGGATGAAGTCCCCTTCGCTGCTGAGGGTTCTTGGGGGCCAAGAACCCCCACTGTTGCCACCAGTACTTCCCCCAAAGCAGAACTGCTGATACCTCACCAGAAGCCCTGCCCCCTTTCTCAATCGCTCTGCAAATGCACCTCCTGGTGCAGTACAGGTTGGGGGATGAAGTCCCCTTGGCTGCAGAGGGTCATTGGGGGCCTCTTTCTTATCATTTCTTACCTATATTTTGTCTCTTTCTCCTAGTTTCTGACCTTTATTCTGCCTCTTGCTGCTTGTTTTGGAGTTCTATTCTTCACCTTTCTGCTTGTTTCTGACCTCTATTCTGTCTCTTACTGCTCGTCTCTCACCTTTATCATGTCTCCTTGTGCTCATCGCTGACAATGATTCTGCCTCTTCCTATTCGTTTCTCACTTATATTTTGCCTCTTTCTGCTCATTTTTCACCTTTATTCTGCCTCTTTCTGATAATTTCCCAGCTTTATTTTGCCTCTTTCTGCTCATTGGGGACCTTTATTTTGCCTCTTTCTACTTGTTTCTCACTTTTATTCTGCCTCTTTCTGCTAGTTGCTGACCTTTACTCTGGCTCTCTATGCTTGTTGCTGACCTTTATTCTGCCTCTTTTGCTCCTTTGAAACCTTTATTCTGCCCATTTCTGCTTGTTTTCGACCACTATTCTACCTCTTTCTGCTCATTTCTCACCTTTATTTTGCCTCTTTTTTCTTGTATGGACTTTTATTTTGCCTCTTTCTGCTCGTTTCTCACCTTTATTTTAGCTCTTTCTGCTAGTTCCTGACCTTTACTTTGCCTCTCTCTGCTCATTGCTGACCTTTATTCTGCCTCCTTCTGCTCATTTGTAACCTTTATTCTCCCTCTTTCTCCTTGTTTCTGACCTCTATTCTACTTTCTTCTGCTCGTTCCTGACCTTTAGTCTGCCTCATTCAGCTCGTGGGTGTCCTTTCTTCTGCCTTTTTTGCTCATTTCTGACCTTGATTTTGCCACTTTTTGCTAAATTGTGACCTTTATTTTGCCCCTTTCTCCTCTTCCCCCCGCGCTGTGGGGGGGCCTCAAGGCCTCTGCGATCTCTTCTGGCTCCCGGCCTCCTGCAGAAGTCGGCATCCCTCCAGCATGGAGGGAGCTGTTGAAATGAGCAATCCTTGGTAGACAAAAACTTCACTTCCAGCAAGCGAGAAGATTTATCAGCTCTTGTTTGCTGGAAGTGGAGTGTTTGCTGTGACTTGAGAGGAGCTGTTATAGCTCCTGCCAAGTCATAGCAAACAGCTATGTCCCAGGGGTGGTCACTCCGGGACATACCAGGAGCCGACCCCTGGGAGTGGTGGTCCACAAGGCCGGTATAGCTGTAGGGGTGGGCTGCTGGGGCCCCCTCCTTCGTAGTTCACTGTCCAACTCCAGTGGGGTGGTCCCCAGGGCTTTTAGTGGCCCCCCTTCTATTTTAAAAATATTATTTTTGTAATGGCGAGATAGAGGTCCCTTGGGCCGGAGGTCTGTGAGGCCCCTCATTACAAAATATTCAGCCCTAGGGAGGTGATAGTCCCTGGGGCATGAAGGTGTCCACAAGGCTCCAAGATGTATTTAGAATTAGTCCCTGGGATTTGGTGGTGCCTGGGTGGGTCCACGAGGCCCCCATTACTCAACATAAGCACCTGGGAGGAGGTGGTCCCCCGGGCTTAAAAATGCCAGAGGAGGTGGGCCTTGTGCACCCCCTTCCTTTAGTTTTATGTAAGCCTGCATGCCCCTGTGATCTGGCCCGCCTGGGGACTAAAAAGTAGAGAAGGGCAGGAGCCAGTGCTGCTTCTTTTTTTATTTTTTGATGAGGGCCTCGGAGCCATCGGGACTCTAGTCAAAATAATTTAAAAACATGCTTTTTTGCCCCCTCCAAAATGCTTGGGGGTTATGGTATTCCTACCTTGTCCCCTTATCTTTTTTTTAAATTGTTTTGGGGTCTTGGCTGAAGGGATTCTAAAGATGCTTGCAAACACGTCCTTAAGTGCTGGCAGCCAATCACGACTCAGCACAGTGACTGCTTGATCCTCCGAGGATCCGTGACCCTATCTATACAAATTTACATTCCCTTCAATATCTCAAAAACTACTGAATGGATTTACACCAGATAACAAAAAGGGTCCTTTCTGGACTAAGAGTTACCTATCTGCTAAATTTGGTGTAATCCCGTCAAGCAGATCAGGCTGTAGTTGCAACTAAAATCTATTGGAATTGACATAGGAAAAACACTTTTTTTGAACCCCCTCGTTTTTCTTGGCCCCCGCTTGACAGATTGCCGCGAAATTTTCCATGCCCAGGGATCGGCACACTTTTTTGGGAACATTTTGGGAAGATTTGCCCAACATGGTCAGAACTAGAACTACCTACTGGTGATATCTCCACACAAAGTCCTCCTCACAGACTGCTGAATTGGCACCACAGCATAGAATTCTCAGCAGCCAGGTTGGTGATTATAAATTGAAAGAATGTCCAAAATGCTGACATATAGCAGATATATATATATGTACACACACACACACACACACACACGCACACACACACACGCACGCATGCACACACACACACACACACGCACACACCCACACACACACACACACACACGTATTTATATAGTCCATGGGGCAAGTGCAAATATATGGAAGAGAGAAGTGCATGGGGTCACTGTCCTTGGACTTATCAAAGTCCCTGGGAACACCAACTCCCCAGGGCACTGCTTATAATGTATGCAGGCAGGCCCACTCGGCCCTCCAGCACCACGGGGGACCAACACCTTCATGGGGAAAAGTAATGAAATGAATGCAGGTGTGGGCCCCCTCACAGCCCCAGGGACTGTCACCCCAGCAGGCAGATCCACCTGGCCTGCCCACGCCACGGAGACCACCACCTCCCGGGTCAATTTCTTCAAAATAAGGGGGTTCTCTGCCCCCCTCAATCCCGAGGTCCACCTCTTCCCCGGGGCTGAAATAAATTAATATAGGGGGTCCGTAGTGAACCTCTGGCCCCGGTGACCACCAGCTCTCAGGCTAAATTGTACAATGGAGGGGGACACATGATTCCCCTTTGGAGCCATTTATAGCCCTGGGAACCGCCACCCCCCAGTGCTGGCTCTTGCTACCTCCCGAGGTGCCCAACCACGGGAGGTAGCAGTTTGCTTTTGATTAGTGAGAGCTGACAGATCCCACCAAACAAAAGCAAACATAACTCCACTTCTGCAAGCCGGAGCTGTCAACAGGTCCGGTTTGCTGTAAGCAGAGTTTTCATCAGTTTCCCTGCACGCAAATATGGTTGCAGGGAAAGAGATAAAACAATTGCTCTGATAGACAGGGAGCTGCTGTCTGACAGCAGCCCCCTGCCTGTCAGCACAATGCTGGCTCCTGCAGGAAGGAGGAAGCAGGCTGGGACTGTGGGGGCCTTGAGGGTCCCCCATTGTCCCAGGGCACAAATGAGAAACAGGAACAATGAAGGTCAAAATCGAGCATAAATATGCAGAATAAAGCTCAGAAAAAAGCAGAAAGAGGCAGAATAAAGGTCAGAAAAGAGCAGAAAGAGGCAGAATAAAGGTGATAAACAAGCCGAAAGAGGCAGAATAAAGTTCCGAAACAAGCAGAAAGAGGCAAAATAGAATTTAGAAATGAGCAACAAGAGGCAGAATAAAGGTCAGAAACAACCAGAAAGAGGCAGGATAAAGGTCAACAACTAACAGAAAGAGGCAAAATAAAGGTCAGAAATTAGCAGCAAGAGGCAGAATAAAGGTCAGAAATTAGCAGAAAGAGGGAGAATAAAGGCCAGCAAAGAGCAGAAAGCAGCAAAATAAAGGTCAGAAAACAAGCAGCAAGATGCAGACTAAAGGTCAGCAGCGAGCAGAAGATGCAAAATAAAGGTCAGCAACGAGCAGAAAGAGGCAAACTAGAGGCCAGCAATGAGCAGAAAGAGGCTAAATAGAAGTCAGAAATTAGCAGAATGAGTAAAAATAGAGATCAGCAATGAGCAGAAAGAGGCCAAAAAAAGGTCAGCAATGAGCAGAAAGAGGCAAATTAAAGATCTGTAATGGGCTGGCAAATTAAAGATCAGTAATGAGCAGAAAGAGACAAAACAAAGGCACCCAAACGAGCCAAAAGAGGCAAAATAATGCACAGAAAGAGGTAAAATAGAGGTCAGAAATGAGCAGAAAGTGGGCAGAAAGAGTCAAAATAGAAATCAGCAATAATCACAAAAAGGCTAAATAAATGCCAGCAATGAGTAGAATGAGGCAAAACAGAGAGCAGCATTGAGCAAAAAGAGGGAAAAGAAAGAAGTCGAAAGAAGCAAAATAGTGGTCAGCAACAAGCAGAAAGAGGCAAAATAGAAATAGAGGTCAGGAACTAGCAGAATGAGGCAAAATAAAGGACAGAAACAAGCACAAAGAGGCAAAATAAAAGTCAGCAATGAGCAGAAAGAGACAAAATAAAGGTAAAAAGTGAGCAGAAAAAAGACTGAAAATTAACAGAGGATTGGCACAAACCACTCTGGCACTCATGTGCCCACTCACAGAACAACTTGCACACTCACACAACCACTCACAGACCCAGTGAGACAGCCATGCACCCACTTACAGAATCACTCATACTCTCCTACCCACTCATAGATCTACTCAGTGTCTCACGCCTGACTCAAGGACCCACTCAGAGACTCACCCACCTGCTCAAAGGCCCACTCAGAGGCTCAGGTGCCCACTCACTGACCCACTCAGACACTAATGCAATCACTTACAGACTGACACAGTCCTGGAGGCAGTCATAACCCCACTCAGACATTTTGACACCCTCTCACAAATCTATTCAGAGACTAACACCCCCAGTCATAGACCCAGTACAACACTAACTCACAGGTGCATTTAGACACTCATCCACTCACTCACAGACTCACTCTCAAAGGTTACATTTAGAAAATAAAAGCCTTGGAAAATCAATTAAAAAATCAAATGTTACAGGGACGTTACAGTTAGGAAATAGAATTTTAAAAAACTTACAAATTCACTTAAAAAAACAAAGGTTACAGGGACGTTATAGTTAGGAAACAGAATTTTTTTTAAAACTTAGAAATCCACAAAATAATCAGCAATTATAGTTTCCTGAGCTAACTATAACTTACGCTCCACAATGCACTGCTTATGATATCACATATTGCATCACTCCTGTCATGGTCTGTGACATCACTGATGACAATAATGAGGACATCTCAAATGTAACAATAGCTGCTGAATGTCACTCTTGTACGATGCATTTTACTGGTTGCATGTGGCCCTTTTGCAACTGTTAAAATAATTTTTTCAATGTACAAACCATATTTTGCAAGTCTGTAACTTATCAATGATTTGCAAAAGAGGGTATGCAAGTCGCTATTAGAACGGGGTGTGCCGAGGGCGTCCATTCCTAAAAAGAAAGTCGCAGGGGGATGTACGATTGTTTTGGGACTGGAATGCGGTCGCAGAACAAACCCAGTTTACCACTTGCTTCAAATAGGTGGTAAGACAGTCGCTTACAGGAAGCAGTCCAAACGGAACCTCTTTACCATTGTGAATGGTAGAGAAATGTTAAGAACAGGCAGTGGTCCCACGGACCACTCAGACATTCTCACACCCACTCACTGATCTACTCAGAGACTACCACACCGACTCATAAACCGAGTACAACACTCACTCACAGACTGAATCTCAAAGGTTACAGGTTATAGTTAGGAAATAAAATTAAAAAGCCTTAGAAATTCAATTGAATAATTAAAGGTTACAGGGACATTACAGTTAGGAAATAGCCTGCCTATCATTAAAAAACAAAACAAACATTTGATTTTTCTTTAAAACACATTAGAAAATGGGCTGCATTAAAAAAAAAAAGTTACTGTATTGAAAAGCAAGCACAGACATGCTGGATTGTTCTCCTCAGAAAGCCAACATCTCTGTGTTATTGAACATTCTCAATGGGTTGTAAATTGCAGCCTGCCTCATGAATATTGATGAGCCAGGTCAAGTGCCACCCCAAAGACAATGCTTAAGTGTCTGAGACACATTAGTACATTTCATTTTGCGAGTCTCTAATTGCGCGTCGTAAACAATCACAATTTGAGACTCAGAAAATGAAATGGACATGCATCTGTCACTTGACCTTTTTTGGGTGGGTGTTTGTTGTACACCTGGATCCCTAAATCCCTCCTTAAATTTCCCTACATCCTTCCTATTTTGTATAGTGTTTGTAATTTTCCAGCCAGTCCCTTATGTTCTTTTAACATTTAACTACTAAAATGTAGTTACACATGTATGGAGATCGCCACCACCATGGCAGAAATCTCCCATAGAAGAGAATGGGATGGCAGATGTGGAGGTCTCCACCCATAGGTTAGTGAATAGCAGTTTGTAGTACAGGAGTAGTATTACTGTAACACTACCTCACATAGTCCACAATGCAGTTTGTGAATAGACACTTATGTTACCAGGTAATATCAAGAAACTCCATTTACAATTTTCTCTCACAGAAATCACAGAACTTTAGACGCTGAGGAACACTGACTTTAGTAATATACATGCATCAACATTAAATCTCCTCTTTGATCAAATTAGGCCATCCATTATAGAGCAAAAAAACACCTGATATTGAATCTATAAACAAACTGAAGTGCAAGATACTTGCATGTATAATCAAGCACTAATCAAGGATATTATGATTTAAATTCCATTTGAGGTTATTGCACAGATACGCTTTGCTTCATTAGCTTTAACATATTACACATTTGTATATCGGTTTTGTGTCTCCTTTTAAACAATTGATTCCAAATATGTTAGGAGTGGAGTTCAAATGATTGACAATCCCAGTCTGAAAGTAGAAAGGGAAGTACATTTGGATGGATGTAGAGGTTTAGAGAAAGTCAAGAGATTTTGACCTTCAACATTTTAAAGAATATGATTTGCAGAAGATGTTTTCTCAAACCATGTTTAAATAGGTTGCTTTTTATTGCCGTTAAAAATAGGAAAGGGTTTGAAAAATACTGTTGATATCAACCTTTTTCAGGTTTTGTAGGCGACCACTTAGTGTATTTCATTAAATCAATTGAGCTGCTTAACTTTTCAAAGTGATTCGTCTAAGGCAGATGGAAGATAATAACTGTACTCTTCCAGAAACCACTATTACAACCACTTGTCTGAGAGTGCTCCTTTGCAGTGCAAAAAGAAGAACCTAGTCATTAATGATGCAAAGCAAAGATCATGGTGGTTGAGACTTAAGGGACAACAGAGTAAGATTAAAGTCCAAAGGTTAAAAAATATGAAGCAGTACAACACTTGGACTACTCCTGAATGAGATATTCTTAGTAAGTTAACTGGAAGGCCTAACCAGCGATATATATTTCCCCTCTCATGTTTTGATCTGTTTGTGATGCTGCTAAAATGTATATACAGTACTATGCAAAAACATCTCTAAGTGATACGGGTCTACATGTACATACAATTGGTCACAAAATACTGGTCACAATTTAAGACTTGTATTTTGTGACCAGTGTGGAAATTCGCGAAGCAATCTATGTACTAATAGGTCATTTTGCAAATTACTGATTCGTAGTGGGTCACAATTCGACCTACCTCATGAATATTAATGAGCTAGTCCACAGTTTGTGGCCCACTATGATTCACTGCCATCACATGGATTGTGATCTGCTGGGGTCAGCAGCTACCATGTCTGTAACTGCTTTTAAATAAAGCTATCTTTAAAAATAAAGGCAGCCTGTTTTGCTTGAAATAAGGCATGTTTTTAAAAATAAAAAACAAAACATTTCATTTTAATATTTTAAGAGCAGGCAGTGGTCTGTGGGACCACCGGCTGGTCTATTTTTTTTTTTTCAACATTCTTAATGGGGACTGGGTCCCAAGATGACCCATTCCCATTTGCGAATGCGTTGGTAAAGTACTAATGTTTTGTGACCGTATTTCAGTCACAAAACATTAGCACATACCAGTTGAGTTTGATATATTAGAAAAAGCTTTTTTGTATTTGCATTCTACGAATCGGGCCTTTTGCGACTGCAAAATCGCTTTGTACACCTAGGTCATGGTCCCTATACCCTGGAAACCGTGAAAAGGTATGGGTAATCATGCAATAAGATCGACACTCAGAATCTCTTTAGATTTGATTGTGACATTACTGCGAATATTTTGACCGCAATGCTTTCTGGGAATGACCTGTCTTGGATGTGTGTCTTAATCCTACATGCCTGAACAATGTGAGGAAATCTTTTCCTTTTGGTAGAATTTATGGAATTAATGATTGAGTGTCCTACACTTTAAAGTGGGCCTACTGTTTTAATATGCCTTTGGCCCTCATTACGATGTTGGCAGTGAGACCGCCGACCGCTATCGTGACCGTCAGGAGGCACTCAGTGCCATCAGAATGTGCTCTTTTACACAGCGGTTGTGCTGCAGACCAGGAAAGTGATGTATGGCACATGGTGCATGGATGTGAGTTGGGACACTACATGTGCCCCCAGGGCCACTGTGACCTCTTGTAGGCTGCTGTCTATGTTAAACATCAATTATAAAAATCCTCAGTAAAGTTTTAGCAAATCAATTGCAGCCTTTTCCCCAAATCCTGGTGCATAGGGATAAGATTGTGTCTATTCGTCAAGAAGTACATCTGCTAACATCAGGAGACTCTCTTGAGTTTTAGATGAGACATCGATGTCCCGATATCTGAATGTGGTGTTCAATACTCTGTACTTGGGATACCTTACGGCTGTTATGGCCCACATGAACCTAGCGGCAGGATGGTATTAATAGGTTTCCCTATTATACATAGAGGCTTGACCATGGGTCACATGGGGAGGAGCATTTCTGAGGCCTTTCTTGTGTTGTGGATGACCAGTCAGGGCTGTCCGCTGTCCCTGATGCTCTCCACATTAGTGGAGGAGTCGTTTTCGGCTGGCAGGCACAGTCCACTGAGTGATAGTGAACATGTGATATCGTTGTATGCTGACAATATGCTCGAATTCCGTGGAGCGTGGAACTTTAGACAGACTTATGGAGCGTATCTGGTGTTTACACAAATTTGGGAAACACCTATGCATTCCCATTTGCTCCTGCTTATCAGCAGGATCAGGCAGTGGAAATAAGGCTTTCCATTGAGTGCGAGCACCACATCTTCAAATACCTGGGGGTCATAGTCTACAATTGGAGAGTTGGGCATCTGAGAGGGTAATCTAGGTGGTGTACTGAGCTCGCTTAATGGAAACATGATGTTTTAGTGCACCTTACAATTCCCAATAATGGCTAGAATAGCGCTTTTTTAGCGTTGTTCTCTGTGTATGGTTTCACTCGCCTCAAACCAACAGTTTCTCACAGGTCAGAATTAACAGTGAGAAATTTGGTGCACCCATAACAAGGCTTAAAGTGGCAGTTGCCTGAGAACATAGTGTAACAGAACTGAAAATGCAGCACATCTGAACACAAGGACATTTTTGATTACTTTATCTAAACTCAAAATTGTAATAAAAAGTAACTCAGACATTAAGAGAACAACAAGTGTAACTGCTTGTCGATTCCTTTTTAGAACATGCCCGGAACTCTTAGTGCGGCTTTTGGAAATGATTTAAAAGATTTTCTGTTTTATCTCATTATATTCACATATGCAAACAGTGTGATTAGTGAAGGATCCTCTCCTTGATACCAGGGTCAGTACAGGTAGAAGGTGTAGTTGAAGGATTAAATGAATGTCCAATAATACCAGTCCTACATACATTTCTTTCCTTATACAATTTTTGTAGTATGGACATTTTTTTGTTGACTTTGTTTAAAGATTTTCATCCATGTAGCTTATGAATTATTTCTAGTGATGTTTCATTAGACATACTATTAACAAAAATATAATAGCTCAGTTTCCTATTCTCAAAGCCATTTTTGCACTTAAATTGAATGGTTTGTTAATGACTTGTTATATGCTTTCAAATTGTGGAAATATGGATTTTTCTGGTCAGTTATGTCCCCTATCTTGGACCCCAACGGTTCTATGTGCATGTTACAAGTACATGTATGTTCCCTCCAGTTCCAGTTATGAAGACGCAAACACATGTGCGTCCACCGTCAACATGTCCTCTGTCAGATCCGCCATGAATAGGCCGGATATTCCATTCCTAAGTATGAAAAGCCACCGGCTTTATATGGTTCACCGATGCCATTTTACAGTCCAGGCAAGTAGGCCCTGATTCTGTCATCGAACTCTTCTTGCCTTCTGCCTCTGAAAGCTCCAGTCTGAGCCTGCATCTGTGACCATGAACTTTGTCTCGTTCTCTGCGCGGCTCACGAAGCCTGACATCAGCCTATTCTCTGCCAAGAACTGTATTTCACCTTCGAGTTATCTGCTTCACCCCTCAGCCGATGCATTCCTGTCTAGTAGTTTAAATAAACATTCTTCCAGCTACCGAGCAATGGCTCGGCTTCTCTGTCTTATGCAAGTAATTCATAGTCCTGTTACCATGGAATATTCTTACCCCCTCGCATTTAGTGTAGACACTTAGACGCTTGTACACGCACGCACAGTCAGTATAGAATAGATTCTGTCCGAGAGTCCTTCTTTTGTGGATAACACAGTTCTTTAAACATAGGATGTTAGATATGATTTGGGATTAGGTTGACTTGACCCCCCAGACTTTTCGTCTCCACATGTAGAGCTAAATGTCAAGTCCCCTTCACCCCCTAGTTGCACGTCAATCACACGTCATGCTGCTGCGCGCGCATCTATGCCAAGTATTATCTTATAGATCCACCTATATATGACATCATAACCAATTATGTTCCTTTTTACTCCTTATTACACCCATTTTCGGTTACGCATATGAATCGTCATTTTCCTTATCAATTGTTACGCCTACTGTATTCGCTTCATTGTAATGTATGTACTATAAAAGTCATTTCTTGTCAATAAAGTAGGTACTTCACTTCCTGAACCTCCGTGGTGATGGAACTTGGAGCAACCGATTATAATCGTTCATTGGAATAAAGCCCATTCCGAACCTCTGATACCACGGATTCTGCCTCTCATTTTACTGAGCTATATTTATTATATTTCCGTATCAAATTAAGTCCCGGTAAAGAATTTTATTTACCACATGAATGGCGCCCGAACAGGGACACTTTCTCATCTCACGCGCCGGCGGTGAGTTGCAGGCCCGGTCTCCTGCCACAGCTGGACGGACAATAACGCGTACCAGCAGGATTTCCTGTATCTCCCTCCGGTCAAGCGGGGGCGACTGAGGCTGCGATCAACACCCAGACGAGGCGGTGAGAAGTGCGAAGTATCCCGACCAGAGCCTAGCTGAGAGAGCAAGATCCGAGGTATACAGAGGCCCACCAGTTTCCGAAGTCCCAAGTCGAGTCCAGTTTCCGACGAGTCGAGTCGAGTCCAGTCCGGTCCAAGTCCAGTTTCCGAGGCCTTCCGTTTCCGAAGCTACCCGGTGAGTACCATTACTGGGGAGGCATTTCTGACGTGCACATAGGTTGTGCCGGTCAAGACGGGTTTGGGTACACAAATCCGGTCTGCACTGTTTTAGCAGTGTATATGTACTGTTTAGCAGTATATCAAGTATTCCGAAGTATCTAGTTATTGTCAAAGAATTATGCTTGGTGATTATTTATGCAGACGATCATCATTGTCGGTTATTTTAAAGGTTAAAAAAAAAAAAAAAATGTTTAATGTTTAATGTTTAATGTGTTAAACGTCCTGCATATTGTGGTATGAATGGTTGTTCATTATTGTGCTTTTGTACTAAGTGTGTTCAAAATCAAGTATCAGATCAGTTCTCAATATGCCGCTCTTTTCGAAACTAAGACAGATCACTACAAGAAAAGGGGTACTCGAAGAAGCCGTTCCTATTCCTCCTAGGGACACTCCAGGGTACTTCATGTATCATAAACATGGCTTAGACGCTATATTATTTCTTGATTTATGGGTAGACTACACCAAGGAATTACCAGAAAGTCAGAGGTGGCCCACAGCGGGAACCTGGGATGCAGAGTGCATCATGAAAGTCGAGGAAGAGTTATGGAAAAAGAAAGCTAGACAATCACAGAAAGACGCCATTGAATTATGGCGTAAAGAATCACATAGACGAACAGAAAAAGCACGTAGACAGGAAGAGAAGAGTAAAGAGAATTCTAATGAAGTCCGAGAAAATCTATTAATTGAGGAAGGTATCCGAGTGAAATCAGAACAAGTAGACAGACAAAGAAATGCCCTTATGAATGGTATGTATCCCCTTCTGGCCGAAGGATTACCTAAGGCTACTCCAGAAATACCGAAAGACTTGCCAACCCCATTGTTCCCGATAAAGGTACATCCTAAGGGGCATCCTAGAACCGCAGAAGATGTTTTTCTTTCCTCATATTTAGATGACGCAGCTCCCGAGTATGCTAATTCCGCCCCACATAGACCGCCTGTCAGGGAGGTTCAACGCCAAGATCCGGTACCCGTATCTCTACAGCAACGAGTTCCGACAAGCACATCTGTTTCTACATCTGTTCCTACAGCTGCTTCTATAGCTGTGTCCACACCTATAGTTGCTGTGTCACGTTCAACGAATCCTTTCACACCCGACACCCCAGATGGGGCTACGGGAGGTGCTAGTAACATTTTTTCTACGCCACCCAGAATAAATAAACTTACTTTTCAAGAGTCAGGACATTCACGTACACCCAAACTCATCAATGCCCGTACGCTTAAGGAACTTCTTATAGATTGCAGATATGACCCTGTGCCCGGAAAAGAGGACGAAATGACCCTAGCATCATTGCGTATCAGACGAGCCGCAGTGTATTTAGGGAAATTACCAGGAATGACTGCGCATCTAGATAAAATATACCATTTTGTCCAAACAGGGCGAGATCCAGAATGTATTAACAGAGCTATGGAATACCAGAAAGTGGAGATACAGGGGGAACTGTTACGTTTCCTCATAAATTGTGTGATCAGAAATGAAGACCGACCGGGGGTAGACCCGGAAGCAATGCAAATTCTTACCCGATGGAGCCAGAATATATCAGAAGGTAGACATGATAAACAAAATTGTATAATAGCCATGTGCCGAAAGATCCGTAAAGAAATAGAACGCCTACACGAAGAAAGATTAGCGGTAGATCAGTTCGAACAAAGCGAGGAAGAAGCATCAGGACTGCCCACAGGACAGTCAGAAACTATAGCCTATGTAGGTAGAAGAAGATCTTGTAATAGTACTAGACGTCCTATTGACCCGATACGTCCGATATGTCCAGATAATAACAGGAATTTCCAAATACCTATAATTAACATCAGGTCTAACGAGCATTCGTTCCAAGCCGCCGACAAACTACTCCGAGAACGAAGGGGTTATCATTTCCTCGATTCTATGGATGAACAAGATTTAGCTAGGGCAGCTGTCCATTGGGTGGACAGTCCCGGAAAATATAGTGATGATACGGTAGCACGCGCATTTTTGAATCTCACCCCAGATGAACAGCGTTTAGCTGGGATTTATATGATTCAACAACTTCTTATACTATATAAAAGCCAACATTCAGATCCTGGTCCCTTATCTGATATATTGACCGAATTACTCACGAATAGATGGAGAGGTTCAGGTACTAAGCTAATTAAAGAAATACTAGAATCAAGAAAGCAGTACATTCTTTTTATATGCCCAGAACATGTCTCACTGCCCATCAAGGAAAGAACCACGTATTACATGGATAGACAGAATCCCTTACGAGAAGTGCACCCAATAAAGGGCGAGGACAACGAGTTTAAGCGCGTATTTGTATATACGCCCATATCAAAAATAGAATTGTTAGAAATGAAGAAAGTGGTACCCAGTCATGACAAAGACCCAGCGGGTTTTCACCGAGAAATTAAAGACATGTTACTCATGGGAGAGTATACCTATCCCGACATTATGACAATATTAAAGGTATTAATGCCTGCTGGCATTTATGAGAAACTCAGGGAAAAAGAGTGGGAGGTAGGAGACCAAAAGATAGAATGGTCAGTATTAGAAGCAGAAGAAAAGGCCCGAACTGCAGGAGCAGGACTCGGGGATAAAACTAATGCACTACCAGGTTTATTAGTACAGGTACTGCCACGTTTATTAACTACGAAAAAGGAAGATTGGGGTACAATTTCAGCCTGTAAACAGAAGCAAGATGAAGACACTAGTGATTACTATGCCCGATTTGAAAAATGTTTTGGTATAAATAGTGGCATAAAAGCAAGTAGCGAATCATACCCACATCTGTTTGTAACAAAATTAGTAGAAAATGCCCTGCCCCAAGTAAAGAATAGAGTATTAAAATTCGAGAGTACCTGGCAAGGTAACACTCCATCACAAATGTTACAAATGTTACAGTACCATCACAATAGAATTAGGGAGGAACAAGAACATGAACACAGACGCATGAAAGACACGAAAATGAAAATGCTAGTTTCTCAGACAGTTCCAGCTGAAGGACATAAAAAGGGTATGACACATTCCGGTGATTCAGCAGGACCTGTAAAAGGGACATGCAATTATTGTAAAAAGCCAGGTCATTACGTACACGATTGTCCAGTTTTGAAACATAATATCACCATAGGTAAGACACAAGAAAGACCACGGCCACCTAGACAGGACCAGAATGAACAAGGAGCTCCGCAGCATGCACAGTCCATGCCAGCTTCACAACAGTCTATACAGTTTGTGCCAGCTGCACCAGCGCTGCCCGTTGCTGCCACACAAACCACGACACGACAACTGTACCAGACCGCACAGTATGACTATCCTGATTATCAACGATACTCATGAACCAGCCTAGAGAGGGAAGTTGACTTACCCCTTATCGAGATCCCTGTAGATCAAGAAGGACCTTATGTACATAGTGAATTGTTAGGCCAAGACAGAAAATTTTTACTCGATACAGGGGCAAGTCGAACGACCATAAAACGTAGTGAAGTTCCAGGGGCACCCCTCTCAGGCTCACAGAATATTTCCCTTGGTTTTTCAGGAAAACCTATTGTTAATGAAGTGTCACAACCTCTTCCACTTACGATAGGACCTTTGACCCGAACTACCGATTTATTGCTTACTAAATCATGTCCAGAAAATCTGTTAGGAATAAAAACACTGAAAGCTCTAGGAGCTATAATATGTTGTTCTCCGGAAGGAGTAAGATTGTTTTTACGTGATTTTAAAGGTCATTATGTGTCTAGAGACATGGATCCCCGACTGCAGACTTTACCTACACATCTATGGGCACAAGGCCCTACTGATGTTGGATGCATGAATATTACACCATATCGAGTCACATTAAAGGCAGGAGTGGTGCTACCACGAATGCGACAATACAAGTTACCACCAGATGCTGTAGTGGCTTTACTACAAATCATTGACGAGCTCATTGCCCAAGGAGTAGTTGTAGAAACCGACTCCAACATATGTAATTCACCAATAATTCCGATTCTTAAACGAACAGATCCAAAGGCCCCGCCAGTATATCGATTGGTTATTGATCTGCGCGAATTAAACAAATGCATTGTGCCACAATTTCCTGTGGTCCCAGATATCTCGTCATTACTGACAGCTATTGATTCCGAAGCGACATTCTTTACTGTAATCGATCTCAAGAATGCCTTTTTCAGCGTCCCAATAGATCCGGAAAGCCAATATTTGTTCGGATTTAGTTTAAATGGACGTAGCTTTAAATTCTCACGCGCACCTCAAGGATTTACAGAAAGCCCCAGCATCTATAGCCAAGCACTGAAACGAGAACTTGACAGTATCCACATGCCGGTTAACACTGCCTTACTTCAATACGTCGATGATCTGTTGATCACCGCGAGAAGTGAACCGGAATGTGAAAAAGCATCACTGACAGTTTTACAATTTCTAGCCGAAAAGGGGCACAAGGTGTCCCCTTCTAAGCTGCAATTCTGTGTCCAGCGAGTTATTTATCTTGGACACTCGCTGTCCAAGGAGGGAAGGCAGCTTACACCCGACCGCATTCAGTTAATAGCTAACATGCCAATACCTAAGACACAAAAGGAAGTACGGGCTTTCATAGGCCTCACTTCATACTGTAGACAGTGGATCCCTCAATATGCATTTCTAGCAAAACCACTCATTCAGTTGACAACACAGGAGGCAGCCACATCGACTGTTCTCCCTTGGACTCAGGAACATACACAAGCTTTTGAAAGCCTAAAGAAAGCTTTATGTCAAGCACCTGTTTTAGCAACGCCATGTTACAGAAAGCATTTTACACTCTTTGTTACAGAACGCGAAGGTACTGCCTTGTCAGTACTCACACAGGAACAAGCAGGAGCACACAAACCATGTTCTTATTTTTCTAGTACATTAGATCCCGTAGCTCAGGCTTTGCCTGCATGCCTAAAATCAGTAGCAGCGACAGCTTTAGCAATCAGACAAAGCGATGCCATAGTGTTAGGACATCCATTGACAGTTCAAGTACCACATGCAGTAGAGGTTCTTGTAAATAGAACGCAAACACAACACTTGACTATAGCGCGACTTACAGGGTACGAACTTACATTGTTTCAGCCACACATAGAAATCAGACGCTGTAACACATTGAATCCTGCCACACTTTTGCCAGTAACCGGAACAGACCCACTAGCCCATGACTGTATTGATGTTATTACAATCACGACGAAACCTAGACAAGACTTAACCGATGTCCCATTGTCAGATCCGGACCTGACATTATATGTAGATGGTTCATGTATGAGAACAAATACAGGAGAGTTGGTGGCTGCTTACGCAGTCACAACAGATACTGAAGTCATTGAAACTAATCGTATAAATACTTTGTCAGCTCAAGCCGCAGAGCTTATTGCTTTGACACAAGCCTGTATTCAAGCCACAAGTAAAAAAGTCAACATATACACTGATTCACGTTATGCATTCGGAGTTGTACATGACTTCGTCGTGCTGTGGCGAGAGAGAGGTTATTTAACTTCCCACGGTGCCCACATTCAGCACGGACCCCTCATTCATGCCTTATTAGATGCAATACATCTACCTACTGCAATATCAATTATGAAATGTAAGGCTCATGCGAAGGTTACTGATATCATTTCTCAAGGCAATGATCTAGCCGACAGAACAGCTAAACAGACTGCTCAAACCCAAACATCCGACATGACAAAGACAATAGTCCCGATGCCGACACATTGTATGACAGTTAAAGATCCTACTTTTGACGTAATTGACATACAGACACATGCTACGCTAGACGAAATAAAGAAATGGACTGAATTAGGAGGGATCCAAACGGACCAAGGATGGATGATGAAGGAAAAGTCTGTGTGGTTCCTTCCTGATTCAATGGTCCAAGTTATAGTTAACACTACACATAGTCCAGCACATCTAGGAGAAAAAGCTATGCTAGACAGCATTCAACACATTTGGTTCAATAAACATTTACGAGCAGCAGCTAAACAAAAGGTCCGTACCTGTATGATCTGTTGCCAGTTCAACCCAGGAAAAAGCGTTCCCGTAGAACAAGGTGGATTTCATCCAGATGGAACGATGTCAAGGATTCAAATATGTTCTCGTAGTTGTCTGTGCTCTTTCCCGTTGGACGGAGGCATACCCGGTTTCAGATTACACTGCCCCGACTACTGCCAAACAGTTAGTTCGAGAATTCTTCCCACGATACGGTTTACCACGTGTTGTTCACTCAGATAACGGCCAGCCGTTCTCATCCGAATTAATGAAACATGTTTCACTTTTGTTAGGTTATCAGTGGAAATTCCACTGTGTCCGACACCCCGAGGCAGCAGGTCTCGTAGAAAGACATAATCAGACCCTGAAAATAAGATTGTCCAAAATATGCAGGGAGAAAGGTGTCGACTGGGTAGTAGCACTACCAGTTGCACTCTTTTACACAAGAATGGTAGCACACTCTCGAACAGGGCTATCCCCGTATGAGGTGATCTTCGGCAGACCACCAAATATGTGGGGGACGCCTATACCACGCAAAATAACTGATATTGACTGTAATATGCTGACAGATTACTTGGCTTCCTTGATGTCTGCACTACAATCTTGTCGTTCACAGGTAGCTGCAGCCTTTCCCGACAACACTGAGGTGAAACCCCTTGACGTAGTTCCGGGGGACCTTGTCCTTGTGAGGAATTTCGACCGAAAGACTCAGCTGGAGCCCAGGTGGAAGACACCCAAGTTGGTCTTGCTGACCACAAGGACAGCCGTGAAGATTGAAGGCAGGAAAGGATGGATTCATTCAAGTCATATCAAGAAATTTCATGGACTTCCTTCAGATGTAAACAGCCCACCTCGTGTGTCTTCACCCATTGACTCAAAACTTCCTTTTGTGGAAAAAAGTGACTCTGAACACTATAAACTAAAGCTTAGGCCCAATCAGTCGAGCAATTTGATTGTTTAAGTCCTCTCCAAGGTGAAGCGGTTGAATTGTCTCTGACATGTATCCCTTGGACCTGAATAGAGAATACACCCGAAAAATGTTGAAACGACAGGCGTACTGTAAATCACTGCGTAGCCATTGCATAGTGACATTATTAATTTTGTTTTTCTCAAGTCTTTTAATAATTACTGCAAGTATATTGTTGCACATATATTATCCTATTTCTAGACATGTTTACAATGTTACTGCTGAACATTCTTTTAGTGACCTACCGCCACATGAATTGTCTTATAGACTTGCGCTGCGCAATAACACTTTCATTAGTATGTTACATCATTCCCACCAGACTAGTAATGCTACTAATTGTTGGGTGTGTGGCCGGCTCCCTCCCTATCAGAATTATGAAGGAGTCCTGCCTTTCTTTCCACATCCGTTTACACATAATGGCTCCTGTGGAGCATGGTTTAGTTTAATCAATTCCATAGACTCAGATACAGACGTTTATCAAGACCATTGGGTATGGGGAAATCTGAACCTAGTTTTATTCAAAGTCTGTTACCCTGACAAGGAGGGTCGCCCCAAAGGAACAGGAACTGATCTAGAAAATGAAGTATATGGATTAGGTAATTTCACACCTAATCTCATGATTCTAAATGTCGAATCCGAAGTTGAACTAGTTTTACCAACCATGTCAGTATTCCCAGCGAAAGGTGAATTGTGTGTAAGAAAAGTTGGTTCCATACATATGGGCCATAGTAAATGCACTACTACAGTAGAATTCAGTGATCACGGCAAATCTTCATTTAGAGCTTATCGCCACTCCTACTTTATATGTGGCCAGACTGCATATATGCGTCTACCTCTAGATTGGGATGGTACCTGCTACATTGCATTCCTTTTGCCACCTGTTTTCCTAGCTCCTCCTGATTATTATAGAAATATTCATTTAGTACACAACAGAGAGCGGAGAGATCTCCCAATTGTCGATTACACTGAAACAGCATGGGAAAAATACACAGATTTCAATAAAGGCATCTTTCCCTATATAGGTACTGTTACTAATAGTAAGCTGATACGTAGATTAACTAGAACCCTTGAAGCAGTAGTGAATGAAACTATTTCCGCTTTAGGCAATTTAACAGAAGAGCAGTCTGCTATGCGGATTGTTGTGCTTCAAAATCGTCTTGGCCTTGACGTCATCCTGGCTGATAGGGGCGGAGCTTGTAGGGTCATCGGATCAAGCTGCTGCGTATTCATACCAGAAAATTCGCCATCTGTATATAAAGCTATAACTCGCCTTCATGAGATTGTAAGCCAGATACACCAGAACCCAGGCACTTGGACTTGGTCCGGTTGGTTTTGGAGTGTGATATCAGCCTGGGGATGGAGAGTTCTATCATTCCTAGGTATTGGCCTTCTCATACTATTCAGTTGCTGTCTATGTCTACAATGTGGACCAGCGATCTGTGGTCTGTGTGCCACATCGTGTATTCCACCACCAAGATCTCATTCGTCACGGAAGAAGAAAGAAGAACAAATGATATTATATGAACAGATCAATGGATTGATGAAGATTGATATCTCTTGACGGGCAAGTAGGGGACAAGGAGGGAATGTGGAAATATGGATTTTTCTGGTCAGTTATGTCCCCTATCTTGGACCCCAACGGTTCTATGTGCATGTTACAAGTACATGTATGTTCCCTCCAGTTCCAGTTATGAAGACGCAAACACATGTGCGTCCACCGTCAACATGTCCTCTGTCAGATCCGCCATGAATAGGCCGGATATTCCATTCCTAAGTATGAAAAGCCACCGGCTTTATATGGTTCACCGATGCCATTTTACAGTCCAGGCAAGTAGGCCCTGATTCTGTCATCGAACTCTTCTTGCCTTCTGCCTCTGAAAGCTCCAGTCTGAGCCTGCATCTGTGACCATGAACTTTGTCTCGTTCTCTGCGCGGCTCACGAAGCCTGACATCAGCCTATTCTCTGCCAAGAACTGTATTTCACCTTCGAGTTATCTGCTTCACCCCTCAGCCGATGCATTCCTGTCTAGTAGTTTAAATAAACATTCTTCCAGCTACCGAGCAATGGCTCGGCTTCTCTGTCTTATGCAAGTAATTCATAGTCCTGTTACCATGGAATATTCTTACCCCCTCGCATTTAGTGTAGACACTTAGACGCTTGTACACGCACGCACAGTCAGTATAGAATAGATTCTGTCCGAGAGTCCTTCTTTTGTGGATAACACAGTTCTTTAAACATAGGATGTTGGATATGATTTGGGATTAGGTTGAATTGACCCCCCAGACTTTTCGTCTCCACATGTAGAGCTAAATGTCAAGTCCCCTTCACCCCCTAGTTGCACGTCAATCACACGTCATGCTGCTGCGCGCGCATCTATGCCAAGTATTATCTTATAGATCCACCTATATATGACATCATAACCAATTATGTTCCTTTTTACTCCTTATTACACCCATTTTCGGTTACGCATATGAATCGTCATTTTCCTTATCAATTGTTACGCCTACTGTATTCGCTTCATTGTAATGTATGTACTATAACAGTCATTTCTTGTCAATAAAGTAGGTACTTCACTTCCTGAACCTCCGTGGTGATGGAACTTGGAGCAACCGATTATAATCGTTCATTGGAATAAAGCCCATTCCGAACCTCTGATACCACGGATTCTGCCTCTCATTTTACTGAGCTATATTTATTATATTTCCGTATCAAATTAAGTCCCGGTAAAGAATTTTATTTACCACAAAATGGAGATTTACAAGGTAAATAAGCTTTGCACAAATAAATCTACATTGAAGTAGAATACCTTTGTTGGGGTGAGTCTTTGGTATGTCAGTAAGATAAAACATGGAAAGCAAGTCAAAACTGACACAATTGCAGGCTTGTTTTACTTCATAAACTTTATCTAGGCATTTCTCTATATTGAATTTACTCCAGTAGGTGTAAACCACAATGCACAATGCAGGAACAAGATCCTCAGAATTGGGGAGGTTGTAACTGAAAGAATTACTCCTTGAGAAACATATTTCCCTTATAATAAAAAAAAAACATAACTCAAAAGTACACCTACATTTTTGCATGCAGACATGCAAACCTGGAATTCACAAAGTTATTCAAGTAATAAGAGACTATCCCAGAGAAACTTGTGCTGTCACAGCTGTCCAGCAGAGAATCCTCAGTGAATTCCAAAAGAGTTTATTTTAACATATGAATAAGTATATATGAGAAAATTCTGATTTTGTTGGCAATCTAGCTTATAGGGATTACTGACAACAAATTTAACATACCAAGCTTTGAGAAGAGGGCACGAATAGACTGATTCTACAATAATCACACAATTCTGCAGTTTCAAGACTTCAAATCCAATCATACTTGGAAATCAGAGATAGATTATTAAATTCCCTGTGATACCATATGTTTAAGACTTCTAAAACTACTTCATGAAAGTGTAACTCTACAGTGCTTTTATCAGCACTGTTCCATACACGACCAATCGATAGTTCCTAAGTTTATTGTTACAACCGCTAAATTAATGTTATCTATTTTAAGAGCACAACTTTGGGAAAATGAATTCAAAGAATAATACTCCTAAAAATATTGTCTTCTATTCAATATCACTTTTATGGCAGTGTCTGCACTATTTCTGCTATAGAACTGCCATGAGACCAAAATGAAACCCAAGTGTAAAAGCATATTTGATATTTCTCTTTCTTTTTTATTTCTTTTGGATATGATTCAGATTTTTTCCACTTTGTTTTGTTACACAAATTTACTATGCCTTGGTTTCTGAAACGTTCAGTGGATTTAACAAGGAAAGAACTCTAGCTGTCTACAGTCATAGACAGTCACTGGTGTTTTATCAAACTTCTACTTCCTCATGAAGCAGTTTTCGATCGCGTGCCGAGGGAGGCACTTTGGGCTAGGCTAACAAAATGGGGAATACTGTCTAAAATCCTGGAGTCAATTATGCAGCTGCACACCAACACCTGGATTCAAGTCAAGCTTGGTGTCGGCACTCAATTATCTAGAAAAATACTGACATTGTGAGAGTAAGTGCACAACTGAGTGCATGAGTTAAGCAGGGATGTGTGCTAGCACCTCTACTTTTCAACCTGTTTATAGTCGACCTCCCAGAAGAACTGGATGGAGTAAAGAGTCATCCTCCTAGAATTGGCCGTGCCCAGATCAGCCATCTTCTATATGGTGATGACCTCACTCTCTTCAGCCTCAGAAAAGTTGGGTTGCAACTGCTGTTAAACCAACTGCACGGCTCCACAATTACGAATAACTTGGAGGTTGAGTTAAAGGAAACAGTGGTCATTTTTGGCAGGAAAAGCTACAGAGGTGGGGGCTGGTCATACAACAAACTTCAGATCTCCACAGAAAGGACTTACAAGTACCTGGGAGTCTACATTGATGCAAAGGGCGCCCTTGTAAAACATCGCAGAAAAATCACTACAAAAGCTATGGCCCTTCAAGTCAGTCTTTCCAAACTCTCAAAAAAACAGACAGACCAAGTCTGGCCCCAATGTTGGAAGTCATGTGAGATGAGATAGCCCCAACCCTGTCGTATGGTTCTGAAATATCCTTGGGTAAGCTCAGCACTGCACTGAACCAACATGCAACCAAGATTTAGAAAATGGTGCTGCGGCTTCCTCTGGAGTCCTTTTTTATGGGCAGACATCAGTTCCAGTAGTCAAGGTGGGTCACATCATCGATTCCTTAATGACTGCATGTCGCAACTGTGAGCGAACAAATTGTGTAATTTAAACCCAAGTAAAAAAAGCATTTAAATCAAAATACAAATCCAACTGTGCTACTACTTGGCAGACAGAGCAATTCTAGACAAATGCAAGCACGCATTGTCAGTAATTAATTCATATCAGCTGGACTCTCCATCGCCATACCTCGCTTGCACATACTCCCTGCATTCAAAACTGAAATTTGTGGCTGGTTGAGTGGCACTTCTTGAAACATTTAGCTCTCTGGTGGCGTCCATCAGATAAGATCATATGTAGGGGTTGCGAGGAATCAGACAAATCCTTGGAGCAAGTTGTATGTATCTGCCCAGCATTGATGGACTTGCCCAGATTCAAACTTAAGTCTGAGTTGAACAAAATGGGAGTCCAGTCTTGTAGACAGGTCATCACAGTGGCACTGAACCCAGAGAACATGGCCCTAAACATCGGCTTGACAAACTTTGTCCATCCCCTATGCAGCAGGATCAGGCCGCCAAATGGCAACTCGGAAAACACAGCTCCTGAGGTGTCAACGTGATGAAGCAGCTAAAGTTGAACACAATAACAGTTGCAGCAAACTTTGCCGTACTTTTACTTTCTTGACCTTCTGACTTATCAAGTTCCCACTTTTGTGCAAAAACATTTAAATCACTCTCATAATCTTCACAGCCTACCCCAGGGTGTACTTTACATCATCCAAGTGCTATTTTAAAAGTAATGGAAATGCAAAAATTGTATTTTGAATGACTTGACAATCCTTAAGAATTGCGGAATCCCGGGGCAGATTTACAAGCCCCTTGCGTGACTTTTGCGCTGCAGTTGCATTACTTTTGTGACGCAGCAGCGGCGTAAATGTTGTGGCCCATTTACAGTGTGAATCATCTAGGGAGATGCGTCATGTTGTAAAGCCATGTGTCACAGGTGAAAATTGTAGAACTGATGCAGTGAAATCTACAAGATTTCACTGCGTCACTCTATGCATTCAATGCATCAACATCCCTACGCCTGCTCAGAGCAGGCGTAAGGAATGATGCAGGGCTTTTTGAATGGGACTCATCCATCGATTGGCGCGCATTGCTGGAGTTGTGTCACTTTCATGACCAACTCCAGCAATGCATCACTTTTGTGCCAACAGATGGGTCAGAATTTCTGACGTGTCTGTTAATCTTTGCCCCATGGAGCACTGTATTGTAAATACAGCGCATCCATAGTGGCGCCAGAACATTCGGCGCTGACGCAAGGAAACTGATGCATCTATGCATCAGTTCCTTGTATATCTGCCCCCCCCCCCCCTTTTTAGAACATGAAACAATAAGTTGTGGAATTGAGCGGAAACAAGCAACGTCAACTGATTTCTGTAACCTAGAAATCTGCACTAAACAGCGGCGGAATTGCGTGGAACAAGCAAACCCGATCCACTGCCTATTATTTCACCACTGACTGCAATCATCGATGTAAATCTGGATAACATTGCAACAATGTTCGTGATATGACAACTTTTTGATTTTATTCCATACTTTAAACACGAAAGCACTTTAGCGCTGCCTTGTGCCTGTCTTTGCACAATCATAGTTCTTTTTTTAGAAGCAATTTTTTATCTAATTACAAATGTCAACACCCAAATGTCACATTCTCCTTGATTGGGACCAGTGCAGTGCACCCGAAGTAATGTATTAATGTTTTTTATACACATTGAGATGATTTTTTAATTAATCAAACAATAAACTATAACATAATTCATCATGAAAGACTAAACAGGAAGTCCTCAAGTTAAACATACTTGCTGGCGAAGTGGAATGTGTGACCACAAATAACAAGTACTGATTCGCAGATTCAGTATGTGATGAATGTTATGTTTACATACACATTTTGAGACTGTAGAAAATCTGTGTAGTAAGTCAATTTTCTCCGAATGCAAGTGTAACATATGGGGACATACATGGGTCTACATAAGGTAAGATATTGCCATTGGAGATGAGATTTCAAATGTGAACACTTAGTAGATATTAACTCATTGCAAACATGTGTAATGCATTTTCTTGTATTCATTGCCTTAATGCACTAAAACGTATTCAGGTAAGAGTACATTGTGAAATCAGTGTGGTTATATAGCTTTAACTTGTGGGTAGGGCTCATACAGCAAACATTTAATTTAACACCTAAATTAATACATCTAAGACAGTGACATCATGACAACAGAGAGATATTCAGGGCACACCACCGCCACCTCTTTTGCCTTCCCCACTTGGGGGCAGATTTATGTTCCATGGCGCATCTCTGCAAATCAGCATGGATGCGCCAGGGAAGATGCGTCTCGCAAGTTTGCCCTTGCGCCACCGCAGATGCCCGCATTTACAATGCGGTGCATCGTGGCGCAAGGACAAGCAGATACGTGATGCATCTGCCAGCGTAAGGTTGGCGCAGTGCTGAACTTGCGTCGCAAGTGCGACGCAACTCCAGCACTGTTCCAACCTACCCTATCCCTAACATGGTGCGTCAAGCCTTACGCCTGCTTCAAGCAGGCGCAGGGTTTTGACGCATCAGCGTTGGGAAAGAGACTCAGTGAAATCTTATAGATTTCACTGAGTCACTTTTCAGGGGCGTTCCTGCGACGGAACGCCCCCCCCTGAGTAGAAACGCCCACATGAAACCTGACGCAGGTTTCATGTGGCGCAGGGCTTTACACCGTGACGCATCTCCATAGATGCGTCACGATGTAAACGGGGCGCAACATGGCGCAGGGTTTACGCCGCCGCTGCGTCACAAAAGTGACGCAACGGCGGCGTAAAAGTTGTGCAAGTCTGATATAAATCTGCCCCTTGATATTTTTGTTTTCCAGCTTTGCTTATACTTCAGTTCTTTTTACATGCGATTCTGAATGGTGTACACATCCCTGCAAAAGAAACATTCAAGCCTTTTAGGATGGTAGTTAATTTATCCATAGCATAGCGGTTCCATACTTTATTTCACCAAATTGCTATGGTAGATGGATCTGGACCCTTCAACTTATGTGCAATAGTCAGCCACACTGCCAGCAGCAGATGAGTGATGAATTTAACGCTGACCAAAGAGAGTGGGCACAAGCCATCTTCCTCCATCTGCCCCAACAAAAATGTGGGTGGATTCATTGCCAACGTGGAATTAGTAAATGTCTCTAATTGAAAATTGCACATCACTACAAAAAGCCTGATTTGTGCACATCCCCACCGCTTTTAAATATATGAACCCCTATGCAGTGGTGGTCAGCTGTCTGTGGCAGGATGAGCACAGGGCCTTTCTGGAATCCAGGCCCTCTAGACAAACCCCTCTGCACATGGACAAATGCCAAGTGCAGCTGGGTTGGCCTCCCCCGGATGTCTGGGCCTAGGGTAACAGTGAACAGCTTAAGTTGGACATAGGGCCTGTCAGGGACAAAAGGCCTTTAGCCTTGCACAGTGGAGGGTTGGGTGCAAGTTTCATGCAGATCTGTCAAGCATTGCATTTTTTGTACAATGTGTGGGTTGCATGGCTTTTGTTCGCATTATGGATTTTGCTCCTAATCATAACCTGTGAATTTCAGTGTTTTTTCCATTTTGATTGTAAACCACAACCACATCTTAATTGTGGTTTGAAAGATCAATTTCCAGCATTTTTGTTATGTAGTTTGAGGTGTTATAGCCAATGCTAAGCATCACTTCACTATAACCTTTGGGTTTTTTTGTCAATTAATTTTGTTTAATTAATTTTCATTTACAAAATCCAGGAGTTCCCTGTACCAAGTCCTCCGCGGGCAGCTAGGGCCATACTCAGAGCGAGGTTGCTGACAGGTCCTGGCCTCCAGCCTGGCTCTACAACCAACACTCTGTGGATTGCAAACTTTCACAGCAGATGACTGAAGGCCATGCACAATGAGGTTCACCACAGGATCTGGCATCCAGACCATCTGCCTGCAGCCAACCACCACTGCACATGACCTCTGGGCTTGTGCAGTGAGATTGGCTGCAGGGCCTAGCCTCCTGTTAGCCTTCAAACCCAACTCATTGCAGGTGGCCAATATATGCAGGTCATGGCCCTCAGCTGTGACTACAGTGTTGGTCACTGGCCCTCCACCCAACCTACTGTGGGTAAGCGACCTCTGATGCACACAGCCTTCAGAAACATGCGGAAGTTGTTGGCTGCCTCTCCTGGCCTCTGTCCAGGCTCTTCGTCTAACAGTCAATGGGCAGCAACTTTATTGCATATGTCATTGTGTGACTGAGTTGCTTGCAATGCCTGACTTGCAGTCCTTTGACAGTGAGCAGTGTGGTTGGTTGCAAGGTTCTAGTCTTTGGCCAGCCACTCTGCCCAACTCTTTATAGATGTCACAGAGCATGGCATTTGGCTATGTGCATCGACTGTTGCCTGCAGGGAAACACTCTGCAGGCTGGTAACCCCCAAAGCGCGCAACCTTTGATCATGCAAAGTGGGCAGTTAGCTGTAGGCCCCGGCCTTTGGCCAGGCTATGTGCACAGCTCGTCACTTATAGCCAACTCCTAAAGCCCAGTACCTTCAGTCATGTGCAGAGAAAGCAGGACACAGACTGGCCTCCAGTAAAACCTGCATACAACACCCCAGTGGTTGGCAGTTCCAGATGCAAATGGCATTCAGTCATGCACAGCAGGGGTTGGCCCCAGAACTTAGTCTTGAGCCAGGCCCTGGACTGAACCCACCATGGAGGGCGAGCACCTTCAGGACACAATATTTTGCTGTATACAGTGTGAATGTGCCGTAGGTGCTGTCCTCCAGCCACTGTAACCAACATTACACAGGTGAAGAAGACTAACAGGGGCATAGTTATTAATTGTCATGCGTGACAGGGAATGGACTGGAATACACTCAATTTGAAAGAATATGGTATATTCCTGATGTTTCTCCCGCGCTGGTGCCGTTTTGCCTGCCTGGTGCAAGGGTGCCTGTGCCTGTGTTGCATACAGGATTGTTTTTGCATACAGGATTGTTTTTGTGCAGGAAGGCATACCTTCCTGCACAACAACAATCCTGAGAGGCCTTTTTCTCTTTCTATGTGTGCTATAGAAAGTAGCACACATAGATAGAGTAAGTAAAGTGTAAAATGAAAGATATTTTTCACTATTACGCCTCTCCTGGGAAGGAGTATCTTTTTGCCACATTCCAAGGTTTAAAAGTTCTAGTAAATCTGGGAATGCATAAAAAAATGGGAGTTGCATAGGAACACGTATGCAATTCCCAAGGAATGCCTCCTTAGCACAGAGAAGGCAACACAGCGCTGTGCACTGTGCTGCTTCACTCAAGATTTGGGAAGCCACTCAGGGCCATACAAAGTGACCTTGCGTGGCTGTATGAATCTCATTTCTCAGTTGCGTAGCATATTATGTATCACATTGTATGGTGCAAGTGAGACCCAACTGGGGTCATAAATATGGTTCACAATACATAGCCTTCAGACCTGCACAGTGGGGGTTTGTCATGAGGACTGGCTTCCAACCAAGCCCTGCGTCTACACTTGGAAGGTGATTAACTCCTGCTGCCTTCCCCCAGGCCAGGTCATCTTGAGAGGACAGCTATTAGCCTGCCTCTTCCTCACCTTGGCAGTCAGCAGGAGCACCAGGTAAGTGGGGGGTCTGGAGAAGGCACCCACCACATCTGAGGAGTAGCAAGGGGGTCCCACATTGGTCCCTCTACTGCCAAGGCACAGAGCCAATAGAGGGATAACAGAAAAGCCTAATTCACGGAGGCAGCTTGATAGGTCGGATGTGGCTTGCGAGTAGGGCTGCTTGATTGCCAGACAACTTACCAAAAGACTATAAAAAACTATGAAAGACTGACAAAAAAAAACAACTTAAAGTAATTGGTGAAGAAAACCACAGTCACGGAGTGATCACAGCAGGCACAGGGCCTAGTGCTACAATGTTTTGGGTGTCATAGTGCCACTGTTGCTCCCGGAAGCTGCTCCAGTGATGGAGTGCGGCTTAGGAGCAGGGCACAAGTATACTGCAAAATCATTATAACCTCAAATCCTAAGACAGAAGGGAAAGGAAACCCATTGCTCTAGCAAGATCAGTAGGGGTGGCTTCCACAATAGACTCTGCGCTGCTTAATTCATGGCTAGTGCACGACTACTATGCCCCCAAAACAAACAATAATTGCCAGCATGCTCATGGTGCTTTAAGCAAGACACAAGTAGGTTCATAGGATTTACCAGTACCAAGGACTACCAGGGGCTAGACAGGGGGGTGTGGTGGTGCTGTGTCTGGGAACCCATCAGGTGAACAGGTATACAGCAAGACCTTATGAGCTCGGGGGAACCTAAGCACACCCTTGCACACAAGACAACAAGGAAGGAGCAGTACAGTCAACCAAGCTCTGCGCCTGGCGTGCTTGTGCCCCCTCCCCATAAAGGCACTATTACTGTGGGACGAACCAACACATAGGGGAGAGGCAGAGTCAGAGTGGGAACACGGCTCTAGCATAAAGGTCCTAGCTCAAGCATAAAGGTACCAGCTCCACCCTTAAGGTCCAGGAATGCCAGGGGAGAGGCCCCCCAAATATCCCAAGAAGGAAACACAGTAGACACAACAGCAGAAGGGAAAGGAAACCCATTGCTCTAGCAAGATCAGTAGGGGTGGCTTCCACAATAGACTCTGCGCTGCTTAATTCATGGCTAGTGCAAGACTACTCTGCCCCCAAAACAAACGATAATTGCCAGCATGCTCATGGTGCTTTAAGCAAGACACAAGTAGGTTCATAGGATTTACCAGTACCAAGGACTACCAGGGGCTACACAGGGGGTGTGGTGGTGCTGTGTCTGGGAACCCATCAGGTGATCAGGTAAACAGCAAGACCTTATGAGCTCAGGGGATCCTAAGCACACCCTTACACACAAGACAACGAGGAAGGAGCAGTACAGTCAACCAAGCTCTGCGCCTGGCGTGCTCGTGCCCCCTCCCCATAAAGGCACTATTACTGTGGGACGAACTAACACATAAGGGAGAGGCAGAGTCAGAGTGGGAACACGGCTCTAGCATAAAGGTCCTAGCTCAAGCATAAAGGTTCCAGCTCCACCCATAAGGTCCGGGAATGCCAGGGTAGAGGCCCCACAAATATCCCAAGAAGGAAACACAGTAGACACAACAGCTCCCCAGCACAAGAAATGAAACACAGTAAATCAAATAAAAAATGCAAGTTGCAACCAAATGAGGATCATTTAATTAAGCTCTTTGTTTAATATGAAGAGGAAAAGGCAAAACCGGAGGCACAAGGGAAAAGCTCAAGCTCCCCAATGAATTGACTTCCACCCTGACACAAACAAAATATACACAAAATTCTGCTGTTTAAGGATGCTGGTTCAGTGCTCTTTTCAAGTAATGAAAGGCTCATGGGGTTGCAATCTCTCTTATTGCCTCCACACCAATGGCTGCCACAAACATCATTGAAGTTATTCCAGCCAAACTCCCCTTGTCAAAGACTCCCGCACTCCGAAGAAACAGCCAAAGCACAGAAAATAAACTAAGTCCACACAAAGTGGTGAAAGGGAAGCCTGAGCCCTCAGAATCACCATGAGGAAAGAAACTTAATCACTCCCAGCATGCAAACCCGCAGTCCAATGGATGAACTTCACTGGTCAAATGCAGCAGCTGAGGAGTGTTTAAACAGCGCAGGCCACATATTTTGCACCCCAGGCACCAACACCACATCAGGTGGATCAAGGGCGCTACCCCAAGAAACACATAAGTGGACAGCAGACACAGAAGAAAAGGACAGTGAGACACTTTTCTACCTAAAAACTCCAGAATGGGGGGAAATATTGGCAACCTAGTCACAGCACTCAGGGAAACCTTCTCAGACCACCAGTCAAGCAAGTCCCCAGCCCTGTTGCAAAACCAGCAAATGAGAGGCAGAAGGGGATCAACAACAACAAAGCATAAACAACACCTGGACTACCCTCCTGAACACTGTAGAGCTGTCCGTGGAGGCACTCTGGTACCAATAAAGTAAGATGGAATACAACTTTCACTTCTCAATACCTTGGTCATCTTCATGGCCAGGACTGATGACAAGCTCAGGGAACTAAATTCATTGATCAAAAGTTACCAGTCGGATACCACATCCACATATGCTAAAATGAGCTGCCCTTGCACCAACATTGTTGACAAACTGTCAACACTAGCTTTAATGCTGGACAGCTTTCTAATCTGGCTTAAACAATGCTCTTTGGCAAAGGGGATTCAACCCACTGGCGAGAAACCCCCAGACCCAAACTAATTTACCACAATGACTACACAAGTCCTCAGCCAACTGGCTGAAGTCCTAGCAGCAGCAAAAACTCAGGTAAACCATCAGTCGTAACTCCAGAGAGAACAGAAGACTCAAACAGGAAGACATCAAACACAGACAGGGATGTCCCCAGTGCAACTACGAACACCATAGTCCTGGATTCACTGGTAGACACTGCTGTTTCCAAGCCCAGCTTAAATGGGGTCAAAAGTTTAAAAAAACCAATGCTAAATGCAGATGAGAACAAAGGAAAATGGGACGGAATAAAACACTTGTAAATAAAGGAAGAGTATACCCCAGTTTTACTTCAATAGTGAGACCAAACAGAACAAACCATCAACTTGCACTAAAAAAAGAGGAGGAGGTCAAGCAGAAGGCAGAGTAATTTCCGTCTGCAACAAACCAACAAAGGAAGTACAAACAGCCAGTGACAGCTCACACCAGGCCTTCTGCCAAAAGCACACAGGGCCCACGGTCCGGTCTCCCATCCGACCAACCATCTGCGACATCTAGCGAGCCAAGCTCAACAAGGGGGCTGTCAACTGGAACACAGGCCAATCTCCCAGCCTCAACCGCTCCCGATTCCCAGGGCTTACTGCCCAGCCAACCACTGGCGACAACTAGCAAACCAAGCGATGATGGGGCACCATCACAGAGATAGCACAACAGTGCTCAACTTTATGTTTCCAGAGGGTGCCACAACATTCAAAATAGAGGCAATATCCTCCGATTACTATCAGAAATTCCAGTATTACATAACATCAGGTCAGACGATCTTGAAGCAATACAGTTTGAAAGCTCGGAAGAACTCCCAGACAGTGAAGCTACAAAGACCACATGGACCTCAACCGATGTTGCAAACAGAATCCTCAACAAAGGGTCTACCTTCAGAAGATGGGGAAAAATGATGTCCCATGACATGAACCAGGTTACCGTCAACCCCTTCTCCCCTCTAGTTACAGAAGAGGACTTACCCAGGCACAAAAGGCTACCTCAGTGTTTAAGGGCACAAGGGGTTCTTCACCCAGAGAAGTCTCAATAATTAGGAACCAACCCAGAACAGAACGTTTAGCAATTGAGCAATCTCATGACATTGGAAGAGCTATTACGAGAACAATCAATTGCCCTCCTGTGAAAACATGACTGCGCTTTGTCCAGGAGCCCCAAGGAGGAAACAATACTAAGCAGTTTTGTATGTGCTTCTGGAACATAAATGGCCTCACCACAGAGCTAACAGAACCAGACTTATTTAAATATCTAAAGTCATTTGATGTAATTGTCCTGCATGAAGCCTGGCTTTCCAAACCGGCTCAAATTCAGGGTTATCTCAGCTTCTCCATCCCAGTCGCAAAACTGGCAAAATATGGTAATCTCTCCCATGGTTTGGCAACCTGTATCACAATATCAAGCATAACCTCGGCTACAGCCCTGGAGACCAAAACTCCAAGTATGAGTGCCACAAAATGTACCATACAAATCAACAATATAGCAGTTGACGTAATCTTTATTAACACTTACATCCAGCAAAGGAGAAAGTCTACGGACTGCAGCAAACTAGTGCGGGAACTAATAAGGATTACAGGAGAGGTCAGCTTGACACATCTTGTTATCTCTGAGGACTTTAACTTGCACCTACTAGGTACCTCAACCAGTGAACTAATCACAGCCCAAACTACTTCTGGGAGTTCGTCTGCAAGGAAGGAACACCTTTGGGTCCCAAAGAAAAATTGGAAGGCGCCTGCTTGAAGACCTCAAACACTTTTGCTTTAGAGCACTTAATGGCAGATTCACAAAAGACACCACGCCTGCAGCTACATTTCATTCCAATAAAACCAGTACCACTCTGGACTACACTTTGTAGTGCTTACACTCTTTCCATTTTTTCTCTCTTACCTAATCAGAGATAGGACTGTCAGTGACCACCTTTTGCAGGAGGTACATTTCTCCTCAAACCTACACACCTTAAAAAACGTTGAGATGACAATTGACACAAAGTATATCATCAATTTCAAATGAATAAAGACCTCCATGAACACTTATGACATAGTTCAAAAACAAACTAAAGCAGCACAAAAGTTCAGCATATAAGCGGCTGTGAACTCTACTGAAAAAATTAGTGACCAGACCGTTCTGGAAGCATGAAATGGGCTATAAAAAGAGCATATGACAGGGATCTCTGGGCTAAACTGCACTCAGATTTAAAAAACAACTAATGTACAAGATTCTGGACTTCAGTTAACCGGCTCCTTTGCATCGACATAAATATCCCCATGGCAAAGCGGCACTTTATTTAAAAAAACACTTCAATTACCCAGACTTAGACAGGCTCTAGCAGGACCATGGAGAAACCTAGCACTTCCTAGCTCTTTACCTCCTCCCATTTGACGGCTTCCGCCTGACGCTTGTAATTGTTTTCTTTCATCGCGCCTCCTGACGTCCTTCAGCTGCACGTTATTCACGCCCCCTATCTCTAAGTAATTTTCCCGGGCTTTCTTCAATACTTATATCCCCAGTCCTGGACATTCCAGCCGGAGAGTCTTTGGATACGGACACCGCCCCGGATGGTCTACGCTATCGGCTTTGCTATACATCCTTCAGGTAATTAACATAGCAGCTACGCTTTCATGGCTGTAGCTTACATATCCTTTCTGTTTCGTAGTTAATTGGAGCTCTTGCCTTCATTTTAGGATTATCCTAGCATTTTGCTGCATCCACTTCCTGACCTGATATGTGACCGCACTATGAATCTGCTTTCCGGTCCTACATTTCTTAAATCAATTATGTTTGCGTAAGTCGGATCCCCTTTAGCGCTACTTTATCAGTCTCTACGGTTTTCTACACTCTTTAATTATTTTCGTTTTTTCTCTTCAGCCCATACGTGCTCTGAGTTAAGTTGTTTCACTCTAAGTCAGGATCCCAAGACCGCCTGTAACACCATTACCCTACATATAGGCTGGACTTATTTAAACAGCTGTGTTCTTGGGTTCGTATTTGCCTTCACTTTACTAGTCTCCTGCCTTCACGACAGTTTATAAAGTCTGTCCATGAAGTCTGTTAAGTATATCATATATTTTTTTACTTTTCTCCCCTTTTTCATTCGCAGCCCATTGGTATTCCAATTAAGTGCATTATCTGCCCTTGGCCCTTCATTTAGCGGTGTCCTCATTCTACTTGTTGCCTAGTAGGTGCTATTTCATGATGTTTTCTATTCTATTTTTCTTTATTTTCTTCTTTCCACTATTTCTATCTATCTTTCTTTTCCCAGCTGACTCTTGTGTATTTGGTTGATAGCTCTTGCTTCATCTGTATATTCCGGTAGAAGACCGATACATCTATTCTAGTACACTTGGTGTGATCCATTCTACTCTTTTTCCTACTTTTGGGAATTATTGGTTCTCTAACCGTGTTGCTGGCTCCACTTTAGATTGCATCTAGCTTGTTCGTATAATTAGATTATTTTATATTTGTTGTTTTCCTTGTTTCCACAGACTGTCTATACAAATATTATTATAAATTCTCCAAGCCTTCCTAAAGTTTTCTCTCGTGAGAAGAGACTATGGAATCAGTTGTGAATTATTCTGACACCCTTCCCAACTACTAAAGGATTGTTGCGCCCTGACGAAGGAAATTAGGGTCTGTTGATCCTACTCCGAAACGCGCGTCGGCGCTTTTGTCTTCTACTTATTGTCTGTTGTCTTCTAGGCTACATTTCTATTTTATTGTACATATTTATGAAATGTATCACTGTTTTTACATGTATATTTTTGTTATATAGGGTAATTGTATTGTTTGTTTGTTTGTTTTGAATCAAAACATGAATTCTGCCTTTGTTGCCAAAATATATGTCCTGTTTCTGTCTCACGTTTAATTCCTACTGTGATGTGACCCAATTAACACATGTCTATTTGTACATATAAAATAATGTCTTCAAAGATAAAATGATAAATACAAAAATAATATATATATTTTGATTAATAAAATTGTGAATCCAATTCTGTGGAACCTGGTTGTTGTTGTTGTGTGACAATTGTGGAGATATTTCCCACTGTTTAATTAATTGTAGAGAAGAGGTCCTTGTTTAAATCATGGAGAAACCATAGCCTTAATACCACTAAAAGAAACAAATGAGGCAAACATAGGCAACATCAAAAAGCAGATATCGAAAGGGCGCAGAAATACATGCCAGGCCCAAACGGGATTCACCGCAGTGCTCAAACACGATCCAAACCTTTGGGAAGAAATCCTAGCACCGGTCTTTGGTAAGGTAAGAAACACTGGCATCTTACCCTGGTCATGGCACGGCTCGGTCATATCACCAATTTTCAAGAGGGGTGACATATCGTCTCCAGCTATCTATTGCCTATTCACTCTATTTGACAATGAGGCCAAGTATTTTGCAGGGACCTTGCTCAAGGACCTATCACTATGGTCCTCCAGCAATACCATGATCCCTTACAACCAGACTGGATTCTCAAAAACATCAAGAACAACAACAAATATACTAGAAATCTCACTCATAGTGGACACCGCCCTAGGTTCCAACTCACTGTTATATCTCTGCTTTATTGACTTCAAGGCAGCCTTTGACAACTTGGATCGCGAAAGGCTGCGGGGCAAGCTAGCAGGTTGGAAAATACCTCATAAAGACAATTCAAACTACCCATGGTCTGAGGCAGTGGTTTATCTTGGCACCTATACTCTTCAATCTCTTCAGGGCAGATTTGACGGAGAAACTGAAAACTTGTAACTTGCATGTCTCAAAACTAGGGGTCATTATGATATCCAGCCTCCTCTATGCAGATGATGTCATCTTGGTTATTGGCACACAGGTGGAGCTGCAACTGATGCTAGATACCACAAATGCCTTCCCCTTGGAAAATGCTTGACCAACAATCTTGGGAAAACCAAGACCGTGGCATACAACAATAAGAAAGCACAAATGAATACATTGATTTGGGTGAACTCCCAGATGAATGATACCGTATTATACAAATATCTACGAGTTGTCATTGACAAAAAAGGCTCCTTTGCAGCCTACAAGGAGGCTTTACAAAGGAAAGGGCTGGCACTGGCAGTAACCCTTAAAAACATGAAGAAGAAACTGGCTGCTCCCTTGTTGGTACCCCACCTCGAAATAGCAAGCGTAAAACGTATACCAATAATCTTGTGTGGGAGTGAGAAACTCAGATGCCGAGATGCCAGCACCTTGGACAATATAATGGTGCAAGCTTATAGGATTATCTTTTCCCTTCCTCGATTCACCTCACCGGCACATATCTGTATGGAATCTGGTTTACTAAAACAGATGCTGGCCCAATCGGGGAACATGCTGGTACAAAATAAGAAAAGTGGAACCCAAGAAATTGAATCATTTGTTATGGAAGGAGCTACAGGAACATGACTTGTCACTGTCAATGGCCTAGTTACATGAATTGCTGAAAAGCACAGAACTTACACAGCTCTGGGACAGCTCCACCAGCCACCAGGTTTTCTCGAAGATGGTCTGGAAGGCCCTAAAAATGTGCTCTGTTATTGAGGTGTGAGGAAGCACCCAAGAGCCCCATACAAAGCTTCAACTTACCTCCCGACTCGCTGCAATGGTCTCCACTCCTTGAATATCCCGATGATATCAATAGGGGCTGGAAAACAGCAAATATTAAAAATGGACTACTGGTCGTTTATACAGGAAGAAAGTGAGGACGTGCCGCAGAGGGACCAATCAGCAACCCCAGGAGCAGGAGAAAGGAGCCGGAGAGTGAAAGGAAGAGAGAGGTTTCTGACGTGGAAGATGCCGAGGAGGAGAAACTATCCCCAGAGCGAAGAGAGACATTTGGGAGAGACCAAGGACTCAACCTGCCTGGACCACTGGAAAGCGTTGCTGAGGCCAAGGGAACTCCCGATGAATGGAGTGAGGAGTGGTGGATGCCCGGAGAGGACACGCAGGAGAGTTGCAGCAGAGGCGGTACATGGTCCAGTGGAAGGTGAAGGTGGGGATGTTGGGAGAAAGGGTGGGTTATAGCCAGTGTTGCACCTTCTCCGCTGTATTAAGGGGTTTAATTTTTTTGTTTCTTTTGATTGTTTGTTTTAGATTAAAGAGAAGAAGGTTGCATGCAAAAGCCCTCTCCCTCGTATCGCCACAGAGCACCAACCTCACAGGATATTGCCGCCGCTCGCAGGAGATGTGTACACAAAGAAATAATGACCTAATGATAATAATTAGGTCCTAACAGGGGAACAGGAACTGGGCACAAACAAAGAGCTGATTTGTATTTTCTCATATTTTTTTTTCCATTATTCGCACTTTTTCTCCATCCGGGTGTGGTGAAGGTTTATGCGCCAACCCTGATGCCATATAACCCTTATACTTACCATCCCTTTCTTTTGTTGTACCGCCCCCCTCCTCAAGCATCCCAGGGCCTGCTTCAGAGAGCCAAAATGCCTAGAAGAGAAAGAAGGAAAAGAACAAGGTGACAAAAAAACCATAATTGTTCAACTTAATTCATTACTTGGAATAAAGATACCTCAATATTACACCTATACGGCCTCCTCGCTTCTGTTTCTGCCCATCCCTCCCACATGAGTATAAGGCCTCACTAGCCAAAAGAACACACAGATGGATGAGCTACAAAATCCTTGTGCCACAGAAATATTTCTCCAAGGGATATCCTGCTATACTCAAAGAGCAGTTCCTAAAATACTGACTGGGCCTGTTACCCGCCATTGTCCACCTACCACGCTGGCTACGAGAACATCACACGGAGACTTGCCGCCTATGTGGAGTAGGTAAGGAAGTCTTACTCCAACTAGTCTGCTCCTGTGAAGATGAAGAGACAAAGGGACAGATGTATCAACATTGTATTTTGTGAGTCCTTAATAGCGAATTTTACTGATTCGCTATTATGGACTTGCAAAATGCAATTTATGTAGGATGCGCAAATAAAATTGTGATTCCTACGCATTCTTTATTTGCGACTCGCAAATTGCGAGTCACAAATAAGGAATGGCTTCCCATTAATTTCTGCGGGCCTAGAGGCCCATAGGAATGAGTGGGAATTGCAAGCGCAATTTGCGAGTACCCAATAAGTACATGCAAATAGCGCATGCAATTTCAAGGATGCAAGGGGGCCAAAAGGACACCCTGTTGCTCCCCTGAATTATGCATGTGTGAATATGTGATGCACATACATGACCTAAGGGCATGTATGTGCACCACATGGCACTTAGATAAATGCAAAAAAGTGTGAATGTTTCTAGGAATTTGCAAATTACCACCAATACAAGTTAGTGGTAATTTGCAATTCCTTTATGCTAAATCGCAATTTGCGATAGCTACCAGAATTAAATTTAGGGAATCGCAAAATGCGATTCCCTAACTGCATTCGCAATTTAGGTAATCGCAAATAATTGCGATTACCCATATTGCTAATTAAAAAATGTTGATACATTGCCAAACGCATTCTTGCGTTCACAAACGGGCTGATTCTGCGAATTGGGAGGTTTGCGAACGCAAAAAGCATTGATACATGTGGCCCAAAGAGCGAAAGACAGCTTCTGAAAGCATCATTTAATCAAAGAGGAATACACCCCCGAAGGTAGGCCATGCTGGCTTGCTTTAACTCAGAGGATCCTCAGCTGAACTGCTGGTTTGTTAAATTCCTGCAGAAAGTGAAGAAAATGATTCCCAATAGCACCCCATCAATGCCTGACAAGGCAAAGTTGCCACTGGCGGAAGTACTCTCAACCAACTCAAGTTTAAGTGGCATGGCATGTACCATTTTGCACTTGCACCTTATTTTCTGTACTTAAAGTTTAAGGCCAAGTTGAAGCGCAATCACAGCCAGGGTGATGCGGCACCCCTTCAGTGTACACCTGATCCACACCCAAAATTGTACATCTAAAAGGATAGCATTGGCTGCCAGTGGCGGCTCCCTGAGATAGTGCTGTGGGGTGGGGGAGGGGCTGGGTGAAGGGGTAGTGGAATCCGACATATGACAGACATGAGTAAGGTTTAATAAAACAATTTACCTTGCGCTCGCTGCACCACCAACTCGGCGATGCAACGAGCGCAAGGTAAATTGTTTTATTTATTTAATTACTTACCTTACTCCTGTCCGTCGTATGTCGGACTCCACTACCCCCTCCACTCTGCCCCTCCCCCACATCACCGCCCTGCAGCACTCCCTCGACGAGCCGCTATTGTCGGCTGCACCCCTTCCTTGCACCTGGACCGTACTGAAAACAAACACATATCTTGCAATTAAGACAAAGAGTAAGTAGGTCATAAATCTTTTCGTCCTTGAGGGCACAGACAAAACTGCTGGGAATTAACAACATAGGAATCTCCACTCCTGCAATGGGTGTCCTGGAAATCTACCAATAATACTCACCTTTAATTGTATATTTATAGAATTCAAAATTTGCATTAAAATCTTGCTGATACACCAGCAACAGGTTGCCGATTATAACATCTCATCCTTGAATGCACAGACTGAACTAGAGGGGCCCAATGAACTGACTATTTTTATTTCAGCACGTGTGTGGTTTTTATTTGGGAAACAATCATTTTAACTATGTATTTATGGAGCACGCAAACTACATTTTAATCACTATTTTTTTGTAACTGAATATATAACTTGTATTTCAACTATAGTGTAAAATATGCATAACCCAGTGGCAGTTAGCACTGTGTAGCTATGGTTCAGCTTCATCTGACACTGAAGAGGACTTTTTATTTGTCTATACTTTTTCTCCCTATCACTGCACTTGCACCATATTGGGAGTTGTGTGCAATTCCATGCAGGGGAAAGATTGTAACCAGGTAAAGAATTATGGTAAAACTAGTGAAATGATTTACACAACGACCACTACTTAAACACTTTTGCATTTCTTGTCAGTTACAAAGCCATATGTTAATTTAATTATACCTTTACTTTTTTTTTTAGAAAATTACATCCAGTGCTATGAAGAGCCACTGTGGGTAAAGTTAAAGGGGGGGGGGGGGGGGTAGTTGGTGGTGCAAAAAGATTTTAGATTTACTAATAACTATGGCAGCGTTTGATGGACCTACACGAAATATGGCAGATGTTTAGCATGTTTAGCCTACATTTTTTATTTAATGTACATTCAGATACATTAAAGGTTGGACCCAGTCATTTAGCAGAAACTTGGAAGGATTGGACTGGTAACAGTATTTCAGATATCCATTAGCTTATAACTTTAGTGTTTTTGATTATTCTACAAGAAATGCCACACAGTTAGTAAGTTACACCTAGTTCAGATATATCAGGTGTCATGCAGATCCAGTTGGGAGGAAGTAAATTGGGGGAATTAAAGCATTTTATTTACTATTACCTTTAGCATTTGTAATTGATCTGCATGAAGTCTGGCAGAGACTTGTAATGTTTAGTCTACTCTTGGTTGCTTTAATTTCATAGCATTGTTTGATGAATATGAATGAAATTTGATTGCTAAACAAATAAATCCAATGCAACGCCATTCAGACCCTGCATTCAGCCTCTAGTAAGCACTTCTAATGTAAGTTGGGAGCAGGGCCTGACCGAAGATCGTGCATGGTGCAGAAAGGGTATAGGGCATGTGAAAGTGATACATAAAAAAATAATAATAATAATTACTTAAATAACCACTGATAACGGTCAGCAACAATTGACTGGGAGCAAAACCAAAAAACGTCTGAAAATGCATCAGTTATGGTGTGCAAAGTACAATGCACACTATCCCTCATACTCCCCTCAGCTCATATCATAAAAAAAAGAGTTACTGTGCACATTGTGGGGCTTATTCTCAAGGACACATCGCCGATTTAGCTGCACTTTTCCACCACAAAAGTGGCGACAGATTTATCGCCCTATTCACAAGCTTGCGCTAACAACCGACATCGCCAGGTTGCCTACGATAGCTGGCGCTAAAAACATCGCCAAGGCTGACAACGACAACTAACGCTAATCAAATGAAGAGTAGGTATTCCCGTCCAAAAACCCACGATAACACCACTTTGCGATATTCTCAACGACCAGCCAGATCGGCGATGCGGGCCAAAAACAGGCGATAAGGTACGTTAGCAGCAGATACTTAAGACCTGCTTTTTTCTGGACTTAAGTAGGACGAAAACCTGCAGTAGAAAGGGAGCCCAGCCCAGAGCCATATCTGAAGACCAACAGATGCCATGGAGCTACTAATCATGCAGCTTGGAGACCCAAGAGAGCCACAACACCCACAGCCACCACCCTCAGGACCACCCCCACCCCCAGGACCACCCCCCGGACTACCACCGAGGCAGCGCAGAACAACACAGCAGACCTTCCGAAAACGCACCGGGTTCAGAGACTTAACGCCAGAGGATGTCATTGCCCACTACAGGCTCAAAGGGACAACCATCCTCCGCATCCTGACCCACATTGCCACAGGCTGACAGTACCAACACAGTGGACAACCAACATCCCTCCACAGACAAAGCTGCTGGCTGTGCTTCACTTATTGGCCTCTGGTACCTTCCAACCAACAACTGCCACAGTCTCACAGCCAGCCCTATCAAAGTTCCTCACACCTATCTTGGATGCCATCATCAGCTTGATACCTCTAGCACCTTCACTTCCCCCACACTGCGCAGGAACAGTTGGAGACCAAGCAAGGCTTCTACGCCATAGCTGGCGTCCTGCTCGTGTTGGGTCAATTGACTGCACACATGTCCTGCTTGTGCCCCCTGCCGACACTGCACACAATTACCGCAACAGAAAGCACACACATTCCATCAATGTGCAGGCAATAGTGGACCACCGGGGACTGTTCACCAATGTCGTCGCCAACTTCCCAGTCAGTGTGCATCTTCCGAAAGTCCATCATCAACCAGCGCTTCCAGGATGGCACCTATGTAAATTCACTGCTCATTGGTAAGTACCAACCGAACACACCACACACCTCAACTCCACAATCATACAACTCACAACTGTGGGAATGCACACATAACAAAATCACATACAACATGCCAAACAACATGCCCACCCACCAGGCACGACAACACAAGTAACAGAGGTAACAGGGGTCAGACATGTAGACAAACCATCCACAAAAGCCTAGCCCCTCTGCCACACAATTGCAGAATGTGGGAAGAGGTGGGAACCAAGAATGTGCGAAGGAGGCAAGTGACCCATGAATAAGAATGTACACATGCCAAGTGTGGCAGTGATGTGCTGGACAGTCTTGAGCATGTACAGCACAGACATGTACATGTGGACATGTACTGCTGGTATTTGTAGTGTTGTGGACAGTGGCTGCAACCATGTTACCTCAGGCAGTGGGGAAAACCTTGGACATGTAGCTATGTCACCAGCCCTGTAAGCATAAGCGTAGTGGGCTGGGCCGGCATATGCCAGTCCAGCGTAGGAGTGTAAATAAATAGCTTGGGGCTCTGGGTGTGGTTCACTTCTGGGATGGCCAACAAAGTAACTACAGCGTGTGTCTCTGTGCCCGCCATATCGTGACCATAGGCCTACACACACGTGGCCGATCACTTCCAATGACCAAATTTACACCGGCGACGAGGTGGCTACATCACACGCCACCCGGGGCACATCTTGTCATCGCCTGCAGATGCGTGTCTGCCAGGGCAGCACCCCTCACCCTGCCACGAGGCCACCGGTGGTGCCTGCGCGATCCTGTGCGCCTGCTGCCCCCCAGCCCGCTGGTCCCCAAACCTGTTAATCGCCCAGCAGTGATTGCCCTCCCCTGCGCACCCAGTCCTCACTGCTCACCTGCCCCCATGGCATGTCTCCAAGAGGACCCACCACATGCCGGATCAATCTTCAAGCCCGAGGCCCACGAGCCTGGCAGCCTCCTAAGCAGAACGCTGGCTTCTGTGCAAAAGGCCCCCAGGGCACCCTGCGGCACCACAACGCGGAGTTCTGTGTGTTCTGACTGCTCCCTTTGGCCTACACTGCGGTCCATTAGGTCTCAGAGAAATCCATTCCAGTCAGGCCCAACAGGCCTACTACATCATCGCAGGCTGCACACCCGCTCAGCTCTGTGCACCGCAAGTTATCGTCCGGTGGGGCTACCCCACAAGTCCACCTCCAGCAGCCAACAGCATGTCCTCTGTAACGCCACTGGAGCCCTTCACAGTCACAGGGCCCCCCTCATCCCAGGCAATCCGCTGGAAAGCCTGGGTGGAACATCTGGAGACATACCCCGAAGCGCACACCATCCCAGTGCCGCAGCGGCAGCCCACGTGTAGGCGTGTGAGGAGTGTGAAGAAATGGCCCGGGGCTCTGGGCGTGGTTCAGTTCTGGGCTCAGGGCGTTGTTCAGTTCCGGGTTCAGGGCATGGTTCAGGTCCAGGCTGGCCACAGAAGTAACTATGGCGTGTGTCTCTGTTGTAGTGCCGGCGCCATCAGGCCCTTAATTGACAATGTTGCAATGTAGCATGCACCCGGAGGGCAGGCTCGCCCGAATGGAAAAATGAAAGAGAGCAAGACCGCTCGGGGTCTTGGCTCATACGTGGCAACTGGTGTTTGTGTGTATCTTCATTGCCGCAGCATAAGCGAAAGGCCTAGCCTCAATCGCAGTGCAAGTTCAGCCAGGCCTGAACTCTACATCTGTGTCTGCCCTATCCTTACCATAGGCCTCCACACACATGGCTGCCCACCTTCAAGGGCCCACATTACAGTGATATTGTCAGACTTGCAGACACGCGCAGACAATGGTGTGCCGTAGGAGTGCAAGTGATGCAACCGTGCAGCGCACACAAGTAAATAGGCTCGGGGGCAGGAAGGAGCAGCTGTGAGGCTACGTAATGCACATTGATCCCGCACATTTGCCAGGAGCAATACATGGCGAACATGAATCCCAAGTCGCACAAACCGCCCGCCACTAAACCTGTCAGTCTGCCAACACAGCATACAGAACCACCAATTAACACTAATCTCACTTACCTCTCACAGGTGATCAAGGATATGCACTCTGCCCGTGGATGATGACACCCCTCCGAGCCCCAAACACCCCGGCCCAGAGGCAGTACAATGTGGCCCACAAACGCACCAGGGGCATTGTTGAGCGCACATTTGGCGTGTTAAAGTTTCAGGTGCCTGGACATCACAGGTGGAAGACTCCAGTATAGCCCAGAACTAGTGTGCAAGATGGTCATTGCATGTTGTGTATTGCACAACATATGTGTACGCACCAATGCCCCATGGATCCAGGTGCCAGATGCACCGGACGATGATGAGGAAGATGAGGCAGGTGGACCACACCCCATTCCAGCTGCAGCAGGAATAGCCCAAAGGAACACAGACATTAATAATTTCTTTGCATGAGCATGTCACATTGTTACTGTCCTTAGCAATCATGGAACAGTACAAAATGACCACATGAACAGCATGGTCAAATAAATTCATTGCAACACACATTCCCTGTGTTCATGTCAGTCCTCTGCATTAACACATCACTCTGACAAGTGTAAGTGCAGCATTAAGTGCTAACAGTCTTATGAATAGCAAAAAGATGGTGGGTATGTCACCTCGGTAGAGAAAGGCTGTTTAGGGTGTCACGTATTCGAAATGCCATTTCAGGGTGTCAAATGTAGTACTTAATCCCACTCATCAGTGTTTCACATGTGTACAAACACATGACATGAAGGCTGTCATTGGTGTCCAAAAAAAGACAACAGGGTGTCATTTGGGGTAAAATATGACATCTAGGGTGTCATTTGGGATCAAATATGAACCATATAGATGCAGAGATGCACCCTGTGACTCAAGTCCCACAACATGAGCAACATGGATGTAAGGGGGATAATGTCAGGGGTTGTTTGTGCATGTGGATATGTCAGAGTGTGACATGCTCCTTTACGGATGTAGTCCACACTCAGTCACCTCAGTGTTGTGGTGTGCACCACGCCATGATGATTGGACTGCAGCCATGCTAATCGTCATGTAGTGTCACTTGCATCGTCAGTGTGGATCATGGACCCTCAGCTTTGCTGGGTTCAGCACATGTGCATGGGTTTGTTTTGAGATTAGTGATGTGTGGGGAGGGGCCCCTCTGGGCACATTGTCGACGGGGGCCTACTTGCTGTTTCTAAGTGTGCTGCAGTATGCCAAGGAGATCAGGGACATGATCCAGAGTCATTGTGGGCGTGCACTGTGCTATACTTAACTGTGCATGTCTGCCATTGTGCCCATCTCCCCCGTCCCCCCAGTCCCTGGTCGTTACTCACCCTGTTGCTGTTGGGTCAGGCCATGTTGAGCAGTGTCTGGTCCCCCAACTCCTGGCAACGTCTCCCCACGGATGACAGTGGACACCATTTCCTCCATCTCATCCAGCTCCTGCTGTGGCGCTGGACTCCCACCTCCAGTCTGCATTGCTGCTTTCCAGTTGTTAGCGAGTTTCAGCTTGGTTTTGCACTTCACATCATTCCAGCGCTTCTTGCAGTTTTCCACTTCCCTTCTCTTCACTCCGACTGCATTCACCCTGGCCAAGATCGACTGCCATATTGCATTTTTAGTTGCCAATGACAGAGTAGAGGTGATGAACAGTTGTTGGTGGTGTTCTATCACCTCCGCAATCAGGATCTTGTTTTCCTGCGGGCTGAATCGCAGGTTCCTCTTCTTCTCCTTGCCCTTATCCTTCCCCGAGGTCCCTGGCTGGTCTTCCAGGGGGGGTTGTGTTTTTTTTTGGGGGGGGTTGCAGCTTATATGGTGAATTTTCCCGCCTGATGTAGGAATAGCAAGCCTGGTGCTGATTATCGCTGATATTTTTACCGCTGTTGGGCCCATCACAACTTTTTTTACGTTCCGGTTTCCTTTTTTATAGGTGTCCCAGTAAGTTTAACGCGGACATTTGACGCATTATCAGGATACTATCACCTGTTGCCGGCGTGTTGAGAATACTCCGTTAACACAACGTTAGTTTCCCGCGATAGACGGTATTATGTGAAAGTGCGTTAACCTAGGTTGGTGATGATTATTGCCCACTCTTGAGAATATGCCCCTGTGTCTTTACACACTACACAGGAGAATTTCAGGACCATTTCAGTTTTCTGTTCGCAGGCAAAGAAAACTTAACATCCACAGCTAAGTGTTAGCATTATACTACAAAGGAATGCTGACATATGGTTTTATTTAAGGAAATGTCATCCTGTTTTCTAACTCAACATACTTCAATCTGCTCAATCGTTGGCCTGGCATTCATTAAAAAACAGCACTGGTAGTCATTTATAAGAAGTCCAATATTCTGTATTTATCTCCTTTTCAAACTAAATGAAAACAGAAAACACCTTAGGCTTGGTTCACTTTTGTAGTAACTAACACACTTTTGTACTAAATCAAGCATTACACATGGCCAACCATTAGTACTGCAAACTCCATTATTTTCTATGGGAGGGTGTTGCAGTAGCAATCGTTGGCTATGAGTAGTGCTGGACTTACTACAATTTTTTAGTAACATCTTACACTCAGAGTTTGCTAATACTGAAAAGTAGTAAACTTACTCAAAAGTGTACATGTATTCATAAGTGCAAGTTACCTTTCTGAATCAGGCCCCTTAGTTTTCTGTTTGTATTTATCTGTAAAAATCAGTAGAAACTGAAAAATGATGGCCTTAATCCTAACTGACCTTTAAGCATGGCTATTTCAGTTAATATATATATGCTATAAGTCTTTGTAGTAGTGAGTCAGTTTCCCTCTCTCTTATAATGAACCATATCCAGACTTTTGGTGGAAACAAGGAATTCTTTTTATTCGTGATGTGAATGAACATGGGTAATCAAATGAACATGGACAGCCAACACGTGTTTCGCCCCCTAGGCGCAGTTAGGGCCGGGGCTTTCTCACGGCTGTGCGAAAACAAGGAAAGAAGAACAAAAAGGGATAAATCCTGGGGGAAATTATTTTGTGAGCTGAAAAGAGTTAATGTGACCACACCCTGTGAATAAAGTTTTTTTAGAAAAAAAGATTGAAAACGTGATGTTGAAAAAACCTGTGTCCATAGGTAAGTGTGAATGTGACTAGTCTCTTCCAGATTATTGTGAGCGGGTTAGTGTTATTTAGTATTACTCATCGATTTAGTGGGTATTAGGGCTTGATAGTACTTAGCATGTGTCAATTAATAAATCGAGTTCTAATAGAGAGTCACGTATAGAGTGAAATGGCAACCTATGCAAAGAGAGAAATGCTGCGCCAGAGAAGGTTAGTTAAAATTGGTGAAGTATAGAGTCCAATGCCAAAGAGCTTTAGTTAAGACAAATGAATGAGGTCAGGCTTTTACCTGGAAATGTGCTTTCAAATTAATTTCCGTATGTAGCATCTCAATTTTATCATTATTTCTTCATTATCTCCTCATTCTTTCAAAGGTTACTTGTACAATACAGGTATACCAGCCTCTGCACGAAACAATATATGTATGTACAATAACGAAAATTACAACAGACTAAGCATATTAGGGAGGGATCAGGAGGAGAAATTGTTGTTCAATACAAAGCAATACATACAGAGGACCGCCCGGTATTTGGTGATCTGGGTTATAACTATGCATTAACATTGTGAAGATCTTATTCTCCTTATTGGTCACATCTCTTAAGTTTGCTATAGTAGTGGGAAGGTTCCGGGAGCCCAATGGTGGATTTTTAGAGAAAGGAGTCAGTGTGTTTATTATCCGGTTGTGGGGAGTAAAGCGACCCGTTTAAATACCAACGTATGGGCCCATGGTGGGGGAAATATTTTTACAGAGCAATCTGGGGACCCACGCGCAAACTAGGCTTTGTTTAAGAAACGTTTCCTAGGAGCTGATCACTTACTGTTAGGCTTGAAATCAGGGTCACGGAGGGATTACCGTCTCTGGTATTCTTCGGCGATGTATTCGCGTTCTGGTCCGTGGCCATCTTAAAGGGGTTAGTGCGGCCAGTCACGTGTTTCTTACGTCCAACAAGGTCGTTTCCTGCGCCATCTTAGAATGTTATTTTGTTTCTTTACAAAAGGGTCTACATCTCAGATCTAGTTTACATATTGGCATCATAGTGATGAGGATTTTCATCCTATTATGTTCTGTTTTTATTTGCTCTTTTCCCTACTTCGTTTATTTTGAAAAGGTTTTATTTAAGTTTGCGCGACCGACTGTATGGAGTTACTTGGTTGGTCAGCGCCATCTTTCGATGTGGTCATAGGAGTTTTAGGAGCTACAAGTGCTCCATTTAGTTGAGTGGAATTTTCATCATCCTTATTGTCGATTTTTCGAACGACGGAAATACGGAAGATTTATGTTATTCATTATGATGCTGTCTATTTATTTCTTTCCCCTTTCCCCCCTCTGACTATGGGGATAAGGTTGCGGACTTTCGAGATTTCATTGTTAGTCTTATTACTTAACACTAGTGGTTTATTAAAGCCACCGGCGCCATCTTGGAGTGGCCACGGGGCAATGTGAAATTAAGTAAGTTAGTGGTTTCTGGTCTGTCTTTATTAAAAGCAGTGACCACGACTGCGTAGGGTTTACTTTACTCCTATGATTTTATTGCTTACGTATCCTTTTAGATTTCCGCGTCTTTTTGGTGAGAAGGAAACCGCAAGAAAATTTTTTTTTTCCCTTGATGGAGCTTATTGCTCTTTTTGTTCAAAGAATTTTTATAGGGCCAGTCAAGAGGAAACGCGAGAATAATTATAGCTTTCAGGTCGAGGGACAAGTTGAAAAAAAGAGAAAAACAACAGGGCATTATTCTTCTTGGGGGTAAATCGAATTATATATATACACATGAATGTCATCATCATTATATCTGAAAACATTTCGACAACCATTTCTATCTTTTCAGTAGCATTGTGATGTGGCAAAGTAGGATAATGGTGCTCTTCGACCTTCAGGGTACTTCTTCTGTTTAGTGCCCAGACTTTAAATTGATATATATGTGTCTTACAGCCAGTGATGCCACTCGTGATCTTTATTGAGACCAGACTCTACAGTCCCACAACGGATTATGTAGGAACTTTCCTTCTGTCTCAGACGTTGTTCCAAATTGCCTCCTCTGTCGGGTTGTCGGATCTTTTCTAAACCACAGAAGACAAAGTTCCGATTGTGTTCATGGTACAGGTTGTAGTGTTCAACTAGAGGTTGTCTATTGTCTGTTTTATGGATGTTACGATAGTGTTCCTGTATTCGCTTTTTGAGTGGGCGGGTTTGCTCCCAATGTAATGTTGCCCACATGGACATGTGATAAGATAAATCACATGGGTGCTCTCACAGTTAATGAAATCATTGATAGCAATAGTATGTCCATTTATTGTTGTTTGTTGTAGTTTTGATTGGCCTAGTTTACATATCGAGCAGTTGGAGCATGTGTAGAATCCATGTGGTTTCTGTAAGAAAGTTGTCGTTTTTTGTTTGGCTTCAAAAAATGATGGGCATAGTGAGTCTCTTAGATTTTTGCTTCTCTTGAAGCTGAGTTGTGGTTGGTCTTTTATTGCAGATCTGACTGTTGGGTTAAGTGTTAATAGATTCCAATGTTTTTTATATATGCTATGTAATTCCCTGAAGAGCTAGTTATTTCAGTGAGTAGATATATATATATCTATATATATTACCTACTGGCGGTCGCCAGTAGGTAGTTATAGTTAGGACCAAGTTTCCATAGGAAGAACATGTTTTGTTTTGCTTATAACTTTGGCGTCGTTTGATGAATCTTTATGACATTTTCCAAACTAATTATTTGTTCATATCAGCTCCTATGTGGGAAGTTTGGGGGTGATTCGTCAAGGGGGGACGAGAAAAAAGTGAGGTCCCAAACGTGTTTTCTCCTTGTTAATTTCCATAGGAAACTTTAGACATGGCTACAGGTCGAACGGGTAAACGGAATTACCCCAAATTTGGCAGGGAGAAGGGTCTTGGTCTAGAAAGCACGTGTAAAAGCAGGTGTAAATCCATTCAGTAGTTTTTGAGAAATATAGAAATTTACAGATATCGATATTTGGGAATTCTGCATCTGATTGGCTGAGGCGTTACGAGCATGAGCTTGCTGCTTATTGGTTGTCAGCACTGCAAGCGGTTGCAACTAGGAAGTGTTGGCCACCATTTTTTGTTTCCTTTGAAGGGAGTAAGAGGAAAACAGGGCAAAAAGAGTAGGAAAGAGGAGGGTAGAAGTGCTGTGAGGTCTGTGGCATTGTTAGGGTGTGCTATGCCGGGAGTATGAAGCGATGTATTCACTCCTACCGGTGTAAAAGTGCTGTTTTGCCCAGAGTGAGATGGTGCTGAGGTGAGGTGCCAGTACACTCGGGGATGAAACCGTGAGCTGATTGATGTAAACTGATGTGCTCTGGGCACTGTAGGATACTGGCTGCTGTAGCATAGCTGTGCAAGTGATGTTAGTATGGGTTTAGAGTATAGTGGTGTGAGCTCTGTGGGGTGGTTAGGGTGTGCTATGCAGGGAGTGTGAAGTGAAGTATTCACCCCTAGTGGTGTGAAAGTGCTGTTTTCAACTACCCCTTGATGGTGTATGGCAATGTTCCCATTGTGTATAGTTGAAAACTTCCCAATGAATACTTGCTTTGTGTAAGAAATTATGTCCCCAATGTTGAAAACAAAACATCTCACCAAAGTTAGCTGTAAAATAATATAACTCATCAGAAAAAAACACAGTTCTAGATCTTCTATCATTTCATATGCCTAATAATCAGAAACAGTACGAGGGATGATAATGTAATTTAAATACATTTTAAACGAGTGTGGAGTCTATGAATGTTCAATGGGAGGATACACATCAAATGATACCTTATCCCATACAATCCCATCTGAAACTGGAACAGATTAAATGTTCACGAGGGACAAGTCTCTCTGTTCATGGTGTGATGAAGCGTTCTCAAATAAAATGTCCATTCAGAACCAGAAAAAACACTGTCACAAAACCACTCTAAAGGACCGGGAAACTTAATGCATTCTTAATGCACAGGTGTAACCATGGAGGGACAAAGTATATTCTTTGCATCCAAAGATAGAAACACACACCTTCAAAGGCAGGGGCGGTGGTGGAGGTTGATCTATTGTTTTGGAGGAGAAGTTATCAAAGTCAATGAAGTAGCCAGAAGCCAGAAGCCATCCAGTCTATCCTTGGCAGCTCAGCAGATTATGTTGTCCTGATGGAGACTGGAGACTGGATCTGTGGTACGTTGACGTAGACCTTGCTCTTTTCAGGATTTCAAATTGAAATGTGTTTTTCTGTACTTGTTGACTGTACAGTTGTCCTAGTCTTTGGAGCAGGCAAAATACATACTTCATTGTTGTTTAGTGTTGTCTCTTGTTAAAAAGAGAAGGCTTCATTCATAATTAAAGCTTCCATCTGAACCTCCTGTTCAGTAGTGAGAGGAGACTGTTAGCTACCCAAGAGGCCATGTGGCTTAGTGTTGAGGATCGGCCACATGGTGTGGTTTGATCAGATCAATGGAGACGAACCATTTGACTTTATGGCTTGCAAGGGGTAAAAGAAGTACAGGTTGTGTACCTCCAACAGCCAGGACAGGCACAGGCATTGTAAACGATGGCCCAAACTCCTTTTGTCCATAATCCTTTCTCTGAACAGATCCCCACTTTCAGGATATAGCCAGGCCTTTCCAAAATGACCTTCACTTCTCCAGTGACACTGTGTTTTACTTGGACGTTGCTTTGTTCATCCCATAAATCATTCAGTTCCTGTAAAACAGCCAAACATTCATTGATGTCAAATGGTGTTTCTGCTGCCACTATGCTGGCATTGTTGAGGTCTAGGAACCACATCTTAACCCAAAAAAGGATCTCATAGAGAGTCTGACCAACCGGGCACTTTCATGGCATCTGAGGTGGACGCACTATGTTAGAACTAGTTGACAGATGTCTCACCCGAGGACAAAGCCATTGGCCTGTTTGTAAAGACCTGGACACCAATAGTTTGCTGCAATACTGAAATGGAAGCAGCCGCTCCTGCTTGTGCAGAAGCCACATCCTCATGTGCCACTAGAATGAACCCCAGTCTGTGATCACAGTTTGGCATTACTCTGTTCCCCACTCCTGAAATCTGAGCATAAGGTTTGTTTTGGGCATCTAACTTTGCAGGAGTACTTGAGTGGATTGTGTTTTGGCAGGTGTGTGTCATTGTGAGCATGATTGACGACCACCATGATGTCTCTGTCTATCCTCACACTAGAACGAGTGATTGCAGCAACTGCAGCAGAGCGAACTGTCAGATTTGCTGCTTCATCAGCCATTGAATTCCCTGTAACATGAACACTAACACGCTGATGGCTCAGTGTGTGACTGTCATGAGCCTGTGGCAATTATTCTTTCAGCTTTGCCACCTGTTCCAAAGCAGCTTGTGCTTTATTGTGCTGGCTCCAATAATGTAGGTTCTCATTATATGAATGTACACAGTAATACGAATCACACGCTACAAGTGTGGGGAATCCAGCATCCGTATTCTGTAGTGCCAGTACTAGAGCCTTCAGTTCTGCCAGCTGTGCTGTGCAGTCACCTAGTGACTGCTTGTAGGTTTTCTCAGGATGGAATCCTCCATTGTGCATACACCATTTTAAAACTGTGCATGCAACAGTATTGGTGTTTTGTCTCTACTGCAGGCTGAGCAGAACCATCTGTGTAAATAACGTAGTCATGGCGATCTAGAGGCATGATTTAATTAGGCCAAGGAAATTCTTGTTTGTACTGCAGAAATGTTTGTGTTCGTAGTGTAGAGTCAAATCTTTAATCTACTTCTGTTGCAATGAGTGAGTTTGCCCATAGTATCCATTTTGGATGCAGAGCCTTTATTGTTTGGAATGCTTGCTCTGGTAACCGCATCTAAGGTAGGTACCGAGGTCACAGTTTTAATGTGTTTCCCTTGAGCCATGGCTTTCTCCCTCACTACAGCTGTCTGTACTGCTGTCAGTATTCTTTCAGTAGGTGCAAAATGCATTTCGGCATTGGTATATAAATGAGATTTATATGCTATTTATATGCTATTGGTACTCTGTCACCTTCATTTAATGTGACAAATGTATACACTGTTTTACCCATGATTACACGGATCACCAAGTTGGTAGTGTCCACACCAGTGTGTAGGTGTTTGGAAGCTATCATGTCAGCTTGAATGGAACACAGATTTTCTGTATGTACCTGCATCCAGTGTGCTCTTGCAAAGTCTGTATGTAAAAATTAGTAGAATGGTTTTACCCATTCTGCGTAGTCAGGAATGTATCTTCTGCCAAAATGTAGGAATCATAATATGGATTGCAGTCTTTTTAGAGTAGTTGGTGGTGGGAGCAGCACACATTTTCCTACAAAATGGGTCACCAGTGTTTTGCCCTCACTTGACAAATTGTACCCCAAAAATAGGACACTGAGGTGGGAGATTTTTGATTTTTTAAATTAAATTTATAACATATATGAGCAAACCACAGGATTGTGCGGCCCACTCTGGTCAAGTGTTTCATAAGGTCATCGCCCATAAGATATATGTCTTCGACATAGGACAATGCCTGGTCATCCAGATTTTCAAGTAGTTCTGTAACATTGGCTGACAATAGCCCTGGACTATTTTAATACTCTTAAGATAAATGGCAGAATTATTTCTGAGAACCTAGCACCGTGAAGGCTGTCAAAACATCTTCTTACAGGTGCTATATTTTGGCAGAAAATCCATTCGAGATATATAGTGTTGTTGTGTATTTCTTCCAAACAATGTTATTTATTAGTGCTGCACTGTGTGCGTTTTATGCTGAAAATGTGCAAGTAGCTGTGTTTAAAAATGTGCAATCTAATACTAGACAATATGAATCATCTGTTTTTATTACTCAAAATAAAGGATTGTTCATTGAAGAGGTGCAACTTTCTATTTCACCTTGGTATTCAAGATGTTCTACGATTTCCCTAACTTTTTGGTTAGCTTGGTGTTTTATTGGATATTTTTAGGTTGTGGGGTCATCCTCAATGGAATGTCATGATAGGGTGAAAGTTATCCCACTTCACATGCTTGCAGTGTAATGCAGAAGCTAGTGCTAGAGTTCACTCTTTAGCATATGAATATTTAATTGATTCTGGAATGAGGCTGCAAAAAGGCAGGTAAAATCGATGTCTTCCCCTTTGGGAAATCCATTATGAAATCAGGTGGCCAATCATTTTCAGCCTGAAGAATATTGTATCCTTAAGTGAGCTCCTCCCAAAAGAGGACATTAATAAACCTGGGCACGCCCCCTCCAATCATATTTGGACTTTGCATAAATGACGTGGAACGCTTACCCTGGTGTTTCCACTATGATACACTCACTCAGCACTACTCTCACCAGACAATCCATCAGGTTCTGGCGAACTCTCGTGTTTTCTGCTGTGCTCTCCAGCCATTTTCCATTCAGAAGCAGAGTCCTTAATATCCTGGGCTTGCCCGAGATTAAGTCCAGCTACCATCTTCTTTTTGAATTGAGGTTTAGACGTTATAGGTTTTTCTTCCTGATTAGTAATGTAGTCAGGCGAACATTGTGAGTCCTTCCTTAGTTTTGTGTGCTCTTCTGATCTGCGGTCTGACCGTTCTCCTCTCTCCTAATGTTTATCGGATGAATCCTAGAAGGGACGAGAGGAACATGTATCATTATCCTGATACCTGTCAGGCGGTTTAACATTATCACTTTCCATAAGTTATAACGTTTTTCAGTGGTGTTCTTGTGCAGGAGTCCCACCCAGTGATTTTCCTCTATCCTGTTTTTCCTATTGACCAACTTCTTGTCAAAGAGTCGGTGCTTGCTTAGAGTTACCCTTTTTAGAATTACTCTTTAATTGATTGTGGTATTAGGCAATTTGAGCTCCTGCTGAGTAGGAGTCAAATCTTTTAGGCTTTGGTGTATAGCTAGCGCTGGTGTTTCCCCTATAATGTCACTCAACATTATTGCGGATACTGCAGTAAAGTTGCCCATCTGTTTCATCCCTACGTCCAGGGCAGGTGCTGCGCTGTGCTCATTCTGGACCTTTGTAAATACTTCAGGTAGAACCACCAGTGAAGGGGTGTCATGTGTTCTGGTATATACTGCAGCAATAACCATACACCAAGTGGCACAGTACTCTACAGGGGGAGCCATCCCCATCGGCAAGCAAATTGTTAATATTCTGTGTTTTTCCTGCGGGCCCGTATGGGAAAATACTGCTTCAAGTTGATTTTTTTATGTGCAATCCAAAACGGAATACCTTCCCTCTTGGTGGGAACCTTTCGCATTACTGCCTTCAGTGTTTGTGGTCTAATGCCAGCTGTGACCAATTGTGATGGTGCGGCCTGAACAGCCTGTGCAGGAGTGTTAATGTTTTTATCACAAACTATGTAAGGCGAATGTATATTGTTACTAAGTAAGTAAAAAGTTTATTGTTTTTGATTAATTAAGACCATTAATAAAATACATTCTAATAAAACATTTTGGTAAATTGGCTTTTCGGTCGATACTCTATTAAAAGATTTTTTATGTGTCATTACATGCATGAGTAAATTAAAAAGTACAAAGTGTCCAAAGTTCATTTTGCTGGGAGCCTCTGGGGACTATACGCTGGTTGCAGTACCGAGCATCCTTTGCTTGGATGCTACTAGAAGCAGGAACTTAACAAGCTTCCCATTTAGTTGTGGGTCCCTTGGGTTGAAGCATGCAAGTACTGCTTGTCTCCGGGTACATATACCTCGTTCATTGAAGTGAGTTTTTAACAGTATATTCAATGTCCTCCTTTCCAACTCTGCATAGCCGGCATGAGTTCCCGTAGTTCTTTCTCAGCCCTGGTGGACGATGGGGTATGGCTGGCAGGATTCCTAATCTGTGTTTTAGAAAAGCTTCTTTAGACTTCCTATAGTACCCCAGTTCAAAGTATGCCTGTGACCCAAATGATTTGTAGCTGCACAGAGTCATCCATGCATGGCTCCTTTGTGCAAAAGTGGCTTTATCTTCTGTGAGAGAAAGTTTCTTCATCACCTTATTTACGATGTGCTTAAAGTGCAAATGCGTTGTTGGGATTTCCCATAGGTCGGCTAGTCCCATTATGGCAAGTGATTCCTCCAAGTAGGCTTTAGCCGGCGAGGTAGATGTGCTGCATAGTTCCTGCCAGAGCTTGTGGTTCAATGTATTCCTGGCAGAGTTCTTAATTTTATGCCAGCACTTGATGTACGAGCCCCGCCTTGCGAGGAGTTGCTTCGTTAGGCCAAGCTCGAGCCGAATCACTGCTGGCAACGTATAAGGCGGGAGGTTTAGCATTATTCTGTATGCTTTTGTCAAGGTGGTATCCAGCAATGAAGCGTCCCTGCCTCTCAATACCTCGCTGCCACATATAACTGATGATGGAATTTTTGCTTGTGCAACACGGTGAAGTGGGTGGAATATTGGTCCTGCCAATTTTGTTTTTAGTTGCCTTAGCGTTGACGCGATCGCCATTCCTTTCCTCTTGATGACATTGAGCTGGTTCGCATATTGGCCCCCCTTGTCGATCATGACAAAGTATTTTACCTCTACATCCAGTAGTGCAATTAAGTTGTAGTTTTTTGGTAGGGTTTTGTCCCTCGCTTTATAAATTGGTGATATGATGGAGCCCTTCCATGATGTTGGCAAACACCCAGTTTGCCAAGCTGAGCTGAAGATAGGGGCTAGGGTTTCTGACCAGTATTCTGGGTCTTGCTTAAAAAGAGCTGACGGAATCCCATTTGGCCCGGGTGCATCATCCTTCCTCCCTTTGCATATTTGTTCCCTGATCATGTCGGCGTCGATCTCAATTTCCTTGACCTCATCAGTCATCGTAGTTTGAAATTGAGATACAGGCTGTTCATCCTTATTGATGTTTAATCTTAAAACCTGTTGATTGAAATGACTTTCTAAAAAGGATGTCCAGTTGTTTTCTGTTATATGTGTTGTTAAACCACCATGTGCGGGTTGTAGGAATTTATTTATCATTGCCCAAAAACGTGCACTATTATTTCTTTTAGAATCATGATGGAGTTTAGCCCAGAGTTCGTTATCTGGTGATTTTCTTATATCCCATTTAAGTTTCCTAAGTTGGTCCTTGTTCTTGCGGCGCTGTTGGTGTCCTTGTCCCCCGACGGTAACCTCAATGTCCTTAGTGATTTGTTTATAGCTTTTTAAAGGCTTTTCAAGGTCGCACTTTCGAGCTCATGGCCTTCCCTGAGACTGTTGAATCGTTGGGCAGGAAGTGTCGAACTACAGATGAGTAGGAATTTGAAAACGTGGTCGTGAAGGTTTCCCATATGTATATGTTGTTTCCTGTAGTTTGGTTAAGCTCATTTAATTGTTGTGTTGCTGCCAGGACCACTTCCCTGGAATTTGCTATAGATGACTTGATTTTTTTAAGGTTTATTGTATGGCATGCATGCATTCAACTGGATTTGGGATGGATTTATCCGATACTACACTAGGGTGTAGTCAATTATGGAGGTTACATGGCCTAAGTGAAATGAGGCGGCCGGTGAGGAGTCGACCACAAATCTGCCATTTAGCACTCTTAGGCCGATGTTCTCTAGATCATTTAGCAGCTCTGGGACACCTTTAGTTGTTTTTCCTTGGGCTCTATGCGATTGAATTGTAATGTTCCAATAAAAAGACTGTGCTTGGATGTCTTCATTTGGGGTGGTACCTAGTAAGTGTTGATTGAAGTCACCTGGAAAAAGAAGTTGGGATTACCGTGTGTACTCATTAGTTGATAAAGGTGTTCAATCAATGTTTTTGAATCCTGTTTTTTCTTTTTGGGATTTAGGTATATATTAATTAACAGTACCTCCTGCTTTTTCACACAAAGATTTAATTGAACCTTTGTGGTGTTAACAGCTGGGAGTAGAGGCGGTAATTCCTGCCCACTATGAATTTTTATTATTTTGATGTAAGTAGCCAGGCCGCCTGATAGACTTCCGTAATTACTTTTCCTTCGGGCAGGAGTGTGGAAACAAGTGTATCCCTCTACTTGGAGAAGCTCCTCTTGTCATGTTTCCTGCAATAGGATGATGTCGAAAGTTTGTAGATAACTAAGGAATTCAGCATCTGCGGCCTTGTTGTTTTGCCCATTGATGTTCCATGAGCATATCCTTAGAGGTAATATGCTGGTTGTTCCTTCTCTTGCTATGTTAAGTAAAGGAAATGAGTATCCAGTATTGTGAAACATGGTGAATTGAATCCCTCAGGCTTTAAAAGTTTCCTGTTCTTCCAGGACTTTATTTGTGGTTTCCATTCCTTGTGTTTTGCCCAGCTTAACAAATTCAATTGAGAAAAGATCAGCAGAATGTATACCTTTCAAAGTTGGTATTGTGCCTAGGAGTTGGAGAATGTTTCCTCTGTTCAAGATATCAAAGGGTCCTTTTGGTTAGCATTCTGGGGTGCAGATAGTAGTGTCAGAGTTCCTAGCTTGGTCAATTAGATAATTTTTTGCAAAGTTTGGCCCGAGTGTTTTTCCATGAGGCAGTTTGTGGGTTGCTGAATCGATACAATGGAGATATCAGGAAATTGTAGTAGTCCTTGGCTCATAAGGGGCTCTCTGCGCTTCATTACATGCTCTAATTGTGTCATCGTTTATTTGATTTGCAGGGTTGGTGTATTAGGATTGGCGCCCAGTAGAAGTGGTTAATGTAAAGTTGAGGTTGAGTTCAATTCCTGGTTTGGACCGTGGATGGGAGGGGGCTCCCTTACCTTGATTGGTTGTGACGTTGCGCTGTTAATGCTGTTGTCCTGTTTCGGTATGGCTTTAGTTCTTCTATTTCTAATTTGACCACTGAGTGAAGACCAGGCTGACCCCAAAGGTGGTGTTTCCACTTGTATCCCATTTATGTTTTTCATGTTTTCCATAGAGTAGGTTTTCTTTGGCTGATTGGACCTTCCCCCAACTTCGGGGACGTGAACTGTAGTTGTTCTTTCTTGCGTTTGCTGCTGTAATGTTTTTGTTGTAAATAGAGGATAAACTTTTGTGAGGCTCGGAGATGGTATTTTATTTTGACCTTTTCTCCTAAGTTGGCGGCTCTGCTTGGCATTCTGCATTGGTGTATGCTCCTTGGGTAACGGAGGGATCTTAGTAGGTGGGCTGCTCCATGACAGATTGGAAGGCTGTTGCCAGGATTTCTGTGAATGACAGGATCCCTATTCGGTAGCTCATTGGGCACTCCTTTACTTGAGTTTGCCTTTGATTTCTATTGTATTGGGCCCTTTGACAGGCCTTCTATAAGAGTGGAAACAATTAAGGGGAATGATGATAATTTGTCAATAATGGGACCACAGCTACAGGTCAATTTTGCTTCCTGCTGGGCTCTGCTGATTAAAAGGTTTAGTTGACCTATTTTCTCATCTAATCCCCCCACGAAGAGGGCCAGAGTATCTAATAGTGACAACTGCAGGTCCATTTTGTCTGACTGGTAATGTAGTACGTCAACAGTTCCTTGCATTGTATAAGATGTCCCATGTGTTTGATGCCTGTTTCCCAGTTTGAATTGGTGAACCAGAGGTCAAGGTAGGAATTGGAGAGTTGCCAGTCACTATTTCTTAAACGTTTCCTTGTATCGCATCATGATTCATACTGATACTGGCTGTAGGCGGAAGCTGTTTTTCAGGAGTGTCCAATGCACAGATACCATTAGGTCTGCCCACTCCTGTGATCCCAGGTAGGAGAGGTAGGAGAGGGGATCCTCCCACCTCCCCGGGAGACTGGGGAAACCAATAAGATTTCAGGGGACTCTTTGGAAATGTTGTGGCCGCCCCCTGTTTCCACACCGGAAGACAGTTGGACCGATTTGATGGCCTATTGATGTGATTTAGGGTCATGAGGGAATTCAGGGGGGTCTATTTGAGGCAAGACTTTGGAGTGGTGATCGAGTTCTGGCAAAAAGTTCAGTTTATGTCCACTTGGGTCCTCCTGCCCTAGGTTTGTGGTCTTGCCGTTCTTTGCTGTAGACTCTTGTACATTGTATACTTCCTTCCGCTTTTTGAGATTGGTTGAGCCAGTTATGGCATTGCTGGTTAGGGAGGGGATGGGCAAGGATAGACAAGTGGCGTGCTTCTCAGCACGCCATTCCACCTCCCCCTCTTGAAAGACAGGCGGGCTGTTAGTTTTGATAGTTTTGGTTTTACATGTTTTTTCTGATGTTGGCGGGGGGACCTCAGGTTGGTCCACTAGAGTTCCCACTGTGGCTTGTACCGTGACTAGTGTGGTCGGTGATTGTTGGTGGAAAAGGGGGAGGACTGTATCTTGAAGGGCCTGGATTTTGCCACTGGAGGAAAATATGGATGAAGCCGGGTCCTTTAGAAAATGGAATTTTTAAGAGATTTTTGGTTGGTATAGGTGAGGTTGGCAGTTTCCAGGGTTCTGTGCTGGGTTCCTGGGGGCCTCTGCTTCCTCTCCTTCCTCCATGGCTGTTACCAAAATTGGTTGTGTTTTTCCTTTTTGTTTGGCTTTACACACAACGACCTTGGGCTGCCCTCTTTTTCTGCCCGACCTCATGTTTAGAATGTTCTGGGTCCTCAGAAGGTACCCTACCTTCTGCCCTACTTTTTGCCCTTGCCCCTTTGTTTTATGTTGTGCTCCGCTGCGTTGTGAGGGAGCCCTTCCAAGGACGGATCTATCAGCTTCTAACGGGAGGGCAGTTGAACAATTCAGTTCAGTTCAATACAGTCCGGTCTTGTTTCTTCAAAGTAGGGTTATGATTAGCTTTGATTAGCATTAGCTTGCTTTCCAACTGTTGCCAGGTTGTCCGCTGCTTTACTTATGCTTATGCGCTGTTTGACCTGCCTCCAGTAGCTCTTGCTGTTTTTTTTTTTGGTCTTTCTGCTTTTCTGCTTCTGCTACACAGCTGCTGATCGACTTGCATGCAGGCGCTGACTCAGACAGGATGGCAGACAGACTGGCGGGCAGACAGGCGATGACAGAGCAGCTTCTAGTTTCTAGTTTCCTAGTTTCCAGTTAACCGGGATTTGGTGGATGGTTTGATGGTATCCGATGGGATACAGCAGGTCGTGATGTGTCTGGTGCCCAAGCTGTCCACCTTCAGGTTCCACCACCGAGCAGCCAAGCTGGGCCTGGCAGGTAAGGGTGAGTAGATGACGAGAACGGGTGGCAGGGGGTGAGGGGCTATGCTCGCTCTCACACTCCTCCACCCTTGCACCCCAGCACCCAGCTGCTTACTGTGAGGCGAAGGGGAAAGCAGCAGAACAACGAGGGTAGCAAGTTGGCAAGATGGCAAGGGGGGGACGGCAGCAGGTACTTGGAGGGTGCCGGAGGCTGAGGTGGGCTGAGGAGGGCCTCTTGCAGCGGGGGTGGTAGACGCAGGGTGGGCTGGCAGAGTTGTGAGGACAGTTCCTCTCACCCCTCCACCGGCCTCCTCAGCCGGTCACCTCAGCCGCCTTACCGCCACCTCCCACTGCTCCTCAGGCTCCGCGGGTCGGCGAATGATCAGCTGGCATCCTGTCTAAACCTTTTAAATGCCCGACCGGTGTCAGAGCCACGGCAAGAAATTGTGGCAGGGTTTTGTGGCGAAGTCTGCGTCAAGGTCCGTGGAGGACTGCGGGGGGAATCTTAGGGATCTCAGGCGGGCTCCGGCCTCAGCCTCATCGGATTTCCAAACTGCACGCTGCCCGCTGCTGTTCGTCCCAACACGGCTCATGGCTCCTCGACTCATCTGCACAGGCGCTGCTCATACTGCCCTGGAAGCTCTCACACTTGCAATAATCGAAAACACATCCTATTCTGGAAGAGATTATGGGATACAGTGAGTATCCGGCTAGGAATGGCCATGTCACCCCCTCATTGCTGAGTGGGTCCAGTCTCACATTTTCTATGATGTGTGGGAGGGCAACTTTATACCAATTGACATGTTTTTTGTAAGTTAGAAGAACTTCCATTGCCTTATAGGGAGTATACTCATCTGGTATTTCATCCTCAGTGTATTTGTGAAATACTTGTGTTACGTCATCTACAGCTAGGAATGTAACTCAAGAATAAAAAAACCTCTGTTCTATATGCTTCCTGTGCCTCTGCCATAAAGGTAACATCCCCACCATATAGTGAGAGACCATTTTGCAGTAGTTTCTGAGTGATGGCATATCTGCAGTTCTCAGAGATATTTTGTGAGATATATGCAAGAAATGAATTAAAGAGTTCAGCCAAAACAGCGGGAATTAGATCCTTTCAAGCTTGATTTACCAACAGCCAATATATGGGATATACCTACTCAGCTGAGGGGGATATTCCCTACCACTACACACATCTCTGGTTTAAAAGGTGTGTAGGGATCTCTGAGAAAACACAATTGAACTACTAAGTAGATTCATACATAATAAGAACCCAATCAACATTGGTGGTGCCATGTCATATGGTTTACCCTTAGCAGTAGGAACTGCACATTTGTGGATGACATCAACTTTGGGATTGTGCCTGACTGATTATGTGCACCTCTGCAAGGTATTTTGTCCCTTAGACCTGCTAGCCCATGGTGCAACAATAAGCCCCCCTAAACCTTTTGTAATCTACAGATAGCTGTGTCGCCATATTGACGTAAATAACAAACACATTTACACAATATATGTGTAGACCTTGTACACAATGCCAAAGCAATATGATAGTGTTCTTGCAATGTTGATTTGTGTAAACAAGGCTGGTGTTTACAGGAAGCTAACCCAAAGTGTATTGAATGCAAATGTGTGTCAAAAGTCGATGTGGAAAGTGAAGGTAGCTTCAGGAAAGATCCATGTACATAGAAAAACAACAACGTTTCCTACTAGGCCTAGCTAGACAGATTAAGCAGCAAGAAAGTTTCATATTATTTATTTCCAGAGCATTGAGTTAGGTTACTTAGCAATCAAAAAAGAGGCCGTGACCATATATTGGGCTGTGAAAAAGCTGAGGATATTTTTACAAACAAAGGGAACAGCAGTCTTTTCACAAGGATTTACAAATGGGTGGTTGCCCTTCGAGAATTTGATTTTGACGTTTTATATGGTCCTGGCGTCAAGAACTCAATAGCGGATTGTTTATCCAGATAGTGTGATGACAGCGAGGAGAAACTGACACTAGAAAGTGATGTTCTGAAAGAAGCTTTGTTGGAGGATAATTGGTAAGTTTTTTGAGATTACAAATGTCATCATACAAGAGAAAGAGTGGTTGGATGAAATACAAGCTGATCTTGTTTTCCGGGAAGTGATGTGTATAATAAAAGGGTTTGGTGTGTGAAGAATGAGTGTGCAGATGCAATTAAGCCAATGTGAAGTAGTAGTGACACCAATAGGTTTTGTTGAAAGAAAGGTTTGTATCAACACAAGTTGAATTCACGGTAATGACCTCAGCAAATCTTTAAGGCACCTGGACACTTAGCTTGCCACTTGCCTGTGGTCACCAGTCCCTGCACATTTCATACTGATTCAGTGACACCACAGCTACCTGGGTTTGCCTGCTCAAGATTTGCCGACCAGGTTTTCTCGCTCACCGTGAAGGACTGCGGGGGGAATCTTAGGGGTCTCAGGCGGCATACGGCCTCAGCCTCATTGGATTTCCAAACTGCACGCTGCCCGCTGCTGTTCGTCCCAACACGGCTCACGGCTCCTCTACTCATCTGCACCGGCGCTGCTCATACTGCCCTGGAAGCTCTCACACTCGCAATAGTCGAAAACACATCCTGTTCTGGAAGAGATTATGGGATACAGTGAGTATCCGGCTAGGAATGGCCATGTCACCCCCTCATTGCCGAGTGGGTCCAGTCTCACATTTTCTATGATGTGTGGGAGGGCAACTTTATACCAATTGACGTGTTTTTCGTAAGTGAGAGGAACTTCTATTGCCTTATAGGGAGTGTACTCATCTGGTATTTCATCCTCAGTATATTTGTGAAACACTTGTGTTACGTCATCTACAGCTAGGAATGTAACTCAAGAATAAAAAAACCTCTGTTCTATATGCTTCCTGTGCCTCTGCCATAAAGGTAACATCCCCACCATATAGTGAGAGACCATTTTGCAGTAGTTTCTGAGTGACGGCATATCTGCAGTTCTCAGAGATATTTTGAGCCATATATGCAAGAAATGAATTAAAGAGTTCGGCCAACACAGCGGGAATTAGATCCTTTCAAGCTTGATTTACCAAAAGCCAATATATGGGATATACCTACTCAGCTGAGGGGGATATTCCCTACCACTACAGACATCTCTGGTTTAAAAGGTGTGTTTGGAACTCTGAGAAAACACAATTGAACTACTAAGTAGATCCGTACATAATAAGAACCCAATCAACATTGGTGGTGCCATGTCATGTGGTTTACCCTTAGCAGTAGGAACTGCACATTTGTGGATGACATAAACTTTTGGATTGTGCCTGACCGATTATGTGCACCTCTGCAAGGTATTTTGTCCCTTAGACGTGCTAGCCCATGGTGCAACAATAAGCCCCCCTAAACCAAGACAGGGAGATAACAGTTCTGACATCCACTGAGAATGACAACCCTGTTTCCTCAGGAACCGTGTTGACAGACCTAGAACCTTTCACTCATAAACTTGCACCCCTGTTTGTGCAGAGAAATATACAAAGAATACACAAAAGGACGTTTTCAATGCTTACTGAACCAAAGTGGTTCTTGTAATAGAAAATATAAGCTGCAATGATCAATAGACAGAAGAAGATGAAGGTTATAATAAGTGTCAAGACAGTGAAAAGAACAAAGAATTCTATCATCGAGACTGCATATATGCAGGCATATAAAATAATATAACAATCTTGCATACTTCTACTATGCAGACACTACCCTATGTGTATAAGGTGTATTTGTGTGTTTTGCCAAGAACCCCCTTACTTGATTATCTAATTCCATTACCCTGTGAGTAAGAATTTAGAACCGCGAAACTCTGGAATGAACTTCCACTCACAATCAGACAATGTAGTACCTTGTCCCTGTTCCGGAAAAGGATCAAAACGTGGCTGTTCCCCAGAAACTCATTCTGTCGTCTTTGAGTAATATTCATCCTAGGCTCTATCTTTCTTGCTCCTTGCTCGTCTGTGTTCACGTATCTTTGGCATCAGGGTACCCATAGGGTGTTTGTCGCGCTCTATAAATGTTATATACAATACAATACACTACAATACAATCTTGACTACAAACTAGACACCCCTCACGAAGATGTCAGTCAGCTGCTGGTTGAAAACTTCAGCATGTATGGACCTCTTGAAGCCTGCAGAAGTGCCTTCTCCGATTATACCCGTAAACAGATGTTTATATATAGAAAAAGGCATTCTTGCATTAGGCCGAGATTGTGATCAGGCAGATATTTTTTGTAATCTACAGATAGCTGTGTCGCCATATTGACGTAAATAACAAACACATTTACACAATGTGTGTGTAGACCTTGTACACAATGCCAAAGCAATATGATAGTGTTCTTGCAAAGTTGATTTGTGTAAAAAAGGCTGGTGTTTACAGGAAGCTAACTCAAAGTGTATTGAATGCAAATGTGTGTCAAAAGTGGATGTGGAAAGTGAAGGTAGCTTCAGGAAAGATCCATGTACATAGAAAAACAGCAACGTTTCCTACTAGGCCTAGCTAGACAGATTAAGCAGCAAGAAAGTTCCATATTATTTATTTCCAGAGCATTGAGTTAGGTTACTCAGCAATCAAAAAAGAGGCCGTGACCATATATTGGGCTGTGAAAAAGCTGAGGATATTTTTACAAACAAAGAGAACAGCAGTCTTTTCACAAGGATTTGCAAATGGGTGGTTGCCCTTCGAGAATTTGATTTTGACATTTTATATGGTCCTGGCGTGAAGAACTCAATAGCGGATTGTTTATCCAGATAGTGTGATGACAGCGAGGAGAAACTGACACTAGAAAGTGATGTTCTGGAAGAAACTTTGTTGGAGGATAATTGGTAAGTTTGTGAGATTACAAATGTCATCATACAAGAGAAAGAGTGGTTGGATGAAATACAAGCTGATCTTGTTTTCCGGGAAGTGATGCGTATAATAAAAGGGTTTGGGGTGTGAAGAATGAGTGTGCAGATGCAATTAAGCCAATGTGAAGTAGTAGTGACACCAATAAGTTTTGTTGAAAGAAAGGTTTGTATCAACACAAGTTGAATTCACAGTAAGGACCTCAGCAAATCTTTAAGGCACCTGGACACTTAGCTTGCCACTTGCCTGTGGTCTCCAGTCCCTGCACGTTTCATACTGATTCAGTGACACCACAGCTACCTGGGTTTGTCTGCTCGGGATTTGCCGACCAGGTTTTCTCGTTCACCGTTCTTCCTGCCAACAGATGCCCTACCCACCCCAGGACTTACTTATTGATGGCTACAGTGCGACCACATCAGTAGGCACCTAGACACCTAACTTGTGACTTGCCTGCGGCCGACAGTTCCTGCTTGTTCCAGACTGATCCAGTGACACCACAGCTGACCATGTTTTCCCGATGGGCTTTTCCCGACTGGGTTTTCCCACTAAGTGTTCTTCCCGCCAACAGAAGCTCCACCTGCCCCAGACCCTACTCAATGCAGGCTGCAGCACAACTTCGCAACAGACGTGTGCAGTGTGCGAGCCAAAGAAAATTCCGTCTGCGCCAATCTACACCTGGTCCACACCCAGCATCATGACACCCGGCCTTTCCACCCCTGAATATACACCATCGCTGAGCTCTACACCCTCGACCATGGACACCTCAACAATCACTGTCACCGTGCCCACTCACCCTCCATAGTAGGACCTTTCACCTGCACCCACTACCACTTCACCTGCCACTGTACACAAACCAGCTCACCAACCAACTCCACCCCAAACACACCACAGAAACCAGATGAACAAAAACAACAACTCTCATGAGCCCTTCTAAACTTGTGCTCACTATGCAAGCATTCCACTGAATTATGGGACCGCATCACCACCCTCTCACCCAACATCATGTTCCTCACTGAGACATGGATCAATGCCACATCCTCCTCCGACATTGCCACAGCTATTCGCAACGGATGCTAATTCACTTACCAGGACCGCACCAACAAGCGGGAGGAGGAACAGCCATCATCCACAAAGAGACCATACAGTGTACCACCACCACCGATAATACCACTGCCCCCATGGAGCATCTCAACTTCAACCTCCACATGGACAGTAAGACAACCATCTGAGTCACCCTTGCATATCAAACCCCAGGCGCACGTTCCAGCTACTGCAACACCATCACAGACTTCATTGCGCAGCTAGCCTTAGACCTAATGGATAGCATCTTTCTCAGGGAGGTACATTTCCACATCGATGACCCTAATGAAAAAAACAATACACACCTCCTCAACAGTATGAGCATCTTAGGATTGGCTCAGATCGTCTATGGCTCTGCACACACCTCAGAACACACGCTGGACCCAATTTTCACCTCCAGCAACTGCTTCAAATACATACGTGTCACAGAACTCACATGGACAAATCAATCCATCATCAACATCAGCATCTCCAACCTCCGCACCTCTACCTCCAAGATGATCAACTCCCCCCCACTGAAGGTGGAACAAATTCTCAGAGACCAGCTGGGTGAACTGCCTCAACACTCCAACCCTGTTACTGCCACCAAACTCAAACAGAGAGTAAACAACTTCAATGCCTGGATCACAATTTGTGCAGACATCATCATTTCCATTAAGAGAAAATCCTTACTAAAGGCAGCTGGTAAACCCAAGAACTCAGAACAGTGAAACGGGACAGCAAACAGTTGTAGAGGAAATGGTGCAGCATCAAGGACACCTCCTACAAGGCAACCTTCAAAACCTCCCTCAACCTCTACCATCACCTGCTCAGGGCAACAAAGACAGCCCTTGCAGCGCACATCGAATCCAGCGGCAAAAACACCAAGGAACTTTTCAACATCGTTAAGGAATTCTGCAATCCGGGTGCCAGCAAAAACAACATCATATACTCGCAGGAGCTGTGTGACAACCTCGCTCCCTTTTCTTCCACAACAAGATTGCAACCATATGCAAAACCTTCGAACCCTAACCTACACCTACGGACTTCCTCGACAGATATGCCACCACCGTAATCGCTCAGGATCTCCCACAGACCCATGCCCGCACTCCATTTTCAATCTTAGAAATCAAATGATCAGCGAGAAACTGACCACCCGACCCAACACCTCCATCACCACTGCAACATTCCTGATACAAGGAAACACCTGAAGTATGACCACTACAAAAAACCTTTCGCTGACCCCAGCAAACTCAAGAAATAATAGCCAATCTTTGCTCCCATTCCCAGCAAAGTTACTGGAAAAGATCATCAAAAATCAAATCATGACACACCCGGAGCAGAAACAGCTACTCAACGCATCCCAATCCAGCTTTTGCAGCAATCACAGCACTGAATCCTCCCTGATAGCAGCCACCAATGACATCCAAATCCTGCTTCCTCGATGAGAAACAGCAGCTTTGCTCCTCCTCAACCTCTCAGAAGTCTTTGACACCCTATCTCACCACATGCTGATCGAAAGACTCTACCACATCGGCATCCAAGGGGACACACTCAGATGGATTACCTCCCTCTTCGCCGGAAGAACCCAGAGGATACACCTACCACCTTTCACCTCTGGACCAAAGTAGATCACCCTCAGCCCCATGTTCTTCAACGCATATATGACCCTCCTGGCCAACATCATCAGATCCCAAGCTCTCAACATAATTTACTATGCAGACGACTCAACTCATCCTCTCACTCACCGACAACCCCACCACCACCAGAACCAACTTTTACAGATGAAAGACAAAACTTTGCAGACTGGATGAAAAACAATCACCTGCAGATGAACACAGACAAGATAGAAGAACTGATCTTTGCCAACAGCAGCACACATGGAATGATTCCTGGTGGCCAGCAGATCTAGGACATACACCCACTCCCTTGGACCACACCAGAACCCTCAGAATCATCATTTAAACAAGCTAACCATGAAATCACAGATCATTGCGATCCCCTGTACCTGTTTGCTTACTCTGTGCATGCTATGTAAGATTTTCAAGTGGCTGCCCTACACACAAGATGAACTGTGACACAGTTCTCCGTCAATGGCCTCTATGTAGGAATCACCACATACTTCCTATACAGACTTCCAACATTACAAACGCCTCCACCAGAATCATTCTTGGCCTTCCCTGATGAACCCACATCCCACCCCACCTCAGGCAGCTACACTGGCCCTCCATACAGATGAGATGGCAATTCAAGCTGCTGACCCACATACACAAGGCACTATACAACCAAGAACCCGCATACATTAACCACCTCCTGAACTTCCACCAACAGTCAAGAAGACTAAGCTCTGTCTCCCTTTAAATTGCTCCTACTACCGACATCTACTGAAGTAGAATTAGAGGACGCTCCTTCTCCCACATCACAGCAAAGACCTGGTAGAGCCCCCCATGCACCTTCAGACCATCACCTCACTTCTGGAACTTCAAACAGCCCTCAAGGCCTGGCTGTTCGAATAAGCCTCTAGGACCAGCAAGTGACCATATACTCTACCGGGTGATTAGCTGTGATTTATAAATCCTAATTGATTGTTTGATTGAACTGGCTTTCTCCTTTTCAACAGGATTCCCCAGTCTCAATGTTTCATGTTCCACTCCTACCATCACAGAGATGCCATCATCTAGATACCACACATCTGTTGCTGACTTTCTGCTTCCCCTGGTTCTAGTTAACCAGATCTTGTGAATAAGCAATTCGTGAAGGGGCTGCGAGTCCCACTCTGCCATCTGGTTGAGACTCCATGCCCAACAGGTGCTAAGAGGTGAGAAACATGAATGACTATAGCTGTGAAAAATGATACAGTCACAGTTCCCCAAATCTAGCGCCTACATTTTCAAGCAATCAGTGCACATCCACTATTGATTTTATTTTGGTCTCCAAAATCTTGAATTAGACTGTCAATGGCTGTGGAAGCTGTGTTTACATGTTATAGTGACCATGCAGCTCTTTCCTTACAGCTGGACATTGGAGTTTTGTTAAAAACACAGTCTAAAGTTACCGATACTGCCATCCTGTCACACAAAAATAGTTTTACCTTAAAATGGCCCATGGTTGACACTAAGACTTTTCTTACCTTCATAATTCAACTGAACCAGGAAATAATATGTTGTGTCTTGGTCTCTGTGTTTGTATGGGTTGTCAATGTCACAGTTAGATAATAGGAGGGTATTGATATTCATTGACCAGCTATATGTTCTGTATTGGAATGTATAATGTTTGCCTTTGAAAGTAGGAACAGTTGGAACGTTTCCTCTGGGCCCTATGGATGTATCTTGATCATCTTTCTTATGCAATAAAACACAAGAAGACAATTGTGTTGAATGGGCATTCTTCTTTACATATTGGCGATGGGCTGGTTTGAGAAAACAAGTTTTCCTAACAACTTGTTGTCAAGGTACTCTTTTTTAAACTATTTTATGGGCCCTGGGGCAAGTTTACGTGTGAATGGCTTTCTCCTGACTTTCAGTGGATTAACACTCTCTACGAGATCAAAAGTTAAGCAGGCGCCATCTTCCTGTGTGCTGTAAAAACTGTAATTGTTATGACATTGAGGCTAGGGTGTTTATTAACTTCTCCTGTTTATTTGTGTAGAGGAATAACATACACTTGGCTAGTGGGTCCAATATTTTTGATAAAGAACGGTGCTGCAAGGGGCGTGGCTTAGCCATCCAACACTGCGGATGTGCGTTAGCGAGGATCCTGAAGCCTGACATTATTCCGCCACTTATTCTACCTCCTATGTGTCCATCCTTGCATCCCGGGATATGCTGATGCATAGCGATACTGTGCTGCAGCGATTGGAAGATTCCTGAAGTCATACTGCCGAGATCGGACGGCGAGTGCCCGGCAGTGTGGCTGCCTCATTGCAGTGCATCGCGCTGGCCGCTCCCCCCGCGATGGCTCGATCGCTGAAATCTCTACCAAGAGTGACAGGATCGACAACGTGAGACTGGGGAAGTCGGTTTCCCAGACGACCAGATCAAGCTGCGGTGTGAGGCCTGACCCACCCGTTACATATCTCCGGGCCTAAACAGTGAGCTGCTGGCCCAGCCGGTGGTCTTCTTGCCGCATCCGCCTAGGCGGGGCTTGGAGTTGATGAGTGTGGCTGGTGGGTCGGCGGCTGAGTCGGGCTGCGCTGTGTGGGGGCGGAGTGGGTGCTGCTTATTTTGGACACGGCTGCGCTGAATAGATCTTGCCTGGACCCCTTGTATCGCTCCTGTGTGTGGCGATTACTGCCCGATGGTGGGGGCCATGGCTGTGGGCCACATGGCGGCCGCTGTGGGGGCCTGGAAGCCAGAGCCCATGACTGGCTGCATCCGCTCATACTCGGTGGCCTGTCGGGCCTTGGTGATAGGGGCAGTGTGGGCCGGGAGCTAGAGAGCCGTGACTGACTTGGGGTCGCTTGGCGGTGGCTTGTGCCTTGGCGGTTAGACCGGACCGCAAGTGTGAGACGCTGTATGCTCTTGGGCCTGGCCCGGTTCGATCTATATACAGAGACTCTCTTATAGCGGCTGTTGTGCTTAAGGGGCTATTAAAGTGCATGATTGGTAGCGGCAGATGTTATACCTCGGCAAAGAGGTGCTGAAAGACTTGTACTGAGCCCTTGTTTACTGTGTGACCCATACAGCGACATCTGCTCTATGGTAATACATTGTGGCCCCCCCTTACCTGAGCCCTTAGCGGTCTGTCTGGTTCGCGAGGTGGAGAGACATAGATGTGCCCTTTAGTCTCTGACCATCCATATACAGCGCACCACAGATCTGATCCGGCCCTGCGTGCTGTGCCTGACAATGGCCGTTGAGATGTCCGGGATTGCAGATTGCTTGATTGCCGAGCTGAAGATAGGGGGCTGTGTCCCGGCACCCATTAGGAAAGGTGGGGGTGCATAGCTTGCGGAGGTGACTGAACGAGGTTTGGCATGGCTTTTGAGTGCAGTGGCCCCACCTGGCCGAGTCCCCCGTCGCAAATACTATATTCGGAACCAGCCGCCTAAAACATTCTCCTAAGTGCAACGGGTGGTAGTTGTGCCCTTGCTTCTGACTCGCCTTCTCTTGCCCTGCTGCACTTTATAATGGCAAAGGACAAGCTGCCCGATGCGCCCTCCACACAAAGCACAATAGACAAATACACTGGAGCAATGGCCTCGGGACCTTCGCTGTGTGCCCCTGAGACGCCTATGCCAGATAATGCAGCGTTATAGGCAGCGATCACATAGTCAAGAGAAACGTTGGAGACGTTAGGCGTGGTGGGCACAGATGTCATGTTACTTCAGCAAGACCTTCAAAATGCTGTGCAGCGCATTACTGAAACAGAGTCCTGCATGTTGACTGCGGAGGACACAGTGGGCACATCAAAGGAAAAAGTGAATACTCTGGAAACGCTTATGCGGACGATGTGTCATTCTTTCTCATGAATCCTGATTGGACTGGTCTACGCCATCTTAGCATCATGCAGATTTTTGGCGAAACCTCTAGCCTATATATAAATCAGGGTAAGTCCTTTCTGTGTCCGTTGTGGGGTGGGGATCGACTGGGCGAATTGTTACGGGAGGTAGAAGTGGTCCAAGACGGTTTTAAATATTTAGGCATTTTCCTCTTAGCGTCCCAGACTATGGCGTGGGACAGGAAATTTGCCCCCTTGTGGATGCAGGTGAGTGATCAGACGCGAGTGTGGTCCCACTTGCCACTATCTCTCTTTGGCAGATCTGCCATTTTTAAGATGATCTCCCTGCCCCGTCTTCTCTACCAACTTCAAAATCGCCCACATCCAATACAACCGACGTGGTTTCACCAGTTAAATACTGTCTTGGCCCGTTCCCTTTGGGGAGGTAATGTGACATGAGTGGCCCTTAGGACTTGTTTTCAGTCCATATATTCGGGTGGAGTGGCCACCCCAGACGTCCAGACGTATTATATAGCTGCATACCTTCTCGCCCTCAATAATTGGTGGTATGGGGACCAGAGGGACCCAGCATATGCTGTGGAGCATTGGCTGTTGAGGGATAATGCCCTACATATGGTCCTCTACTCTGCGGTACTACTCCGGCAGCTGCTGCTTGCGACCAATACAGTCTTCAGGACATGGAAATCTGCGCATTGCATGATGGGCTGGTGGGGGAACCTCACGAGGGAACTCCGCTATGTAGAAACAAACAGCTGCCACAGCTGGCACGATTGCCGGGCTTTTGGGGCTGGGAGGTTATTGGAATTGATACGGTGGGCACGGTTATGCGTGGTTGCAACTTAACGTCATTCCAGGAAATCCAAACAGAATACGCTATGCCCTGCTCACAATTCTTTTGATATCTCCAGTTTAGACATACCTTCACCCCATATATATCACAACAAATAGATATACCTGACTTCAATTCCGTTGAGGCAAAGGTCTTTATGGGTGAACTGGGGAACCATAAAATAACCAAAATCTATTGTACACTTATCAACAATACGCCTACAACATTACATAAAACTAGAGAGGCGTGGCAGCAGGACCTGGGGTCCCTAGAGGAAGATGATTGGGTGGAGGCTTTGGAATCCCCGCGCAGCGCAGTGATAGCGGACCGTCTGCAACTTATCCAATTTAAATATCTACACAGAGCCTACTATACTAGACGCAAACTGTGGTGCGCCGGTTTGAATGCATCCCTGCATTGTTTGCGGTGTGGGTCTATGGAGGGTACATTCCTGCATATGGTGTGGGCATGCCCAACGCTTTTGAGGTTACGGAAAGGAGTGACCACTTGCCTGTAGGAGGTTCTGGGGTGGTATGTCCCATTTTCTCCGCGACTAGTCATGCTGCATGTTACAGAGGGTTTGAGTGGCAACAGATACAAGCACTACTTACTGTTCCTTAGCCTCACATTGGCAAAAAGAGACATAGCAGGGCCTGGAAGGATGAATCTCCACTGTTGGTTGGGGTCTAAAAGAAGGGTATGGACTTTAGAATGGGTCTGGAAATCCCGATCTTTGAAGCGAGAGGATGCCCTCAGAAACATCTTAAAATCTGGAAAAGATAGGCAGATTATAGAAGGTTGTATCTGGAACCTCCTCTTCCTCCCTCTACTATCGAAGAATGACTGATATGATTGTACAGAACTGGAATTTAAACATCACAAATATTAGCTATGGTTGTAGGTGGCTTGGGCTCTCCTCATTTCTGAACTACTTTTCATACAGATTTGTTGTGGCACTGTTATTTGTTTTTTCAAAGTGTTATTTAGCAATGTATTTCCTGTATGAACGATACTATTGTATCATTGAAAATGTTGATATCATTATGTGTTATCATGTATGCGTATTGCTGGTGCCCTGTGAGGCATCAACCCTGTCTTGGCTGTCAACAATAAAATTACATTGTGACAAAAGAAAAGAACAGTGTTGCGCCAGTACTTTGCCCTAGAGTGTTAAGCGGCGGGAAGCCACGATTTTGCATAGAGAGCTGCTTACTTAACTTGTATTATCTTTCTCACACCGTGGATGCCATCTTTCTAATGCAATAAAACAAAAAAAGATAATACCATAAGGCAGGCTCTATTCAGTTTAAAAAATTCCTATGGGTGGTTGATAATGTTTGCACTAAAGCCCATACAGCCCTTCACACTGCCCTACATCATAGAACCTGAGATGTGGAGATAATTAGGAATGCATGTGCACTTTATAAATCAGCTTTCGCAGCTAGGAACAAGCAGAAATAAGAGGATACTTCAAATGCCCCGCATTAGCTTGTATGCACAAAGATAGTGCCGTGTTTTGGCAGGTGGTCAATGCTCTCTGTTTTTCTGACCCCTCGAGTCACTTTATTGAAGTTCATATCATCGTCCGTGGGTATACTATGTCTCTAACATCACCATCCAAGATTCCTTGGAGGTTCAAGTAGAGGATGGGAAAAGGGACTTTATGAAATCCAAAACCCGGATGCTTTTAAGTTTACAGAGGCGAAAGTAAGAAGGGGGAGGCCCCAGGCACCGATAGGGTCCCACTAGATATTTTTTCTGATAGGTCGAATCTGTGGGCCCCTATGCTGATTAATCTGTTTAATGCAGTAGTTAAGGTAGGCCCCCCTGAGAAATGGAATCAAACAGCAATCATACCCATCTATAAAAAAAGAGGATAAAGACCAGCCAAAGAATTACAGGTCTATATCTCTACTAGATGCTACTATATAATTCACAGGTCATATTGTATTACATAGGCTCGAGGATTGGGTGGCTGAGATCGACATCTTAACCGATACCCAATATGGTTTTAAGAAAGGCCTGGGCACCGTTGATCAGTGCCTAAACCTGAGCTTAGTAATTGGCAAGTACACAGTAGCTAAGAAGGGAACCATATATTTTTCCTTCATGGATCTTATGGCAGCTTTTGTCTGTGTTTCACACTGCAAATTGTGGTCCATTATGACTGAGTCAGATGTGGAGCAAGGGATAATTAGTTTTATCAGACAATTATACTAGGATGCAGCTGCCTGTGTCCAATATGGTAAGGATGGCGAATGCACGGACAATTTTAGCATTAGACGGGGAGTAAGGCAAGGAGGCTTTCTTGCCTAATTTTTTATCTCCTTGTTTATTAAAAGAGTTGAACATTTTTTTGAGTTGAGAGCAAAGGACATACCCTACACTGGAACTTGCTCCCGCTCTATTCTTCTATATGTTGATGATCCAGTTTTAGAGACTGCTTCAGAGTCTAATCAAAGATGTTATTGTTTTTATAAAGGATCTTGATCTGAAAGTTAATGAGAGCAAGACGTTTACCATAAACTGTGGGACTAGGCCACACAAAAAAGGTGCTCACTATCTTAATAACTCCAAGGTTTCGGTGGTGACCACCTTCTCTTACTTAGTAATCCTGTTTGAAAAATATGAGTGGAAACCAATGTTATCTCACAGGAAAGCCCTCTTTGAAAAATTCTTTAGTGGCCTGCGCCATTTTTTTAAAATGCTAGGCTTGAAATCATTGAACAAGATCTCCTCATTTATGCTGGAAAATGTGTTACTTATGGCATCTGGAGCATGATGGACGTAAACGTTATGAAAAACCTTTTGGCAGTCCCTCGAAGCTGTGCTGATGCCATAGGTCACACAGGTTTGGGGATTCCTTATATATAGGGCAGAATTCAACTTTCTCCCCTCTTACTATGGTACTCCATCTGGGTAAGGGAGGAGACCATCCTTAAAAAGCTTCGCATAAAGGATTGTTCACAACTTCAATCTGCCCTAGATATTCGGTGGATCGCATATGTTGAGTCTGTGAGTTAATTGGTCAACCAGCCCTTTCTGTCGCCCCAGAGTCTTACCACCACATTGACAAGGACACTTTAAAGCAAGTGTTTTATGAGAAGGCCGCATCAAAGAGAGACTCCTTAGATAATCTTAAATCTACAGCACATGCCTACAATCTGGTGTACGTTCACAAGGGCCTTCAGCAGTATTTCTCTTTTATTTTTAAAAGACAACATTGTTTGTGCTTACCAAGCTCCGTTTTAACTTACTACAACTCCTGGTGGGATTTTGTTGTAAATGGTTTCTTTTGCAACATGTCCACTGTGTATCTATATGCCTTTCTCTATGTTTCCTCCCTCCTTCCTTTCAGAATACCAGCGTGTTTTCACTATTCCATTTTCATGTTCTAAAGGAGTCAGTTGGGAGTTTGGTCAGCAGGCGTTGGGTTGTTCTTGCTCTGCTCTGCAATTAACCACTCCCATACATCCACTGAAGTGTCTGGAGTATATCTTCAACAATTTGGTGACGATCCGGGGATACCAGCTGACCAGACCGCAGCGAGAGCTGATTTTTCACTCCCTTTTCAGTCACAGCTACTGGAACAACACTTCGCTAAACGAATCTAACAGCATCAAGGTTGCTTTCCCTCTGCCCATCAACCCTGCAGTCCGTGGAGGAGTAAAAATGTTGAAGAAATTCAACGAAATCTAAGAGGAAAGTTTCCTGACATCATCAACCTAACCGTGAGTTCAACGCTGCCAGCGCGTGTAACCCACTACATGTCTTCGTTTCTAAGCACGATTCCAAGGTTACCCTAGCGTCACTAAGCAACGCTCCCCAATCGTTAGCTGCAGCATCACCTCTGGTTGCTTAGCTACTACCTAACAATGCCGTAGTACGGCCAGTAACAGTGCGCAGAACCACAACGCTGCGTTCCACGCCTCACTTCTGGCACGTACAGATGCAGCCGGCCATTTTTAGTTCATCAACAGCGTCGGAAGAAAATAAAAGTCTGCGTCCTCACAAAAAAATTATTCTTCCTTCAGCGTATCACACGACTCGAAAGCGGTGATATGCACACCTGTTTCCTGAACTTAGCAACTTGCCAGCGACGCGCTCACCCTCAACCAGCAGCAGGTACTCATTTTTGGTGCTTATCTTACGATGATACGCACATCTCTCAGCATTGTGTGACTTTGATGTTTATTTCCTATTTCCACACTTATGGTGTATTGATTTTAGTTTACATTCCACAACTCCAGTCTCCAGCAATCTAATAGTGCCTAATTTTACCCGCAGCATAATCAACAGTCTCCAGTCATGGCACAACAAGTAACTGTCACTCTCCCACCACCATTTTTAGATGAAGCGGGTACTCCCTCGATACCGTAGGAAGATTGGTTCATTATATTTGACAACTACTTGGAAGCTCTGGACTGTCAGGAATTTTCAGGGAAACGTAAAAAAGCAATACTACTTAGCACTTGGGGGAAGGAAGGACAACGAGTGTTTAGATTTCTTCCTCAAGCTTTACAGGCCAATGGGCAGCCCATGCCTGATGAATACAAAGAAGCCATTTGTAGATTTGAGGTGCGATTTTCCAAAGAGGAAAATCTAGTTATGAATCGATGCAAATTTTACACTCACCGCCAACAGAGTGATGAATCAATAGATGATTTTGTTGCTCACCTTAGAGAACTGTATGTGAAATGTAAATTTAGAGCCATGAACGATGAACTCATTAGAGACTAACTAATAGTACAATGTAACAAAAAAAAGATTCAAGAAAGGTTATGGGCCGCAAAGAATCCTTCATTGAAAGTAGCCATCGACCTGGCCAAAGTAATAGAAGAATCTGAGAGTTGTATGAATGTAATAGAAATACAAAAGAAAAACAACACTCAACAAGAAGTGTCCGAAGTCTCTGAAAAATGTTCTGGTGGTGAAAGTGAGTTACCTAATGAGGAATCAGTTGCTGTTGTAAAGAGCAAAATCAGACCAACTAACAAGAAAATTTCTCTTCCAAACAAGTTTTGCTCATGTTGTGGTAGTAGTGGTCACACCTCAGAAGCTAGTTTCGGTTTAGCTTCTAATAAAGAATGTCTTAAATGTGGTCGGCTTAAATTTCTCTAAAATGTGCAAAATGAAAAACCGTCAAAAAATAGCAGTCATTCATGATTCTATAGAAGAAACTAAACAGGAGAAAGACAGATTACTAGCAATTGATGACATTGATGTGGTTGGAGAAGATGACAAGTGGCAAAACAGACCTAAAGCACTTTTCATGATTGATGGTCACGAAGTGTCCCTTATGGTTGACACAGGCTCCAGATACACCATCATTCCACAATGTTTGCTGGAAGGTCAATGTGGTAGTAAAGTCTTAAGTAAAAGTGGCATCTCTCCAAGAGGTTTTCAGAGTGAAACCATTGACATTTTGGGTTATTTTGAATCTAACATTCTCTTTAAAAATAGATCTATTTTTGGTAAAGTTTATGTCTCTGTTGATGGACCTCCCATACTAGGATGGGTTCATCAATATGATTCTCATATTATCATTAATCCAAGAGCACCCTCTCAGGTCATAATCGTTGAAGATCACTCTTAAGATGACATAGTACGTGAATCTAGCACAGTATTTAAAAGATGAGTTAGGTGAACTGAGAGGCTATTCACATTTTATTCAGTTAAAAAAAAATAGCTTACCTATTCAACACAAACTAAGAAGAATCCCTCTCTCAGTTAGACATGATGTTAAATCTTTGCTAAATGAAATGTTGCAGAGTGGGGTGATTGAGCCAGTTGAGGCATCCTCATGGGTGTCTCCGGTTGTTATCACAAAGAAATCGGACGGAAAATTGAGGTTCTATGTTGATTTAAGATCACTCAACAAATGTGTGGTTGCTGATACTTTTCCTTTACCAAACATTGGAGAATTGGTATCCACCTAGCAGGGCGCTAAGTTATTTTCTAAATTAGATCTAAAGAGCGCCTACCATCAGATAAAACTCCATGATGACTCTAAACACCTCACTGCATTCATAACCACAGAGGGTATTGTTCAGTTCACACGACTTCCTTTTGGCTTAATTTCAGCAGCCAGTGTGTTTCAACGTATGGTCACTGAAATTTTCAAAGGAATCCAGAAGGTAGTATTTTTCCAGGATGACATCCTTGTGTTTGGGGACTCTATAGCTGATCATATTCTTGTGCTCAATGATGTCCTGCACAGAATTATGGACGCTGGCCTTACTCTGCATAAGGAGAAGTGTTCTTTTCTGGTGCAACAAATAGAGTATCTTGGTTATGAAATATCAGCACTAGGAGTCAAGCCCAAGAAAAATCTCTTGGAAGCTATTCATTCTGCTCTATGTCCTACTGATAAAGATCAGCTTAGGACATTTATGGGTCTGATTTTGAAGAACGTCTCAGACAAGACTTTACAACTAAGACTTATGCTTTAAAAAGGTGTAAAATGTGTGTGGGGTAATGATCAAAATTCTTGTTTCAGTCAGATCAAAAAAGAAATTTGCGAAGCCAACGTCCTAGCTCCATTTGACACAAAGCGTACTTCTGTCGTAATGGTCGACGCTAGTGCTACTAGACTAAGTGCTGTTCTTTTGCAGAAACACACCGATGGAGAGCGGTAATTGCATTTGCCTCTCGCACCCTCACGTCTTCTGAACAGAATTATTCTGTTATTGAAAAAGAAGCGCTGGCAGCTGCTTGGGGTATTCAATATTTCGTAACATATTTGTGGGGCACCAAATTTCTTCTCAAAACAGATCACAAACCCTTAGTTCGCATTTTGTCTCCAGGTGGTGCGGGCAAGGCTTCCCCCAGGTTAGCGGCCAAACTTCAAGAATATCAATACGAGATCTCCCATGTCCAAGGTTGGCGTAAATTTCAAGCAGATTGTCTATCCAGACTTTCAATCAAATTGGAAGATCTTGATGGTGTTTCTCTTAATTTAGAAAACCAGGATGAAGCTATTGCTTTAGTTCAAGATGTTTTGGCAGTCTGTGAAAGCACTTTCACACATGATGAATGGTGTAAAGCAATGGTCACTGATCATGTACTTCAAGAGGTCATCCTTCTGGTTAAAATGGGTTCTAGACGAGAAAGTTGTGTACATATCTCTGCTCGTCCATTTCTAAAGGTGTTTGACGAATTATCAACCTGTGGGGATAATATCCTCATGCGTGGTGACAAGTTCATTCCCCCTTCTGACTTGACACCAAAATTGCTCAACATTGCCCATGAAGGACATCTGGAACAAACTTTGACCCAGCACAGACTTAAAGCTAATTTCTGGTGGGCGGGTATGGACTCCCAGGTGTCTTCATGGATTGAAAGGTGTTCAACATGTAAGGAGGAGGAGAAAAGACTTAAGGTTGCAGTTCGTTCATCCACAGGTCAATTAGCTAGTCCCAATGGTCCATGGCACAGTATTTGTCTGGATTTCATTGGACCCATGGAAGAACTACCCCTGTGTCAACGTTTTACCATTGTATCCATTGATGTTTATTCTAAATGGCTCACCATTAATTTTGTCAAAGACATCACCACTGAAAGCACCATAAAGTTTTTGAAAACGCTCTTTCAAGAAGAGGGCTATCCTAATGTTCTGTTCACAGACAATGGCACAGAACTTGTTTCCCATGACATGTGCTCTTTTCTATCTAGTTGTGGTATTACACATCATTGTACATCTTTATATAATCCACAGGGTAATGGTTTATGTGAAAGGGTTAACAGACTTGTCAAAGGTACAATTCAGATGGCTTGCTCGAGTGGTGCTTTTGCCCATGACATGGTTCAAGATATGGTCTATGCTTATCGTACTACAATACATGGTTCTAACGAAAAGTCACCTTTTGAACTTATGCGTGGCAGATTTCCTGGCACAAAGCTTACCCCTTTGTGGATCAAAGAGTGGGTCTCTAAAGGGGGTCATTTAGACTCTCTACCCGTCACCCTTATAAAAATTGCTTCTGGCTCGCATATTTCCAAAGGTGACTATGTCAAAGTAAAACCTGGAAGGTCCTTTTTGTGTCAGTGAAGTATTTCCTCATAATATTGTCTTGAGCAATGGTGAAAAATTGAATCTTCGAAGAGTTGCTTTTTACCAAAGGAAATCTTCTGTCTGCAAAGATGGTGTTTCACATGAGTCTCATTATTCCTCTTGCAACCGTGGGAATAGTGGCTACATGTTCTCTACCATGGAAGATGCTACCTTGCTTTCTTCCCCGGTTGGTAGAAGGTGCGCAGGTGGGGGTGATGCCTCTGATTCAAGCAGTGCCGTGATCCAAGCAATAGTACCACTGATTTTTCCAACTTTCAGAATGCACTCCTGACTGCAAATACCAGATTTGCAAGGTGCCATAGACCACATGCTTAACTGAATGACTACTGTTGCGAATAGTATGTTAAACAAGTTAGTTTCATCTTTAGCATCCTTTTAAGTTTTCTTTTTTGTTCCTTCCCTAAAGGAGGAAGGTATGTTGTAAATGGGTTCTCTTGCAACATGTCCACTGTGTATCTATATGCCTTTCTCTATGTTTCCTCCCTCACACCTTCCAGAATACCTGCGTGTATTCTCTATTCCATGTTCATGTTCTAAAGGAGTCAGTTGGGAGTTTGGTCAGCAGGCGTTGGGTTGTTCTTGCTGTGCTCTGCAATAAACTACTCACATACATCCACTGAAGTGTCCGGAGTATATCTTCAACAGATTTCCTGCCAATAGTTGCACTTTATCAGAACTAGGTAATGCCCCCGCAATGGAAAGTCTGCTCAGTAGACCCTACATAATGTGTTATTTTGCTCTTTTTATCGACTGCCTAGAAATACGTTTATTTTGCCAATATTTAAAGATATTACATTTCTTCAATGCTGACCAGCTTTGATATTTTTACAGCAGTTACAAATTCCTCTGATATGCAACTTGGTGGCCTCTTTTTCAAAAAATTTGAAAATGCGCGATATTGTCATTTTCTACTCTGTCCGCAACTGTATTATTATATTGTGGTGGATTGTTAATTATTCTGTGGGATTTGACTGTGTTTTAGTATTTTATGCCACAGAAATATGGTGAATGAAGATATATTTGAATTTGAATTTTGAATGATTGTACTTTAAGATCCCCATGACTACACATTCCTGCTAAGGCAACTTTATTTATTTAGCAGAGTGCAGGAACCAATAAGCCCCACTACCGCCAAAGCAGGCCATGTACAGTAATAATCTTACAACAGAATACTTAACAGAAATACCATAACACACACAGCCAAAGATAAAAAGGCGGAGCGGAAGTTCAGTCTCTTATTTATGTTAGTTATCCTGAAGAGATTACTCGTAATTATGTTTTCTATTTTTATTAGGAGTAAACAAGCTCTATAAACTGAAGTAAATCAATCATTACTCAAGTACAGGGACGAGGAAGAAAGAGAACGTGTGATGACAATTTATCAATCAAGGTCTTAAAAAATCTCAATCATAGCCGAAATTTCAGTTTCTGCACTGTACGATCTTTAGCCAAACTTTTATGATGTATGAACTCGGAATTTTTCCTTGAGGCTCGCATTGATAAAAAATGCCTTTTCAACATGCCTCCAGCGACTTCAGTTAAAGTCTGTCCTTCATTTGAGTTTAAGCAATCTAAATATGTATTTCCCCTGCCTGGGTAGACAGCATTTGTGAAAGATTAAAGAAAATTGCCCAGGGGAATGAATCATGATTGTGTTGAGCCAATCTTATCTGTTTCAATATGTTACAACAAATACATATAAATTATAAGCTATTTGCAAATATCAAATCAAAGGTGTGTGGCTGAAAACATGGTATCCTTGTTAACGCTTCAGAATCTTAAATCTGATTCGGTAGCTGGCAGGAGGTGTTCTAAACGTCAGTGAAAGCAAACGTCCTGTTTAATGATCCTATATTAATGTGGCACACAGCTTACTATTATGGCAAGATCACGCTGCCTTCGTGTAAAGTTACAGGCAATCTTTGCACCTCAGACTGATCACTACTGATTTTAGGATCTGCTGCTCATAGGACTCCATCATGGCAGGCTATGCTGGCACAGTGCAGATCCGAGCTCCTGTTTCATGTGTCTGTGGTGGGTAAGGTCAATTAATGTAACCAATATTTCTTTGAGTTAAAGCTGTATTTTGAGACCACACATCTCAGGAAGAGGGAAATCTTCCTCACTGTTTCCAAGCTGTAATATCAGACAATAAAGCACTCATTTACAGGAATATTGGGTCAAATAATTTATTTGTATTATCTGCAAGCACGTAAAATAGACTTTCGGCCGAGAACTGCACCAGCTGTGTCAGCTATGAACTTCCTCCCCTTTTCCTTTAAAAAAAAAAAAAAACGATTTTAAATCGAGAGCGGAAAGTGCTTTTTATGTTCTTTTTGTATGAATTGCAATGATTTTAATTAATTGTGCAAATACATATATCTATCTTGCACCAGCAGAGCTAATCCTGGTGAGGCCCCAAGCGTGTACATTGTAGAGTGCAACCAAGCCTCATTTCGATTGACTTTGCATGACTAAAGTGATGGTCTTTGCAGTGATGTTTGGTCACCTGTAGACCCATGCAAGATGGTTGAAATGTATTTACTGATTGAATAAGAAGTCTTAGTTATAGGCGACCACCCATCCATAATTAACACTGACTGTCCGTAATTTTACCCTAATATCCATTGTCAGTCATTGATGTTTCAACAGATGGCATGTGTCAGGAATTTTAGCATTTCTGCTAAGACAAAGGTTAATTCCGATAGCTGTAATGCCTCAGTTGATGTGCAAGGGAGGGAGTCTCCTGTGCTGTGAATTCGAGGGAGGGGCAGAGAGCTATGCAAGAATAAAGCCTTCTTGCCAGGGTACCTGCTGCCGGAAAGAAATGTTAACATAGGCAATTGTTTAATTAGCATATATAAAGACTGCTTGGAAGCAGAAATAGGCGTTAATGGAGTCACTTTAAGTATCTTGATAAAGACACCCTGACACCCGACGACATATGCCAGCACATCCATACCCTTAGGGAGGAGCAGAAGTCAGGTAAGTGCAGAGCGGGGCAGAGTATTGCATACACTGAACACAAAGCAAGTTTGTGATGTCTGTCACCCTTAATGTACACTTGGCTATGCCGCTTGTGCCTGTGCAAGAAAGAGCGAAGCACACCAGACACTTCTGCTGGTTTAGAAGAATTGAAAACAAGCATCTGACTCACCTCACCCACCACTAGACGTCACACCTAAAACAAATTAATGAGGTATTTTTTTTAGAGGTATTTCAAAAGTATTCCAAACCGAGCTGTGAAGGGAGTATTTTTATGGACAGATATAAAACATGTTTACACTATGTACAATCTGCCTATTACTAAAACCTATACTTTGGAATCACTCGGTTATCTTTAATCCAAATTTACTTGCACATTTTGTGGTAGCATATCTAATATTGGATGTAATGCAAGTTCAAAATAATGACTTCAAGCACTAAAAATACACAAATCACTATCCCCTGCTGCCGATGGAGCGGAGGGTTACCAGCTAAATGATAAACACTATCCACATACTCACCTGGGCCCATAACCATTCATACTTAAGCTAGTAAGCACCGCTCGGATCAATTTTGTGTGTTAATGCCTGCGAGATAAATTTACCTCATCAATTCTTACCGTTCCTTCCGTACGAATATAATTTCCTCTGATCAATGGACCTAGTTGTTAGCAGTTTAGATGTAAATACCATCAAGTAAATACTTTTAAGTGACCACAGACTCGAGAAGGTTTAAATGTTTATATCATACATTTCATGTGAAACCAGAAGCATAAAGTATAGTTCGTACACCGTTTTCTCTCAAGGAAGGAAAATCAGATTATTCAGAAACTTTGAACTAAGTTAGGAAATGACAGCACCTGGAAAGGAAGAAAATCAGAGCGAGCAGTAGATCGGCGCATATAAATTCTCCCTACTTCCACGGACAGAGTAAATCTACAGTCACACGCACATATACTCATCATACACTAGGGCCCATCACACTAAATTCACACTATTACTCTATCAACACTGAATATAGGAGAGAAAACCTAAACCAATCTGCATCTAAATGAGGTCAATGTAACCCTAAAGACATTGTCTTGAGTCATGATTTTAAACATAGGAAATACATTTGAAACTCAATAAATGACAAGGAAATAACCACCCGACACAGCGATTCGAACAAATGCTTATTTATCTAAATTAGTCAAAATGAAAGTCAATCATTAGCAAAATCATTATTCTCATAATTACCTATTCTAGCTAAATGGGCAGGACTGGTCTCTCAGTAGAGTCTCTCGAGCTGCCGTCCTCAGCATGTAGTCCAAAACGCGATGACCGCAAGGAACGCGATGGATGTAAAGAGCGCAATGAACATGGACCCTCTCTAGTCTAACATATTTATAGGGAAAATAACAAATAAAAGTTACAAACAATCTTTGGATATCCGTTGAACCGCTGAGCAGAGCGAGCAGGAAAGGAAGTCTCTTGGTTACATTTTAGAAAACCTCCGCTCAGGGAAAAACACAAAAATAAAAAATACGGAAGAAGGAAACTCGAGTTTGCAAATGTTACTTTCGTAAATGCTCTTCCTTGGTATCATAGCAGAGCCACCGCAGACTGGTCATTGTTCATTGTGGCTTTATCCTTCTCCAAGGACAATTGGAATCATTCCCAGAGCTACTGTCCTCACGGAAACTTTCTACACAGGCAGAAGCTGTGGTCAGGTGACTTTCGACCATGTTCAGCAAGGCCTCTCATCAAAATTCAATCACTCGAGTGCAGGCTGTAAATGGCAGCCATCTTGTTTTAGGCCAAAACGGACCATCTTAATTAAAAGAAACAAAAAACAACGTTACTACATCATAATGATTAAACAGTGTTAATCTCCACTAATACCCTTATGTGTATGTAATTATCTAGCCTTCTGCAACGCAATAAAGCATTAGCACACGTTATTTTAGAAGCATAAACACAAAACAAATAGCACTTTTGCGACACTCATTTAATAAAACCGCACATTATTATTAAGCAACATATATGCATCCCACGTGTAGTTTCTCTCATTAGTAATGTTGATTAATTTAGACTTTTAACAAAACAAACTATTAATTAATGTTTTTAAATTAGTAATTTTAATCATAACATATAAACAAAACTGGAGCTTAAAACTCGATAAATTTTCCACAGAAAACTCTGCTCCAGCAATCCCCCCTTTGGTGATATATTATCACCACAAAAACCAACCCAAAAAAAAAAAATTAGTCCCAATTTTAGGAGAAATTGAAAATGTCTTTTATGAACATTAAACACAAGACTCTCTCACATCATCCCTCTTTGACTCCAAGTAAACACTCTCCCTTAATTCTTCTAATTCTATTTCTTGTGGGTCTCTCTTTGACCTTTTTTGTTTCTTTTCAGCATTTCTTCTAATTATTCTCTTTTTCCCTCCCCTGTTTTTACAACACAAACACCCCAATCTTAGTATCACTAAAGCAAAAATTACACATGTCAAAGGAAATAATATTTTACCAATAATGGTACTACCTATATTAGCAATAAAGCTCTTAACAGCTAGTAGCTTATTAGCCATTTTAGTCCAGATACTTTCAGCTTCCAGTGGTACCAATTCTTCATGCAAATCAGTAATATTTTTAATATAGACCTGTAGGTCTTTACTTTCGTCAGGAATGTAAGTGCAACAATGTTGAACTTTCAGCATTCCGCAGACTCCACCTTCCTTGGCTAATAGAATATCAAGGGCAAGTCGATTTTGCATAGACATGGCACGTACGGCAATCATCTCTGTATTTACCAAAAGAAACCCTCCAGCGGTACTTGTCGATAAGCGATCCACCACTGTTGACAGTTTCTGAATTCCATATGCATTTAAAGAAATTCCCACTGCTGGAATTAAAGCTCCAAAAATATCACCTACGATTTCTGACCAAGTTTCTCTCTTAAAACGTGTTAGTAAATTAATGTGTTCTACATCTTCTATCCTATCTATTTGAAAAATCTTTGGAAAGACCAGGCCCACATAACACGTGCCATACCAATGGTCAGGCAACTTGTAATAAGCCTTGTTCCCACAAACATAATACACTCCTGGGAAAACTGGATCTTCTCCACCTTTAAAACCCCATCCTGTTGCAATGAAGTATGTATCATGACACTCACTAGTCCCAACAAAATAGCTATCATATTGGGATCTCTTTCTGGTAATGCATAGTTTACCCTTCTGTGGTGCATCTAAAGCCAAAGTTGGACTAGCCCCATTCTTCAATTCCTTTCCCATCTCAATATCCCAAATTGTCTCACTCACTTTGTATTTCCCTGCCTTTTCATGCATGCTCATTCTCCTTTCCTCTACCATGTTCAGGAAAGCCTTCTCCTCTTCTTTCAGACTGCAAGTTAAATTGTTTCTAAAAATGTAATCTAAGGTTAATTCTTCTCTCTCAATAAAAATCTCACCAAAAATGTTAGCTTCTTTAGCCGGATTCAGCCTTTTGTCCATAGGCAATTGCCCAAAAATGTTATCTTTGTTAGACATCCCATAATCTATTTTCCCTAACAAATAAAAAACACTACTTAGCACACTACATGAAATTCCATACGTAGCTGGTAAATGATGATAAGTAACACCCTCTGAAACGGATGCAGGTAATTGCATACAGACGTAGCAATCCCTAACTTCCATTGTTTTTACGTATTCGTACAGCAACTTTGAAAAAACATTACTAGAAAAATCATTAATTGACCTATCTTTATGTACGTAAATGTTACTAATTCTAGTTGGAACTACTTTCTGTGAACTCTTCTCTATATTAGTCACATTTTCAGTATGTATTCCAAAAGTATATATTGTAACCCTAAAAGTAACTAATAAAGCTAGTACACCCCATAATAGCATTAATAATCCAGTACAGCAGCAGCACATTTTACACCATCTTCTCAAGAAGGCACATCTACTTTGATTATTCCCTGTGTTAGCCATTTTACTACTTTGACAGTGTCTTTTGACTTAGCCTCTTCTACTCCACTACTGAGTTTAAAACTCTAGATTATTTCACACAGCTAATTTCAGATCTTTTCTTTTCACTTTCCTCCAAGTGACTCTTTCAATTCACTCAGTTTGGATTTTCATCACTTTTCACTTCCTCTTCAGCAACATTAAATTGTATCAGATCATCAACAACATCCTGTGCATCGGACTCTTCTCCAATGTCAGTCAGGATAACTTTCAGTATTCCAACAGTTTTCTCCTCAACAACTTCTCGTACGGTCCCCTCTGGATTTCCTTGACTCTCTGCCTCTTCACCTTCAGACAGTGCCACGTACGTCCATTCCGGTGACCTACACTTCTGGTTAGGTTTTCTGATCCTCTTGATCTCCTCTGGTTCTTTTGAGACCTTTTGTTTTTCACCTTTCGCTTGATTCTGACTTGACACCTCGTTCACCTGTTCAGCTTTCGATGAACCTGCTCGCGTCAGTCTATACCTCAGTCTCTTTATCCTGTTGGGCCAAAGATCTCCTCTTACAACCCTTTTTGTCTCACTTCTTTATTATTTCTTTCTCCGATCCAAGTTCTCTTTCTCAGAACTCGACCCTCTGATTTCTCATTTTCACTCTCATCCGATTCTGTCTCATTTGCCTCTTGTTCTTCAACAATTTTCTTTCGCTCCGCAGTCTTTTCCACCACCGATTGAGATTTCCCTATCTCTGTCCCTCCTCGGGTCTCCGACACGCAATCTTCTTGCTGTCTACTTGTCCCTTCACCTAGCTTATCAGAAATGTTCCCTACACCTCCTCGAGGGTCTTCCGCAATCTGTCCCTCTCTATCTTCTTCTGACCCTGCTTCTTCAGGTGTAATCTCAAGTGGATTCTCAACCTTCTCATCTATTCAGGTGTAGTTTCTGTGGAATTGCTCTTTTCTCTTCTACTGCTTGTTGGAACTTCAGGCACTCTTACAGAATCCGATCTCTCTTCCGAGACTCTCAATGTTTCTCTTGAAGCCTCTCTTGGAAAGGGAAAAGAATCACTCAACTCTCTTTCTCCTTCACCCCTTTCAGGATTCTTTCCCTTTCTCACTGGTTCAGTTTCTGCATCATCACTGGAATCTGACTCTTCAAAATACTCTTTACCAGTCCCATCTTTTGGATTTGGAACTCTCAGAGTATGACTCGCATGCACCCAGTTTTTCACACCAGCACACTTTACTGCAGTTGTCGTAGTCAGAATAGCTTGTCTTGGCCTTCCCCACCTTGGAACCAAGCAATTTCTTCTTCTGTGCACCTTAATTCTCACCCAGTCCCCTGGACTCAGATCATGAGCTTGCTTCTTCTCAAGTGTGGTAGCGTCTTCTCCAACCTGGTGAAACACAGAATGAACTGCGTCAGCCAGGCCTTTACAGTAATCTAAAATCATGTCATCAGTTATTGTCATCAACTTGTTGACAGGCACAAATGCATGTCGCATCGCACGTCCCATTAAAATTTCGTGCGGACTCAACCCTGTGGTTCTATCTGGAGTAGACCTAATAGTCATCAGCACTAGAGGCAAGACATCAGGCCATTTCATTCCAGTGGCTAAACACATCTTAAAAAATTCGGATTTTGATTGTGCCGTTCATCTGTTCAACCACACCAGAAGCCTCTGGTCTGTATGCACAATGTAGCTTCTGCTGTATGCTAAATGCTTCACAAATTAAACCCATAAGCTCATTGTAGAAGTGTCCACCTCTGTCAGACTCAATGGTCACTGGGAACCCGTACCTAGGAATCAACTCTCTTAACAGTAACTTTGCAACTGTTATCCCATCATTTCTCCTAGTCGGATAGGCCTCCACCCATCTTGAAAACAAACAGACTACCACTAGAACATACCTCAATTTATTCACTTGGGGCATTTCAATGAAATCTATTTGCATTCTGGTAAAAGGACCTCCTTCTCTGCCTATTGTTCCTAGACTCACCACTGTCTTTTTCCCTGTATTGAACTGCTGACAAATCAAACATCTTTGACAGATGCTCTCTGCAATCAGCCTGAATTTTGCATTGTACCAGGTTTGTTTGAAGGACCTAATCATTGCGTCCCTCCCCAGATGTCCCTGGCCATGATACATTCTTGCCATTGTCGACAGCATGGAGTTGGGCATGACTGGTCTACCATCTCTATAGATCCAAACATGATCTGTCTCTCTTGGGGCACAACCTGCCTTGATCCAATCTCTCATTTCCTCATCTCCTGTCTCATCCTGCAACTGTTTCACTTCATCCCACGTTTCTAGGACATTAGTAAACATCACAGAACAAAAATACATCTCCCTTTCTCGTGCCCTATTAATCGAATGATTGTTCTTTGCACAATACTGTGCTATGTCATTGGCAAAACGATTACCAAGAGTAACAAAATCATCTCCTTGTCCATGAGCAGCACATTTCACAACTGCTAATTCTTTAGGCAGCTGTATCGCCTCAAGCAACTTTCCAATCACTTCAGCATTCTTTATTGGAGTCCCACTCGACGTCAAGAAACCTCTCTGTAGCCAAAGCTGGCCGAAATCATGAACGACTCCAAATCCGTACTGACTATCAGTCATCACAGTCACTCTCAGATTCTTCCCAATCTTGCAAGCTTTTGTCAATGCCACCAATTCAGCCACTTGAGCAGATCTCACTCCTTTCAAAGGCGAAGCTTAGATAACCTCTGAAACCTTGCACACCGCATATGCTGCACTCAGCACACCATCATCAGTTCTCAGACATGATCCATCCACAAACAGCACATGATCACTCTCGGGCAATGGCAAATCTCTTATGTCTGGTCTTGGTTTCGTGCAGTAGTCAAGCACATCCAAACAATCATGATCAACATCATCTCCCACATTCACATTGTCAGCATCTGGTAACAACGTTGCTGGATTCACATTCACACATCTCTCAAGAATCACATTTGATGCTCCCAGAATGATTTTCTCATATTTAGTCAACCGACTATGTGACATGTACTGAGTCCTGCTTCTTGTCAAAAGAATTGCCACATCATGAGGTACAAATACCCTTACAGGATATCCCATTATTATACCCTCACTCTGTTCCAAGCTTCTGCATGTAGCAGCTACTGCTTTCAGACAACCTGGCAAACCCACAGCTACGGGGTCAAGTGTCGATGAGAAGTACGCAATCGGCCTTCTCAGTTGTCCATGCTTCTGAATTAACACTGAAAGTGCACATCCATTTCTCTCACTGCAGTACAACTCAAACTCTTTCTCATAGTCTGGCATCCCCAAAGCAGGGGCTTCACACATTCTGCTCTTTAACTCTTCAAATGCTGCCATTTGTTCTCCATCTAGTTCCAATGGGTCTCTCACCTCACTTTTTGTCGGCTTAATCAGTGGCTTTGCTATCAGGGAGAAATTACTTATCCACTGACGACAATAACCCACCATCCCCAGAAACATCCTCACTTCTCTCTGGGTCATCGGGGCTCTCATTCCTCTGATAATTTTGATCCTGTCATCAGTCACTTTTCTCAAACCCTTTTCAATATTGTGTCCAAGATAATGCACCTCTTTCTTGCAAAATTGCAATTTGGCTGGAGATACCTTTAACCCTCCATCTGCCAGATGATTCAGTAAAGCTATGGTATCTACTTCACAAGCTTCACATGTCTTTGATGCCACAAGTAAGTCATCGATGTACTGCACTAATACTGAGCTTTCAGGCATGATCAAACTCTCCAATGACTTTTTCAACAACTGATTGAATATCGAAGGACTCTCTGTATACCCCTGTGGGATACGACACCATGCTAAAATACGCTGGCCAAACCGGAATGCAAAAATCGGCTGGCTGTCATGATGCAATGGAATTGAAAAGAAAGCATGACACAAATCAATCACTGTGTACCACTCAGCATCATGTGGAATCTGATATAAAATCACTGACGGATTTGGCACAATGGGACAACATACCACCACAATTTTGTTAACTTTTCTCAAATCTTGTACAATCCTGAACTTTCCATTAGGTTTCTTTAGCCCCATTATCGGTGAATTACACGGGCTACTCAGTAACTCTCTCAAAACACCCTGTTGAATCATCTTGTCAATTATAGGGGTAATTCCCTCAATTATTTCCGGTGTCAATCTGTACTGAGGAATATTAGGATAAACAATCCCCTCTTTCACTGAAATTTTCACTGGATCCACATTATTCATCAATCCCACATCTTCTCCAGTAAAATCCCAAACTGCTGTTTTCACTGTGTGTCTCAACTCCTGTGGCAAATCATCTGTAGGAATTGTTCCTGCAATAAGCTCCTCCAATTCTATGCGTAACCTGGCTACATCAATTGCCTGTGAATCTTTATCCTTCTTTTGAAGAACTTTCAACCAATCATTCAAATCTTCAGCTGTTATTTCAGTAGACTTTTTCACTGCACCCACTTGTTCTGCCATCCTCTGTGGTTCCAAAATTGTTCCTCCTAAACAACCAGTATTCAATCCTGAATTAGGCTGCACATCTAATCCTCCACTACAGGTATCATGTCTCGACTGCCTCAAATTATTTTCACCTGTTCTCATACCCGATTCCTCCAAAGTGCAAGTACCAACCAAGCCATTTTCAACATAGGGAACCGTCAAACCATTTTCACCCATTCTTTGTTTATCAAAAATAGGCACAACCGGACCAATTGTTACAGGCACAGTAACTGCTTCAAGATTTTTCGTCAACTCTCGGATTTTCTCAGTCAGCTCAGATGTGGTTCTGGCTAATTCTCTTGTTTTCTCGTCACTGATTCGATTCTCTCTCTCTCGCTCTCTCTCTCTTTCCCTTTCCGTGAAAGAGCTACCACTTTTCAGATCAGGTGTCACAACCTCAGTTTTAATAATTCGCAAAGTATCTCTTACAGGAGTAGTAACTGGCGTGCTCTCTTCCGGTTCTGGTCTATACGGAGGTGGTCTCTTGTAAATCATGTCATCCAAGACCTCATCCTCATAATCATTAGCTCCATACCTTCTCACTTCTGTATCAGGCACCTTTTCTGCACCTTTCCTCCCTTCCGCTTCTTCAACAGTTCTCATAGGATATAATCCCTCTGACATACTAGCATCTCGCCATCTCCGCATTCGATCATGATGAGTCTCACGATCATATTTTCTCCCAAAAATGTATCTATAATTGCCTCCACTCCTCTGCTTTTCTCGCTCATGCACCTCATCTTCCCATTCCACCAACGCCTCGAACTGTGTCGGCCTTGGTCTAGGCTCCAGACACATCATTTTCTCCCGCAAATTTCGCAACACGGCCAGATTAAATGAACCATGTTCCGGGAACGCTAAGACACCATCGTCTTTAGTGTACTTAGCCCAGTTAACTAACCATATACATGTATGATACCCATATTTCGCAACCATGAAGGATGCAGGAGTTCTCGTCGGAGGTAGCAATTCACCTTCTCTAGTTATTATGTTCTTATCCTTGTCGAACCACCTTTTTATTTTACCGAACAAGGATTTTTTCTTCTTTTCCTCCGGTTGGTAATACATTTTAACGTTTACCAATATTTTCTAGTCCCTTCCGCAACTGTACGATCTTTTTGTCCAATAACAGCGCGACTCACACCAACGCACCAATCCTGGAGCGTCTACGTCACCCTGTACTTCTTCCAATCTCTGCACGGCCCACACCAACGCACCAATCCTAGCACGAGCACTGTTCTGATCCACTACCCAATCACAGCGCGGTCTGTATGATGTCAGCAGTCGCTGCTGTCGCTTCTGCTCCTGTCCCCTGTCACTCGTCTACCCCTCCTTTACAAAGTCTCCTCAATAGACTTCGTTTCAGATTCTACAAAATCTATTAGTTACAACATATAAACAGCTCCATTGTCCGCTTCGCTAACCACAGAATAGTAAAGAAAATTCTTTCTCACAAGAATCCCGCTTCTCTCTAGAACAGCGCTTACCTCTGCTCCACTACGCTACGGAATTATTACTCTCGTTGACACAGTAGCACATCCCTCTACTCTGCCCTTCTAACATGCATCCATTAACTGTTTCCTCTAGGACTGCTCCTAAAAGTCTCACAATCAATTAAATGCTCATACATTCACGCACTTTCATACCAGAAAAATATAGCACAACCACACAGAATCCTGCCTTTCCCGGAAACAGCAAACAGTCTGTCCCACTACAGAATTATAGCACGCGTTAACCAAGAAGAGCTTACCTCTGCCCAGTCCTTCAGACAAGCTCAGAGAATACCTATTACCTCTCCAGCGATAAGCTTTAACGGCAAACCTTACGGATCCCTGGGACTTAAGACCAGAGTTTCACAGATAACCTTAGCTACCATACACACTCCTCTTATACTGAAAATATATGTGACGATGTCACTGATTCCGAACCCAGACAATGTGACGCGCAACTTCAATTGTCACACGTTTTTCCCCGCATACGTACAGGGCCAACAATCCCGTTTTTCCCGAGAGCAGCACTCACTTCCCTCTGCCCTACTACGGAACTGTCACCAGCTCCCACGTTCCAGAAGCCGTACACACTACATAGAACTCAATACGACGACCTCAACATATAGTATTAGTACATATACCAACATCAATCAATAAATCAATGAACCAAAAAGCCTATGTACAAGCAATCTATCAGATCAAGACAATAATCTTAACCATCATACTGCTACCAGGAAACTGCTGCAGATCGGCGCATATAAATTCTCCCTACTTCCACGGACAGAGTAAATCTACAGTCACACGCACATATACTCATCATACACTAGGGCCCATCACACTAAATTCACACTATTACTCTATCCACACTGAATATAGGAGAGAAAACCTAAACCAATCTGAATCTAAATGAGGTCAATGTAACCCTAAAGACATTGTCTTGAGTCATGATTTTAAACATAGGAAATACATTTGAAACTCAATAAATGACAAGGAAATAACCACCCGACACAGGGATTCGAACAAATGCTTATTTATCTAAATTAGTCAAAATGAAAGTCAATCATTAGCAAAATCATTATTCTCATAATTACCTATTCTAGCTAAATGGGTCAGGACTGGTCTCTCAGTAGAGTCTCTCGAGCTGCCGTCCTCAGCATGTAGTCCAAAACGCGATGACCGCAAGGAACGCGATGGATGTAAAGAGCGCAATGAACATGGACCCTCTCTAGTCTAACATATTTATAGGGAAAATAACAAATAAAAGTTACAAACAATCTTTGGATACACGTTGAACCGCTGAGCAGAGCGAGCAGGAAAGGAAGTCTCTTGGTTACATTTTAGAAAACCTCCGCTCAGGGATAAAACACAAAAATAAAAAATACGGAAGAAGGAAACGCGAGTTTGCAAATGTTACTTTCGTAAATGCTCTTCCTTGGTATCATAGCAGAGCCACCGCAGACTGGTCATTGTTCATTGTGGCTTTATCCTTCTCCAAGGACAATTGGAATCATTCCCAGAGCTACTGTCCTCACGGAAACTTTCTACACAGGCAGAAGCTGTGGTCAGGTGACTTTTGACCATGTTCAGCAAGGCCTCTCATCAAAATTCAATCACTCGAGTGCAGGCTGTAAATGGCAGCCATCTTGTTTTAGGCCAAAACGGACCATCTTAATTAAAAGAAACACAAAACAACGTTACTACATCATAATGATTAAACAGTGTTAATCCCCACTAATACCCTTATGTGTATGTAATTATCTAGCCTTCTGCAACGCAATAAAGCATTAGCACACGTTATTTTAGAAGCATAAACACAAAACAAATAGCACTTTTGCGACACTCATTTAAGAAAACCGCACATTATTATTAAGCAACATATATGCATCCCACGTGTAGTTTCTCTCATTAGTAATGTTGATTAATTTAGACTTTTAACAAAACAAACTATTAATTAATGTTTTTAAATTAGTAATTTTAATCATAACATATAAACAAAACTGGAGCTTAAAACTCGATAAATTTTCCACAGAAAACTCTGCTCCAGCACACTGACATACCACACAGAGTTATATTTACCTAGGATGGTGTGGAAACCAACCCCTTGGCCTAGGAGCTGGAAAGGGTCCCCTGGGTCAGGTTAAAGGACCGAAGCCTTCAGCACAGGATTCAGGACAGGATTCAGAACCGGATTCAGGACTGGAATGGTGACCTCTTCTAGATATGACGCCTGCGTTGCACCCATCTCTGACACTATCTTCCTCCATGATTCTTCTGTGATGTTCTCTATTATATGCCAAACCAAAGGGGATGATGGACGGAGTGTTGAACATTGCAAGCACTCACCCCCAGTCAACTGATCTGGGTTTAATCCATCATCATCCTTGAGCTCACTCCGCCACCCCAGTTCAGACATAGCCATGTGAAAATCAGTCTGGCCCTGTGCCTCATAGGAACAGTCCAGCCCGAACTGCCAGGCCATGTCTTCCCTGGAAAGGAAACAAGCAACCTGGGACCAGTTTCTGGCTAATCAGCCGTCATCAGCCAGGCTAGCTTGAATCCAGTGGCAAAATGAGCAAGGGACCCACATCTGGGCATACCCTGCCAACTTAGGGCGAACAAGGCAAAACCAAAGAGGATGATGGACGGAGTGTTGAACATTGCAAGCACTCACCCCGAGTCAACTGATCTGGGTTTAATCCATCATTATTCTTTAGCTCCCTCTGCCAGCCCAGTTCAGACATGGCCATATGCAAATCAGTCTGACCCTGTGCCTCATGGGAACAGTCCAGCCCGAACTGCCAAGCCATGTCTTCCCTGAACCAGAAACAAGCATCCTGGGACCAGTTTCTGGCTAATCAGCCGTCATCAGCCAGGCTAGCTTGAATCCAGGGGCAAAGTGAGCAAGGGACCCACGTCCAGGCATACCCTGCCAACTTAGGGCGAACAAGGCAAAACCAAAGAGGATGATGGACGGAGTGTTGAACATTGCAAGCACTCACCCCCAGTCAACTGATCTGGGTTTAATTCATCATCATTCTTTAGCTCACTCCGCCACCCAAGTTCAGACATGGCCATATGCAAATCAGTCTGACCCTGTGCCTCATGGGAACAGTCCAGCCCGAACTGACAAGCCATGTCTTCCCTGGACCGGAAACAAGCATCCTGGGACCGGTTTCTGGCTAATCAGCCGTCATCAGCCAGGCAGCTCGAATCCAGTGGCAAAGTGAGCAAGGAACCAACGTCTGGGCATACCCTGCCAACTCTATTCTATGCTCCTCGATTCTTCCGCGATGTTCTCTATTATGTCGGGTTCTAGGTTCTGTAGTTTGGATCTTCTTTAGAATTTGCTCAATTCTCGGACAGCATCTCAGTCTCTCAGCATCTCTGCAGCAAGAGCGGTCTCTCCGCATCTGCATCAGCTTCCGCATCTAACTAACTAACCTACCTCAATTATACTCTTCTAAGGGAAACACCAGCCCCAAATGTTTCAATGTTCATGAAACGCCTAATACTGATTGGACAAGCAAGGGTAGATGATCATCACACCATGCTAAGTTTAATACTTTTCTTTAAGCTTACTGTTCAATGTTTCCACCCCTTACTTTACTTTCCCATGCTTTATTTCCCACCCGTATTCACAAGTTAATCAGTTAGTCAGTCAAAATTACTTTATTCGGTTCATCACAAAAACCATAAAAGCATATAAATATGAAAAACATACAATATAAATAACATTGACAATGAACACTACAATTGAGTTAAAAAGGCATACAAGACACTTTGTTTCAATTCATGAGGTACCCGAATAATTATTATATCCAAGAAATTTTCTTCCTTAATCTCATTGAGATGGCTAAAAAATTGGCAATATTAAAAATCTCCCACGTGGATCCCAGCAATTGTAAATATAAAAGGGCAGGTTTAACCTGCCTAAAGCCTTTGTCCTTGATAAGGGGGATAATACATTTTTTGCGAATAGGAGACAGGTGTTTACAAAAGAAGACAAAGTGCACTGTGTCTTTGAGGGAAAATCCGTCACAAGAACAGATTCCCAAGTCCCTCTCCCTAGACCACCCTGGGGAATCGGTGAGCAAAAGATGGAATTTGTTCAGTCTAAACTTGGTCAGTAAAAAACGATGGTTCATATTGTTAACAGTGACCAAGTAGGGTTCAATACTGTTGGAAGTAATTACCAACTGATGAGCCCTGACTGAAGGTTTAAGTAGCTCCTTATCTTCTCTTTCTAAAATTATCCGCTGTTTATATTCAGCTTTCACCCATTTTAAGTCCCCCTTAGTTAAATTGCCAGGTAGATCGAATAATTCTGGACAACCTAATTCTCTGGATAAGTTCTTAATATAATTTATCCAAGGAATGGAGCTGCCATACTCAAGAGATAAACAATCCTTTAAAATCACATGATTTAATTCTAAATCAGGGTTTAACCAAGTTGTAATCCATTTTAATAATGGAGCTAGAGCAATACGGTCCACTAAATAATCTACCCCGCATTCCTGATGAACAATAAAAGCAGGGGTTGACTGAGGTAAACATAAGATGGATTTTAAAAATGTATCTTCAACTATTTGAAGAATTTTAACATTTTTAATTCCCCATAAATCAGCCCCATACATTGCTATAGAAAGGCATTTAGCAACATAAATGTTCAAAATGGCCTGTATGGGCTTCACCCCCAATTTGCGAGCAAAGTCCAAGACAGCTAAAGTGGACCTAACAAATACATTGCGCTTAGCTGCCAGTTGCGGAGACCAATTGAACTTATCATCAAAGATAACCCCCAAATAGGGAAATCTACTAACGCGGGATAAAACATGACCTTCGCAGTACAAGGTCTTAACTTTTTTTGCTTTACAACCCATAATCATGACATGTGATTTAGAAAAATTCACACTAAGATCGAGTGCTTTCATAAAATTTGCAAATGAGTCCAGCAAATGTTGCAAACCCACAGGTGTACGTGCTAACAAGGCGGCATCATCGGCATATAATAGTGCCGGAATAGAAAACTTGCCAGCTCTAGGAATGTCCTTGCACGACCTAGTTAAAACAGCACCTAAATCATTGATATATAAAGTAAAAAGCAGGGGGGCTAAAATACAGCCCTGTCTAACACCATTCGAAATTCCAATCCTACCAGTACAATTACCCAGTCGATCGTATCTGACGGTGGCAGAGAGATCCCTATGTAAGTCAGCCAGGAAAAATACAATGTTTTCATCAATGCCGCACTTAAGGAGCAAATCCCACAGCTTTGACCGATTCACTCGGTCAAATGCCGAGGACAGGTCCATAAAGGCAAGATATAACTTCCCTTTTTTGGCAATAGTGTATTTGCCTATTAATAAATATAGGTTCAGACTTTGGTCTATAGTACCTCGACCTGCTCTGAACCCATATTGTAAACAAGAAAGGGTCTCGTTAACCTCCAACCACGCTGTTAGTTTCCCCAAGACTACACGCCCTAGGACTTTGACTGCAGAATCAATAAGGGAGATAGGACGGTAACAACTGGGGTCCCCCCTGCAACCTTTTTTAAAAATGGGTATAATCACGGATTCGGACCAAGTTTCCGGGATGCCTGAAACACAAACCCTATTAAAAACATTCATTAAAACCACAGACCAAGTCTCAAGGTCAGATTTATAAAGGTCAACCGGAACACCATCCGGGCCCGGGGCCTTATTACTTGTCATCTTTTCAATGGCCTCGACTACCTCGGTCTTAGTAACCGATAAAGTATATTGGTTTGCAATAGGGGTCGACGGGGTCAACGCCCCGTTACTTACCCCTTCATAGACTGACTTAAAATGGGTACACCACAAGTCTTCCCCTATGCCACAATCTAATTGGCCGTTACAAGCGTCGCGAAAATAAGGTTTATTCACCACAGACCAAAACTTTGCACTATTTCTAAGAACATCCACGGAAGCTAATTCAACCCATGCATCCTCTCTAATCTTTTGCTTTCTCGTTTTCAAGGCTTTGTCATATTCTTTCCTAAGCATAGCAATAATCGGCCTATTGATAGGTTTACAGCATAAAGCAGCCTTCAGCCTTCTGTTAGCCAAAGAGCAATTTCTATCAAACCATCCTAAATCGATATTATCATTACCCTTGGCTGGGCAACTAAGGTCCGCAGAGATTTGGGAACAGATTGCCGAGTAAGCCTCTAGTACTTATTTATTACCGGCGTCCAAATCCAAACAAGTATTTATCTCGGGACCCACCTTCCTTTTTAGATTAGAATGAAAGTCCTCCGGAATTATTTTATTCCATCTAATCCTGCGATTCTGATCAGAGGGGCGGATATTAGATTTGTCCGTCCTGCCCAAAGTTTTAGTAGGGATGATAAAATTGTCCGAAATGCTAAGGACCACAGGGTTATGGTCACTGAAATGTGACCAAATCGCCTTATAACCGTGAATCATATCACAAAGTGCAAAGCTAATAAAAATGTAATCAATGACAGAATGTTTGCCATTCCCTTTAAAAGTAGGAATTTCCTCAGACGTCAAAGAAGGGAGTATAAGACCATAATCAGCTAAGAGTGACTCAAGACAATCTCCCTGAGCAGAATGCTCAAAGTGAGCATCACCTTGTGCAGACGAACCTAGAGGATCAAAAGACAGACAATTGTCTGGACAGCCGTGGATATTAAAATCACCCAAAATTATAATAAAACAGTCATTTTGGTTAGCGTCCTTGTAAGCCGCCAAAAAGCGTGTTAAAGCTAAGAGGTGATCAATTGTGGTGACTCTTTCAAAGGAATTTTAAAAATTTATAATTAAAAGAACACCTCCTTCTAACAGGGAGATTTGTACAGCCAAACTGTTCCGTGAACCTGTATCTATTTGGGTCTGTTGACCCGATATACTAGCGGAGATTAAGGTAGCCAGCCCTCCCTTTGCCCTCCCCGCATTAGATGGTACGGCTGGAACAAAAAAACTCCTGTACCCATCAATGGACTAAACTAATAATGTGTCCTAAACCTATAAGTGTTCGCCAAGCTGGGTCATCAATTTTGTTTTTCAGGCCAGCTATATTCCAACTGACCAATCTAAATAGATTGCCCAATAAACCAGAAGTAGATGCAGCATGACTGTCATCCAAAGGCTGCAACATGTTTTCATCACAGCCAGCTACCCAACTATCTAGAGTATTGCGCTCTACCAATGTCCCTAGTCATTCATTATCATCTAGGTTTGAAAGAGCGTCAAATCTGTTAGAAATAGGGACTGCATAGTTGTTTAAACCAATACCCCTAGTGTGGTCACTGAATAACTGCCCAGCATGAAATGGAGGATAAAAGAAGCCCAAAGGAAGAACATTAAAAAAATCCGTCTGAATTCTCACTGTCCCCGCCTGTTTCAGTATATCCTCAACCAACCTTGGAGATCTGAAACTTACGACAATGCAATCACCCGTCAGACTCTTGTTTGTCCTACCCATCCACGGGACCCTTCTGATCATCATAAAGTTGTTGGCAAGATGTTGTCCCAAGACAGTTTTATTTGATAAGAAGTGGATGGCCTTGTTTTTCAGGGAAGTCCAGTGTTCTCTTTTATCCCCTTCCAATTTTGGGACATTAGCTAAAATAATAGTGTATGGACAGGCCTCAACAGGTAAGTGTAGGGAGTCTCTCTTGTCATAATTAGCTAAAAAGCCGGGCCTCCCTTTAATATTCTGAGAACCCGAAACCACCCCTTGAGTTGTACCCGTAGGATTTAAAGCTAGGGCTGGTGGGTTAACACCAGTGGCCGAGGTGGTACCGTGAAGTACTGGTTGTTGGGGTACAGTAATTATAGTATCCAGCAAGTTATTAACCGAGGCAGTGACTGAACTAAGAGAGTTAATTGCCCGGGTACTAGGGCCAGGAATAGAAGCCTTAGGGGTGAGGTGTGACTCAATTATATTCAGCCGCTCCTCAATGCGCCTCAAGGTGACCAACAAAGGGGCAGTAAATGATTTAAGGTGCTCATCGAGAATATTTATAAGATCTAACATAGATTTTCCGCTAATTCTATCGGTAATACTATCAGTTGCTGATTTAGTGCCAACATTCCCTGCCACTCCCAGAGTTTTGCTAACTGAACGGGGGGCCTCAATATTGATTTTGTTCAATCCAGGAGCGGGATTACTAACTTTAGATAATTTTGCCGGTTTTCTGCTACCCTGAGGGTTATCCTTCGCCTTTCTTTTCCCCGTGGCAATCTTACCACCACCAACATTCAGATTAGGCCTAATCCTTAATTGTCTAGTGCGAACAACCGGTGAGGGTTGTACAGGACTCACTATGATTGAGGGGGGTGACACAATTGTAGGACTGACGTTAATACAAGAACCATTCATGTTCTCAAGCAGATGCACACCATCCAAAAGGACATTATCTGATGAACAAACCACAGCGGGTGATAAAGGAACAGATAATCTGATGGGGTCCAAAGACAGTCTTCGTTCGACCGAAGCGATCTCTTTCACAATGGCAGATTCTGCCTGTTTTAAATAACTGTCCAAAGTCCCCATACCCGCAGCCCTAGTACATGCTTTAGAAGACCCTTTCAACATGCTTCCACCGAGCAGTACAAAGCACAATCCAACCAACTAGTAATTGGCACGATAACTCGTGCTATATACTCCCCCTCACAATCACCTGTATAGCCCCGAGGATGGGTGGGCACTCCAACAGCACTTTACAGGTGGCAGTCCCAACCCAACCTCTATCGGCCTCTGAGGGCCTAAGAGGGCCCGCCATTTGCCCGGGCTTAGCCCGGCGACCGCCCGCGCGCGTCCCGCGACGCGGGAGATCAGCGTCCTTTTAAGCGCCTCCGGGCACGCAGGTAGCATCACGGGTCGCTAGGGCAGCTGGGAGCTGTAGTACGCTCCACTTTCCAAGCCGCGAGATGGCGTTGCGTTGCGGCGATGTCAGCGTGGCAGCCCAGGTGAGGAGCAGCAGGATTCCAATGAGGTAAGGAGAGCACGGATGCTGACCCCCGACCAGCAGCAGGTCACACGCATTCAGTAGGGCTCCAAATTCAAACTTCCCGCTTTCCCAAGAGATCAGCGTCCTTTTAAGCGCCTCCGGGCGCGCAGGTAGCATCACAGGTCGCTAGGGCAGCTGGGAGCTGTAGTACGCTCCACTTTCCAAGCCGCGAGATGGCGTTGCGTTGCGACGATGTCAGCGTGGCAGTGTGGCAGCCCAGGTGAGGAACAGCAGGATTCCAATGAGGTAAGGAGAGCACGGATGCCGACCCCCGACCAGCAGCAGGTCACACGCATTCAGTAGGGCTCCAAATTCAAACTTCCCAAGTTAATCAATACAATGTATACAATTTAATATTCAGCTTCCTCCAGTTCTGTGTAAGACAGTCAAGTTCCCAGGACAATGCAACATTCACAGCCTTGGCTGTGGTTCAAGAACTTCATCATGGCTCCGGGCAGGTTATAACTGCGCAAGTGCAGTCGTCACGTGGGGTGTGGATTTCAGTCATCCTCAGAGGCCCAAATACGAACTAACAATAAAGTCAGAAAGAGACACGTTAGAAATCAAAATAAAATATTTTCTCTGTATACCACCTATCTCTACTCTAATCCCATTTACTTATAAAAAAATTTGCATTAGCATTTTAGTAAAACATGCATAGTTTGGTTTCAGCAAAGCACGCGCATCCTCATGTGGGTTTCAAGCGGTCATATTGGAAGCAACTGCGCAGCTGCAAAGATTTTCCCTCCAAGCAATAGAACGTCATACTAAATAGATGCAGAAGATGCATGAGCAATGCAGAATCCCGCATTTAGCAGCCATCTTTAGTGTCACTCGGGTTATTTGTCAGTAAAACACATAGGCAAGCTTCCCCTAGATTTGTGTGTACAAACATTTAGTGCAAATTAGTATTTACAAACACAATTATTACGGGGGTCCGAGTTATTTGAGAGGATTGCTATTAGACCTGGCATCTTTTGGCGTGGTTACCCCTGACTTTTTGCCTCTACCTCCTGTATTTTTGATGCTATGCTGGATTTCGTTTTTGCTGGTTTAGATGCTTTGGGCACTTTGCCACTGCTGATCAGTGTCAAAGTGCAAGTGCTCCCTAGGTAAATTGTAATCTTGATTGGTTATCCATAATTGGTATATTTGTTTCACCTGTTAGCCCCTAGTAAAGTGCACTGAGTGTGCCAGGGCTGGTGATTCAAATGCTACTAGTGGGCTGCAGCACTGATTGTGCCACCCACAGGAGTAGCTCTAAAATAATGTCTTAGGCCTGCTTGCAGTGCCTATGTGCAGACCAGGACTGCCATGTCGACCTGGCCAGTGCAACCACTGACCAGGCCTTATCCTTCCCTTTCTGTACATGTAAGGCATCCCTATGGTAGCCCTAGGTACCCCCCTGGGCTGGGTGCAGTGTATCTGAAAGGTAGGGCATGTACTGAGGTGTGTAACATGCCCTGGTAGTGAATTACAGCCATTTTCGTTTTTCACTGCTGAGAGGCTACCTTGCCCATAGGACAGAATGGGGGAGGCTGTTTACATGCCTATATTCCCCTAAAGGCAAGATAGAAAATCCAAGTTTGGTATCTTTGTGTTCAGAATTTAATTATACATCTTTTTAGCAAGATGGTTTTTAAATTCACTGTGTGAGAATAGCACTTTTTAGAAAGTAGATACTCTCCTGTTTAACCTTCCTGTGTGCCTGTGTGCTGGTTGGCTGACTGGTGTCATGTGATGGTCTAGGTGGCTCCAGGAGTCTGGATGAGTCAGCAGCAGGGTGAATAGGGAGATCTGCTCTAGATGGGTGGGAGGAGTAGCCCCTGGGTTTGAGTAGGGCTGCCTCTGCCAGCACAATGCCGGCTCCACCCCCTGCTGGCCAGGCTGAGGACTCTGCCTCTGCCAGCACAAAGAAGGCTCCACCTCCTGCTGAGCGTCTAATGACCCTGCCCCTCAATCTGAAAGGAACCAGGTGCTCCAGGGCAGAGCACACCAAGGAACTGGTTTGAGCAGGGGAATCCCCCCACTGAAACAAAGAGAGACAAAGACTTGGAGGGGTATAAGAAGAGGACCCCAGACACCTAAACTTTAGATCATCCTGGAACCAAGAAGGAACCTCTGCCAAGGAGAAAGCTGGAAGACTGAAGAGGAAGGACTGTCCTGCTGTGTGTTTGTGGGCTGACCTGCAGTTGCTTTGCTGCCAAGGAGAGGGGAAGGACTTTGCTGTTGCTGTGTCCCCCTGCTTGAAGAGATCTCCAAGGGCCTGAGAAGAGCTGGCCTCCTGTTAAGAAGTCCCAGGAACAAAAGGACTTCACCCCCAGCTTCCCCCTGAACTCTGCTGAGTGAGTTCTGCCCTTCCTAGAGTGCTTGATCCAATTGTGGGGCCTCCGGAAGTTGTGCCTGCTGTTGGGAAGCTGACCAAGAAGAAAGAAGCAAAGGATCTACACTTTTTCACGCACAGCCGGCTTAGCGAGAAAATTTCCGTTGCTCCGCTTGTTAGCGGGCAAAATTTTATCGCTGCGAACATTGTCGCAGAGCCTGCTGCCGCTGAGCCGGATCATCGCTGGAGAAATCGTCACCCCGCCTGTTAGCGGGCCGAATTTCGTCGCTGCGAACATCGTCACAGAGCCAGCCCAGATCCCCGCTCCGCTCGTTAACGTGCAGAATTTGATCGCTGAGAACATCGTCGCAGAACCAGCCAAAATCATCGCACCGCTAGTTAGCGTGCCAAATTCTATCGCTGCGAATATCGTCGCAGGGCCAACCCAGATCATCGCTGGTGAAATTGTCGCCCCGCTCGTTAGCGGGCCGAATTTTGTCGCATCGTGCCCTAGCGAGTAATTTTCTACCGGAAAAGCTACGCCTTGGAATCCTTACAAGCATCGCCTCACTCCCCCTACAGACCGGATTCGATGCCCACGCCCGCTGCATGCAGCAGGGTTGTCGCCTCACCTCCCCAGGGTCTCAGGACTGACGCTGTTGCTTGTTTTTCAACGCCTGAGCGCCGCTAAGAACTTTTATCGCGTCACCAGGTACTGTTGGCTAAAATTGACGCTAAGGTGAATGATTTTGTCGCTAAGCTAAGAACTCATTTTGAAACCATATTTTTGAACTGTGTATGTTGGATTTTTGTCGTTTTGGTCTTGTGTAGTTTATATAAAAGTACTTTATTTATCTACACTGGTGTGGAGTCCATTTGTGGTGCTCTCACTGTGTTACTGTGAGTGTTGGTACAAATACTTTACGCATTGCCTTTGATAGCCTAGACTGCTCAGGCCAAGCTACCTAGAGGGTGAGCAGGGGTTATCTTAACAGTGTATCCCCCTTTCCCTGACTAGAAGTAAGGGTCCCTACTTGGACAGTGGTACCTACCCTGCCAACTAGAGACCCCCAGATCTAACAATTGCGTCCAAGCAAGTCTCTTTTTATACGAGTCCTTGGCCATCACTGCACCAAACAGGATATAATTATATGGACCTCTGGTTACAAACACATAGTTCTGCAGTTATTGCACTAACCAATAGGGGTTTTGTAACATAAATTAGTATATCTCCCACCGCTTAGTTTAACTTGCCTTTATTTTTCATTTAAGCTGTGCATTATTTATATATAGTTACCTGTTGGTGACTGATCAGCAAAATAATTTCTGGATATTTTGCTCTTTTCAGACTTTGTTTCACCTTCCAGGCTCACAGCTCATGACGTAATGTTCCACCATTTATAACATTAAAGGCCATGATGTAAGAGACAACAGAGAATTGGTTCACTTTGTTCATTCATGCATTATCAGAAGGGAGGGTAACAAATGTTTTAAAGTTCATGTTTAGAAACATCCACTACAAATAAAATGTAAAATAACTTTTATATTGACAGGTCCATCTTAACTCAAAATATAGATCTCTAATTAAAATCTTGTTTATTAGATCCACCCACTTTTTCTTCTTTAGGGGTGCTGGTTCCAGTTAATTTTAGTTCTGATCCAGATTTTATTCAGGTATGAAGTTAAAAGAACAAGCATCTGTCATGCTGACCTGCCAAATTGAGTCAATTGAGACAATATGAAAGTTATTTGTGAATGATCCCATCGAAGTGTGATTAATAAAGGTATTACATTAGCGCCTTGAAGGGATTCCCAGAAATAGAAGGGTGAGAAAACTAAACAAAGACCCTCCAAAGAAAATTATAGGGTATCATCTGGCACCTATGAGACTGTAAAAACCAGACGAGGAACCCATCCAACACTTCATGGAGGCAAATATAAGAGCTTCCATATAAATCAATAGATTTTTAAATATTGAACTATTGTCCTGAAAGTGACGATCCACCTTAGCACCGAAGCGACGCGTCGACAGTTGTTTTTCATGTATTTATTGCACATATTGTTTACCTTCTATTTAAAAATATGATGAATATATGATTTTAAATGTGGTTTTAACTTAGTCAATATCAATTGTATAGAACATGATCTTTTGAATAAAATATTGATAATACATTTCTTTGATATTCATACGTTTGATTAGAAATTGATTATTCTTTGTATGATTTTATATATTTTTGTCTGTAAATTTAGCAACCTGGTAAAATTTGTCTTAATATATCTCAGTGAATGGCCTTCCTATAACTAAGTTAACCAATCTAATTAGAGGATCGAATCCTCATGTTTTGAGAGTAGAAGGAGAAGGGATCTTTGTGTTTGTTTTAGCCATACCACTGGTACCACAGTTCTTAGCAACAACCATTTGAATCCGTTTCTGCAGATCTCCCATTTAATGTCATCTACATCCTGCACTTTAATTTTCTTAATCTGGTTGTCTGCGTTGCCAAATCTGGGATTGCTGCCCAGTCTATTACAGCAGTCGGGCCTTCTTGGTGCAGTCAAACTACAGACATGTTTGGGAACCTCACATCCTGGCATTCGTTGTGAGACTGTTGCCCACATCATCTGCTCTACCTCATTAATTTGTTTTAGGTGTGGCGTCTAGTGGTGGGTGAGGTGAGTCAGATGCTTGTTTTCAATTCTTCCAAACTAGCAGAAGTGTCTGGTGTGCTTCGCTCTTTCTTGCACAGGCACAAGCGGCATAGCCAAGTGTACATTAAGGGTGACAGACATCACAAACTTGCTTTGTGTTCAGTGTATGCAATACTCTGCTCCGCCCTGCACTTACCTGACTTCTGCTCCTCCCTAAGGGTATGGATGTGCTGGCATATGTCATCGGGTGTCCGGGTGTTCTGCTTCTGGTCTTCGTTTCCTTCCAGATTCTCCTTCCGGGTTGCCAAGGGGCTCCTCGGGATGCACGGCAGTTCCTAGAGTCCTCCTCTGCCGATCCTGTGTAAATCGTCATGGAAAGCATCTTGCATTTTTCCTGTGAATAATGTGAGAAAAACACAAGTATTTCTGAAGAATCCACATACCATCAGGATGGTAAGGATGTTTATGCATGTTTTGTATTATGGATATGGATAGTGCATTCCACTGCAGTTGGAGATTCTGTTTAAAGTACTGATATAACTTACCGCCTATCAAAATAAAGAATATATATATTATTAGAATCCTGATGTTAAAAGGTGCTAATCAGTTAAATCTCATGGCCCTGCACCTCTTTTTTTTGTTTTGGCTTTTTATGCTCTCATATCACCATAGCCACTGTGCTCGGGATATTTTTTTTAAAACACCCTCGGTCCGTCTTGGGGTCCATTTCAATTTCACGCCCTGAACCTCCCCGGCTCTGGTCTTATCACGGGGCGGTTAACCCCACACCCAAGTCCATGACCAGGTGTAATTATTGGACAATATATCGGTGTTTCCAGCCGCCTTGGGAATTGTCCTTAGCCCTGACCTGTCGACTTAAGAAAGTCCCCCCAAATTTCTCTTTACCGCTGTGGGTTGCATTTGATGTCCATAGTGCATGTCCACTTAACTACACTTAACCACCTCGTGGGGTGTAGAGGAACAGGATCTAGCCAATGTTTACAAATCTCCCGCCTGGCCAAGATCAACAAGTAAAATGCGAAACCCCCGTGCTTACTGTTTAAGGAGTGGTGCGTAACACTATCTATCCCCAAAAAAACCAGGGCCTCCATCAAGACTACATGTTCTTCTAAAATGTCTCTCATGGTAGCTTCCACAGTCTTCCAGAATTCTTTTGTCACTGGGCATGTAAAGAAAACATGTACATTGTTAGCACTTAAAAGATTACATCTATTACATCTGGGGACTGGCTGTGACACAAACTTAGCCAAACTTTGGGGGGTCCAATACAGCCTATTAATGACAAAGAAATGGTGACATTTAGAGTTAGCAGATGGAACTATATCATATAATAATTTCAATGAATCTGTCCTAAGAGAATGTACGTTTTCTTACTGAAGTGCATCCACCCAGATCTCAAAAGGAGCCTTCAATTTCTCTTACTCTGCCTCCAGGAATTGTCCATACCACTTTGACACTTCTTTACTTTCGGGCTGACTTCCTGGAGTCAAGCCTCAAAATCCCATGGCCCCCCTACTGTCTGTGAGGCAGTTGAGAACCAAGAAGTAAGCTGCAAGAAATTCTGTTGCCCGTCTTAGCATTCAATACCTGTCAGAACCAGCTCTTCTCTTCTGCTGGTGGGTGACACAGGAGCAGAACGACGTAAGCTCCCAATTCCTCCTCTGAACTCCCCAGCCACGCACAACCTTAAATACGTAGCCAGAAGAGCCCCAAGGGGGAAAGGGGAATTGGACAGAGAAGAGAATGCACACACGTGTAGTCTTCCTTTCTTCTTCTTCTTATGTTTTTCTTCTGCTCTACTGTTCTTGTATGCTGAAAAATAAATTACATGTAAATCACTCTCTGACTCCTCTTCTCCTTTTAGCCTTATTCTCCTAATTCACTTGAAAATTCCTACCCAGGAGCTGTGTGCCTTTGCTTCTCTTCTTAGGCTACTTGTTCTTCTGTTCTTAGTATTATTCACTGTAATGTAATGGACTTGTGTTATTTGTTATTCCTTCCCTTATTTCTAAACTCTAATTTCTCTCCACTAGTGCTCACTTACAGGACAGAGAACTGAAGCCTTTTTAAGTATTCTCTTTCTTCTTCACCTATGTTTATATATATCTTACTTTTCGTAGTCATATGAATTCTACCTCATGCGTGTTTCCCTTTCTAAGTTGTGTGAAAGACTGTTAGAAAACGGCATTCACTTCAAACGAAAATGCCGTCGCCTCTCACAACTCTCGTCGAATAACCTAATACGATTTTGTTCAAGACTTGTGCTGACTCTAGACACGTACTTGAAAACTTCTTCAGAAGAAACTGCGCACACGCTTGAAGGAAGCGGAGCTTCTGGTAAGCATGCGCTGTTACCAGTTCTACGGACCTTTTTTCTTCTGGAATTGTCTTACTCAGGATAGCTGGCTGTACACGAACTCTAATATTTCCTCAGGATTCTCGCGACGCGTAGCTTCTTGTCCCTAAACTAGCGCAACGCGTGGAAGACACCTCCTACTCCTCCTACAGTTCAGGTGAAGTGCACAGCTCTCCGCGCGCCTCACCGGTAACACTCCGATCTGCCAATCCGACTAGAGCGCTGACCCGTTTCCTATTATGGAACACACTGCCGCCATGTTGCAATCGACCTTGCACCCAATGCTGTTTACACAGTTTGGACAACACGGCTACCATCATTCCTTTCTTCTTGTACAGGATACCTTTCTTGACGTGAGACCTTTTAGTTGGGGACCTGACAGTACCCTCCCTCAAAGGCCTTCCTTCCCTCTGGATCTTGTTTGGAAATCTTCTGTGAAAGTCGGCTATTAGTCGTGGAGCATTTATTTCAGACTCTGGCTCCCAAGATCTCTCCTCAGGACCGTAACCTTTCCAGTCTAGTAAGTAATGTAACTTTCCTTTTTGTAGCTTGGAGTCTAAAATCTGTTGAATTTCAAACTCCTCTTCTTTCTCAGTTTGAATTGGCTTTGGGGTCTCACTTAATCTCACTTCTGGTGCTGCCTTTTTTAGTAAGGAAACATGAAAGACTGGGTGTATTCGTAACCTCTTGGGTAATTTTAACTGATAATTTAATGTGCTTAGCTTTTTCTCTATTGGATAAGGTCCTATAAATCGTGGTTGAAACTTTCTAACCCCTTTTAGTCTGAGATTCTTTGTATTTAACCAAACCTTGTCTCCCACTACCAACTCAGGTTCTTTTCTTCTCTTTTTGTCTGCATAGTGTTTGTAATTTGCCTTTGCTACAGTTACATTTTGGATAGCTCTACTATGTACTTGTGTCAGTTGTTCTACCAAATCAGATACTGCGGGAACATCAACTTCTTGAAAGTTTAAGGAATGTTGTGGATGTCTACCAGCATTCAGGAAGAACGGAGTGTAACCAGTAGAAGCATTGGTAGTGTTATTATGTGCAAATTCTGCTGCCCATAGATAATCTGGCCAGTCTCCTTCCTGTTCTAATAGACACATTCTTAGATACTGTTCCAATTCCTGATTGGTGCGTTCTGTTTGTCCATCGGACTCTGGGTGGAAACTAGTGGTGTATCTGTTCTCTATGTTCAAACGCTTAGTGAATGCCTTCCAGAAATGAGACAGAAACTGAGAGCCCCTATCTGACACCAAAACCTTAGGTATGCCATGTGCGCCAACTACATGCTGGCTGAAAGCATCCGCTAAAATCTTGGCAGATGGCACCCCCTTTAAAGGCACAAAATGCGCCATCTTTGTAAAGGCGTCCACACAAACTAAAATGGTATCATAACCATGGCTAGAGGGTAAATCTACTACGAGATCTAAGGTTACAGTGTGCCATTGAAAAGGAGGGGTGGGTAAAGGCTTTAACAGGCCTTGTGGACGTCTTCTTTCTGATTTTCCTCTTGCGCAAGTCTCACAAGTTGCCACATACTGATGTATGTCCTTGATCATGTTTGGCCACCAGAATCGTCTGCGCACCAATTCCTTAGTCTTGTTTATGCCTTTGTGTCCTGCTAGGACACTATCATGACATTCTTTTAAAGCCTTTAATTGCATCTCTGGAGTGGGCAAGTATAATGCTCCATTGTGATAGGTTAGACCTTCTCGAATTTCTCTCCTGGAATCTTCTTTTAACCAACTCTTCACTTCTTCACAACTCAAGGTATTAGCTTTCACTCGATTTTCGACTGTCTCTTGTAATACGGCGTTGATTACCTTTTCTGCTGGAATAATTGCCTGATCTAGAACCTTCTCTGTAACTCCTTCCGTCTCTAATCTGGATAGGGCATCCGCCTTTCCATTCTGGGTTCCGGGTCGATAAGTAATTACAAAATCATATTCAGAGAAATACAAGGACCAGCGTAGCTGTCTGGGAGTTAAAGTTCTGGCTGATTTTAAAAATTTCAGATTTCGGTGATCAGTATACACTGTTACAATGTGCCGAGCTCCCATCAGATAGTTTCACCATTCCTTGAAAGCATCCTTAATGGCCAGTAATTCTTTTTCTGTGATAGTATAATTAATTTCTGGGGGTGTTAATTTTCGAGAGCGGAAGGCCACTGGATGGAGTTGGCCCATAGTTTTGTGTCTCTGTGAGAACACTCCTCCCAAGGCCAGATTCGATGCATCCGTTTCCACAAAGAATGGTTCCGCAGGATCTGGATGCAACAAAATAGGCGCTATGGTGAAGTCTTTCTTTAATCTCACAAATGCTGCCTCAGCTTCCACATTCCACTGAAAAGGAACTCCCTTCTTCAATAAACGTGTGATTGGGATTAACTTTTTTGAGAAGTCTTGGATACATCTCCTATAGAAGTTGGCAAATCCTATGAAACTGTCATGATCTAGGCCCACTGCGCCTACTAAAACTACCCCTCCCAGAAACCCCTGCGACTAAGGGGGAGGAGCCAGAGGGCTTAAAACGCCCATGACACGCACTACGTTGTGCGTAATTGACGATAGAATTTGAAACTGACGAGCGGCTGCTCGTGCCCACGTTTTTTCCCGTTGTTGGAGTGCAAGCCGTGGGGGAGTGAGTTTGTATTCGGCCGAGGAATTCGGCATCTGAGCCAAGCGAAGATTACCGTGCTTGCTTGGTCGACGGTATCTGCGGGTTGAGGCAGGACCGGCGGCATTTCCATATTCTTTCGACACCTCAAAGGCGCCACGGACTCAGTCCGGACTACAGGCGAGGGCGGTGTGACTGAAACCGCAAGTATCATAGAAGCGGGCGCTGATCCCTGGGGGGGTGTGTGTACTGATCCAAATACCCGCTAAACGACTAGCACAAGAAAACGGGTTCTAAGCTAAATGAAACATTGGACCTCAGTAAGATCTAGAGACAGAGTCCCGACGATATCGGGAAAGTTACATCGAAGTCTTGCTTTATTATTTTTGTTAAGTGTGCATCCTGAGAGTAAAGGGTGTACGCTATAAGAGGGCCTATTACAACGTCATACATATCCTTCAGCAGACCAACAGAGCCTCTCCTTCACTCACAAGGTTAAAGTACCGTACGACCCCTAGGCATCTATTGCTAGTCTGAGAGCGGTCATGTAGAGTACGGTTACAGAAATGGGTTATGGTGTGCGTGTGTAAGCGAATCTAGTACTCTGGTTTCTAGAGAAGTAAATGCTATTAGTGAGACCTACTGAGAGTAGTTAAGTGTTATTGCACTGTATTGTTATATTTGTTGTATGTTAACTTTCTTTACAGGTTCTACTCCCCGCTGTTCCCATCCTTCCCTTCCCTCGCTTGATTGCTCCAGTCTTCCGTGCCTTTAGTGCAGGAAGTTGGTGACGTCGAGAGATGGACCCCATATAGCGTCGCCCGAATCCTGAGGAGTATCGGACCTGGGACTGATTCCTAACAGAAACTTTGGATTTCCTTAACTGATGTAGGGGATTTCCACTCAATAACAGCCTTTATCTTGTGTTCACCATGGTGATTCCTCCAGGAGCAAGTACAAATCCCAAAAACTCGACTGAGGTTACATCCAAGGCGCATTTGTCCAGTTTGACAAATAACCCATTCTCACGAAGTCTTTGTAGTACTTTCTTGACATGTCCTTCGTGTGTCTCTACTTCAGTCGAATAAATGAGTATATCATCAATATATACAATCGCTATCTGATCTATGCAATCTTTCAAAACATCATTTATAAAATGTTGAAATGCTGCTGGTGCATTGCATAGCCCATACAGCATCACCTGGTATTCAAATAAACCTTGCTTAGTTCTAAATGTCGTCTTCCACTCATCTCCTTCTCTGATTCGGACCAGGTGGTATGCTCCTCGCAAATCATTTTAGCTTCTTTCACCTGGTCCAGAAGAGTGGAAATCAGAGGTAAAGGGAAATGGTTCTTGATTGTTATCTGGTTTATTGCCCTGTAGTCTATGCACGTGCGTAATTCTCCACTTTTTTTTGGAATAAAAAACAAGGGGGAAGAAACTGGAGACAGTGAAGGCCGAATTAAACCATTCTCTAGATATTCTGCCAGATAATCCTTTAAGTGTTTATCTTCTTGTTCGGTCAAAGCATAGATTCTACTGCAGGGCAAATTCTCTCCAGGTTCCAAATCTATCTTACAATCATACTCCCTGTGAGGAGGTAATTTCTTTGCTTTGACTTCATTAAAGACATTCTGGTATTCTTGATACTTTTCAGGTAAGGTTACAGTGTCTCTCAGACAGACCGAATTTTCATTTTCACTTAAATGATAAGCAGGAGATTTATCTGTTCTGATTTTACAGTCTTTGAAACAATTTTCCTTGCAGTAGTTTGAGTTCAAGGTTATCGTTCTTGCTGCCCAATCTATGGTGGGGTTATGCTCGGTGAGCCAAGGTAACCCTAAGATCAATTGAAACTGGGGGGCGTCAATTAAATTGAATTGTAGAATTTCACGATGACCTTCAATAGTTTCTAGTTGCACTGGTTCTGTGTGGCTCACGATGGGGCCTGATGACAGATTGGTACCGTCTACGGCTCTGACTGGCTCACTCTTCTCTTTCCGGATTGCTTGTAATCCTATTCTCTCGGCAAATCGTAAATCACAGAAATTACCCGTTGCTCCCGAGTCTATCATCACAGCAACCTGTTTCCGTCTATTTTCTCGATAGCTCAGAGTTACAGATATCACCAAATGAGGAGTGGCTGCTTGCAAGGTATTCGCCAAGGCATGATTCTTTGGAGCTGAATTTGTTTCGGCAACCACCAGTCCAACTCCAGCTACTGGTGGCGCGTGGCGTTTTCAGCCAACTGTATCTTGGGCTTTTTGGGGCAATCCCGAACAAAATGCCCGCTTCCTCCACAATAGAGACACAATTTATTGTTCCGCCTCTTTTCCTTCTCCTCCTTTGTAAGAGGTCCACGAATAGTTCCTATTTGCATGGGCTCGATTCCGCGATTTCAATCATGTTCCTTGTGAGGTTCATATCTGGCTCTATCAAAACGCGGAACACTGGGTCGATAATCTCGTTTCTTCTCGCCCCTTCTCTCGCTCTGGCGAAAATCAATCTCCAATACTAGATCCACCAAGGCGGAGACGTCAGTAGGACGATTGGGAACTTGCGCTAAGGCATCCTTTAATTCATCCTTTAGCCCCCGATAAAATACTGCTGCTCGTTTGTTCTCTGGCCATTCAGTCTCTAACACCAACTTGTTGAATTGTGCCAAGTATGCCACTAACTCTCTGTTTCCTTGTCGGATCTCCAAAAGTTCATTATCAGTAGCTTGAGACACCTTTCGACGATCAAAAATTCGCATGAACTCTTTCTTGAAGTCATCTAAATTAAATAGCACAGGGTCGTTTCTGGTGACCAAGGGCATTGACCAAGCTGCGGCATCCTCACTTAGGTAAGAAAGGATAAATGCCACATGAGACTGCGCATCAGGAAACAGGGCAGGTCTGCACATAAAGTGCAAAGAACATTGGTTTAGAAAGACTTGAGCCTTCTGGGGGTCTCCACTAAAGCGTTCTGGGGGTGCTAGAGGAATCACCGGAGATAGTGAATGTATTACTTGCGTGTTTACTTTTGACTGGGATGAAGCTGATTCCCCAAATGAACACAAAACTGGGGAAGATATCTTATACCCATCTTCTGAAACTAAACTCCCTATTCTTTGTGCCAATTCTGTGGTATCTTTTTTGAGCTCTCTATTTTCTTCTCTAACTGTAATTAATTCTCTTTGTATCTCATCCAAAATGTTCCCCAGCTTCTTTAAATCCAAACCTTCCGCCATTCTGCTCAGGTGCCAATACCTCCTGGGCACTTCACTCTGTCAGAACCAGCTCTTCTCTTTTGCTGGTGGGTGACACAGGAGCAGAACGACGTAAGCTCCCAATTCCTCCTCTGAACTCCCCAGCCACGCACAACCTTAAATACGTAGCCAGAAGAGCCCCAAGGGGGAAAGGGGAATTGGACAGAGGAGAGAATGCACACACGTGTAGTCTTCCTTTCTTCTTCTTCTTATGTTTTTCTTCTGCTCTACTGTTCTTGTATGCTGAAAAATAAATCACATGTAAATCACTCTCTGACTCCTCTTCTCCTTTTAGCCTTATTCTCCTAATTCACTTGAAAATTCCTACCCAGGAGCTGTGTGCCTTTGCTTCTCTTCTTAGGCTACTTGTTCTTCTGTTCTTAGTATTATTCACTGTAATGTAATGGACTTGTGTTATTTGTTATTCCTTCCCTTATTTCTAAACTCTAATTTCTCTCCACTAGTGCTCACTTACAGGACAGAGAACTGAAGCCTTTTTAAGTATTCTCTTTCTTCTTCACCTATGTTTATATATATCTTACTTTTCGTAGTCATATGAATTCTACCTCATGCGTGTTTCCCTCTCTAAGTTGTCTGAAAGACTGTTAGGGAACGGCATTCACTTCAAATGAATTTGCCGTCGCCTCTCACAACTCTCGTCGAATAACCTAATACGATTTTGTTCAAGATTTGTGCTGACTCTAGACTCGTACTTGAAAACTTCTTCAGAAGAAACTGCGCACACGCTTGAAGGAAGCGGAGCTTCTGGCAAGCATGCACTGTTACCAGTTGTACGGACCTTTTCTCAGGTAAAATTGGAATTGTCTTACTTAGGATAGCTGGCTGTACACGAACTCTAATATTTCCTCAGGATTCTCGCGACGCGTAGCTTCTTGTCCCTAAACTAGCGCGACGCGTTGAAGACACCTCCTACTCCTCCTACAGTTCAGGTGAAGTGCGCAGCTCTCCACGCGCCTCACCGGTAACACTCCAATCTGCCAATCCGACTAGAGCGCTGACCCGTTTCCTATTATGGAACACACTGCCGCCATGTTGCAATCGACCTTGCACCCAATGCTGTTTACACAGTTTGGACAACACGGCTACCATCATTCCTTTCTTCTTATACAGGATACCTTTCTTGACGTGAGACCTTTTAGTTGGGGACCTGACAATACCTCCCAGGGTGTCACACCTCCTGTTGATATCAAATCTCCCCACTTAGATATCCCTGCCTGCTTTAAGGGCAAACGTAGTGCATCTTTCAGGCATAGCGGCATCCCTGGGGACTCCCAAATTGGAGCAAATTCTGAAAAATAGCCAATGTTTAGTAACCTCCTTTCTGCAAACCAGAGAATCATGCAGATTTTAAAACCTTTAACCTTACTTTTTTGAAGAATTTGTGGGCTCCAAATGTATATAGGAAGACTGCTGGACCAAACTCTTTGGTCATTTCCCCCAATATTAAACCCCAGGTGGAGCAAATGGGCTCCCCCACAAGCATACTGACGTTTTTTAAATTGAAAAGCCATGCAATAGAGCCTAAGGTCCGGCAAAGCTACCCCCCCCCTTCTTGAGACTACGTCTTAATTTTTTCCAGGAGAGCCGTACCCCACGAGATGCCCAGATAAAGATGAATATTTTCTCTCTGTGCACACTCTGCCTCCCCAATCCTTCATACTCCAACACATTACTTCTGTATGGATAAATTCACTGAGTATCTGGAAAAAGCCCCATATTCTTTTGTCAGTTGTTCCACCCCGGTTAACGTTTGGGCCGGGTCAGAGGTGTATATTATCATATCATCGGCATACAAAGCGATTTTGCTCCGTGAAGGGAGATGATGTATGGGGCTGATCTGATCATCATTTCTTAATATGTGCGCCATGTGTTCGGTATATATGTCAAAGAGGAGGGAGACAGGGGACAACCCTGCCTCGTTCCTCTGTAGATATTAAAACTCTTTGTCAGGGAGAAATTTAGGAGGATTTTATCAGTGGGGCACTCATATAATGTTTGGATTGCCATGACAAAATCAGTACTAAAGCCCATTGTGCCTACAACTGCCCCAAGAAATGCCCAACTGACACAGTAAAAAGCCTTGGCAGCGTCTATAGTGATCACCGCCAATGGAATCGATCGGGCGACTGCTAGGTCTATAGTCCCGATTAATGACAATGTAAGTTCTTGTATTTGTCTTCTCGGGACAAAAACTTTCTGATCGATGTGTATCAGTTGGGGGCCACCTTTGCCAATCTCCGTGCTAAAATACCTGTGTATATTGTATGATCTACATTCAGCAGGGAGATTGGCCAATATGAAACAGCCTTCCTCGGGTCCTTAGCGTGTTTTAAAATCAAAGTTATTATAGCCTCTCTCCAAGATTTCGGGATTGGCACTTCCCCCTTATAAACTAAATTGAAAAGGGTAATTTCCGGCACTATTTCATCAGCTATTAGCTTGTAGACCTCGGCCGGTAAGGAGTCTGGACCTGCTGCCTTTCCGTTCTTCATATGCAAGAGCTGCTCTCTTATTTCCCCCTCTGTAATAGGGGCATCTACACTCCTCCTACCCTCTATTGTTAGAGCGGGGAGGAGTACTTTGTTTAACTAACACTTTAATCTCTCCTCATCTGAGCTCTCTTCTTCCGCATATAAATCAGAGAAGAGTGAAACCAACTGGCCTGTATTTCCTAATCCTTGTTCGTAATGTCGCCTTCAGGATTGATGACCAGCTCCCTGATATGGTTTCGCACCCTCTCGGGCCTTGACGTCCAAGCTAACAGTGCTCTAGCTTTTTAGCCATATTCAAAGTGCTGAATGTGTCCCATGGCCCACATTTCTCTACATATTTTCTCTAACTTGATCTTATAATTTATTCTGGCTTCCTCAAGTTGTTATAGGACCTCATCTCTGTTTTGTATATTCTGTGTCCCTTGCTTCATAAGGACTTCTAAAGTCCTGATTTCCCTCTCCAAATTCCTCAACTCGGCCCTATCTATCTTGTTCTTATTCAAGACCTGACTTTGTAGGACTCCAATTGAGGCCGAATGGGCATTATCCTGCAAGAACTCTATGGTTGTTTTTTTCAAAAGGTCAGAGACATCAGGATCTAATAAGATAGATCTTTTCAATGTCCATCTTACATTATGCCTTGCACTGATTTCCATTAATGTTACACTGACCATGGTGTGATCAGAAATATGTCCTGGTGATATATGGACCTCTTTTAATTTCTCGGCCATTCTCTGTCCACTAGCAAATAATCCAGTCTTGAAAAATGACTGTACTTTTTGCTATGGAAAGTGTAGCCTCGCTTATCCTTGATTAAAAATTCCCAAGTGGCGACCAGTCCTATTTCATGTATCATATGCTTGAGGGCCTGTATAGTCTTTGGTGCTTGGGGTTGGGTTCCCCTCCTACAAGTAGACCTGTCCAATGTGGGATCTAAAAGAGTATTAAAATCACCCCCTAATATTATAGGTGTGGTTACCCCGACTAATGACACTTGTAAATCCACAATGCACTGGGGGTCATCCACATTTGGACCATAAAAACCAGCACAGACAAAGTCGCTAAAACCCACCTATCTGAGCTATCAGTTTTGAAAGAAATCAGCTCAACCCCTGACCCCTTCCTAATAAGTATTGCAACATTCAGATTGATCAGATGCTATGTAGATCTCTACCCATCTTTGTTTTACATATAGACCCCTGCTTTCACTCGCCGTTAGGTGGGTCTCTTGTAAAATGATAACTTGGACTTTTGAATCCTCTAAGTATTTCATGATAAGTTTGAAAAATAAAAAAGCACTTGGTAAGCTGTTACCTGCGGCACAACGGATACAGCCGCGTCGGGTGGCCTCCGGTAGCGGGAGCATTTCAGGCGATGTAAGAGAGGTTCTATTGTGTGTCTTTTGCTTTCTAGCATGGGAGAGGGCTGCAGGGCTGCTATGTCGTCTACGAACAGTGCGAGCTTTGAGGGGGTAGAGTCAGCACAAGCTCCCTGGAGGAGTCTACAAAGGAAACGATCAGTCGGAGAGGAGGCTCGGCCTAATCCCGCAGGGTCACTGGCCCCCAGCATGTTCAGGAAGGCAGGAAGAGCAGGATAGAAGGTCCCCCAAAGCTGCATTATCCCCCCATGGAGAAGGATAGTTTCCAGCCTGCAGAGAAAACTGGTGCAATCCCTGATAGGATTTCAAGGTACACCTTACGCATTAGGACCCTCGGTACTCTTGGGAAATCGACTGCGGTAAGTCTGGTCTTTAAATTGCCTTCAGCCACGCTGGTCCCCTGTGATTTAACTACTGGTAAAGTTGGGGGGCCTGTTCCCTCAAAGGTTGTGAGGGCGTGAAATTCTGTAAGGCAGTCGGGGAAGAGCTCACGTGGAAGGGGGAACAAAATCTCACCACTTCAAGTTAAGGTCACTCCATCTCTCAAATCATATTATAAAGTTTTGACCCACTTAATGGCATCTGTAGAGACAGGTGTTAAAATAGCAGTCGTGGCCCAGAAGTCACAGAAAGAGCCTGAGAGAGTGGGTGTTAATCTTATGATGCCTGAAATCAATGTAGGCCAGGAGGCTAAACGAGGTCTGGGAGCAGAAAACAACTATGGAGTAGATGAGATACCTTTCCAGATATTAACGCAGAATAGGTTCAGCTTTTTGGCACCCAGAGATGAAGAGGTGAGCGAGGAGGGGTTGCAACATGCTGACGAAAGCTGCAAAGCAAGGGGCCTCAATCTACAAACTGAAGTCCTGTTGGCCCCCCTGAACCCGCTGGCTCAATTAGAACTCCCACCGGCCGTGCTGTCTAATACAAAAGTCCCATTGGCTTCCATACTTCTTGATCTTAAGGAAGAATTGAGAAGTCGGTTTAAACCATCAGAAGCCAATCAAGCTGACATACAAGCTTCATGCACGGCACTTGCACAAAAACTAGATGACGTTGCATCACGGACAGGGAAGCTAGAGGAGGAAGTAGGCTTGATGAGAAAAGATATCACTAAAAATACCACAGGCTTAGAGGCATTGGTTAAAGAAAACTCAGGCCTTAGGGATGACCTGGAAAGAATAGAAAATCATTCACAGATGAATAATCTCAGGATCCTAAATATCCCAGAAGCGGAGGAGGGGACGAATATCAAAGCTTTAGTAATTAAACTGCTAAAAGAGACAGTTCTGAAAGACAGGCCGAACATCAATTTGGACCACGAAATACAGCGGGTACATCGGGATCCCTTCAAGCAGAACCCACAGTGGCAGAAGCCAAGGAAAATATTGGTAAACTTCCTTTCATATATAGTTAAAGAAACTATCCTGTTGGCAGCATTGAGAAATGGTCCAAACGCTGCCCGAAATTTCACGTTTACTATTAGGTTGTATGTATGCCGTGAGACGGACCAGAAGGAACTGGGTAAAAGAATGGAGGAGTTAAAAAATCTTGGTGTCAAGGCCCAATTAAAATTCCCAGCGATGCTCCGTGTCATGTGGAACAATCAGATGCGCAACATACGGTCAACAGAAGAAGCTGACAGTCTGGTAGATAGTATAAGAAAAGGCGGGGTATCTTGAGCAAGAGTTTCAACTTGAATATGAGAAAAAAAATAGATGTATATATAGGGATTGGGGTTACAGGGGGTGGGATGGGGGAGGTACGGTTTAATTTTCGGGTTTTGTGAGGTAAGCCCCCTCTCTCCGGTGGCCCAACAGGCTCTATGCCTGATAGTCAAGGGAAGGTTCCTATGGGAGGCGCAGGGGGTAAACTGGTGCAGGGTAGGGCACTGGGCGGGGTGCAGTGGGAGAAAATAAATTAATAAATCCTCAACAGTTATTTGTCTGGGTCCACTTTTAAAATGGATAATCAGAGATCCCCAGGTCAAATAAAGTTGGTTCATCTCAAGGCAAATGGGTGGGGATGATAATAAGCTACAAATCTCAACCTGGAATGTAAATGGCTTAAGCCCTGCACCTCTTTGTGTATTTTCTATCCAGTATGGGAGAATATGCTTCTTCTTTTTTTCCTGGTATATATTGGATGTGAGATTTTTGGGCTTAACTGGATTATTTTATAACATATGTTGAGGTTAGTTACACTATTTATTAGTTCATACCGTAAGGCATATTTAAATAGAACACTCGGTCAAAAACTTTACTTTTCCTTCTGTCTTTCTAGTTATGTCAAGACTGTTTTGTGTTCTCTGCTTTTCTATACCTAATTACGAAAGGAAGAGGCATTGTGACCAGGTAGATATACTTACTCGGTAAAACGATAAATATAGATATAATTCCCTTGTATAGTTATATATAGAATAACTCTTGTGTTTTATTTCTGTTCAGGAAATACATATCAACCTCTCCACCCAAACGCTATAAGAGACGTCCAACTGAAACACCTCTCCTTTTCACTTTTCTTGTTTTGTTTTCCGCTCTTCCCCCATCCCACCATTGTTAGCTTTGACATTGTTGGGCTGGTTATGATGGGTGTCGGAAGTTGGGTTCTAACATCGAATCTTGCATCTTGCTTCTGCGGAAACACCAGGTGAGAGTCACAAGAAGTTCCTGAATTTTTAGAGTCCAGCCGAGAACTTGTTTCTGTGTCGGGTGGTCAATCTAATCAGTTACAGGTGTGTAAAAATGCTATGACTTACAACTTTACTATATAAAAAAACATCATTTTCACCATTTCATGAACCAAGAAGCTGGTGAAGTTTAAACAATGGAGTGCTAAAAATGGGCCCTGTGCGGGAACATTACATGTGCCGGTGTTGTGTAATATCTGGTATCCCCTCAGGATCGTGTGTCTCCTGTTCTTCAGCAGTCTACAGATCTCTGCCCTGTTGGCCTGCACAGACGACTATTCGCTAGCCACACCCCGTCAAGGAGTGAGCCATCTCAGCGCTACCTCTGCAGGGGCAGACAGAAGCAGCCGCACTCTGAGCATGACTAGTGTTTACAAAATACATACACCTGTCAAATGTATATAGCTCCTGTCAGTTAGGGTTTGTTTATCTCGCCATTAGCTTTGAAAACGGGCAATGGCAACCTTGTGGGATAGTAAAAAATATAGATAATAAATTATTAAATAAACAGGGAACAAGGAAAATATAATAAGACCTTAATACCAAATTATTTTTTTTGTGAATAGAAAGACATGAACCCGAAGGGGAGGTAAAAAAAAGGAGACATCAGCGGCAATGACTGGAAGGAAATATGCAAAATGTAAAGAATACAATTAGGGAATGGAGTAGGAATAAAAAGAGAATGGGAAAAAACGGACAAGGTCATGCATACCAACATTTTACAATACACAACAGGAAAGTGGAAGATTTTGAAAACAAATTTGGGAGAATGCTTTTTTCAGATTGATTTATAGTGGAGCAGAAGCAGAAGACAGCTACTATAAAGCCATTTTTAGCTTCTAAAATCGCGAGTCTCCCGCCTGAATCGGCTCTGTTAGCATGTATGCCAGAGGAAAACAAACAAACATGACATTTGGCTTTTCCTTAATAAAATATTCTCATGGCTTCTTTAAAGCTCTCCATGGGTGCAACAAGGATGGGAACAATGCATTCTTCCTATGCATACACATCTTGTATTGTGGGATTAGGATTTTTTCCTATTAAACAGCACTGGAAATGTAAACAATAAACTTCAGGATCCCATAAACCGCTGGACAAGTTGTGCATACATGGCAATAGACCCAATTCAGGAAGGAGATTCACAATTTTGGAAGCCAAAAAAGGCTTTATTTCAGCTGTTTCAAACTTGAAATTGAATCTGCTTTCATGCAAATCAATGGGAAAAATAAATTCTTCCATATTTAAATATTTCTTTTCCACTTTTCTGTTCTAAAATGTTGGCTTTATGAGTTGTGGCATCTAGAAATCAGCAGTAGCGAGGGACAGAGTCACGAAGGGTCAGCTCTGATAGTCAAGTTATGCATTTTGTTTTTTAAAATGAAAACCTCTCATAATGAAATTGCAAGATCACAACATTGATGGCAAATTTATCCCACCTAAATTGGGACATACAGGCTTCATTTGAAAAAAATAAAAACTCCGATGGAGTTAAAACACCTGCTGCACAGATCTTTGTGTAAACAGCAAGTTTCAGTGTATTTGATGCAAATAGTTCCAATGATTTTGCTGAGATCCTTCTGTTACTCGCATGTCACAAGCTACAGTCTTTGTGATATAGCTTAATGCAGTATAAACCTGTATCAAGGGGCTGCATGCAAACTGTAAGGCATACGTTTAGAACCAAAGGGAAAGATTTACTAAGCCTTTTTGCTTCCCTTGCATCACTCAAGGCAAAGCAGGGCACCTAGATAAACATTCTTGTCACCTTATTCACTGCACTACATTAACTATAATTTACCCCTATTTCATGCGTTTGTTATTACCTTGCATATTACATGATTTATAGCATGTGAAACTATAGCATTCATAGCAACACATATGACATCTGAGATTACAAAATTTCAGAGAACACAGTGCACGGTTGAGTGTTGAGTTATAGTTAATTTAGTGTTGCAAGTGAGGTGACTAGACTGTGTATGGAGGTGTGCAATTTATAGCAAATTTAAGGTGGTGAGTGAATTAAAAATTAAAGTTATAACTAGTGGGGGGCGTGGCTACGCTGTGCAGCGAGATGGCCGCACCGTGAAGCGGCTCTGCCGGCTGAGACAATTATACGTAATTTATCTGCTCGAGATTTGGGGGAAACTGGCTGCAACAACAGAAAATCCGCAGCGGAACAGCACTGGACAAAGAATTTGAGGGTATTGGACCCCGTGTACGACCGATGTGCAACTGAAGGCTTAATCGCGTACAGGGCCTGGATGCAGCCTAGACGCGAGGCTGGGTGAGAGCAGCCGGGAACTCGAATAGACGCGCGGCCCACGGAGGCGGCGTGAGGCACTGGGAGCTATCACCGCAGACAGCTGGTAAAGGCGCGCGGTCACACAAGACACGTCACATCAACCACCGGTGTTCACAGAAGTCCGCCTGGCATTCGCTCGAGGAACAGTGGTGAGTGCGCTATCAAAGGGCACGGGGCAGCCACAGGGAAGGACCCACTGCAATAACGAGATGCTCTGAGATCCGGGAGGGGGAACATTGCCCAAATCTAATAACTACCGGGATACTTATTAGAGGCCCGACCCAGAGGAATCGTCTGAGCCAGTTGGGGAAGAGATTTATAGTGCAATACAGTGGCAAAAACAAGTAAGACGCTCATACCAGCACAAGCAGGGAAGTGCAGTGACTTGGTGCAGCAAGGGACTGAAGAGATCGCGACTGGGCTGCCCTCGGAACTAAGGGGCGGTAACGGCTGGGTGAGGCTCGGTGGCTGGTGCGCCGCCATTTTGCGAGAGTGCAGTGAAGCGCCGGTAGTGGTGATGTATTAAATACGAGTCAGTGAGCACCTCCTATAATTACGCGCTGAGCCCCACAGATAACAGCATCGCGCGCACCTTTACTAGGAAGCGAGGCTGGATCGGACAATTGACATAACCGGGGGACATGGTGAACGTGAGATCTAAGTTACAGCGCACTACCTCCAAAGACTGACTGAAGCGCACAGTGCAGCAGAAGTAGAGAACTGCAGGAGCTGAAGAGGGAGGGACGGCACAAGAGCTCACAAAAGGCGAGGAAATAGCACTAACCACACCAAGCAAGTGCAGGTAACATTGGCAGCCTTTGATGTAATACAGGTCCCCACATAAATGAAGGCCTGGAGATAGACCAGGTGCAGCTGAACAAGTCGTTGCAAGTGCAGGAAGTGCAGGAGCCAGGCCAGTAGCAGCACCTATCGTGGATACCATCAGCGCAAGGAGCAGACAGCGAGTGGGAAGGTTGGGGGACGATCTCCAAGGAAGGCAGCTCTGGCCTAGAGACAAGATGGGGAAACCGGATGCCCGACAACCTAGGATTACGTTTGATAAAAAACTGAGTAAACAAACTGAAGGGGACAACACTGCGCAGGACAATGTCGAAGATGCAGCTGCTAGCCAAGTACCAGATGTCGACATTCACGCCATGTTTAAGGATTTCTAAACAAGTCTCCAAGAGATAGGTTCCAAAATATACACTCTAGCCGAACGCATGGACAGAATTACGCAGACGGTAGCAGGCATGACAACCGCTTGGACACCCTTGAGAGGAGAGTATCAGAAGCAGAAGACTGTCAAACGGAGACACGCGACAAACTGCTACAAATGGACGCGATACTGACTGTCATAAAAAACAAAAACGAAGATTTGGAGGCCAGATCGCACAGAAATAATGTAAGCATTACAGGAATTACTGAATCGACAGGCATACCTAATATGGAAAAGTATATTGAAACTATGCTGAAAGAGCTGTTTGGACCTGAGCTATCCCCAATGTTTTTAATTGAATGTGCACATCTCACTCTGGGCCCCAAGCCACCATCAGGAGCGCCGGCAAGACCTATCTTGGCCCGGGTACTGAATTATCGCTATCGGGACATGATTTTACGACTAGCCAGAGAACGCGTCTCCCTTAAATATCAAGGAAATGGAGTATCGCTCTATCCAGATTGCACAATACAAATGCAGGCTGCACGCCGGGATTTCCTTCTGGCCAAAAAAATCCTCCAACAGCTTGGTACCAAATATGCACTGATCTATCCTGCGAAGTTAAAAATCCAGGGTCGGGGTCGTCCCACCTTCTTCACGAACGCGAAAGCAGCTTTGAACTATACTAAACAGATGGCGAGAGACCATAAGCAGCGGACCTCGGAAACAAACGACCTCACAGGGAACAACCTCTGCAACAATGACTGATTTCAGGACTTGCGATACAGGAACAGGATCGCGCAGATAAGTGCACGGTTGTTTAATTTTAAAATCACACCAGCTAACTGTATATGGGTCAGTCCATGTAGAGATAACAGTGGGACTGTGACCTGATACACAGGGGAAAAAAGTTAGGATGTTATATCATAGCTGTCCTACGAAACCAAAAGCGATCAAATACTCCAAATCGAACACTGAGTGCTTGGCCACCCTGCGGACAATGGCAGGGGTGTTTGCCGGCAGCCCCACGCATCCCCGAGGGATGACTCCCAACTACTCCAGACATTTGGGAGTATTGTTAAAGTTGTTGGACAGGTCATAAGGGAAACACAACCTGATTGGGGGGTTGGTGTGGGTGGAGGGAGGGGGAAGGGAGTTCAATGTTTTTTGTTTATTTCTGCTGACATTTACATCCGGAAGTTGCATACGGAAATGGAATTGTACTCACGCACATTCTGACAAAGACTGACAGAAATAGTAACCCCCACTACATGATATGGGAAACACCACTGATACGCACCTCACAGAGTAGATACATTAATGAAAACATCATACAAGACCATCCACAATGAATAGTAAAAACGTGACATCCCTTAAATGCCTTACTTGGAACATACGGGGGCTGAATGACCGTAGAGAAATCAGATTAGTCCACTCCTACCTGACCAGACATGCAGTGGATATATGTCTACTACAAGAAACGCACCTGACAAACACGTCAGCGGCAACACTGAAAAATAATAGATAGGGAGAGATATTCAGCTCTGGATATTCCAGTTACTCGCGTGGGGTGGCGGTGTTAATACGTAGAGGTTTAAATTGGCAGACACATCACACAATCAAAGATAGGGAAGGACGATACATCAGCCCGAAAGTAATAGTCAATACCTACGGCCCCAATTCGGATTGCCCTGAATATTTTCAGCAAATATGGAGGGAGATCAACACACTGGGAGAAGTAGCAAAATTATGGGGAGGAGACTTCAATGTGGTCCTATCCATAGACGCTGACAGAGTAGGAGTTTCCAGAATACACCATCCACAGGCCGCCTCTATGTTAAAGGATATATCGGCGAATTTTAGCTCGTAGACTCCTGGAGAGCCCTACACCCGAACAGCAGGGAGGGGACTTGCATTACCCACCATCGTAACGCATGGTCAAGATTACATTATTGGCTTACCTCAAAAGATTTACATGCTTGGGTTGAAAGCGCAGTACACCATCCACGTACATTTTCAGATCATGCACCCGTGCAACTCGCACTAAATATACCTAAGTCCTACATACAGCCCTTTAGCTGGAGATTCCCATCAGGTGCCTTACTAGACCAAGTATTTAGAAAGGAACTCAGGCAGAAAATTACAGACTATTTTGAAATAAATGAAGGAACGGTAGATTCACCGGGAACCCTCTGGGAGGCATTCAAAGTGGTCATACGTGGAGAATGCATAGCGTTAAAAACAGGAGTGCTCCGTGAAATACCTAATACTATCACAGGACTGGAAAGGCAAATTAGAGAATTAGAACGTAAATATTACACCACACCTTCCTCTGACACTTTAGCTTGCATACGGCGCAAACTAACAACATTTCAAGAAGAGGCAGAAAGGAAAGCTAAATATCTACATAAGTACACACAAGCACGTAGATTTGGGGAGGGAGATCGTCCAGGGAAAACATTGGTAGGCCTCTTATGTATGCCAAGAGGTTCGGCCTATATTACTGAACTCCAAAATCAAAATGCACCGCCCTCACGTACGCCGCCTAAAATACTGCACACTATGACACAATTTTACAAGTCTCTATACACTTCACAGACAGATCCATCAGAGACTGATATTATAGAATACATGGACACAATAGAACTGGTATGGTTCAATCGATGGCACCGCGAATACATAGACTTGGCATTTACAGTAGATGACATAAGACAAGTGATCAACAGCATGCCGGCAGACAAGGCCCCAGGGGCAGATGGCCTGATGGCAGCCTTTTAGAAAGAGTATGTAGATATTCTTGCCCCGAGACTCTTGCAGGTCTATCAGGAGACTGTTACCACAGACCATGAGAGAGGCCACAATAATTACTTTGCTTAAACCAGATAAGGACCCTACGCAACCAGATTCACATCGCCCCTTATCCTTGATAAATCTGGATACTAAAATGTATGAAAAACTAATGGAGAATAGATCAAGGCCCCTTCTTCCAATCGTAGTGCTTCCTGACCAGTCGGGATTCATACCAGGCCGCTCGACGGCACATAACCTAAGAACCAGATTTGCTCTATTACACTGGCTCCACATGTGCGGGCAATAGCTACCCTATTAGACGCCACAAAGGCGTTCGATTCCCTTGAGTGGAAATTTCTCTTCACAATACTGGCGTGAATGGGACTGAGTCCCCTTTTTCTGAAGCAAATCCAACTATTATACACTGCTCCCACAGCGAGAGTTAGGGTGAACGGCCAAATCTCACACCCTATTAGTGTCATGAGAGGAATGAGACAAGGCTGTCCGCTCTCGCCTCTTCTTTTTGCAAGTGCTATGGAAACCCCTGGCAGCCCGCCTTTGGCAACATCATACACAGCGTAGCATAGGGTTCACATCCAGGGGCCTAATTATATCTATGTATGCAGATGACATGACGGTGTACCTAGTAAACCCAGAAACAAATTTTGCGCCAGTGATGTGGGAAGTGGTACGCTATGGAGGCCTAACGGGTATTCAGATAAACTGGACTAAATCAACGATATTGCCCCTGACGGAAAGCACCACTCCCTTCGATACAGAATTCCCAATACAGTGGGCTGCAGGCCCGATCAGATATCTAGGGATATGTATAAGTAGGGATCTACAGGAACTGTGGACGGCTAACTATGGAAGAGCAATAGACTTGTTGGAGAGCAAGGTGCAAAGATGGAGGAGTTTGCCATTGTCCTTAGCAGGCCATATAGCCATCACAAAGATGCTAATACTCCCAAAGCTGTTGTATTTATTCGTAAATATACCGATGCCTTTAAATACTCATTTTTTAAAAAGATTACGATCTAGCGTACTGGATCTGGTATGGGCTGGTAGGCAACCCCGAATATCCTGGGATATTCTAACTTTGCCCTTTGCTCAAGGTGGCTTAGGGGCCCCAGACTTTGAACTGTATGCATACTGTACACAGGCACAATTCCTTAATTACTGGCAGCATCCCACGCCATACCAGCCACACGTGGTGATAGAATTAGACAAAGTGGCTCCCCCCCCACTAAATACAGCACTCTATCACCTATATAAGCGCCCTCATCTAGAGATAGACACTGTTGAAATACTCAGATGGGCATGGCAGGGATTAGCAAAGAGAGCACACCTACAAGTTTTATTTGTGCCATCCACCCATTGATAGCACCTTTGCTAGATGCTGCCACCAAGCAGAGGGCGGAATCCCACACGCTCCTGACAGGGAAAGACCTATTCCCTGAGGACAAATTTACAACACTACAACAAATGTGCCACCGACAGCGCTGGACACGCTGTTCTACTATCAGATTAGAGCAGCTTGCAGGGCCAGATATGCTGACTTTCCGCAAATCCCCCCTGTGCTTCCGGCACTGGAACATATTATCTCTGTGCCATCAGCTCGTAAACTAATCACACGCCTTTATAATGTTACTCAACGAGAGTCCCCTATCACTGTAGCCCACTCAAAAACAGAATGGAAGGAGGATGCAGACATTACCATAACAGACAAACAATGGACCTTCTGTTGTATCCAACTAAAACATCTCTCACCGAACTACAGACTTAGGTTGATTCACTTTAATTATTTACATCGTCTCTATCGCACGCCATTACGGTTACACCGTATGGGGCTGAACACAGACATATGCTGCTGGAGGTGCGGTTCTCAGAGAGCCACATTTACCCACTTGGCATGTGAATGTAGACCAATAGCAACATTTTGGTCAGCCGTTTTTAAGCATCTTGAACAAATGACGAGTTATTCCATAGTGGGCTCTCCATTGATTGCATTGCTGGGCTATGTTATAGAAGCGCCTAAAGGAAAGAGAAAACTAATAGCTATTTTGCTGCTCCTGGCTAAGAGGCTAGTGGCGATACATTGGAAAAAACGGCACCCCCCACCGTGGTGGAATGGGTGTCCAGTGCTACCTACTGCAAAGATCAACTGACCCATTATTGGGAGCTAATGCCAAGCAAGTCCCATCCAAAAGATATATGGGAACCATTTGCAGCCTGGTTGGGCGCAAGAGGGAGTGAGGAAAGGGATTAATAATGGCCGCCAAATCAACAGGGCTGTAGGGATGCACCTGTAGATAGGTGGAGAAAGTCGAACATAGGTCAAGCGGGTAACACTATACATATAGGGCCGAGGTGTGTGTTATGGTGGGTGACAATTATGTAGCACCGGCAGTGTCACAGATGTATGAATTTATAAATGTGCGCCATGTTTCTATAAGTATAATTAACGTAAATGTCAGGCAGCTGTTTCAAATGTTTAGTTCTTGTTTGAATTACTGATACAAATGTACGCTACTTATATGCATGTAATACAACTCTCAATGATTCTATTGCGATTTGATGCAAATGTGCAAACTGTGATTCTGATGTTAAGTACAATTTAAATAAAATGTATAAAAATGTATAACTAGTGGTGCATAAAGTATAGATTCCCAAGTGGGGTTTGTCTACATACCTCTCAACCAAACTTGACTGGTCCACTGAAAACTACCAACAGGGTTAAAATGGATCCTCGCCACAAAATTGTATAATCATAAGACTCGCATGGCTCCGATAATAATAAGAGAGACAAAAGAGGGGCACATGAACATCCTGCTCTAAATGATAAAAACAAAGCAGATGCAATACTCTCAAGCGCGGTTTATCATTACAGGCGATTTTAATACAAATTAATGCAAAAATGTTAGGAACCGTCATCAAATGGGCAACAGATTCAGAAATCGGTTAGAAGCACTAGGCCTAAAATGAGGATTCACCTGCATCAATTACCTTTTTAAGTGGGAATAAGAGTTCAATCATCAATCCATGCTAGTAAGTGAAAATGTAAAGTCTCAGAGGTACAAATTCAAAATAATTCCCCGCACGGAGAGTGATCATTTTCCACAAACAATGCAATTGGAACAAAGTTTTGCTCGACTGATGGCACCCAATGAACTAATCTCTGTGTCCGTGGCATTTAATCTAAAAAGTTTAAGATGGACAGGAAGTGAGATTGAGAAAGTGATGGCCGAAGTTTATCTTCAAGCAGGAACGAAAGAAAAAACCACAAAGGAAATAGGGAAGCAAGAAGCCCGAAGTGAAGGTTGGGAGACTAAAGGCTTGACTATCCCTAATAGCTGTCTTGTTGGAAATATTCCCACACAAAGAGAAGCAAGTGCACCAAATCCCCCATAGGAAACATAATCAGGTGAACAGCCATCATCCCTGGTATTGCATGGAATTACACAAGCAAAAACTCCTACTATTGCGAGAAATCAGAATAGTGACAAACCAGTTAAAACAAGGAGGAATATCGGATAAACTTAAGCTTAAAAAATTAAGAACTTAAGATAAGAGAACCTGCCATGAAGCAAAAATAAACCACTATGTACTCATTTAGGTCAAACTTCTTTTGGTGAGTAAACAACCGAATAGGAAGGAATTCTGGCAGGCGATAAATGACCTGACACATGGGAAAACGAGAAAACAAAATGCAGGGATCAAAGCAGATACATGGGAGGCCCACGTATGAGCAATGTATAAAGATCCAGAACTCAAACTAAAACCAGACAGTCAAGAGACAATAACTGAAATTAGAAGGGGTCCATCACCAGTAACACAGATATCCTCATGGGCTCAGGAAACAAACATCATGCACACTGAACATCATAGTAAAAACATCCTTGAGGTAACAGAAATAAACCAATTATCAAAAATCATAAAGAAACTAAAAACAGAAGGCGCAGCAGGCCCAAACTGTATTCCAAACGTGCTCTTCAAGGGAGAAGCTCTGTAATGGGCGCATTATTTCACACCACTTTTTAATGAGCTGTTTTTGACAAACAGAATACCCGAATCATGGAAGAGCAGCATTTTTCATCCAATCTTTAAAGGTGGTAATCTGACACAGCCTAGCAACTACAGACTCATTGCATTAATAGACATTGAAGGCAAGTTATATACTGCCTGTCTGCTAGAACATCTTAAAAAATGGTCAGATAACAATAAATGGATCCCTCTGACCCAAACAGGGTTCAGGGTTGATGCAGGCACATTATCAAATTGCACAGCACTTACGCTATTAATGGAAAATGCCAAATATAAGAACAAGTAGTTGTTCGCTTGCTTCGTGGACCTCAAGTCTGCCTTTGACCGTTTGCCCTGAATACAGCTGTGGGAACAACTGGCCACTTAGGGCATCCCAAGAAACTTACTGAATGTCATTAAAGCATTAAATATAGGTACCTTGACTCAGGTAAAAATAGGTGATGGCAGCTGTGTAATAAAGAAAATTGATACCCAAAGGAGGGGTGTGTGTTAGCCTTAAGTCTTTTTAAGCTGTACTTATCCAATCTTGAAAAATCTGTCTGGGAACTATATAGTCATCCGACGTTAGCCAATGAGGAAATCAGGTGCTTTCAGTGCGCGGACGACATAGTGTTACTAAGCCAAACTCCAATCTGGCTACAAAGTGGCATGAGTGCATTAGCTAAGTACCTGGACTGACATGGGTTAGAAATAAACTTCCCCAAAACAAAGGTAGTGCAGTTAGTGGACACCAAATATAAGAAACATGTGTGGTATCTGGACGGGAAAAAAGTTGAAGCAGTCACCTCATACAAATATCTGGGATTTAAAATCGAAGAAAAGCTGAGTTACAAGCAGCAGCTATCAGCAATGAGGGCCAAAGCTCAAAATCTCATATAACAGTTTTAAATTATTAAAAAGAAAGTAAGCTATCCATCCTATAGCTACCTACCATCCATCATGTCAGCTCAGCTAATGCCTTCCGTTACCTATGGAATGGAAATAACGAGGGGTCGTGAAATTTCAACTTTAAAAAACATCCAAACAAAAGATTATCTAAATTTCTTCCTAATTCAGCAATCAACATCAACTGTTCAAGTCCGACTTGAGTTTGGTTTGTCCAACCAAATTTTCCGGAACAAAGGTGCATTTATCAAACTATGTGGAAGGCTTAGAGCATCCAAAACCAATTCTATAAAGAACTTGTGGTGAAAAGAAATAGAAGTTCAAAGAGAGAATAAAACACAAGGATCCTGGGGCTGTTAACCTAAGCCAGGTTATAGAGGATTTTTTGAACCAAGAAATTTGGAACCCCTGCATGGGGAAACTGGCCCTCAACAAAGTATTTAACTTGGCAACAAAAATCCTGTCTCACTCAATAGATGAGAACATTGCATTACAAAGACATCACGCTTTGACGGTGATCAAGTCATATACTATAAGGAAACCTCAGGACTATTTATCAGCTCACTTTTCAATGGTTTAAAAAAATCAACTCATGAAATTACGCTTTGGTATGTGGGAAACAAAGGATCTCATTCTCTCCTGGAAAGACCAGCATCAAAATCAAGACTGCGTGCGGTTACAAAAATAAATCTGTGCATGTCCAAAGTTATAAACAGAAAGAAAGATATTTTTTAAAGAAGTATTCATAAATATGAACATTCAAACATGCAGAGAAGCTGTAATAATCTGTGTAGGTGGGGCCTTAATCCCACTGGTCTGCAGGGGGTTAAAAAAAATTAAATGCATATTTAAAGAATCTTAAAATTATTGGAAACATTAAATTCTTTTTATGACAGGGAGTAGCTCGTTGTCAAACAATGTTTAATATATACAGTATCCGAAGTCTTATACAGTGTTTTTATGATGAAGATGAGCTCTAAGGTTGTATCACTTTATGAACAATATAATTTGGACTTGAGTTCACTATGCATAGAATAAGGATTAATGGTTCTTAATCTTATATAAACGTTTTTTTATTAGGACACTTTTAGCATGTAAAATACGTCGTCTGGTGTAATGGTTTTAAAAGAACGAACATTTGAACCAATAAACAAATAAATAAATATAAATTCAATTTATAACTTTAGTTTAAGGTGGGTAAGAATAGAAAAAATTAATAAAGCTAACCTAACTATAGCATAGCTTTAACCGCTTTTTTTTCATTAAAGTTAAATGATTTTTATCTTTTAGTAAAAATGTATCTCAAATCATGGTGTTGAGTGTCATTTAACTGAGTGTTGTTAAGTACAGTCTCGTATGGTATAGTGAAGGACAGTTTCACACAGTCTAATATTATAGGACCTGATCCACAAAGGTAAAATAACACTTTTGTGTAAGGTTATGATTGTTTGCTATTCACAAAGGTATTTTGCTAGTAGTATCTTTACAACTGCGGAGTCTTCGCACAGTAAAAGATAGAACAGCTTTGTCTTTTTATGTGCGGAGACTCCACACTCGTAAAGATGCTACTCGTAAAAAACATTTGTTAATAGTAAACAATTGTAAGCCTACACAAAAGTGTACCTTCACCTTTGTGAATCATTTGAGTGTTTTGGAGTGGAAAAGAGTGTAGTGTAGTAGAGTGGAGTGGCATTGCGTATAGGGGAGTAAAGTTTTATAGAGTGGTGTGGACTATTGTAGACTGGAGTGGAGTATCGTACAGTACATCTGAGTGTTGTACAGTGGAATATCATCTACTGCAGTGTCGTGGAGTCAAGCGGAGTGTCACAGAGTGGCATAGAGTTCAGGACAGTGTTGTACAATGGAATAGAGTGGAGTGTTGCACAGTGGAGTGTAGGGCATAAGGTGTAGTAAGGGGTTTTTCAGTGGCATGGAGGGTAGTAGAGAGTTGTAAAGTACAGTTTTATAGAGAAGAGTGTTGTGTTGTAGAGTGGTGCATTTTTGAGTGTCGTACAGTGGCGTAGAGTGGGCTAAACGGTTGTACAGTAGAGTCAAGTGGAGTTGTGTAGCATAGAGAGGTATAAATCTTGATATAGAGGTGCAAAGTCTTGTATGGTACAGGCTTATGGAGTGGAGTACCATGTAGTGGCATAATATAGAGTAGAGTAAGGTGTTATAGACAAGTGGAGTGTCATACAGTAGAATGGTAAGCAGTGTCGTAGAGTGTGGGAAACTGTCGTAGAGTGGAGTACTGTAGAATACAGTGTTGTTCAGTGGAGTGGGGTAGAGTAGACTAGAGTGTGGTAGCGTGTGGAACAGTGAAGTGCCATTAAGTGGCCCGCCATACATTGGAGCAAAATTGCATGGAGTGGAGTACACTGGATAGGCGTAGAGTGGAGTACAGTATAGTGACGTTGCATATAGTGGCATTGGGTAGAGTGGAATGGCATATAGTGGAATAGCGAAGAGTGGAGTGGTGTACAGTGGAGTAGCATAAAGTGGAATGGCATAGAGTGGAGAAGTATTTAGTGGGGTGGTGTATAATGGAGTGTCCTAGACTGGATTGGCGTACAGTGGACTAGAGTGAAATAGCATACAGTGGAGTAGGGTACAGAGGACTAGCTTGCAATGGAGTGCCATTCATTGGAACAGTATGCAGTGGAGTGGCGTAGAGTGGAGTGGCATACAGCGGATTAGCACGGATTACAGTGCAGTGCCTTAGAGTGGAATAGTGTAGACTGAAGTGGCATAGAGTGTAATGGTGTACTGTGTAGTGGCATACACTGAAGTGAGGTGCAGTGGAGTAGAGAGTGAAATAGCATAGAGTGGAGCGGCGTAGAGTGGTTTTGCCTATAGTTAAATAGCGTAGAGTAGATTGGCATAGAGGGGAGTAGTGTACAATGGAGTGGCAGGGATGAGAGCAACATACGGGAGAGGTGTGTACACTGTACATTGGAATACCATTGGGTTGTATGGTGTAGAATGGTGTGGCCTACAGTGGAGTGGCATAGAGTGAAGTAGTGTACAGCAGAGTGACATTCAGTGGAATAGAATAAAGTAATGTACAGTGGTGTTGTGTAGAGTGGAATAGCATAGAGTGGAGGAGCACAGAGTAGAGTGTTGTACAGTAGAGCAGCATAGACTGGAGAAGCATACAGTGGAGTGTGGTAGAATGCAAAGTGTATTTGTCGTAGAGTAGAATAGTGTAGAGTGAAGTAGAATGTAGTGATGTAATGTGCAGTGTCATAAACTGGAGTAACAGACACTGGAGTGACATACAGTGAGGTTGAGTGAAATAACATACAGTGGAGCAGCATAGAATGTAGCTGCATACAGTGGAATAGCATAGAGTAGATTGGAGTAGAGTGAAGTAGTGTACAGTGGAGTGGCGTAGAGTGGAGGGGATACACTGGAGGTGCGTACACTGGGATAGCATAGGGTGGAGTGGTGTAAAATGGTGTGGCAGACAGTGGAGTGGCATAGAGGGAAGCAGCATACAGTGGAGTGTCATTCAGTGGAATAGCATAGAGTAATGTACAGTGGAGTCAAGTAGCATGGACTAGCTTAGAGTGAAGTAGCATAGAGTGAAGTAGCGCAGAGTGGAGTGTTGAACAGTGGATTGGCATAGACTGGAGTGGCAAACAGTGGAGTGCAATAGCACATAGTGAATTTGCGTACACTGGAATAGCGTACAGTGGAGTGGGGTATAGTGGAGTGGCGTAGAGTGGAGTGGCATTGAGTGGAGTGGAGTGGCATACAGTGGAATAGCATACAGCGAAGTGGCGTACAGTGGAGTGGTATAGACTAGATTAGCATATAGTAGAGTGATATCCAGTGGAATAGCGTAGAGTGGAGTGACATGCAAGGGAACAAGGGAATGGCATGTAGTGGAACTTCATAGAGAGCAGTGGCATAAAGTGGAGTGCCCTATACCAGAGTTGCTACAGTGGAATGGGATAGAGTGGAATTGCATACAATGGAGTGTCATAGAGTGGATCAAGATACAGTGGTGTGGAATACAGTGAAAAAGCAGAGAGTGGACTAGCATACAGTAGAATAGCACATTGTGAAGTGGCAAAGAGTGTAAAAGCATAGAGTGGAAAGGTGCAGAGTGGAGTTTATTTACAGTGTAATAGCATAGAGTGGAGTTTCATACAGTGGAGTAGCATACATTGTAGTGGGGTGTAGTATAGTTGCGTACAGTGGAATAGCATAGCGTGGAGAGGAATAGGGTGGAGTGATGTACAGTGGAGTGACATAGAGTGGAGTAGCGTAAAAGTGGAATTGTGGTGAGCGGCGTGGAGTGGCAGACAGTGGAGTAATGCAGAGTGGTATAGTGTATACTGGAGTGGAGTGGCATAGAGTGTAGTGCTGTAGGGTGAAGCGTTGTACAGCAAAGTTGCGTAGAGTGGAGTGGCATTGAGTGGAATAGCGCTGAGTGGAGTACAGTGGCGTAGCATTAAGTGGAGCAGCATGCACTGGAGTTGCATACGATTGAATAGAATAGAGTGGAGTCACGTAGGTGGAGTGACATACAGTGAAATAGCATAGAGTAGAGGTGCGTACAGCAGAGTGGCATAGACTGGAGTAGCGTACAGTGGAGTAGTGTACCGTGAAGTGACGTACAGTGGAGTGTCATAGACTGGAATGTCATGCATTGGAGTGCCGTAGAGTGGAGTGGTGTTTGGATGTAGATTAAATTTGTCAGGAATGCACAATATTGTGAGCAGATTAACTCAAGACAGTGATTTGTTCTCCTTTGTGTTTCTCCAGATTTACCAATCAACGCAGCACCAAGCATGGTGATCTTGTGTTGCTTTGCTTCGTAAATGTGATTTAAGTATTGTGTTGTCCATACAAGACTATGCCTGATGCAAGGGTATCACAATACAATAATACATCTGGCCATTAATTATATATTGTGGCATGGTAAACCATGGTATCTTTGCAGTACAAGGTGGTACATGTCGATGGAACAGCAGTATATAATTATCTAATGGCTTCCTTTGCAAACTTAAAAGGCAGATGTTGTGCTCTGGGTTAGGGTCTCAATCATATTTAAATCGTTGGTTTTATTATCATTCCCTACCTATTACCACTTTATTAAAGTGTTACTAGGGATGCAAATTAATTTATATTTGCCTATCTAATTTTTAAAAAGTTACTATTATTATTATTGAGGGGAGTGCTCCCAGAATAGCAGGTGTTGGGGACCCCAAAGCTGAGGATTCCTGTCAAGCACCATGACCTTGGTTTTTTCACAATTTAATTTCAGAGAGTTGGACCTCATTCAGGAGCAGACTACACTGAGGCGAGAATTGAAACCTTCCATACAGGCTTCCTGCTCGGGTGACAGAGATAAAATAATTTGTGTGTCATCAGCATTGGAGAGCAGAGTCAAGTCACAGCTTTTCACTAGGTCCGCCAAAGGGTGGACATAGATATAAAAAGCATGGTTTCAAAAGCAGAACCCTGAGGAACTCCTGAGGTGAGTGAGTAAAGACTAGACATTGTGTTTGATTGGCCAGAAAGGATTTTAACAAGGCAAGAGCCAAGCCTTGAAGGCCTAGTTCGGTCAGTCTGACAGCAAGAGTATCAAGAGACACAGTGTCAAAGGCCAAGCTGAAATGTAGTAGAATGAACACAGCAATGCCACACGTATCCAGGAGTCGCCGTAGGTGTTCTGTGACTCCTAGAGGGGCAGATTCTGTACTGTGCTTAGCTCTGAATCCTGACTGGGAAGGATAGAGGGCATTCTGGAATTCCACATATGCAGTGATTTGGAAGTTAACAGAGTATCATGCTAGTACATAGGAAGTAAAAATGTTGGGAATCAATGTATCTTTTTTTGTAATTGATGTAAAAGTTGTGCTGTAATTTTGTGTTATTTCCTCATTACTGTGTGCACTTTTATATAAAGAATTAAGTCTGTGCAAAATAAAAAATACTGTAGTACACTATATTTGGGTATATAATGAATATAACGTTTTTTATTGTGTTACATAAATATAACTATAGGATTGAAAAAACATAAACACTGTGATACCTCCTTGGTAATAGCGGGATTCTCTGTGTATATATAAGTATGTATAATGTTCCCCTACCTATTACCACTATAACTAATTGGTAATAGGTAGGGAAAACATATAAAATCAAATTCTTACCTACATCTATGCTCCTAAGCCAGAACACAGGTGAAGTGGCCTTAGAACAACACTGTTGCTTTTAACTTTTGTAAAGGCAATCATTATGAGCGAATCACATCATGACTTGTCATCAGTAGGTACTGAAAAATTACAGTGACAGCAGATATCTGTTGGTTAAAAGCCCTTAAAAAAATACTAACCCTTCTTACCTGTATGACCCACATAGACAATCTACACACCATAATCAATATTCCTGCCAAATTTCTTTCAAATCCATCAAGCTGTTTTCATGCTAAAAGTGAGTACATGGTTTATGGGAAATGCTTTGGTGTCTAGATGTGTTTTGGGATACCCCCTGTTTTCTTTGCCGCCCCTTGACGAATCTTCATAAAACATTGCATAATCCACCAATGGAGAAAAGGAATAGGTCTGCAAAGTTTTGTGGAGATTCGTCAAATAGACACAAAGTTATTAATGGTGAAAAATTCAAGGAATTCCTGTCTCTGGTAACTATCTATAACTACAGAGTGGCTAATTCCACTCTGCAATGAATATATTGCTCTGCGGCCAATCCTCTCTGTGCACAGCAGGGATTAGCTGCAAGAGGGGGGCCAGGCCCTGGGGCCAACCTCCTGCAATGCATGGCCTTTCGCAGTGCAATGCAGAGGTTTGATTAATGTATTGGTAATTAAATATTACTTTACATTTAAAAAATCCCTAGAAATTCACTGCAAAAAACAAAGGTTACACAGGCGATATAGTTAGGAAATAGCATAAAAAAAATTGAATTTTACTGAAAAACCCAAGGTTACAGAGACAATATAATTAGGAAATACCATTAAAAACATAGAAATTCACTGAAAAACCAAAGGTTACAGGGACATTATAGTTAGGAAATAGAATTTTAAAAAGCTTAGACATCAATAACAAAAAATTGTTTTTTAAAATGTGGGGTTATTAGCAGTGCATGGCACTCGCCATAAAATTAGTTATTGTTAGGAAAAATTATGTTCCCTATACCAACCAAGTTTAAACTACACAAAGTTTCTAAAGCTATAGGTATAGCTTGTATTTACAATTTATCCATACCCTTTAAATTACTACAAGCAGTGGACCTCATTTCCCCCTCTTTTCAGCACACTAACCAGTCAGCTGAGCTCTATCTCATTGGCATAATTTCGTGACCCACCGACCTCTGCTAGTGTGGAGGAGCCAAAATTATGTAGAACAGAAATCTATTCCATTTTGCCATGAAATATTAGTAGCCATGGTGCATAGCAACACACCTGATTCTCGATGTCCAAAATTGCAGACTCTAATTCCGTCTTATTAAAGCCCTAGACCTCATATATACTGTATCTGGTGCAAGATTCCTGAGTGTGTTTCTTGATGGGCTCACTGCATAACGGCTGTCTCCTGCAGGAATGTAGGTCCACTCCTGCCCTTTGGCAGCCCTAAGCGATGCGTGGCAGTAATCAGTCCCACTGTGGGGATCACTACACTCTCTCTCTCACTTTTGGGGGCAGGCCTTTATTGTCATTATAATTAAGAGTCTTCAGTTACTGCCTCCTTCATCTAGAGCCCTGGTAGTCCGTAGTGTCATTTTAAGCAGGCTGGATTATTTAAATGTTTTGTTGTTGGGAGCCCCTGAACACCTGCTAAATCGGCTACACAGAGTCCAAGCAGTGGGGGCTAAATTTGCCCTGAATAGATCCAGAAGGTCATCTGTATCATTGGCCTTAGAAGATTTACATTGGTTACCGTTGAAACAAAAAATTATGTTCAAAGCCATCTGAATTGTCTATATATCTCTTCATTGATTTTGCCCAATCCCTCTGCACAAAACTCTGTATCCCAGGCAGGAGCTTTTGCTCCTCTTCAGCGAAACGGCAAATGTGGCCAAACTCAAATAAACAATATAGGAGGCGAGCCTTCATGTTATGTTATGTTATGTTATAGCATTTATTGAGCGCACTGTTACCCATAGGTGTCCTGGCGCTATGTGAAACTTCCTGAGGGATACAGACCCAGGTCCAGTTAATCCGCAAACAGCCAAGTCTTTAAGGCTTTTCGAAAAGCCAAGAGGTTCGACATACCTCTTAAGAACAGAGGAAGCTGATTCCAAGCTCTGGCTGCATTGACTACAAAGCTCCTGCCACCCCATGTGGCTTTTTTTGCCAACGGCACATAAACCAATTTGGCATCAGATGAACGTAGTGGTCTATCTGTAGTTCCTTCGCTATTGGGGCGTATTTTGGGATGCCGAACACCAGTCTGGCAGCGGCATTTTGCAGGAGCCGCAACCTCTGCAATAAACCTTCCTGAGTGTTAAAATAAAGTAGTCTAACCTTGATAACTGTTTTCGACATTCCATGGGTAAGTATGGCATACATTTCTTACAGGACCTGAGCACAAAGGACGGGGCAGAGGACACTGCATTTATCTGATATTTAAAATTGAGCATCTGGTCCACCCATATACCTAGGTTTTTGACCTTCTTGTTTGGGACCGGGATGGGACCCAGTGTGTCTGGCCACCAATCTGGAGTCCAGAAATTAGGGTCATTGCCAAAACATAGCACCTCCGTCTTGCTGGAATTTAATTTAAGGCAGTTTTGGGCCATCCAAGCCCCTACTGCGTTCATACATTCTTTAAAACGGCTGGCCGTGCCTTTTGAGTCATATGGAAGAATTTGTGTGTCATCCGCATATGTGGTCAAACTCAAACCAAATGATCGAATAACGTGCGCCAGAGCAGATACATTTATATTGAATAATGTTGGGCTTAGAGAGGACCCCTGCTAGACCCCACATGACAATACAAACGGGTCGGATACACATTTTCCCAATGCTACCTGTTTACTCCTGTTTGACAGGAATGATCCCAAGAGTCTCCCAGCTGCCCCCCGTATACCAATCTCTTGCTGCCGGTCCATCAACAGAGCGTGATGGAGTGTGCTGAATGCTGCAGAGAGATCTAGCATGATCAGAGCCACCTTACCACCTTGATCTAAAATGGTCCGGACTTCTTCGGTGGATTTTAAAAGTGCTGCTTCTGTACTGTGGCCCCCTCGAAAGCCATACTGCGTTTGATCAAGCGCTTGTATGGATGCCAGAAATTGGCTTAGCTGCTTATTTATGTGTCTCTCGATAATTTTCGGTGGTGTCGGGAGTCTGGATATAGGCCTAAAATTGTTCGGATCTTTAATGTTGAGATTTGTTTTTTTTTAATAGGGGCAGAATGGAGTATTTTTTCCAGTCTAATGGGTAATGGCCATCTCTATACATCACATTAAATATGGGTGTTAAGACTCGAGCAACGGGTTCTGCTGCTAGTTTTAAAATCGCTATCGGACACGGATCCAGAGGGGAGCCCGATTTCACCTGCCTCAGGAGGTTAGCGGTTTCTGTGGTGGTGAGTTGAACGAATTTGTCCAGCGACCCTATCTTATCTGGATGTCGGTTATCTACTTGATCTGCCCTGGCTGTTGGAATTACATTGGTGAAAGCGGAAAAGATGGTATTCACTTTCGCATAGAAGAAGCTGGCTAGAGTTTCACAGAGCGCCTGATTGGGTGTGATTGAAATCGGCACTGGCTTGGCCAAACTGGTGACTGTGTTGAATAATTCTGTAGCAGAATTAGTGGATCTATTGATCACTACTACAGGCTTGTTGCATCGCGCACTCGGTGAGTGGAGTCCACGGCTTTCTGGCAGGCAGTGGCAATGTGTTGATATAACTGGGAATGCACCTGTTCCAAACTATGCTTTGCTGTTGATGCTTTGGGGTCTTAGGTTGCAGCACCAAACAATCACTTCCAAGGGTCCAGAACTGGATGTGGCACCACTTGGCAGAGCAGGACTCACAGCAAAGAAGTCCAAGTGCTGGTAGAAAGATGCAGGTGAAGTCTTTGATATCCCTGAGACTTCATAAACAGTAGGCTAGCCCAAACACGCCCTTTGAGAACCTTTACATATGCAGGATGTGGAGAGTAAAGTCCAGTCCTCCCACTTCCAGGCAAAAAAAGCAAAGCAGCAGGCCAACACAGCAAAGCAATTAGCAAAGTGGCAGTCCCTCCTGGAGGCCCAACAGCTCTTCTTCCTGGCAGAATGTCTTCTGTCCAGTAGTGTTCTGAGTATATTGGGCCAGAGATCCAGTACTTATACCCATTTTAGACTTTGAAGTAGGGAGACTTTAAAGAAAGTTCTTTGTAGTGCTCACAACCCTGCCCTTCTTGGCCTTGGCTACAGACACTCTTCATGAGGGTATGCAGCTTTTTGCGTGGGGGACAGGCATGACCCTATTCAGGTGCAAGTAAAAACTCCACCCACCACTCTAGCTCAGGAAGACCCATCAGCCCGGTGATGGGCCATCAGGATATTCAGGGCACACCTCAGCTCCCTTTGTGTGACTCTCTAGAGTGAATTCACATCAGCGCAGCTGTCACCCTGACCCAGACGTGTAATCCAGGGACAGGGAGAGGCATAGAATTGTTAAAGTAATAAAAACCAACCTTTCTAAAAGTGGTATTTTCAGACCTGCAATTTAAATACAAACTTCACTCAAAGATGTATTTTTGAATTGTAAGTCTAGAGACACCAGACTCCATTTTATATCTGCTCCCCATTGGAAGTTACAGTTGTAACGTGTTACAAGGCAGCTCCATTGCTAAACTATGAGAAAAGCGGGCCTTGCTGTAGTGAAAAACTAATTTAGCAGTTTCTCACTACCAGGACATGTAAAACTCAAAGGTACATGTCCTACCTGATAAAGACACTGCACCCAACCCATGGGGCTACCTTGGGCCTACTGAAGGGGTGCCTAACAGGTAAAAATAGGGAGGGCTTCGGTTTGGCAAGTAGGAGAACTTGCCAGGTTGGAATGGCAGTTTAAAAAAGCACACATAGGTTCTGCAGTGGCAGGCCTGAGGCAGGTTTGACGAGCTACTCATATATGTGGCACAATCAGTGTTGCAGGCCCACTAGTAGCATTTGATTTACAGGCCCTGGGCACATGTAGAACACTGTACTAGGGACTTACCAGTAAATCAAATATGCCAATCATTAAGAAACCAAATGCTATTTCATTTTCAACAGAGCACATGCACTTTAGCACAGGTCAGCAGTGGTATAGTGTCCAGAGCCCTAAAATCAGAATACACAAAGTTCTGTACAGAGTCAAGAACAGGAGCCCAGAAGCAAAAAGACAGGGTAAACCATACCAAAACATCTCAGGTCTAACATTAGGTAGTTGTTTTGAGTGAGGAGAAACTCTTTCTCAAGCAACAGTCTCAATCCCTGACAGTGTGAACCACTAAAGGTCACTAAATTAACCTGTGCCTAACCCGCTGGTAGCTTGGCACAAAACGGGGCAGGCTGAAGGGCAATATGTACATATTTTTTTAGCATACAAACACCAATGAAAGAAAAACACAACACAATAAAAATTCCACACCAATTTAGAAACATAAGAGTACATTTTAATAAATTATTTGACCCAATATGACAAAAATGCAATCAGGATAACCGAAGAAAAGAATTGTTATATTTTAAACCGTAAAATAGCAACCTCAGAAATCTAGTCATGCAAGATGGGGCAAAGTCAAAAGTTATGGAAGACCATGATGGAATACAGGTTAGATACAAGAAGTGGATTGGGCCCAGTCTGCACTTAGAAGAATTTCCAAAGAAAAATGTCTGAGAAGGTAAAGTTCAGTGGGACAAGGCAGCCGGTGGTGTCCAAGGAGGAGGCATTGGCATCATTAAGCCACTGAATAAAGTGGCAGTGAAGATTTCTATGTTTAGACTTAGGGGACGATTACGATGGCGGGCGGACTTGAGTCTGCCCGCCATCATAGTGGGGATCGGGACCGCCCGTCTGTAAGGAGGTGGTCCCTCACCCATAATTACAAAGCGACCGCCACCATGGCGGTCGCATCCAGCAATTTAACATTGGCTGCAGCACCCGCCGCTCTGCTAAATGGCCATGTCCTGCATTGCCCTGCACAACGTGGCAGGCACCACATGGTGCCTACCACCTTGTGCATGGAAATGTAGGAGGGTACCCATGGGGGGGTACCATGGGTACCCCAAGTGCCCAAATGGCTCCCCCAACACTGAGGGGGCCCGCAACGGGACCCCAAATCGAGCCTCCGCCAGCCTTTCCATTGTGGTTCCATAGCCATGGAAAGGTTGCTAACGCCAGCATTGTAATCTGCTGGGCGTTGCCTGCTAGGCACCGCCACCATTTCCCTGGTCTTATCCGCTCCGCCAGGCAATCGTAACGATTGCCTGTGGCGGAGGTGTGGTGGGCAGTCTTTGCGCCTGCCACGCTTGCGGGGCGATTCTCCCCACCATCCTAATGTGGCAGGGGAAATAGGCAATCAGATGGCGGAGGGACCTCCACCGCACAGCTGGTGGTGGCGGACCCTCTGCCATCGTAATCGGCCCCTTTGTCTCTTTTTTGGAAGTCAAAACTTTCCAGTGGGATGGTGCTGCAGGCTGTAGCTGACAAGGGCTCCACAAGGCTGGATATCTCTTCTGTGAGGTACTGCTGAATATATGTTTCTGCTACCATGAAGTGAGGTCAACCGTTGATGCACCATGGGTGGATTGATGAGCAGGTAAGTCCCGGTAGGTCCTAGTCTCTTCTCTGGTTTCAGAGCACATTCCAGCCAAAAATGTCTATCTTCCAAGTTTTGGATTTTGTCTGCCTGGATACATTTGGCATCACTTCCAAGGGTCCAGGACTAGATGTGGACCACTTGGAGGGTCAGGCCTCCCTCAGGCTGGGTCCAGGTACGGGTTCAAAATGGTTGGAGACTTTTCTGTCCCTCAGGCTTTAATCAGGAGACCGCCCATCTAGCCCTTAGAGTCACTCTGGTTGTCCTGGGTTCAAGAAATGGAACAGGGCTCAAGAAGCAGGGCAGGCCAATGATGGTTGAAGGCAGGCTTCAGGCAGCAGAGCAGTTCTTCCATCTGCAGGAAAGCAGTCTTCTGAAGTACACAACATGCCATAGTAGCAGGCTGTCCTTAGAGAGTCCTGTTAAAGGTCCAGAAGGTGAATTTAAGAGTGGGGGTCTGAGGGTCCTATTTTTATACCTGGTGCCTTTTTTAAGTAGGAGAAGTTTCAATAGATTCAATTTGAAGAGTGCTTGGAATTTCCTGACTCCCTGCCCAGGTTCCAGCCTTGCTGTAGGCCCAATAGACTAGTGTTAAGTTCTTTGTCTGAATATAGGGCACAGACTGTTGACTTGCAAGTGGGCCTGTGCCCAGCTCCACCCCATTTTACCGATGATGGTCCATCCAGGCGTATAAAATCCCTCCACTGTGTTGCTGTCTGAGAGGAATAATCAAAGTCCAACTGCCAACTACACCCACAATGTGACCCAGATAGGCCTCACTGTAGTCAAAAACACATTTAGGAGTTTTTCACTACCAAGACATGCAAAACGTAAATGTTCATGACCAACCATTTAATTACAATGCACCCTGCCCTATGGGGTGTCTAAGGCCAGTTTAAAACTGCTAACAGACTGAAATGGAAGACCTGAGACATGTTTAAGGGGCTACTTAAGTGGGTGGCACAATAAGTGCTGCAGGCCCACCCGTAGCATGTAATTTACCAGTTCTGGGTATATGGTATACCACTCTACTACAGACTTATAAGTAAATGAATTATTCCAATCAGGTGTAACCCATTTTTATCATGTTTTAGGGAGTGAGCACAAGCCCTTTCATACAGGTTTGCATCGATAAAGTGCACATAGTCCTATGGCCAACAAAAATGAATTCAGCAAAAAGGGAGAGGTGAAAGCAAAAGATTTTATGGTGGCCCTGCAGAAAAGACCAAGTTCAACAGGAGGTGACTATGCCTAACAAGAGCTGATACCGGTAGTCACAGTTTCCACCTTGATATTCTGAACTCCGCCTCGGAATCCTTCAGTGTTCAAATTTACAGGCATTCCTGAGCTCTATCTTAAGAGCAGCGCATCAAGCTTGGTGCACAATCATCTAGGATGCCTACAACAGCTTTCATTGGCCAATTGGTGAATTATATACTATAAAGATTATCATTGGCCCTGTACTTTACTGTGCCTTATTTCTAATTGAGTACCAAATCTGAGGGCACATTCAGTGAGTTCAGTATATGTGCTATTTAAAAATTTCACTTATATGTGGTTAATATAAACTAATGTCACTACACGAAAAAACAACACTTCCCATTAATACAGTGCATTCGACAAATTGACATCTTCTTTCATTCAAGCAAGTCTTGCCAGACGATTGGTGGTGTGGAAAAGTTCATAATCAAACATTATTATCTTTAGTAGTTGCCAATGTAGAGATTAAATCAAATGTACTTAAAAATAAATAATTAAGAACTAATCTATATATAATTGGAAAAACTATTATCAGATTTTTACATAACGCTTGTTGTGTCATTTACCTGACAAATCTTTGGATTGCTTAGTGTTAGGACTTAATTGCTGTGGAGCCTTGTATAGTGTTACCTCAAAATAAAAAAGGACTTTTTTACGACAAGCCTACCAGCCAGCAAACCTGTGTGGTCGCAAAGGACCTAACTTAGGGGCTCATTACGATGTCCGCCTGCCACCTTAGCGGTGATTGGGTCCGACCGCCATGTGTGCGGCGGTCCCACATATACAATTATGATGGGACCGCCACCGCTGCGGTCAGATTCTGCACCTTTAACATTGAGTCGGTCGTTGCTGATAGCAGCACCGCCGCGATGTTAACCCGTTTATCGCGACAGTAATTTCGCCGCGGTGCGGGGCATTCCATTAAGTGGGCGGGGCCGCGTCGGCCAACGGACATGCCCAGCACTACCGACGTAGTGCTCGCGACAGCAGTTGGCAGACGGGCACAACAAAGGGGTTAAAAAGAGCATGTTGTGCATTTCACTGCACTACATGGCAGGCACTACACTGTGTCTGCCACTTGGTGCAGTGAAATGGTACCCCCCAGTGCACCCACACCTCCCCCCAACACAAGGGGGGCCCTGAAGGCATTCTCTACCAGCCTTTCGATGGCGGTTTAACCGCCATGGAAAGGCTGGCTTCAGCCGGCATCATGATTTTGCCGGCGGAGCCTGCTAGGCTCCGCCGCCATTGTAAGCATGCTGACCTCTTCGCCAGGCAGTATATATATATATATATAACAAACAAAGCTAATTTAAAAAAAGTTAAACACACAGATATATCAATTACTATATATATAAATGCAACAGTAGAAAATAAATTACACATAGAAAATATTTACTTCACCCATTCCAGCCAATACATCACCAAAGATACTGTTAAAGATCAGAGGGGTAAAAATAACTATTCCCACACCAGTGAGCGCAAAAGTAGGGAAAGTGTTGGATAGCAGAGTGGTCAAAATTACCATTCCCACTCCAGTGAGCGCAACAGTAGGGAAAGTATTGGGTAGTGGAGGGATAACATTTTCTATTTTCACTCCAGTAACAGTATGGAAAGTGTTGGATTGCAGAGGGGTAAAGTTTACTATTCCCACTCCAGCCAGTTCAAAAGTAAAAACAAACAAAATATCATCAACAAAATAAAAATATTCTTAAAAAAAGTAAAAAAGCAATATAAATATGTTGAAAATAAAAATATATTTAATATTTTTTAAAAAACATTATAATGTTAAATATACATCACAAATTCCTACACATCTTATATTAAATAAAATAAAATAAAATATTTTAAATAAATAAATATTTTTATTTTGAAATTATTTATTAACAAAACATTAATTATTACATAGATTTAGTTTACTTTCTTCCTACCCTATAACACCACACAACTCACAACCCACATCTAAAATTTTTAAAAAAGTATTTGCATAGTTAACATAATTAATTACCAATCAACCAAATGCTATTAATTAAAAAAAGTATAAACACCTAAACATTAATTCACTTCTGTCCCTTTACCCCTATATTTCCCACAACTCACACACAACAAAATAATGAAATAATTACCCTAATTAATTATCAATTAATTAATTAATTAATATTAATTATCAACTAACAATTAATTGAAAATAAATTACTTCCCACCCTCTACCCCTAAAACCACACAACCCAGAACTAAGATTAATTAAAAAATATCCATATGTAATTGTTAATGTATTAAATTATAATAGTTACCCTATAAAGCCAAAACCCAAACACACAAAAATATAATTAAACAATTAACAAAATTAATTATCAAATATTTATTATTAATGATCAGCTAATTATTACTTAATTAAATATAAATTACTTTCCACCCTTTGCCCCTATAAACCCCACAACCTGCACCTAAAATTAATTACACAATTACTATAATTATTTATCAATTAATTAATAATTAATGTATGAATTATAATGAACTACTAATTAATAATTAATTAAAAACAATTTACTTCCCACCTTATACTCTTAGAAGCCCCACAACCCACACATAAAGGGGCCGATTCCGATCCTGTATTTTTTTTACCCGTACGACTCGTATCCGTATTTTTTTACGTACGAATCGTACAAGTACCGTACAAACGGTGAAGTACGATTTGTACGGGAAAAATACATACGAATCGCCTCGGGAAAAGTCTACGAGATGTTCCTGGACAGTTTTATGTACGAGTCGTAAAACTGAAGTCCGAGCACACAAGTCCGATCCGTACCAGCGTTCCGAATGCACAAGCGTATGGAAAACGTCCCGTACGGAGCGAACTGTGTACGACCCCTACCCCTGGTACACTTGTGCCCGGGGTACGAGTCGTACAGCCCCCCACCCCACCCGCGTATGTACGCGCCGTACCCCCACCCCATCCGCGTATATGTATGCACCGTACCCCCATCCCCGTATGTACGTGCCGTACCCCCACCCCACCCACGTATGTACGCGCCATACCCCCAGCCCTGAATGTACGTGCCGTACCCCCACCCCCCGTGTATGTACGCGTCGTATATCCCCACCCCACCCGCATATGTACGCGCCGTACCACCAGCCCCGTATGTACGCGCCGTACCCCCAGCGCGTAGAGCTGGGGGTACAGCATGTACATACGGGGCTGGGGGTACGGCATGTACATACACGGGTGGGGTGGGGGTACGGCACGTACATACGGGGCTGGGGGTATGGCGTGTACATACGGGGCACGGCATGTACATATGCGGGTGGGGTGGGGGTACGGCGCATACATACGGGGCTGGGGGTACGGCGCGTACATACGGGGCTGGGGGTACGGCACATACATACGTGGGGGGTACGGTCCGTACACACGGGGGTGGGGGTACGGTCCATACATATGCAATGTTGGGGTATGCACCGTACATGATGACACGTTCGATGTGGGTGTTGGCGTGTACGGCGCGTACCGGGCCTCCTTTTCCTCGTGCATCGCGGGGTACTTAGCTTTTCTGGCACTTTTTGGCTCCCGTAAAAATATAGCTGTGCGGAGTGCTGTGGGTACGAATCGTAGTTGCTGGTCCGTAAAGCGCTGCCTGACTCCGTGTGGACGCCGCGTTCGCGCTATCCAGGATCGGAATTGTATGTATTTGTTAGCCGTACAGTGTTTTTTACGATTCGTACGGAAATGGTATTTCTGTACGAATCGTACTTGCTGGTTTGTACGGTGGAATTCCCGGGTACGAGTCGTACTGAGAAAACGCTCCGTACGACCATTTGTACCCGGGTTTTACAGGATCAGAATCGGCACCAAAATGTACCAAAAAACATTAAAACCACATTAACATTATAAAATCTCAATTAACTAAATATTATTAAATAAAAAAGATTGATTAATTTATTATGTTTAAATTACTTACCACCCTATTCCCCTATAAACCCATAACCAGCTCCGGAACTAAAAAATGTACCGCTGCTAACCAGTGCCATGTGCGCTGTACTTAAAACATGGAAATATTGGCTTATCCATAAAGTTGGCACTTTATTTTACTTAGAGGTTCCTAGTAGAGGCACTACATATGTGCAGATCCTATGCATTGAATGCTACTAGAGGGCCTGTAGCAGTGTTTGTGCCACCCACCTAAGTATCCCTTTAAATATGTCTCATGTCTGCCATTGCCGAACCTGTGTGTGTAATTTTAAACTGTCATGTTGAAATGGCAAGTTAACCCTCTTGCCAGGCTCAAACCTTCCTTTTTTTTATACATATGAGACACCCCAAAGGTAGGCCTTGGACATCACCAAGGGCAGGGTTACGTTTATTTAAAAAGTCAAACATGTAGTTTTAAGTTTTACATGTCCGAGTAGTGAAAAATTCTTCAATTCTTTTTTTTTTTTTTTTTTCACACCTCCGGGCGGTGTACTCCCCGGTGACTGACAGGGACGAGGATGACTCTCGCCTCCTACTGAGAGATATTGCTCTGCCCGGCCTGTCCGTTGAGGACCGGGAGCGGCTGGACGCCCCCTTATCGTCGGATGAAATAGCGACCGCGATTCGTTCCCTTCGCTCGGGCAAGGCTATGGGTCCTAATGGTCTGCCCATTGAACTATACAAATTGCGTCCTGATAAGCTTGCGCCCTTCCTCAGCCGCATGTTCCGCGACTCTCTTGCGGCGGGTTCCCTCCCGGCCGACCAGCGCTTGGCCACTATAGTCGTTCTCCCCAAGGAGGGCAAGCCGCGTGACCGCTGTACCTCTTACCGGCCTATTTCACTGCTCAATGCGGAGCCTAAAATCCTGGCGAAAGTCCTGGCCAATCGATTGTTGAGTGTCGTGTGCGACCTTATTCATCCGGACCAATGCGGCTTTATCCCGCACCGCAACACCGCTCTTAACTTGCGGCGTCTGCACGGGGTCCTCGCCAGGGCGGAGCTCCTCACCGAACCGGCCGTGCTGGTTTCTTTGGATGCCACGATGGCATTTGACACTATTGAATGGCCATTCCTCTGGGCCGTCTTGGATAAATTCGGCTTTGGAGAGGGATTTATTGGCTGGGTGAGGCTCCTTTACACGGGACCCATGGCTCAAGTGGTGGTGAATGGGCGGGTCTCTCGGCCCTTTGCCCTCGGCAGGGGCACGAGGCAGGGGTGCCCGTTGTCCCCGTTGCTTTTTGCTCTCGCCCTGGAGCCACTCGCTGCCTGGCTCCGTTGGGAGCCCTCGCTTAGAGGGATCCGGTGGGGCCCGGGCTTTGAAGATCGGGTCTCGCTGTATGCGGACGACATTCTCCTGTATCTCACCTCACCGCGGCAGTCACTCAACGTCCTCTTTGACGTTCTGACCTCCTTTGGGAACAATTCGGGTCTCACGATCAATTGGTCTAAATCCTGCGTTTATCCCATCGCTGGTGGTCCTCCTCTCCTGCCGCCTCGGCTCCCGATTCAAATATCTCTGAGCGGCTTTAAGTACCTGGGGATATACGTTTCGCTGGACCCGGTGGCTCGCTACGAACAGAATCTTCTGCGTCCACTTCGGCGACTGCGTGAGGACACGGCCCGGTGGTGCAGGCTGCCCCTGTCCCCGCTGGGTCGGGCCGCGCTGTTTAAAATGATGTCCCTTCCCAGGTTCCTCTATGCACTCCAGAACTCCTTCGACGTTATCCCAGTGGCCTACTTTCGGGAGGTGGAGAGCCTGCAGAGGAGACTGGTGTGGAACGGCCGGGCGCGTATTGCTCTTGCCAAGCTCACTCTCCCCTGGTATGACGGGGGCATCGCGCTTCCTGACATTCGCAGGTACTATTGGGCCTCGCAGCTATCTGCCATTAATCACGCCACGTATGCGCCCGGCTTGAATCCGGCGTATGAGATGGACAAGTTCCTGCTTCCCGGCGGGAACTACAACAGGGCACTTTATTCCCGCCTGGCTGACCGGACCCTTACGGGTCCTACTAAGATTGCTGTGCGGACCTGGAGGGCTGCCACTGCGGCCATGGGCTGGAGTGAGCGAGTGACATGTGCTACTCCCTTGTTTGCCTCCGACCGCCTGGGCAGCTTGTGGACCACCAAGGGGTTTGACCAGTGGGACACGATTGGTATTAGCAAAGTGGGAGACCTGTGGCACAAGGGCGCGGTCAAGACTTTCGCGGTGCTCCAGGCCGAATACGAGCTGACCGACAGGGAGTTCTTCCGCTACGCCCAGGTTCGACACGCCCTGCTCTCGGTCTTCGGGGAGGGGACCAAGATCCCTGTTTCCTCGCCCCTCGAGGACCGCGTACTTGACGGACATGTCCCTGATAGTACTATTTCTTTAATTTATAAAAAATTGATTAATCACCGGGCGGATCTCCTGGTGCGCCTTCGGGAGGCTTGGACTGGGGATGGGGTCGAATTGGACGACGAAGACTGGCAGTCTGCACTGTCGTCCCCCAAGGAGGTTGCCATTCCGGCTCGTCTCCGGTTGGTACAGCTCAAGATTCTCCACCGGGTGTATGTTACGGGTCCGCGCTTGGTCGCGATGGGATTTTCCGACGACGGGCTCTGTAAACGAGGCTGCGGGTTCAACGCCACCTTTCTTCATATCCTTTGGGAGTGCCGCGAGGTGGCGGACTACTGGCGCCGGGTCCACACGGTTATGGGACAGGTCACCGGGGTTGTGCTGCTGCCGGAGGTGCGTCGCTGTGTCCTGAATGTGTGGGAGCCCAATGACTACAACGCGGCTCAGACTCGGTGGGCGGCCCTAGGGAACATGATTGCCAAGAGGGATATAGCGCAACTTTGGGGCGCTCAACGGCCGCCCACCGTGTCAGTATGGAAGGAGAATATGGACTGGTGTATGTTTCGGGAGAAGACAGTGTATGTGGCCCGTGGCAAGCCGGGGGCATGGGGTAGAATTTGGGGTCAATGGAATGCGTATCGCGGAGGCATCTGTACGCCCCCCCTGGTAGACACTGATATCGCCATGTCCCCCTGACCCTTGACGGCTCCTGGCGCTTTTTGTAACAACTACATATGGACGTTCATCTCCCTTGACCCCCTTCCCCCCCCCCTCCGTCCCCGGCCTCCCGGTACTCCTCTCTTTAGCGGATTGCTCAAATGTTCTGACTGGAGTTTCCCGGGGGGAGCCTGAACCGCACTGGTATCCCTCGTAACTCGCCTTTTGTTTTTATTGTTTTTCCTTTTGTTTCTGTTCTTGTTGGACTGACACTTGCTGTTCTTCGAGAACTATCTTGAGCCACTGCGGGGCAGTGCCCTGGGAACGGACTGCAGCCTTGATATGTGTATATTTCCTTATGTACCTAGCGGCCGGCCCGGGTGGTTGTAGGCCCATACTTGTAACCGAATTATTGTTCAATAAAAACTTTTTCAAAAAAAAAAAAAAAAAAAAAATTCTTTTTTTCACTGTTGCAAGGCCTATCTCTCCCATAGGCTGACTTTGGTATTACCTTATTACGCTTTATAAGTGTACTACCCAATTGTGAAAATATGAATTGTCAAGTTTGGTGTCTCTGGACTCACAATTTAAAATCCACAACTTATGGTTAAGTTGCAAGTCAAAAAATGCCACTTTGAGAAAGTTTGCGAAGCACGAACAGATGTGTGTGAGAGTGCACTCCTTCCCTTATTAGTTCATTGATTCATCCATGGATTTTTGTTCTTGTAATGCATGCGAACAGCTGCTGAGAACCGTCCCAGGTCCCAGCAACATCAAGATACTCCAAAAGCGGGCACATAATTCGTGCACCAGACTGTCGGACTGCTGAATGGGGGATAATCCCTCAAAGTAAACCACTTCCTCCAAAGTTCAACATTTTTTATCACTTTATACCAAATTTTATACCAGTCATTTTATCCATGTTCTTTCATATTTAATCAGCACGGAGACAGAATGGTTGCTCCTAAATGCTTTATTCACCAAATTCAAATGCCTCCAGGCTTTCAACAGTGGCACGTGTGGCCAACCATGCTTCAGAAAAGACTCTTTGTATCATACCCATTGCATTTCGAGCCATGCTGGCTCTTCGTCAGGGGTCGCTGAAACACATAAAAAAAACAACTCAACTTACTGCTCAATTCAAACATGCTATGTAAAATGCAATGCTGTAACACCCAATGCCTCCACCCAAAACGACCCTCACTACCTCCCCAACCTCATCTTTTGAATTACGCTCATGTGCTCCAACTCATATAAACCCATTCCCACTGCACCCTTAATTAATAGGGGTTAGAATGTTTAAAAAATTGGGTGTTAGAGATGAGCTTTGTTTTTCTTTTCTTTATATTTTCATTTTACACATTTGATGCACTTTTTTTTAGCTGGGAGGGATTGAGGATGCAGTTGGAACTTAGCCTATTGTGGATTTTGCATATTACTCTGTATTGTTCTTTTATAGAGAGCCTTCGCTGCAATTACTTTGTCCAAACACAGGAGATTAGTTTCATTTGTACTTTACTATTTCTGCACTGCACATTTACATTTTTTTAAATAAACCTTCATAAACTTCTAATTCTGCCCTTTAACTCACTTATTGAGTCAGTCTTTTCTTATTTGACTGTTTTTTGATATGCTTATATATACATTATCTTAGGACACATTGTCTCAAGAAATTGAGGCTAACACCATTCCTGTTCCAGCCACTCTGTGGGCGAGGTTTTGCAGTATAAGGTTTTAGGAGTACAGCATACCCACAAAACTCCAGCCGGTAGACTGGGGGAAGGTAGAACACCTAGTTAAATGCTGTCAAGTACACTTAGAAATATTCCATGCATTCACACCACTGTGGGATCCGTTTAGAGACATTACTACAGCACAGCAGATTTGCAGACTATCTTAATGATGTCACACTTGAATCGTTGGAAAGGTTCACACTTGTCAGCTTTAAGGATAACTAGAGGTAATAAAGTAGCTGCACAGTGGTCAGGCACCTGGGCCTGATGGGATTACAAACACATTTTACGAAGTTTAGGCTGATATAACAAGCCAGCAACTATTAAAGGAGTATGAAGCAAACATTATGGAAGGGGAACTTCTCACAATGACATGACATGTGGATAGCACTTCTCAAACCAGACATATCAGAAGATCACTGTGTTTCATACTGTAATTGCCTTACATTAACAATACAATATGTGCAAAAGTCCAAGCTAGGAGGCTAAAACCACTTATGTCAGATCTAGTACTTCCACACCAGACTGATTTTATACCCATCCGTCCAGCATGGTTAAATGTACATAGCCTCCCAACAGTGATACATCATTTATACCCTCAATTACCGGCAGTGTCACTTTCACTTTTTTTACGCTAAAAAGGTATTTGACTCTCTGGAATGGCCGTATATGTTTCAGGGATTAACTAGAATGGGCCTGGTTAGGCATTTTATTAAAATGATCTTGATGCGTAGGAACCCCTTGGCCAGAGCGTTTATCAATTGGAAGTGGCACTAGACAGGGTTGGTCCCTGTCACCACTCCTATTTGCCATTGCTGTGGAACCCTTGGCCTTTGTATACAGGCAGCTACAGGCACATAGAAGAATTTACATAGGTGGCAGGTCGTTGGTTGTATACTATACATGGACGACGTCCTTCTGTATATACAGAACACAACCAAAAGCATAAATCTAATTGTTCAAGAATCCTTTTGATTCAGTGGAATCTCAGGACTGAAAATCAATCGGGCAAATGGGAGTAGGTGGAAGGACAAGTTTTATTCATTTGGCATGGACATGTCCATACATAGCTAAGTTTTGGAGGGGAGGGATGACTGCACTATACAAGATGAGATAAATCCTTGCACCTTTTTTCCCATTGGTGGCACTAATGGGTTTGAGGATTTGCAGCGATAGCTTTTTTCGTTTTGGAAATGTGTGGAAAGATCCAACAGCTACACCTACAAAATTGAAACAAAATGAAGTCATTGAAGTGATTTGATGGATCTCTTTCAGGACTGGTCCACCCAGTGGCAAGATCATGGAACTTCAGGGACCCATGACAGCAAAACTTATAATTTTTTTACAAATTTCTTTAATGGTTTTAGCAGAAGTAGAAAAAAAGACAAAGAACTATATTGGTGACTATTCCAATGTGTCACTCACAAACAACATCACATTAAGCAGAGTAACAAATGTAAACAGTGGAGTCACAATAGTCTAGACATGTTACACCCCTGACCTGAGCTGTGGCAGCATGTCATAAAAAAAAGGCCCCTGCACGGACATGGGTCGAAGTATCATGCATTGTTGCAATAGTCCCTGATTGGGAAGGGCACCCTGGAACATGCGTGTGACAATACTTGCTAATTCGCATGTAGAGATATAGGACGATCCTGCAGACCAGTGTGACTCAGTGCTCTGGGCCGGGGCACCAATCCTGGGATGCCCGTAAGGACCCTCCACAGGACCCAAATGCCAAGGTCCTGAGGGCTAATGCTGGTGTGGTTGTGTTACCTAAACTATTTGTGGAGTACGCAGAGGGGCATGTTCCCACTATCTCATGTGCTGGGCTGACTCATTCATCATATGCATTGTAGGACTGGACAGAGGATCCTAGGGTAGTGTTCAGAATTTAGGGTGGATTTGCATCTTTTTTTGCTTCTAGGTTTCGGATGTGGGTATCCCAGCACCCACATCTGGCATTCCCCCTCCATGTGTTCATGCTACTGAAAGTATGTCCAGCTCAGCTTTTGCCCATTTCAGCAATGTGGAGAACCAACAGTGTATCTTGGACTGTATGAGACTTCTAGGACATTGCAATTTGCTGTTTGAAGAATATGATGGCTAGATCAAGGAACCTATGAAAGTACTTTTCTCACTTAGTCTTGGATCTAAGACTGAGTAGGAGGTATTCTAGTGTGCGCCACAGTGGTAGTAATTCCTGTGAATTCTCCCCGGCCTTCGGCATCACCGGGCACTTCCAGTCCATGTAGTAAAGCACCTGTATCATGTGCTCTAGATCTGAGGTGCTGTATGGTTCATACTTTTTTTAGTAAAACTGTGCGTTTGTTGGATAACACAGACATCAAAACTGGCCCTATGTACTGGCTTGCTCACAGTGCACTATCTGTACCCCTAACCTGGCAAGGTAACAGGTAGCATGTGCAACCTCACAACATGGCAACCCAGACTCCCCAAGGAAATTACAGAAACAGATCTAGAACCTTTTTGTTTGGTAACTCATAAATACCCAAATAGATTCACGAGAAATGCATGAAGTGATGTTCCAATATATTTTGAAGCAATATGATTCTTTGGTAAAATTAGTGTGCTTCAATAATCAATAGAAGGAAGCAAGAACGAGTAATCATCATTACGAGAATGGCAAAGAAGATGGACAATTCAACCATTTTACTGTTAAATAGAATACATGCTAGCCAATAAGTATAGTGATATTTATGTTCCTACCTAGCGCTCCCTATCCTAGTATTCTAGAGATTGTTGAATCTGCCAGAATCCCGGTACGGTGATCTAACTCCCCCGTTACCTGGGGGTAAGTGTCATCAGGAAGCCTGTCGTGGTGTAGAGCGGGCACCATCTCTTTCAGGAGGTAAACAGGAGTCTGCTGGGCTGGAATTCTGGCATGGGGCAACCTCAACAGTGTCAGGGAAGTGATCCACTAACAAAACAAAGGAGTGATGCAGTTTATATAATAAACGTCACCCAATCCATGCCTAAATCCCAGTCAGGCAGTCATTATTGATTTTAGCCTGACAAAGCTGTTGCAGAGCGAACACTATTAACCAACATCTATTTGGGAAGTCAAATTTAGCTTTCGCACAGAATGTTCAAGGATCTGATAATGTGCCTACGGAGATGCATAAATGTAAGCAAAATATTTCATGGATTATTATCCATACAAGTACGCAAGCAAAAGTGTGTCAAATGTCAACATTCAAGAAAAGATGTCAAGTTTAAATGTGGGCAAATAAAATAGTGGTGTTTCTGCCCAGGCCTAATGTGTGACCACATGACAGGGGAATGCAGAGTATGCCATTGCTTGATACGTTTCGGTGTGAGGTGTGCCTGATAAAAAGAGTTGAATTGCCTGTAGAGGAAACATGGATTATGTGAAACCTCTTTTACATGTTGTAAGAGACTGTCTGTGAATTGCATCTGAAGGTCCACCATCCATCCATCTTTAGCCTTGTTGACTTGCAGTGGGAAGAGTGCAACGTGACATAAAGGGCAATCATTTTCTGTGTGACAGGATTGCATGCTGTGGTGGTGTAGTGTAGTGATTGCATGCTGCATGCTGTGATACATCAGGAAATGTCCTGTTGCAATGCCAGAAGTGTCCATAATCTCCTGAAAGGGAATTAGCGCGTCCGTTAGGAAAAAGTCCCCAATTTGGCAATCTCTGCCTCTCTCCAAAGCGACATGTCATGGTGTTGGGTAACCTCTTGGAGTGCTGGCAACTGCCCAACAGGGATCAGTGGGGAGTATGTAAGATGGGACCCCCTGCCTTGCATTCCTGCAATGATGTACTATCTTCATCTGCTGTGTCTCATGCGATGGGTAAGCCCTGGTGTCTGACAGCCTTGTATATATGTGTATCCACCCGAGGAGCTTGAAAACTCTTAAATTATAGAGACAGAGACACCGCATTACGCCTATCACGAGAGAAAGGCACCATTCAATTTGATGGAAACAACATTTCTTTCTATCCAAACTTTACGTCAGTGCAGGCGGCAAGACGTGAATTTGGACCTGCCAAAAAGAAACTCTAGGAGTTGGGTTTGAAATATGCCAAGCTGTACCCAGCACAGCGAAGAGTGGAACAGAATGGTCGCCTCTTAATTTTCAATAACCCTAAAGTTGCCATGGACTACATTAAGAAGGCAAAGCAACCGGGGCCATCTCACGTGAATGCAGACACTCACCACTGCCAGGACAAATAAGGGTCCTAATCACTTTGCATGGACAGATCAGTGACAGATACTGTAATTGAATATCTCATGCTTAAAGTTAACAATTATGTGGCATGACCACTTCCACTGGTGTGTGGGGTTCAGGGGTGAGCGCAGACCTCAGAGGTTCAAGAGATGCCCACTAATAAAACTAAGCTGAGCCGGATGTACTGGGCCACAAAGGTCACTCCCCAGCCCCCTTCGGATAAGGAAGGGTAAACGCGCTCCGACGCCCCCCAAACAGGGTAGACCCCAACTGTGATTGCATGTTTTGGTTGCATAAAGCCCCTCTGTGTACAAGAGGGTGGTTAAGGTTAAACAGCAAATGGTTTCTTGTTACAAGGTATGGCTCTGGCACTGTTACCTCGCTGGAGTGGGTGCGGGGAGTTTTAAGTTTTATGTTTTTTAATCTCCAATCACTGATCGCTGACACTGTCTCACTGCAACACCTACTTTGTTGGGTAAAGCTCACACATGCACTGCTGACATACCCAGACAGGGGTTCTACACCACTGCAGTATATAACAAAATACATGCACTGAAGTTAATCACATGGAATGTGTGGGGACTAAACAACTCTAAAAAAGTTAGGCAGGTCTTTACTTACCTTGATATGCACCAGATAGATGTGGCATTCATCTAGGATTCACACCTCACGCCTGAGTGGATGCGAACTTTGGATCACGCTGGGCACACGACAAAAAAGCGTCCTCTTACTCCTCATATTCCAGAGGAGTGCTCATACTAATGCAAAAATATGTCCCCTTCGTCACCACTTACACAGACTCCAGTGACCAGGGGAGGTATGTCATATGGCAGAGCAACTGCAAAGGCACACATGTAACACTAATAAATGTATATGAGCCTAAAATAGATGACCCGGAACTGTATACCACTATCTTTACCAAACTCTACAAATTGCAGCCTTCCACGATCATATGGGGAGGAGACTTTAATATTCCACTTGACTTAACCATGGACAGATCTGACTCCCAAAGTTCCCTAACCAAGCAAGCACGTAAGGTTTTCACAGACGGAATGACAGCATGGGATCTCACTGACATCTGGCATCTTAAGCACCCGACACAAAAGAAGGTACATTTATGTCCACTGCTTATATGTCGTCAAGACAAGACTAGATTATTGGCTGGTGACTAGGACAATCAGCACATGTATAGATGAAATAACACACTTACCCAAAACGCTCTCTGACCACTCCCCCATTTTGTTCTCATTAACATTGCCTACTGACACCCTTGCGCCAATTTCAATGAAAAATGCAGCCCTCTGCTCTTACAAACCCGGTCTTTAAAGACGGGGTACGAACAGCAATTATACGATACTTTAACAAAAACGCTGGGACTGTTGACTCTGCGGGAACACTATGGGAAGCATTCAAGGCTAATATTAGGGGCACCTGTATTAGCCTTAGTGTGGGTGTGCTGAAGTCCTTGCGCAATCGACTATCCCAACTAGAACAAAAACTGCGGGAGCTTGAACTATATTATGAAAGTGATGCCAGGCCACAGAAGCTGGCGGATATTAAAACGCATCTTAAAGAGTACACAGAAACGGCAGACCAAGAGGTTAGATATCTATTTAAGTGATGGGTAGCGAGAGCATATGTCAAGGGAGGTGGACCGGGCCGCAGTCTAGCCGCTAAACTTAAGGGCTCAAGAGACATCCCATTTATCCAAATGCTTAAGACACAATCAGGTACGCGGGTGCATACATCCCCAGACATACTGAAGACCTTCATGGACTACTATGCAGGACTATATGGACATAATGAATAAGGGTGGGCGTAGTGGGCGTAGTGGGGCTACGTGAAGCAGCACGTAGTGTGCCCAAATCTACGCACACTACGCGCTTCGCGTAGCCCCACTACGTGCCACCCACCTCCCACCCGCCATTCTTTTAAATAATATAAGCAATGAAAAATAAAGTAAAGTAAGTCGACTTACCCGTAAGCGCGGCGTCTCCGGGGCTCCCTCTTTCAGTTTCTAATTTCTTCTGGCAAATGCGCATGCGCGGACGCCCGCGCATGCGCATTTCTCGCGAGAAATGCGCATGCGCGGGTGTCCGCGCATGCGCATTTGCCAGAAGAATTAGAAACAGAAAGAGGGAGCCCCGGAGACGCCGCGCTTACGGGTAAGTCGACTTACTTTACTTTATTTTTCATTGCTCATATTATTTAAAAGAAGGGCGGGCGGGAGGTGGGTGGCGGGTGGCAAGCAGCTACGCTTCGCCCTCGGCGTGTGCGTAGCGCTGCCCTGCTTCGCCTACTTCGGAAAGTGCGAAGCAGGCAGCGCTACGTACACTACGTGGGCGAAGCGTAGTGCTACGCCCGGGGTTAATATTGAATCCGCGGATGTAGAGGAAACAGATGCCTATCTAAACGACATACCATTGGCTTGGCTGTCACCTGGCCAGAGGGAGTTTTTAATTCAACCACTCACAGAGGAAGATGTGGGAGACGCAATTCGAACATTGGCTAATGGCAAGGCGCCGGGCAGGGACGGAATCCCGAGTGAATTCTATAAGCCCTACTCTGAATTACTGACACCTCACTTACTGGCCATGTACCAGGAAGCATACGATAAGAAACAACTGCACACCTCTGTGACAGAAGTGCTCCTAATAAATGTACTAACACTGGGGAAAGAACCTGAACATACGGATTCATACCACCCGCTGTCCCTAATCAACACAGATGAAAAGATCTTAGCCAAGATCATTGCTTCCAGGCTTCAGCTGCTGTTCCCAGCGCTGGTGCAGCCAGACCAGGCAGGCTTTGTTCCCTTGCGATCTATAATCTGTGTACAGTTTTTGCAGTCCTGAATTGGATAAAACCCATACTGCCTGCAGAGGCTGTGTTTTTGGACGCTGCTAAGGCATTTGATTCGATCCAATAGACATACATGTTTACGGTGCTGGCCAGAATGGGAATGCCACCAGCTTTCTTGAACTGGATGCAATTGTTATACACAGAGCCACAGCATGAGTCTGAGTAAATGGACTAATATCTGAGCCAATACACATATGCAGAGGAACTCGCCAGGGCTGGCCATTATCCCCAATACTATTTTCCTTAGCTCTAGAGACCCTAGCTTGTGTTATACGTCAAAAACACTCAGAAGCCGAGCTAAGATTTCATCTCCGACCCCTGGTGATTTCACTATACACAGATGTCATGGGTGTATACCTTAGAGACCCAAGCACAGATCTTAAGCCCATACTGAGAGAGTACGTCAAGTTTGGATGGTACTCAGGCTTAGCATTAATTGGAGTAAATCTGTTGTATTCCCGCTGACTCCAGCAGTCATACCGTACGAAACAGAATTTCCAATGGTTTGGTGCACCTCATCCCTTAAATATTTGGGAGTTTGGGTAGACAGAGACCCAGAAGTGGTCATCAGGTTAAACTACGGCACTGCCATCACAAACTGAAAGACAAGATAGCGCAATGGACAAGGCTTCCCCTAGCACGTGCTGACAGACTAGCGCTAATAAAAATGGTAATCCTCCCTAAATCTTTATATTCCTTTGTTAACATCCCTATTCCTCTAACATTGCCATTTTTTAAACATTGCAGTCCTGCATGGTAACTCTAGCCTGGGCAGGCAAACAACCCAGAATTAGCTGGCAGACCCTCACTCGTCCATATGCATTAGGAGCATTTAATGCACCAGACTTATATTTATATTATCTATGCACCCAAGCCCACTTTGCTCTATACTGGTATCAGCCTCACAACATTATTGCACATGTGGCGGTCGAAACAGATGATGCATATTCAATTCCTATCAACGCTGTACTTTTCATCGAGCGCAAAGTGATGAACCGCAAAACTACTAGCCCATTGGAGAGCACAATCAGAGCTTGGCTACAGATTGGTGTCACAACGCAATTATTCTCCGCATATACGGATGATATTATTCTCTACGTATGTGATCTCCAAGGTACACTAGACCCTATCCCTAATATTTTTCGGAGCTTTGGGCAGATATCGGGATTGACCATCAAAGCTATGAAGTCACATGTTTTTCTTTATAGAAACCGCACACCCTAAGGAAATCACGTTTGGGCCCTATATACTCCCAGTAGAGCAACACACGTTCAAGTATTAGGGTACACAAGTATACCGGATGCACAAGGACATGCTGGAGGGTAATCTTAAAAGAATGATTAGATCTATACGCTTGAGTATAGCATTCTGGACTACGCTGCCGCTCTCGGTTATAGGACGGGCTGCCATAACCCACGATTGTTGTCTTATTTTGCTAACTTGACAATTCTAATACCACACGCCACCGTCAAACTCTTGAACACCATACTTACAGATCTTATATGGGGGACTGGTAGGCGCAGAATAAGCCAAGCCTCAAAAAACTACAATTGGGGACTGACAGAGGTGGCCTGGGAGTCCCTGACTTCAAAGCAAACTACTATGCATGCCAGCTGTAGTGGCTCTCCTACTGGACTGCGGGCCGTAATTTACATGGATTAGGATATTCTACACGAGATATTGAGCAGGGTACCCTCCATACATTGTTGCTACCTCATAAAAAAACTCCCCCAAATCTACCGCCACTATTACACACGGCGATAAAGTGTTGGAAAGCGATGCTACAATATACAGCCCTACACCCTCCATATGCGGGTATTATTCCGTTGCTGGGGATCCCATTGACTACTGGGAGGATAACAAAGTGCAGAATCACGGCCTGGCTTGAAGAGGGGATTAGCACGGTGAATGATTTATTCAACAATGGGGTTCACATGGACCACGATAACTTTGTGAGGGAAACGGGGAACAGGGGCGCCTGACCATTTTTACCTGTTACATGCTGTACAGCTATAAAATGTAAAAACACACTGGGCCCCCGAACGACAAGAACCCCCCACACATGAGTTAGTCAAGGCTTTATACTATATGGGTAGTGGAAGACACCTCATCAAGTGGCTTTATGTGGGCATATGTGCGCAAGCAGCGGCAGAGCTCATTGCATTACGAAACACTTGGGCGAAGGATATAGGGCGGGACTTATCGGACTAGGCATGGTCTGGACTAATAGAATATCCTAAGAAAGTATCCAGAAATGCGAAATTAATACAGACCATGCTACTCTACAGAGCTTATCTCACCCCTCCCTGACTAAATCGAATGTTTCCACACAAACAGCACTGTTGCCCCAGATGTCAATCGGAGGAAGCTGATCTGAAACATATGTTATGGGAGTGTCCCCACATACGTGGGAACTGGGAATCGGTCAGACAACATACACTGACAATCACCCAAAGGGAAATAGGGAATACTGTAGAAGAATGTATTTTGGGATTACACAAAAGATCGTCTAAGTACAAAGTACAAACAAGATTCAGGGATCTGATTTTAATACTAGCAAAAAGGGCCATCACTATGCGCTGGAAATCAAAAAACTGCCCACGGAACACAACTGGCATAGTAAATTGGTCCGATGGGGCAATGCTGAAAGTGCTGCAATAAGGAGGGAGGAAGCCAGAGGTATACACAAAATTTCAATTGCCATGGAGTGGGACATTATGCTGGAAACCCTTAAAAATCTTGATCTGGACTCCAATGCTACTAACCCTGCCTCCCAATACAATAATGAGAAAGCTTAACTAATATGCGCATGTACTGTAAACTTAACCTATCATGTAGCATTATGACGCTTAAATCAATACTGCTTTTATTACAGGATAAGGGCTTCAAGCCGCGACAAACTTTTCCTCACAGATTTGTGTTGCTCCAGGACTGTTGGGAGGGGAGAAGTTGGGTTATTTTGGCTACAGTTTATGGTACATCCAGTTCCAGATATGGAATGAACTATTGTAGGCTTTTGATTACTACAATTACTGGATTGTTAATAAGGTAAATACCAAGTGTAAAGTGGTATTATATGCCAAACTGCCACAAACTGAGTATCTACTACCTTAAAATATCTGTTTTTGGTTTCCTTTCTGTACTGCAACATGTGCCTATGAACTGTACCTGTTTAAAGAAAATTGTATATAATTAGTGTTAAAAAATAAACAATCAGAGCTTGGCACACACTAGCAACACGTGTGGACAAACTGCCTATTTATGTAGAAACATTGCCGTTGCTGTGTCACCCCTCGTTATCAGTCACGAATGAGGTGGGAGCACTAGCGATATTACAAGAGGCAGGGCTCCACACTCTGGGGGAGGTCTTCTCGTCTGGGGAGTTCATCTCACTGGATAAATTCACAAGAGGCCACCCGGGCAACCTGACGCAAACGTTTGTATATCATAGGGTAAGAACGGCCATGAAAGCGTTGTATCCCAGTTTCCCCCGGGAACCACCAGAGTTGCTGCCGCTGCGCACTGTGCTAGGGTGCAAAGACAGGAAACATCTAATAACTAAACTGTACACAACTGCGTAAAAGGAAATCTCTTACCCAGTGGATAGTGCCAGAGAGAAATGGAATGTAGTGTCGAATACGCAACTCACGCCTGAAGACTGTGAAACATGCTGTGGCTTATTAGATAAACTTACTTCCAATTGCAATTTAAAGATCATACACTTTAAATATTTGCAACATGCATATTACACCTCACAATTGCACAAGTACGGGATACAACAGGATTCAAAATGCAAATGCTGTAAATATGATGCAGATTTTATCCCCCTCGCCTGGCTCTGAAAACCCATAGCGACGTATTGGACACAAATAACATGTATATTAACCGAGATGATGGGGGTGGAAATTGCATGTGCACCGGAGATATGTCTATTGGGCCTGCTTAACCCCTTCAGTGCCCGCCCCTTTCCCCGCCCTGTGCCGGCCGTTGCATTAGCGGGCGGGGTCTATGACGAGCTGGACTCGTCATGGGCACAGCGCAACCGCGGCCCATGACGAGTCCAGCTCGTCATGGCAATACCTGGGGCTCACAGTAAGCTGGTAGCAGTGGCTTTGCTATTGGCTAAACGCCGAATATCAGTCTGCTGTGGCTGGTAAAAGGTACCGCATAAAAAAGACTGGTTACGTGATATGGCCTATTGTAAATTTCTGGGCCCCTTATGTTGTTTATATGCTAAGTGCAAATTCAGAACTAACTGACTGATTATATACAAATTAGTTTTTTTAATTCCATACTGTGATTGACAGCTTGTGTTTTTTTTTATTGCAAAGTGGCAGTAGCACCCCATGATAAAGAAGTGAGCTCTGTAATACTTACTATGTCATATCAGATGGTAACTGTTCACACTGTTACTGTTTATGTTTATATGAAATACTTGCCAATGCACTGTACAGCCAAAGCATATGCTATGTAACTTGAACATGTGCAGCATCGAAATGTGCAATTAAAACCAATGTCATTAGTTTATGAAAAATCAATTTTAAAAAATTTAAAAAAATTTAAAAAATGCTGCAAAGACGGCAGGATAAGCATCTTGGAGATCGTCACCCAGTCCAGCTGGAACAGCAGCAAGGAAAACCAGAAAGCGAGGGACTTACGGAGCGAGTCCACAGCCCTACCCATGTTAACTTTCCGCTCCACAAGGTCCTTGTCCCAGTGGTATATCTGTACATCTAAGTACTTGAGTGAGTCATGGTGCCATTATAGCCAAAACCTCAACAGGTCCCTCCTGTTATGCTCAGGAACCAGAGCGAGGGAAAACAGGCAGGACTTAGATCAATTTATTTTGAAGCCTCATATGATTCTAAATTCCTTTAGTGTCTTCATCAGGGCGGGAAGGTTGGCAAAGGCATCACACAAATAAATAAGTGCATCATCTGCGTACAAAGAGATGGTATGGCGTTTGTCGTTTTCCAGGAAACCCCAAATTGATACTCGCATGTGCAGGATGTAGGCCAAGGGCTCCATGGCCAGGGTAAAAATAAATTGGGACAAGGGGCAACCCTGCCTGGTGCTCCTATGTATGTCAAAGCTGTCAGATATCAACTGTCCCATCCTGACTCTCACTGTCGGGTTCTTTTAGAGGGTGTATATCTAACTAAGGTAGCCTAGCCTGAAACCTATTTCCTCCAGCGTCAACAGTAGGTTATCCCACCCCAGAATTCAAATGCCTTTTCTATGCCAAGTGACACAACCAAATGATCCCCCATCTCACTCAAGGCGGCTTTCATTAGATGAAGTAGTCGTCATATGTTGAGGAAGGTATTGCATTCTGGAATTAAACCAGATTAAACTACAAGCACTAGGGTGTTAGCAACAGGGAGCAGCCTATTAGCCATGGCCTTCCCTAATATCTTAAAGTCTAAGTTTAAGAGGGAGCATGGCCAATACGAGCAGACTTCGAGGGGATTTCATACAGGTTTGGGCAGAATCACTATCAATTGCTCACGGAGCGAATCTGGGAGCTGACCCTTCTATCTTGCATCATTAAAATCTTCCAAGAGATTCTGGAAAAGGTGTGCACTGAAGGTAGCATAATATTCTATCATGAGCCCATCTGTACCCATGGTTTTATTTCGTGCAATTTGGATGTTAGCCGGCCTTATTTCCTCAATTTGAAGGGGCTCATCAAGTTCTGCTCACTGTAGCAGATTCAATCAGGGTAACGGTAGCCTATGAGAAACCCATTGATACTGTCAATTGGGGGGGGTCGCCTACATCCGCATAAAGGGAGCAATAGTACTCAGCAAAAGTGGCATTAATGGAGCATTAACCATCGTTGCACACCCCAACTTGATCACTCCTATTGACGGGCATGCCTGGTCCTCTTTAACCCCTTCAGCGCTGCGCGGATTCCCCCGCGGTGCTGAAGGGTTCGAGCGCGGGCGGGGCCATGACGGAACGGTTCCGTCATGAGCACAGCTCAACCGATGCTCATGACGGAACCGTTCCGTCATGAGCATCGAAGGGGTTAACTAGCCATACAAATTAGCCTGCCCAAATGACCCCCCTCCGCATGGCGAAAGCCAAGACATTGTCTATAGTCATGTTTCTACAACAGCGCCTTTAGATCCCTGTGAATCTTTCTCAGCTGCTTGTGTCTCAGCCCAACATGACACATTGGCCTCAAGTAGTCTCAACTCCTGCTCCATCTCTAGAAGCTACAGCATGCAGGGCCTGATTGACCCCCAATGTAGTGGCAATACATTGCCCTCTCATGACTGCCTTGCCGGCATATAGGTCCAGCACTCTGATGCGGGTGGTGCCTTGTTCTGGAACCTCTAGTTCCGTAACATCATTTGCAGTGGGCCGTGTCCTGAGAGGGTACATGCCAAGTACTCCATCATAGTCATCTGCGTGTCCAATTGTTCATTGCAGAGAAAAAGATCCAATTTGGTGTGGAGGTCATGGACCAAGGAAGAAATCAAGGACTCAGAAGCGTCTGGATGGGGCAAGCACCACATATCGAACACACTCCTGTTAACTATCTAGTCCCAATAGTATTGTGACACCCTGACACACATAGCACCATTCAGCGGAGGGGTGGAGCAGTACCAGGCAACATCCGGAACACAATTAACGTCACTGCCCCATATGCAGGGAGTGTGTTGGTCCTGGAGACGTAAAAAAGCAGAGTGATCGTTGTTGGGGGTATAAACAACCACCAGAGTGAGGGGGCACCATCCATATGTCCTTCCACCACCACGTACCTACCCTCAGTGTCAACTCTGAGTATGTCTTTCACAAATGGAACCCCCATGGCAATCTATATCAAGACCCCTTTGCATACACTGATGTCCTAGTGCCATACACCTGTCCCCTCCATTTCGTATGCAATTTTGGTAACTTTGCCTGTGTCAAATGCATATCTTGCAAAAAAGCTATGTGCATGCAGTGGCGCTTAAGATATGTACGAACCCAGTACCTCTTTGTGGGAGTGGCCATGCACCTTACATTCCAAATCAGCAAGTTATATTGTGGGGTAGTGTGGCCTGTAAATGTGCCCATTGAGTATGCTGATAAATAGTGATGCATCGCTTTCCGCGATTCCCATTCATCACAACTCCCCAGCAGAGGCCATGGAGTCATTAGTATCTGAATTTGTCAAAGGCACATTCTTACCGCAATGCCTCAAAAGGATTCTGGCCCTATTGCAGCACCACTTCCACTGCCTGTGCTCCCCCCTGGCCACCTGTGCATTCAAGTCATTTTATGTGGGTTTCGATATTCCCTTGGCATGTCACCATTTTTTATGCATCTCCAGGAGTCAATAAGAAATTGGTTCACTCAACATCCATCACCTTAAGTTTAGCAGGATAAAGAAGAGCATACTTCAGGTTTAGCTCTCGGAGGCATTGCTTGAGCACTGTTTGCGAGTTGCGAAGACGTTGCACCTCCACAGTAAAATCCGGGTAAGCAGTGATGGTGCTGTCCTTGAATTGGCAGGGATGTTTCATCCGAAACAACTGCAGAATCAAGTCTCTGTCCCTATAATTAAGACGTTTCAGGTCTCGGCTGGGCCCCTATTGGCAGCAGCCTCCCAAGTAGACTATGTGCTCTCTGTCTACAGAGAAGAATTTGGGTGCCTTGCCTGCTGGCATTGTGGTCATCTGCCACTGTTCAAGGAAGAGTTCCATACTCAGGCCCTCCGAGCACTCCAGAAAGCCCAATAAGCAGATATCAATATGCTTCGAGCGTCCCTCTGCATCCTCTGCTCTCTGACGTAGAGAGGTCATCTCTGCCCCAATGTCCTTCAGTTGGATTTGGAGTTTCTGCAATGTGTGTTGCATCGTTGTTAATGTGGATTCAGCATCGTCCATCCGGTCCACCAGTTTCCAGCGAATCGTATGGAGCAGACTCACACCCAAGGCGACTGCATTGATTTTGTACTCTAGCATGGTTTTAGTGTCCAGAATTACATGCAGTACCTTAACAAACTGGACAGAGTGACTGTAGAGAGTGACCTCGAGATGACCCTGAGAACCAATGCCAGTATCAGGAGGGAAAGAAGAGATCAGTGCATTCAATGCATGGAGTGGGTTCCTTAGCAGATTGGTGCTTTACAATCATGCTCACATTGTTATGAACCCCAAGTGGATGCTCCAGCAGGTTCTAGACAGTGCGCCTTCGCCCCCCAACTTTATGCTGGGTTCTAGCCGCAGGTGAGCTAAGTGCAATGCTGGAGCTGCACGTGGTGTCCGCCAGGCAAATCAAAGGAACGGAATGTAAAAGCTTGTGGAATGATGTCAAAAATGTAAACAGATGCTGTAATCTACTATCAAATAAAATATAACTTCAGTTGGTCAATGGCTAAAGGGCAACCCATTGCAGAAATGCGTGAGCTAAAATATTTGGTATCCCCATAGTAAGAGATGTTAGAAACTTCAAGAAAGGGCGCCAGTTGGCAAAAAAATACTGTGCTCACCAGGCCAACAAAATACTATGTCAAATTGAATCGTGGTAAGTTTTAACCCTAGAAACCCAGGGGATACCATATAATGTAGCCAGTCTGAACCGGTATATTTAGTGTCCCACAAAAGAACCGATTGTGAAAGATTGTGGAATGAAATCCAAAATGCGAAAAGAGACTGCAATATGGTATCAAATAAAAGGCAACTCCAGTTGGTCAATGGCTAAAATGTAACCCTTGAAAAGTAGGTGATACAAGATATTACCGCAATGCATGAGGGCATAATATGTGGGATTCCCATAGTAAAAGGTGTCGGAAAACACAAGGAAGGGTACCAGTTGGTACAGAAATACTGTGCTCACCAAGGCAACATAAGACCAGTTCAAATTGAATCCTGGTAAGTTTTAACCCAAGAAACACAGGGGATACCAAATAACATAGTCCATATGAGCTATTATATATGGAATCAGGAAGACAACCCCAGGCAGAGTGTTTATTTTTCTAGCATAGATAGTGGTCGGTAGGAGAGGTTTACAATTGTTTTATTTACCGTTTCGTAATCCATTATATCTGTGTTTTTGGGCCATTAATTTTGTTTCCCATGAGCCTTTTTCCTCGTCCTCTCCCTCTTTTGTTTCCTCTGTCTGAGTCGCTTTCTTCTCCGCCCGTTCCTTCCTGGCTTCTTCCTCTTCCCTTGCCCTGTTGTCCTCGTTCTCTCCCTAGTGTCCTTGGTGGTTGGATTGTTCTTGGGGTCTGCCTCCCCATCTGTAGGATGCGATATTAGTCCAAAAAAGTAGGCTGTACTCTTGTTCCAATTGTTTCTTTGGATGATGTGGCGGCTGCAAGGGATAGATCTTCCTCTGTATCGCTGCTTGTGATGGAGTCGGTTCCACTTATGTTCTCTGTAGCACGGTGTATAGGTTCTCCTAGTGCCAACTTTTCATAAAGATGGTCATACTTGTGGCTATGGGTTACAATTCTGCCACTCTCATAGTTGCAGCAGTCGCTATGGAGTTGGAGCTGTTTGCGTGTTTTTATGTCATCTTTGTGTAGTTTGAGTCTTATTTTTAGTTCTTCCACATATTTTTTTATGATGTCTTGTTCCTTATGTTTTCTTAGCTCCTCCTCCAGAGCTCCTAGTTCTCGTAGGATGTCCTCCGAAGTGCATTTAACCAGTATGGTAAGCATTTGTTTAGAGCTTTTGGCAACGTTTTCTGCCCATTTCTCTAACATTTTCAGATTGGGTGACTCATAGGAAGGAGTTATGTAAATTCGCAAGCCACAGGGTACCATATCTTTTTTCTATATAGTCCTGTAGGGATATTGCTTCCCACCATTTTGATGTCTCTGATTTTTTAAATTGTTCTAGTTTCCTAAGTTTGTCTTGCAGGGTGTTGTCTTTTGTGCTTGTTTCCTTCCTTTGAGACTCAGGGCGGCCACCCTCCTTTCTGTTACTTCATCCATGGAGTACTGTTGTTTTGCCCCAATGTGTACCTGTCAGGTTCTTCAGTCTTCTTTTGTTGATTTGTTATTGTTCTTATTTTTACATATATTTTTAGTTTTTTGTCTTTGTTCTTACTGCAGATGGTTTGTGTGGAATGCGCTGATGATTTGTGAAAAGGCTGTTGCCTTGCCTTCCCTCTACAGTTCCTGCTGCAGCTCAATGTTCTGTGCTATGCGTGTCCTGGTGACGTGCACGTTCTTCAATCTGCACACTCAGTGGTGGCGATGGAGACTGTAAGATGCCGTAGAAGAGAAGTTGGCTTCCTATAGTGGATTTACTACAGCGTGGATGGCTGTGAGGATGTGTAGTAACTAACTGCACTCGTGATACGAAGTCTGTATCTGATGCATGTCAGATCATCACGTAGTGATATGTAACTCAAAAAGTTAATACAGCGTTTTTAAGAGGTGCTGCACATCGTGAGTTGTCATCTATGCGTAAGACAAGGAAGGGAGGAAGTTCGTCACTTGTCTTGAAAAAAATGATATCCTATAAATACTGTGTTAGGATGTCAGCAAGTACACTTCAGGTACCTTCCTTAGTTACTTCTCCTCACAGAGTTTGTTAAATACCGCTTTTGCCCGTATATCCGCCGCTGCCCCAAACCACTGTAGTCTCTTAGCAAGGCCGCGGCAGAGGTGGAGAGGCTGAGAAGGACAGGTGTCCTTCAACCAGTCTCCCCCCACCTCCCACACCCCTCGTGCCAGCACACGCAATACCAAAATTACACTTGAAGGAGGTTGCATTGTAATTTGGGGTGTGGGATCGCCGACAGCTTGTCTGGCGGTCCCACCCCCAATATGATGGGGGTCGGACATAAGTCCAACAGACATGGTAATCGGCTCCTGTTTCTTCCTTATTTCCGCCTTCTTCAATTACCTCTTCTTGGCTTGCTCTGTCTTTCATTTTTAACTATTCAACTCTTGCACTTGACTGCTTTCAAACAAACCTTCTTTTGCATATGTTTTCTCTTCCTTTTAAAAAAAAACATGTTTATTACAACAATGATGTTTCCTTCCTAATATTCTCATGTTTTCATCAACTAGCCAGATAGTGTCAGAGCCTACTCACCGGGCGGGACACACTCTAGATGGGCTTTTTTCTAACAACCCTGATATCACATCGGCCAGCGTTGAGTCACTCCCTTGGACTGACCACAGAGCAGTTTTTTTTTAGGCCATGGTGAGGGCACCAAAATACTGCCCCCCGTTCAAAGCATCTAGGGTCACGTTCCGATGATGGAACAAGGTAAAGGGCAGGGATCTAGAAGATGCTCTCAATCACTCCCCTCCAACTCTAGACAGTGACAATGAGGTAGCAACCTCACAGTTCAATGAGTGGATACAGAGGGTGGCCGACTGTGTGGCACCAGAACAAACTGGAATGGCTAAAAGGCACCTGCTGGCATTACCCTGGTATGGCCCTAAACTTAAAGGATTAAAGGTGGAGTGTAGAAGGTTTGAGCGCCTCTGGTGAGCAGACTATAGTAAAATGAGCAAACAGGTATACAACGGGGCTCTGAAACTGTACAAGGAGGCCATTCTTGAAGCAAAACGGGCATATTTTACGGAGAAGATCCAAGAGGCAGTAAATTCGGCCAGAGAACTTTTTAAATCTGTTTCATTCCTAGCCAAGCCACAGCAGGTAAATACGTTTAAACCTGACCAGGATTTTTGTAATCAGCTTGCCACCTTTTTTCAGAACAAGGTGCCAGTAATATACGATCTGGCCAATTCGTCAAACCTCATGGCAGGTAACAGCCCATCATCCTCTGGGATGGAGACAGTGCACTCTATGTTAACAGGTTTTAAACCACTTTTGGCGTATGAAGTAACTAATCTTATGCAATCAATAAAATCAAGTTCATCCAATGACCCCTGCCCCCCCGCTTTTATGCACCTGGCCGCTAGGAAGATCAGTGAGATACTCACCCCCTTATCAATCAAGTTCTAGCATCTGGGATCTACCCTGCGGCCTGGAAGACAGCATGCATCAGGCCAATCCTGAAGAAGATAAGAGCAGACCCCACAGAGCATAAAAACTACCGTCCCATCTCGAGCCTATCCTTTGCAGCCAAGGTCCTTGAAAAGTCGGTCAATAAGTCGCTGACCAACTATTTAGACACTAATAGGCTACTGGATCCTACTCAGCATGGGTTTCGACCAAGACACTCTATTGAGTCAGCTTTGATTGCGGCCTCAGATGGGATCTGGAAGGTGGTGGATGGGGGAGGCGGGGCGATTCTCATTCTCCTCGATCTGTCTGCCGCATTTGACACTGTGAATCACACGGTGTTGGTGCGACGACTGCGGGAGATGGGAATTGGGGTGTCGGCCCTGGCCCTCCTTTCCTCCTTTTTAGAGGACAGGAAACAGAGCCTGAGTTGGGAAGGTCTACAATCTGACAGCTTCAACTTGTCCTGTGGTATTCCACAGGGATCAGCTCTGTCCCCAATATTGTTCAATGTCTATATGACACCGCTGGCAAGACTCGTCAGGAAGCACGGTTTCACATTTGTGTCCTACGCGGACGATTCACAATTGGTGATATCCCTATCGGACAAGCCTGAGATCACAGCTGCCAGTTTTCATAGCTGTCTAAAGGACATCATGAACTGGATGAGCTTAAGTTTTTTGAAAATCAACACGGAAAAGACGGAGGGGATCGAGTTTGGTAAGGGAATGTCACTGTGGAACAATTCCTGGTGGCCGCCGGAGGTGGGTGAATGTCACCGCCCCGTCGGGAAGGTCAGGAACCTTGGAGTCATTTTTGACGACAAGCTTAATATGTCAGCGCATGTTAATAGTCTAATGTCGTCCAGTTTCTTTCTGTTAAAGACTCTTCATAAGATCTTTCCCTTTATCCCTCTCAATTTACAGAAGACGGTAATGGCTGCCCTCTTTTTGTCCAAACTGGATTACTGTAACGCTCTATTCTTGGGTATTGACAAAACCCAGATAAAGAAACTGCAATCGTTACAGAATGCCGCGGCACGAATACTTTTAAACCTTCCCAAGGGCCATCCCACGTCACAGGGAATAAGGGCATTACAATGGCTCCCTATTCAGCAGAGAATAGAATTCAAGGCACTCTGTTTGGTGCATAAGGCATACTATGGAGGCAGCTCAGATGACAGCCAGGAAATGTTTTGGCTCCACACCACCGCGCGAAACCTTCGATCTACTAGTCTTGGCCTGATCTATATCCCCAAGTTTCAAAGAGCCAGATGGGAGGGAAGGTCTCTGTCATACTGTGCAGCAAAACTGTGGAACAAACTGCCAGTGGCTCTGAGACTGCAATCCAATCTATTGTTTTTTAGGAAAGCCTTGAAAACGTGGCTGTTTACACCCGAGTAGATTCAGCGTGTCTCAGCTCCTGCGTACTCACACCAGTACCTAGACACCTCGGCATTTGAGCGCTTAATAAGCCCCATATCATCATCGTATCATCAACATACGCACCTTGCCTTATTTATGTACTTTCCTCTCACAACAGTTTTATTGGCTGTTCACTATTCACCTGTAATGTTGCCCTTGTTCACTGATTTATATTACGTCAACACAGGTTAATCCACATGACCCTTGGTTTCCTCCCTCATATTTTATTGATGTTGATTTTTTTTTTTAAACACTCTGTTGGTCATACTATTGTTTTTTTCTTCCTTTCGCCCAGTTATATGGCATTCATCTGTAGAGTGAAGTATGATCATGAATTTGCAATAGTTCATTTAATTTATTTGTTTAGTCTCTTTTCTACGTACATATATTTCTATCTTTTTTATGTATTTATTTAGGCTTATTTGTGTACAAATATTCTGTCTTTTAAAAGGAAGATGTTGTAACTGTCAAAAATAAAATAGATACATAAATAAAACATCTGTAAATAAATACAGGAATGCATAACAAAAATAATTCAAATGCATGCCCAAGTTGTGGCCACGTTCAGAATGATTCATCCTTTGATTTATTGCATGTCACTTAGTCAAGGCTTGATAAAACATCGGGTGTATGGCCTTTCCTTGCAACCATGGTATACTCTGACGATGTATAAAACAATTGCCAAAGAAAGAGGGGTCACATTTAGCCCCAGACTGACCATGTCCGTCTGATTATATAAATCAAGCTCTGCAACGCTATTGTAACACTTAACTATTATGGTGAGCGACAGTGTCTCAAAGATAGCTAATTTTGAATACTCTGGTGTGCCCACTCCCTGGACCAGGCAATGATTTTGAGTCGGAGAGACTGGAGAGAATGTCTTTCATGCTGTCAAGCTCAAAACGTTTAGACCACAGTGATCTAATCTGTTGTTTGGAGTTAATCAGAACATGAATGGACCTTTGGGTTGGTTGTATTTCAGAAAACCAAATGCATAAATATTGTCCACACAAATATGTTACCCTAAATATTCTTCACAAAAGTATTCTCCGATTGGGTGCATCTATCATTAACTTTGTTGTCGAGACTAGTCAGAGTGATGTGCTAAGCCTATAAACTGCAGGGCATATTTATGTAGGTTTTGTGTACACCTTGTGCCATGCAAGAGGATGCATGTGTGACGCAAAACCCAAGTAGAATTTATCAAGCTGTGCGCAATGCCACCTAGCATGGCCCAAGTGGCTTGATAAATCCAGAGTGATGCTGCATTGTAGCTCTCTGCCCTGGGAAGGCGATCCATGGATAGAGCATGGGTGTTCCCATGCAACCACCCATGGATTCTGAAGGATTCCCAGATTTACCAGTACTGGTAGACCTAGGAGTGCGTCAGAATGGTATGACTTCCTCTTTCTATTCTGCAGCACCCAAAGAATGAGTAATATACCTCAGGGAGTTGATTTTGAGCAGGAAGGTGTGCCTTCCTGTACAAAAACAATCCTGCTTTCAATGCAGGCACTCTTGCACCAAGAATGTGCCGTATATCATTAAGTATGACAAATTCCTGCCCTCTCGCTATCACGGAGTCCAGCACAGCAAGGTGCCGAGTGTTATCTTAGTAAATATGCCCCTCGAAGTTATCAGACAAGTCAGAAATCAGGCAGAAGTAAATCTTTACATTTTATCACAACGAATATTGTATTTTCAAATAGTTAAATTAGGGGTTGTCCTACATAATTATTAGATATAAGCACAGGCTTGCTAAATAAAATTTACAGAAGTCCACGACTGAAAGAGAAAAAATATTTACCTGAACCAAGTATGTGGAGTTTTATCTCACTCTTGTATTTTCTCTTAATAACATCATATTTTACAACCTAATTGAATAATTGAGACTCCAATGTTTTGTTTATCAGTCAGGAGAGGAAAACGATGTCATGAATACCTTCAAAGAATATGTGTTTGCATTCTAGTTCATTGGGTTCGCTCATTAAAAATCAACCGCAGTCCCGCAGTGGAAGCACATTGAAGGGAATCTGACAGACAGACACATCCCATTGCTTCTTAAAGCTTCAACTTCCCTACTATCATACATGGCCTTCTGTATTATGTTTACTTTCAATGATGTCTAGCCCACTACAAAGCAGGAATGAAAACCAACAAATTCATTTGTTTCTAACTTTTTAAATAGCAGAACGTGCTATTGCAAAAGCAAGACTCTTGTGCAGTGAATTCATGGATTGAAAAGCACAAGCTTCTTCACTTAAGATGTCCAATTCTGCAAGCTGATTGAATTTGTCTATCACCAAGGGTGTAAATTGAAGATTAACATCATGCGACAAAGAGGAAGGGTGCTTGTGTGACACGCAGGAATGTATTTATGCATGAAGGTGTGGCTTCCTGCAAAGCAAAATATCATGTGTGGTATGTTCCCCCATCATGTGTGCTGCAGAATGCAGCACCAATTTAAAGATAAAGTAATAAAGGGAATTAAAGGAGTAACTCCTTATTACACCACTCCTGAGAAGCTTGTACTTTCTGGCGCATTCCCAAGTTTCCCTGGCTTTGTAAGTCTGGGAATGCGAATAAAAACACGGGAGTTGCATAGGTACACTCATGCAACGGTCATGAAACCATTCTCTGCTGCAGAGTAAGGCAATGTAGTGATTTATTATGCATTGCATTACTCAAGATGAATGACCTCTCACCGGGCTATGCAAAGTGGGCTTGGGTGACTGAACTAATATAATAGATTTGCATTGCACATGTACCACGTTGTGTTGTGCAAGGTCCCACACAACTCAGGCTATACATATACCCGAGTGCTGAAGTGTCTGTGCCACTACATTGAGTGGAGGACCTTGCCTAGCTTTGTGCGTAAGACATGGCCGTCTGACAAATACATGTTGAATATTTGAATTACAACAGATGGAGTTTTAAAGCCCAGCAAGTGTGCAAGCTGGGTGGGACATACACTGGAGTATGGATGAGTCAACCTGTCTCTGTGCTTCCTTAAGTGTGTGTTGCATCCTAGACACAACACCAGGAAGGATTCCTCACACATTTCAGAAATAGAGAGCCTATGCAGAGTAGGCAATACAATAGAGTGGGCCATATGCCCCAGGAACCATCTTTATATACACATTTGACTGTTCTGACATCCAGGTATGTACCCAGGTAATGGCTGTGAGAACTGATGTATGATCATACAGCTCATTATTCCTGCCTTGCTGTGCTGCCATGCTGATAAGGACAGCACATGCATTATTTTGACCCAGAATGACACCACGGGCAATCTGCTGGTTCACCTGTCAAGATGTTACAGGCACATGAAAGGCTTCCAACCACTTAGATTCACCCCCTGTACACTACCCTCTGTCACATAGACCTGCCAGGTGGGCCACCCCAGTCCTGGCCCAATGTAAGTGGATCCAAGGTGGGGGATCCAGCAATACACAAATCTCTACAGTTGATCATACACATTAGGCCAGTTGCATGGGTCACAACCCATGCATTAACTCTGTTACACTGCGCATTGCACCACTTGCATCGATCAGAAGCCGTACATCAAATCCAATGCTTGAAACTCACTGAAGAAGTGCCACTGTGCAGTGCAGCCATCATACATTAACCATTTGAGTAGCGAATCTTCATAAAAAACAAACTATGCAGATGTTGGAAATGGGTGAGATTCACCCAGAAAATGATGCAATGTGTGTGGCAGGCTGAATACTAGGAAGTGTGAAAGGTAGTTTCACTTTCTATTATAGTCTGCAGTTTGTGCTGAGTGCTGGAGGTGTTTTGGAGAGTGAAAGTGTTTTGGTGTGATTTTTGGTATGGTCGGTGTCTAGTCTGTCCTTGTCTGATTGCACATGTTGTGCCCTTTGTGTCTTTTTGTTGTATATTGTATCTGTATTGTCATTGTGTTGTCAGGTGTTTGTCAACTTAGGAGTTTAATATTTCAGGGACAGGTATTAGATTAAGGGGAGCTTGCTTGGGGTTTAGTGACTATAGTGTTGTTTTGACCATGCCAGGAAAGGGTAGGCCTAAGAATTTTGCAGAGGGAGAAATTGGGGGCCTGCTGTGGCTCCTGACCCATTATCTGCCTATATGCTGGCATCAGAGTGTAGGGTCATCCAGGGCTACCCTGCCAAGGATTATAAGGAGCGCTTAGAGAGGGTGCGAATGCACATGTCCAAGGTGTTTGGAGTACGGCGCACCGTCCACCAGCTCAAACATCGCTGCACTGAGGTGGTATCTCAAGAGGCGGATCTGGTACACCACCTTGAAATGGAGATTGGTGGCCCCATATGTATGTATGCATGTACCATCTGCATGTAGTTTTCTTACTATCACTTAAAAAAAAAGTGTAAACATGTACGGGAAAATCCTTTAATGTGCTGGTTACAAAACTCCAATGTAATTCCACGTAATTGCTATACTCTGCCCCAGGGGGCTGTTCAATGTGTTGTAGGTGTTTTTTTAAATTTTATTTAACATGCTTGTATTTGTAAACATTACCTAATTAAACATACCTGCTTGTCCAGGGCATGATCCAAATATTTTTAAACCCTGCACAGGTGATGTGAAAGGAAAAATGTTCAATCTCCTACAATGTTAACCTTTTTATGTTTGCTGCATTGTTCAGCACATGTAGACAGATTAAAATGCCTCTGGCTATTGTATTTGTACAGGAACCTGGCCCTTTTAGGACAGAAAATGTAAACATTCTTCCAAGGCATGTACTTTTACACCATGTTGCAAGGTAGCATGCTTTGCCGCTAGTCAGCACTCTGTGCACCAGCGCCATGACTAGCCTGATATGGTCCTTACAATGCTGTAGATGGGGTAAACCTGTCCTTTTCCATCACAGCACTTCTTTGGTCTGCCTAGGGCCAATGGTTCCCCCTTGTGTCATGGTGATAGGGGGCCTGAGATTATGCGCCCAGCAGAATACAAAACATCTCATTCGTGAGGAATGCTTCAGGCATGCGATGATAGATATCTCTGAGCATCTAAATCCAGCCACCTCTGCCATGCAAGGTGGCAAGCTGCTTCCCATATTCAGACAATGCATCTCTAGCATCATGAATATCCCAAATCACTGGGATGTCATAGCACGGTTTATGGAAGTTAGACTGTGTGAATTTGCACTATTTACAATGGAATATTCCAATTATTGTCTTGTAGATAGACCTGCCGCATACACCCGGGGAGAAGATGAGACCTTCGGTACCAGCAGTAAGTGTAATCAGTACATGTTTGTAGCTCTTTGGAGTTTGTGTGTGATCCATGATAGTTGTAACATTGTGATGAGCATGGGGATGTATCAATCATCTGCAAACAAATTACACTCATTGAACACTAATGAACTTGTACGCAGAATACTGCTAAATGGACAAGGACATATGTCAATGTAGGGGCAATGTATGCAGGCCCAGAGGAATCATGCAGCTTTGCCAGCTGTGTTGATGCTTGCTCATCTACTGTTTTGATGCTTATGGCACATGTACCATCATCTGGTGCTAAATCTAACACATGGCACAAACATTACAAACAGCGTTTCAACAGTTGTTGCAGAAAAGGGAAATGAGGTAGGCTAAGCCTGCCTGGATGCAATTTGGTTGTCAATGTCCATATTTGAGTATGACACTGGTGCTGATGAGGTGGATCACATTACTCAGTCAGTGTTACCAAGTGTAAATAATACGGTCTCATGAAATCTGATTTAGCGTGTGTGTCCAAATGCCACATATATTGCATCACATTGCATCACACGATGCTCATACATGCTGTATATGCTTAATCCTCCTACAGCATATGTTCAGTGTGAATGACTATAGGTGTGGTCAGACATTCATTTTGATCAATACTAAAAATGCTTGGTGACATATACCTATTCTTGTAGCTGTATGTGAAATCAAAATCCAAATTATTACATCTTGTATGCCATGTCAGCAGGCTAGCCATCACAAACAAACCAGTATTCCTATGGTAGATGCTGCACATGTTGTTGTGATAGGCCAAAAGGACATATGACATCTCAACATGTGAATCTGTCAAGGTCTTAGTACATTATCAGTAGTATTTCTGTTAATCCAGCCCCAGGGGTACTTGAGCATCCCTCACAATAGTCCATGTGATACATATTTGAAATGGATTGACAGAGGAACAATTACATAGATGCCCATGAGGCTTTAAGGATGTAGGCAGGCAACTCTATTTAACCATGGTATTAGACAAATTATTACCAAGCTGCCTGACTGATGCACATTGTGGTTTTAGATGTCGGCATGCAGGGTTAGGGTCATATGGCTTTGCAGGATGTAACAGGATGTAAGGATCCCTATCTATCTCAGTGAAATAGAATATTTTTGGAGCACATTGGGCAAAGTTCAATTGTATGCACATAGATTTGCTTTGAAATGCAAAAAAGCTATATGTCAGATTTCCAATTATTTGCCTTCAGCTAGATTGAATATCTTGGCTAACTGGCACTGACTAAGTCAAGACAGCATTGTGAGTTGTCTTGTCCAACTCCAGAAGAGTAAAGCAATGCAGAAGCACACTACTTGGAGTTGCTTAATTTATCACATTTCACTTAAGTTAATGCACACCCACAACACCACTTGCATGATTCAATAACAACACCAGAGGGTCCATATATGGACCATGTGTCCTATTCCCTTTGGACACATCATCATGATTGTGATTCACAGAAATGAATAATATAATAGTAATAAATTTTGGCACTACATTTCCATATTGTATACCTACACTACCAGCACTTGAGTCAGATTGCTGTGTTTGAAAAGGAGATGTATTTGTACAGAACGTATATTGCCCATATCGCTTTCTCAATATTTGGTGTTGGTCTGGCCTGCCACATATAATTGGTGCTGGGCCAAAACTCATAAGGGCATTGTATTGTAATTTCAGCATTATTGAATTAAATCTGTAAAGAATGAGTGCAGCTCATCTTTACCACATTATATATATATATATATATATATATATATATATATATATATATATATATATATATATATATATATATATATTCACAGAAAAAACCATAGGTTTCAGGGGTGTTATAGTTAGCTGGACATTTCACTCGTACAAAACCATAGAAATTCCTCCGTTATAGTTAGTTCTGCTAACTATAACTCGCGCGCCCACAATGCACTGCTGATGATGTCACATATTACATCATTCATGACATGGTCAGTGACATCACTGATAACATCACGGATGACATCTCAAATGACATCACTGATGACATCACTGATGACATCATCCAGTGAATGTGGTTTAGTTTGAAATTTAAATATGTATTATATATATATATCAATCTGTGTTGAAGATTGAGTGGATATATAACTGTCTGGATCGAGGATTTAGTAGCTGTCTGACTGTCTGTTTAAGTGAGTAATTAAAAGTGTCTCACCTAATACATGGATTAGTAACTAAACTATGTGAATTTGTGCATCACTGTTTCTGTTGTTGTATAACATGCTGCATCAGTTGGTCACTAACTACATGAGTGTGTATGTTAGTTATTGATTAGTTGGGTGAGTATTTGTATGGGACACTGAGTTTGTGTGTGGTTGGATGGGGTATGTGTAACTCTATGCATAGATGTGTGAATGGTTGATTGACTAGGTGTATAGGTTTAAGAGTGCATGTGGAAACAGTTGTTTGGGTGACTGAGTGTATTTATTTGTGTGTTGGTGAGCGAATATATGTTTTAGTTGTACATCTTCAACAAAGTAAAAAAATAAAAGGCATTGTATGTGAGAGTTGGTGTATATAAATAGGTATATATAAGAGACAGTGATTGTGAGAGTAACTATATGAATGAGTGTATAATTATAATGACGATTTTTTCACATCTTAAATATGAATTACTATGTGTTTGAATAAATGAGGTGTTGTGTGTATAATTGTGTAAGTGAGTAAGTGAGTAAATGTAAGTGTGGTTAATTTTTTTCATGAGTGAGTAGGATGACTGCATAACCAACTAAGATGACTGCTGATATGTCAATGTCTATATATGTGTATAAGTGCATTTGATAGTGTTCTATTAATTAGTGACTGCATGTATAAGTGATTCTGTCGTTGAATGGGTAGTTGTGTGTGTAGACTTAGGAATCAGTGAGTGGGTATGTAGTAACTGGTATTGGTGTGTCAATGGTTTCAAATATGGTACTCTGTATTTTATGGTGATTGATGAAAGGTTATACTAGTGTATGATGAGCTGTATCAGATTGTCACATGGATGATGTCATCAGTGATGTCATCAGTGATGTCACTGACCATGTCATGAATGATGTAATATGTGACATCATCAGCAGTACATTGTGGGCACGCGAGTTATCGTTAGCAGAACTAACTATAACAGAGGAGTTTCTATGGTTTTTTACGAGTGAAATGTCCAGCTAACTATAACACCCCTGAAACCTATGTTTTTTTCAGTGAATTTCAAAGCTTTTTTAAATGCTAATTTCTAACTATAACGTCTCTGAAACCTATGTTTTTTTCAGTGAATTTCAAAGCTTTTTTAAATGCTAATTTCTAACTATAACGTCTCTGAAACCTAAGGTTTTTTCTGTGAATTTCAAAGGTTTTTTAAATGCTATTTTTTAAGTGTAATAGTAGTTATACCTATTTTTTTGTACGGATTTTCTACAGTTTTTTAACTGTTTATTTAGAAATATTTTATTGATTAAATAACGTTATATATTTTTCTGAAAATTGCACACACAAAAAAAATTAAAAATTAAATATTGTTTAATTTTTTTGTTTTATTTTTTAATTTAATATATTTATATTATTTTCTTTTCTAATTTTTTTTTTCCAATTTTTTTTTCGGAGTCGCGCAACCAAAGCGTACACATCATGGTGGGTGTGCGGATTCTAGCCACCATTTTAGAAACCTCGTGAAGGATCCGCGTACGGTGTGCGACGGCTGAGTGTTTTTCAGTTACATCATATACATTTAATATTACATGATGTGCGCGATTGGTATGCGACCAGTCCGCGACTCCTGCTCCCGTGCATTTGCGACACATGCGCATTACGGTACGCGATGCTTGCGCGGTGGCGGGTCCCGCATGACGTCATATACGTGCTGGGGTGCGCTGGTCCGCATAAAAAAATGTATGTTCTAAAATGATATGTATGTGTGTTTAATATACATATTAGGGCAAGAGACTATCTAAGATACTCATAAAAACAATATATTTGTACTTATAATAAACTTATTTATTTATTATTTTTACATATATTTTCGCCGAAGTCGTGTGGTGTGCGTGCTTCGTGAGCGCAGAGTGCGTGGATCCCATGTGACCTCAAAAAAAAAGATTTCATTGGTTCATAACATTTCCCACTGTAACTATTGAAGGACTTCACCCATTTTAATCATTCTTGTTGGAGCATCTTTAGAGAGACATCTCTTTTCCTACAAGAACACTTTTTGCTTGTTTTTTTTGGTGTTTTTCAAAAAATATAAAACAAAATGGCATCTGGACAGCAGCAGCAGCAGGAGGAAGTATCTTCTGAAGAAGAATTCTTGCAGGAGGCACCACGTCCACAGAGGCCGGAGTCTGTTGTGTGGAAATTCTTCACTTTTCCACCTGGAGAGAAGAAAGTAAATGCGAGAAAGGTGACGTGCCAAATTTGTGACCGCGTCCTGTCAAGAGGCAGTGAAAAAAAATACTCTTGTGGCACTGCTTCTATGTACAAGCATCTCCGGACCACACATCCTCTCAATCTGGCTCGGGAGGAAATGAGGTGAGCTGCTTTGAACCCCTCACCTGCTGTGGCAAGTACATCTGGAGCGTCCTCAGGAACACCTGCAATGGACATTAGGCCAGAATTCGCCTTTCTCGAGCAACACTGCGTGAAGTGTAAGAAACTTATATGCTTCGGTGAGCAGTCGGTGGATGCTGTTTGTGCTGCGCAACTCAACCATCGTTGTTAATTTTTTTGTTTTTTTGTTTTTGGAATGATAAGTAATTCCAAATGTTTCCTGTTTTATTCGTTCTTTTTTTTTTTCATTATTTGAAAATACACCAAAAAAATACAAAATTGTTCCAAAAAAAAAATACAAAAGAAAAAAGAAGAAAAAAAAAGTTTTTATCAGAACTACCTTATCTGGTAAAAGAAAGAACTAAGGTAATGTGTGAAAGTTTGGTTGAATATATGTATACAGCATGATTGACTGCAAGAATGCATTAGTAGTGTATGGTGAATTTTTAGGTGAAGATTTAAGAGGAAGTACTGCAGCGTGACACTGCAAGCTCTTTAGCTGCACTGTACTGTGGCACTTCCGAAGCACAGGGATGTGACATATGTACATGAATATGTTGCAACTCTGTGCTTCCCTCTGCACTGCTGCACAAACTGCAGCCATGCGGTGACACAGGCACCCTTGCACCATGGTGCAAGGATGTCTGTGTCGTGTGGAGATTGTTTTTGTGCAGGAAGGGACACCTTCCTGCACAAAAACAATCAGTAAAGGCATTTTCCTCTTTCAATGTATGCTGTGGAATGCAGCATGCATTGAAAGAGGAAAAAATGAGGAGAAATGAAAACAATGCTCCTCGTTGCGACTTGCTGCACCAACTCTAGGATGGCGCAGCATTCACACACATCTCCAGATTTGCGATTTCTCATAAATCTGGAGATGTGTCTTGTTCTATGGGTGTTGCGTGGGAACACCCACAGCAACACCTATGCACAAAGTTCTGTGTATGAAGGGGTCACATTTACAAGGAGATGAAAAACCACGCAGGGTGGCTTTTCCTCTCCTTGTAAATATGAAGGAGTGCCTGGTGCATCACTACGTTACAAAAAGTGATGTACTGATGGTGCAGGGTGCTTGTAAATCTGCCCCATAAGTGATTAGGTATTGGCAGACTGATACAATAAGAAAATAGCGCTGGATGGGTGATTGAAGAAATGCATGAGACTGACAGGATGTATCCTACGCTGCATGGGTACTACTTCAGTATTTAATGGAGTGGACCAATAGTATGTATCTACTTAGAGATTTGTAGGGATTATGCACAGAATATTTTATGTGTACTTGTGTTGGTGCCTAGGTCATTTAATACCACTAGTAACTGGAATGATGACAGTGTTGCAAACAGAGTGAACACTTAATTTATAAGTGCCTACGTATTGGTGGAGTGATAGCATAAGTAGATAGTGGGAGATAAGTGATTAAAGAAGTGCATGGGACAGACTGAACGATTCCTACACTGCATGAGTACTAACTGGGTATTTAGAAAAGTGTATCAATAGTATGTAGCTAGTTAGAGGTCTGCTTGGATAGTGCACAAAATTTATAGAGGAACTTGTGTTAGTAGCTAGGCCATTCCATAAGTTCATGACTAGTAACTAGAATAATTACAGTATTACAAACAGAGTGTATAGTGAATTTATAAGTGCTTAGGTATTGGTGGAGTAATAGGATAAGTAGATAGTGCTGGATGGGTGATTGGAGAAATGCATGGAACAGACAGGAGGATTACTACACTGTATAGGTACTAACTGGGTATTTAGAAGAGTGTATCAATTGTTTGTAGCTGGTTAGAGGTGTACATGTATAGTGTACAAAATATTGTACCTGCACTTGCGTTTTTGACTACGCCATTCCTTAAGTATACGACTAATAACTGGAGTAATTTCAGTGTTGCAAAGAAAGTGCATGCTGAATTTATAAGGGCTTAGGTATTGGTGGAGTGATAGGATACGTAGATAGTGCTGGATGGGTGAATGGAGAAGTGCATGGGACAGACAGATGGATTCCTAGACTGCATAGGTACTAACTGGGTATTTAGAAGAGCGTATCAATAGTATGTAGCTGGTTAGAGGTCTGCATGCATAGTGCACAGAATATTGTAGCTGTACTAGTATTGGTATGTCTATGGTTTCGAGAATGGTAGTCTGTATTTTAGGGTGTGAGGAGGTGCATCAGATGATCACGTATATGATGTCATCAGTGATGTCATTTAAGATGTCATGAGTGATGTCACTGACCATGTCATGAGTGATGTAATATGTGACGTCATCAGCAGTGCATTACTTTAATCCAAAAAGCTGGCGGCCATATTGGCCTGGTCACGATGTGAAAATTCAGGAATTGATACAATAAAGAAAAGAAAACAAGTGTTAATATGCACACAATGTCATTTCAGCATATCTTGCCCCGTGACCCCCATACCTGTATGTTTGTCATTGTGACTTATTCATAATAAACATACTTAGAATTGCAAACATCAACATAAACAATGGACTACACATTATTTTAAAGTGAAAGGCTATCGGCCATATTCATCTGGGCACGTTGCGTATTATAATGGCTCTTACACGAAAGAAAAGGAAAAAAAGGGGTGTTAATATACACACACTATCCCTAAATAAAGTTCTAGCGATTATCGTTCCATTCCATTCACAGCTCATTTGAGATGTCATGAGTGATGTCATGAGTGATGTAACTGACCATGTCATGAATGATGTAATGTCTGAGGTCATTAGTAGTACATTGCAGGGGCGTAAGTTATAGTTAGCTCAAGTAACTATAACTGGTGAATTTCACTGGTTGTGTACGAGTGAAATCTGAGTCTAACTATACCATCCCTGTAATCTTTGTTTTTTTCAGCAAATTTCTAGTTTTTTTTAACGTTAAATAAGATGTAGATCACAATGGATGGTGGGGGGTTGGAAGCAGGGCCTGGCATTGTGCTGTCCCCACCCAAGCTTGCTGCTCCTGCCTTCCCTCCTCCTAGCCATCCATTGTCCAAGTCCATGTCCCTGCTCCCTTATTACAGCCCTGTGTGGTCGTTGTTCTGCCACTGGCCTTCCCACCTTCTCTGAACAGTTAGCTTGCTGCCCCACCCACCTCCTCCCTATCCTCTGTTGTCTGAACCCATGGACTAGCCTCCTCCCTCCTGCCATGCATGGTCTGATGTGCTGCCAGTGCCCTCCATTTAGCATGATGTACCAGTCCACTCCTCCTGCCCTCCATTGCCCAATTCTATGCCCCATCATTGACCTCCTGCTTAGCCTCTGTGCTTAGCTTGCTGCCCCTATTCTCCTTCCCCCTGTCCTCCGATATCTTTGTGCATGCCCCTGCTTCATCCTTTTTGCCCACCATATTCCATGGACCTATCTACTCTGAGTGTTTTGTTGAGCTGCCACTCCCCTCCCACCTGCCTAGCATTGTCAGATGACTGTAACCGGTCCCTGCCACCTCCACCCTGCCTGTCCACATTTCATGCCCCTACCCCCTTCCTCCTGTCCTCCATGGTCCATTTTACTACCACACCCTTCTGCCCTCCATGGTCTGTTGAGCTGCAACTGCTCCTCCTGCCTGCCCCGCGTGGTCTGTTGTGAGGCCCCCTCCCCTGAACTCTCTTGTCTGTGCCCAGGTCCTGAACCTTCCTTCTATCCTCCATGGTACTTTGGGCATTCCCCTGCACCCTCCTTCTTGCCCATCATAGCCATTGTGCTGCTACTAACCCTCCCGCTTGCCATGCATGGTCTTCTGTGCTGCCATTGCACCTCCCACCTTCCCTGTGTGGTCAGCTAGCTGCCCCTGACCCCCTCCCACCTTCCCTCCATGGTCTGTGTGTATGCCATCATAGTCTCACTGTTGCTCTCCATGGTGTATCTTGCTTCTAGTGCCGATCCTGCCTGAAGTCTATGGTCATCATGCTGCTTCTGCCCTGCCCCCGTGCCCCCATCCCTCTGTTTCCATGTGCAGACCGCTATTCTCTCCCTCCTGGCTTGTCTGTTCCATTGTAATGCCCCTGATCCGTCCCTCCTGCCCTTTATGGTCTGTTATGCTGCAGCTGTCTCTACTGTATGTCCATTATGATCAGCTAGCTACAATTGCCTCTCTCCCCTCTGTTCTCTGTTGTCCATGTGCATGGTCCTGTTCCCTCCCTATTGCCTTCTATGGCTTGTTGTGCTGCACTCCCGTCCCACATGCTCTGTGTAATGTATTGTGCTGCTGCAAACCCTGATGCCTGCCCTGTAGGGTCAGTTTGGTGCACCTCTCCATGTCCCTCCTGTCCTCTGTTATCCAAGTCCATGTCCCTGCCCCAATTCCTCCTGCCTTCCATGATCCAATGTACCCTACTTGCTAACATTTTGAACTTGGTAAGAGGGAGATTTTGAAAAAAACTGGGATATTGATTTCCCCCTTTGACTTACATTGAAAAAGAGGAGATTGTAGACAGGAGACAGATCAAATTAAGCCCATTTGGGCTTTAAAACATTGGCCGTTTCTTGGCTGAATCGGGTCTGTTGGCACGTATGGTTGTACTACCACTGCCTCTTCCTTCTGCCCGCAATTGTCTATTATATTGCCACAGCCTCTCTTGCCAGTCCTGTATTGTTGGCTTGTTGCCCCTGACCCCCTTTCCACTGCCCTCCATAGTCTGTTGTGCTGCCACTGCCCTTCCTGCCTGCCTATTGTGGTCAAATTGTTGCCTCTGCACCCTCCTACCTGCCTTCAATTTTCAGAGTCCGTGCCCCTGGCCTCTGCCTCTCAACAGTATCCTAATGAACAATTAGATTGCTAACATTCTATATTTATTACAAAAGTGTGGAACGCCTGACGTCATCTTGATGTAATCAAAACTGTAATACCTAGAGCATTTCCTTTAGAATTTTTTTTTTGTATACCTCCTCTATTTTGCATGAAAATACTAATTATATAATCTATTAGCTATAATATTATTAAACGAGTTTGCATGTTTATTAACCAACATTATTAATATTCGAATTACACGTGGGATTTGCATTTTGCATTGCTAAATAACCTTTATAACTAAAATCTGTACGCATACTAACAATAGTATATAAGTGGTAAATATAATACGGCGTGATATATGTTGCTTTTGTAATGTTGCCCCAAGAGGAGGACCAAAAAGGTGAATATAATGGCTTTAAATGTTGCTATACGCTAGATAAATACAAGCACATAGAGGGATTAGTAAGGGGTTAACATTAGATTCATTAGTTCTATGTATTAATTACTCTTTTGTGTTTGTTTCGCTTAAGTTAGAATTTGGGCCTTAATACAAGATGGTCGCTGACACCACACGACGAAGTGGCCACTGTCCCATGAGGCCCGGAGTGAGCTGCGCAGGTGCGAGAATTCTCCTAAACCTTGTCACGACCTTTGTTCACCATGTACCCGAACAAGGACAGAGTGGGAAGTCAGCCAAGACGAGAGAACAATCAACCTTACAATAAACCGTAACAAGCCGAATTTTGGACTAACTCATGACCTCACTCCTCGAACTGAACTGAAAACCTGAAACTGACATTGTACGATCTCAACCAGCCAATCACGATTGTTCTAAAATATTAAATTGTATCTTCTTTACTTCATTGTGTTATAAAAGAGGTAGTAGAATAGAGGGGGGAGGTTCGCTTCACTCTTACTTTTGGGTCACGTCGCTTTACGTTGCCTTGCTTCGTTTTGCGCGTTCTCCTGAATTCTTGTAAGTCCGGATCCTGCCCGATTATCTGATGACTGTGAACTTTTCCTAAAATCCACGGGCAAAGATAGATGCTTGCACATCTATGGTCCTTTGCCGATCTTTGGGACTGTGGCGTGCTGAGCAAAGAACTTTGAGCTTTGGATTGCTTTCGGACAATTTACGACAAAATTATGCAGAGCCAATGAATTAGAGGACTCCAAATAGCCAGATTAGGTAAATATGATGTTCTGCGATTTACTCAAATTTTTATATAAAACTTTCTAAAACGTTGACGAGACAAATGCGAATTCAAATCATTATGAAATTTAGATAAACAATTATTGATTAACGAGAATTCATGAGTTGTGAGTTTCATTTAAGAAATAGATTCTGAAGTCTTAAAATGTGTTTTAGCTGGTTCTAAATCACCATCAACCAATCCAACTAATTTAGTCCATTGACCGAAGTGGGAGGAGTGCCTTGATGTTTTAGGATTAAGGATCTGTAGGCGAAAGGGCGTTAATGTATATTTTGTAAATGACTTTTCCTTCCCTATAGGTTATAAGGTGTTCCCCCACATGTCCGGTGCTTGAATCACTCATCCCTCCTGTGTGTGCAGACCGGTGTGGAAGTAACGTGTGAGTGTTGGTGTTATGGGCCCCACCAATGACTGCATGTGTGAATGAGTTAGTGTGATGTCGGGTCTGTGACGCAGGGAGGATACCGGTACGGGTTGTTTCCCCGTTGCTAGGGTTTTTGCATTGGATCAGTTTTTTCTGGTAGCAGAGGATGGTTTTTATTGTTTTGGTTTGGTGATTATTGCTTTTAAATTGCTTATTGATTATTGATTGTGTAAAGTATTGGTTTATGTATTAAAACTCTATGTTGAGTTGAGTCAAGTTCTCTGTTGTTTGACGGCTTCTGGGATGTAGGAAGTCGGAAGTTTGTAACGGTTCCGTAGTAGAACAGAGGTAAGCGCTGCTCTCAGGAAAGATGGAATTGTTGTTGCCCTGTAGGTACACGGGGAACACGTGTGACGATTGGAGTTGCACGACGCATTGTCTGGGTTCGATTCGGTAACATCATCGTGTGTTGCCATTAGGGACATTTTCTGTATGAGAGAAATGTATGGTAGCGAAGGTCACCTGTGAAATTTTGGACTTAGGTACCAGGAGTCCAAAAGGCACTCTGATTACGCTTATCACTAGAAAGGTAATAGGTGTTTCCGAAGCTTGCTAGAAGGATAAAGTAGAGGGAAGTGCTACTTTATTAACGTGTGTCATAATTCTGTAGTAGGACAGACTGTTCGCTGTTCTCGGGAAAGACAGAATTCTGTGTGAATGAACTACAATTTCCAAAATTAATCAAAATTATGGTTAGTGCTCTAAAAAACTAAAATGAGGGCATATTTTCTGAGTTTTCAAATAGCGACAAAGCACTTTTAAATTATTTGCTATGTTTATGTTTTTTTATCCAGTTGACCACTTGATTAAATGTTGCACTTAGGGGAGAGGATGTGGTGTTACTTCCAGAGCTGCAGACTTTGCAACTGGGGAACCAGGTTGGATTTTCTGCTTCAGCGCGACATTCTGTGATTCTGGTCAATTTACTTAAACTCCCCATGTCTACAACCAAAATGAATTTGTTCTTGTGTGATGTAACCAATGTTGCTGTTTGTTCCGCGTTGGTGCTGTTGCTTTGGATCTTTGTGCTCTTGGACCTGTAAGCAAACGCTCCCTTCTTTAAAAGGGAACGCTACCTCTCACGGCCCCCGCTGCGCGGGAGCCGTTCGCCTGGTGAGGAGTGAGGGAGGACTTCAATCTGCTCCTGGTCACTGACTCCCTGAACTGCAGTGGGACTGCGAGGACCAGCAAGCACAGCGGCGCGGACTCGCCGCAGCTGGTCCTCTTCCCGCCCCCGCCTCCTGCCTGGATATAGTGCAGCCTGAAACAACTCTGATCGGTTGCTGTTTGTTCCGCGTTGGTGCTGCTGCTTTGGATCTTTCTGCTCTTGGACCTGTAAGCAAACGCTACCTTCTTTAAAAGGAAATGCTACCTCTCACGGCCCCCGCTGCACGGTGAGGAGTGAGGGAGGACTTCGATCTGCTCCTGGTCACTGACTCCCTGAACTGCAGCGGGTCTGCGAGGACCAGCAAGCACAGTGGCGCTGACTTGCTGCAGCTGGACCTCTTCCCGCCCCGCCTCTTGTTATTTAAACAACAATCTGAACGCATACGCGGGACGCGTGTGGGTCGCAGCGCGGATCGAAGCCCGGGCAAAGGGCGGGCCCTCTAAGGCCCTCATAGGCTGGAGTAGGCTGGGCTGGGGCCTTCCCTTTTACATTTCGAGACTGTAATTCATCTTTTATCTACTGTCTTTGGTTCGTGTGGGTAAAATGTTGTTTTGTGTTTAGTTGTGTTTCATTGTGAGTAGTTTTCGCACAAGTCAGGGAAATTAATAGGAATAATAGCTGTTTTTATACTTCTTTGATAGTGGAAATGACCGCCAAAAAAATAAGGTCTGGGAGGTTGTTGGTGGGCAGAACCTGCTCCAAGACTAAATCTAACCCCCTACGTAATAAGGATGCTCACGTTGCCCTGTTAAAAGGTAAATGTCAGTTATTTAGCCTATGGGAAAGGGGTAAGGAAAAAGTTCCTATAGTGGGGTTTAAGTCAGAAGATAATATTGAAAGAGGAGAAGATGAAGGCCAAATTTCTGTGAGGAGGGATAGTAATCTTGTTGTTTCAAGTGATCAGGCAAATAAGATAGGGGGTGTTTATCTTCCCACTGATGGGGTGGGCGGACCCTTAGCCCCTTTAAAAACACAGGTGCCTTCACCGCAAACCCCCAGGGATAAAATTATAAATGGTACTTTGCCCCTACAAGGCCCACTGGATCCCACGCTTAAAACAGCGGAGGTTTTAGTGCATAGTCACTTACCTCCCCCCGATGAATTATTATCTAAAGAATCTCTCGCTCCGTCTCTGTCTGTGGAAGAGCAAAGTAATGATTTTACGCTCCCAGACCTAGATATGGAGCTTTGTAAAAGATATATTGTAGATGACTCTAGCAAGTCCATAGCTCCAACAAATACCCCAGCAGTAATAGCCCCTACAGAGCTTCAATTATACAGTAGTACCCCCTCTAATAAATCTCAATTTTTTATATCTCAGTCAAATATTTCTACGAGCCCTGAACTTGATATCACAGATATCCATCTAAATCAGTCTATTAGGTATGATAAACCCGTCTCTGACTCTTTGTCATCCTTAGAACATTTGCTTTCTTCTATTTTATCGTTACTCAAAAAATTTGTTGGTGGTTCCGATTGTGTGTTGGACACTGTAACTCAAATTCTGAAGGTACTACTAAATAATAAACAGGGGAAGGATTCTAGTTTTAAACATGAGTCTATTCAACCAGGGCTCAAAGGGATGGAAGATAAATTGGTAGAGAGTGAGCCTGAGAACGCCCCTCAAGTTTCGGTTCGAATTGAACAAGATGAGAATTACCAACTAACAGATAGAAAGAAAACAGTAGTAACGTTGAGGAACATCCTCGTAACTCCATTAAAAGTTCCTGTAATTAGCTGTGGTATTGAGCCTGATAAAGATTTGGAAATTATGACTGAAGTTGAAAAAAGGTCAGACAAGGAGTTATTCCCTATCTGTAAATCCCAAATAAATGATGGAAAAGAGGGTGTTCTGGATCAACCATATGAGGGGAAAAAGGAAAAAACAGGGAACCCTAAAAAGAATAAAGGAAAAAAGAGGAAACCAACTCGAAGATTTGCAAAAAAAAGGCAGAGGAAAATTAATTTTGAAGAACATTGGAAAAGATCTCTTTCAAGGTTCCATGATTAATACCTCCCAAGATGGGATTCGGCAAGTTAAATTAGATCAAGAGATCCTGTATCCAGCCGATCAGGGTGTTGATTTGCAGGATCTACCATCGTCCCATAATGACCCACTGCTTAACCCTATACCCCCCATATCAGTTGCCTATAGTACTGTAACGGGGGGGGGGGCTTTCCAACTCTAATCCTTCTGTGGAGTTGACGAAACCTACTAGTTTCATATTAACAGCTCTTAATCCCCTAGCTAAGTCATTCCCTGATACGATTGGAAGAGAAATGGTTCCTGAAAGGTTAAATGACGTCCCTGAAAGGGATAGTATAGATACTCTCCTTTTAGACTTTTTTCCTCTGTTTGATACCGATTGTATACTAAATAGATCTTCGCTCCTTAAATGTTTTTGGGAGATCGAAGGCTTAAAACTTATACAAACTAACGATATAGATGTAGTAACGATCGTGAAAACAGAGGTTGGGATTTTAACGAGGGTAAGGTTTTATTCCAGACTTATTGTAAATCATATCCTTCAACGGTCAGAAGGCTTTCAAAGTAGAGGGATTGATGTTATGCCTTTCCTAGAGAAATCCCAATCTGGAAGATTTGTAAATAAGCTCCCGTTAAACCAGGCTATTTCTGATAGCATAGATCGCCCTGCTGAAATTGAAGACCTAAAATTCTGTATTTCTAAAAATGCACGTCATGTGACATATAAAAGCTCCCGTTCCTTCCCTACCCAAAGAAACGCTGCTGAAGAGAATCCTCAATGGTATTGGATGCCCGGCGTTTTGTCGAGCAAACCTAATGATAATCCTAAACCATATTCTCGTCTTTAGCAACGATTTGAAAATAACATCGTGGAATGTCGCTGGATTAAACAATAGCCCTGAAAAATTACAATTCCTACACACACTAGAGGCTAATGTGATTTGTCTCCAAGAGACTTGGTGTGTAGAGAATTTATTCGTAGGAAAGGATTATTTTTCGTTGGAGGGTGGAGCAATCCCCTCTAGTAGAGGACATGCAAGGGGCGGAGTGGCTTGTTTACTGTCTACCCAGATAAAATGGAATTTTTCCCACTATATAGATTCTAGTAAACTTTTCCAGGCAGTAACGTTGTTTAATTTCGCCAATACTGAAATCTGTAAACCAATCGTTTTGATAAACGCCTATATCCCCCAGATGCTTGTTACAATGTAGTTTTAAAGAAGGTTTTCTCCTTTATACAGAAATTATCTGATAAAAAACCTCTTCCCCATATAATTTTGCTGGGGGATTTTAATTGTAAAATCTCTAACTTCAGTCTAGAGCTATTTAGAAATAAGCACAAAGAGGAAGCCTTGCAGATTCCTCAAGCCCTTTTTCCAGGAAACATCAAAACAAACAAGAGAGGGAAATTGCTCCTTGAAAAACTGACAGTAGTTGATGGAATCATAGTAAATGGTAGGCTTCCTTCAGATACTCCGGCGAATTTCACCCACAAATCAAACCAGAGTGAATCCATTTTAGATTACGTGATGGTGGAAAGCACCTCTTTTTCCCTTCTGAAGGATCTTACGGCCTCCTATAAATTATATAGTGATCATAAAGTAATAACTGTTACTGTAAATTTAAATCCGCCCTTGACGGATCGTTGGTCTTTAAACAGCGAACTTGTCAGTTTTGGAGATAAATCAGGGAGATGCTATTGGAATATTAGGGCAATTAGGGGCTTGGAAAGCATTCTAGAGGTTGCAGTAAAAAACTTGGTGAACTGGAAAGGACTTGAAACAATATGTTTCGCTGATTTCATGAATGCGGTGATCTCCATTGCAAAAAAATCGAATCTAAAAGAAAAACCAATGTAGTCCCTAGTTCTGTTCTTTAACTTAATACTGAAATAAACAAATTAGTAAGGCAACAGTATTTGAGTTATTCACCCGAAAGATATCATAGAATAGTTTTACTAAGGAGAAGGAGGTCCAGGGTGAAGGTTAAATTGAAAAAAGAGAGGGAAGACAATTTATGGATTAAATTGCGGGAGGCTGCATCCAAAGGTTGAGTAAGATTATTCTGGTCGCTCATCGGGGAGGGATGTGGAGTAAGATCTAGACCACTTCCAGTTCCCATCAAAGAGCAAATTTGGGTTAACTATATTGAGAACCTATATTCAAGTAATGGAACAGTGGTTGGGGCTAGTAGAACAATTGAGGACAGTTCTTTAAATAGCCCCCCTTCTGAAAAGGACATTGAAATTGCTATTAAGGGCTTGCGTTCCTCTGGGGCTATGGGTCCGGATGAGCTTCCCATTTCGGTCCTAAAACAGGATAGTGAACGGTGGAGCAAAATTCATTTTCCGGTGTTTAACTTTTGTTTTTCAAGTAAAACCGTTCTCCCTTCTTGGAAGGGGAGTATATTAGTACCCCTTTTCAAGAAGGGTGACCGGGATGCTCCACAAAATTATCGACAAATTGCCCTCTTGGACGCTATAGGTAAGGTCTTCACAAAATGCCTTTTGAAGTTAATTAATGATTGGGTGGTCAAGGGCTAATTATTACCCCTCGAGCAGACTGGGTTCAGGCAAAGGCATGGTACCCTGGATAACTTAACAGCATTACAAGTTATATCAGAAAAATACATCAAAGTCCGAGGAGGGAAAGTCTGTGCAGCCTTCATAGACTTCTCCACAGCATTTGACAAAGTAGATCGTCCTTTGCTGTGGAGGAAATTATCGGACCTGGGCATGCCAACCACGATCCTGGAGCTGGTTCGGGCTCTTCACTCTGATACCTGGTGTAGAGTTTTATTGGGAGGGGAAAGAGTTCTTTCTCAAGTTATTTCTTCAGTTAATGGATTAAAACAAGGTTGTTTATTGGCCCCTTTATTATTTTCCCTATATATATCTGACCTCCCCCATGCCCTGTCCTTCAGTGATGGTATTGCCCCTGTATTAGGGGACAAGCCAGTTGTCTGTCTGTTATACGCAGATGATATATTAATATTGGACCTAACTCCAAGAGGATTAAACAATCGTCTACAGGCACTACATGATTACGCAGAGACACACTATCTGAGGATAAATGTGTCTAAAAGTAAAGTAATGTGTATGACGGGAACGAAAAAGCTGAAATATGGGAGCTTTACTTGGTCTGTAGGTGGACAGAAGTTAGAAGTTGTAAAATCTTATGTCTTCCTAGGAAAAACAATATCTGGTAATTTAAGTGATAAGGCCCATATAGCAAATAATACCCGGAAGGCATTGGCACAATGTAAAAGTTTAAGTTCTTTTTATAGATCTACTGGCAGAAGACATTTTGCCCTTCTGCTAGAGGTCTTCCGTGCCAAAATCCCAGCTTCCCTACTGTATGGCATTGAATTACTTGAATTGGGTAAATGGGGTTTTTTGAACGTTACGGAGGACAAGATCTTGCGGTATTTAACTACGGTTAATACCGCTTGTACCGTGGCCGCTCTTAGGTTGGAATTTTGCCTGCGTAGCAGTTGGGTCCAGGGCCTCGCTGGGCTAGTGCGATGGGTCTTTAATATTGTAAAGGGAGAACCCGGTACCCTAAGATATCTTATTCAAAAAGAACTACTAGGATCCCTAAAAGAGCACTCCCTAATTGTAAAGAATTTCAGAATTGCAGTTGATCTTTTACAATTGGATGAATCAGCACTTTTTACACTATCTGCATATCAACTGAAGTCCACCTTGAAACTAGCTACATGGAAATTAAGTTTTGGGATGGATAGGGAAGCCCTCATCTTAAAGAAAGGTGTTTCCCCGGCCATTGATTCCTGTCTAATAAGGAAAATACAACCCTATGTTACCTGGAACCTTCCTCATGGTGTACGCCGCTTTTTGTTTCTATTTGAATAATTTATTGTCTAGATGGTATGGTTCTTTAGCAATGTGTAATCTTTGTAATAATGCTTCTCAGGATATCACTCATGTACTCTTTGTCTGCCCAGCTCTGCTTTTGCATCGGCGTAAGTGGTTGAGACCAATTTGTTTAAAATTAAATATTTTGTCTGCCACCACATTCTTAGACGCCATTTTTAATCCCCCCAATGAAATGTTTTGTTATAAAATCTTCAACTTTTTAAAAAGCTTACTTGATATATACTAGAGGTTCTCAAACTTTTCTTTTTCTGTTGTTTTTATTTTGATTTTAAATGCATGAAAATGTAGACTGCTGCTGTATTAAAAGTGCATGTTTCAGTCTGCATGTCAGAATGTTTTAATGAAATAGAAGAGGATTTGAGACGTCACTCAAAATGTGCCCTAATTTTTCTTTCTTCAGCACTAATCATAATTTCTATGGTAAAATGAACCCCCTTATTGTGTTCCTTTTTAAATTAAATGTTTTAAGTGTTACCAGTTTATTCCAATCAAGATGGCGTCAGGTGTACCATACGTTTGTCATAAGTAAGACAGTAAGCGCGTTAGTTGTTCTTAAGAACACTCTGGGACATTCTGTCATTGGGCTATACTTGGGCTACATCTGGGCGATATTTGTGCTACATTAGGGCTCTTTTGTCTCTGGTGGCCATATTGGGAGACTTATTTGTCATGAAGTTTCCTAATTTCCTCATTTACTACAGTCTCGTCAGTAGGAAATACTTTCAGGTTTTTTACTTTGATTCCATCAAGAAGGCATTCAGATGTGTCACACATTTGCCATAAATTCAGAATGTTAGCACTCTTGTTGCCTATTAGATCACTGTAGTAAAGCTACTGCTCACCAGGGAAGTCTGCTGCTGGTATTGAAAGTGCATGTTTCAGTCTGCATGTCAGAATTTTTTAATGAAAAAGAAGAGGATTTGAGAAGTCACTCAAAAAGTGCCCTAAATTTTCTTTTTTCGGCACTAATCATAATTTCTATGGCAAAATGAACCCCCTCATTGTGTTCCTTTTAAATTAATCTACCCACTCTCTACGACTCACTCGCTACTACTCTCTACTACTCACTCTCTACTACTCACTCTCTACTACTCTCTACTACTCACTCTACTACTCTCTACTACTCTCTACCACTCACTCTCCACTACTCTACTACTCACTCTCTACTACTCTCTCTCAACTACTCCCTCTCTACTACTCTCTCTACTACTCTCTCTACTACTCTCTCTACTACTCTCTACTACTCACTCTCTACCACTCACTCTCTCTTACTCACTCTCTACTTCTTACTCTATACTACTCGCTACTACTCACTCTCTACTACTCACTCTCTACTACTCTCTACTACACTCTCTCTACTACTCTCTACTACTCACTCTACTACTCTCTGCCACTCACTCTCTACTACTCTACCACTCACTCTCTACTACTCATTCTCTACTACTCTCTACTACTCACTCTCTACTACTCACTCAACTACTCTTTCTCTACTACTCACTCTCTGCTACTCTCTACTACTCTCTCTCTACTACTCACTCTCTACTACTCTCTACTACTCACTCTCCACTACTCACTCTCTTCTACTCGCTCTCTACAACTCTCTACTACTCACTCTACTACTCACTCTCTACTACTCTACTACTCTCTACTAATCACTCTCTAGTACACACTCTCTACTGCTCACTCTCTACTACTCTACTACTCTCTCTATTACACACTCTCTACTACTCTCTCTACTACTCACTCTCTACTACTCTCTACTACTCACTCTCTACTACACACTCTCTACTACTTGCTCTCTACTACTCCCTCTAATAATCACTCTACTACTCACTCTCTACTACTCCCTACTACTCACTCTACTACTCACTCTCTACTACTCTCTACTACTCACTCTCTACTACTCCACTACTCTCTACTACTCACTCTCTACTACTCTCTCTCTACTACTCACTCTCTACTACTCTACTACTCCCTACTATGCTCTCTCTACTACTCACTCTCTACTACTCTCTACTACTCTCTCTCTACTACTCACTCTCTACTACTCAGTCTCTACTACTCTCTACTACTCACTCTCTACTACTCTCTACTACTCTCTACTAATCACTCTACTACTGACTCTCTACTACTCTCTACTACTCTCTCTCAACTACTCTCTCTCTACTACTCACTCTCTACTACTCACTCTCTACTACTCCCTACTACTCTCTCTCTGCTACTCACTCTCCAGTACTCACTCTCTACTACTCACTCTCTACTACTCACTCTATACTACTCTCTACTACTCACTCTCTACTACTCTCTACTACTCACTCTCTACTACCCTCTACTACTCTCTACTACTCACTCTCTATTACCCACTCTCTACTACTCTCTACTACTCACTCTCTACTACTCACTCTCTACTACTCTACTACTCCCTACTATGCTCTCTCTACTACTCACTCTCTACTACTCACTCTCTACTACTCTCTACTACTCTCTCTCTACTACTCACTCTCTACTACTCAGTCTCTACTACTCTCTACTACTCACTCTCTACTACTCTCTCTCTCTACTCTCTACTACTCTCTACTATTCACTCTACTACTGACTCTCTACTACTCTCTACTACTCACTCTCTACTACTCTCTCTCTACTACTCACTCTCTACTACTCACTCTCTACTACTCCCTACTACTCTCTCTCTGCTACTCACTCTCCAGTACTCACTCTCTACTACTCACTCTCTACTACTCACTCTATACTACTCTCTACTACTCACTCTCTACTACTCTCTACTACTCACTCTCTACTACCCTCTACTACTCTCTACTACTCACTCTCTATTAGCCACTCTCTACTACTCTCTACTACTCACTCTCTACTACTCACTCTACTACTCTCTCCTACTCACACTCTGCTACTATCTCTACTACTCATCCTCTACTCTCTACCTCTCTACCTCTCTCTACCTCTCTCTCTACTACTCTCTACCACTCTACCTCTACCTCTCTACCTCTACCTCTCTACCTCTACACCTCTACCTCTCTATCTCTCGTTACCTCTCTCTACAAGCACACATATGCACATTTATATATGCATATATATATGCATATGCATTTATATATATGTATGGGTATTACCTAATGGCAGTCGCCAGTAGGTAGTTATAGTTAGGACCTATTTTCCATAGGAAATCCGCAACATTCTATTTGGAATAACGTTGGTGCCGATTAACGAATCTTCGTGAAATGTTCCAAACTTTTGGCCAGCTCCCGTCCGCTTATATTCTGAAAATTTCACAGTGATTCGCCAAGCGGGGGCCGAGAAAAAAGGGGGTCCCAAAACGCGTTTTCCCCATGCATTTTTCCATAGGACCTGTTGACGCAGCTAGAGCCCGAACTGCTGAACGGAATTACACCAAATTTGGCAAAGAGGTAGTCCTCAGTTCAGACTCGTGCCTTTTGCTTAAATGGAGTTAAATAGATAGATATATCTGGGCGGAGTCAGTACTTCATCCAAGGAGTGTTGGCAGCCATCTTGGGACCAATATACATGATAGCACCTCATTAAAAAGCATTGCAGTTAATAGAAGGTTTTAAGACATTAGTTACATTTTAAATCATTTGTTGATGGTACCATACTCATTTTAGGAATTGTGGTGTGTTCTAAAGTGTTCTAAGGTGATTTTATCATGTGAAAAAGCCTTCTGCTGTGATATAATGAATCAAGTTTGAGAGAAAACTATTTTATCATGCTTTTCCCACAGAGGTTTGGAAGGTGATCTATAAGCTAAACTGAGAGCATATTTTCTGTAAATTCACATTATCTTTCTCAGTCATGTGAGAATGAAGTCTGACATTCTCAGTAAAACATGTACATCCAACAAGGGCAGAGACTGTTAGTTGATTCCTTTGTGTTCTACTGCAGCGTCCCAGAGTGTTCTAAAGAACAACTAGAGCGCTAACAGTCCTACTTATAACAAACGTATTGCACACCTGAAGCCATCAAAAAGGAACAAAATGAGGGGGTTCATTTTGCCATAGAAAGTATGATTAGTGCTGCAGAAAGAAAAATTAGGGCACATTTTAAGTGACTTCTCAAATCCTCTTCTATTTAACTAAAAAATTCTGACATGCAGACTGAAACATGCACTTTCAATACCAGCAGCAGACTTCCCTGGTGAGCAGTAGCTTTACTACAGTGATCTAATAAGCAACTGGAGTGCTAACATTCAGAATTTATGGCAAATGTGTGACACATCTGAATGCCTTCTTGATGGAACCAAAGTAAAAAACTGAAAGTACTTCCTACTGGGGAGACTGCAGTAAATGAAGAAATTAGGAAACTTCATAAAAAAGAAATCTCCCAAGATGGCCACCAGAGACAAAAGAGCCCAAATGTAGCCCAAATATCACCCAGATGTAGCCCAAGTATAGCCCAATGACAGAATGTCCCAGAGTGTTCTAACAAACAACTAAAGCGCTAACAGTCTTACTTATGACAAAAGTATGGCACACCTGAAGCCATCTTGATTGGAATAAAGTGGTAACACTTAAAACGTTTAATTTACAAAGGAACAAAATGAGGGGGTTCATTTTGCCGTAGAAATTATGATTAGTGCTGCAGAAAGAAAAATTAGGGCACATTTTGACTTCTCAAATCCTCTTCTATTTCATAAAAAAATTCTTACATGCAGACTGAAACATGCACTTTGAATACCAGCAGCAGACTTTTCTGGTGAGCAGTAGCTTTACTACAGTGATCTAATGAGCAACTAGATTGCTAACATTCAGAATTTATGGCAAATGTGTGACATATCTGAATACCTTCTTGATGGAATCAAAGTAAAAAACTGAAAGCCTGTCCTACTGAGGAGACTGCAGTAAATGAGGAAATTAGGAAACTTCATATCAAATAAATCTCCCAAGATGGCCACCAGAGACAAAAGAGCCCAAATGCAGCACAAATATCACCCAGATGTAGCCCACATGTAGCCCAATGACAGAAGTGTGCAAAACACTTATTTTTTGTGTATTTGCAGCTCTATATAGTGCAGACTTGTCAGGTATTGGAGTGCTTTACATGAGCATTGGTTACATCACACAAGATCAAATTCATTTTGGTTGTAGACATGGGGAGATTAAGTGATTTGACCAGAATGTTGAGCTGAAGCAGAAACTCCAACCTGGTTCCCCAGTTGCAAAGTCTGCAGCTCTGGAAGTAACACCACATCCTCTCCCCTAAGTGCAACATTTAATCAAGTGGTCAAATGGATAAAAAAAATAAAGATTACAAATAATTTAAAAGTTCTTTGTCGCTGTTTGTAAACTCAGAAAATATGTCCTCATTTTAGTTTTTTAGAGCACTAACCATAATTTTGATGCACATAAGACCCTCTCATATATGTAATTTCTAAAGGAAATGCTCTAGGCATTACAGTTTTGATTACATCTCAACAATGACGTCAGGAGTTCCACACTTTTGTAATAAATATAGAATGTTAGCAATCTAGTTGTTCATTGGGATACTGTTGAGAGGCAGAGGCCAGGGGTACGGACTCTGAAAATTGAAGGCAGGTTTGACCACACTGGACAGGCAGGAAGGGCAGTGGCAACACACAGACAATGGAGGGCAGTGGAAAGGGGGGCAGGGGCTACAAACCAATAATACAGGACTGGCAAGAGAGGCTGTGGCAATATAATAGACCATTGTGGGCAGAAGGAAGAGGCAGTGGTAGTACAACCATACATGCCAACAGACCCGTTTCAGCCAGAAAACGTCTGATGTTTTTAAGCTCAAATTGGCTTTATTTGATCTGTCTCCTGTCTACAATCTCCTCTTTTTCAATGTAACTCAAAGGGGAAAATCAATACCCCAGTTTTTTTTCAAAATCTCCCTCTTACCAAGTTCAAAATGTTCACAAGTATGGTACATTGGATCATGGTAGGCAGGAGGAATTGGGGTAGGGACATGGACTCGGATAACAGAGGACAGGAGGGACATGCAGAGGTGCACCAAACTGACCCTACAGGGCAGGCATCAGGGTTTGCAGCAGCACAATACACCACACAGGGCATGCGGGACGGGAGTGCAGCACAACAATCCATAGAAAGCAATAGGGAGGGGACAGGACCATGCACATGGACAACAGAGAATAGAGGGAAAATAGGCAATGGTAGCTAGCTGACCATAATGGACAGACAGGAGAGAAAGCTGCAGCATAACAGACCATAAAGGGCGGGAGGGACGGATCAGGGGCATTACAATGGAACAGACAAGCCAGGAGGGAGGGAATAGGGGTCTGCAAATGGAAACAGAGGGCTGGGGGCAAGGGGGCAGGGCAGGAGCAGCAAGATGACCATGGGGGTCAGGCAGGATGGGCACTAGAAACAAGACACACCATGGAGAGCAACAGTGAGACTATGATGGCATACACACAGACCATGGAGGGAAGGTGGGAGGGGGTCAGGGGCAGCTAGCTGACCACACAGGGAAGGTGGGAGGGGCCATGGCAGCACAGAAAACCATGCATGGCAAGCGGGAGGGTTAGTGGCAGCACAATAGCTATGATGGGCAAGAAGGAGGGTGCAGGGGCATGCACAAAGGACCATGGAGGATAGAATGGAGGGTCAGGACCTGGGCACAGACAAGAGAGTTCAGGGGAAGGAGCCTCACAACAGACCGCATGGGGCAGGCAGGAGGAGCAGTTGCAGCACAACAGACCCGGGTGGGCAGAAGGGTGTGGCAGTAAAATGGACCATGGAGGACAGGAGGAAGGGGATAGGGGCATGGCATGTGGACAGGCAGGGTGGAGGTGGCAGGGACAGGTTACAGTCATCTGACAATGCTAGGCAGGTGGGAGGGGAGTGGCAGCTCAACAGAACAGTCAGAGTAGATAGGAGTGGCAGGTCCATGGAACATGGTGGGCAAAAAGGATGGAGCAGGGGCATGCACAAAGACATCGGAGGGCAGGGGGAAGGAGAATAGGGGAAACAAGCTAAGCACAGAGTCTAAGCAGGAGGTCAATGATGGGCCATATAATTGGGCAATGGGGGGCAGGAGGAGTGGACTGGTACATCTTGCTAAATGGAGGGCAGTGGCAGCACATCAGACAATGCATGGCAGGAGGGAGGAGGCTAGTCCATGGATTCAGACAACAGAGGATAGGGAGGAGGTGGATGGGGCAGCAAGCTAACTGTTCAGAGAAGGTGGGTATGGGTATTAGGAACTTTATTGTTTTTAAAATGTGTGTTTGTGGGAACTACTTAAAATATGAACAAGTATGCAGCATAAACTCACTTTTATTCAGGAAGAAGAGGTTGTTTGTGACTGTGACTCCGTGCTCACTTGGCAGAAACACTCCCTGACCCTCTACCCCCCATCGCAAAATGTAATGCCCGTGAACAGGGTAGGTGGACGCAGTGTTATATAGAACATAGTCCTGAGAGCACAATTGAAAATGAAAACTAGATATAGTATATGGTATAAACTATGCACCAAAAAGTGTGATATAAGATGAACCGGGCGTGAAATATAATATGCAATACATTGTGCGCAATGACAGATTCATTGGAGAGTGAGAGATAGCACAGGAACTAGCGCGTGCTATACGATATGCACCTTGGAGTGTAATATGCACAGGGCAGAGTTTTGTAACCTAACTAGTCTCTAAAGTTGTAATATAAAATATGTGCTGGGGAGTGTAACGTTGCATATGCACTGTGACAAAGATATGGATCCCAGATTGTAAAATGTATGGCATAGCGCTGTGCGTTATAACATAGGCATTGAGGAAGGCACGTTAGATGGGGCAATATAACCCGTGTGAATGCAAGTGTGGCATGACATATTCACGGGGTGGTGTTATGGCGCACATGGGCTAGAGAGTGTCATAGCATACGCACTAGCTGGTGGAATACAACACAGAGGTGTGTGGCACTCGGCAGGCACTGGTGGGTGTAACACAGCATTGGGCTCAGCCAGGAGCACGCTGTGACTCTCAAGTGAGGTTCGTCTCCTTTCCAGAGAGTAAAATGAAAAGTATTACACATTCGGCGGTGGATGTGTGTTTTATTAACCGTGAGGGGGGTTTCTTGCATAGTTTGGTCATATTTTTGTCGAATCCCCTTTGAAAGGCTTGGGGCGCCTTCCGGCCTGGTCACCCCCACGCTCCTGTGCCTGTGCCTGCTCCCGCAGCCCCAGCCACCCGAGGGCCGCCGAGCCCACACCAGCCTCCCGCAGCCCCAGCCACCCGAGGGCCGCCAAGCCCGCTCCAGCTTTCCTGCCGCCCCAGCCCGTGGCCCCGCCCCCCCGCCAGCCGATTGGCTCGCGCTCCCGCCTCCCCGCAGACCCTCCCGACCGGCTCCCTTCTTATGACGTCCCCAGAGCGACCGCGCAGCGGACGCGCGCAGTGGGAGCACCGATTGAGCGCCAAAGGTAAGCCCGTCTACGCCCGTCCGCGCCTGGACCGCGCCCAGCGCCCGGACCCCTGGCCCCCGCAGACCCCAGCCCACCCGCCAGACGTACGACGCCGCCACCCTCAACGCACTCAACACCGGCCGAAGCCCAGGATGCTACCAAGCCACCCCGAGACGCACCCACGGACCCTTCTGCTGCAGCTCCTGCAAGTTCACCTGCATCCGGACCTGCACTACTCCAGCACCAACCAAGACCAAGACGAGCAACAGCAGCAGCCACCTGAAATGCATCCTGCTCAACACCCGCTCCGTCCACAGACATGCCGTCAAGCTCTGGAATCTGCTCGACACCACAGCCCCAGACGTCGCCTTCCTCACGGAAACCTGGATGAACACCTCCTCAACGCCCGACATTGCCATCGCCATCTCGGACGGCTACAAGATCATCCGAAGGGACCGCATCAACCACACCAGAGGAGGCATCGCCATCATCCACAGGAACACCATCCGCATCACGACCAACACCGACGACACCCTCGCACCCGCCGAGCACCTGCACTTCCAGGTCCACATCAACCCCAAGACCACCCTCAGAGGCACCCTCATCTACAGACCCCCGGGACCACGCACACAATTCAGCGAAGACATCGCCGACTTCATCAGCCCGCACGCCCTCCCCTCCGCTGACTACATCCTCCTCGGGGACCTCAACTTCCACCTGGAGAACAACAACGACCGCAACACCACCACCCTGCTGGACAACCTCACCAACCTCGGACTCAAACAGCTGGTCAACACCCCCACCCACTACGCCGGACACACACTCGACCCCGTCTTCTCATCCAGCAAGGACATCGCCTTCAGCCACGCCACCGGACTCCACTGGACAGACCACAGCTGCGTCCACTTCAGCTTCAGAAGGACCACGATCCACCACCACCAGCAACAGGTTGCATGCAGAAGCTGGAACAAGATCACAGCCGACCAGCTCGCGACCGCCCTGAGCAAGAACCCACCCACCAGCGCAACGAACCCCAGCCAAGCGGCCACCAACCTCACAAAGTGGATCAGCGACTGCACAGACGACCTCGCCCCTCTGAAGACCCCGACTAGCAGACCCGGTAGCAAGAAAGCCCCATGGTTCACCGACGAACTCAAGAGCTCCAAGAAGAACTGCCGAGCCCTCGAGAGAACCTGGCGCAGAGACCCAACACCGGACAACATGACTGCCCTCAAGCTCGCCACCCGAAAACACCACCAACTCATCCATGCCACCAAGAAAACCGCATTCAAGGAACGACTGGACAACAACGCACACAACAGCAAGTAACTCTTCAACATCGTCAAAGAGCTCTCCAACCCCAACGCCGGTAACAACGACATCACCCCTTCACAAGACCTCTGCAACTCCCTCGCCTCCTACTTCCACAACAAGATCGCGGACATACACAACAGCTTCAGCACTCAACCGACGCACGCCACAACCGAACCACCGCCCCCCACCACCACCCTCCGCGCCTGGACCCCGATCAGCACCGAAGACACCGTCCGCACGATGAACTCCATCCACTCCGGATCTCCTACCGACCCCTGCCCTCACCACGTCTTCAACAAGGCCGACGCTGTCATCGCACCCCACCTGCGGGACATCATCAACACCTACTTCGACACCGCTACCTTCCCGGAGAGCTGGAAGCACGCCGAACTCAGCGCTCTACTAAAGAAGCCATCAGCCGACCCCACCGACCTCAAGAACTACCGCCCCATCTCGCTGCTCCCGTTTCCTGCAAAAGTCATCGAGAAGACCGTCAACAAGCAGCTGGCCGCCTTCCTCGAGACGAACGGATCCCTCGACCTCTCGCAGTCTGGCTTCCGGGCCAACCACAGCACCGAGACCGCCCTGATCTCAGCCACCGATGACATCCGAGCTCTGCTTGACAACGGAGAAACAGCGGCCCTCATCCTCCTAGACCTCTCCGCGGCCTTCGACACTGTCTGCCACCGTACACTAGTGCAGCGACTCAGCAACGTCGGAATCCAGGAGAAGGCACTGGAGTGGCTCATCTCCTTCCTCGCCGGAAGGACACAGAGAGTCCGCCTCCCCCCGTTCAGATCTGAAGCCACCGAAGTCATCTGCGGCATTCCTCAAGGCTCCTCGCTCAGTCCAACCCTCTTCAACGTGTACATGAGCCCCCTCGCAGACTTCGCACACCAGCACAACCTCAACATCATCTCCTACGCCGACGACACCCAGCTGATTCTCTCCCTCACCAACGACCCCGCCACCGCCAGAGCCAACCTCCACGAAGGGATGAAAGAGGTGGCCGAATGGATGAAGAACAGCCGTCTGAAACTGAACTCAGACAAGACGGAAGTCCTCATCCTAGGATCCTCACCCTCCGCCTGGGACGACTCCTGGTGGCCCCCTGCCCTAGGCAGCGCACCCAAACCAACAGACCACGCACGCAACCTGGGCTTCATCCTGGACTCCACCCTCTCCATGACCAGACAAGTCAACGCCGTCTCCTCGTCGTGCTTCAACATCCTGCGCATGCTACGAAAGATCTTCCGGTGGATCCCCACCGAGACCAGGAAGACGGTCACCCAGGCCCTCGTCACCAGCCGTCTGGACTACGGCAACTCCCTCTACGCCGGAACCACCGCCAAACTCCAGAAAAGACTTCAGCGGATCCAGAACGCCTCAGCACGACTCATCCTGGACATCCCCCATCGCAGCCACATCTCCGGACACCTGAGAGACCTGCACTGGCTCCCGGTCACCAAGAGAATCACCTTCCGTCTCCTCACCCACGCACACAAAGCCCTACACAACCAAGGCCCAGGATACCTCAACAGCCGCCTCAACTTCTATGCTCCCAAACGCCAGCTTCAATCGACCGGCCACGCCCTCGCCACCGTCCCCCGCATCCGAAGAGCCATCACAGGGGGACGGTCCTTCTCCTTCCTCGCCGCCAGGACGTGGAACTCCCTCCCGACCCACCCCCGCCTGACCCAGGACCACCTCGCCTTCAGGAAGCAACTCAAGACCTGGCTGTTCGAGCAGTAGCGGACCTCCCTCCCCTAGCGCCTTGAGACCCTCTGGGTGAGTAGTGCGCTATATAAATGCTTTGATTGATTGATTGATTGATTGATTGTGCGTGTGTATTAAATGTGCCCGTCAATAGCTACCCATGTTTGTATAAATAAACGTCAAGGGTGTCTACTTGGAGAGAACCCACCGGCGGGGGCGCCGGGATTAGGCACGGTAGGGCGTCAGACACGTCAGAGCTTCACTAGCGGTGTAAATACATTCCACGTGGATTCATTTTATGCATAGTCGCCTTTTAATGAATATCACACAAATCGTCATGGTGATAGGTACATACGGTTTGTCCAGCATGTCCTAGGTGTTTCTATAAATATATATTTTTTAAAAATAATAAAAACAAAGGCCGGCCCCGGGGGATGGGGTCCTAAAGAACAAAAAAAAAAAAAGGCCATGACCCGGGGGAGGGGGGCCACGCGGCCCCCTTCCAAATTCATTTTTTTCAACAACAAAAAATTAGGGTGCAGGCCCTGGGGGATGGGGTCCCCAGGGCCAATAAATTAGAAAAAGAAGGGGGGGCCAAACAGACCTCCTTCTTAAAAAAATAAAATAAATAAACAACAGGCATCGTGCCGGAGGCCATGCCCCCTCCTTGCAGCACTCTGCAAACGCGCTCCTGGCCAGTTGTAAGTTGGGGAATTAATTCCCCTTCAATACTGAGGGTCCCTGAGGGCCAACTAGCCCAACAGGTATCTCCAGTATGCACCAGGGAGCTGCGTTGCAGACAGGTGTTCTGAGGCCACGCCCCTCTTTACACCTCTATGCAACGCAGCTCTGTGGCGCTTACTGGAGGTACCTAGTGGGCTAGTATGACCCTAGGGACCCTTAGGATTCAAAGGGACTTAATCTCTCAACTTAGAACGGCCACAGGGCGCGTTTACACAGTGGGGAAGGGAGGGGACGGGGCCTGAGGTGACGTGTGCAAACACGCCCTGTGGCGCGTTTTAAGTTGGGAAAATAATTCCCTTTCAATCCTGAGGGACCCTGGGGGCCAACTAGCCCACCAGGTGCTTCCAGTAAACACCACTGCTCTGCGTTGCAGAGAGGTGGTGCAGGCCGCGCCCCTTTTTACACCTCTCTACAATGGCACTTACTGGACGTACCTAGTTGGCTATTTTGCCCCTAGGGACCCTCAGGATTCAAGGGGACTTAATCTCCCAACTTAAAACGGCCACAGGGCGTGTTTACACAGTGGGGAAGAGAGGGGACGGGGCCTGAGGTGACGTGTGCAAACACGCCCTATGGCTCTTTTTAAGTTGGGTAAATAATTCCACTTCAATCCTGAGAGCCCCTGGGGGCTAACTAGCCCACCAGGTGCTTCCAGTAAGCGCCACTGAGCTGCGTTGCAGAGAGGTGGTCTAGGCCGTGCCACTTTTTACACCTCTCTGCAACGCTGCTCTGTGGCGCTTACTGGAGGTACCTAGTGGGCTAGTTGGACCCTAGGGACCCTCAGGATTCAAATTAACTTAATCTCCCAACTAAAAACAGCCACAGGGCGTGTTTACACAGTGGTGAAGGAAGGGGACGGGCCTGAGTCAATGTGTGCAAACACGCCCTGTGGCACGTTTTAAGTTGGGGAAATAATTCCCCTTCAATCCTGAGGGACCCTGGGGGCCAACAAGCCCACCAGGTGCTTCCAGTAAGCACCACTGCGCTGCGTTACAGAGAGGTGGTCTAGGCCGTGCCCCTTTTTACATCTCTCTGCAACGCAGCTCTGTGGCGCTTACTGGAGGTACCTAGTGGTCTAGTTGGACCCTAGGGACCCTCAGGAATCAAGGGGACTTAATCTCCCAACTTAAAACAGCCACAGGGTGTGTTTACAGAGTGGGGAAGGGAGGGGACGGGCCTGAGGTGACGTGTGCAAACATGCCCTGTGACGCGTTTTTAGAGGTTGTTTTAATCCCCTGACCTATTATATACTAGGGGCTTACAGAGGAGGTCATGCTAATCACAGGGGGACCCCAACGCAGTGTTCCCTAGTGTATTTAGGTGTTTTCACTGTATTGTGAGTGCCTTTTAACATAGCACTGGCTCTAGGACTGGTTAGTCAGACTCAGTTACCACCACTATCCGTCTGAAAAAGTTGAGGGTACAGGATGATTTTGTAACAAGGCTTCTTTCTGCTCTTCTGTTTGTTCTTTCTGCACGTTATCCTTCTTCCTGCACTTTTCTTTGTCTTTGAGGACTTCTGGTGCTTCTTTATGCATTTCTTTTTTTTCTTTCTGTGCGTTTTTTCTTCTTTCTTCACATGTCCTATCTCTGTAGGTATAGTTAGAAATTAGCATTTAAAAAACCTTTGAAATTCACTGAAAAAAACATAGGTGTCAGGCACGTTATAGTTAGGAATTAGCATTTTAAAAATCTTAGAAATTCACTGAAAAAAACATAGGTTTCAGGGGTGTTATAGTTAGCTGGACTTTTCACTCGTACAAAACCATTGAAATTCCCCTGTTATAGTTACTTCAGCTAACTATAACTCGCGCGCCCGCAATGCACTGCTGATGATGTCACATATTACATCACTCATGACATGGTCAGTGACATCACTCATGACATCACTGATGACATCTCAAATGACATCACTGATGACATCACTGATGACATTATCCTTGTGATAGAGTTGCAGACCTCCTGTCCCCCTAATATAACCTTTGATACACACATTCAAAAATAGAAACTAAAATTGTCAAAACAATGGACATACCAATACCAGTTACAACAACCTATTCAGTAATTCTAAGATCCACATACCCATCCACTCATTCACCAACAGTGCTATACAGTCACTCATACATGTACTCACTCATCATATGTACTCATACACCTATACATCCTGTTACACAACGCCACTCATCCATAGAATTACTCACACACATAGTCACTCATGCTAATAAAGAATCAAACATCCATTTACTTGCATATACAGTTATACACAAACCACCACACTTACTTCTACAGAAACTTACACATGCTTAGTCTTTTAAACAATCACTTATAGAAACACATACTTATTCATACAGGAACTCTTCCAATCTCTCACTCTCACATATACTCACTTATATACACCAATAGTCACATATACTAGTTTAAAACATATGTAGTTACTCATAAAGACACTATTGAGACAGTCATTCACTCACTAACACACCCATGCACACACTCATCCACCCATACAGTCCTGCACACATGCTGTCTTCACCACATACAGTGAGTCACTCATTCATGCACCTATGCACTACGTAATACCCCCCACCGAACCATACAGACACTCAGACACTGAAACTGATACTCAAAAAAAACAACTAATAACCTATATAGACACTCATGTAGCTACTCACCAACCCATGCAGCCACTTATACACAAAGTGAGAGACTGATACAGATATTTACATATTTAAACATTACTCACTAAGCCATGTATTCACTAAGATGCACTTAATCAGTCAGTTAAACAATCAATTTTTGAAAAACAAATCATCCATTTAGACACGTATATACCCATTTATTCTTCCATCGACCTTGAGATATACATATATAAAACATATGTAATTTTCAGAAAAACACACATTCACTGGATGATGTAATCAGTGATGTCATCAGTGATGTCATTTGAGATGTCATCAGTGATGTCATGAGGGATGTCACTGACCATGTCATGAGTGATGTAATATGTGACGTCATCAGCAGTGCATTGCGGGGGCGCGCGAGTTATAGTTAGCTGACCTAACTATAACAGGGGAATTTCAATGGTTTTGTACGAGTGAAAAGTCCAGCTAACTATAACGCCCCTGAAACCTATTGTTTTTTCAGTGAATATATATATACATACATATATAAACATATATATAATCTGCATATCTATATCAATACAAATATAAATGAATGCATACATATACATATATGTATGTTATGTACATGAAAGTTTGAAAAACACTAATAAAAGCAAAGCTAAAAAGCCACTTAATTACAAACAGAATTGCTTTAACTTAAACAAGGGCGAGACCTATTGCTTTTTCAATGCTTGTTTACTTTGGTTCCATCAAGAAGGCATTCAGATGTGTCACACATTTGCCATAAATTCTGAATGGTAGCACTCTAAGTCCTCATTAGATCACTGTAGTAAAGCTACTGCTCACCAGGGAAGTCTGCTGCTGGTATTCAAAGTGCATGTTTCAGTCTGCTTGTCAGAATTTTTTAATGAAATAGGAGAGGATTTGAGAAGTCAAAATGTTCCCTAATTTTTCTTTCTGCAGAACTAATCATAATTTTTATGGCAAAATGAACCCCCTCATTGTGTTCCTTTGCAAATTAAATGTTTTAAGTGTTACCACTTTATTCCAATCAAGATGGCTTCAGGTGTGCCATACTTTTATCATAAGTAAGACTGTTAGCGCTAGTTGTTCTTTAAAACACTCTGGGACATTCTGTCATTGTGCTATACGTGGGCTACACCTGCGTGATATTTGTGCTACATATGGGCTCTTTTGTCTTTGGTGGCCATCTTGGGAGACTTATTTGTTATGAAGTTTCCTAATTTCCCCATTTACTACAGTCTCCTCAGTAGGAATACTTTCAGTTTTTTACTTTGATTCCATCAAAAAGGCATTTAGATGTGTCACACATTTGCCTTAAATTCTGAATGTTAACACTCTAGTTGCTCATTAGATCACTGTAATAAAGCTACTGCTCACCAGGGAAATCTGCTGCTGGTATTGAAAGTGCATGTTTCAGTCTGCATGTCAGAATTTTTTCATGAAATAGAAGAGGATTTGAGAAGTCACTCAAAATGTGCCCTAATTTTTCTTTTTTCCGCACTAATCATAATTTCTATGGCCGAATGAACCCCCTCATTGTGTTCCTTTTAAATTAAACTACTCTCACTCGCTACTACTCTCTAATACTCACTCTCTACTACTCACTCTCTACTACTCTCTACTACTACTCTCTACTACTCACTCTCTACTACTCACTCTCTACTACTCTATGCTACTCACTTAATTACTCTCTACTACTCTCTACCACTCACTCTCTACTACTCTACTACTCACTCTCTACTACTCTCTCTCTACTACTCCCTCTCTACTACTCTCTCTACTACTCTCTCTACTACTCTCTACTACTCACTCTCTACTACTCACTCTCTACTACTCTCTCTGCTACTCTCTCTACTACTCTCTACTTCTCACTCTCTACTACTCTCTACTACTCACTCTCCACTACTCACTCTCTACTACTCACTCTCTACTACTCTCTACTACTCACTCTCTACTACTCACTCTCTACTACTCTACTACTCTCTACTACTCTACTACTCTCTACTACTCACTCTACTACTCTCTACTACTCTCTACCACTCACTCTCTACTACTCTACTACTCTCTACTACTCTACTACTCTCTACTACTCACTCTACTACTCTCTACTACTCTCTACCACTCACTCTCTACTACTCTACTACTCACTCTCTACTACTCACAGTCTACTACTCTCTCTCTACTACTCTCTACTAGTCACTCTCCACTACTCACTCTCTTCTACTCTCTCTCTACTACTCTCTACTACTCACTCTGCTACTCACTCTCTACTACTCTACTAATCTACTACTCACTCTCTACTACTCACTACTACTCACTCTCTACTACACCCTCGCTACTACTCACTCTCTACTACTCTACTACTCTCTCTACTACTAAATCTCTACTACTTGCTCTCTACTAGTCACTCTACTACTCACTCTACTACTCACTCTCTACTACTCCACTACTCACTACTACTCACTCTCTACTACTCACTCTCTACTACTCTACTACTCCCTACTACGCTCTCTCTTCTACTCACTCTCTACTACTCACTCTCTACTATTCTCTACTACTCTCTCTCTACTACTCGTTCTCTACTACTCACTCTCTACTACTCTCTACGACTCTCTACTATTCACTTTACTACTCACTCTCTACTACTCACTCTCTACTACTCTCTTTCTACTACTCTCTACTACTCACTCTACTACTCCCTACTACTCTCTCTCTCTGCTACTCACTCTCCAGTACTCAATCTCTACTACTCACTCTCTACTACTCTCTACAACTCACTCTACAACTCACTCTCTACTACTCTCTACTACTCTCTACTACTCACTCTCTATTACCCACTCTCTACTACTCTCTACTACTCACTCTACTACTCTCTGCTACTGATGCTCTGCTACTCTCTCTACTACTCTCTACTACTCACTCTCTACTCTCTACTCTCTACTCTCTATTACTCATCCTCTACTCTCTACCTCTCTACCTCTCTTTCTACTACTCTCTACCTCTCTACCTCTACCTCTCTACCTCTACATCTCTACCTCTCTACCTCTCTCTATCTATCTCTACAAGCACACATATGCACATATATATATATGCATATATATGCATATGCATTTATATATATGTATGGGTATATATATATATACATACATATATAAACAATGCTGTGAGAAAACGAAGAGCCTATCAGGAGGCGGCACATCATTTTTAAGTGGTTGCGCAAGTTGCTGGGTAAAAAGGAGTGATCGGCCTTTGAAAAAGCAAGAAGCTAAACGCGTCAGGTCGCACTACGTGCACTGCTGGGTCTACATAGCATTGCCTGTCCTGGAGTGCTCCCCAATCCGGTGGGCAACCTGTAGCTTCAACATATATAAACATATATATAATCTGCATTTCTATATCATTACAAATATAAATGCATGCATACATATACATTTATGCATGGTATGTACATGAAAGTTTGAAAAACACTAATAAAAGCAAAGATCAAAAGCCACCTAATTACAAACAGAATTGCTTTAACTTAAACGAGGGCGAGACCTATTGCATTTTTAATGCTTGTTTACTTTGGTTCCATCAAGAAGGCATTCAGATGTGTCACACATTTGCCATAAATTCTGAATGGTAGCACTCTAAGTCCTCATTAGATCACTGTAGTAAAGCTACTGCTCACCAGGGAAGTCTGCTGCTGGTATTCAAAGTGCATGTTTCAGTCTGCATGTCAGAATTTTTTAATGAAATAGAAGAGGATTTGAGAAGTCAAAATGTTCCCTAATTTTTCTTTCTGCAGAACTAATCATAATTTGTATGGCAAAATGAACCCCCTCATTGTGTTCCTATGCAAATTAAATGTTTTAAGTGTTACCACTTTATTCCAATCAAGATGGCTTCAGGTGTGCCATACTTTTGTCATAAGTAAGACTGTTTGCGCTAGTTGCTCTTTAAAACACTCTGGGACATTCTATCATTGGGCTATACTTGGGCTACATCTGGGTGATATTTATGCTACATTTGGGCTCTTTTGTCTCTGGTGGCCATCTTGGGAGACTTATTTGTTATGAAGTTTCCTAATTTACTCTTTTACTACAGTCTCCTCGGTAGGAATACTTTCAGTTTTTTACTTTGATTCCATCAAAAAGGCATTTAGATGTGTCACACATTTGCCATACATTCAGAATTTTAGCACTCTAGCTGCTCATTAGATCACTGTAATAAAGCTACTGCTCACCAGGGAAGTCTGCTGCTGGTATTGAAAGTGCATGTTTCAGTCTGCATGTCAGAATTATTTACTGAAATAGAAGAGGATTTGAGAAGTCACTCAAAATGTAGGACTGTTAGCGCTCTAGTTGTTCTTTGGAACACTCTGGGAAGCCGCAGTAGAACACAAACAAATCAACTGACAGTCTCTGCCCTTGTTGGATGTACATGTTTTACTGAGAATGTCAGACTTCATTCTCACATGACTGAGAAAGATAATGTGAAAATACAGAAAATATGCTCTCAGTTTAGCTTATAGACCACCTTCCAAACCTCTGTGGGAAAAGCATGAGTAAATAGTTTTCTCTCAAACATGATTCATGATATCCCAGCAGAAGGCGTTTTCACATGGTAAAATCACCTTAGAACATACCACAATTCCTAAAATGAGTATGGTACCATCAACAAATGATTTATAATGTAACTAAAGTCTTAAAACCTTCTATTAACTGCAATGCTTTTTAATGAGGTGATAGCATGTATATTGGTCCCAAGATGGCTGCCACCACTTCTTGGATGAAGTGCTGACAGCCAATCAGATCTCACGATGAGATGTGTGGTTAGGCTCCGCCCAGATATATATGTGATTTTACTTTTGATTTTCTCAGGAACTACTGCACGGATTTACACCATTTAAGCAAAAGGCACGACTCTGAACCAAGGTCTACCTTTCTGCCAAATTTGGTGTAATTCCGTTCGGGCTGTAGCTGCGGCTATAGGTCCTATGTGAAATTGCATGGGGAAAACACATTTTGGGATCCCCCTTTTTTCTCAGCCCCGCTACACAATTCATCCCGAGACTTTCAGGATTGGAGCGGACCGGAACTGGCCAAAAGTTTTGAAAATTTCGCGAAGATTCGTCAACGGGCGACAAATTATTGAGACAGTCGTTCACTCACTAACACACCCATGCACACACTCATCCACCCATACAGTCCTGCAAACATGCTGTCTTCAACACATACAAACAGTGAGTCACTCATTGATGCACCTACGCACTACGTAATACTCCCCACCGAACCATACAGACATCAGACACTTATACTGATACTCAAAAAACCAACTAATAACCTATATAGACACTCATGTAGCTACTCACCAACCCATGCAGCCACTTATACACAAAGTGAGAGACTGATACAGATATTTACATATTTAAACATTACTCACTAAGCCATGTATTCGCTAAGATACACTTAATCAGTCAGTTATACAATCAATTTTTCAAAAACAAATCATCCATTTAGAAAATTATATACCCATTTATTCTTCCATCGATCTTGAGATATACATATATAAAACATATGTAATTTTCAGAAAAACACACATTCACTGGATGATGTCATCAGTGATGTCATCAGTGATGTCATTTGAGATGTCATCAGTGATGTCATGAGTGATGTCACTGACCATGTCATGAGCGATGTAATATGTGACGTCATCAGCAGTGCATTGCGGGCGCGCGAGTTATAGTTAGCTGAACTAACTATAACGGGCGAATTTCTATGGTTTTGTACGAGTGAAAACTCCAGCTAACTATAACGCCCCTGAAACCTATGGTTTATTCATTGCATTTCTAAGGTTTTTTAAATGCTAATTCCTAGCTATAACGTGCCTGAAACCTATGTTTTTTTCAGTGAATTTCAAAGGTTTTTTAAATGCTAATTTCTAGCTATGCCTACAGAGATAGGACATGTGAAGAAAGAAGGAAAAACGCACAGAAAAAAAAAAGGAATGCAGAAAGAAGCAACAGAAGTCCTCAAAGATGAAGAAAAGTGCAGGAAGAAGTATAACGTGCAGAAAGAACAAACAGAAGAGTAGAAACAAGCCTTGTTGCAAAATCATCCTGTACCCTCAACTTTTTCAGACGGATACTGGTGGTAACTGAGTCTGAATAACCAGTCCTAGAGCCAGTGCTATGTTAAAAGACACTCAGAATACAGTGAAAACACCTACATACACTAGGGCACACTATGTGTTGGGGTCCCCCTGTGATTAGCATGACCTCCTCTGTAAGCCCCTAGTATATAATAGGGCAGGGGATTAAAACTACCTCTTAAAACACACCACAGGGCGTGTTTGAACACGTCACCTTATGCTCTGACCCCTCCCTTCCCCACTGTGTAAACACGCCCTGTAGCCGTTTTAAGTTGGGAGATTAAGTCCCCTTGAATCCTGAGGGTCCCTAGGGTCCAACTAGACCACTAGGTACCTCCAGTAAGCGCCACAGAGCTGCGTTGCAGAGAGGTGTAAAAAGTGGCACGGCCTGCACCACCTCTCTGCAACGCAGAGCAGTGGTGCTTACTGGAAGCACCTGGTGGGCTAGTTGGACCCCAGGGTCCCTCAGGATTGAAAGGGAATTATTTCCCCAACTTAAAAACGTGCCACAGGGCCTGTGGGCGTTCTGAGTTGAGAGATTAAGTCCCCTTGAATCCTAAGGGTCCCTAGGGTCAAACTAGCCCACTAGGTACCTCCAGTAAGCGCCACAGAGCTGTGTTGCATGGAGGTGTAAAAAGGGGCGTGGCCTCAGAACACCTGTCTGCAATGCAGCTCCCTGGCGCATACTGGAGATACCTGTTGGGCTAGTTGGCCCTCAGGGACCCTCAGTATTGAAGGGGAATTAATTCCTCAACTTACAACTGGCCAGGGGGCGCATTTGCAGAGTGCTGCAAGGAGGGGGCGTGGCCTCCAGCGCGATGTCGGTCTTTTATTTATTTATTTTCAAGAAGGAGGGCTGTGTGGCCCCCTTTCTTTTTCTAATTTATTATCCCTGGGGACCCCATCCCCCAGGGCCTGCACCCTAATTTTTTTTGTTGAAAAAAATTAATTTGGCCCTCCCAAGGCCTTAATCGGCCCCGGGGACCCCAACCCCCAGGTCCTGGCCTTTTATTTATTTTTTTATTCTTTAGGAGGGGGGCTGTGTTGCCCCCCTCCTCAGGCCACTAATGCCCCGGGGACCCCATCCCCCGGGGCCGGCCTTTGTTTTTTTTTTTTTTTTTAAATATATTTATAGAAACATCTAGGACATGCTGGACAAACCGTATGTACCTATCACCATGACGATTTGCGTGATATTCATTAAAAGGCGACTATGCATACAATGAATCCACGTAGAATGTATTCACACCGCTAGTGAAGCTCTGACATGCCTGACACCCTACCGTGCCTAATCCCGGCGCCCCCGCTGGTGGGTACTCTCCAAGTAGACACCCTTGTCGTTTATTTATACAAACATGGGTAGCTATTGATGGGCACATTTAATACACATGCACACCAAGCCATTCAAAGGGGATTCGAGAAAAATTCGACCAAACTATGCAAGAAACCCCCTCACAGTTAATAAAACACACATCCACCGCCGGATGTGTAATACTTTTTATTTTACTCTCTGGAAAGGAGACAAACCTCACTTGAGAGTCACAGCGTGCTCCTGTCTGAGCCCAATGCTGTGTTACACCCACCAGTGCCCGCCGAGTGCCACACAGCTCTGTGTTGTATTCCACCAGCTAGTGCGTATGCTATGACACTCTCTAGCCCATGTGCACTGTAACACCACCCCGTGAATATGTCATGCCACACTTGCCTTCGCACGGGTTATATTGCCCCATCTAACGTGCCTTCCTCGATGCCTATGTTATAAAGCACAGCGCTATACCATACATATTACAATCTGGGATCCATATCTTTGTCACAGTGCATATGCAATGTTACACTACCCAGCACATATTTTATATTACAACTTTAGAGACTACTTAGGTTACACAACACTGCCCTGTGCATATTACACTCCAAGGCGCATATCACATAGCAAGCGCTAGTGCCTGTGCTATCTCGGGCTCTCCAATGAATCTGTCATTGCGCACAATGTATTGCATATTATATTTCACGCCCCGGTTCATCTTATATCACACTTTTTGGTGCATAATTTATACCATATACTATATCTAGTTTTCATTTTCAATCGTGCTCTCAGGACTATGTTCTATATAACACTGTGTCCACCTACCCTTTTCACGGGCATTACATTTTGCGATGGGGGGTGGAGGGTCAGGGGATGTTTCTGCCAAGTGAGCCCGGAGTCACAGTCCCAAACGTCCTCTTCTTCCTGAATAAAAGTGAGATTATGCTGCATACTTGTTCATATTTTAAGTAGTTCGCACAGACACACACTTTAAAAACAATAAAGTTCCTAATACCCACCTTCTATGAACAGTTAGCTTGCTGCCCCATCCACCTCCTCCCTATCCTCTGTTGTCTGAATCCATGGACTAGCCTCCTACCTCCTGCCATGCATGGTCTGATGTGCTGCCACTGCCCTGCATTTAGCGTGATGTACCAGTCCACTCATCCTGCCCTCCAATGCCCAATTCTATGGCCCATCATTGACCTCCTGCTTAGCCTCTGTGCTTTTCTTGTTGCCCCTATTCTCCTTCCCCCTGCCCTCCGATGTCTTTGTGCATGCCCCTGCTCCATCCTTTTTGACCACCATGTTCCATGGACCTGCCACTCCTATCTACTCTGAGTGTTCTGTTGATCTGCCACTCCCCTACCACCTGCCTAGCATTGTCAGATGACTGTAACCTGTCCCTGCCACCTCCACCCTGCCTGTCCACATGCCATGCCCCTATCCCCTTCCTCCTGTCCTCCATGGTCCATTTTACTGCCACACCCTTCTGCCCTCCCTGGTCTGTTGTGCTGCAACTGCTCCTCCTGCCTGCCCCATGGGGTCTGTTGTGAGGCCCCTTCCCCTGAACTCTCTTGTCTGTGCCCAGGACCTGACCCTCCCTTCTATCCTCCATGGTCCTTTGTGCATGCCCCTGCACCCTCCTTCTTGCCCATCATAGCCAGTGTGCTGCAACTAACCCTCCCGCTTGCCATGCATGGTCTTCTGTGCTGCCATGGCCCCTCCCACCTTCCCTGTGTGGTCAGCTAGCTGCTCCTGACCCCCTCCCACCTTCCCTCCATGGTCTGTGTGTATGCCATCATAGTCTCACTGTTGCTCTCCATGGTGTGTCTTGTTTCTAGTGCCCATCCTGCCTGACCTCCATGGTCATCTTGCTGCTCCTGCCCTGCCCCCTTGCCCCCAGCCCTCTGTTTCCATGTGCAGACCCCTATTCCCTCCCTCCTGGCTTGTCGGTTCCATTGTAATGCCCCTGATCCATCCCTCCTGCCCTTTATGTTCTGTTATGCTGCAGCTTTCTCTCCTGTCTGTCCATTATGGTCAGCTAGCTACCATTGCCTCTTTCCCCTCTGTTGTCTGTTGTCCATGTGCATGGTCCTGTCCCCTCCCTATTGCTTTCTATGGATTGTTGTGCTGCACTCCCGTCCCGCATGCCCTTTGTGGTGTATTGTGCTGCTGCAAACCCTGATGCCTGCCTTGTAGGGTCAGTTTGGTGCACCTCTCAATGTCCCTCCTGTCCTCTGTTATCCGAGTCCATGTCCCTACCCCAATTCCTCCTGCCTACCATGATCCAATGTACCATACTTGCGAACATTTTGAACTTGGTAAGAGGGAGATTTTGAAATAAAACTGGGGTATTGATTTTCCCCTTTGAGTTACATTGGAAACAGATCAAGTAAAGCCCATTTGAGCTTAAAAACATTGGACGTTTCCTGGCTGAAACGGGTCTGTTGGCATGTATGGTTGTATGACCACTGCCTCTTCCTTCTGCCCACAATGGTCTATTATATTGCCACAGCCTCTCTTGCCAATCCTGTATTGTTGGTTTGTTGCCCCTGCCCCCTTTCCACTGCCCTCCATAGTCTGTTGTGCTGCCACTGCCCTTCCTGCCTGCCTATTGTGGTCAAATTGTTGCCTCTGCACTCTCCTACCTGCCTTCAATTTTCAGAGTCCGTGCCCCTGGCCTCTGCCTCTCAACAGTATCCCAATGAACAACTAGATTGCTAACATTCTATATTTTTTACAAAAGTGTGGAATGCCTGACGTCATCTTGATGTAATCAAAACTGTAATGCCTAGAGCATTAATTACATATATGAGAGGGTCTTATTTGCATCAAAATTATGGTTAGTGCTCTAAAAAACTAAAATGAGGACATATTTTCTGAGTTTTCAAATACCGACAAAGAACTTTTAAATTATTTGTAATCTTAGTTTTTGTATCCAGTTGACCACTTGATTAAATGTTGCATCCAAGGGGAGAGGGTGTGGTGTTACTTCCAGAGCTGCAGACTTTGCAACTGGGGAACCAGGTTGGAGTTTCTGTTTCAGCTCAACATTCTGTGACTCTAGTCAAATCACTTAATCTCCCCATGTCTACAACCAAAATGAATTTGATCTTGTGTGATGTAACCAATGTTCATGTAAAGCACTCCAATATCTGACAAGTCTGCACTATATAAAACTGCAAATACACAAAAAAGAAGTGTTTTGCACACTTCCGTCATTGGGCTACATTTGGGGTACATCTGGGTGATATTTGGGCTACATTTGGGCTCTTTTGTCTCTGGTGGCCATTTTAGGAGATTTATTTGTTATGAAGTTTCCTAATTTCCTCATTTACTGCAGTCTCCTCAGTAGGAAATGCTTTCAGTTTTTTACTTTGATTCCATCAAGAAGGTATTCAGATATGTCACACATTTGCCATAAATTCTGAATGGTAGCACTCTAGTTGCTCATTAGATCATTGTAGTAAAGCTACTGCTCACCACTGAAGTCTGCTGCTAGTATTAGAAGTGCATGTTTCAGTCTGCATATCAGAATTTTTTAATGAAATAGAAGAGGATTTGAGAAGTCACTCAAAATGTGCCCTAATTTTTCTTTCTTCGGCACTAATCATAATTTCTATGGCAAAATGAACCCCCTAATTGTGTTCCTTTTTAAATTAAATGTTTTAAGTGTTACCAGTTTATTCCACTCAAGATGGCTTCAGGTGTGCCATACTTTTGCCATAAGTAAGACAGTAAGCGCTCTAGTTGTTCTTAAGAACACTCTGGGACATTCTGTCATTGGGCTATACTTGGGCTACATCTGGGTGATATTTGGGCTACATTTGGGCTCTTTTGTCTCTGGTGGCCATCTTGGGAGATTTATTTGTTATGAAGTTTCCTAATTTCCTCATTTACTGCAGTCTCTTCAGTAGGAAATACTTTTTCAGTTTTTTACTTTGATTCCATCAAGAAGGCATTCAGATGTGTCACACATTTTCCATAAATTCTGAATGTTAGCACTCTAGTTGCTCATTAGATCACTGTAATAAAGCTACTGCTCACCTGGCAAGTCTGCTGCTGGTATTCAAAGTGCATGTTTCAGTCTGCATGTCAGAATGTTTTTATGAAATAAAAGAGGATTTCAGAAGTCAAAATGTGCCCTAGTTTTTCTTTCTGCAGCACTAATCATAATTTATATGGCAAAATGAACCCCCTCATTTTGTTCCTTTGTAAATTAAATGTTTTAAGTGTTACCACTTTATTCCAATCAAGATGGCTTCAGGTGTGCCATACTTTTGTCATAAGTAAGACTGTTAGCGCTCTAGTTGTTCTTTAGAGCACTCTGGGAAGCTGCAGTAGAACACAAAGGAATCAACTGACTGTCTCTGCCCTTGTTGGATGTACATGTTTTACTGAGAATGTCAGACTTCATTCTTACATGACTGAGAAAGATAATGTGAATTTACAGAAAATATGCTCTCAGTTTAGCTTATAGATCACCTTCCAAACCTCTGTGGGAAAAGTATGAGAAAATAGTTTTCTCTCAAACATGGTTCGTGATATCACAGCAGAAGGCTTTTTCACATGGTAAAATCACCTTAGAACACACCACAATTCCTAAAATGAGTATGGTACCATCAACAAATGATTTATAATGTAACTAAAGTCTTAAAACCTTCTATTAACTGCAATGCTTTTTAATGAGGTGCTATCATGTATATTGGTCCCAAGATGGCTGCTAACACTTCTTGGATGAAGTACTGACAGCCAATCAGATCTCACGATGAGATGTGTGGTTAGGCTCCGCCCAGATATGTATGTGATTTTACTTTTGATTTTCTCAGGAACTACTGAACAGATTGACACCATATATGCAAAAGGCACATGCCTGACCTGAGGACTACCTCTTTGCCAAATTTCAAGTAATTCTGTTCAGCTGTTCGGGCTGTACCTTGGACTAAAGGTCCCTATGGAAAATTGCATGGGGAAAACGCGTTTTGGGACCCCCCTTTTTTCTCAGCCCCCGCTTGACGAATCCCCCCGAGACTTTCAGGGTAGGAGGATTCGTCAACCGGCTCCAAAGTTATTCCAAATAGAATGCTGCGGATTTCCTATGGAAAAACGGTCCTAACTATAACTATCTACTGGCGACCGCCAGTAGATAATATATATATATATATATATGTGTATGTATCTCCACACAAAGCTTCTCCATTAACACAGCCTCCGACCACAGCAGGGCGGCTTCATCAGACAGGATGGAGAATCCTGTCAATTATCCAAAACTCTTTATTCAACAGAAATGTGACGACTCCAGGTATTTAAAGGCATTCAGACATTTATTCAAACTTCGAGGAAGGCTGGCAGTCCATCCTGAGCACTTGCCCTGGCTCCTTACGCGTTTCAGCTTCTCTTTCAGCCTTTATCACAGTAGGGCAGTTACATCAAACTAGTACAAGGTTCACGTGCTTATGTAGCAACGTCAGACTCCTATTGGTGAAAGTCTAACCATTCAAGTGTCTGTGTTTGATGTGTACACATTCGAAAATATTCGAAATTTTTTTTCCTATCAACTGCAAACTGATAAAATTATTTTCAAAAGGCAGTTCAATTCATCACGTAGGAAAGTGTGCACTGGTCTTGCCTTCTGCAATTTCCGTCTCGAGTGTTTGTTTGAATTTCTTTGATACAAGCAAGAGGAGTGGAATACTCAGCTTGCATCCCTTGCCTGTCTCCTCTTACAATTTCTTCTGGGCACAATCCCGTTTTATTTGTGGAAGGGGTTAGGCGGGTCAGGCTCTACATCAATAAATACACACAAAGCTTCTCCGTTAACACAGCCTCCGACCACAACAGGGTGGCTTCGTCAGACTGGAACGGAGAATCCTGTCAATTATCCACAACTCATTTCCCAACAGAAATGTGACAATAGGAAATTTTATTACAGGCTACAGCCCGAACTGCTTTACAGAATTACACCAAATTTGACAAAAAGGTAGAGCTTGGTTCGGAAATCGATCTTTTTTTTAAATGATGTACATCTGTTCAGTAGTTGCTGATAAATTAAAAAAATAAAAGTTTCAATATCTGGGGCAGCGGTGGGTCCGTGCACCCTCCCAACCGTGCGCTTCACTGTGATTGAGTGCCATGACCACGAGCTTCACTGTGATTGGCTGCCAACACTCCAAACCAGGAAGTGTTGGCAGTCATCTTGTGACTCGGTAGAACCGAGTTACAAGAAAACAGTCAAAAAAAGATTAAAAGTGAAGAAAAGTGGGCAGGGTAGAAACACACTGACCCCCTAGTCCTGCTCATGGGGGTCCCACAAGGACCCCCAGGCCTCAAAATTATTATTTATTTTTTTTAGAAAAAATATCAGAATGTGCCCTGGGTGCACGAATCCAGGGTGGGCCAGGTTCCGGGGCAATCCTATAATTATATTGCTGGGGGCCTGCAGGGCCTCTGCAGCCCCAAGGACCACCACTTCCCATGTAAATTAGGTGCGGGAGGGCACACGGCCCTCTCGCAGCCCCGGGGATCGCCACTTCCCCGGGGTATGTTTTGTAATTGTTCGGGGGCCTCAGAGGCCACCCCAAGTCCCGGGGATCGCCACATTCCGGGGCTTTAATTAAATATGCATAGTGGGTTTCGCTGGCCCCCCGAAGCCCCGGGGACCACCTCCTCCCTGGGGCTTTGAAAATAGAGGGAGGACGGCCATGTGGTCCCCCTCCTGGAGCGCATGATGGCCCTGGGAACTCCCACCCCCCAGGGCCGGCTCCTGCAATGTGGGGTGTGCACCACCGGGACATTGCCGTTTACTATGACAGGGCAGAAGCATGGCTTCCACCCTATGATAGCAAACCATGGTTTGCTTCGTTGAAGCGAGAGGAGGAAAACCTTGTCTTGCTTCAATAAAGGAAGGAGAATTGCTTTTGGGCAAGGGAAGCTGCATGTTAGCAGCTCCCATTGTCTAAAAGCAATGATGGCTTCTGGAGGAGTCCGTGAGCCGGTGGGACTGTGGGGACATTGGGGCTCCCCCACAGTCCGCAGTAGAGAGGCCAGGCCCTGGGAGATGGGGTCCCTGGGGTAGGAAGTGGCCTGGGAGGGGGGCTACGTGGCCCACTTCCCCTTTTAAAAAAAGTTAATGAAAATGAACGTTTTTTCACCCCCTCCCGGCCACCCCCCACAAACAAATTTAATAGCAACCTTGCAAAATCTGGAACGTAACAAATCGGCTGATGTCGTACAATTATAAAAATCAAGATGCATGTGAGGTTGGACAAATGAGAATCATAGTCATCTATGGATTTACATATAAACCATTTTATTTATACAAAACAACAAAATAAAAGTAGGTACAGCCTTGGCGTGTCATCCCTTGAAAATCTGTGAATCACAGCCAGCAATATAAAAAGTAAGAAAAGATTGTGTGTTATGCAGCCAACAAAAGAGAAAGAGAAAGAGAGAAAGAGTGAGAGAGAGAGGAGAAGAGAGAGAAAGAGAGAGAGAGTGAGAGAGAGGAAGAGAGACCAAAAGAGAGAAAGAGGGAGAGAGAGGAAGAGAGAGAGAAAGAGTGTGAGAGAGAGAAACAGAGAAAAAGAGAGTGTGTGAGAGAGAAAGTGTGTGAGAGAGAGAAACAGAGAAAGAAAGAGTGTGTGAGAGAGAAGAAGAGAGAGAGAAAGATAGAAATAGTGTGAGAGAGAGAAAGGAAGAGATGGAGAGGGAGAGTGAGTGCCGACACTCAAGACAAAACCCTCCCAGCTCACCTTTCCGCCACCGGTGTGTCTACAACCACATGCAGGGACATACTGCGGCCCTCAAGCTCACTCATCTGAAACATAGTATAGAATCAGTAATGGCAGAGTACATACAACTGCACATGCCTTCATCGCTGTCCCGCCCCTGTGCACCCAGGCTGCTGCACACCATCCACTCCTACCTGCCAGATGTGTCTGCCTGTCCCTACTCACCCTGGCCTCACCTCTCACCTTTTGCCATCTGTGTGCCACTACATGCCGCTGCAAGCCCCAAGCCCAGGGTCCATGGACAGGGCACCCTCCACATCATGCAGCCCCGCTCCACAGGCGACCAGGTCTCACATTTGGTGATATGTCTTGATTTTACCACAGCAGAGGACATACCAGTGCACCCATCATCATCGCAGGTTGCACACCCACTCAGCTCCTGCGGTGCCGCTAACTCTGTGACCAGCGAGGCCATGCCACGTGGCGGTAGGCCCCTTTATTCGATGGCTCAGGCCTACACTGCGGTCCAGCAGGGCACACAAAACCTGAGCTGTCCGGACCGCCGGGACGGGGCATCATTGCAGGCTGCACACACGCTCAGCACTTACGGTGCCCCTATCTCAGTGCACCGAAAGTCACCGTCCCTTGGCAGTGTGCCTGTGACGGCCACAGTGCATCCGGTGCCAGCAAGTCTGAAATGGAAATGGTGTAGAGCACGTGCGCCCTGTCTTTTTTATTGGCAGGGTCACATGTCCTGTAATGCCTGTGGTTGATGGGTGTGGTGTGGGTGTAAACCAGCTGTGAGGCAGTGGCTGTGGCATACTGGCAGCTAGACCTGTGACCAGCAGATCACTTCAATGAAAAGCTGGGTCATGTAGCATTGTCGTCTCTCCCTGTAAGTGTAAGGAGAGTGCACTGTCCTGGCATATGCCAGTCCTGCGTGAGGCTGTGAAGAATGACTCCTGAGCTATGGGCGTGGTTCCGTCCTGGGCTGTATGAGGAATCAACTGATGCAGGTGTCTCTGTTGTAGTGCTGTTGCCACCCGGGCTGCAAGCGCCAATGTGTCACCTTGTGACCCAAGTCCCAGAACATGGCCAACATTTGAGGTACGGGGAATCACTGACCCTACATTCATCCATACGTCCACACATGAAAAGATCATGGACATGACACATCTGTGTGGATATAAATGTTTATTGCATATTCAATGGAGTGTTGCAGCTGTAGCAATACAGGGCCATGCAAAGTCCAAATTTCAGTTTTTGGCACATGGAGGGCAGCCAATTAGTGCCAAGCTTGTGTTCGGGGGTTAGGGTGCGCCAACATATGTATTTATCCAATTACTCGGCAAATCCCCAAGCACTTATAAATTCACTATATACTCTCCTTGCAGTACTCTAATAATCAAGTCTATACACATGTACTTTATACAATGACCGAGACAAAGTTACGTAACCAAAGTTTTCCCAACTGCTAGAGGTAACATGGCTGCGTGCGCTGTCCACAGCACAATGTAATGTGGTAGGGTAAGGGGCATCATGCATACATACTGAACACATTGACACAGTTAGATAGATAGTGGAACTGGGTACGGGCTAATGAATTCTGCCTTAATAAGGCTACATGGCGATGACTTGTGGTACACTGAGTTATTGGCATGTGAAGCAGTGAGCGTGTGCACGGCCTGGGATGATGCATGCTCTGGGCAGGCCCCACTGGATGCATGTGAGGTTGGACAAATGAGAATCAGTAATCTATGGATTTACATATAAAACATTTTATTTAAACAACGAAATAAAAGTAGGTACGGTCATGGCGTGTCATCCCTCGATAATCTAAGAATCACAGCCTGCAAGAAAAAAAGCAAGATAAGATTGTGCGTAATGCACTCATCAAAGGAGAGAGAGAGAGAGAGAGAGAGAGAGAGAGAGAAAGAGAGAAAGAGTGAGAGGAAGAGAGAGAGAAAGAGTGAGAGAAAGAGGAAGAGAGGAAGAGAGAGATAAAAGAGAAAGAGTGTGAGAGAGAGAAAGGAAAAGATGGAGGAGAGTGAGTGCAGACACTGCAGACAAAATCCTCACAGCTCACCTTTCCGCCACCGATGTGTCTCTAACCACGTGCCAGGACATTCTCTAGCCCTCAAGCTCACTCATCTGAAACATAGTATAGAATCAGTAATGGCAGAATACATACAAATGCAAATCTCTTCATCGCTGTGCTGCCCCTGCGCACCCAGGTTGCTGCACCTCATCCACTCCCACTGCCCAGAGGTGTCTGCTTGCCCCTGTGCATCCTGGCTGCTGCACACCATGCACTCCCACCGCCCAGAGGTGTCTGCCCGCCCCTGCGCAACCAGGCTGCTGCACACCATCCACTCCTACCACCCAGAGGTGACTGCCCACCACTGCACAAACAGGCGTCTCTGCTCACCTTCCGCCACCGGCGTGTGTCCAAGAGGGCCCATGACGTGAAGGTTGCACATTTGATTCTGGGTCTTGATATCGCAATGGCCGAGAACATATCAATGCACTGCACGGAGTGTGTGGCGTACATGCGGTCCAGCCAAGCTCACAATTCAAATCGGGTCTTGATTGCCAGGATGGTGTATCGAGGCCTTGCATTATAGCAGGCTGCATACCTGCTCAGCTCTGCTGACACTAACTCAGTGGAACTCAAGTCATCGCCACATGGCGGGATGCCCTTGTCGGGGGGGGTCAAAAATCTGTGAATCACAGCCTGCAAGACAAAAAGCAAGATAAGATTGTGTGTCATGCACTTATCAAAGGAGAGAGAGAGGGAAAGAGAGAAAGAGTGAGAGAGGAAGACAGAGAGAAAGAGAGAAAGAGTGAGCGAGAGGAAGAGAGAGAAAAAGAGAGAAAGAGTGTGAGAGAGAGAAAGAGAGAGAGAAAGAAACAGTGTGAGAGAGGAATAGAGAGAAAGAGTGAGAGAGAAAGGAAGAAAGAGAGAAAGAGGGAAAGAGTGTGAGAGAGAGAAAGGAAGAGATGGAGAGGGAGATTGAGTGCCGACACTCCAGACAAAAACCTCACAGCTCACTTTTCTGCCACCGGTGTGTCTCCAACCAGGTGCCGGGACATACTGCAGCCCTCAAGCTCACTCATCTGAAACATAGTATAGAATCAGTAATGGTAGAGTACATACAACTACACACACCTTCATAGTATAGAATCAGTAATGCTAGAGTACATACAAGAGCACACGCCTTCATCTCTGTCCAGCCCCTGTGCACCCAGGCTGCTGCACCCCATCCACTCCCTCCACCAAGAGATGTCTGCCCACCCCTGTGCACCCAGGCTACTGCACACCATCCACTCCCGCTGCCCAGAGGTGTCTGCTTGCCCCTGCGCACCCAGGCTGCTGCACACCATCCACTCCCACCGCCCAGTGGTATCTGCCCGCTGCTGAGCAAACAAGCCTCTCTGCTCACCTTCTGCCACCGGCGAGTGTGTAAGAGGGCCCAACACATGCCAAAGCAACCTCCTCAGATGTCGTTGGATTCCGCGGCACAGGCCCCCAGTGCATCCTGCTGCACCTCGCCGAGGAGTCATGTCTGTACACCCAGCTACCTTTGGTGTACACGCCGTCCAGCTGAGCTCACAATTCAAATTGGGTCTTGATTGCCAGGATAGCGTATCCAGGCCACGCATCATCGCAGGCTGCACACCCGCTCAGCTCTGGTTGCACTAAATCAGTGGAACTCAAGTTATCGCCACGTGGCGGGAGGCCCGAGTTGGGCAAAGTGCCTTGGCTGCCACCAACTCTGTGTACTTCAAGTCATGGGAGAGAACGGAAATGGCCTCCAGCACGTGCGCCCGGCCCTTTTTATTTGCAGGGTCACATGTCTAGTGACGCCTGTGCTTGATCTGTGTGGTGTGGGTGTATAGCAGCCGTGAGGGACTGGCTGTGGCATACTGAGAACTAGACCTGTGACCAGTAGAACACTACAATGAAAACCTGGGCCATGTAGCATTGTCATCCCTCCCTGTAAGCATAAGCAGAGTGGGCTGGCCTGGCGTATGCCAGTCCTGCGTGAGGCTGTGAACAATGACTCTGGAGCTATTGGCGTGGTTCCGTCCTCGGCTGTATGAGGAATGAACTGATGTGGGTGTCTCTGCTGTAGTGCTGCCGCCACCCGGGCGACAAGCGCCAATGTGTCACCTTGTGACCCAAGTCCCAGAACATGGCAAACATGGAAGGTAGGGGGAATCACTGACCCTACATTTATCCATACTTCCATACATGAGAGATCATGCACATGACACATCTGTGCGGATATAAATGTTTATTGCATATTCAGTGGAGTGTTGCAGCTGTAGCAATACAGGGCCATGCAAAGCCCAAATTTCAGTTTTTGGCACATGGAGGGCAGCCAATAAGAGCCAAGCTCGTGCTCTGGGGTTAGGCTCTGGGGTTAGGCTCCACCAACATGTGTACTTATCCAATCACTCCACCAATCCCCAAGCACTTATCAATTCCCTATTGCACTCTCCTTGCAATACTCTAATGATCCAGTCTCTACCTATGTACAATGACCAAGACAAAGTTACATAACCAAAGTTTTCACCACCGCCAGAGGTAACATGGTTGCTTGCGCTGTCCACAGCACAATGTAATATGGTAGGGCCTAGGGGCAGCATCATGCATACATAATGAACACACGGACACAGTTAGATAGATAGTGGAACTGGGTACGGGCACGTGCGCTCAGCTCCTTTTTATTACCAGGGTCACATGTCCAGTGATGTCTGTGCTGGATGCGTGTGGGGTGAGTGTAAGCCAGCCCTCAGGGAATGATTAGTGCAGGCAACAAGTACAAAACGTAATTATTAGATCACACACAGAGATTCAATCATAAAGGGTCTATAACTTGTGCTGCACTTAGGTGGGGGCACCAGATGTGAAATAATACACAAAAGATTCTATCGTAAAGGGTCCATGACTTGTGGTGCACTGATGTAGGGGCAGCAGATCTGAAATTATACAGAAAATATTCTATCATGAAGGGTCCATGAGTTGTGGTGCACTGAGATAGGGGCATCAGAAGCATTTAGCGTGTGCACAGCCAGCGATGATGCGTGGTCTGGGAGGGCCGCACTGGTAGCAATGTCTGTTGCCTACTGGACTGCGTCATCTGCAATCGCAACTCGATCTGAATTGTGAGCCCTGCTGTCCGCAGTGTAGATCGAAGGCAGTAGTCAGCACAGACATCAAGGAATGCTTTTTGTCACTTCCTCTTGACAAAATCCAAGGACATAGAGTATAATTCTGACTGCAATTATTAAATCAAGACTGAGTTCAAATTGTGAGCTCTGCTGACCGCAGTGTAGGCATATGGAAGATGAAATAGCCAGTGATGATGCATGGTCCAGGCGGACTGCACTGGTAGCAATGTCTGTTGCCTACTGGACTGTGTCATCTGCCACTCTATCTGAACTGTCAGCCCTGCTGACCACAGTGTGGGCTGGAGGCAGTGGTGAGCAAGGGCCAGCAGTCACGTGGCGTTCACTTGAGCTGCACAGTTAGTGGCACCTGAAGCACATCGAAGGCAGTAGTCTGTACAGATATAACTCTGTGGTGCTGTGCCGCTGGGTTCGCAGGGGGCCTGTGTCGAAGAGGCCTGCAGTCACAGCAGCGGCCTCGTGGCAGGGTGAGGGCCGCTGCTCTGGCAGACGCGTTGGCCTTCCTAGAAGTGAACCATGCCCAGAGCCGCTTCTGGTTCCGCTTACAGGGGGGGATGACACAGCTACATGACCAAGAGCTTCCCCACTGCCTAAGGTAACATGGTTGCGTGCAATGTCCACAACACTACAAGCACCAGCAGTATATGTACACATGGAGAGGTCTGTGCTCTGCATAGTGAGGTTTGTCCAGCACATTACCACTACACTTGGCATTGTGTGCATTGTTATTGATGGGTGACTTGCATCCTTCACACATACTTCGTTCTCATGTTTACGAACATTCAGCTATTGTGTGGCTGAGGGGCCATGACATTTTGGGAAGGTTCGCTGTTCTGTTGTTCGGTGCCTCGGTGGTAGTGGTGGGTGGTCCGAGGGGGAGGTCCTGGGGGTGGTGGCGGTGGGTGTTGTGGCCTTCTTGGGTGTTGGAGCTGCATGATCAGTAGCTCTATGACTTGTGTTGGTCTTCAGAGATGTGGTTCTGGGCTGGGCACCCTTTTCCACTGTAGGTAGTCGTACTGCTATACACCAGTAAAAGGCAGATGTTAAATTCCTACTCCTAACGCAGCTTATCGCCTGTTTTTGGATCACATCACAGATTTCGCTCGTTATTGACACGTTATGTTTGTACGGGAACACCTACTTTGCATATAATTAGCGTTAATTGTCGCTTTCATTTCTGGCAATTTTTTTTTGGGAAGCTATCGCTGGAAAACTGGCGATATCAGTTGTTTGCACCAGGTTGAGAATAGGACGATAATTTAAAATCATTAGAAATTATCATTTAAAAAACCTTAGAAATTCACTGAAAAAAACATAGGTTTCTGGGACGGTATAGTTAGAAATTAACATTTAAAAAACCTTTGAAATTCACTGAAAAAACCTTAGGTTTCAGGGACGTTATAGTTAGAAATTAATATTTAAAAAACCTTAGAAATTCACTGAAAAAACCATAAGTTTCATTGACGTTATAGTTAGTTGGACATTTCACTCATACAAATTCAGCCGTTAGTAGAGCTAACTATAACTCGTGCCCCCGCAATGCACTGCTGCTGACGTCACATTTTACATCACTCATGACATGGTCAGTGACATCACTGATGACATCACCGATGACATCTCAAATGACATCACTGATGACATCACTGATGACATCATCCATGTGATAATTTTATGCACCTCCTCACACCCTAATATCATCTTTGAAACACCCACTCTAAAATACAGACTACCATTTTTGAAACCATAGAGAAACCAATAGCAGTTACTACATACCCACTGACTAAGTCCTAGGTATACACACACATCCATTCATTCACCCATACAGTCAGTCATACATGCAGTCACTCATAAATACAGCACTATCATATGCACTCATACACCTATACAGACACTCACACATTGCCACTCATCCATAGTTATTGACACACCTAGCTAGTTATGTAAAGAATCAATAACACTGCTATTTACTCACCTATACAGTTATACACACACCACCTCACTCATTTATACAGATACAAACACATGCTTACTCTCTTCTACAATCACTGACACAAGCACACACTCATTCATACAGGCACTCTCACAATCACTCACTCACATATAGTCATTTATATATTCCAACACTCACATATATTGCTTTTCATGTAGTTACTCACACATGTACCACTGAGACATCTAAACACTCACGAACACACACATACACACACTCACCCACCTTTACAGCCATTCACAGATGCACTTTTGAACCGATACACCCAGTGAATCACCCAGTCACACATCTATGCACAAAGACACACACCCCCACTCACCCACACACACACTAAGGCACCCATACAGATACTCATGCAACCAATAAAAAACCCATAAAGACCCTCATGTAGCTACTCATCAACCCATGCATCAGCTTACACAAAAACAGACAGACTGATACAGACATTCACACAGTTTAGTCACTAAAACATGCATTCAGTAAGACACAATTAATCACTCACTTATGCAGTCAGTCACACACCTATTAAATCCGCCACCCAGACACTTATACACCAACTCATTCTTCAATTCACCTTGGCATTAACATATATAAAACATATTTAAACTTTACAGAAACACACATTCACTGAATGATGTAATCAGTGATAGCATCTGTGATGTCATTTGAGATGTCATCAGTGATGTCATCAGTGATGTCACATAATATGTGATATCATCAGCAGTGCATTGTGGGGGCACGAGTTATAGTTAGCTCTACTAACTATCACGGACGAGAATCTCTGGTTTTGTACGAGTGAAATGTCCACCTAACTATACCGTCAATTAAACCTTTGCTTTTTTCAGTGAATTTCTAAGGTTTTTTAAATGCTCATTTCTAACTATTAAATAAACAACAAGAGATCACAACAGGTCTCATTCAGAGGCAATTTTACATGCATGTCAAAAACATTGCAAGCAAAGAAGGAAGACTCTCAAACAAGGAAATTATTTTTTTGCAAAAAGCAATCATGTATTAAATACAATTTGTACAAAAAGGAAAGAAGGAGGAAAAGTTACAGTTATATCAGTACTGTAGGCAGAATCAATTCGCATAAAACAATCCGAAAATTGTACTTGGTGCTGGGAAGTGTACGTGACACATAAAGACAGCGACACAAGTGACAAAGTGACGTCAGCAAGGGGACGGCGCAAAGTGATGTGAAGGTGAATATATACAATATAATACAGTCGGCGGTTCTAATCTCAATTATATCAATGCAATAGAATGTTTTCCATTTCATAGAACCAAATAACAGGGTGGTGCCGTCAATTAGGCGTATGGTGAATGTATAAGTGCAGAACTATGAGGAAGTGCTGCAGCATCACACAGTAACCTCTTTAACTGCAGTGTGCTGTAGTACTTCCGAAGCACAGGGATGCAACATATGTACATAAATATGTTGCAAATCTATGCTTCTCTCTGCACAGCTGCTTAAATTGCAGCCAGGTGGTGACACAGGCACCCTTGCACCATAGTGCAAGGATATCTGTGTCATGTGCTGTTTGTTTTTGTGCAGGAAGACACACCTTCCTGTACAAAAACAATCAGAAAACGCATTTTTCTCCTTCAGTGTATGCTGAACATTTTACCATGCATTGAAGCATGAATTGAGGACTTAAAAATGAGGAGAAATGAAAACAATTCTCCTTGTTGTGCTTTCCTACACCAATTGGAGAATGGTGCAGCATTCACACACATATCCAGATTTATGATTTATGATAAATATGGAGATGTGTCTTGTTCTATGAGTATTCAGTGCAATCATGCACAACAACACTTATAGAACACCCTTTCAACGTAAAGTGGTGTATATGATAAGGTTGTATTTACATGGAGTAGAAAAAGTACACAGAGTGCCTTTTCCTCTCTTTGGAAATATGAAAGAGTGTCTTGCGCAAAAACTATGTTACAAAAAGTGACATATTTCTGTTTTTAAAATTGCTTGTGAATGATAGAAGGTACGCACAGAGTTTTGTCTGCAAAGATGCTCAAAGAAGAATGATTGAAATGATTGCGGTCCTTCAATAGGTACAATGGGAAATATTATGAACCACTCAAATCAGTTTTTTTGGAGGTCACATGATATCCGATAACAGAGAGATTTCAAGACTACATAGGTATAAACAGAGTGTTTGTAAAAACGTGTTCAAACTTTGTAGCTTCTTGCAGATCTGCCCATTCTGCATATTAATACTTAGTTAAACTTACCTTCACAGTAATAGAAATTAAAAATGGTATACATTTTTTGCAGATGTTTTTTTGCAATGTAAATTGATGTAAATTGCTTATTTTAGAATTAGGATCTGTGAAAGAAAAGAAAAAATTGTTATAACATGTAATAATACATTTTTTAGAACACAGCATAATTTCAACAAAGTAATTTGTTTGCCTTTTTTGCTTTTCTCAGAATATATTGAATTTCACTAGAAATAGTGATTTCAATCGTACTCATCACTTAACAGCGGGCAAAAAAAAACAATTAAAAAGATTGCTCTTCTCAGTAAAATACCAGAAAATACAAATCACACATATATGAAATGCTTATGGCTAACAACATTTTATAACTTTAACTTATAAAAACTATAAATGTTGTTGCTTTAAAATATTCACAGAGTCAATGAGCACTAAAAGGTCCATAATTCAAATATATACCTTTCCTTGAGGCCAAATGGTAATTTTGTACTCCTTTTTATGTAAATTGTCCAATGGTAATCCTATGAAATTATAATAATAAATTTCTCAGAGAGTGAATTATCTTCCTAAAACTTTGACTTTATAAATATTAGGTAGGAATTTGGTAATTCCCTAGGCAAACGTTGTTTGAGAACCAACTGGGAATCATTACAAAGTGTCCAGCCTTTGTCACATTTTAGATAGGCAGTGTAATGTCCAGATGTTGTGGAAGGACCATCATGGAAAATTATTGCAATTGCTACAAAAGTCCTTCCTGATATTGATAGTTGTGTTGCTACAAATTGTTTTATTAAAGTATCCAATTTTCTTCCATCAGCTGTACAACGTTGCATCATTAAAATTATGTATTGTCCATATTTTGTTAAAAATAATATGGATAACATTTCTGATTTACATTGACTACACTCCATGTTTTGATTTGCACCTTTAACTAATTTATTGAAAGACACTGATTTACAGTCTGGTAATGTTAAATATAGAAATCTTTCAGTGTCTACATTAGTGGTACATGTATACATGCAATTTTCACAATGATGTTCCCATTTGTAAGAAAGGCCAAAAATATTTTCTATTTCTACACCTTCATTTTCAAAAATGGTAAGCATATACATTAAAAATTGCTGAGCATCTTGTCGGATATTTTATGTAAATTGTGTAGAACCAGAACACACATCCAAAAGATTACGAACATCTGAAACAGAGTGTACTTTACTTGTATCTGTCGTCAATTTTTCATAAACAGAATGCAACAGAGAACAAAATCTTTTTTGCCGATTCTGCATAATTTGTTCTTGCAAACCTTCAAGATAAAAAACAACATTGACCACTACAGTAGCATAGCAGTTGACACCTGAACTATTTTCAAACTGATAACCAACAATCTCTTCAACAGTGTCCGATTTCTTTTTACTTGCAATCACAACATTATCTTGTTCTTTTCCCTTCTTGACACCTTCAGAACAGATATTCTCTAACCTTCTTTTTTGACCAACCACACACTTTTCAAATACAGGATATTGACCTAAATTTGGAGCATACACCCTTCTTAACCTATTATACTCATAGACATGTTAAAAATTTATCAAATGAGGTGTCTTTCTATTACTCTTTATGGTGCCGGTATCTGGGGGCATGCTTCGAGTAGCAGTCTTCAAGTGGAAGAAAACACCTTTCTCAAAAGACTTTTAAGTCTACCTACTTCGGCCTCCACTGATCTAGTGCATAGGGAGTTTGGGATCCAACATCTCTCAGACCATGTAGCCCTTAGACCGCTTATGCTTTGGCGTGCAATATGGATAAAGGAAGAGACATCTCTAAATAGAGCCATCATTGAAGATTGTCTCTCCACTGATAAGCATCTATTGATTCCATGGGTAAAATATGTCTCTGAAAGTTTTTCCAAAATTTTTGATCTCAATATATTAGAGGATCATCATGCAGCCTCTTGTTTTACCAAAAACGAGCTGAAATCTACTTATATGAATCACAGAAATGAGAAGCGTGGGAGGACCAGTGACAACTTAATAACCTGTCGTTTTTATGGAAGTTTTAGTGAAACGATAGGGTTTCAACCTTATCTGAGTTTTGTCTCTAGACCCTCCCATCGATTTGTATTGACAAGGCTCCGTTTTGGTATTGTTCATCATCTGGTCGCATTTCCAAGCATTAAGAAACACCCAACAGGTCCTTGCCCATGTGACCATATTACCGCACAAAGTACTGTACACTTCTTATTGTTCTGTTCATTTTATGGAAACCTCCGATCAGCTTTTTTAAAACCTGTTTTTAAGAAACATGGAGTCAGGACTGTAAAAGACACTATGAACCTGCTATTTAACATGCCACCTGATGTTTGTTTCTTTATTGCCACTTTCCTTCTGCGGGCTATCAAAGCAAGGCCTAATCTGTCATTTTAAATTGTTTTTAATGTATTTATATATCTAATTGTTAAAATGATGAAGTTTTTATGTATGTTTTGTGCTTTTATGGACTTTTGTTTTTAAGCTCCGAATAAAGCCTTATGAACTGAACTGAACCTATTATACTCTTTTACACAGTTTGCATCTGCAGTAACCTTTGTCTCATCAAAATCAATCAAAAACAAACCAGATAATGTTCTGACTCGCGACAAAGCAACATATGCCATACCCTCTTTAAATACGGTAGATCCAATGTTCACTAATGCACTGTCTACACTTAATCCTTGAGATTTATGAATAGTCACTGCATATGCCAGAGAAAATGGAAATTGTTTCCTACGGACATATAAATCTTTAACAAGCAAAAAATGAACTGAACAACAAGCAATTTCTTTAACTTCTTCAATCTGATCAAATTTAATTTTTAAAAATTCAATTCCTTCTTTTTTCTGATAATTAACAAAATCCACCACTTTACTCATTGTGCCATTAACTAAACCTTTTTCTACATCCAAATTACGCCTTAAAATTACCCGACAGTTTACACATGCATATAGTGTCTTTTCTAAACCAGCTGTTTTAGATATTTTTTTTCTAAAGAATCCAATTTTGTTTTCAACTTTCCCATCAAAATAATAGTGATTCCTTCATGCTCTATTTTATCGATGGCTTCCATTTTTATAATTTCTTCATTTTCCAGTTTCAATAGTTCTTCCTTAAATATGGAACACTCGCGCAGTGTTGGCATTAAGCAGATCACTGATTTATTTTCTGCAATTTTCATGTACACTTTTGCAGGAACTACATTTTCATTTGGAAACACATTGCAAAGTAATTGACTTTCCAAAGCTTGTTTGCCATGTTCTGTAAGAATTCCAATTCTTATATCTTGAAGCATATTTCCATATTCAGCATCATTTGCCTGTGGCATATTTGTTGTCAGTTCTTTGTATTCAAAATAAGTCCAAATGTTCACGTTACCAACACTACCAAGAGACTTTCTGGTATCTTCATGTGCAAGTGTTTTAAACACTGGTTGTCCTTTTACCGGAGTCAGTTGCAGTAGATCTCCAAAAACTATGACGTGTTTTCCTCCAAATAACATGTCATACTCTGTTTTAAGAATTTGCTGCATTCTTAAATGCACCAACGCAAGCAGCAAGTTTGAGACCATGCTTACCTCATCAATAATGAGAAGTTTCATTTTCTTCAGGACTCATGAAACTTCACAACAAGCTTCTCCAGATAGCTTGTGGTATTCCAATGTGTTCTCATGCTCTACTGGTAGCATTAGTAAACGATGTAAAGTAATTCCTTTAATGTTATTTGCTGCCAACCCAGTTGGAGCAGTGACAACACAAGACAAATGCGACTCAGTTGTTTTCTACAGATAACTTGTAATTACTTTAATTAAGAAACTTTTTCCTGTTCCAGCTTGACCACTCACATTCGGATAGGTTGAAATGATGTACATGTTTTCATGAAGTAATCGATGGTCAATCTGCTCTTTCACTTGTTGATATATTTGTTTCTGTTCAACATTTAGTTGTTCTTCCAAGTTTTCCAACTGTATTACATCTTCTTGAGCTTGATACATTGCTGTTTCCACCTCATTCATGGCAGTCGCTGCTTCATTTTCAACAATTGGTTGTCCTAGTGGATCTTGACACAGTGCAGCAGAACTTTGACTGTCTTGAGAACTGTCTCCAGCAATCTCAGCTGCAATTGTAGCTTCTTGATCAATTTCATCATTCGACATTTTCACATAATTTGCAAAAGCACTGCATTGTATGCTATCTTTACAAGCATTAAATGAATCTTCATAGCTCTGAGTAATTCCAGGTCTGAACGCCACGGTTTGAACATTTGCAAAAGGGCTAAATAGTAAAATTCCCTTTTGTCAGCAGTGTCGCAACTCAGTTTGCTGTGATTAATTACATTTCCTTTCCTTTGTTTCACCAGACATCCTTCAGAACCAATCTCTGCATATTTTCCATCATTGATGTTCTCTGTAGTATTCCGTTTAAAAGTATAGTTTTGGAGCACTTCATGGAGACACATGTTCTCAAGATGATGACTTCTGTTTGGGTAATATGTGTCCAACATATTCGTTTTCAAAATATCTGTACTTTGTGGTTCTTTTTCTGCTAAATATTCAGTTTCTTGAACAGATTTCAGTACCCGATTTCACATTCCTGCAAGACCTAGACTCACACAAATGATTCTTCTACTTTTGGAATATAGACTTGCAGATGATAACCGATCTGAACATTCATATGCTCCAATTTCACGATGCGATAACATCTTCAAACTGAAACTGTATAATTTCTTACTTAGAGTCTTCTCGTGAGAAATCTCTTCCCACATTTCTTTCAATTCTGTCTTTTCTGATTTAGTAATGTAGGACGTTACATATCGAACAACAGCAATGGAATTGTCAGCAACATACTGAATATCCATGTTAGCATTCCACATGGATAAAATAACTGGATTGTAGTCATTTATGTATTTTGATTATTCGCTTCTTGTGATGGTATATCGCATAGCTGACATAAAACTGTTCACTCTTCCTTTGGATGATACAGGACTTGGAAATCCAAAACGACATTTGGTATAGAACTTATCCTTTGACTGGTACTTTCGGCGACAGTATTTTCCACACCTATGGCTTTGGAATCATAAGACTTATAGTTTTAAGTTTTTATCTTCTCTGCTATTGGGTTTAGCACATGTGGCATAATCTTAAATGAAAGACAAAACAGTTTCATCTGAATCTGTTCCAAATTTGGGGGCGTCCTTGATCCATAACAACATATGTATATGAGGAGCACCTCTTGCTTGATACTCCTTTCTCCAAAAGAAATCCACAACTTCTCCAAGAGGAGGATTCTTTTTATTGCAGATGAAAGACATCATAGCTTCAAATCCATGATTGAAATATCTGCATACATTAACAGGATCCAAAGAGCACAATCCTCCTGGTGTCTTGTATTCAATAATTTTTATATTGGAATTTGCCTCTTGAAGAAATTCAAGTAAATCATCCCAAGCATACTCAGCACAGCTTAGTGTAACAAACCATGTAGGAGTTCCCAAGTTCCTTAGCATATATTTCAGTTCTCCATGACGACGGTACCAATATTCATTAGTCCCACACTGACATGCCATCAGATTAATCAACTGAGATTCTAAATGATTATCTCTCTGATGCACTTTATCCATAAAATCCTTTGCAGTTACATTTTGCAGATGCATTCCAGTTTTTAACATGTACTTTACTGCATATGAAAGTCCAGAAAAGTCACTTTCAAACAGAAGATGAAACATATAAGGGATATAAGGGATACATTGTCGAAATCTTGGATCTTCTGCATATAATCTTGTTGTCCGATATTCAGATGCAGGAATCTGCACAGGACGTTTATCATATCGTCCACCTTTTCCTGTTGGAAACAAGTGCAGAAAACAACGAGCTTCCAAGGTCTCTTCCCATACACTCATGGGACTTCCTCTTGCTTTCTTCATTTGGTACAACTCAATCGTATTCCCCATCACCTCTTTGGAATGAAGTGGATGTACACTGTAATGTTCATAGATTTCTTCACATCTGGACATGTCCACTTATTCAATTTGTCCACTTAATGTTTCAGTATCTTCTGCTAAATCTATGTCTTCTTCTCTTACAAACACATTTCTATAGTACTCATTATTTTTTATCAGATACAATGATGCCTTTTGCACTTTTCTAACATCCACTAACTCTTGCCAGATTTTCTTATTCTTAGTAGGAACACCATTAACTAGAATGACTAGTGTTTCATTTTCTGCATGGTCGACACCAATAGTTTCAATATTTTTTTATTATCTAACAGTAAATACACAACTCTTCCTTTCAATCCTCTTTGTAACTCTGATGGAGGTAATTTACCTGTTTTAGGCTTCATACGAACAATAGCCTGAAACGGGTGCACACATTGATTGAGAATAGACTCATACGTATTTAAATCTATCAGCTCTGGAGGTATAGCAACCAACTCTAGAATATTATGAACAGCTCTAGCAGGCATTTTATTCTCATCTGATTTGTTATAACAATATTTGCAAATACGCTGCTCAGATCCCACATCAAAACAATCCTCTACCAACAAATAAGTTGCAAATTCCATCCACTTATCGTTATCTTCTATTTCACTTTTTAAATACAGATTGACACCCCTAGTCTGATTTTTATAGTGACTTCGCCGACAACAAATACAAAAAACATTTGGTCTGTCACCTGAAATTACCTTAAACTTTGTGGTTTCATCATCAACATTTTTTGTAATTACGGTTTCTACATTGTCTTCAACATTTTGTTCAAGTAATGTGTCAGTTTCTGCACTCTCTCGCTGAGGACCAAAGTAACAAAACTCAATATCATCACAAACCTTCTTCACATCTGATACTGACCCACGCAAAAGAGCACTGTTCAACTCATTTAACTTTAGTGCTGGACTTTTTGCATAATAACATCTTCTCACTAACTTCCGCATTTGAGAATGATGTACTGCAGCATCCTGAAATGGTGAAATACACTTTGACAAACTTTCCTAGAAAGACAAGCCAGAGAATGACCTTGCAAACCAGTACTTTTTCTCACTCTGCAAGGGTCTAGTCCTTGCAACAGCTTAATCTTTTGTTTAACACTTTTTTTACTATATGCTCGTAAAAAACGACATAATTTATCAATAGATTCTTGTCGTACATTACAAATACTACTGCAATCCCAAGTGTACACAGGGTGTTTAGGACGTCTCCCTAGAACTTCATCAGCTATCACTTCTTCTGCATTTCTTTCAACCATTTTCTCTTTCTCAATTGGACAACCATCTCTAACCTCATAACCTCTACCACTGGTGTCAACTGCATACAATAATGTTTTGCTCTGTAAATAACTCTCTTCATTAAAGAAACGCTCTGAACTGGAACTGTGTTTCCATTCTCCCCAAAAAAATCACACAATTTGTTTCTATTAATTACTCTTTTCCTCCTACTTTTGGCCTTCATTAAATGGATTGGTTTATCTAGTGATCAAATTCTGTTTAATGCTAAAATGAATAGTTTCCTTTTTTACTTCTAAAACCTTTTCAACAATGTTTTCAATATGCTTCTTCTTTTTATAAAATATAGCTCTCTTTTTATATTTCTTCACAACTATCAGCAAATTATGTACTACTCTCTTGTAAAATATTTTTTTGCGTAATTCCTTATACTGATTTTGCCTTCTTTTACCATACTTTGTCTCCTTTGACTGTCCATTTACTTTATTGTTTCTCCTCTTCTTTTGAATTTTTTTTCTAGTTGAAGCATTCTCAGAGGTTTCAGCATTCTGTACATTCTGTTTGGTCCTACAAACATTTTTAATAAATTGCTTTGTGATCTTACCAGAAGATTTTTTCTTTTTAGCCACATTATCTTGTTCATTCAATACTTGTGGTTGATGTTTCTTCAAGTAATTCTCCTGTCTCTGTTCTTTTCTTTTTCTTTTTTTTCTAGCATGATTTCTCTATTTTAACATTGAAAAACAGTATCTGTAAAAAAGAATCACAAATAAATGTATATTACTAACTTTCAAATTTATACTATTCTATTACTGTTATATAAATACTGACTAAGAAACTATAGCCCTGAAGCACAAGTGTGACGATGGTTAAAACAATACATGCATAGTGCATACTACTTTGAAGCAGTTCATGCCCTAAAGCCTACCTCACCAAAAGACTACATGCTAACTGACTGAATGATTACAGTACTATAAAGACACACACTGGGTGAGTGATAGGGTGTTTGCTACAAGTGTATGAATACTGACATGGATATTGATGGTGTGAAAGACAAGTGTGTAGGTGATTAGAGACCTACATGCATAGTGGATACGTGTTTGAATCCATCCATATGTTAATGCCTGTCTCAGTCCAATAGTACTTGGATACTGACTGAATGTTTTGAGTATTGCAAGGAGAGTGCCAGGATGAATTTATAAGTATTTGTATTTTGGTGCAGTAAATACATTAGTACATGGTGCTGAATAAGTCACTGGAGAAGTATAAGGGAAGTGACAAGGTGTTTTGCGGGAACTGTATGTATACTGTCTGGGATATTGAAGGTGTGAAAGACAAGTGTGTAGCTGGCTAGAGACCTACATGCATAGTGGATAGACGTTTGAAACAGTCCATAGAGTAACACTTGGATCACTGCAAAACTACCTGAGTACTGACTGAATCATTAGAGTACTACAAACAGAGTGACTGGGTGAATCTTTTTAAGTTTGGATTCTAGTGCAGTGAATAGATTAGTACTTAGATTAGTAGTGGAAGTCTGCAATTAAAGTGACAGAGTGTTTATTGGAGTTTATAGATACTGACAGAGAAATTGAAGGTCTGAAAGACAATTGTGTTGGTCGTTAGAGGCCTCCATGCAAAGTGGAAACACGTTTGAATCAATCCATGTGCTAAGGCCTGCCTCACTCCATTAGTACTTAGGTACTGACAGAATGATTAGACTATTACAAGGAGAGTACCTGGGTGAATTTATAAGTGTTTCAGTTTTGGCGCAGTGAATGCATTACTACATGGTGCTGAATAAATTATTGGAACAGTGCAAGGGGAGTGACAGGATGTTTGCTGGAAGCACATGGATACTGACTGGGGAATTGAAGATGTTGAAGACAAGTGTATAGTATGTTAGAAGACTGCATGCATACTGCACAGACATTTGAAGCAGTCCATGTGGTAATGCATGGTTCACTACATGAGTACCTGGAAAGTGACTGAAACATTAGACTACTGCTAGAAAAGTGCATGGGTAAAACTTTTAAGTTTTTCAGTTTTGGCGCAGTGAAGAGATTAGTACATGGTACTGGATCAGTCACTGGATGAGTGCAAGATGAGTGACAGGGTGTTTATTGAAGTATATAGATACTGACTAGTTAATTAAATAAGTTAAAGACAAGTGTGTAGGTGACTAGAGGCCTGTATGCATACTGGGTAGACGTTTAAACAGTCCATGAGCTAAAACCTCAGACACTGCATGATTACTTCGGTACTGACTGAATCATTACACTACTGCAAGGAGAGTGCCTGGATTAATCTTTCTAAGTTTTTGTGTTTTGGTGCAGTGAATAGATTACTACATAGTGCCAGATGAGTCAGTAGAGGTGTGCAAGTGGACTGAAAGAGTGTTTACTGGACTCTATAGATACTGAGTAGTTAATTGAACAAGTGAAAGACAAGTGTGTAGGTGACTACAGGCCTGCATGCATACTGAACAGACGTTTGAATCAATCCATGTGCTAAGGCCTACCTCACTCCATTAGTACTTAGGTACTGACTGAACTTGCGAGCCACGAGGCACAGGATGCTTCTCACAACATCACATGTTAGGGACCGCTTAGTCCTTTGTCCTTTTTGGGGGTGGGTCAGGGTTGGGAAAGGGGAGGGGGTGGGTAGTGGAGTGGGGCGGTGGGTGTGGGGGGAGGAGGGGGCAAGTAAGGTTAGAAAGGATGGGTCGGAGTATAAAATGTGCTACAATATGATTCTGAATCTGAATTAGGATATTTTTTTGAAGCTTAATGTCATAATCAATTGGACCTATAAAACAAAAGGGTATTTTTGTTCTTGGAACATCTGTGGTCTTAATAATAAGGAAAAAAGGGGGTTCTGCGCCCAATTAATACAGAATATGAGGCTCGATCTACTGTGTCTTCAGGAAACGCATTTGGTCTGGAATGACAGACATTTATTTAATGATCTGGGGATGCAGCTATTGGGATGTAACCGTCAAGGAACTACTACCAAAGGTGTGGCCATCCTTATGAGGAAAGGATTGGGTAGTCTGAAACGATTTAAAGTAGATGAGTATGGTAGATGGATGATCATCGAGATTTGCATTGATAGTAAAGTATGGACTTTATGTTCAATATATGCTCCAAATACTGATGATCCTGAGATACTAAATTTTTTAAGTCTAGAATTAGCAGCCTGGCCGTCTCCTCTAATTCTTTGTGGAGATATAAATATCCATATGGAAGGGGGCTTGGATATACGGGGCACTTCAACATATTCAGGCTTAAAAAAAAGACATTTAAGGCATTAAGAGCACTAATTTTGGATTTTGGTTTGTGTGATGTGGGATTTGATAAAAATCCTTTGTCACCGGGGTATACTTTTTTTTCTGCCCCACATCAGAAGCTTCATTGATTGGACTTTTTTTTGTTACTTTAGGGCTTAACAACAATACTGGGTTTCAAATGTTCCCACAAATAATTTCTGATCATAACCCGGTGTTGATAGAGGTTAAAATAGACAGACCAGGTACACCCTCGGTGAGAACTTGGTCTTTCGAGCGAAAGTTACTTGCGGATCCATTATATATAGAACATATGGGGAAGTGGATCAGTGAGTTTTTTTTAGCTCAATAGAGGGAGTGCTCCGATCCAAATTGTTTGGGACGCTTTCAAAGCAGGAGTACGTGGGGAGACATTGTCTTTCTCGATTAGAAAGCAAAAAAACATTCAGAATAAGCTGGATGTTTATTATAAAGTGATCCAGGAATGAGAGGAAAAATTAACCACCACTATTAGTCTATTACAAGATACTGAGCATATTAAAACTATCTTAGATATACATAAAGCCAGACTTTACGAGATGCTAGCAACTAAAGTGGCTGAGCAGACGGCAATATTTAGATCTCAGATTTATGAGATGGGGGAAAATTCTGGGAGAATACTGGCGAAAACAATAAGACAAAAAGAGGCTATCAATATTGTCACTACAATAGAGGACGCTTCTGGTCAGATCCATAATAATTCTGAGGAAATTCTTGAGGTATTTCGACAGTTTTATTCACAGCTGTATGAGCAAGATGCTCTACCGTATTCTAACAAGCTTTTCTTGAATTTCTCCTCTCTGGACAATGTTACAAAATTAACTACTGCCCAAGCTCATGCATTGGATACTGACATTACCTGGGATGAAATTGAGTTGGCCCTACTTTCTCTTGCTTCAGGTAAAGCGATGGGACCTGACGGCATCCCTTTGGAGTTCTTTAGGCTTTTCAGGCATTTATTGAAACAAGACTTGTTAGACACTTTTTTAGAAGTACAGAAAGGGATAGCTCCACCCTCTTGGAGAAAATCCACAATAATGGCTTTTCTGAAAAAAGATAAATCTGCTACTAACCCGGCCTCATATAGACCAATATCGTTAATTAATTCAGATAGCAAAGTCTTTTCAAAAATCTTATCATCAAGAATATCAGGGATAATTTCTACCATAGTCTCCAGGTGGCAACATGGGTTTGTACCTGAGTGGGATACTTCGGATCATGTCCGCAGGGTTATTGCTCTCATGGACTGGGCGCAGGGCACCAATACATCTATAGCAATCATCCTGTTGGATGCTGAAAAAGCATTCGACAGGGTGGCCTGGCCCTATCTTTGGGATATGCTCTCTTTGAAGGGGTTTGGTCCTACTATGATCTTGGCTTTGAAAGCCTTGTATAAATCCCCTATGTCCTGTATTAAAATTGGGGCAAATTTGTCTGCCCTGTTTCCTATTTATTGGGGGACTAGACAGGGCTGTCCAGCCTCACCATTACTTTTTGCCATTTATATTGATCTTTTTCTTAAAGAGCTGAATCAAACTGAGGATATATCCCCAGTTTTGGTTGCGGGAGTAAATTATAGAGCTCTAGCTTATGCTGATGATGTGGTGGTGATCACTACAGATATTGTAAGAGCTATCCCAAAGGTGGAAGAATTGGCAACCAAGTTCGGTGTATTCTCTGGGTATAAACTCAATATCTCCAAAACGCAAATTCTTTTGGTGTGGCAGAATCCCCCATCTCATTCCTCGGCTCAGTTCAATATCGTCCCTGTGGCAACATATTTGGGTATTAACATCACAACTCCAGTCTCTGCTATCCCAGAACTCAATTATAAATCAGTTCTAAAAACAGCTAACTCTACGTTGGAGCGTATTAATCATTTGCATTTGTCTTTATATGGGAGGAATAACGTGTTGAAAATGCTAATTCTCCCTAAATTTATATACCTATTTCGGTCTGTGCCTCTAGAATTTCCTCTTACTTTTTTTAAAGAACTTGAGAGAATGGCAGCTAGATTCCTGTGGGGTTACAAACGTCAACGTAGAGCTTATAAGAAGATGATTGTCCCTAAGGATAGGGGTGGGTGGAGCACACCACACTTTTTGTTCTAATATTTAGCATCTTTTTTACAGTTCATTTCTCCCCTGATAATTGGAGCGAAGGCTCAAATTCTAGAATCCCATGCTCCGTCAATTTATGAGTTTTCCTTGGGAGTTGCGATGCGTGGATGTTTGTTAAGAAATATAGAACCTAGTTATTATAAAAAAACAGAATTTAAGATATTAAAAGCCGCCTTCTTTGTTTGGAACCTAATCCGGCGCCATGTAGGGATTCAAAAAATTTCGAGATATACCCCCTTGACGTCATCACATATTTTCCCTCCCATTTTTAGAGATTATACAATGACGAGATGGCGGAATAGCGTCATTAACACTCTAGGTGATTTATGGCATAATAATCATATTATAACATTTTCAGAACTTCAATTTAAGTTTAATCTTACAAACGTTGATTATTTTAAGTATCTCCAGGTGTATAGCTTTCTCAAGAATATGACCTTTCTGGTTAGTTCTGGACTTGTCGAGATTCCTATTATTGATGTTTTACACACGAAGAAAAGGATTGGTTTCTATTAGAACTCATTATTATCATCTTGTCCTGATGATATGTTGGTTATCCAACAGAGATGGGTGGAGAAGATAGACTGTGATAATAATATGATTTAGATATCTATTTCGCTTGCTAATTCTGTTTTGTTGATGGGTAGACTGCGTACTCAGCACTATATGGCTATTTTTGACCTATATTATACCCCTGCAAAAATTTCAAAATGGGGGTCAACAGCTGGAACTGCATGTAGTAGATGTGGGCTATTTGCTGCTGATGCAGTTCATATGTTTTATAGCTGCCCACTATTAATACCTCTGTTACATGAAATTCAATCCTTTCTTACTGTACTATTTGGATTGGCAATAACAATAACAGCAGTATTAGTATTGACAGGAGTGTCTTTTGAGTTACCGAATGAATATAACAGAAACTTGGTATTCATCTCTATGGCAATTTTTCGGGGTTGTATCACTCAAGAATGGATTATTCCTGAACCACCATCTTTTCGCACCTAGAGGGCACGCTTATTAGCAATGTATAACTTGGAACATGCTATCTATAGAACAAAAGGGATTAAAAAAAAGGATATAGGAATGAAAATCTGGGCGGCAGTCCTGCAACGGATTCAGGGGGAAGTGGGCTAATTCCTGGTCCTTTTTGTTTTCTTTCTCTTTTTTTTAAAATATGTTTTTTTTATATATAATGCTTTGTGTTTTCTAAACTGCGATTTGAGATTAGGTGTTAAATATAAGTTGTATGTATACTCCGCTCTATTATTTATTGTATGTTGGTATTTGTCTTCCGACCCACTATCATTCTGTTTGTATTGTAACTAGCTTGCATTAAAGCAATAAAATAAAAAAAAAAAAAAAAAGGTACTGACTGAATGATTAGACTATTGCAAGAAGAGTGCCTGGGAGAGTTTATAAGTGTTTCAGTTTTGGCGCAGTGAATGCATTACTACATGGTGCTGAAAAAGTCACTGGAAGAGTGCTAGAAGAGTAACAGGGTGCTTGCTGGAAGCACATGCATACTGACTGGAGAATTCAAGCTGTTAAAGACAAGTGTATAGTAGGTTAGAAGCCTGCATGCATACTGGATAGACCTTTGAAGCAGTCCATGTGGCAATGCACAGTTCACTGCATGAGTACCTGCGTACTGACTGAATCATTAAACTACTGCTAGGTGACTGCCAGGATGAAACTTTTAAGTTTTTCGGTTTTGGCGCAGTGAATAGATTAGTACATGGTGGTGGGCAAGATGAGTTACAGGGTGTTTATTGAAGTATATAGATACAGACTAGTTAATTAAAGAAGTCAAAGACAAGTGTGTAGGTGACTAGAGGCCTGCATGCAAAGTGGATAGACGTTTGAACAGTCCATGAGCTAAGACCTCAGACACTGCATGATTACCTGGGTACTGACTGAATCATTACACTACTGCAAGGAGAGTGCCTGGGTTAATCTTTTTAAGTTTTTGTGTTTTGGTGCAGTGAATAGATTATTACATAGTGCCAGATGAGTCAGTAGAGGTGTGGAAGTGGACTGAAAGAGTGTTTACTGGAGTTTCTATATACTGACTAGTTAATTGAAAAAGCGAAAGACAAATGTGTAGGTGACTAGAGGCCTGCATGCATACTGGACAGACATTTGAAGCAGTCCATGGGCTAAGGCATGGGTCACTGCATGAGTACCTGGGTACTGACTGAATCATTAGAGTACTGCAAGAAGAGTGCCTGGATACATCTTTTAAGTTTTTGGGTTTTGGCGCAGTGAATAGGTTAGTACATGCTGCTGAATGAGTCAATGGAGGTGTGCAAGGGGAGTGACAGGGTGTTTATTGGAGTATATAGATACTGACTGGGCAAATGAAGGTGTGAAAGATAATTCTATAGGTGGTTAGAGGCCTGCATGCATAATGGATAGTCATTTGAAAAAGTCCATGTGCTAAAACCGGGTTCACTACATAAGTACCTGGGTACTGACTGAATCATTAGAGAAGTACAAGGAGAGTGCCTCAGCGAATTTATAAGTGTTTGGCTTTTGGGGCAGTAAATGGATTAGTACATGGTACTGAATTGGTCACTGGAGAAGTGTAAGGGGAGTAACAGGGTGTTTGCGGAAACTGTATAAATACTGACTGGGATATTGAAGGTGTGAATGACAAGTGTGTAGGTGGTTAGAGACCTGCATGCATACTAGACAGACATTTGAAGCAGTCCACTATCTAAGGCCTGGGTAATTGCAGGAGTACCTGAGTACTAACTGAACCATTAGAGTACTGCAAGGAGAGTGCCTGCATGGATCTTTTAAGTTTCTGGATTTTGGTGCAGTGAATAGATTAGTACATGGTGCTGGATGAAACACTGGAGGTGTGCAAGGGGAGTGACAGGATGTTTATTAGAGTATATAGATACTGACTGGGCAACTGAAGGTGTGAAAGACAATTGTATAGGTGATTTGATGCAAGCATGCATAGTGGATAGACGTTTCAAGTACTCCATGTGCTAAGTCCGGGTTCACTACATAAGTACCTGGGTACTAACTGAATCATTAGAGTACTACAAGGAGAGTGCCTCGGTGAATGTATAAGTGTTTGGGTTTTGGCACAGTGAATGGATTAGTACATGGTGCTGAATGGGTCACTAAAGGAGTACAAGGGGAGTGACAGGGTGCTTGCTGGAAGTGTATGGATACTGACTGTGGAATTAAAGGTGTGAAAGAGAACTGTGTAGAAGGTTAGAGGACTGCATGCATAGTGGATAAGCATTTGAATCAATGCATGTGCTAAGGCCTGCCTCACTCCGTTACTACTTGGATATTAACTGAATGTTTACAGTATTGCAAGGACAGTTCCTGGGTGAATACATAAGCAATGACTGCCTTCTAATTCTACCAAAACTTGAGAACAGGAAAGGTTTTTAAGCAGTTATGCGTATGCAAAGATGTCAAGTACTCAAATGCTTCTCTCACAGTGGTTCCCAAATGCACACAGACTCACAGTGTGATTCTAGACAAGCAGCACTATCCTAGGAGTTTACCAAAACTCATTCACTAGTCTGGAAGGGGTAAGGGTACTGGACGCAATCTACATATCTCAGTACTGCACTTTAGTTGCAAAGCCTGACTCATTTTATCAATGCATAACCAAAGACTGGCTTGTAATGCTAGTAAAACTTGACAACATGACAGGTTTTAAAACAGTTATCTGTCAGCAAATACATGATGTTACCAAATGCTTCTCTCACAATGGTTACCCAAATGCACACAGACTCACGGTGTGATTCTGTACAAGCAACATTATCCTTAGGAGTTCATCAAAACTCATTCACTACTGTGGAAGAGGTAAGAGGACTGCACACAATCTATATATTTCAGTACTGCACTTTAGTGTCAAACCCTGACTCATTTTATCAATGCATAAGCAAAGACTGGCTTCTAATGCTACTAAAACTTGACAACAAGACCGGTTTTAAAACAGTTATCTGTCAGCAAATACACAATGTTACCAAATGCTTCTCTCACAATGGTTACCCAAATGCACACAGACTCACAGTGTGATTTTAGACACGCAACACTATCCCAGGAGTTTACCAAAACTCATTCACTAGTCTAGAAGGGGTAAGCGTTCTGCACACAATCTACATATTTCAGTACTGCACTTTAGTGTCAAAGCCTGACTCATTTTATCAATGCATAAGAAAAGACTGGCTTATAATGCTACTAAAACTTGACAACATGACCGGTTTTAAAACAGTTATCTGTCAGTAAATACACAATGTTACCAAATACTTCTCTCACAATCCTTACCCAAATGCAGACAGACACACAGTGTGATTTTAGACAAGCAACACTATCCTAGGAGTTTACCAAAACTCATTCACTAGCCTGGAAGGGGTAAGGATAATGCACACAATCTACATATTTAAGTACTGCACTTTAGTGTCAAAGCCTGACTCATTTTATCAATGCATAAGCAAAGACTGGCTTTTAATGCTACTAAAACGTGTCAACATGACAGGTTTTAAAACAGTTATCTGTCAGCAAAAACATGCTGTTTCCAAATGCTTCTCTCACAGTGGTTCCCAAATGCACAAAGACTCACAGTGTGATTCTAGACAAGCAACCCTATCCCTAGGAGTTTACCAAAACTCATTCACCACTCTGGAAGGGGTAAGGGGGCTGCACACAATCTACAGATTTAAGTACTACACTTTAGTGTCAAAGCCTGACTCATTTTATTAATGCACAAGCAAAGACTGGCTTTTAATGCCACTAAAACTTGACAACATGACAGGTTTTAAAACAGTTATCTGTCAGCAAATACACAATGTTACCAAATGCTTCTCTCACAATGGTTGCCCAAATGCACACAGACTCACAGTGTGATTCTAGACAAGCAACACTATCCCTTGGAGTTTACCAAAACTCATTCACTACTCTGGAATGGGTAAGGGGACTGCACACAATCTACATATTTCAGTACTGTACTTTACTGTCAATGCCTGACTCATGTTATCAATGCATAAGCAAAGACTGGCTTCTAATGCTACTAAAACTTGACAACATGACGGAGTTTAAAACAGTTATCTGCAAGCAAATACATGGTGTTACCAAATGCTTCTCTCACAATGGTTGCCCAAATACACACAGACTCACAGTGTGATTGTAGACAGCCTACTATCCCTTGTACAAAATACATTTACTAGTCTACAAATCTAAGGTGACTGCACACATTACAGAAAAGTTTCTGCTACACATTAGTACCAAAATGCTTCTCTCTAAATGATTCCTAAATGCACACAGACTCACTCTGTGATTCTAGACAAACAACACTATCCCTTGCACTATACCAAAACACATTTCTTAATCTACGAATACTACATTTTAGTGTAGAAACATGACTCATTTTTCAAATTCATAAACAATTACTGCTTTCTAATTGTACCAAAATATAAAAACAGCACAGTTATCTGTCTGCAAACACATGAAAAACACAAATGCTTATCACAGAATGGTTTCTACATGCACACACACTGACAATAAGATTGTAGACAAAAAAAAATACTCCCTGCACTTTAGCAGGAGAAACACATTAGTTTGATTAAAATCAAAATAGACCACACACATCCCCTCACAATTAAATAACTCACCTTTCAAGTTGTTTTGTAGATTAAGAAGTATATCAGTCACACACCAGATTTTCTTATACAGAATCTCTGCACTGTGCACCTGTCAGCAAAACCGAAGAATGGCAAAGTTTCCCTCTCATTTTCCACACATATACATGTAACTTCAAATCACATTCCGTCCCACATAAATTCAAAAGTTAACACACATTTCTATTGGTTAAACATTTCAACCCTTTCAAAATGACATAAATTTGAACCCTACCCCCAATCTGCATAGAAACAGGTCATGAAACACTGAACTGAGCACACAGGTCACAAGTTCAGCACACAATGTTGCTAATCAAAACAGCAAGTGTGCTTGCCTTTTCAACATATCAGCTCATCATATATAATGTTCCTTTCAATCAGTTTTTGTTAACCAATAAGAATCATGCATTTAAAAAACAGAAACATGCATCCTACCTTTCAGTGTAGAAGGTTGTCAACCAACCAATGATTTCTTGTCTTTTTTCAAAACTGCATCTTAGCCACCATTTTAGAAAAATCTTACTTTTCAAACTGCCATTTAATTTACAGAAACCATCTGAGTGAATCCAGACCTCCCTTCAAGATGCTTAGAGTGTGGATTGTGGGACACAGCTATATTTTCTGGAGCCAAAGGTATGCAGAAAACAAAGGCATTCACAAAGACCTAGGTTTGCCAAATGTAGACATTAAATGGATTGGACAGAAAGGGGTTAAAGTGGCACCAATTGATGCCATTGGTAAAATCCTTTATGCATATCCAACACCCTGACCTCATAATAGTGCACTGTGGTGGCAATGACCTAGGCACTTTGACTGGGGTAGGTCCGGAAATGCTTATGAAGGACACCTTTGCAGAATTGATTTAACTTTTTCCCAAAACTGCCTTTGTGTATTCTAACATATGCCAAAGGCAGAAATGGAACTGTTCCAATCATTTTTGTCCACAAATTGAGAAAGCTAGGAAACATGTGAATAAATCTGTTTCTGCTTTTCTCCGAGACTATGGAATGGGGTCCATTTACAATAACAATCTGCGCTTTCATATGCAAGAGATGTATAGGAGAGATGGAGTACACTTTACTGATGAAGGAAACAGAGTCTTCCTCAACAACTTTAGACTCTGTATAGGTACTTACTTATAAGTACCAAAAACTCTCAATGAACACAACAGCTCTTTTTAGAGCCACTCAAGAACAAAACACTTAAGCTTGATGTTTATCTCCCAAAAATTTCAGTTTTTTTTACTTGGATCCGCGCACCCAACGCGTTAGGAACCGCGCACCCTACGCGAGAGAAATGGTGCACCCAACGCGCTAGGAGGCGCGACTCCTAATTTTACCGTAAAAAGAAAAATAGCCCCTATCACTAATTTTTATTATCCCCGGGGACCCCATCCCCCGGGGCTTATAAAAAAAACATTGGGGACCGTGGGGGGAGCCCCAACGCCCCCACGGTCCCAGCCGGCTCCCCGCGTCCTTCGGGAGCCGGCATTGCATTTCCACATGGAGAGCTGCTGACATGCAGCTCCCCGTGTGGAAAAGCAATATCGTTTGGATTTTGAAAGAGAGAGTTTCCCTGCTCTCTATTTCAAAATCCTAATGAAGTTTGCTATGGGAGGGCGGGAAACTCCCGACCTCTCATAGCAAACAACAGTGTCCTTGGGGTGGGCACCCCAGGACACTGTAGGAGCTGGCCCTGGGGGGTCCCCAGGGCCCTCGAGGGCTCCAGTAGGGGGGCCACGCAGCCTCCCTCCCCCATTAATTTGTAAAGATTTTGCCCCCGGGATTTGGCCCACCCGTAATGTAGTTATTTCTATACTTTTTGTTTCCTTTCTTCCTTTTATGTTATCACTTTTCGTTATTATGTACACAAAGTTAGTAGTGTCTCACAGAATGCATTACCACTTGGTGTTGTAAGAATATAAGTGGCAGTCTTCAATAACGAGATCCCCAGTGGTTATAAGTTATTGCTATACAGAGATGACCGAAGAATATGAGGCACTTGCCCACAATTCACGATAATCCAGGTATCTCTCCTTGCAAATCACTCAGGATTAGGAATTTATTATTTATTTGGTACAGCGTATCTTTGATCAGAGTAACTTAAATAGCATATGGCAATAGCGATAGAATTGAATATGGCACTAGTCCAGTGTATATAACGTCTATTCAGGTATCATGTTAGAAGAATATTGTTATACATTGAAATAAGCCATTGATGTGACAAGCATTGAGTACAAAAGTATGTATACGCACAAAACCGTTTTTTCTGATACTTTATGAGGAATATTGGCACTAGTCCATGTTAAATAAGGTATATTCAAAGGTATATTCAGTAAGAACCGTTGATTTGGATGTAAGTATACGCACAAAACCGACTTTTTCTGATACCTTATGAGGAATATAGGCACTAGTCCAGGCATATTCAGTATGAACCGATGATTTGGATGTATAAATCAAAATCCATGACACAAAACGTACATAACACCATGTATAATTTGCATTGTATCATATGTTTGCTCCAATGTTACAAACTGGCCACCGTGTTTACCACGAAAGTTTTAAGACATACTATGTGAGTCCTACCTTTGTGTTCATTGTAACTTGAGTACTAAGGCACGTTGGTTTACAGCAGCTTTATCGTGTGATCAAGACACCACGAGTGTCGAAACGCGTAGCGGTTGAAAAATAAATATATGGTTGGAGTACTTGGATCCCTGAGAGTGCGTATCTATTTAGCGTTGGATTATATTGAAACATGCCGGTTTGGGTTACCGGCACACCACGCGCCACCTGACAACGGGACAAAACTCAGCAAAATCCCGCCCTGGTATTGAATATATATATATATATATATATATATATATATATATGCGCTCTCAGAAGTCCATATCAGGATATTTATTCAAGGTTCCTGATACCTGAACCTTGAATAAATATCTGATATGGACTTCTGAGAGCACATATTTACTTTTATTGGACTGGGACTATATGCCGGCTTTGCTCTAAACTGTGTGTCTTATTGTGTGAAGTCATGTGCCCTGGCCGCTGTGCCACACCTGTCTAAGTAGCATCAGTAATATTTTATATGTAGTAGGAGGACGTTTTGTTTGGAACACGGTAATTTGTATATGGTGCTTAGGTGGTGTTATATAGGGAGTGCGAAGGTAAATCAATACGGTATTTGTAAAGTGCAAACTACACAGAAAATGATGATTGATTGGAAGATAAGAAACATTTGGTACTAAAAACTAGGGTGCATATTAGTTGCGTGAAAAAGCATGTTTTCATTGGTTAATAAAGAGCAATCTAAATGTGGAGTACATTCGATGGGATAAAAAATGTGCAAAGCTCAACCAGACGTGCTACTTGCATTTGGAAGGTACATTTGGAACTTAAAACAATGGTGAACTTTTAACCCGCAGGTGCTGTTAAATGTTCGAGAATATGCTGAAAAAAAAAGTTACGTTTAAAAAAATCATGAACTTTAAATCTCCAGGTGTCGTAGAATGTTCCAGAAAGTGTGGTGATATAATAGGTTGAACTTCTGACCTGTATGTGGCGCGGAATATTAAGTAGCTTTTCAGATGGAAAATTAAAAAATAACCAATGGAGATAAGTTTTGCAATGTCAAAGAAGGAATGAAGTATTCTGATTTGTTCTTTACATGTATTTATATCTGGAGCGACAGAGAAATTGTGCTATTACTGGTTCTATTCTTGATGAAAGCGGTGCATTACATATACTGTGTGACAAAGAAAGAATTGCATGCGTGTGTGACATTTGAAATCTGCATACCAACAACAAAGGTGAGGTAGAAATGAACAAGGTGTGTTATGTGTTCTGTAGTAGTGATTAAGTATTTGAGGGGATATTTTTAAGTTTGAAAGTATTTTTTATTTCAAAATAATATTGGTTATAAAATATGCATAACGTTTGACCTGTTGTTATATAAGTACTTTATATATGTTTAGTAATTTTTCACAAAGAAGAAATGTAGTTTGTCATCTTTAAAGGACTGTATGGTTTTGAAAATGAGGTACAGCGTTAATTTGGGTTTGTTAATGTATTCAGGCGAGATAAACAAAATGTCCCACGTTTGCAAATTATCAGCCTCATGCATCAACCCAAAATCCAGTCGGTAAAATACCGATTCGCTAATAGCTCCCGGTATTAAGTTAAAAATACCCAATCCCAATGCATCAACCCAAAAGCAGAAATCGCTATTTAAGGAATCCTTAAATAGCGATTCTTTAAATAGGGATTCCTTAAATACCGATTCCTTAAATAGCGATTGCATTTAAGGAATCCCAAAGTGAGATTCCTTAAATGCAATGCATCAAAGTTAAAAAATTAGCGATTCCGCTAATAGGGGGAGCAAATTACCATGAAGATGAACTGCATGGTAATTTGCAAAAACTTTGAAAAATGCACTTTTGTGCATTTTTCAAAGTTTCATGTTGCGCACACACATGCCCTTAGAGCATGTGTGTGTGCAACATATGTGCACATATCATTTTCAGGGGTGCTATAGGGTGTCATTTTGACACCTTGCACCCTTGAAATTGCATGAGCAATTAGCGAGAACCTACTGGTACTCGCTATTTGCTCATGCAATCTCCGATTCATTCCTATGGGCCTGGAGGCCCATAGGAATGATTGGGACGGCATTCCTTAATTGCTACTCGCTATTTGCTAGTAGCAATTAAGGAAAGTTAAGGAATCGCTATTTGAATAGCGATTCCTACATGCATAGCCTTTTGCTATTCCTTATTAGCGAATCCTTATTTTTCGCTAATAAGGAATCATAAATGCTAATGTTGATGCATATGCCCCTATACCTTTTGTGGAAGTAGTGGGGAAGGTGGGGTAGGAGATGTATGTGTTATTAAGATAAAAGCGATAAAACCAAAGCCAGAAATGTTATGTGGGCAGGTTGTGGTCTTATTTTTGACAGTGAGAGGTAGATTTGAATATAAGTTTAGGTAGGTTGTTGTACTGTGAGGCTGTTTACAGTGTTTGGAGATTACATGGAGAGGAGATGGAGATAGTAAAAGTGATACGTTCCTTTTATATGTACGCATAGTTTGAATCATTTGAATATAGGTTGAGATATAATATGAACATGGTTTCTGGTTTGCATTTGGGTATAGTTCATAGTTTTAGTAGTTTGTGACTAGTGAATAATAAAAAGGTAGATATACTAAAATATATGGTAGTAAACGTATTAATTATTGTCTGTTCTTATGAAATAGAAGTGGTTGGGGAGTGCTTCTTTAGAAGAGATGTTTTATAAATGTGTGAGAGATAAAAAAGAAATGAAAATGTTCGGTATATTTTCTGTATGACTTTCTTGACATTAGTAAAGTACATGTCATTACAAGTGATAGTAATTGTCAGGCTGTGTTCCTGTGCTGAATATACGTAGGTGTTTAAGTGGTCCGGCTTTTACCAGTGCCCAGTTTCACTATCTCTTTTGAGACACTTGTCAATTTTTTCATTCAATTGAATGTCCTTAATATACATACAGTAAATGGACGGTATATCAAACATTTTGGGAATTACAACTTTGTTTACACTCCCCATCCTCTGCTATACACTGTACAGAGTGTTTAAACGACTTTATTAAAATACAGATGTATAGCTAGTAAAGGTGGTGTAGTGCCACTGGGCCCATTTATAAACCGTACTATGGGATGGTTTATGTTTTACCCGCCAATTGCATGTTTGAATACTTTTGGATGATAAGCGTTACGGAAGACACCTTTAACCCCTTCAGCGCGGCGCGGATTTCCGCGCCGTGCTGAAGGTTCTGTGCGCGGGCGGGGCCATGACGGAGCGGTTCCGTCATGCGCACAGCGCAACCGACGCTCATGATGGAACCGCTCCGTCATGAGCGTTGAAGGGGTTAAAAAGTAAGCCCGAGTATGGGTATAGTGCCGCTACTAGGAATGGAGTCAGTTTCTCTTTGATTTCGTACGGTTAAGCAATGGCGGGGGCGGGGTGGGGAGGTGGGTATGTTGGTGATTAAAACACAGACTTTAGTAACGTGCAAATGTCAAGCTACTAAAGGTGATGTAGTACCACTGGGACAATTTATAAAGCGCCCTATGGCATGGTATATGTTTACCCGCAAATTTGCATGTTCTAATACTTTTTGCTGAACATTACTGCCAAGGGTCTTATGGCTTCTTAATAAACGAACAATATCAGAATGGAGGTCACCCTTTGTTGCTTTTAAAAAAAATTATATATATATATATATATATATATATATATATATATATATATATATATATATATATATATATATATTACCTACTGGCGGTCGCCAGTAGGTAGTTATAGTTAGGACCAAGTTTCCAAAGGAAGAGCATTTTTTGCTTTGCTTATAACTTTGGCGTCGTTTGATGAATCTTCATGATATTTTCCAATCATATTCTTTGTTCATATCAGCTCCTATGCGGGAAGGGTGGGGGTCATTCGTCAAGGGGGGCCAAGAAAAAAGGAGGGTCCCAAAACGTGTTTTCTCCATGTTAATTTCCATAAGGAACTTTAGACAAGGCTACAGGTCGAACGGGTGAACGGAATTACCCCAAATTTTGCTGATGATTGTTTTGGGAGATAGCTGTTGAAATTAAGCCTCTCTATGGTGATAGTGGCGCTCCCAGGTTTGCTTGGGCTCTTTGTTTCATTGCGTAAAGTTAAGCAAGGGCGGGTGTGGAGGTGGTGTAGTGGTACTGGAACTATTTATAAACCGCCTTATGGTATGGTGTATGTTTTACTTGGCAAATTGCAGGTTTCAATACCTTTTGCTGATGAGCGTTCCGGCAGACACCTGTTGAAATTAAGGCTATGTATGGCTATACTGGCGCTAACAGGAGTGCTGGGGCTTGTTGTTTTGATTTCTTAAGGATGAGCAAAGGAAGGGGTGGGGGTGGGAGAGGTGGGCATGTTGCTGAATATAACACAGACATTTGTAATGTGCATATGTGTAGCTAGTAAAGGTGATGTAGTGCCACTGGGTCCATTTATAAAGCGCTCTATGGCATGGTACATGTTTTATCCGGAAATTTGCATGTTTTAATATCTTTTGTTGCTGGGTGCTCCGGCAGAGACTTGTTCAAATTAAGTCCCTGTATTGCTATAGTAGCTCTACCAGGTTTGCTGGGTCCTTTCTTTGATTTTGTAAGGTTAAGCAAGAATGGGGATGACGGTGGTGTAGTGGCACTGGACCTATTTATGAAGCGGTTTATGGTATGGTATACGTTTTTCTCGCAAATATGTATGTTTTAATACCTTTTGGTGATGAGTGTTCCAGCAGACAGCTACGCAAATCACACAACATTTCTGTGGATAACAAATATTTGTGCTGATAAACACTCTTGCACTGTGGTAGAAGGCTGCCAGCGTTGATGGCAAATTATGAAACTTGGTGCCATTGTACATTTAAATGGAAGCTTGGATCATTTCTTTGTTACTATGGTGCAGTGAGGGCTTTAAGTGGGAAAAAAACTGGGGGTGCTCTAAAAGGGGTGGGGCACACCTGTTAAAGGGGTGTGGGCTATCCAAGTAGGGGCGTGGTCTACATGAAGATAAATAGGGTTGTGTGCTTAAGAAAATCCCCTCGAATTATCCCACGTTCGGGAAACACGCTCTTTACCGGATTGCTCTTCCTCCTACAACGTGGCTCAAGTAGCATGATGTCTCCACTTCTCAGTAGTGAGCAAAATGAGCATGCGCACATCGATGTGCATGCTCTGACTGAAGTGCAATAAAAAAAAAGAAAACTTGACTACCTTTGCAGGGCCAAAAATAGAGCCCGATAGAGACCCGTTTCGAGTTTTTCTGAAAATAAATGCCGGTGCTCAGAGCCGGCCCACTTAAAGCCCTGCATCCATTCATCCTAAGCACTGCGCCATCCAACCATCTTTCCATTCATTCCGACATTCCCACCTGCATACATACATACATCTGTCCCTGCAGTTATTCTAAGTATCTATCAGCCCACTCGCCTATGGTAAGCACTGTGCCATCCATTCAGTTATACGCCCATATATTCATACATACATCTGTCCCAGAAGCAATCCTACGTGTCTATCAGCCCACCCGTGTATCCTAAGTACTGGTCCATGCATCCATTTATCCTTCCATTCATCCATATATCCATCCATCCATCTAGCTATCCATTCATCCATCTGGCCATCCATTCAGTCACCCTTTATTCAACTATCCGTCCTTATTTTCGTGCACTCTCCGCCGCCGTTCCTAAATACTGCGTATTATACTCATCCACCCAGCCTCTTAAGGGGCCGAAAAGGCTGGCGATAATCATTGAGAGGCAGATGAAGTTTCTGATAAAGAACAAGAAAGCTTTGAGTTGCTCTATGTGGACCAGAGTTCACCAGCCTTCTCTGGTGGTGTTTAAAACAAAGGTTGATGTAGGGAAAGAAATGTAAAGCAGCTTCTCAGTGTAAGACGTTGATTTAGAAAGATAACAGGGCATATTAGCAAGAACGGCGTTAAAATTATTACCGCTTTAGCGGCAGGAAGCTGCCGCTAAAGCGGCGATAATGGGCTTGATAATATGCCCTTGTCAATTCCCATAGCCGGCCAGGTTGTGGTGTGAAGCTGGGCTTCTATGGGAATTCACAAGGGCATATTATCAAGCTCATTATCGTCGCTTTAGCGGCAGTTTCCTGCTGCTAATGCAGCGATAATTTTAACGCCGTTCTTGATAATATGTTCCTAAGTGAGCCAGGCAAAGCTGTTTTAGTAGCTCTACAACAACACCCTGTGAAAGGTGAGAGCAGGGTTGTGTTGGAGTTGGCTGCGTGTGGTCGTCTCAAAGGCGCAACCAGAGCAAAATTTCGGGGGATACTAGTTCTTTCAGCAATAGGCAGAGTGGGGATGTAGGGGCTCTAAAAAGGGGTGGAAGAAAACAGAGCATCATTTACAAGCAAATGGTCTTTTGAAGACCTGTGAAGTACTCGGGTGCGGCTCGGTGTGTGCTATTGGGAAGCTGTCTCAGGGAGTCCGGGGCAATGGGCATTGTGCGCCTGGTGGTCTCTCTGCTAATCACGCCATGATGATGTTGCTCCTGCGCTGCAAAAAGAGTAGGGAAATCGTGAGAGAAAATGGCTCTCTTTAAAGGATATCTTTTCTCCTACAACGCAATTCACCTAGCATGATGTCTCCACTTTTTAGTAGGGAGCAATGTGCATAGTCTCACTGTCTCACTACAGTCCAATAAAAAAATAAAACAACGGACTACCTTTGCGAGGCCCGAAAATAGAGCCCCATAGAGATCCGTTTCGAGGTCCGCAAAAATAAACTGCCGGTGCTCAGACTCCCTCCTCTCCAATTAAAGCTTTGGCTGCAGTGCTATGTTTGTGAAGTTGTAGATAAAATTGTTAGGCTAATAATGGTAATGTTTCTCTGTGCCGTTTGGTTGGTAATATCATCCTAAGTATATAGAGAACAATTTTTAAAAATATTATCTATAAAGTTGTCTGCGATGGGTTGCCGAGGGAGTGTGTGGGGTGTTGGGGTGCAGTGGAGAGGTGAAAAGTATGAGGTAGTGCAGTTACATGTACATTTTAAAGGTGTATGTAAATAATTAAATAAATACTTGCTGTATGTTCTATGCACTACCCGTCATCCTACTGCTCCCCTGACGTGCTCCATCACATTGCAGCACTGCCTCTGGAAGCCGTCAGTAGCATTTATGCATTTGTGTGTTATTATTGTAATATATTGAACTGATAATTAAAAATAATTGAATCTATTTTTTTTTCCAGAAAATGATTTCGTTTGGATAAAAATTTGAAAAGGCCTAGAAGAACTGACAAAAAAAGACAAGAAAAGAAGCATTTATATTTGCAGAAAAGAAAAGATTTTGAAATACAAAAAAATGAGAGCAGTACACAAACAGTTTCTGAAAAAAATATTACAAACATTTCATGAAAATAACATCACACAAAGGAAAAAGAAGAATTTTTCAAGTAAGGAGAAGGAGACTTCAACTTCAAATACAAGGAAAAGAAAACATGATAAAGAAACAGTGTATGTTACCCAGAGACAAAAACTATTTCAAGAAATTCATCAGGGACTTTTTCGAACTAGAGTTATTCAGAATTTAATGAGAACATGCTGCAAATATAAAAAGAAAGTGCTGCAATTCAAACAGAAGCAGCGTATCGAAAGTATAGTGGATACTGCTTTTACTTTGAAACAGAAGTTATTCATTGTGATTTTGAAGAGGATCAAAGTATTAGATAAAGTAATCAAAGTGCTGAAAGAGAAAAGTAGAAGAAAAAGACTTGTGAACAGAACCAAGTTTTTCAAAATCTTTAGTGCACATTGGAAACATACTTCTAGTAGTGAGCCTTTTTTTAATGAGGAAAGTTACTTCCAGGAAAATAGTTTACCATTTGAAGTTGATACTGGAGGTCGTTACTACGAAGTTCAGGATGGTTGTCCCCTTCCAAAAGAGGAATTGGTTGGTAAAAGTGCAGAAGAGTTAATAGTTGAAGAAGTGCAAGGGAAACATGCACAAGCTCCTGTGTATGAGTGGGGTTGTAGCAGTAATTGCAGTATTCGACAGGAATCTATTGATATAATGCGAAATTGGCTACGAGAATATACACAGAAAAGTATTAAACAGAAGATTAAATTGTTGCAAGGACTAGATTCATGTAATGTTAGAAAATATACTGAGAAACATGGGCATTCTCTGACTTGTCTTTCAAGAAAAGTGTGTAAAAGTGTTTTTCATGGATGTTAGAAGTACACCATTCAGAAATGCGGAGGTTTGTAAGGAAACTGTACGATGTAAAAAGTCCTGCATTATGTTTAAGTGAACTGAATACAGCTCTTTTATATGGTTCTTTCTTAGATGTTCAAAAAAAGTGTGATGATATTGAAATGCAATATTTTGGTTCAGAAGAGCAGTCAATAGAAAGTGAAAGTTTGACAATTAAACATGTTGAAGGAGATGGGAAAGATATTAGCAATGATCAGTTTGAAGAAGAAATTGGAAGGCTTAATGTAGTGTGCTCTGAAATACCAAACTATGTTTGTGTTTGTTGTCGACGTAGTCATTATAAAAGTCAAACTAGGAATGTTGATTTGTATTTGAAAAGTAAAAAGGAGAACAATAGTAAGTGGGAAGAATTTGCAACTTACTTGTTGGTGGAAGGTCGATTTGAGTTAGGTAGTGATCAAGGTATATGTAAATATTGTTACAACAAATTAGAAGAGGACAAAATGCCTGCTTGAGCAGTACATAATAACTTAGAATTAGTAGCTATTCCGGAGGAACTGGCAGAATCGAATACATATGAGTCGGTTCCAATTCAATCTGTTCATCCTTTTCAAACTATAATTCGGATGGAGCCTAAAACAGGTAAACTGCCACCAACAGACTTGCAAAGAGGGCTGAAAGGAAGAGTGTTTTACTTACCTTTGGATTCTAGGAAACATATTGAAACTATTGCTGGAGAGAAAAAGGAAAATGAGGCAGTAGTCATTCTAGTAAATGGTGTACCAACAAAGAGTCAGAAAATATTGCAAGAATTTGTGGATGTTAATAAAGTTGAAAAGGCTATCTTATATCTTATAGAGAACAATCTCTATTACAAAACTGTAAATGTGGATGAACAGGTAATAAGTTTAGAAGATGAATATGAAATTTCAAGTGGTCAAATAGAGAAAGTGGACAAGTCAAGGACTGAAGAGATTTATGAACATTACACAATATCTCCTTTGCATTCAAAAGAAGTAATAGGAAGCAACATTGAGTTATTTCAAATGAAAAAAGCACAGGGAACTCCAATGAGTGTATGGGAGAAGAGCTTGGAAGCTTGTTGTTTTCCACAGCTGTTTCCTACTGGAGAAGGTGGACGATATGATGACCGACCTGTACGTTATTCAAACTTCAGAATATCGGTCAACAAGATTATATTCTGAAGATCCTAGATTTCGACAGTGCATTCCATACATATTTCACCTTTTGTTTGAAAGTGATTTAACTTCTCTGTCATATGCAGTGAACCACATACTTAAAACTGGAGTTCTTCAATCAATTCTTTCTGCGAAATAATTTGTGGAGAAAGTTGAAAAGACAGATGAAAATTTAGAAGCACAGTTAATCAATTTGATGGCATGTCAACGTTGAACAAATGAGTATTGGTATTGTTGTCATGGAGAACTCAAGTGTATGTTACGGAACTTAGGTACACCAACATGGTTTGTCACACTTAGCTGTGCAGAGTATGCTTAGGAAGGTTTGCTTGAGAGAAGTGAATCCCAATATTAAAAATGTTGAAATAAAGACGCCTGGTGAACTGTGTTCATTGGATCCTATAAATGTGTGCAGATATTTTAATCATAGGTTTCAAGCTATCATGAATTTTATCTGCAATAAAAAGAATCCAACTCTTGGAGAAGTTACCGATTTCTTTTGGAGAAAGGCGTACCAAGCAAGAGGTGCACCTCATATACATATGCTACTATGGGTCAAGGATGCACCTACATTTGGAACTGATTCTGATGAAACAGTTTTGTCTTTCATCGAACAGTATGTGACATGTGAGATTCCAAGAGAAGAAGGAGATAAAAGCTTGAGACAGCAAGTTTTACGTTTCCAAAGTCACCGTTGTGGAAAGTACTGCAGAAGAAAATACAAGTCTAAAGGAAAATTTTACACCAAATGTCGGTTTGGTTTTCCATGTCCAGTCATTTGTAAAGGAAGAGTAAATTCTTTTTTTTCTTCTGTAAGGCACACAATAACTTGGAAATCTCCAAAGAATACCTACAACTTAAAAAGAACAGAAGTGTCAAAGTATATCAATGACTACAATCCAGTCATTTTAAAAATGTGGAATGCAAACATGGACATCCAGTATGTTGCAGATAACTCAATTGCTGTTGCCCGTTATGTTACATCGTAAATAGCAAAATCAGAAAAAACAGAGATGAAACAAATGTGGGAAGAAATTGGCCAAGAGAAAAGCGTTAGCAAAAAATTGTACAGCTTTACTTTGAAAATGCTTTCCCACCGAGAAATTGGATCTTCTGAATGTTCAGGCCGCTTGTGCTCTTCAAGTTTATATTCAAAGTCTTGAGGAATCATTTGGGTAAGTTTAGGTCTTGGCTGCTCACGGAATAGAGTGTTGAAATCATTAGAAGAAATTGAATACTTAGCAGCAAATGAACCAGACTGTACAGACATTCTTAAAACTAATATGTTGGACACATACTATCCGAAAAGGAGTCGACATCTGGAACAGCTATGTCTGTATGAAGTACTTCAACATTACAGCTTCAAAAGAAATGTTAAACAGAATTTAAAAGAAGGAAAATATGCAGTAGTTTGATGTCATGGTTGTTTAGTAAAACATGCAAAGGGTAATCTTATAAATCACAAGAAACTCAGTTGTGAAACTCCAGATAAGTGAACATTTTACTATTTAGCACTTCTCCAACTCTTTAAACCATGGCGTAGCGAAAGTGAATTACTTGGAGACTTTGACTGCTACGAAGATTCTTTTAATGGATGTAAAGATAGCATTGCATGTGCAATTTTTCCTACATATTTAAAAATGTTGAATGATGAAGTTGAACAGGAAAAGACTATTACAGCTGAAATAGCTAATGAAAGTTCTCAAGATAGTCATAGTAGTGGTCAATGTAGTCAAGATTCTCTTGGACAACCAATACTGGAAAATGAAGCAGCGATTGCTATGCATGAAGTCAAAATTGCAATGCAACAAGCACACGAGGAGAATATTACATTGGAAAAGTTAGAAGAACAACTAAATGTTGAACAGAAAGAAATATATGTGAGAGAACAGATAGAACATGGTTTGTTGCATGAAAAAAAAGAATGTGTGTGTTACTCTTTTAAACCTCTTCTGATGTACATCAGAGGTCAAGCTGGGACAGGTAAAAGTTTTTTAATTGAAGTTTTGACCAGTTATCTTAAAAAAACTACTGGTTCACATTTATGTTCTGTGGTAACAGCTCCAACTGGATTAGCAGCACACAATGCTATAGGAGTTACTTTGCATAGACTACTGATGTTACCAGTTGAGCATGATAGTAAATTACAATATCAGAAGTTGTCTGGAGAAGCTTCTCATGAAGTGTCAAGAGTGCTGAAGAAAATGAAACTATTCATTATTGATGAGGTGAGCATGATCTCAAACTTAATGCTTGTACACTAAAGATTGCAGCAGGTATTAAAAACAGATTATGACATTCTCTTTATTAGTAGTGTTGGACACTCTAGCCCCCAAAAAACCTTATTATTCGGCGAGGAAAAAGCCTTCCGCACCCTGGTTCTCTGACCGATTGCGTAAGTTGAGACAGGAGTGCAGAAGGAAGGAAAGACTCTGGCGCAGGGATCTTGCTCCTTTGGGCAGAGAGTTGCACAAACAAAGGCATATAGAGCAGCCATTATTGAGGAAAAGGGAAGGTATTACTCAAAGGTCTCAGAGGAACTTAAATCGCCTAAGGAGCTCCTTAACAGCTATAATTCCCTTGTCGCGCCCATGGCTTCTGACTCTTTGGAGTCTTCTCAGGAGCTTCCTTTTTCTGCTCTAAGATATCTGATATATATGCTCAGTTGGAGATTTTAAATCTGAATCAGACAACTGATGCCCTGCCTGAAATCTATCCTATGCATAGCTCCAGTAATACAGCACTTTCTACTCTATGTGATTTCCAAAGCTTACACCCGAAACTGATGAGCACCTACTTGAAGGAGTTAGGTCAGGATCGCCCATGGATCCTTGCCCTTTAAAGGTTCATAAAATTGCTAAAGCGGCACTCATTCCGCATTTTACCACGGTCTCAAATTTAGCCATCTCCCTGGGCCAATATCCTCTGACCAGGAAGGAGGCAGTGGTTAGGCCAATTTAAAAAAAGCCCTAATTAGATCCGTCTAATCTAAAAAACTTCTGTCCCATTTCCCTTCTGCCGGTCCCAGCGAAGATCTTAGAATCCCATTTGAATTTTCACTTGAGTGTTTACTTGAGGGAGCATCATATCTTGGATGGCTCCCAACATGGATTCAGAAGGTCTCACAGCACGGTGGATGCAGGGCATTTGATGCCCTTTCTCCCCTGAGATTGGTGGAGCGTCTCAGGGAGATAGGTGTTGGAGGCTCGACCTTGGACCTGCTTGCCTCCTTTCTTGGTAAGCGGTCTCAAACAGTTAAACTGGGAGGTTTTCATTCGGATTCTACCCCCCTTGTTTGCGGAGTGCCTCAGGGCTCCTCCCTGAGCCCTACTTTGTTTAATATCTATGTGGCCCCGCTTGCAAGGGTGGTGAAATCGTTTGGGCTGGAGGTGTTGTCTTATGCGGACGACACCCAAATAATGGTGACTATCACGCAAAATGTCAGTGACTCCGCGCAGAATTTTAAAAATTGTATGCCTGGCAGTCTCGTCATGGATGGTACAAAACTATCTAAAACTGAATGGCGAAAAGACAGAGGTCCTGATTTTTGGGGGTAGGACAGACATCTGGTCTAGGGAGTGGTGGCCTGATTCCTTGGGTACCTGCCCAATTATTGTCTCCCAGGGTAAAAACCTGGGAGTTGTGGTGGATGACTCCCTATCTCTGAATTTGCAGGTCTCTAGGACAGTGGCCACCTGCTTCGGTCTCATTCGGCTTATGAGGAAAATCTCTCAGTTCCTCTCTTTTGATGCCCGTAAGAAAGTAGTGGTTGCATTAATATTGTCCAGATTGGACTACTGCAATGCCCGGTGGATCGCAGAATTATGTTTAAGACCCTCTGCCTCACCCACAATGCCTACTATGACCTGGGCCCGTTGGGCATCAAGGCCTTATTCCAACAGTATGTACCCTCGAGGAACCTTAGGTCAGCAAAAAAGAATCTCCTCACGGTTCCTAGGTTCAGAAGAATGAGATGGGGCGGGAGAGCTTTTTCATTTGTTGCTGTCAATGCGTGGAACTCTCTTCCGGATGTTCTTTCGGGGCAATGATCTCACACAATCTTTCGAAAGTCCTTAAAGACCTGGCTGTTCCCTGAGGGGTGGGTTTGAGTGGGGTTCTGTCTGCCTGTATATTGGTTTGTATTTCAGCACCTTGATGCCCTTGGGCTAAGCCTGCACTTTAAAAATCCTTTATTCATTCATTCATTCTCTTTGGAGGAAAACATTTAATTGTATTTGGAGATCTGCTACAACTAACACCTGTAAAAGGAGAACCAGTGTTTAAAACTCTTCTACATGAAGACACAAAGAAATCTCTGGGAAGTATTGGAAATGTGAATCTGTGGTTAAATTTTGAATATAAAGAACTCACTCAGAATATGCGACAAGCAAGAGATGAAGTTAAGGAAATATTCTAAAAGATGTGAGAATTGGTGTTCTAAGCAAACATGGTAAAGAAGCTTTTCAAAGTCGTCTACTAAAGAACTTGTTTACAAATGAAATCACACCAGCAGAAGTAATGTACAAGAAAATGAAAGAAAAAAAGTCTACAGTTTGCTTAATGCCTCCAGTGGAAGAGTGTTATACATTTAATATAGACTTTATGAAATTGGAAAATGAAGAAATAGTTCACATTAAAGCTATTGATAAAAACAAGCATCAAGGAATAACAATTCTTCTTTCAGAAAAACTACAGACTAAATTGGATTCTTTGGAAAAGTCTGTATCAAAAACTGCTGGCTTAGAAAACAATGTAGATGTATGTTTAAACTGTCTGGTAATTTTGAGGCGTAATCTGAATGTAGAAGAAGTTTTAGTGAATGGAGCAATGGGGAAAGTTGTTGATTTTGTGAAATATCAAAATAGAAATGGGATTGAATTCTTGAAAGCTAAATTTGATCAGATTACAGAGGTAAGACAGATTGCGCGTTGTGCTGTACATTTTTTGCTTGTAAAAGACTTGTATTTTCGTAGAAAACAGTTTCCCTTCTGTTTAGCATATGCAATAACTATTCATAAATCTCAAGGTTTAAGTGTAGATAATGCTTTGATAAATGTAGGAAGAACTGTCTTTAAAGAGGGAATGGTATATGTTGCATTATCTCGAGTTAGAACGTTGTCTGGTTTATATTTAATTGATTTTGATGAGAACAAGGTTAGTGCTGATGTTAATTGTGTAAGAGAATATAATCATTTGAGAAGGCTTTATGCTCCAAGTTTAGGTGAATATCCTATTTATGAGAAACGTGTTGTGTGTTCAAAACGCAAACATGGTGAAGAATCAACTATTGTTGGAAAGCAGAAACAAAATCAAGAGAAAAGAAAAGATGTAAAGAAGCAGAAAATACAAACAAGTGATGATGTTGTCGGATTCCAATTAGAAAATGCTTCTGGTGTCAACTGCTATGGTAATGTTATTCTAAACGTTATATTTTATCTTGAAGATGTTTATGGTGAAATTATGGAAAGACAGGAAAAAAGATTATGTTCGGTACTTTATACTTTATTTCAAGAATTGAGAACTGATAGAAGTAAGATCCATTCTGCTTCTGGTATTCACCAACTGTTGGATACATGTACTCGATCTTTAACGTTCAGTGCTAATATACAACAAGATGCACAAGAATTTCTGATGGATATGCTTGGAGTACTAGAAAATTAAGGAATTCAGATTGAGAGTTTATTTGGACTCAGTTACAAATGGGAACATAAATGTGAACAGTGTTCGTTAACTTCAAGCACTATAGTTGACAGAGAACGATTTCTATATTTGACAATACCTGACTGCAAATCTGTACCATTTTCCAAATTACTAAAAGAAGCAGATCACAAGATGATCTGTTCTCATTGTAAATCAATAATGCTATCTACATTATGCCTACAAAGATATGGAAAATATTTGATTATAATGCTACAACGCTGTAGACCTAATGGAAGAAAAGTGGAAACCAAAATTAAAAATGTTGTTGCTAGTCAAGTATCTATTTCTGGAAGAACTTTTGCAACAGTTGCTATTGTTTTCCATGCTGGAAGTACTACCACAAGTGGACATTATACAGTTTATTTAAAGTGTAATAATGGTTGGAGTCATTGCAACGATACACACTTGGAAATGAAACCGATATTGCCTTATGAATTACCTAACTCATACTTGAAACAAAGATTTTAGATACACCATTCGGCTTTGTGGGAAGGTGTAAAGATACTTTAAGGAATTCATACTGGATGCTTTCAAAGCGAAATTTTTGATACATTATTTGGTGTATTGAGAAAATGTCACAGAAACTATGAAGTAAAGGTAAGATTTGAAGATTGGAAATAGTATTGGATGTGTTATTTGTGTTGATTTTGTATTATATTTGTGAGAATTAGGGATTTGTTTTTTTAACAATCTAGTTGGTTTTTTTTCCTGCTGTTTATGATGAAACTACTCTGACATCACTGTGAATAGTTTAGTTAAGTAGTAGCTGATTACAGCAAAAAAAGGGAGAAAAATTGTTTTCTGAATGTTAGATTATTTTTTATTATTTATAAACTCACTGTAATTTGTGAAATATATTACATTACATAGTAGTTTTGCAGTTTATTTCATGTAGTTGAAAAGTTAGAAAAAACAGTAGAAATGACAAATAGCACAATAGTAGTTCGATATTTAAAAAATCCTTAGAAATTCACTGAAAAAACCATAGGTTTCAGGGATGTTATAGTTAGAAATTAGCATTTAAAAAACCTTAGAAATTCACTGAAAAAGACATAGGTTTCAGAGACGTTATAGTTAGTTGAACATTTGACTCATATAAAACCAGAGAAATTTGCCTGTTATAGTTAGTTGAGCTAACTATAACTTGCGCGCTAGCAATGCACTGCTAATGACGTCACATATTACATCACTCATGAGATGGTCAGTGACATCACTCATGACTATCAGATTAGTGCCATTATAGAAATCACCTAAATTACGAAAGCTAGATTATTATTGTACTGCAGTCTAGATTGTGAAAGCTGTAGACGACATAGCTCACAGACTTGGATAGATGTGTATGCGTGGCATGTTGGAACATTGTAGCTTTTATAGAACCTCTGCATACGTTTACAATTAGATTCACAACCTTATATCTTGTCTTTTTAGGTAATCGCGTGGAGCGCAAAAAGGCTTGTAACTTAATTGCACTTTCTATTAGCATGAGGCTTAATGAAAAAATATCAAATTGCGAGGAAGGGGCCGCTAGCTGAGTTAGTAAACCAACTAATGCATCTTGATAATAAGTAGCTAAGTGGGGTAGTGCAAGCCCCCCTGCTCTACATCTAATTGTGAAATAGATAGCTTGATCCGAGGTTTGCCCATACAAACTCACAGATAACTTTATCCACTTCATTAGAATATGAGATTGGTATTTTTAAAGGAAGATTTAGAAACAGAAATATCAACAAGGGAAGAACAGACATTTTTACTAGGGAGACTCGACCTACTATAGACAAAGGTAGAAGCAACCATCTTTCTAAGAGTTTTTTTTATTTTATTAGGCATTTTTTTATAATTTAAGTGAAACATTTGCCCAAATTTTAATTAAAAAGTTGTAGTAAAACAGTCTAAAAAACTATTGGTATTCCATCATTGCCACTTGCCTTGGCACTAGCATTCCTTTTTCAATTTCCCTTAGTTATGTAGATGTAATCAGTTCATTCAGAGCCTTACAATCATCCTTATTAATCATGGGTAACTGACCTGCAGTGATATCATCCTCAAGGGCCTGAGTGCTAACTAGCTGGGTCGCTGCATACATTTTCTTAAAGTGAAAAAAAAATATTTTGGCAATTCTATCTTTATCACTAACCAGACTCGCAGTGCTGGGGTCTCTTATTTGTGGGAATAGGTGTCTACTCTGTTGAGTTTTTATTGACCGGGGTAAAAATGTACCTATCTATTGGCTTTCTTCATATACTTTCTGTTGACATGCTTTGCATCCAGAGATCTCTTCGAGAATAAAAATGTTTTTTAATTGCTATTTCGCCTTTAGTAATTCCTGCTGAAGAACCTCTTCCTCAGGATCTCCTGGGGCCTGGACATAAGATCTCCCCTAGCTCGATCTACAGCATTCTGAAGTCCTTCAATCTTATGTTGCCTTAGTTTGTAGAGATTCGCATGATACGTAATCACCGTCCCTGAAAAGAGGCCTTAAAATCTTCCCAGACCATAAAACCTGATGCTGTATTAATATTCTCCTTATTAAACCAAAGTATAAACTCACGAGTTTCGGAGATCCATGTTGGATCTGAGAACAATGCTTTATCAAAGTACCATCTGCTATTATTTGTTTTTGGGGTTGGTAAATTTATTACCAAAGAGACTAAAGAATGGTCTAAAAACTAATTAGAAAAAATAGCAGATTCCCCTCTTGCAAGTTGTTTATTTATCAGGAAGAAATCCAATTTTGAAGCTGTTTTAAATCTAGCTGAGTAGCATGTGAACTGAGTAATACTTGGGTGGTCTAGCCGCCATGGATCTAATAGGGCATAATCTTCTTTCATGATTCTTAATAATCTAGCAGTCTTTGGTTTTAATTGCTGTTTACCCTTATTGGATGTATCTAGGCCTAGATATTGTATAATATTAAAATCACCTCCCATAACTATGGAGCCATTGGAATTTATCAACAAATTGTATATCTGGTTCAGGGCCTTAATATCATTGAAAATTGGCCCATAGTAGTTCAACAACACAAGGCCTATCCCGTTGACTGATACCTCAATCCAGATCCATCTTGCTCCTTCATCCCGGATCACCTTTCCCAGCTCCCATTCTAGCACAGAAGAGAGTAAGATACCCACCCCGTACCACAGTATGTGCCGAAGCAAAGAACGCATGAGCATACTTCTTTGGGTAAGTTAGGGGAGTTGGCCTTAAGGTGTGTCTCTTGCAGAAAGATAGCCTGCGGAGAAAATGAGCCCTAGTCATTTTAACATTGCTCCTCTTTTCTGTACATATAAAAAGCCATTTACATTGCATGAGATTACCTTTAGTGGTTTTGATATTCTTCAGAATAAAACATGCCACCTTAGCCCAACCCCTAAATACACGTTATGCTCTCTCCTTCACCATTCTTTGATTTGTACAGTCTCCATTGTTGAGGTTACCTGTAACCCCTTAGTGACATACAAAAGACAGCATAGCCCATGACCTCTGAACGTGGTTCTGTTACAGTCCTGTTTCTTGTCCATTATTTGCCTGCTATTCCCCCACCCATTTTTTTAATGCTTCCCCCCTCAGCCCCACCACCCTTTCCCTCCCCAAACTGCCCAAGGAAGTAGGTAGGCCATACCTTGCCTCCTCAGCCCACCCAGCAAGCAAAGGCACCTTGTCTTGGCACCTGGTCGCACGTCTACCCCCCCACCATGCTAAATATCAAGTAACTTTTAACCCCCCCAAGTATCTCCTGCATAAAGTGCTATCATTATCAAAAAGTGCTTGCGCCTTAAGAGTCCACCTGAACCAGCTGGAACTGGTTTTATTGGCCAAAGCCTGCAGCCCCTTCATATAGGAAAGACAGCTCCTCATTTCTGTCTAAAATGGGAACGTACAAATCATCTTTACAATATCCAATACTTATTCAAAAAAAGGTTGCTAAAGACTTTTCCCAATCCAGCATGGAAAATACCATTCCTCCCTCATAGGGGGAAGAAAATAAAGTGCAATAGTGAAAGTGAGCACCGTGCATAAAGTGCAAAGTGCAGTCTAGTTATCTGCTACTGAATACTTATAACAAGAGAGAATAATAGCAGCTTTACCCTATACATAATCCCCATAGAGGAGAACAAAGTGCAATAGTAAAAGCGCACACAGTTAAAATAAACATAGTGCATAAAGTGTCTAAAGTGCAAAAAACCGAGCTTAAATATATTTCAGATTCCTATTGCCATATATAGTCCGAAAGTTCCAAAGATCATGCTCTGCTCAGATACCACTCCTTTTACTATATTCCACTTGGTTGGGCAATCTTTTGTAGCAGATCTTGAGCTTCCTCAAGAATGGAACAAAGATGGAACTCTCCTTTCCATAAAACCTTCAATTTGGACTGCTGGACTATAGAGACCTGTGCTCCTGCACCCTTGAATTAACCCATCATGCCCACAAAGTCCCTCCATCTACGTGCTGCTGATGTCGACATATCGGAGAACACTCTCACTTTGGCTCCATCGGGTAAAGCAATATTTCTCTTTTGAATCACCTTAGTTAAAACAGCCTCTCCAATGCAGTAATCTGAGACATTCTGAATCATTGTCCTGGGATACTTAGTCCCCGGGAGTTTCTGGAACGGGACTCTATGGAACCTCATTATAGTCAGATCCTCTGGTGCTTTCTCAATTATATATTCTCTAATCAGCGACTATATGTAAACCAAAGGATTAGGCTGACCATTGAGGCGTTCATTTTCCTCCGGAATCCCTGTCAAGCACAAATCTGATCATCTTGCGTAATTCTCTATCTCATCCATCTTTAAATATGAGGCCTGTGGCTTTTTATGGAGAGAGGCAATATCAGAGTCACATGACAGAGTGGTCCTCAATGTCAGATACCCGCAGCTCCAGTTCTTTAAATTGCCCTTCTATTTGCTGTACCATATTCTCAATTTTGTCTAATCTCTGGTGAAATAGAGAGATCTCTTGGGCCTGCGAGGTTTTACAGTTGTGTATTTCTCCCAAAATAGTCTCGAAAAGCTGCTGCATTTGGTGCGAGAAGACCAGTGGAAACTGGGCCATAGTGGTGCTTTCCCCGGCAAAGACAGTCATACTTCCAGCCCCCTGCTGGCTAGGTGAATCCAGTTCTTCAGCCCTGAATTTCACGAGGAGACTGCGGGATACTGAGGGAGATGAAAACTCCGGGCCGCTTGGTGTCTCGGGTTGATATGTAGGGGTGTCCAGACCTTTCCCATGACCAGACTGTGTAGGTACATCTAGACCTCTCTCTTGGATTGACTTCCCTCTCTGATCCAAAATCTTACCAGATACCGTTTTCAGAGCGACTTGAGTGACCTCTCCAGATGGTGTCCGGTTAGCAGAAAGCAAATTGGTGACCATTTGATTTATCTTACGGTTTATAGAGAATACAGGGTAGTCTTTAGGAGGGGTGGCTGCCTCTACACGTACTTACTCAGCATAATAAGGCCCACATAAGCAAGCATGTTTTATTTGCTCCATTCTCACCCATGAAACAAAGTTCAATGACAATTATTGCCTTCCCAGCCATATCTTGTGCAGAAACGTCTGCTCCACCATAAAGAACATCTAGTTTTTAATTGAGACATAATTTTGCAAACACATATGCTCTCTTGAGTTAAATGGCACCAAGGATTCTTGGTACACTTAAATCGAAGCGGGTCATAGACTCCCTTGCTTCAATTAAATTTTCTCTACTCACTTACACAAAACACATTATTTCATAAGCATGTATTCTGTCATTCATTTTGTATTTACTTATACAATATGCACTACTTCATCAGTATGTATTCTAGCAGTTGTTAACAATTTTGAACTAGATAAATACTCTACGCCAGCCAATCCTGCTTGGGTAATAGAGGGAAATATAGACAGATGGTCACTAAGGGAAATAGTGCAATGCACCACTTTTGGCTATGTTTTCATAAGAATTATTGTTATTAGCAAACACAACTGGTTGAGATTTTACGGGTACCATTAAAACCTATTGGATGTATAGTGCAATGATTATATGTGTGTAGCTAATATGGAATCTAAACAGTCTTACATGTATTGAATGTTGGTTTTCTCTGTTCTTTTCATTTAGGAGGAGAACTGAGTTTTTCTAGCACTCTAATTGAGTGAACTCATCTACATAATATTCAAAGCCAGGGAACAGTGTCCCGACTGGCTTAGAAAAGGGATCCTACCATCCTTGTTGGTCCTGAAAAAAGCCACCGACCCGCTGGGGCGCAAGTAGGATAAAACATGTTGACCTGTCTTATACGTGATGATATGGGGGACACCTTGTACATCCCTGCACGCTTCCTTGCCCTTGTCTGTTTTCAACCTTACCCCAAACAAGACTTAAAGACCTATCTACCAAGGATATGAGGTAATTTTAGAGCACTATTTGACAGAGATCCTCACACCATCTCTATAGTCTGAGAGACTACTTCCAGGTGGAGGTTAAGACCCTATGCTGATGCTACCAGTTACTAGTACATCATCCGAAAAAAAACGTGCCTTTAATTGAAAATAGCTGTTGAGGGTCCCATAAAATTTTCCATAAGAGATCCTTTCACAACACGAGATCCCACTCCTTCTTGTTATTTTTGTATAAACGGCTGGAAGCAGAGTGGGGTGTCAAACACTTCTTGCTTCCCTCTCCCTCCTATGATAGTCACAATCATCATTCAGACCCAGCGACTTCATCCCACATACTGATACCCAGATCATACATTGACTCTCAGGGGACACCAACATTGCCAACATGTGTTACATTATGCAATTAACCAAACTACCTACCTGTATGTGAGAGCTATGGCTCATTCTGAACCTCACAAAATAGTAGTGAGGATATTGTCCAACATGTACCTACTCTGGTTATCCATACAACTAGGCCTAAACACCTCACTCTCTAACCATCCCAAAAACCTGCCCTTTGTCCTGGACACCCATTTCACCCTGTCACTTCATTATTCCCCATTTCACCTCCACCTGCATTCCCATATGTTGCAGACATATATTATTCGTCTTATGGCTCTCTCCTGACAACTGTGACACCATCACCCAGGCCCACATCACTTGTTGAATGTAGTACACAAATGCTCTCTTCTACTTCATCCCTGAACAGTTGCTACACGTGTGGGAAACTATCAAACACACCAGTGTGTGACTATCACTTAGCCTACCTTACTGCATACACATCGCAACTCACCTCCTTGAGATACAATGGCTCCCTATTCAGACACACTGCCACTTCAAGGTGCTCAGCCACACCTACAGGGCACTACACCACCAGGGACCCATCTAGCTCAAACACCATCTACGCTCTGACAAATACTCATGAAGCTCTGCTGTGCATCACTTGCATTCTCCCCCACCCCAATATTCCTTTGAGCAAGACAGAAGGTAGGGTGGTTTCTAGCATGGCCGATAACCGCTGTTAAAACCACATACAGCACAACAACTGCATGCAGTGTTGTATAGTGCTAGTGACTCAACACCTGGCTCTTCACAGGATCTTACTTGGAGAGCCTTTACATACTCAGCACCTCGATCCCCTCTTGGGTGAGAAGTTAATCCTCTGGCAACCCCATTCCATTCCATTAATTTCGAATCCACTTTTGGCTGCCTAGCCCTGTTGCACGGATTCTACTGGTAAAGCAGAACTATGTGTTAGGGCAACAGGACGGTTGAATGTAGGGGCTGAATCTCTCTACAAGGACAGTATCTGTTGGCCCAAATCCTGGCTAGCTCACAGTGCCTCACATGAACTCCTAACCTTCCCAGAGTAACAGGTGATTTTGGCAACCTCAAACACAACCCACTAGTCACAAAGTGAACCGTGGAAACAGATCCGTCCCTTTCGTCACTCACTCATGCATGCCTATGAAAAATAAAAGAAAGACAGGAAGAAATTTACAATACATTTATTGAAACTATTGAAGTCTATTATGGAGCTAATTTGCTGTGATCATTAGGCAGATGAAACTAAACAAAGTAATTATCATTACTAACAGGGTGTATAGGGCAAAAGTCCCAACCATGGCAAATTATCTTTCTTGTTAAATATACCCTCACTGTTTGAGCACAGGGATGAGATTAGCCTCGGGCCCCATACCTGGTGGATGTAGTTAGGTGATCAGCATCATGAGTGTAAACCTAGTCTACGCAGGGCTGCATGTCGGGCACTGTAGTTCTAGAACAGTCCTTTCTGTCGGAATTCTCTGCTATCTGTCCCTCAAGGGGATGAGACACACTTTATATGCCAATAACTACTGTGCTGGAAGATGCAGTTGTGCAACCGTGTTATGTCTAAATATAAGGAGCTGTTGCTGCATGAGACAAGAAATCAGTAGACTATGTTATGTATTCCTTGCAACCTTGTACGTACAAGATGTGAATCTGAAGAAGAGTCTCTGAATAACAAACAACATGTACAGTGTGTAACAAGAATAATGTCATGCCAGCAAATGTACGATATCTGGCTGTACATAGCAGAGTCAGCCTATAATGTATAAGATGCAAAATTAAGAGAGAACCAAAGTGGGCTCAAAAGTGAAGTCACTACCCCCCCCCCCCTCCCCCATGGTCATTAAAAAGGAACTCAGATACTAACAAAATAATAAAAATCACAAGCCAAGAAATTCAGTACAATGCCCTCCTTTATAAAAAATTAAATATATAGTTATAATAAAAAGAGAATTGATTTACAAAAATGTAGAAAGGCGGCAAAATTATTTGGAACTGGGGGCACCCAAGATTTCAATCAAACGGTCAATGTTTATCAAATCCACAATGGATTCAGCATCTGCAGATGATGTTTAAGCAATAGCACCATCCAAAGCACAGATATGACCTTCGTTGGCAGCCAATGCTAAAGAAGTATTCTCATGCCTTGCATCCATCTTATTAGAGCCAAAGTTTGAAATTGTAGGAGCCGGGGCATCTCTCTATCCTAAAGGGAGTAGCTCATACCATGCCTCTTGAAGCAACTGCAAGTTCATGGGACAAATCCGAAAATTAGTTATTGCACTCATCAACAGGTCCATGTCTATAAGAACAGTCAATTATATTGCAATACAGATCTCGAGTGCCCACTCGAAGGAACACTACAGGCAATGAAAGACGGGATGCATGCAGGTAAACCAGGCGGATCTGAATGACAAAGACCACTCAGTGTTTAGTTCCTGAAACAGAGTGGCTCCTGCACTCATGGCAAAGCATGTCTGGTGGTAATTCCACTATCCGTGGGCTTTGAAACAGAACATCCATTGCATATCAGCAAAGAAAGAACTAAAATGCTGAAAACAAGGAATAACACCAAGGGTATGCACATGAAATAGAGAATGCATTCAGGCCGGTACCACTCTAAAGAGTTTCTAGAGGATACTGACTAAGCCAGTCCCGATTGCTTTAAAAAAGTGTGCTATACCAGCAGTTCTGGAAACATTAAAAATGCAATGTACAAGCTCGCCAAAATGCTGTGGGAGGTTAGTGCTTAAAAGTGACTGTATTTTAATGGCTATTCTTACAACCTTACGTTCAAAGGTTTCTTGGGCAAATGTAAGTGCCACATCCTTTTGAAACAATAAGGTTTTGAGTCTGCTTAACTTATTGAAATCAGTCTTCAAAGTTGGAATTGAAGGCCACAAAGAAATATCAGAAACTTCATGCGTTGGAGGGAAAAGCATGTTATTAAAGCAGGTCACTAACCAATAGAAAGAAAGGATGTACGGGGCACTGGCTCTAATCCCACAAAACTCTTGGTAGTTTAGCATCAAATACCTTCCATGGGAAAGTACAGTAATGAGGGGAAGATTTGAAGGGGTTGATATTCCTTTTAAAACACTGCTCACATTTGCATTCAAGTATTACATGCTCAATGAGTTGTAATTTGTTTACAAACAATCATTTCCAGTAAGGACTACCTCTCTGTCTGCCCTTACACATTGGTAATCACAAAGAAGTGACCATAACTCACGGATAAAGCTCCCTCCCAGGAGTTAATATCTGCTTATAGGGAAGTATTTCTTGAAAGATGTAAACTGTAAAATTGAAATTTGCAAAGATATTACGCCAGGTATTGACCACACTACTGAAGGTGTTTCAGCTTCTGTGAAAGAGAGGTGTTCTAACTTCTCGATATGTAACAGTGTCCAAGTGGCATCTTTTTTTTCCAGGAGTCACTGTTTACGTGTCAGGTTAAAAAGTCAAGAATAGTTGCGTAGAGTTTAAATAACGCAATGGCGCTCAGTCATATTTTAGTACCTGAAGTGTCCAACTGAGGTGCATAGCAGATGTAAGCTGTATTTACCCATTGTATATTAAAGACGTGTACTTTTGCATAATGTCAATTACAGATGAAACAATGTCCCTCAAACTGTAAATATGAGAAGACAATGTATTAATGTTGTTATTCACAACAGCAAGTACTTTATCCAAATTATCTTGATCAATTTGCCTTAAATGTGCAGCTGCTTTTACCTGTGACGAATTCCAAATTTCATTGTAAGTGACATAAATACATTTTTTTCAACATGGTGACTTATGACCCAACAACAAATCTGATGGATCCATGTCATCGAACAAGAGGGAGAGATTTTGTTTTACTGCAGGCAGAGTGGAATGTTCCAATCCTTGTTGGCACAATTTTCCTATTGAATAGGCGGTGAATCTTCCTGAGTGTTGAGACTGGAAATAAAGAGGGTCCTGTCTGCTTGCCTTAAACCCCAGTGTGGAATTCAAAAGACAAGCATCACAACCATTTGTTTTCACTTGCCACAATAGCCACATTTTTAGATCTGAAAGTGTGGAATTGAATGTAGCATTCTGCACCATACAATTGAGCTGTTCTTCACTGCAATTTGATACTTGTGGCCAATTGTCAAATCAAAGGACATTTGGTGAATGCATGAATTTAGTTTTAGCAAGTCCCAGACATGTAGTCTATTGAACAGTCATTAAAAAAAAAATCCTTTGTGTCAGAATCAGCATGCTCTAAATAATGTATCTGTTCCCTGAACCTGCCAAAGCTTGATACCTAAAATTGATTTCAATTCAATGGTATTTTTCCAATAGTCATAGCCTGTCAAATCTAATTGTGTGACAAATAAATCTATATATATTAGCTGGGTTTACATCAGCACATATAATTTTTTGGAAGTGTGGGGACAAGTTTAAAAAAAAAAGATTCTGTGTCTAATGAATTATGCCTCTAGTATAATGGGGTAACCCAGTGCCCCTCATAACCTGGGTGTGTATAATGTAAAGTAATGATGGTTCTGTCGGGTACAGAATTGCTTTACCACTTAATAAATAATAAACAGTGAAGAGAAATTCAATTACTCCTACAATTAATCAATTAAAAAGAGAAACACAGAAAAAACATACCAATCATGAATAAATAAAATAATGTATTGAAGGATTAATCACTTTTTTATTTTTTACATTTTTTGTGGTAAAGAGATAACATAGTAAGGCTGTCACAGGCAATACACAAAGCTAGTTTAGAAACTGCCCAAGGGTGATTAAGTGACAGAAGTGCAAAAAAGTGCTGAATGTGAGTACAATATATACAGTGCTGTAAGGATGGTTTAAAATGGTTATTCAAAAAGTCATTCGGCCCTTAGTACATGAATCTTTGGTCCGACTAGGACTTAGTTTGCCTTTCACATGGAATGGAGAGCCTAGGGATTGGATTTTTGACAAGCACGTCAATGTTTCGACCCAGAAGAGCATGTGAATTGAAGATGGTCACGGCAGCTCTTCCTCAGGACGAAGGAAACACAGGGACAGCCTGCACGATTAAAAGGGGTATTTTAGTTGGTGTGTTGAAATAATTGAGAAACAAACCACGTGGGTGGCCATGAAACCTACCCAAATGAAGGTAATAGGCACCGAAGGAATTCTTCAAAGATAGATCCACCGCAGATTGGATTCTGGAAAAAGGGATATTGTGAGGCTAATTAAAAGGCAGCTGATGCAGTGACTCCTAGTGGCAATGAGTTGTCGAGGAAGGATATTTACCAGGTCAAGATTTGTGATGAATCAAAAATAGGGGACGGTAACAGCACTGTTCAATTGCTGTCAAAAGAGGACTGAGTTGAGAATGAAGCCATAATCAGCAGTATGGCAAAGAGTCCGAAAACATAGATGATTCATGCCAAACACAAGTGTGTGCTGAGCGTTTCCAAGTCCAGACACTCAAACGTGACTTAACCTGTGTGGGGTGATCCATACAATATGACAAGGAGTGTGAAAACACAGAAGAATCAAGTGTGTGTTGAGTGTTTCAAAGTCCAGGCGCTAAAAAGTGACTTATCCCGTATGGGGTATTGCGGGGATTCTGCCCATAGACAGAACTATGCACAGGAAAACAGGACCTCGGTGTATAGGGGTTGTATCTTCCCACCACCTTAGTACCCAAAATCCCCAAACCAACTAGCTATAGTGTCTCATTTGTTCTCCTACATAATCACGAAGCTACAAATGATTAGATAACCGAGAACACAACACTCCTGACTCAAGAAATAGCAAGACATACCCTTTCGTCCACTCACTCGTACTTGTCCAAAATTGGAATTGGCAGAGTCACTGTAATAGTTCAAAATGTTTATTTTAACTATTGTGCTCTAGAATGCAGTATACGAGCCACTACCAGCAGCGAAATGCATAAACTGAGAACAATTAGCATTGTTACAATTCCATAGAATATAAAGGGGGATGTCATCATATACAGACAGTGGACCAAGGACTATAAGGCCTAACCACCCTCCCCTTGGTATGGTTGAGTTTTATTAAATAAAGGAAGATCTCTGGGCTTTGTCAGTGGACCCCATACCTTAGAGTCTAGATGGATGCTTTGCATCATAGGAATAGCATAGCTCTTCTCCATGGAAAGGTCTCTCTCCAATTGTGTGTTTGAACAACATGCATCCCCGTAATATCAAAGCACAAGTTTTCAGCAGTGCAGCTGTGTTTAGAATGTTTTGGCTAGGTGCTAGGGACTGACCAGAACAGTAAAACAAGGGCCATTGCTTATCGACCTTGCACATCGTATTCAAACTAAACTCCAGGAACTAGCATAGAATGCGAAAAGCAGACGATTCTCATGTGAAAGGCACAAACAGAGTCTTGAAAAATAAAGGCATCATGGCTGCAGAACTCAGGCTAACTTAGCAATGTCGACAATGACCCTAATGGCTATATAACACCCTCCCTTTGGTAAGGTCACAGTATATGGACAAAATACCAAAACAGAGTTCACAGTGCAGGAAAGTTCAGAAGTGCTTAAAAAAACAAATTGGGGAAAAAAAGATCATCGTTTACATTTTTCACGTTTCACGAAAAACGTGATTAAGAAGAAGGTGGCAAATTCATCAAAGAACGTAAACCTAAGAATGCAATTGGTTCCAAAAGTTCATCCCTATCGTTAGTAGAAAACAGGGATGCCATCCAATTAAGTATGTCAAACGAACAGACATGCTCCTCATAATGTGATGTTTCCAAGAGCATATCCGGACAACTTGCGTGATATTTGATGAAACTACGTCGTAAACGTTTCTGCGCAGCCGCACAGATATCCCATTCAGCTAAGACTTCAAGTGCTGCCGCACACACCCTACGGCCATTCCCAGAACAGGCCTGTTCGTGGGCCACTAAGGGACCCATTAACTGGTTAAAATCTGGGTCTGATCATGACGTATTGGAGAGGCATAAATCCAAGCCCAATAGAAGGGGCACCGTGGACAGTAGAACACATGTTGCACGCAAGTGAAGTAGGCAAAGCGAAAAGTTAATCCATAACTCACGCTAAGCGTTGCTAATATCAAGCATCCAAAAAGTTGTTGCATTCAATCATGGTACAGTTGCAATTGGCCTGGTCTGTGCATTACCACAAGATAAGCAGCAATTGCGCAGCAGGAACAGAAGAAACATGATTCCACCATCTAGCGCCAGTAATAAAGAGAGTCCTCCAAAGACGCTGGAAAAAATTGAATGAATAAAAGCCAGTATCACTCCAAATATAATTTGAAAAGAAGTCACAAGACCAGATCCCACAAGTTAAAAAAATTGAAAAAGGCCTTTAGTGACAAACACATTAAATACTTGATGTATAAGCTCCCCAAAGTGTAGTGGGAGTTTAGTGTTCAGAAGTGACTGAATCTCGCTAGATATTCTAGCCACCTGCAACTCGAAGGTCTCTCGAGCTGAAGTGAGAGCCACTTCTTGTTGAAACAATAGCACATTGAACCTGCTTAATTTGTTGAAATCTGTTTTCAAAGTAGGAATGGAAGGACAAATGGAACTATCTACTTTCCAATGCGGGGACGGAAAAAGGGCATTGCTACAACAAGTAACATGTTGTGAGACTGTTACTAAATACAAGATTCCTGCCCGTAAACCACAGCAGTCGTGGTTGTTCAAAATAAGATAACTGCCATTAGTAAGCAGTGTAAAAGTGGGAATTAATACCGGGACGGGAGTTCCTTTTAGAAAACAATCAAGTCTAGGCGCGGATACATTACAAGCGCTGTGCAACTTAACGTGTTTAGAGACTAGGGAATGTCCTACTGTGAAATCGCAGTCCTCCCCTGTTAGGAATCTTCCTTCTCCTCACGTTGACACCTGTAAGTGAAAGGTAGGGACCATAATGCCATTCTGCATTTATGTGCAGAAATGCACTACCCAGGGGTTCAAAGCGACGACTCGTAAAATGTTGCATACATGATTTAAATTGAAACAGCGAGAATGGCAGAGAGTTAGTCCCATGAATCAACCAAACAGCTGAATCTGTCTCCGCCACAGAGAACGGCAAGGGTTCCAATTGTTCATTGTGCAACAGCGTGTATGTAGCATCTTTCATGGACATAAATCTCTGTTTATCAGTCAGATTAAATGGTAAAAACAAAGCAGAAGCATTCAAATAATCCGAAGGGACTTTTCCCATTTTGAGAGACTTTAACATCCATGCAAACTGCATAACTGATCGTAATTGATTTTGACAATGATATAACACAGATACATCATTTTGAACAATATCAATAACAGATGAAACAATATTATCCAAGGTATAAATGCTTGAAGAAAGTGTATTGATGCTATTATCGACCACTGCAAGGACTTTTTCCAAATTTGCTTGATCAATTTAGCGCAGACGAAGCGCTGCCGCAATTTGCAGAAGTTTGCAAACTTCATTGTAAGCTGCATAGATAAACCTCTTTGCTCTAGGAATTCTAGGACCCAAGATAAAATCAGCCAAATTGATGTCACTCGACAAAAGTGACAAGGGCTGTTTTACTGTCGACAATATTCTAACCATTGTTGGCACAATTTACCCACCTAATGGTGAATATGAATGTGAATGTGGATAACGAGGATCCGGTCTAGTCTGTGTGCAACCAGATGTTACATTATAAAAATGCAGTTGACATGCATTTGAATTTGTTTGCCACACCAACCATCCAGATTGTTCAATTTAGGAGACATTGAAAGTGTCATTTCGAAACAAAGCTTGCAATACATGGATCGTATAATTCTACTGTGCGCGCCAATTGTCATATACGCTAATGACGGAATGGATGGGATGTTCAAATCTTTTGCAGTTGCCAAACCAAAGCAAGTGGTTTGGTGCACTGTATCGTTTAAAAATAAAATTTGAGATGGGATTAGGCAGGCACGATGCAAAGCTTCAGTTCCCAGAACCTGCCAAGGCTTAGTATCCCAAACTGATTTTAAATCAATGGTATTTTTACAGTGAGCATAACCCTGTGTGACCAATTTAATTCTAAAAGAATTGGAAAAAATCACTTTAGTGTGGGTCAAAATGCATTCGGATTGAGATGATAATTGCAGTTTAAGAAATAAGATTCCGGATTAGACATGTCATAATCTGAAATAGGTGAATTTATCTCCAAGGGTTTTAGAACTCCCCTTTATGGGAGTAGGACAATGTTCCCATTCAGTGTAATTAAAAACAGGTCTTAACATGTTTGTTTTATGCAAAAAATGAAGGCCATAGTGTGGATAACAGAATAAATCATCATAATTAGCAGAATTTAAATATAAATCTTCAACATCAAAAGCAGCATAATACTTTAAATCAGAAAACAATGAATGTACCGCTTGCACATCCCAATCATTAGAATGTATGTTCTGTGTTACCACATCCCCTAAAGAGACGCGAAACACGTATGGTATCTTAAGCACTTCCGTCGGACCCTGAATTTTGAAAGCTACCTCCTCTGAAACAATGCCACCTGCAACCAGGAAAGCTGAAATGTTCACAAGAGTTTGATCATGTTTCATGATATGTGACGATGTATGAGGGGCCAGAATTTCAGTGTTCTGGCAAATAATGCCCATTGATGAGCAAGAAGACTACTGTCACAAATCCAATCGACATGAAGAGGGAAACCAGGATAAGTACCAACCAGATGTAGGTCTTTTTGAACCAAGAGGTGAAAATACTTATTTTTGTAGGCGAAGTGTCGAAGTAGAAGACAAGGAGCATGAGTCATAAACGTGATGTTGTCGAGGACTGTTAGGCACTTCACTGCGGGACTCCCCTGTAGGGTAAGTATACTCGACTTCTGCGTTGGAAGAGGATGGAGGCAGAACAGGTGAAAGGTCAATAGTAGTTCCAATCTCACCCTCAATATCACAGGCATTAATCGAATAGGATGAAACCACCGGATTCAACGAGATAGCATTGCATGAAACTGCAGGTGTGACATTATTCAGAAACAGCCAGACATTGTAACTTGACATTGTCCACTGAGATGTATCTGTTGTCTTTGCGACAAGGTAAAGATGGTAAAATGACTGTACAAGTACCCCTCAATCCAAATACTGTAACCGGTGCACGATAAGAGGAACCAAATTCTTTTTTGTCTCCAGATTTTCTCGTACCAGATCTCCAACTTTAGGAAGCCAGCTGGGAACTGGAATCAACAGTGCTGCATCATGGGAAGAGGGTAAATGTTCAGTTGAATAGCTGTCATGGGTCTTTTGTAGGTCCTGTAACATAGTAGAAAGATTATCTATGTCAAAGGTTGCGGCAGCCGCCGCAACGTCTAGACCATCAAGGTCTAGCACAACCATTTTAATGCCAAAGAGCATTTCGTATGGGGTCCACCCACCCAGAGATCTTCTAGGGAGAATATTGAGTGCACGTTGAACACAATCCAAATAGGCCAGGCAGTTCCTGGCATTACCTAAAACCCTAGCTGTCAAAGATTGCTTTCAGTCACGGTTCATTCGCTCTACTATAGAATTTCCCTCAGGCCTGTATGGAGACGAAAACTGCACCAGCACCCCCATTGACGTCATTGCGTCCTTAGTACGCCTTAGAGGCGATCGCTGGACCTTGGTCTGAATGGAAGGTGCCCTAGGCAAACATCCCGACAAAGACATGCAAATCTCTAATGGCATTTCGAGCATCAGCACTGCGTTGTGGCCAAACCCAAAGGAATATAGTGCATGAATCAACTGCAACAAAAATGTATTTATATGTATTTATATGCAGTATCAGAAGAGAATGTACTGCAGTGATCAAGATACATACAGCCAAACGGCCGATTAGAAATACATAGCTGTGTTTGTGGTGGGCTTGTGACCATAGACAGTTTGATTTGCTGACAAATGTCACACGAAAGTACATAATTACAGGTCTATTTATATAAACCAGCCACCAGTAATGTTGCTGTAAAATAGAGACTGTCGCAGACACCTCGGCATGCGCAGAAGGCATGCCTTCGTGTGTGGCAATGATCAAAGCAAGTCTACGATCCTTGTTGGGAATCAGCCGATCCTCAACTGATGGAATTTTAGCACGAGGCTTTTGTTTGGGAGATAAATTATAAGAATACTTCGAAGGGAAGCCCTGTGGATAAGCAGTTCCATCCTTCGTAGTTACAATTGCTGTCAAAATGTCATTATCTATCTTAGTCATGGACCTTGTAACTGCTGCTACGGAACACATGGCTACTGCAGATTTGGCAGCTTCGTCAGCCAAAGAATTACCAACAGCATGTGCTCCTACATGCTGATGGCCAAGAGTATGTATAACCTGTGTGAGTGGGAGATGTTTTTTTAGTTCCGCCACTCAAACCCAAAGCATGTTATGCTTCATTGCGCTGCCTTTAGTATCTCGATATTCATTTTGAGACCAAAAGAATAAATTGTCATTAAAAGACTGAACACAGTAGTAAGAATTCCATACAACAAGAGTATTCACATTAGGATCAGCAAACTCGAGAGCACGAACAAGAGCACGCAGCTCCGCCAATTGCGCTTTACAGTCCCCAAGCGCCTGCGTATGCACTATGGAAGACTTAAATTCTCCATCAACAATTGAACCAGCCACAATAGTGCAAGCCGCTGAATAAGCGTGTTTGGAACCGGTGGCCGGTTGGGCCGAGCCATAAGTATAAATTATATATTTGTACTCATCTAAAGGACTCAACGACAATGGAGGAGGATAAACATGTTTATATTGTAAAAACTCCTGTGTCTGAAGAGCAGGATCAAAGAAAAACGTGATATTAGCCGATGTCAAAGAAGTAGCCCACTGTATCCAAGAGAGAATGCAATGCCTTAGTCATTGCTTCTAAAGCAGGGAGAGGCGTGACCAAAAGAATGTGTTTTCCCTGCCCCAATGCGCGTTCTTTTAGAATCACCATCTGGACTGCCATCAAACCTTTCTCAACAATCGAAAATCGCATTTCAGCCACAGTATACAAATGTGATTTGTATGCAATAGGTACTGTCTCCCTCATTGAACGTCAAGTAAGTGAAACCCACTGTCCCCAGTACTAAATGTATCACTAGGTTTGTGGTATTGTCACACGTCAACAAGCAGTTATTAGCAAGCAAATTTGCTTGCAAAGATAGCAGTACAGAGGTATGTTCCGGAAGCCAGCTGGCCGATGAATATGTTGGTTGTATCAAAGCATAAAGCGTTGACGGAGGTTGCAACTGTGCACACTTCTCCAGAGAGTGGGGGCTAAGCCTCTACCTTCAATATTGAGCTCGAAGCCCAAAAAGAGCACCGCAAAATAAGCGATGGGTGATTTTGCAAAATTAAATTTGTATCCATAGTCGGCAAATGACAGAATAATTTGGTCGACTCAGACAAGATGCGGTATCAGCTCATCATCTGTCAGATAAATATCATCAATGTATGAGAACCCATCATGGTATATACTGTTCAACAAATAGACAACACGTGCAGCAAAAGCCCCAGGGATATTTATACCCCATAGGCAAATATGTAAATGTTTTCTGATTTCCAACGGCGGTAGATGCTGTCAAGCCACGGCTCACAGGAGCCAAGTTGTGACTATAGAAAGCATTGGATATATCCAGTGTCGTCTTGTATTTCTTACGAATAAGACTGTTCACTAGCACAGAGCTATGTGTGTTTTGTACCGCAAATGTACGACAATGACTATTCAAATTTCGCTAACCCAAAACAATGCAATTTGGTTTTGATACAGTAAAAAGAGGATTATTCATCTGTGATATACAGGACTCAATCCCTCCTTGATACTCCAACTGTGTTAGAATATCACAAACGGGAGCCTTAGCTTCTCGCCTGATTGCATATTGGGGTTGTGGCTGTGGCATAGACCGTAACGGTATCTCATGTGCTGGTGAATCTCTATCCCAGCCCACCTGATTATGGTACACCGCTTAGGCAAGGGCCAAAGCCCACTCAAATGCGTAAGCCTTTGCATGTTCCTCAGGGACGTAATGTGAACAACTCAGAAGTATCTTGTCCTCCCCTATAGAAATAGCTAGCACAAATGGTGTAGGCCAATCTGCCTCTGCCAACAAAATGTCGGATGAAGAGGTAAGATTTTCCCAGAAAACCGCTGTGATTGTACACTGTATATCACCTCAATTTCGAAGACACCTTCATAGAGTCTATCCGGGGGTGCAACTCGTATATCTGCTGTTTCTACTGTAAAAAATGTATCAGATGCTCTCGCCTCCAGACAAGGATGCAGTGCCTATCGCACTATGGTAACCTCCGCTGCATGGTCGAGCAGAGTCACCGCCCAAGTGCAATCTAGAAGTCGTGTTCTCACCGTCTGAGGAATATTTTGCTGTTAAAGCTGCAACTTTTTTCTTCAGATACGGGTGCCTAAAACGAGGCAGGTCCTCTTGTTTGGCTTTGATGTTAAACTGTCGAGGTTGACCCATCCCTGTTGTGTGGTCGAACCTTTGCCACAATCCTGGCATTCTCCACCACCGGCTTGGGAGTCTGATGTGTCCTGTAAAGAACAAGGAGAGTGCTGATCAGGGACTTGAAATCTATCAGGAGTCTTAAGTTTTGCGCAGTCGCGCAAGTCATGAGTACGTTCAGAAGACTCGGGTGTCGGTGAACAAGCACGCGATCCCTGCTGCTGTTGCTGGTACCCCTGTTTTTAAATTTTCCAGTTCTTTTTAGGAAAGAACGGGTTCCCATCCTTTTCAGTCTGGGCTTTTTGTTGAGTTTGAGCTTGAGTTTGCATTTCCGTAAAAGGCTTCATTATCAGACTATTGCACCCTAAGGTCTTATATGCTTTAGCAATAATCTTTGGCAATTCACGCAGCTTTTCCACATCAGCAACAGTCTTCAAGCGTTGTGCCACCTGCAAGCTTACTGCATCACCCTTAACATTAGCAAGGATTATATTGGAAACAATATCGAACACCCCCACCAGTCTCATTCCCAACTCCAGGGCCTCCTCGGCTCCATGTTCATCCTGAACACGACTAGTCACGGAAGGGAGAACGGTCAATGAGGGGGTGCTGAAGCACATCGAATACACTGCTGCAAACACTTTACCCCAAGTGTTACAATCAGCTATTTCGGGAACTAGGCCTTTAGGCAAGCTCACAGTCAAAATCCTGTGCTTCTCCACAGGTGTCTTGTTCAGAAAAACAGCTTTGAATTGTCCAAACTTTTCAGCAAGCCAATAAGGAAGCTCATCCTTATTTTGCGGACGCTTGCCTATCACAGAATTAATCATTAAGGGACTGATTATCACACCCCCAGGTGCAGGTGGTTGCGCAGCCATGCCAGGTGGTCACACCTGGAAGTTGCACGACATGAACTGAATAACAGCTCAATGTACGCGTATTAACGAAGAATGCAATACGCGAAGCTCTGCGACTGTAGCAGTTAGATAACATGGATGTGGGGTACACCCAGTCAAAACGGGCCACATGGCCCCATCTATCGATAAGGGGCCTAAACAAACCTGTGTTATCGGGTGAGGAAGGGCGCCATTAAACCTTATTCGGTGCTGCCAAGCCGTTAGCAGAACTTCAAGAGACCTATAAGGACGATAATCCTGAGAAAGGGCCATGGCAGTATATTCGTGAAACAAATTGTCAGTCCCATTGACTGCAGGAAAGGTGACCCAAGAATAAAAATCTTTGAAGTGGTAAGCTGCATCCTCTTCCACATCAAAAATGAGCGCAACACCAGCATCAGGGACTCCATTTTGAGTCAAATAAGCTGCAACTGCTGCCCTATTAGCCGGTGCAATAGCTGTTGCCATAATGAATAACTAGAAAATAACAGCCTATGCATGGCAGCGCAAAAACGGGGTAACTAGAAAGACTAAGACCTTTTAACATCCAAATTTGAAGAACCTATCATACTTCGGAATATCGGAGGCTACACCGTCACAACTGTGAGGGGATTTCTGGACAAGCACAAGCACTACTCAAGACCAGATAAGAACCAGACCAAACCTTGTCGGCGCCATGTTGCGGGGATTCTGCGCATACACAGAACTATGCACAGGAAAACAGGACCTTGTGTATAGGGGTTCTACCTTCCTACCACCTTAGTACCCAAAATCCTCAAACTGACTAGCTATAGTGTCTCATTTCTTCTCCTACAAAATCTCAAAGCTACAAATGATTAGACAATCCAGAACACAACACCCACGACTCTCTCAGGAATTGCGGTAGCAAGACATACCCTTTTGCTCACTCACTCGTACTCCTCCACAATAAGAATAAGAGAGTCACTGTAATAGTTCAAAATGTTTATTTTAACTATTGTGCTCTATAATGCAGTAAGCGAGCCACTACCAGCAGCGAAATGCATAAAATCAGAACAATTAGCATTGTTACAATTCCAAAGAATATAAAGGGGGATGTCATCATATACAGACAGTGGAAAATGGACTATAAGGCCTAACCACCCTCCCCTTGGTAAGGTTGAGTTTTATTAAATAAAGGAAGATCTCTGGGCTTTGTCAGCAGACCCCATACCTTAGAGCCTAGATGGAAGCTTTACATCATAGGAACGGCATAGCTCTTCTCAATGGAAAGGTCTCTCTCCAAGTGTGTGTTTGAACAACATGCATCCCTGTAATATCAAAGCACGATTTTCCAGTAGTTCAGCTGTGTTTAGTGTGTTTTGTCTAGGTGCTAGGGACTTACTAGAACAGAATAACAAGGGGCATTGTTTAGCGACCTTGCACATTGTGTTCAGACTAAACTCCAGGACTAGCAGAGAACGCAAAAAGCAGACAGTTCTCATGTGAAAGGCAAAATCAGAGTCTTGCAAAACAAAGGCATGTAATAACATGTACACAAGCAGCATCATGGCCGCAGAGCTCAGCCTAACTTAGCAATGTCGACAATGACCCTAATGGCCAGTTAACAGGGGGCAAGAAAGGAGGTATATAAAATTACATGCAAATCCGTGGTAAACCTCCGAGTAATGAAGGTGTGTGAAAGCCATACATGTTCAAATTAATATGTATGCATGGTGCACCTCCACAACCTAGAAGGTGTGTGGATTCTGTATACAAAGAATTGTCTCTGGTAACGTGAAGGTGAACAAGGCCGCCTAACTGACAATTAACGCGGTGCAGCGCAAGGCAGGCATGACAATCCTCTCTTGCTGTAGCTTATTAAAAATGCCCATGCATTGACGAGGCCCACGAAGGGGGAGAGATTGTGATTTACATGCAAGTATTGATGTAGTTAGAGAAACACTCATACAGTTAGACTAGTGTGGTGAGCAAGCGCCCAAGAGCTATGCGACAGTTTGAGTAGATCAAAAGTTAGAAATGAGGCACATCGCCTAGCCCGTACATTTTACCTCTCCAGGTGCATCTCGAAGAATGAAAGGTGATTGCCCGAGGAGGAGGTCCTGGGTTATAGGCTGCATGTGGAGAATGACATGCACCTGCGGGATGTTTGCGTTACCAGGCTAATTGGGAATTAAATGAGTTAACCCGGCCGTAAGCATAGTACGGCTGGTATTGTGTCACAGAAAGGACAGTGAGAGTTTGGAATTTGTGGGCAGATTCTTGTTAAAGTAAGAGACAACAAGAAATAATTAAATTAAGCCTGCTAGGCTAAACCAGTTCATAATGATTCGCTGAGCACCTGACTGGTGGTATGCAATTTAAGACAAACTCAAGTGTATGACATGGTGCTAAAGGTGTACATGATTTCTAGCTAGCATTTAGTATACTTCATAACTGTTCCACAGATGAAATGCTAAACAACGTAATACACTGTCTAAGGTCAAAAATGCAGTATAAAGTGCAGGTGATCCACATGTACATTAATGGAGACTTATTTTAAAGACATCTGATAACTGATTTCATAAATTAGCATATGTAAATTATATTTTACATTATGAAGCATGCGAGTGAGACATGTGTGTGTCTATTGTGAATAGCGGTTACCTGACTAGCCCAATTTCCATCTCTTAGGATATAGAGAGCAAGTGTAGGCCAAACTTGAAATGAAAGTAGGATACAAGTACTGGAAATACATTTTGCAATTACTCACATACGAATGTGTATTACATCAAATGGTACAATGTGATGGAAACATTGTAATAGATGTAAAGAGTAATTTCCACCGGCAGTGGGCATTGCATAGAGTATTGTTTCATGAAAGTGAGTTATGCCCTACAAATTTAAAAACTGCAATGTGCCGATGGTCTAAATGTAGTGTTATGCAGTTCTATTGCCGTGTTGTAGGTTTCCTGTGTTGTGGATAGAAATGAACTGTGGTCACCAGACAATTGCAGGTGAGATTATCTCCTCGAAAGGAGGACAAGTTGCCTGCTGGTCTCTTCCAGTTCGATCAGGCCATGGTTCACAGTGTAGAGTATATGGGTCCATCTGCATTCCTTGAACTTGGTCTTTGAAGAATTCCTTCGGTATCTAGTACCTTCATTCGGGTAGGTTCCATGGCCACCCACCTGGCTTGTTTCTCAATTATTACAACACACCAACTAAAATACCCCTTTTAATCGTGCAGGCAATCCTTGTGTTTCCTTCGTCCTGAGGAAGACCCGTTGTGACCATCTTCAATTCACGCACTGTTCTAGGTTGAAACGTTGACATACTTGTCTAAAATCCAATCCCTATGCTCTCTATATCATGTGAAAGGCAAACTAAGTCCTAAGCGGACTGGTGATTCATGTACTTAGGGACGGATGACTTTTTGAATAACCATTTTAAACCATCCTTACAGCACTGTATATATTGTACTCACATTCAGCACTTTTTTGCACTTTTGTCACTTAATCACCCTTGTGTTGTTTCCAAAATAGCTTTGTGTATTGCGTGTGATAGCCTTACTATGTCATCTCTTTACCACATTAAAATATAAAAAAGAAACAAGTGATTAATCTTCAATACATTTCTTTGATTTATTCATGATTGGTGTGTTTTCCTGTGTTTCTCTTTTTTATTGATTAAGTGTTGGAGTAATTGAATTTCTCTTCACTGTTTATTATTTTGTAAGTGGTAAATCAATTCTGTACCTGACAGAACCAACATTACTTTACATTCTAATGAATCATGGACAGAAAAATAAGTGAACTTATAGCTATATTTTTTTTAACTACCTTCTGGGGGAGTTGGACAATGTTCCTATTGTGTGTAATTTAAAAGTGTGTGTTGAACACTAGCAGAATTATGTTCCAAGTCATCACTTTCAAAAGCAGTATAATATTCCAGCCGGAGAGCATGAAGTCCTAGTCATCAGAATGTAACCCAGGCATAATCACGTCACCCATGGCAACCTTTAATACATAAGGAATCTGCTGAATTTCTGTGCAACTAAAAATGTCATAGGGATCCTTATCCTAAACAATTCCATGAGTTACTGGGATAGCTGAAATGCTCACAAGGGGTAGGTCTCTCCTCACTTTATGTGAGTAGGAGTGAGGCGTAAACACCACATTCACCAGTTCTCTGGTAGAGTGTTCTGGAAGGTAATATCAGTTTATTAACAAAAAGAAAATAGTCACAAATCCAATCCAGAAAAATAGAAAAATCAAGGAAAGTATTATCCAAATATATTTCCAAGGAGGGACCAGATACTTGTGTTTCAGCCATGAAAGAAAAACATAGGCATGTGTAGTGTCTAAAATGTTAGCAGTGTCAGATGAGTTACAATGCCCTATAAATTTGTCGAGCACTCGGTCCTTCTTTCCTTTGCCTGGTTACCCATTTGTCCTTATCTTCTGAAGTGAGGCAGTGGGAAGCCACAAGGGCTATATCAATTAATATGAATCATGATAAAGAAGCAGCTGATCATTTCAAAAACCTCAGTTCAGGGAACTCAGTAGGGACAGCTTTGGGGAATACCAAGAGTAACAAAAAAGAAGGTTTACAAGACAAATTTGTGTGATTAGAGAATCTGAAAAGAGCAGAACTATCTAAATGGTGCGATGCAGCTACTAAAAAAAAATACATAACCTTGAATAGAATGCCACGTGGTCTGAGATCACAAATAATGCCAACATATGATGACCTTGAACCTGATTTGGTTGCTCAATGGGAAAAAGAATTGACCAATAGTTCTAGAAGCCTAAATATCATTGTGATTGTGAATGCAGACAGGAAAATCATGAGATTACTGCAGGAGATTCAGACTCTGGAAGATGAGATTAAATCTTCCAGAACCCACTGATAAGAACTATGCTATCTGAGAGGAGGTGTTGACTAAGTTAGAAGAGGAGATCAAGCATAGAAAGATTAGGAAGCTAAAACGTGATGGAATTGATTATAAAAATAGTCGGTTCTTCAAATTCGCAAAGCGTTTTGACCTCTTAGTTAATAAAGATTCATCATCAGGGAAAAAGGAAGACTCTATAATAGCAAGTGAGGTTAGTACCTCATCTAGCGAAATATTTCGAGGAGGGAAATTGAGGTTCCAGGGAAAGGACCCTCTAATCTAGCAACTGAGAACTGTTTTTAAAGGAGGTGCGCCGGATAACAATGGGCAATCGAGAAAAGGCAAACAAGACGCTGAGATATAGAGACTCAAAGACAAGGAGAGGAGCCAGGGAAAAGAGAACACTCAAACGAAAGAAGGGGCATCCAGGTAGATCTCTAAACAAATTGATGTGATTAATTTGTCTGATTTTGTACTAACAACAGATATGATTTCAGTCTTGAAAAAGGATTTGAGATTTTGCCCAGTGACAGAATGTGATTGGTATTCAACTAAAGTTGATTTGTATACATTTCTGAGAGTTTTGAAATTAAAAAAGTAATTTTTTGCAAATCCCCCTAAAGAATCTTATCGTGATGTAACACCTGTGATGAGCAACTTGACAATACAAGATGTTTATGATACAAAAACCTTACTTTCTTTGACTGAGAATGAAAACGACCCGACGACTATGACTAAGCTCCAAGAAGATCTAGAATTAAGTTCAGATTTTAGCAGGGACAGTGGCCTGAAAAATAAATCTAAATAGACTCCCCAGTTGACGTCTAGGAACAACATTGATGTTTTCTTTAAAGCCATGAACTTTGAGATTGATAGGATTATCACAAATAAAAAGACCGGAGGTGTGTATCCGGTTTGTGAGAATCTAACTATTACAGAGAGACAGGCACTGAGAGAGGTAAGTTACAATGAAAACCTGATAATACGGGTAGCAGACAAAGGTGGGAACATCGTGTTGAACAAAACTGATTACAATGATGAGGTCCTATCTCAGTTGAATGGCCGATAGTAATATGAAAGATTAGACAGCAATCCTATTCAAGGACTAACGGGGAAGATAAACAAGGAACTTAAGATGTGGTTTGATACAGGATTGATTAATTATGACTAATACCTCTATTTGTTGGTCGATCACCCTAGGTTCCCCTGTTTATATACCTTACCTAAAATCCACAATAACCCTACTAGACCACCAGGGAGACCGATAGTATCGGGAATAGTGGGTCCTACGGAGAAGCTGTCACAATTCATAGATACGTTTTTGAGGCCATATGTGACAAATCCACCATCTTACATACAAGATACAAAACTCGTTTTGAATCTGATGAATGATGTTATCTGGGAACCTGGGATGAAACTTGTGACTCTAGATGTAATTTTCTTGTACACAAACATACATCAATACCTGGGTGTCATGGCTTTACAGTTATTTTTCAATAAACGACCGGTGGAATATTTTGAACATACTGTGATGTTACTTGACATGACAAAATTGATACTTGAAAATAATGTTTTCCTCTGAAAACAAATGGCATAGGCAGATACTTGGGACTGCTATGGGTTCAAGATTCGCTCTGTCTTTTGCCAATCTGTTGATGGGTTGGTTCGAGGCGGAGCCGATCTGGGGTCCTAGAGGTAAACGTTGGATTGACAACATTTATTATTGGGGAAGATATATAGATGACTGCCTACTACTATGGACTGGTACTGTTGGTGAACTGGAGGAGTTCTTTACATATTTTAATGACAAAGACTACAACCTGAAATTTACTACACACTATGACATGCAACGAATTGTCTTTTTAGATGTTGAATTATGCCTTGTTGGGGACAAGGTCTGTAGCAAAATGCATTTAGGAGTACGGGTTGCAACGCTTTACTCCACGCTGAGAGTTGTTACCCCAAATGTCAAATTAACTCCATCAGCTACAGGGAAATGGTAAGGGCACGTAGGAACTGCTCAGGAAAGGTAGAATATGATGAGACCATAAATGACATGTGTTAGGTTTGTAAATCCCATCCCTGCAACGCACTTGTTTCATGCTATATTAGGTTAGCAGTGTGTGGCTAAATTTACGCCATTTGTATTCACGTTGTGCAACCCACTGAGTTATTCCCGTAAAGTGCAAAGCTTCAGTTAGCGAGTGTGACTCCATTTTCTATTTCGTAATCCGTATTAGACTGCTTAGGCTGTGCCCGAGCTAGGCCTCATAATTTAGTATTGCTTGCCTCAGCAGAACACTGTACTTCATTATATTTTTCTTCTGTTCAAGGTTGCTTCCTGACTCACTAATGAATAGGCCATTCTGCCCTCGCATACCTATCCCAGTGTGTTGTTTCTGCTCCCACGTTAGGAGGCGCTGAGACCCAGCGCCACAGCCTTGAATAGTAGATAACACGTACCCATCTGGCAGGAGGTAGCTCACCCCCCTGTGCATCTTTGTTCATGTCCGGCTTAGGCCAGTAGTTTTCCATTGTGGGCGTGGTTGGAGGCTTCGCGGGAGGAATGATTACTCACAGTAGACTGTTGGGGGGTCAGTCTCTAGGCAGACATCTTAGGCTGCAGGTCATATTGAACTCCTCTGCAGAGCATTGCTAATAAATTTATATTTCTATTCTCTACTGTCTGACCAACTCTTCATTCTTGGGAAGGCAAAGCAGGTGGTTGTAAGTAACCCGGGTGTCCCTAGAGGGCCACTTCTGTTACATGAAGACCAGATTTGGATTGAGGGGCTATGATCATTGTATTTTTGAGAAAGCTGCCAACAAGGCACACAAACTGCAAAGGAAGAATACACTGAAGCCTACTGGTAAAAAGAACCAATCGGAAACAACTAACAAAATCAGACTGGTGAATAACTTTAACATTGAGATCAATAAGTTTTACAGGGCACTTAAGAAACACTGGTACATACTAAGGTCTGATAAGTGTCTCCTACCATACCTTACAGTATCACTGAGTTTGACTTTAAGGGGAGGACAAACTCTTGCTAATAACGTTAGTCCTAGTTACCCACGGCCCCCATATCGGAGTAACTGACTAAGTGAACATATTAGGGCTTCCACAAGTGTGGAAGTTGTAGTACATGCAGATAAGGGGTTGACAGGGTGACCCATTTTAGTTTCAACAATACAGGAGACCATACAATACGGATGTTCCCTAACTGTGACTCAGAGTGTGTGATGTATGTTATAATCTGCACATGTAAGAAAACCTACATTGGGAGTACAATAGGAAGTTTACGTGAGATAATTGCTGAACACTTTAGGGCATTGAAAAATGGTGATACTAGATACTCCATTGTCTCCCATACCATGCAGAATGTTCTTGGTCAACAGACTCAAAACTTCAGCTTCCATGGAATTGACCATGTTAAAAAAGAACTCACGAGGCGGGAATAGGGAATTGCAGTTAAGGCACAGAGAAGCGCTATGGATATTGAAACTTAAGGCTGTTGAACTCTGTATGAATATATATAGTGAACTGCATTATTTTCTCGGGAAATGATTGTATTTATGTGTATGGCTTGTATTGCTTGGGGTGCCAAGAAGATACTGCTATGATGTCTATATACATTACTGCAATACTGTTTCACCTAAAATAACAGGATTTCACTGCTGTGATGTTCATATACCAGACTGCAATATTGTAACACTTAAAATATCTAGTAGTCACTGCCGTGATGTTTATATACATGATTGTAATACCAAGTTTACTAGTGATCGGACATTATCAAGTGCTAAATGCTCGTACTAACTGTATTATTTTGACTTACAAACTTAGACCTATTCTCAGACTATTGACACATTGATTTTGAGGATGTTTGATCCCGATGTAATTGGAACTATGAGTACGCTGTTACTTCTCAGGGTGAACCTGGGACTTTACTTTTGACTCTCAAATCTTTCTGGGGTTCTACACATATTCACTCTTGTTCACCGTACCTCCCCCTTCCTTCCTTTTACTTCCTTTTTTTTTTTTCTTACTTCCATTTTTCTAATTGTATGGATTTTTTTTGTATGGCGGATGGGATAATTGTCGATCGGAATATGAATGATCTTTAGATTTTACTCTTGCTACTATATGCGGAATTTGAGAGTGACGGACCTGCCATTATTGCGAGTGTATCGATTTTCTGTAGATTGGAGAACTCTGGTTAGAAAGGTGGACTATTGACCGTCCGCGTTTGGAAATTTAATAATCTATAGATTCTGTACTCTTGCTATTATATGCGGTCTCTGAGATCGGTGAACTAGCTATGATTGTAGTTTTGAACCTGTGATCTTCACATGCTCGTTACTTTAGATTAGTAATGCACTACTTAATATATCTTTGGATTTACTTCCTACGTAGATGATTGACCCCTTCTGTGTCTATACACGTGACATTTATTTACCATCACGTGTCAGGTGCGGGAACATAGAATAGACATAATCATAATTGCCCAACACGCTAAGTGCCTTTGAGAATGGTGGGCAGATATTCTCAACCTATCGGATGTACCACTACTTGTGTACCTTCACAATATTATGAGGGATAATTCTCATGACCCGGTCTATGTTAAACACGCAATACATTCAATTACGTGTTTAGTACGGAACCTTTGGAATACGCAGAGTTAAATTATGTAGCCCACATAATGGTCTTGATAATAGTAGACTGATACTGATATTCCAGTTCAAAGTACTACTACTCTTGTACCTATACACTTTATGAGGGATTACTTGCACCTTTTTATTGATCCTGGTATTAGCTCTTTCATATTTATGCCTTTTAAGATGGCGGAATTTCGGGCTGATACTCTTACCCTATCCGCTTACCACTACTTGTGTACCTTCCCAATACTATGAGGGATTAGTCTTATGACTTGGTCTTTGCTAAATACGCGATACATATGATCACATGTTTAGTACGGGAGCCTTGAAATATCCATAATTTAATTATATAGCCCAACTAATAGTCTTGATAATAGTGGACTGATATCTATATTCCGATTTGAAGTGCATCTAATTGTGTACTTATCCATTTCATTGGGGATTACTCGCAGCTTACTATTTGTTCCTGGCATTTCCTCCTATATATTTTTTCCCTTCTAAGATGATGGATTAGTTTTTAAAAGAAAACTGTGATGTTTTCATCATGCGATTGGGGAATTTAAGCTTATAACGGTTGTCAAAGATGGCGCCTATGGTGTACGCCACACAGAGAACCTTTCGGCCCAGGGGAACCTTTCTCAGGTATGACTGCTAGATGCGAGCGCTTAACACTTTACCGGGAGGCTTAGTTGCACAGCAAACGTAGATGCGATTAAGTGATCGCATTGGGCGGCTTGTTTTTTGCATGGATGGTGAGCAGTAGGGGTGAGAGCTTGTGCTCAGTTGTCACTGCCCGCTGACTCCAGAATTTGGTTTGTGTTACTTTGACTGAGCATACTGCGGAGTGGAGTTTGGATATATATGTACGTCCAGTTGCCGCTACAGCAAAGATTATACTGATCGTACTTGCATTAACATTACCATACCATTGCAGTCGACCTTCTGGTTATACTATAACCACAATTTTTCTGCTGATAGTAATGCTGGGGTTATTTTTGTAGCAGCCACACCTGTATCAGGTTGTGGCTGGTTGAGTTGTGATTAGGGTACCTAATGTACATGCATCCTATAATTGGATATTACTTTCTGAATTGTAGGTCATGGACTCGTGATCTCCTCTTCCTTATTTCCACTTCATCCTCCAACCGGTTTCTCCAATATTCTACCTTATACGTCATCTGGAATCATACTTTGTGCTGCATTATTATACACTCAAGGTGAGCTTTCTTGTTGTGGAAGTAAGATATTTCATGCAATTACATAGGATTAATGGTGCTCTAGATAAGCTCCAATTTTAAGATCAGTTCCTTTTGTTGGTTATTTTTCTCTTTTCCCTGATTAGAGAATTTTGAAGAATTGCATCGGTGTATTAATCTTAGGACTACTGTGAACTCAATATTTACCTGATAGGCTTGGGGGAATGAGCTGCAAGGTAAACTTAATCATATAATTCTTATTGGATGAATGTGTATGCCTTAGAATTGAGGACTAGATAACGGGTTGTATTTGCAGTTACAAGATATTGTTTTACTATTATGGCACATTACTCAATTGAATTGTGAATTGAGCTGGCAACGGAATAAGGTGATGAACTCTTCATCATTAAGGGTTCTGAGACTTTGGTGACCTGTCCTATTACCCTTTTTAAATTATTGGTTTCACTTATACATTAGGTGTTGGGTCTTGAGATTTGCATTTCTATTCTATATTCATCACAATCCTCAGTGTGCGACTGTTTCCAAGACCTTATTAAACCCTTTTCTATTTTTCATAATACTGATGGTTCTGCTGGAACTGAGTGGACTCATTTTTCATGCTTACCTCTGGTGATGGTAATTTTGCAGGCATGACACACTGGTGTTGGGGCATATTTTGCCTATGCAAGAACAGTGATGGTAACTGTTTGTACTTAGGGTTTTACAGCCCTGAAGAAGTCATAAGTGTGCCACAACACACGACGAAACACGTGTTGGCTGTAATTGTCTGACTGTACCACTACATCAAGCTGTGTTTTGAAAACACTAAACTGCTGAGTATCGGACACTGGATATCTAAATAAAGAACTGGAACTAAGAAATCATAAAAGACTTTTGTATTTTTGTTGGACAGAACATTACTCATTTGGAGTGCTCAGGGGTGAATAAATATATTGCTGTATTACTTCTGTTGAGGGGATCAACTGTGGTTGAATTGGTAGCCAACCACTCTCCCCTTGGAGCACCAACATGTACTAGTGCTGAGCTGTTACATTGCCCTATATATTTGTCGAGCACCCGGTCCTTCTTTCCTTTGCCTGGTTACCAATTTGTTCTTATCTTAAATATCATTACCCATGTGGTGCGTTGTATGATGCTCTCAGTTTGTATATCCAAATTATATAACCTATTTGGAGGGCTGACACGCTGGTCTGGGGTCTCAACGTCCATGTATTTATCAGTTGCTTTCACCAACAGAAACTGCTGGAGATTCTGGTGCACAATATTGACCTCCACCGCACTGTCAAGGAGACTCACCGCCAACCTCCTGTTCAGGTTGAGAGTTCTCAGTGTTTATGGCATATTTTGCAGTAATATCTGCAACTTTATTTTTTCTGAAATTGGGGTTTAAATTGTGGAGGTTTTTCTTCCTTCTTCAACTTCACGTCAGACGAGCATTGTGAGTCCTTTTTAGTTTCACATATTCATCTTGTCAGTGTTCAGAACACCCTCCTCTCTCATTTTTTATCAGATGATTCCTGAATGGAACAAGAAGGACGAGTATCAGAATACTGCTACTTATCAGATGTCTTCAATTGTGTGCAATTGCGCAAATTGTAGTGTATGTCAAAGGGTTCTGGTTCAGAGAACCTCCTCACAACCTAGCTTTTTCTTTAAGTTTTGATTTATCCCAGTGTTTTTTAGCAAACTCTCGGTTTTGTTTGGTAATGTCTTGCAACCAATAAAGGTATATGTCAGCATAATAATAGGTAGCTGTCATTCCTGGTCGACTGATGTGACCTGCATGAGCTGTAGGCATATAGCCAAAGCTGCTGCTTTGCCCTTAATGTTGGATAAAATCATTGAGGATGCTCCAGGAACATTTTCCATTAATTTCATCCCAATATCCAGTGCAGAAGTTGCACTGTGTTCAGTTTAAATTTGAATAAACACCTTAGGCAAGACTACCAGAGTCGTTGTACCACACGTTATGGTATAGATGGCAGCAAAAACTGTGCCCCAAGTGGGGAACCATACCAAAGAGTAAGCACATAGTTAATATTCCATGTTTGTTTTGTGGTCCCAAAAGTGAAACAAGGCTTCAAGCTGATTCATTTGTTGAGCTATCCCAAATGATATTTTATCACGTTTTGTGGAGATTTTACTCATGATTGCATTAATAATTGCAGGGCTCATAGCAGGTATAGCACTCAACCGGTTCTCTTCCTCACTGAAATTGGTCTATCTCTTCCCTGGGCTGCTGTCTGGTCATCTTGGCTGGGTTTGATGTTGTTGGGCTCCATTTGCAAGTGTTGGTGGTCCTAAAATGCAGTGGATTCGAATGCGTAATTTTTTCCTGCAAATTGGTCGCTTTTTAAGTCTTCCCGACATACAATGTACTCCTACGTGATGCAAGCATACTTGCAGCACTTTACGACATGTAAATCAGCTTTGTGACACCTTGCGTCATTTTACTCTTCGATGCATCAGAATGTCTGACAACCTTCGGTGCTTGCGATATGGTGCATTGTACCATAAATACAGCACAGCCATGCGTCACAGAGGTAATGCAACTTTATTGTTGCAACACTGCTGTAATGTAATGTTGAGTCACTTCTCATAAATATGGTCCTTAGTATACAATTCATATATTGCCATACATGCCAACTGGTTCATATTGGCTAGCGCAGGAGCATCTTCAATGGCCTTTAACACACCTAATCTGGGAACAATGCTCTCACCAGTAATAAGGTGCTCACAAATATTAGACCACTTTCACACCCATAAGACCCTTCTCCTTTTTCAAAACCAATACTGTTTTCTTTCATTTAACTAATGTTTAACAATCTCTCTGCATGCTGCAGCCCTATCACACAAGTAGACAGACTTGAAAAACTAGAGTACACCTACATCTTTCTAGACTTTACCTATCAACCCTGAGATACAGCTTCCACTGACACATGGTCGAACAATATTCTTCAAAACTGAATCACACAATCTGGTGTCAAGGTGGAAGATGCCTTACCTCACTCGCTACAACACAAAATATAACTGAAGTATTCACCTGCGACAATCAAGCACACAATAAGGGCCCAAAATTAACACAAAGTGAACAGTGCCCTTATGAAAGTACCATCCGTTGTCTCATTAACAAGTACTCATAGACATCTCCAATAATTCATGAAAATATTAACCAACTAAATAAGGTACCAGTAGCCTTCACTCTAGCATTAAAATCAAATCAAATAACTTTATTCGGTTTTCAGATGTAAAACCATAAAAGTTTCCCATAAACAAAAATAGTGATTAATAAAATTTCATAAAACCATTACACAATTGATTACATACAGAAACTGACTTATGGATAAAGTGCAGTGCAAGATACTTAGGGGCAGATTTATGTTGCACTTGCGCAACTTTTGCGCCGCCGTTGCGTCACTTTTGTGACGCAGCAGCGGCGCAAATCCTGCGCCATGGTGCGGGGTATTTACAACGTGACGCATCTGGGAGATGCGTCACGTTGTAAAGCCCTGCGCCACATGTAGGCGTTCCAGGGCAGGTGGGGGCGTTCCGGCGCAGGAACGCCTCCTAAAAGTGGCTGAGTGAAATCTACAAGATTTCACTCAGTCACTTTTAGGCCCATGCTGCGTCAAAACTCTGCGCCTGCTTGTAGCAGGCGTAAAGATTGACGCAGCATTGTACAGATAGGGCCCCCCAGAACATTGCTGGAGCTGCGTCGCGCTTGCGACGCAACTCCAGGAATGCGCCACTTTTACGGCACAGATGCGTCACGCATCTGTGCCGTTTTTGCCCCATGGTGCGCCGCATTATAAATGCGGCGCATCCATGGTGGCGCAGCTGTGGCGCATAATAATTGGCGCATCCCTGCTGATATACAGGGATGCGCCAGTTAACATAAATCTGCCCCTTAGTCCCCTGAGGTCAAAGATTCTGATGAACCAATGATTAAATAGACCCCACGATCATATTTAGTAGTTAAATCTCATTCAGGGGACTAAATTATTAAATGACCCAAAAAGTGATACCATCTATTCTAAGTGGGCCCTACACTTTACTGCAGATTTAACAAAATTAAGAACAAACAAAACGGAATCTTCATGCAGCAACTGTAGATATGTGAGAGCTGGATGAGCCTGCCTGAATTTCATCCTCCCTAAAATCGGGACAATATATTTTTTCCGGGGATCACATAAAGCATTTACTTTGACAATCAAACCATAAAATGGGTTAGGCAGTTAGGTTCAGACAGGTCACTGAGCACCCTGGCAACAAATAGCTTGAGGTGGAAGCCAAAATTACCTATTGAGAAAGGGTACAGTTCTCAGACATAGCAAATAGGTATACTACCGTATATAAAAGAAAAAAGAAATTATTGAATGCAGTAGGAGAACTCTACGCATATTGAACCTACATGCACATGTCAGACCATGCAGATCATGTCCATACCCATTGTCAAAACATTTCAGCAAGAAGTGGAACATGGAAACAGAAAGGTCACAGACATCAAACACCATTAAGAACATGATTCTGAAACCTGCAACCATTTATTCAGTTGGGAAGGGAACAGCATTCAGTGGGCAGGATGATATATTTAATGAATCCCAGCTCCAACCATCATTGGTGATGATGGTGAGGTAACCATGAGATGCAATGGTAGACCTCAGTTCATGAGACCAAATCTATGATGGAGTCCAAATCTCCCATACACCACCAGTGGAATTAGAAAGAAGATACCAAACCGAAAGACAAATAAAGCTTCAACTAAGAAAGCCTCAATATGATGTACTTAAAAAAGCTAATGATCAAAAATGTGCCCTTAGCTCATGAGAAACATATCATTCAGAGAACAACGTCAGCAAGTAACGGTGTGAAGCATAAGGTCAAGACTAATAGGATGCATATGAAAAAGAGCACAGTCAGCCCATACATAACACCTGAAAGTAGTGTTCTAAAATAGTTGTCCAGGAGAAAATGACATCTCACTGTGCACAAACATAACTCAGTAGATTCCAGAAACAGCTGGAAATCAAATACCAAAAAGTAATGCCTCGTACGAAGATTAAAACAGTTTAATAACACCACTGACATCAAGTAACATTGCAGCCTGTGAAGACTTTAAGGCATCGGTTTCCAAAAGGCAACACACAAGTTGATCGATTGATAGATTGTGCATAGTCCACTAACAGCATATAAGCATATAAAAGAGAATTATGTGAAGGCCAAGGCTAGGAATGAAAATGGGGCAATTGACAAGGTCATACCCATTGAGTGAAAGCATGGCTGTGGATATAGGAGGGATACATACACAACAAGAGGAGAGGTGTGGTGCCACGGCCTGAGCAGCTGACTCCACAGCACAGGGCTCACAGTTTAATCAGTGGTTGCTACCACAAAAGGAATGTGGGGAAGTGGGCAGACAGGAGGTGGGGTTTGACGGGGAAGAGAAAATAATAATTTTTAAAATCTTACATTTCACTGACAGCTGCCTTGGAGCTCTCTGGGAAGGCAGAGGCTGCTCAGCCAATCCTAGCGCTGCTCTCCTGCTGGGAGAGCAGTGCCAGGATTGGTCTGAGTGGCCTTCTCTCCCACTCAGACACTGTGGTGTAGCTTGCTGCTTTCCTCCAACCCGGCCATGAACACAGCTGTGTTTGAGAAATAGAAGTATGCATGTATGTTTTGCCAGCCAAATGTACATGTACAATTTTAAGAGTCCACCACCTGCCTGTCATGGTCCGGCCCCACCCTTTCCTGCACAAATGTCAGAGCCAGTCAGAGAAAAATAAAATTATATTGTTTCATTATCATTTTATTTTTCTGTTACTGACTCTGTCAAGAGGGGTGATGCTCCTCCGCCATTATGGAGGAGCCGCCCCTGGGTTTGATCACCGGTGGCAGCTCAGCTCAGCATCAAATGACCATGGGCAATAGCTCACTTAATCGCACCGATGGCCCCCCGGCACCTGGATACCCTTAGGGGTAATAAGTGTGTGCTTCACAAATGTGGAATTTAATTTATAAATCGCACAGTGATTTCATCCAATTTCAGTAACATCTTCACTGAAAACACAGAGTAGACCTGATATTCTCACACCCAACATGGAGGGGCCTGGAAGACAAAAAAGTAACTATTAAGCCCTTTTCACTCTGTTTCAGTTGCCATGCCACTGTGGATGCCCTAGGTGTGGTCCTACGATGTTATTCAAGTGTGCCAGATGCACAGGTTTCTAGTGGGGTAATGAAAAATGATAACCCCCAATCGTGCAGTATCGGATGAGGGGTCCTGAGTTTCCAATTCTTACAGTGTAATGATTTGTAATGTACCTCAATATAGGATCAAACCACACTATGTCACCGATACTACATAGCAGGCCATGTGGGCTCTAGGTACCCGCTGATCTCCTCTCGCTAGCATACAGGTGGTTCAGACAGAAAGACTGATAACATTTGAAGAGTCTTCTATATGAAGGAATGGAGTTACCAACAATGAAATGGAACTCGTTCCTATTGAAATTGAACATCAAAGCACAAGTGAAACACAGACATCAATTCGGCCTACCACTGACATCTACATCAGTATGCCTCTATAGGAGGCATCTGCAAGTTCAACAAAACCTGCTGAGCTACCAAAGTTAGATTGAACTGCATCTGGCTATTTCATCGATATCAACACTTTTTCACTGGATCCAAGTGAACCAGAGTCACCGCCAGCTCCAGTTTCCTGCAAAGAATAACTTCATGATTTCTACCTTTGGCTGGAAAAGATATACCTAGTCCCACCATGGCTACAAAAAAGATGATATACGAAAACCTTTGCTTTGATACATACAGTAATGATTCATATTTGGTTCTTCTACACACACTATATGCATAGTCTCTAATATTTTATTGCATATTGATCATTTAGAGTTCTCACGGATAGGTAATCTCCAACCGATTATAAATAATATCGGTCAACCAAGTGGGGTCGGAAAATCATAGTGTATTGTATTGCTAGAGACACATCCTTACCATGACTGAAAAAATCATGTCCTACGCGCGTTTCGACTGTAAGCATTTGTCAGGAAGCCATGAATTATTTGAGACCTTGCAGATGTACAGTGCAAACAGCAGAACCACGCCGGTTTTTCCTGCGAGCGAGCAGGTAATACTCGCTCGGCAGATGCTGAACGATCGTGTGGACCTCTCCAACGCCGAGCACACACAGCCATAGTGCGTTCGGGTTTTCTGAGACACATTATCCGACACTGTGATTTCCAGAGAGGAGTGACATACACAATACACCGTACAGATTAATTGCACAGGGATATAACAGAATGTGTCTCTATCCTCTGCGGGTGCACCTTTCTTCAAATTATTGGGACAGTCATCAACAAAAATAACGGTCATCAATCAATCTTCCCTATATATTCTGCACACTGTAGAGCTACAAGGTCTCAAATAATTCATGGCTTCCTAATGAAGGCTCACAGCTGAAACACGCGTAGGACACAATTTTTTCTGCCATGGGAAGGATGTGTTTTTCTCTCTAGCAGTACAATACACTATGGGGCATATTCTCAAGGAGTTATCGCTGATTTATCGGCATCTTATAGCAGCCAAAGTCGCGATAATTTTATCGCCCCATTCACAAGCTGGTGCTAACAGCCCAAATCACCAGCATCCTCAAAAAACATCACCACGGATGACCCCGGCAACTATCGCTAATGAGATGCAGAGTAGGCATTTCTGTGCAAAAAGCCGCGACAACACCAAACCTCAACATTCCCAACGACCAGCCAGATTTGCGATAAGAACACAAAACATGCGATAAGGCGCGTTAGCAGCAGGAAATTAACACCTGCTCTGACCTGGTGTAAAATGGGACGACAACCGGCAGCAGGCAAAGGAGCACAGTCCAGAGCCACACCTGAAGAACAGATGCCATGGAGCCAATGATCATGCAGCTCGGAGCCCCAACAGGGCCACAACACCCACTGCCACCCATCCCAGGACCCCCCCTGGCCCTACCCCAGGCACCCCCACCTCCCCCAGACCAAGAGACTGCACATCAATGGCACGAAATCATGAACAAAATCATCTGTCTGATGCCGCAGAATCACAACAACTAACAGTCATGTGAGTACAAAAAACACAGAATGAATCATTCACCATTGAAAGTCCAAACAAAATATCACAATCAAATTTCTCTCCTAACAACTCTTTGGAAGAGTCATGGTGGGTCATCCCTGGGCAATCTGTAAGTGACAGCCTGTAAGGCAATATCCAAGATAAGAAGGTGTGTCAGGCACTTATCAAAGGACAGAGAGAGAGAAAGAGAGAGAGACTGAACAAGGAGCGCAAGGACAATCGGCCCTTGGCTCATACATGCCAACTGTTGCAGGTGTTTCGCAATTGATGCATCCTAAATCTAAGGCCTGGCAACAATTTCAGCGTGAAGGCCACATCACATTTCAGATATGCAAGCATTAGTCAGACTAAAATTAGGCATGAAAGCTCCTTTGTCTCAATGCACAAGGCGGAAGGACATCCGAACCTCCGACCTTGGTCTCCATTGCGCCCGGCACCCCCTGAGTGAGATACCATACCAGACTCCTATGACTCCCACACCACGAACTGCTCTAATGAAAGAGCAACGTGTCCACACCCCACACACACTTGTCGCTGCTCAATATACACCTGCATGGCATGCCCCCAACACATTGCCAGAAAGAAAACCATACGTCCAAACGTTGAACAACAGTGGACATGTCTGCATTCACTCGGACTCAGGATGCATGTGCGTGCACCCAGACATGTTGTCACACACCTGTGCAAGGTGAGGCAGTCACATGGGCGGAGCTGCACAGCGTGGTTTGGCAATGTTCCTAAATATTACATACTGCTGGAGGGAGACTCAATACATGGCAATGTAGCACGACATGTGACCTTGTTGGTCCCTGTCACCTACTCACGGTCAGCATAGCACACAGTCGGCGCAGTCCGGTGGTACAGCTCCATGCAGTTCCCATGGGCTGTGAGTAGTGTCCCCTGACACGGGGCTTTGAGCAGACGTCTTACATCACATGACTCGACCAGCAAGGCAAGGTGGGCTGAGACCGTTGCCAAACGTAAAGATATATGTTCATTTTTGCCTCCCCATTTCTTGCACCTTGACACGTCCCCATTCTGCCTGTAAGTGTCTTAAGCATTTGTCGGCCTGTCATGGCCCATTAAATGCCCGTACTGACAAGCACATGCTAATAAAGTCTACGCAACTGCAACAGTGTACAACTGTGATGAGTGTTTATTTGAATGTCACATCGTATGCCTCAGTGAGCATTGTCCGTACACAGGGAGGGACAGACTGCCCCTGGTCCATAGATGGTGAATCCCTATTGGCAGCTCCACCTCTGTGTGCCAGACATTGTTTTTGGTATAGTGGCTGGTAGACCTTTGCTCTTACGTGTCTTCAGCGATGTGAGTATGGTGTCTAACTTCTTGCCATGTGGATCTATATGATCCATTAAACCAGACTGTGTCCACTCTGATGTGTGTGAGTAGGTCATGCAAAGAGATGTTCTCTAGCCACATGCGATGGGGGACACTACTTCAGGCGGGCTACTGATTCTGACATTTACACACACAGCCCCATATAATACATGGACATGGGGCTACGTTGCGGGATGCAAGATTGTTGTTCATGTGGAATGAGGCCACAGCTAGTTCACACCTTCACATTAATCTAAAGGTCCATGTGGGCCAGGGTCAAACATGCGCATTGATGACATTTACCAGGGTGTGCCTTTTTTGTGCAATCAATGTCCCTACATTTATCCATTCTTGTACACGTGAGTGAACATAGACATGACACATCTGTGTAATTTGGAATGTTTTATTCACATTCTGGGGAGTGTTGGAGCTGGAGGGGTACTTGGCCAGTTCAAGCCACATTACGATGTTGCCCAGTGGTGGGCCAACCACAGTCCTTGGGGGAATGCAAAGTTAATTTCGAGAGGGAGAGTTCAGTCCTCAGCTGGACTGTTGTGTCATTGGTACAAGAGCAGATATGCAGTCCATGACGGGGTCCAGGTGAATGTCGCAGAGTGTTCAGGGGGACAGTGGGAGATGTTGTTCCAGGGCATGATGCATAGGGCTGAACCAGGCAGGGTCAGGCCATGTGGCGGCTACGGATGCTACTGAGTCCTTCCTCACACAGTCATTACCCTCCAAATATTATTCCTCTGAGACGTCTTCTGTGTCCAGTGTGTCAGGTGTGTGTGGTGGTGTTATGGCTGCATCACCGTGTGCCACTGACACATCAGGGGGCGGAGGTGGTAGGGCTGCATTACCGTGTGTCACTGACACATCAGGGGGCAGAGGTGATAGGGCTGTATCACTGTGTGCAAATGACACATCAGGGGGTGGAGATGTGTGTGTCGAAGTTCCAGCAGCAGTTATCTGTGACAAGCTCTGTGGCAGCAATAGCAAGATGAGGATCTGCGAGGCATGGAAGATCCCAGCTACATCTCGCTGGTGTTCAGCCGTGGCAGTCCTACTTCCAGGCTGCATCGGCTCCATGGTCTCCATTGTCCTCCACATCTGTGCCAACTCTGTGCTGTCATCGCTGGAGCCTGTCTGACTAGACAGTTCTTGTATCCGAGTAATGGCCCCAGCAAGGTCAACCAAGGATTGTTGGTTAGCATGGTGCAGACAGTGGGTGTCCGTTAGGGACTGTAAGTGGTCCCTGATGGAACTCAGACACCCACATATGGCATCGAGTTTGGCTGCCATGAGGTTGAACCCCACCCGCAGCTGATCAGATATCTTCTCCTGGTACCCTAACACATAGCGTTGGAATTCCATGTGTTGGTCATGGGGGTCATTGGAGCCAGCCGTGGTGGTATGTGCTTCCTGCTGTGTGGTCTGTGCAGGGTGTGGTATCACCACAATGCAGCTGGGCTGCCCTGCTCCTGGGTGTGGTGTGCTGTCCACGAGCTGTTGGAGGGTGTCTGGGCAAATGTGCAGGGTGTCCTCTTCATCATCACTGTAGAGATGTGCGGTCTGCTCTGCAGGAGGTGTTAATTGTCCCTCTGCAATGTAACGGGGAGATGCAAGTTAACAGTGTGTTCCATGTATGTTCATGCATTAGAGATGTTTACATTCAGACTGCATGACAGTGTACATTTTGGCTGTTTTGGTGTAGCTGGCTATTTGATGGGAGACAGTGGACATTTCGACTACATGGATGTGAGGTTGTACTCGTACATTGTCATCTCACAGTGTCATGCATTGCCAGATGTGATTGGCCAGTTACTACGCACGGGCGGCACCAGTTGTGTCCTCTGTCCTGTGGTGTAAGGGTTGCACTTTGTACAACATTGTCGTCAATGTTGGTGTACTGTGCTTGCTGTGTGTGTGCTGCATTGTTGATGAGTCTCCCATGCAGCTCTGATTTGCGGCCCCTTATCCCTTTGAGTCGGTGTGCCTTTGACTTGTGTGCTTTTCGGGTGTTGGGATGTTTGATTCTTGGGTCATTTGTGCTCTTGTACGGTTTTTGTACTCTTGTGCATTGTTTGTCTGCAGATGTGTTTTTGACGTCATAGGTTGTAGGTGCACATGGATGTGTCAGAGTGTGGCCTGCTCCTTAACAGATGTGGTCCACATTCAGCCACCTCAAAGTCGTCTTGTGCACCATGTCATGTATTGTGACTGCAGCCATGCTATCTGTCATGCAGTGTCACTTGCATTGTCAGTGTGGCTCACAGAGTCACCGCTTTTCTGTATTCAGCACATGTGCATGGGTAGGTTCTTTCATTGGTGATATGGAGGAGGGCCCATTTGTGCACATTGTGGACGGGGGCCTACGTGATGTTTCTATGTGTCTTGCAGTGTGCCAAGGGTATCAGGGACATGTTCCACACTCATTGTGGCTGTGCAGTGTGCTGCTCATTATTGTGCATGTGTGCCATTGTGCCCATCTCCCTCCGTCCCCCCAGTACCCGGTCGTTACTCACCCTGTTGCTGTTGTGTCAGGTCATATCGAGCTGTGTCCAGGCCCCCAACTCCTGCCACCGTCTCCACAATGTTGACTGTGTCCACCTTTTCCTCCAGCTCATCCAGCTCCTCCTGTGGTACAGGACTCCCACCTCCAGTTGCCTTTGCTGCCTTCCTGTTGACAGCGAGTTTCTCCTTGGTTTGGCTGTGGACTTCATGACAGCGCCTCTTGACCTCCTCCATTGACCTCCTCGATACTCCGACTGCATTCACGTTGGTGACTATGGACTGCCATATTTCCGTTTGTGTTGCCAATGACGCAGTGGAGGTGACAAACAGTTGTTGGTAGTGTTCTATCACTTCCGTGACGATGATACGGTCTTCTTGCGGCATGAACCCCACCTTCCTCTTCCTCTTCTCCTTGCCCTTACCTGACCCCGGGGTTCCTGGCTGGTCCTCTGTGGGACTTGTGGGGTTTGAGTTGTCCTCTGTACTCGGTCCGGGTGCATCCATGGTGCTACGCAGTTTGATTTGGTATTGGTGTGTTTTTTTGTTGCTTTTATAGTGCATTTTCCCACATGACACGTGGGAATTGCAGGCCTGTGGCTGGTTGTCGCTGATTTTTGTATCGCGATTTGGGGCATCGCTACTGTTTTCGCGTTGGGGTTTCGCATTTTTGCGGAGTCGCGTTGATTTTAGCACAGACATCTAACGCGCTATCGTGAGCCTTTCGCATGGTACCACCGGCTTGGGAATACCACGTTACCACAGTGTTATTTTCCCGCGATAGACTGCGTTAAGCTACTTTTGCGATGAATAGCACACGTTCTTGAGAATATCTCCCTATGAGGTTCCGACCCCACTTGGTTGTACAATATTATTTATAATCAGTTGGAGATTACCTATCAGTGAGAACTCCAAGTGATCAATATGCAATAACATATTAGAGACCATACATATAGTGTGTGTAGAGGAACAATATATGAATCATTAAAGTACCTATCAAAGCATGTGTTCGTATATCATCTTTTTTCGTAATAACATCAATGGAATGTTAGGTACTGGATGAATGTGGGAGTAATAACGAACATCTGTACTAGAGACTATATATTGTAGACATAGACATATAATGTTTTTCCACCTTTTTAAATCGATTAGGTAAGGATAAAATTGTATAAATATGTGATTACTGTTTATTAACTAAAGAAGTATTGTATTAATACATGTTTTGGACATGAATATGAATCTGGGTGTACATATATCTCTTTAGAAAATGTGAATGTCCACTAGTTTAACAGTTTACTAAGTGTTTTTTCTTACAAATGTTACTTATGCCACGACTTAGGAACTATTCTCATTTTCAGGGGTACCCCATTTTCTACATTTATTTACAACTCTGGATGGCAACTGACATACTGTTCCTACTCTTCTGGATAGATTTAGTGACTGTCTTTTTCATGCTCATGAATGGACACTATATCCCAGAACGCTCCGCAGTATCACATGTGAACTTGGCACGAAACCTCATACGTCATCTCATCGTGAACAGAGAGACCCGTCCTATGTAACATTACAGAAGCCAGTTCTGATAGAATAGTTTTGAACAGTTTCATATGATATATTTTGTCCCATTGAACTTTTGAAAATTCTGCATGTATTTAGAATTTCTTTAAATGATATCAGCACCTCCAGTTCATACTCTGACGATTGAGATTTTGAAACTGTAAATAGTATGCTGTCTGATTTGGAACTGTATGCAGAATTTTCGAAAAATGAAATGTATTATGATTAATCTGATTTTGACACCATGTACTGTTACCAACACTGTGGTCATCATTTTCTACATAAAACAAGTGCATAAAGTAATGTTTTCACATTCCACCAATGGGAACATTTCCCAACACCACCGAAAGGTAGTTCAGAAACGTTTGCACAAAAGTTTGCTTATTTTTCTGGGTTTAATACATCAAATCCAATCTCATATCATTATAAACTTGCACCTTAATCTGCAAAAAAAGTATACTTACTAACACGAAACAAATATACTCAGCATCCATTATTGCCCAACTGTCTGAACAGGGTTTCGACTTATGGAAACACACTATAGACATGCAATCAGTCTGGGGTACCTAGGAATGGCAGGTTCAGGGAACTGAGGCACTATTTATAGCATGCCTCACACTGCAACAAATTATCTTCCTGATCAACACTGTGCAACAGACTTCCTGTCCTGGGTTAGCCAAGATTAAGGACTTGAACACACCTAGTATTCCCTTGCTTTCACACTTTGAGGGATGGCAAAACTATACACGAAATGATGAGGGTACACTAGATGACATCGTGCATGGCATTTCATACAATTCCACAAATCCTAATTGGAAGGGATGGTTGGTTTGTCCTATCGACACAAATAGGTGTCAGTCAAGATTAAAAGGTACCACCAAAGGGTTTAGTATCCATAGGCATGACTTGCGCTATGTATAACGAGAACATCCGGGGGGAGTGACATCATACAATGTTGAGAAGTTATGCCTAGATTGGCTAAGAACCTCAACACTGTCACAGATGAAACAACACTTGTCCTTACTCTCAGATGACATGGATTTAAGGAAGTTTTTGCTAGGTCCACGTAAACCACATCCTAAACGGTTCTTATAAGCAATCTATCATGAAATTTGGAAAATCCCTCAACAGGAAGCTGGAGAGAAATTGCGTGAATTTGACAGAGTTAAGTTAGAAAAGGCTTTAGCTGTGGTTGAGAAATGTATGATCACACTGACCTCCTGGATTTATTCACTGGGTAACATTGTATATTCTGCTATAGATATAACAGAACAGGATCTGTCCATCTTAGAACACGGCAGTCAAAGTTATTATTAAGCTGGGCACTACAATCATTGCGCTCTGGTCATGTGCCCTGGCGATATATTAACAGTACGTCTCTATTTTCTGCATATAGTCTATCAGAGAGACAGACGCGAATGGCACAAAGAGATGCAAAATATACAAAGCTGCACATTGAGAAATTGAACCAATTGTCTTTCACCGTGGCATAGTCAGTCACCATCCACAGAATGGTTAATTAATGGCCACATAATATTGCCGGTAGCAACTTTCCAATTTCAATATTGCCTAGACCACTACCAGGTAGGCAGATTTGAAGCAATGGGTAAGGACTTCATCCATGAATATTGGAAATTACCGTATAGATTTGGATGCAGAAATGGGGACACTGAAGTGTTTCTCAGCTGTACACACTGCGAGTATTTATTGAGTGGAACTCTCATTTGCCAAAATATTTTGCTTCATGGGGACTGTAATGGTTAAGTTGCAATGTTATCCTGTCATTTAAAAAGGTCCCCAGCTACCGTGATTAATCCAGTGTTCAGTCTGCTCTCAAATGGGAGTTAATTAATGCTGAATGATCAAGGTTGTTTTGGGGTTCTTCCAGGCATGGCATATCTAGTCACAGTAAGTTCCAGGGATTACTTGCTGTGTGCAAGTATTGTTTCCACCGACCCACACAGTCAGGGAGGCACACTATGGTCTTCGTTGAATGTTTCCTTTATACGATTTGATACTCTGAGCCGAATGAAAGCCATGCTTTGACAGAAAGATGAGCCCTTAACCTTAGCCCGAGAGACTTTTGATCTTCAGGTTGCAAGCTCCTCCGCTGAGATACAGGCACCGGTACGAAATAACTGCCCTTTCCATTTCAAAGAAATGGTACAGCGTATCTTCAACATCTCTGATACGAAGGGTATAGCACACCTATTTAAGACCATAGCTTCTGGACTGTTAAGCACCTTTCAGACAGTCTTCACAGTGATTCTAGCTTTTATACATTCCATATTTGGGAGCCTTTTTGGAGGGCTTCCCCTGATCCTGCTACTGGGAATCATTATTTTTTAATTTTTCTGCTACACAATGGTCGTCATGGTCACCAAGGAGATGGAAAAAATGCTCTTGGAGTGACGTTACAGTGACCGCCTAGATCTCCATCTGGGCACACCTCAACTTTAGCAGCTAAGCAAGTCTTGGGTCTTATTATTCCAACCAGTCTGGATTGGCTGTGTTTTGCCTGTTCTCCCCTGCTTGCTCTGCAGACAACAATGCATGTTGGATCTGTGTCTAACAATTCCATCGGTTGCACCACCGGACGTGGATTTATTGCTGGACCCGTTAAAGGCCTACATAGTGCAGTGTCTTTAGCATATTACTATAGTGATGTTGCCATTCTTAGAGCCCCCACAGGATGCTTCAGCTCCTGTTTGATTGAATACTGGCTCTACTACTGGCACACAGGCTTTGGATGTTTTGAATGCTTCCCCAGCATTCGGCTGTGGGAACTGAAGAAGATCATCTTTGCTCGATTGATCTGATCTGTGAGGTGTTATAGGGACCGTCGTCTGTGAAGGCAAGCAGCAGTGATGTTGCATCTCTCACTCAGGACACATAAACATTTGCCTCTCCATGTGCTGGGAAGAATTCGGCCTTTTTCTAAAACAACAGAAATTGGAATTTTAAACAAAATGTTTTCTTCTTTACTCTTACAGAGCACCATGGTTTTAGATGCTCTCAGTTGCTCAAGCCATATATGTGAACACATTTTAAAGGAATTATAGAGTTTTTAGCATATATAAAGGACTTATAGAGATTTTAGGCATTTTTTAGAAACTTTTAGAAATTTTTATTTTGAACATTTTTACAATGTTTTATGAATGATTATAAAGACATTCCCTTTTTTACTTTGTGATCCATTTGGTTGAGGAGTGGGTGTTCTGACTTGTAATGTACCCCAATATAGGCTTGTGTATTCACCAAACCTTTTGCCTACATTTACTGTACCATTGTACTACATAACAAGTTTGTGCTCACCTTTTACCTTTTTAAGTGATGCATAAATGTTGTGTGGGTTTCTCCGAAAACCTGCCTCATTTATTATGGATGATAATTCTCAGAATCTCAGCAGAATTACCATCTTCAGCATAATAACTATGTATAAGGGTCATCTCTTTTGTGATCCTCAGCTGACATGGCACAGCAAGGTAGAACCCCAGAGAGTACCTTTTTGGGTATATAAACACCATATCTTTTCTAGGGCAGAGGGAGGAGAAAGGCTTCCAATGCTGATGCACTGACACGACACTCTGAGGTTCCTGCATGCAGATACTCAAGAACGCAGTAGTCTGACATCCGATGTGGGGTGGCCGTTCGCGACCAAGATGGGGTCCTTCATTCTCTCACACCAGGTAATGGGGTTGGTTCTTTCCTATGGGGATTCTTGGCTCTACACCTACACACATGCTAGGTACATTTCTTTACATCTAGTTAGGGTTTGCATTGTAGGAGTATGTATTTTTCCTGGCATGTATCTATATACCTGCAGATATCTATTGTTTTAGCACTATGGTAGAAATCTATCATCCATTTACTCTTTTGGTATTTATAATCGTTTATATCTGTTTCTGTCCAATGGTTGTTGCAGCACCCATATTTTACACTAGAATGATGCTGGCTCAATAAATGCTTATTGAAAACATTCCCATCATTTATCATGTGTATCTCTCTGAGACAAAGTGAGCATGAGTGACTGAGCGAAAAGTATTATACTGCTTTCACAATCCGTGAGGGATCAGGGTTGTCATGTTTGAGAGTTGCCTGAAACTACTTTCTCCTTGGTAAGAGGAGTTCATAGTGGCAATGTGAGTTATCTGGTATACAGGCGAACATATCCAGTGGGGGTGTCTGGAATAAGTCTAGAGACCAGTCCCACAGTTTATGTTGTCTAAACGTGCAGATCCTATATAGATTTATAGGAACTACATGACAACAGGTAATTGACCTTTGGTTGTATAGGTGCACCCCCTGAGAGTTGAGGGCTCCTTGGAGGGTTTAGGTCTCCTCTGCGCTGAAGGGGCTTAAGAGGGCCTATGTTGTGCCCCTCAGATTCTCAGGAGACCCTGACTCACGATAATGCGATTACTTACTAATATTGTTGAATTTGAAGCACCAAAGTCCCCAAAATATGCACTCACACCCACTTCATTTAAAAAACATTCACAAATATATCACCGAAAGTGACAGATGCAGCGAATGCAATGCTGTGCATACAATATAGATGCTGGCATTTTGAAGTAAAACCTGGTATAGTAGGGAAAAGCTATAAATAGTGGAGCACATGCAGTGCCTCCGATGCCTTTGTTTCTTTGTGCTCCGTGCCTCGCAATTTTGACTGTTTATTACACCCAGTGACAACGGGTCTAATTCTCCTAAATTATGGGCATGGCACTCTTGCTATCTCACTGTTGAGAGGCCTTTTTTCCGGCATGAGCAACACAGAGCATCAGCAGCAAGCACTCAAGAAAAAGTCAAACACCCAGGACAAAAAAAGAAAGATTCAGCCATGATATATGGCAATGAAAGGTAACACTTGCTATAGGCCCTCCGAATGTTCATTTTTTACTCCATTTGTGGGTGAAATGAGGAAAATGCATGTGCACCACTTCCACAAAGTGAGTGTCTTGCAAAAGAGTAACATCCTCATTGAGGAGGATATTAAGCAGAATTGTCAATGCTAAAGTTGAGCAGACCATAAGTCTTGGGTGTATCTACAACTATGAGTGTCTTGCATCCAGAGAGGACTATCGGTGAATTAGAAAGTTGAGAGACCAATCAGGGTTGATTATGAAACCAAACGGCAGGATTGTAATACCTGAGGTAAGAGTATGGTGGGATCAATTATGTTAAAATGATTTGGCTCTGCAAATTACTGTATCCCTCAGAGGAGGCAACAGAACAATCTGTGTACACCACCATCTAACTGAAACTGCAAAAGTATGTAGCAATAACCCACTTATCTGTTTTGTAGACAATAATGAAAAATACAGTACATGATGCAAAACATTTTGTCCATTCTTTACAGTGAGCATCAACTATTGAAACAAAATGACTAGACTACGGAAGTGGGAAATCCAGACAATTGGAGAATTATTTCCAGAGGATCCAGTTGCGAACCTCTCTGCTATTTCGATGTGTACTGATTTCCAGCCTCGAAGAAACATTTGCCTATTTTCAACTGTGAGTGCTACATGGGGCTCTTTACTAATCTTTCCCACAGGCACTACTTACATGTAAAGGTTTCTCATTATTCCTTACTCTCAAGAAGACTAAACATCTAGGGGATATTTAGGAGAGGTCTCCACCATTGTGGCGTCACAAAGTTTGACATGGCACAGGCAGTATTCCCTATCCACAAGGTGACGCATGAAGCCAAATGTGTCAGTTCTTGTAGGCTGCGTCCTAAAATACCTTCTTCAGAACTGGCTGAGCCACGCAGAAACTAATATATGCAAGGTAGACGTTCCCCCTTAAAATCCATTGTAAATCTAACACAGCAATATTTACTGATATTTAATTTGTGACGCATCATCGTCAAGCGTCATGCTATAGGGTAGGGGCTGCCCTACATGGCCACAATAATGCCCTGACCCCACCTAAAAATTAACAACAGTCTTTCTGCCTGCCCCTGGGGTGCAGATGGGGCAATAGCCCCCAAACTGCCCCCAAGGGGGCAGAAAGCCCACTAGGCACCAGGGATTTATTTTGATAAATGAGGGTTGGGGCTGCTGACAATGGGCATGCCAAAGCTCCCACCTCCTACACAAAAGGGGCAGTCTTTCTGCCCCCGGGAGTTAGATAGGGGTTATTACCCCCAATCTACCCTCCAAGGGGGCAGAAATCCCACTAGACACCAGGGATTATTTTTGTATACTTAGGGGTGGGGTGGGGGCTTTCCTAAATGTGCACTATAATGCCCCCACTTCTCCAAAAACATTTCCACAGCCTTTCTGCCCCCCCAGGTGCAGATGGGGGCAATAGCCTTGGATCTGCCCCCAGGCAGACAGAAAGTTCACCAGGCTCCTGGGATCGTGTTTTTTTCTTGAAAGAGGGGCTGGAGCAGCCAGAAATGGGCATGCCAATGCCCCCACCCCATCACAAAAGGGATAGGAGGCAGAATGGGGTTTTCACCCATGATCCCCCAGGAGAACAAAAAGCACCCTAGATCCCAGGGATTCTTTTTTTTTAACTTAGGGGTGGGGCCTACCCTATGTGGGCATTATAATGCCCCTTCCCCTCCCAAACATTGGCACAATGTCTCTCCCCCCCTGCGGGAAGCAGATGGGGCAGTAGCCCCCAATCTCCCCTTGGGGATCAGAAAGCCCACTAAGCACCAGAGATCTGTTTATGGGCGTGTCATGGAGCAGTCCCTTAGGCAAGGGGTGCCCACCTTTCTTTCTGAACACATTTTGGCTGCTTCAGTACCCCCGGGGAAGATTAGCAATATTTTTAGGCACGCCTGCTCTTAAGGGGGGCAGAAAACCACTAGACACTAGCAAAAGTCTGTGTGTGTGTGTGAACTGGAGTTAGGCTGACAGTATGGGTTTACTGGTGTTTGGCTGGCTGTGTGGGAACCTGCATTTTGCTGGTGGTGTGTGGAGTTGTGCTTAGCTGCCAGTGTGTGTGGACTAGCGCTTGACTGTTAGTGTGCGTGGACTGTGGCTTGGCTAGCAGTCTGCATGGGTGGCACATGTCTAGTGGTGTGCGTGGATGGTCGCTTGGCTGGCGATGTGTTTGGATGGTGCTTGGTTGTCTGTGTGTGTGGACAACGCTTGATTGGTGGTATGCATGGATGTCGCTTGGCTGGCAGTGTGGCTAGCGTGGATCCGCCAGCATTTTATTACCCCAAATCCCCTACAACCCTCAAATTTAGTTTACAAATCCGACTTTCCTCACATTTCGGTGTGAAAAATGTGTTCAATCACTGCAGAGGCACAAACTTCCTAACACCCAGAATTTCTCTAAGTCTCCTGAAAAAATGTATACCTCATTTGTCTCGGTGCCCAAAGCAGAGAACCTAAAAACGTATAAAATTAAAAACTGTGGGGGAACCACAGTGGGTCCAGAAGGGAAGTTTTTTAAATATGTTTTTAGGCTGACACTGCTTTGGGCACCCACATGGGTGAGGTATCTTTTTTATTGAGAGACTAAGGGGAACACTAGGTGATAGGAAATGTGTGCCTGCGTGCTGATCTCACAAAATTCTCACACAGAAATGTGAGTAAAATGTGACTTTTTAGCAAAATTATTGGTTTGCAGGGGATTATGGGTAAGAACACATTGAGGGATCCTTACAAGTCAGGCATCCCTGGACTTCCCTGGGTGTCTAGTTTTCAGAAATGTCTGGGTTTATCAGTTTTCCCTAGATTGTCGGCAAGCCCCTGCCCAAAAAAGCAGGTGCCCCCATCTATGACAAAATATTGCAAGGAGGAGACACTTGTTTTTAGTCCTTGATTCAGTGGCAAAACCTCCTAACTCCCTATCTCTATCTATTGGTGTGGAATTCCAGGCCCACGATGAGGATGTGGCCTTCAAAATGTTTAACCCCTTCGCTGCTAGGCCACCCCCCCCCCCCGCTAAACCTTTTTTTGGCTATTTGGGGTAGTTCACGCTTAGGCCCATATAACTTTTTGACCACATGAGGTATCCACGCTAAATTTGCATCCTTTTCTTCCAACATCATGGGGACTGCAAAGGTACCCAGTGTTTGTTGATTCCCATGGAGGGGACCCAGAAATTTGCCAAAATACAGCAAAACATTTTGTTTTTGAAGAATGGGAAAAAAGGGCTGCAGATGAAAGCACGTTTTTTTTCCTTCAAATGGTATCAACAAAGGGTTTGTGGTGCTGAAATCACCATCTTCCCAGCTTTGAGGGACTGACAAACTTTTGTCAAAAAAACAAACTATTTACAGTTTTGGCATTTTACTGGGACATAGCCTAATTTTGCTATTGTTTGAGCTTTCAACCTCTTTCCAGTCAATGGTAAAAATGGGCATAAAGGATGGATCCTGGAAAGCTATACATTTCTGAAAAGAAGATAAAATTCTGAATTTAGCATCCGGTCGTTTGTGTGGATCCTTCAAGGTTTACTTATAGAAACTAACAGTTAAAAATAGGAAAAATTGAAAATGAGTTGAAGAAAAACAGCCATGTTTGCCAACGTTTTCACCTGTAACTTCTTCTAAGTATGGCAGATTTTTTAAAGCAATATACCGTTACATCCGCTGGACCCTTCTGGTTGTGGGGATATACAGGACTTGTAGATTCACCACAAACCTGAGGATCCCGGAGCCAATAACTGAGCAGCATCTTGCAATGGTTTTTTATTGTGTACAGGGTATATATCATTTCACTTGTGAAAATATAAATAGTGAAAAATCGGTATGAAAGAAACCTATGTATTTCTGAAATGGGAATAAAATATAGAGTTCACAAACAGTATCTATTTGCACATCTCCGAAATTGTGGGTACCCATATTAGCATGTGAATTCTAGGACATTTTTCATAGTGACTTCTTAATAACACATTGTCTTGCATTTGGAAGGCAGAAATGCATCGAAAGTCAATAGGTAATAACAGTTTTTCTACAATTCTGTGTTTTCCTAAGTCTCCCTATAAAACCGGTACATCACGTGTGTTGATAGGTGTAGTCCTCACGGCAAAAAAAAACGTCCCAAAATGCAACATGGACACACCACATTTTTACAGAGAAACTGACCCCTTTTTTGCAAAGTACCTAGCTGTAGATTATGAAACCTAGCTCTGCTGGCACCCAGGGAAACCTAGCAAACCTGTACATTTTTTCAAACAAGACAAGCTGGAGTAATCCAGGATGGAGTGACTTGTCTGGCACTCACCAGGTTCTGTTACCCAGAATCCCTTGCAAACCTCAAACTTTGTAAAAATAACACATTTTCTGCATATTTATTTGGTTGAAAGAACTGGAATCTGTGTGGATCCACAAAATTCCGCCGACCCCACATTCCCCGAAGTCTTCCGATGAAAATGGGACTTCACTTGTGTGGGTAGGCCTAGTGCCCATGACAGGAAACAGCCCAAAACGCAACATGGACACACTACATTGTTACAGTGAAAACTGACCATTTATTTGCAAAGTGCTCAGCTGAAGATTTTGAACCCTAGCTCTGCCGACACCTCAGAAACTTGTACATTTTTGAAAACTAGACACCCAGGGGAATCCAGGATGGGGTGACTTGTCTGGCTGTCACCAGGTGCTGTTACCTAGAATCCCTTGTAAACCTCAAACATTGTGAAAAAGAAAACACATTCTCCACACATTTCTGTGGTGGAAAGTTCTGGAATCTGCGTGGATCCATAAAATTCCACCCACCCCACATTCCCCAAAGTCTTTCTATCAAAATGGTACCTCACTCGTGTGGGTAGGCCAACTGCCCGCAACAAGAAATGGCCCAAAACACAAAGTGGACACACCACATTTTTACAGTAAAAACTGACCCCTTTTTTTGCAAAGTATCTAGCTGTAGATTTTGAACCCTAGCTCTGTCAGCACCTAGGGAAACCTAGCAAACCTATACATTTTTTAAAGCTAGACACACAGGGGAATCCAGGATGGGGTGACTTGCCTGGCTCTAACTAAGTTTGGTTACCCAGAATCCCTTGCAAACCTAAAACATTGTAAAAAAAACACATTTTCTGCACATTTCTGTGTTGGAAAGTACTGAAATCTGCGTGGATCCACAAAATTCCACCAACCCCACATTCCCCAAAGTCTTGCAATGAAAATGGGACCTCACTTGTGTGGGTAGGCCTAATGCAAAGTGGACACACCACATTTTTTTTGCAAAGTGCTTTGCTGTAGACTTTGAACCCTAGCTCTGCCGGCACCTAGGGAAACCTAGCAAACCTATAAAAAAAAATTAACTATACACCCAGGGAAATCCAGGATGGGGTGACTTGTCTGGCTCTCACCAGGTTCTGTTCCCCAGAATCCCTTGCAAACCTCAATCTTTGTAAAAATAAAATAACACATTTTCCTCACATTTCTGTGGTGGAAAGTTCTGGAATCTGCGTGGATCCACAAAATTCCTCCCATTCCGCAATCTCGAAAGTCTTCCTATAAAAATGGTACCCTAATTGTGTCAGTAGGCCTAGTTCCCGCAGCAGGAAATGGCCCAAAACGCATCGTGGACACACTACATTTTTACAGTGAAAACTGACCCTTTTTTTGCAAAGTGTCTAGATGTAGATTTTGAACCCTAATTCTGCCGACACCAAGGGAAATCTAGCAAACCTATACAATTTTAAAAACTAGACACACAGTCGAATCCTGGATGGTGTGACTTGTCTGGCTCTCACCAGGTTCTGTTACCCAGAATCCCTTGCAAACCTCAAATTTTGTAAAGAAAAACACATTTTCTGCACATTTCTGTGGTTGAAAGTACTAGAATCTGTGTGGATCCACGAAATTCCACCAACCCCACATTCCCCAAAGTCTTCCGATGAAAATGGGACCTCGTTTGTGTGAGTAGGCCTAGTGCCCATGACAGGAAACGACCCAAAACGTAACATGGACACACAACATTTTTACAGTGAAAACTGACCCTTTTTTTGCAAAGTGCTCAGCTGTAGATTTTGAACCCTAGCTCTGCCGGCGCCTAGGGAAACCTAGCAGACCTATACATTTTTGAAAACTACACACCCTGTGTAATCCAGGCTGGGGTGACTTGTCTGGCTCTCATCAGGTTCTAGTAGCCAGAATCCCTTGAAAACCTCAAACTTTGTTAAAGAAAAACCAAATTTTTCTCACATTTCTGTGGTGGAAAGTTCTGGAACTTGCGTGGGTCCACAAAATGTCACCCACCCCGCATTCCCCAAAGTCTTCGGAGAGAAATGGTACCTCACTTGTGTGGGTAGGCCTAGTGCCCGCGACAGGCAAGGGCCCAAACCGTTGTGAAGACATCAAAATCACCTATCATAAAACAACCTGGTACCTGGGTTTTTGCCTCGGGCTCAGCGGCCATCCAGGGAAACCTACCAAATGCACACATTTCTGAAAAGTAGACACACTGGGAAGTCCATGGAAGTATGGCTTGCTTGGATCCCCCAACGTTTCCCTACCAGGCAGCCCCTGCAAACCTCACATTTAGCTGAAAAACTCATATTTTCCTCACTTTTCTGTGTGTGAATGTTGTGAGATCACCGGGCTGACACAAATTTCCTACCACCTAGCGTTCCCCCAGTTCTCCCAATAAAAATGGTGTGGGTAAGCATAGTGACTGCAACAGGAAATTACCAAAATTGTACTGTGGAGACTTCAAAGTTCCGTATCATAAAACTACCTGGTTTTGCAGGGGGGGCAACTTTTTTGGCCACCGACTTGCGGCCATCTAGGGAAACCTACCAAACCCACACATTTCTGAAAACTAGACACCCTGGGATGTCCAGTGAGGTATGGCTTGCGCGGATCCCCCAACGTTTTCCTACCAAGAATCCCCTGCAATCCTCAAATTTTTATCAGGAGACCTGGGGGCATGCTGGGTGATTGGAAATGTGTGTCAGACCGGTGATCTTACAACTTTCCCACACAGATATTTGAGAAAAGTTTGATGTTTTCATCAAAATTTGAGGTTTGCAGGGGATTCTTGGTAGGGAAACATTGGGGGATCCATGCAAGCCATTCCTCCCTGGACTGCCCCGGGTGTCTAGTTTTCAGAAATGTGTGGGTCTGGTAGGTTACCCTAGATGGCTGTTGACACCGGAACCAAAAACGCAGATTCCCCCTATGTATCTGAAAATAGCCTGGTTCCAATCAACAGAGGAGTCAGACCGGTTTGTGTGCTTGCTCTCACCCTGTTTTGTATCTACATCAATGGACAAGTTAGTCCCAGCAATGAAATTGTAGATGATACCCTTTTGCTCTCTAAGTTACTGATGGGTATTCAGAGAATCCTTGATGGTTTTGGTGGGTTTTGTAGAAACACGGGGTTGGAGATCAATATACAAAAGATGAAATACATGTTCTTCAACCGCACTTGCACAGCCCGTCTAAACCCATACATGAATGGTACCAACTTGAGTGACTATCTGTGTTTGACTATCTAGGTCTTACCTTAACAGAAAAAATGGACTGGGGTCCACAAATGGATAAGTCAAGCCTTAAGCTAGCCCAGACCACAGGCGGGGTGGCCAAGATATATAGAAACTCTTTTCATATAACTGTAGGACCGGTTATAGAGATCTATAAAACCCAACTAAGGAGTGCTGCTATGTATGGGGCCGACCTCTAGGGGCATCGTCTTCCCAAGACCATCATCAAGACTGAGAATATCTTTTTCAGGCAGTTGTTCGGACTACCAGCGAGCTCCCCACTTGTTCCACTGCTTCTGGACTTAGTGGGAAGACCAATCATAGAGCAAATTGGCTGTAGAGCCCTAATATTTTGGTCGCGACTATGGGTGACCCCTGAACTGGCCGAACATAGGACAGAGTGACAAGAAATATTGGAATCTCCCAGTATAAGTAAACTGGCATGGTTTGCACTCATCAAGAAGGGTCTTCACGCTAAAGGAAGAGACAGTACATGGAGTAACCCAGAGTAGCATGTAATGCAATCTTGTATATACAATTAGTCAGTAGCTATAGGGGAGGTAAACTTGCCCAACTACGTGAAAACTCTGCTACCGGCTCTCTTACAGTTAATTTCCTGAAAACAAACGACACTTACAATTTGGAGCCTTGCTTAGATGATGTACAACTGGCCTTAGCTAGGAAGCTTTATCTGCAGTTCAGGAACGTCTCTCTCATTTTCTAACAAATAAACCAGCAGTTCTGCTCTGGGGTGCCCAGCATGCAGTAGGGAAGAGGAGACCAAACTCCACATGTTGTTTTTTTGTCCTGGATACAAAATAATTAGGCAAAGATGGTTGGTACAATTGTGCAGGATCTTAGGTACAAGGCGGTGTGAATAAGCATTTAGGCTTCTGAAACATAATACCCAAATCACAATAGTTTATGCTGCATCTCGTTTTTCAACTTCTATGTGGTGGGTGCATAAGGCTCTTTTAGGATCCAGTAATGAACTTAACATCGGTTGATCTTTTTATCTGATCTTGTATCAATTTTATTGAGTTGTATTGAGTTTTAGTTTTTAAATCTGTTTTTATATGCTGTATGTTTTTTAGCAATGCTCATTTATGGTTCACGGACCGAAATAAAGAAAGACTGAATTAGATTGGAATATTTTTGCTGCCATAATTCCGTCAGTAGGAGTGATTCTGAATGATCTGAAAATTAGAAACCTGTCTACAATAGTGGGTAAACTGGCTACTAGTACTGCAGATTCTTTATTGCTTGTTAATACTGAGGTGGTTGCGATAAGGTCTATTGTTTTACAGAAAGATCTTGCATTTACATTGTATTTCTCACATGATTACGTATTTCTTTTAATAATCATCTCAATTACTCTCTATTTTATAACTGTAAATGTACCCGTTTGAATACTGCTCTACTTCTATATTATACCTCTATATGTATTCGTATTCATATTCGTATTTAAAACGTGTACTGAAATACTTGCTGTGCTAAAGATGACCTAAGACCTTAAACGTTTGGATTTTGCAATGTTTAATTTTAACATGAATGCTTCCTCCGGATGCAATGTTTTTCTCTCTTCTGCGGGTGCAGTTAAATGAGCTCATGGTCAAAGAAAGGCCCATTGTGTGAAAGAGATAGTAAGGCTCGAAAGGAGTATCTTTTGGCAAGGATTACAGGAGTTAACAAAGCAAGGGAGGACTATTGTCGAAGCGGAATATGGAGAAAGGAATCATTCAAGGCCTTTTTTCAGTTTGGACCAAAGGAAAGAAATCTTGAGTGTAGTTGCCAACTTCTGTTGTATGGAGATACAAATGAATTAGACATGTGACCTGGAATTCTGGAAGGCTCTTTTGGTGTATATATATATATATATTTTTATCCAATGGTCCAAGCCTTTAGGAGTCACTCGACAGCTTTCCCATTTCCTCTACATGCTGGAAAAAGTTTTGGTAGCCCTACGCGTTTCGAGGCCGATTTGCCTCTCTTCAGGGGCTGGCTTGTTTTCATATGGCGCAGGGAAGTCTCTTGTGGGCGTGCCTTATTTATTAATTAAACCCTGGTGGGCCGCGCACACCGCGCGTGGAGGTAGAAGCACGCTGGGACATGTAGTCCTTGAAGAATCATTGTTTCACCAATTGTTTCGCCTTTAGTAGGCTCCATGCGCCAGCATTAAAAGCATATTCACGTTCTATAGTAGAAACACAATGTCGAGGCAAACCTGAGTAGGTATAGGGTCCGCTGTGCTGTCTAGGTCGGGCACAGTCCCAGCCTTCAGCCTTGTCATATTCAGAACAATGGTGCTCTCCTCACGCCAGGACAGGCGTGTTTAACATTTTTATCCAATGGTCCAAGCCTTTAGGATATATATATTCACTGAAAAAACCATAGGTTTCACACATGTTATAGTTAGCGGAAATTTTACTGATAAAAAACCAATGAAATTCCCCCGTTATAGTTAGTGCAGGCAACTATAACTCACGCGACCGCAATCCCCTGCTGATGCTAATACTGTATTTAGACACTTATTTGCCCATGTCTTCTTCCATACATTTTTAGCTATACATATATTACAAATATTTTTTTCATAAAAACACATATGTCATCAGCAGAAGATTGCGGTCGCGTGAGTTATAGTTGCCTGCACTAACTATAACGGGGGAATTTCATTGGTTTTTTATCAGTAAAATTTCCGCTAACTATAACATGTGTGAAACCTATGGTTTTTTCAGTGAATTTGCAAGGTTTTTTAAATGCTAATTCCTAACTATAACGTGTGTGAAACCTATGGTTTTTTCAGTGAATTTGTACGGTTTTTTAAATGCTAAGTTACTTTACGCCATTCGTGGCGTGCGCGCCCACTTAACGCAGTTCGTTCCGTGCACGCACGGTGCGCTTCGCTCACCGTGCGCGCACAGAGTGCACGCGGTGCGCTTCGCGCACCGCGCGCCCACTTTACACAGTTAGTGCCGTGCACGCACGGTGGGTACGCGGTGCGCTACGCGCACCGCGTGCCCACGTTACGCTAGATGGGCCATGTACGCACGATGCGCTTCGCGCACCGTGCGCACATGGAGGACATATGATGCACTTCGTTTTGAAAGGTCATATTTTAATTTTTCGTATATTTTATAAGGTATGCACAAATGGTGCCCTTCGGGCACCATTTGCACACGGGGTGGAGAGAGTGTGGATAATTTTTTTTTTTATTATTTTTTAAAAAAATATTTTAGTTAATCTCATAAATAATAAGCCATGCCCAATTGGTGCCCTGAGGGCACCGATTGCACACGGGGTGGAGAGAGTGTGGATAATTTTTTATTTTTTTAAAATTTTTTACCGTACGCGTACGGTAAGCGTAATCGGCGAAATTGCCGAAAAAATAAAAATTCAGTTTTTGGCCTTGGGGGATCTTTGGGGACTCCCTCAACATGGCTATGTGTGTGGGAGCTGTCTAAACAGCCCCTTTACATGTTTTTGGGCTTTATATTTTAAAAATCACTCTCAGTGCGAGAGAGAAAATGGCGGCCGCCGCTTCCTGGTTTCGGCTGATTCGAATGTTTACTAAGATCTAAGAGCCAATCAGAATCGCGCTCGCACACGCCACCGTACGCGTACTGTAAGCGTACCGTAAGCGCACCGTAAGCTGGCTCAGATATATATATTGATTTAAAGGCTATTTTCTCAGAATCTACTGAACAGATTTACACCAAACCTACAAAAGGCACTTCCTTGACCTGAGGACTACCTCTCTGCCAAATTTCTAGTAATTCTGTTCAGCCGTTCGGGCTGTAGCCCTGTCTAAAGGTCCTATGGAAAAATGCATGGGAAAAACGCGTTTTGGGACCCCCCTTTTATCTCAGCCCCCGCTTGACGAATCCCCCCGAGACTTTCAGGGTAGGAGCGGAGCGTAGCACCCCACCTATTTTGAAAAATTCGCGAGGATTCGTCGACCGGCGCCAAAGTTATTCAAAATAGAATGTTGCGGATTTCCTATGGAAACGTGGTCCTAACTATAACTACCTACTGGCGACCGCCAGTAGGTAATTTATATATATATATATATATATATATATATATATATGTATACATATATAATATATATATTATCTACTGGCGGTCGCCAGTAGATAGTTATAGTTACAACCTAGTTTCCATAGGAAATCTCAAAATTCTATTTTGAATAACTTTGGCGCCGGTTGACGAATCCTCGCAAAATTTTCAAAACTAATGGGGCGCTCCGTTCAGCTCCTACCCTGAAAGTCTCGGGGTGATTCGTCAAGCAGGGGCCGAGAAAAAAGGGGGGTCCCAAAACGCGTTTTCCCCATGCATTTTTCCATAGGACCTTTAGACACAGCTACAGCCCGAACGGCTGAACAGAATTACTTGAAATTTGGCAGAGAGGTAGCCATAAGGTCAAGGAAGTGCCTTTTGCAGGTCTGGTGTAAATCTGTTCGGTATTTCCTGAGAAAATATAATTTAAAAGCATATATATATGTGGGCGGAGCCTAACCACACATCTCATCCTGAGATCTGATTGGCTGTCAGCACTTCATCCAAGAAGTGTTGGCAGCCATCTTGGGACCAATATACATGATAGCCCCTCATTAAAAAGCATTGCAGTTAATAGAAGGTTTTAAGACTTTAGTTACATTATAAATCATGTGTTGATGGTACCATACTCATTTTAGGAATTGTGGTGTGTTCTAAGGTGATTTTACCATGTGAAAAAGCCTTCTGCTGGGATATCATGATTGAGAGAACAATATTTTCTCATGCTTTTACCACAGAGGTTTGGAAGGTGATCTATAAGCTAAACTGAGAGCTTATTTTCTGTAAATTCACATTATCTTTCTCAGTCATGTGAGAATGAAGTCTGACATTCTCAGTAAAACATGTACATCCAACAAGGGCAGAGACTGTCAGTTGATTCCTTTGTGTTCTACTGCAGCTTCCCAGAGTGTTCCAAAGAACTACTAGAGCGCTAACAGTCCTACTTATGATAAACGTATGGCACACCTGAAGCCATCTTGCTTGGATTAAAGTGGTAACTCTTAAAACATTTCATTTAAAAAGGAACAAAATGAGGGGGTTAATTTTTCCATAAAAAGTATGATTAGTGCTGTAGAAAGAAAAATTAGGGCACATTTTGAGTGACTTCTCAAATCCTCTTCTATTTCATTAAAAAACTCTGACATGCAGACTGAAACATGCACTTTCAATACCAGCAGCAGTTTTCCCTGGTGAGCAGTAGCTTTACTACAGTGATCTAATGAGCAAAAAGAGTGCTAACATTCTGAGTTTATGGCAAATGTGTGACACATCTGAATGCTTTCTTGATGGAATCAAAGTAAAAAACTGAAAGTATTTCCTACTGTGGAGACTGCAGTAAATGAGGAAATTAGGAAACTTCATAACAAATAAGTCTCCAAAGATGGCCACCAGAGACAAAAGAGCCCAAATGTAGCCCAAATATCACCCAGATGTAGCCCAAGTATAGCCCAATGACAGAATGTCCCAGAATGTTCTCAAAAACAACTAGAGCGCTTACTGTCTTCATTATGACAAAAGTATGGCGCACCTGAAGCCATCTTGATTGGAATAAACTGGTAACACTTAAAACATTTAATTTAAAAAGGAACACAATGAGGGGGTTCATTTTGCCATAGAAATTATGATTAATGCTGAAGAAAGAAAATGAGGGCAAATTTTGAGTGACTTCTCAAATCCTCTTCTATTTCATTAAAAAATTCTGACATGCAGACTGAAACATGCACATTTAATACCAGGAGCAGTCTTCCATGGTGAACAGTAGTTTTACTAAAGTGATCTAATGAGCAACTAGAGTGCTAACATTCAGAATTTATGGCAAATGTGTGACATATCTGAATACCTTCATGATGGAATCAAAGTAAAAAACTGAAAGCATTTCCTACTGAGGAGACTGCAGTACATGAGGAAATTAGGAAACTTCATAACAAATAAATCTCCCAAGATGGCCACCGGAGACAAAAGAGCCCAAATGTAGCCCAAAATCACCCAGATGTAGCCCAAATATAGCCCAATGACAGAAGTGTGCAAAACACTTATTATTTTGTGTTTTTGCAGTGTTATATAGTGCAGACTTGTCAGGTATTGGAGTGCTTTACATGAGCATTGGTTACATCACACAAGAACAAATTCATTTTGGTTGTAGACATGGGGAGACTAAGTGATTTGACCAGAATCACAGAATGTCGAGCTGAAGCAGAAACTTCAACCTGGTTCCCCAGTTGCAAAGTCTGCAGTTCTGGAAGTAACACCACATCCTCTCCCCTAAGTGCAACATTTAATCAAGTGGTCAACTGGATAAAAAAACATAAAGATAACAAATAATTTAAAAGTGCTTTGTCGCTATTTGAAAACTCAGAAAATATGTCCTTATTTTAGTCTTTTAGAGCACTAACCATAATTTTGATGCCAATAAGACCCTCTCATATATGTAATTTCTAAAGGAAATGCTCTAGGTATTACAGTTTTGATTACATCAAGATGATGTCAGGCGTTCCACACTTTTGTAATAAATATAGAATGTTAGCAATCCAGTTGTTCATTAGGATACTGTTGAGAGGCAGAGGCCAGGGGCACGGACTCTGAAAATTGAAGGCAGGTAGGAGGGTGCAAAGGCAACAATTTAACCACACTGAGCAGGCAGGAAGGGCCGTGGAAGCACAACAGACTATGGAGGGCAGTGGAAACGGGGGCAGGGGCAACAAACCAACAATACAGGACTTGCAAGAGAGGCTGTTGGAGGGAAGATCTATTACGGGTCAAGGAAGCTAGGGGCGGTCCCCAGAGCCCCGGGAGCCACCACAGAATTGAGCAGGAGAGTGAGTCAGGGACAAAAGGGGCACCTTAATTTGAGCCGGGGTGCCTAGGAACGCTTGCTCCAAAAATGAAGAAAACAGACATATGAGACATGGAATTGGAGGCAGAATACAATGGCAGTTTAATGAGAAGATGCAACTTCAAAGAAACCGCAGAATAGAGACATAAAGTACAAAATACAGAATCCAGATAATCATACAGCTGTCATGATATTCTCTGTATCTCAATTAATGTACTGACAGAGAGAGAGAGAAAACACATCTATAAATGCATCATGAGAAACAAGTTACACCAAGGAAAATGTTACCTAGGAACACTCACGTTTACTCTTAGAGCAAGCATTCCTGCAATTACAATACAAAATCTTTTAAATGCAAAAGTAAAGAGAACAATGGTTAAACATAACATGACATTTCATATAGGTAAAATAGAATAAGATACTTCAAGCAAAGCAGAGCAAGACATTTTAAGCAGAGGAAGACAAGAGCACCCAGCTCTTGGGGAAAACCTGCACAGCCTGTTGACCTACATACAGACGGCGAGGTAGTCCGTCGATATCTGTGGGTGCTCCCTTTTTATATCATTTTGTGGGCTCCTTTGCACGCTACATCTACCTATGTATGCTACCCAAAAGCTTTGTCTGCAGATTTTACCAGACATTTCGTCATTTACCCACTTAATGCTGACAATGGACTGGGTGAAAAGGTCAGTCTCTCAGGCCAATCGCTTATCGTAAGTTCCATAGAGCAAGCAGAAAATAATGGGTATTGTACGGGAGTTCAATATATTCATGTATAAAATCTCCTCAGTTCTCCTAACTTGACGCTCTGCGGTTGCCACTTCCTTAAAAGCGGGAAACCTGCCCAGGAAGCAAGTACCAGTCCAGGATGCAGCCTACTGTATGTCGACAGCTTCAGGGGGATGTTGAACTTTGATACCGAGCACGGAGCACTCGGGTAGGGTGGGGGCTACTAGTTTGGAGCAGAAGGCTTCGCAGACCTGCCTTCAGACTGCTATACACTAAAATTGCAGAGCTATGGTCAATTTACAAAGAGGCCTACATATTGAACAGAAGGGCCTACACAGGGGTTTTATGCTGGCTGAGTGGTAAGGATGTCTCAGGATAATTATATAGCAACACAGGACCCGCTGGTCAATTTAATACGGCCTACAAATGCGGCTGGCAGGGCAAGGACAAGGGTCTCATACTTCAGGTGTGGACAGAACGGGCCAGGGGCCCCCTTTGATACAAAATCTACCCTCCTTCAAGGCTGTGGCAATGTAATAGACCATTGTGGGCAGAAGGAAGAGGCAATGGTAGTACAACCATACATGCCAACAGACCCGATTCAGCCAGGAAACATCCAATGTTTTTAAGCTCAAATGGGCTTTATTTGACTGTCTCCTGTCTACAATATCCTCTTTTTCAATGTAACTCAAAGGGGAAAATCAATACCCCAGTTTTTTTTCAAAATCTCCCTCTTACCAAGTTCAAAATGTTCGCAAGTATGGTACATTGGATCATGGAAGGAAATGGGATAGGGACATGGACTTGGATAACAGAGGACAGAAGGGACATGGAGAGGTGCACCAAACTGACCCTGCAGGGCAGGCATCAGGGTTTGCAGCAGCACAATACACCACACAGGGCATGCAGGACGGGAGTGCAGCACAACAATCCATAGAAAGCAAGAGGGAGGGGACAGGACCATGCACATGGACAACAGAGAACAGAGGGGCAAGAGGCAATGGTAGCTAGCTGACCATAATGGACAGACAGGAGAGAAAGCTGCAGCATAACAGAACATAAAGGGCAGGAGGGACGGATCAGGGGCATTACAATGGAACAGACAAGCCAGGAGGGAGGGAGTAGGGGTCTGCACATGTAAACAGAGGGCTGGGGGCAAGGGGACAGGGCAGGAGCAGCAAGATAGCCATGGAGGTCAGGCAGGATGGGCACTAGAAGCAAGACACACCATGAAGAGCAACAGTGAGACTGTGATGGCATACACACAGACCATGGAGGGAAGGTGGGAGGAGGTCAGGGGCAGCTAACTGACCACACAGGGAAGGTGGGAGGGGCCATGGCAGCACAGAAGACCATGCATGGCAAGTGGGAGGGTTAGTGGCAGCACAATGGCTATGATGGGCAAGAAGGAGGGTGCAGGGGCATGCACAAAGGACGATGGAGGATAGAAGGGAGGGTCAGGACCTGTGCACAGACAAGAAAGTTCAGGGGAAGGGACCTCACAACAGACCACACGGGGCAGACAGGAGGAGCAGTTGCAGCACAACAGACCAGGGAGGGCAGAAGGGTGTGGCAGTACAATGGACCATGTAGGACAGGAGGAAGAGGATAGGGGCATGGCATGTGGACAGGCAGGGTGGAGGTGACAGGGACAGGTTACAGTCATCTGACAATTCTAGGCAGGTGGGAGGGGAGTGGCAGCTCAACAGAACACTCAGAGTAGATAGGAGTGGCAGGTCCATGGGACATGGTGGGCAAAAAGGATGGAGCAGGGGCATGCACAAAGACATCGGAGGGCAGGGGGAAGAAGAATAGGGGCAGCAAGCTAAGCACAGAGTTTAAGCAGGAGGTCAATGATGGGGCATAGAATTGGGCAATGGAGGGCAGGAAGAGTGGACTGGTACATCATACTAAATTGAGGGCAGTGGCCGCACATCAGACCATGCATGGCAGGAGGGAGGAGGCTAGTCCATGGATTCACACAACAGAGGATAGGGAGGAGGGGGATGGGGCAGCAAGCTAACTGTTCAGAGAAGGCGGGTATTAGGAACTTTATTGTTTTTAAAACATTGTGTCTGTGCGAACTACTTAAAATATGAACAAGTATGCAGCATAATCTCACTTTTATTCAGGAAGAAGAGGACGTTTGTGACTGTGACTCCGGGCTCACTTGGCAGAAACACCCCCTGACCCTCCACCCCCTATCGCAAAATGTAATGCCCGTGAAAAGGGTAGGTGAACACAGTGTTATATAGAACATAGTCCTGAGAGCACGATTGAAAATGAAAACTAGATATAGTGTATGGTATAAACTATGCACCAAAAAGTGTGATATAAGATGAACCGGGCGTGAAATATAATATGCAATATATTGTGCGCAATGACAGATTCATTGGAGAGCGCGAGATAGCACAGGCACTAGCCGTGCTATGCGATATGCGCCTTGGAGTGTAATATGCACAGGGCAGTGTTGTGTAACCTAACTAGTCTCTAAAGTTGTAATATAAAATATGTGCTGGGGAGTGTAACGTTGCATATGCACTGTGACAAAGATATGGATCCCAGATTGTAATATGTATGGCATAGCACTGTGCGTTATAACATAGGCATCGAGGAAGGCACGTTAGATGGGGCAATATAACCCGTGCGAAGACAAGTGTGGCATGACATATTCATGGGGTGGTGTTACAGTGCACATGGGCTAGAGAGTGTCATAGCATATGCACTAGCTAGTGGAATACAACACAGAGGTGTGTGGCACTCGGCAGGCAATGGTGGGTGTAACACAGCATTGGGCTCTGTCAGGAGCGCGCTGTGACTCTCAAGTGATGTTCGTCCCCTTTCCAGAGAGTAAAATAAAAAGTATTACACATCCGGCAGTGGATGTGTGTTTTATTAACCGTGAGGGGGGTTTCTTGCATAGTTTTGGTCGAATTTTTGTCGAATCCCCTTTGAATGGCTTGGTGTGCATGTGTATTAAATGTGCCCGTCAATAGCTACCCATGTTTGCATAAATAAACGACAAGGGTGTCTACCGGGATTAGGCACGGTAGGGCATCAGACATGTCAGAGCTTCACTAGTGGTGTAAATACATTCCACGTGGATTCATTGCATGCATAGTCGCCTTTTAATGAATATCACGCAAATCGTCATGGTGATAGGTACGTACGGTTCGTCCAGCATGTCCTAGGTGTGTCTATAAATATATATTTTTTAAAAATAATAAAAAACAGTGGCCGGCCCTGGGGATTGGGGTCAAAAAAGTATAATTAGGAGACAGGCCCTGGGGGATGGGGTCATCAGGGCCAATAAATTAGAATAAGAAGGGGAACCACACAGCCCCCCTTCTTAAAAAATTAAAATAAATAAAAGACTGGCATTGTGCCGGAGGCCATGCCCCCTCCGTGCAGCACTCTGCAAACGCGCCCCCAACAGGCATCTCCAGTATGCGCCAGGGAGCTGCGCTGCAGACAGGTGTTCTGAGGCCAAGCCCCTTTTTACACCTCTCTGCAACGCAGCTCTGTGGCGCTTACTGGAGGTACCTAGTGGTCTAGTTTGACCCTAGGGACCCTTAGGATTCAAGGGGACTTAATCTTAATCAGTGATGTCATGAGTGATGTCACTGACCATGTCATGAGTGATGTAATATGTGACGTCATCAGCAGTGCATTGCGGGCGCGCAAGTTATAGTTAGCTGAACTAACTATAACGGGGGAATTTCAATGGTTTTGTACAAGTGAAAAGTCCAGCTAACTAATTCACCCCTGAAACCTATGGTTTTTTCAGTGAATTGCTGAGGTTTTTTAAATGCTAATTCCTAACTATAACGTGCCTGAAACCTATGGTTTTTTCTGTGAATATATATATATATATATATATATATATATATATATATATATATATATATATATATATATATATATATATATATATATATATATATATTATCTACTGGCGGTCGCCAGTAGATAGTTATAGTTAGGACCGTGTTTTCATAGGAAATCTGAAAATTCTATTTTGAATAACTTTGGCGCCGGTTGACGAATCCTCGCGAATTTTTCAAAATAGGTGGGGCGCTCCGCTCCGCTCCTACCCTGAAAGTCTCGGGGTGATTAGTCAAGCGGGGGCCGAGAAAAAATGGGGGTCCCAAAACGCGTTTTCCCCATGCATTTTTCCATAGAGACCTTTAGTCCAAGGTACAGCCCGAACGGCTGAACAGATTTACTTGAAATTTGGCAGAGAGGTAGTCCTCAGGTCAACGATGTGTCTTTTGAATATGTGGAGTCAATCTGTTCAGTAGTTCCTGAGAAAATTTCAGTTAAAAGTACATATATATATATAGGCACGCACCGTGCGTGCACGGTGACGCGCGCGAGCGCAATTCTGATTGGTTGTTAGATGTCAGTAAACATTCGAATCGGTTGAAATCAGGAAGTGTCGGCCACCATTTTGTCTCTCGCAGTCTGAGGCAGTGAAAAACAAAGGTGGAGAACATGAAAAGGGGGCAGGGTGGACAGTTCCTGACCCCCTAGCCTTTGTCAGGGGGTCACTGAAGGACCCCCAAGGGTGAAAAAAACATTTATTTTTTTGACGAAAAAGCGCGGTGTGCACGGTGAAAAACCTGAAAAAAAAAAAATATTAATAAATACATAACTTAGCATTTAAAAAAACATACAAATTCACTTAAAAAACCATAGGTTTCACACACGTTATAGTTAGGAATTAGCATTTAAAAAACCTTGCAAATTCACTTAAAAAACCATAGGTTTCACACATGTTATAGTTAGCTGGACATTTCCCTCGTAAAAAACCAATGAAATTCCCCTGTTATAGTTAGTGCAGGCAACTATAACTCACGCGACCGCAATCCTCTGCTGATGACGTCAGATATTACATCACTTTATTTAGACACCTATTTACCCATGTCTTCTTCCATTAATCTTTAGCTATACCTATATTACAAATATTTATTTTTCAGAAAGACACATATGTAATCAGTGATGTAATATCTGACGTCATCAGCAGAGGATTGCGGTCGCGTGAGTTATAGTTGCCTGCACTAACTATAACAGGGGAATTTCATTGGTTTTTTACGAGGGAAATATCCAGCTAACTAGAACATGTGTGAAACCTATGGTTTTTTAAGTGAATTTGCAAGGTTTTTTAAATGCTAATTCCTAACTATAACGTGTGTGAAACCTATGGTTTTTTAAGTGAATATATATATATATATATACATATGCACATTGCACTTTAGCTTTTTTCAGATTCCCCCTCAGACTCTAAGATGTAAAGACCTCTTTGCGACATCTCTGTTGTGTGGCTTTATGCTATAGAATACAATTTACCTTTAAGAACACCTACAGAGGTTCTGCTATGTTCACACCTTTCTCTGCTTCCCTGAATTACTAGGGGTTCCCTGATCCCAGTTAGAATAGGGTGTAGAAGGCTATCTTAGACAAACTCATGTGTAGGCAAGAAGATCGAAATTTTCAACCTACTCACAGATGTTGTTTCTTATTCTTTGTGTAATATCTACTGAATTTCTCATTTACTTTTTATTATTGAGGATCAATTTTATCCATCAATTCAGATATCCTTTGGTGATTCTGTATTTTTGTACTATGTTTCGGCAACTTATTTCTAGCAGCTTGACTTTGAATTTATAACATACTAAATCACATCAATCTACTTTGAGCTTTACTGTGTGACCAGATGGGTTACACTGTAAATGGTAAATTGTAGTTGAACCTGACTCCTTTTATTCTTTAGGCACCTAGATCTTTCCATTGGAGAGGTCCAGGTAGAAGGAGTCTATGTTTGATGCGTTCTCAATAGCAATTTAGCTGTAAAGGAGAGGAAAATAATTTACAGTTGTAACTTCTTTGTTACTTTCAGCTAACCAAGAATATGGTCTCCAATCTTGGGTCATGACTCTAATTGCACACCCCCACTCTGAGCCAGACTGACAGTACATCAGGCACTGGTCAGGACCCAGACCATCGGGGAGAGAACCTTTGGAGTGCTGAAGTCCCTGTTCTGATGCATGGACCTGTCAGAGGGGAAATTGCTATACTCTTCCCCTTTGGGCTGCAAGATCATCCTAGTATGTGCCACTCTCCACAACATCTGTGTACAAACAAATGTCCTGAGGGACATGGGCCATGATGAGCCAGACTCAATGGAGGTCGATGAGGGGGAGGATGGAGGAGAGATCCAACACACAGTGGCTAGTAGTCTGTGATGCAACCACATTGTGCAACATTTAATTGCTCAAAATACCTGTAGTTTGATGGACATAATGTCAGGACACAAGAGAAAGGTACAACATGAAAATACATGTTTGGATCCCTTAATTGTTTTGTCTTCTATGTCACAGTCTCAGCAAACATCAACTCACCCACATGTCATCAATTAAAATTGGACCTCAAATTGTAATACTCATGTCTTAAGACCTGTTGAGCAACATGGGGCCAGGTCCCTCATCTGGCAAATCCACATATTCAGAAATGCATTGTGCAGCAGTGTACTGTCTAAAAGGGACAATTCCAAATGCATCATGACTTACCCCTGGCACTATAGCAGTGCAAAGTTGCACAGCTAGCAGTCTTGAGTGTTTTGCCACAGCAAAGTTTGTAACATATGGCACTCAGTGAAGTATGGAACACAAACCACCACCTACCAAACATGAGAAAAACCTCACATTGTAGTGTGTCTCACCAATGAGTTATCATGCAGAATGATTGATTTTGCTATAACTAATGAAGTTGCAGATGCTGTAATAGGTGAGTGAAAATAGTTTGGGCAAAGGCCTAGTGTCATGTGAACATGTAAAAGCTGTCACTTGTAAAGAACGCATACAAGCATGTGTGGCCTCCACCAAACACAGCACCTCTGATCTATGTACTAGCTACATTGTCCCACACACCACATCATGTTACAGTACATATAGGACACACATGTAATGCAATGAACAGCAATGCAATGAGGAACAAAGGTTTGTAAAAATACAATATGAGCAGGTGACGTAAACTAAACATGCACAAACAGTCACTTGTAAAGAACACATAAAAGTATGTGTGACCTCCACCAAACACAGCACCTCTAAACTATGTACTGGCTACATTGTCCCACACACCACATCATACTACAGTACATATAGGACGCACATGCAATGCAATGAACAGCAATTCAATGAGGACCAAAGGTTTGTAAACATACAATATGAGCAGGTGACATTGTACATTGAGTACATGGCCAGAAAAGTATGACATTGGCTATGTAATATGTAAACCTTTGAACACCTAAAGAATACTAAGGTGTCAAGGGTGTGATTTCTATTGGGCAAAACATCTGTAAAAACTATGTGCATGCACACTAACTCATTGTGCATGGTCAGATGGAGGGTTTTTGATATGAACTTAACTTTGCATGGCAAGAGTTGTTTACCTCTGACATGAGTGTGCAAGTGCATAGTTGAGCAGATCACAAGTCTTGGATCATCCAGAAGGGGAAATGTAAGTTGAGTGTGGGCTATTACATATGCATGTGTCAGGAAATGCTGTACCCTTGGACCAGGAGGCACACACTAAGGCCTGCCCTCAGAGTAGATGTACTGCTACTAGCGTTGACAGGGGTAAGACATAGATAATTTGTGTATGGCAGCATTATGGTACATGAACATCACCGGTCAAATTGACTATTTCAGCATTTTTCACTGCATTGATGCATAATGGCTCACTTCCCCATTCCAAAGGTCTGTTGCTGTGTGACACACTTATCCCAGACCTACAGCATGTTTTCAGAAATATGTATGCATGATAACACTATGTACAGAACACATGTGCCTGTGCAAGTCATATAATTATAACGTTTGTTATGTGTAACTGTGTGCACATGCTAAGATTGTGTGTGCTGATACTGTGTATTCAGCTCTGCCACTTTCCAAAGAGAGTGTAGTGCCAGTGTGCGATGACTGAGAATGTGTCCTGCACTTCATGATGTTTGTTATTGTCTAACATATGTGGATCACAATATACTCTACGTAATCTCCTGTGAGTGTAAACAGAGGGGCATATAATGGGCATGGCCACATAGTGCAGCACAGACGGTCTCCCTTTGCCACAGCTATGTTTGCAAGCACATTGCAAGAAATATACCATATCTAACAAAACACTTAAAAATGTTTCCTTTGCCACGTGCCAGTGCTGTATTGGCTTCCTTGGACCAACACAGGCACACTTGCACCATGAGGCAAGGATTCAACTGTTACATGCAGATATTTATGTGACTGTGATAGTGCAACTTACTGATATCCAATATTTGCTGTGAGCAGATCACCATAAAGCAGGTATCATTTCCAGCACCGTGAGATTTTCACGATTGATTTGCCAGGCTTTATAAATTCTTGACTGATCGAGCCATATTGCACTATCTAGTTGTGGTACTATACACAGGACAGAAAGAAAAATCGAGTAATGATCAGATGATGAGCTCTAACTCCATGTAATGTCTCTCCTGTGAAGGTACTAATTACTGACGCATTGACAAGTTTGCCTGGTCTTGTTAATATAGAAAAATTCAATGCCAATATATAAAATGATTCATTCACTAATAAAAACTAGATCACATCTTTATTGACAAATTCTCCCATTGTAAATGACACGTCAACCCCGATTCAGAAATATGTAGTTAGGGAGGCCCTGGTACCCAGGCCTGTGGTCACTGATTGCCAGGTCACAGGTGGGGTGGCATATCGCCAGGAGACAAATGAGCAAAAAAGAAATCCCAGATCAATCCCACGTATAGGTGCAGCAACACTACAATGGTCCAAGGAGATTGGCCCCAGTAAAGCATACATGGTCGGATGAGTGTGTGCTTTCCCAAAACACAAGAAAGTCAGATGCCACATGCAGTTAGGAACACAATAGCAAATCAGGACTCAGCAAATGAAGTGATCCCACGCTCACAATGCCAGACATCTGGACACGTTACTTACTGGCTGCATTTTGTCCAGGCAAGGTCGAGGCCCATCAATACATTAATTTATGGCTCCAAAGACAGGGGTTCACTTTCCTGACTAAAAAATTATCGCCTGAGCTATTTTATTGCTTTCAATGAACTGTATAAAAATCAATTTTCGACCAATTGTAAATTAGGACAGTCCTCAGACCCTATGCCTCTGACTGTGCTCCTAACGGCATTGTTTAATTAAAAAACTGTTACTGTTTGGCAAACGCCTCCTGTCTCCTGGTTTTTCATGGTGTTTTCTGTTCAAGCATTATTTTGGTGAGCCAGCCAGGATCTGGTTGGCATCTCAAACCCGACTGCAGCCAAAGGAAGGGGACCCTGCCGAGACAGATTCACATTTGTGCAACAAGGAAAGCGAGCAGACATCACAATTGATTGGACGCTCTGCTGAATCGATAGGTGGAGGTCTGTTCTGAAGCAGTCATTACAGAGGGTAAGAGATTACATCAGAACCTTAGTAAAGCATGTAGCATATGGCAAACTAGGGAGATGCATACAAAGATAACCTAAGGGCCCTGCCACTGACAGAACTCTGGCAAATTTCCTTATGTATATGTCCTAGCTGAGTAGTTGCAAGGCAGCCTTAGAGACGATACTGCTGAAGTCACCTTTTTTTGAAAGCACGCTAGTAAAGGTGAATATTTATTGTCAGAGTTGACACCTCAATCTTATTTTTTAGTCTAAAAGTGTTTCTCAGTGCCACCGGTTTCTCAACACTGTTCAGATCTGAAAGAAGTGAGATGGGATGTTTGCTTCGACTGCTGTGTGAAGCACAATTGGTACACTTTTTAAACTGGCTTCAACACAGCGGGTATGTTTGGACCACTGGGCATGACACAGATGGCACACTTGGCCCCTGGGTGTGATACAGGGTGTGATTTGGACATTCAGGGAAAAATATTTAGACCTTAGAGATTAGGTGTAACGGGGGGTGTGGTTCTCGAGTTTCTCTTTTTGGCAAACTATTGTTATTATCTTTGTTCCCGAGCCAATATTGACAGACTATTAGTCTCAGTTAGTCTCATGTAGCGCGCAGAACATACCCTTGGTCAGAGGATAGCATGCACTAGGAGTGCGCTAAGGTTTTTTTGGGCAAAGTCATCATTTTTTTTCTCTGTCAGTTTTTTAAGTGTTGATTGCTTGGACCTCTGGATCTGATACAGATGGTACGCTTGGCCCCTGAATGTGATACAGGTTGTGACTATTGTAAAGTTATATGTGTGATATTGTTGTGCTGTTAATTACTGCAAACTGTGGGGCATATTCACAAGCAAATGTTGAAAATGCAGGGATGCACCATATTCAAAAGAGTTAGGCACACCTCTGTGTTCCCCTTGTGCAAGCACAATAAAAACCGCCTTGTGCCAGCACAGGCATGCTGCCACCATGTTGCAAGAGTGCCTGCACTGCAGGGATAATGGTTTATGTGCAGGAAGGGACACCTTCCTGTGCATAAACAATCAATAATGGCGATTTTCACCTTCCATGTATGCTGCAGAATGAAGTAATGAATAATTTCTCCTCGTAGGTTGTACCATTATAATTCCTGTTATTCCATGGCATTTGTTTTTGGGGCTGCCTCATCCTTGTAAATCTGGTGCAGTGTCAAAAAGCAATGGGTGTTGTGGTGGAACACCTACAGCAACACCAATTGTATGCCCCATTGGGCAGAGGAAAGCGTCCGAAAGGGGCATATTTACAAGGTGGCGTTAGGATGCACAAAGTGGCTTAGCGCCACACTGTAAATATGGAAAATGGTGCTTGGCTACAGGAACATAAAATAAAGTGATGCTCCGGTGGCGCTGAGGGCTTGGAAATATGCCCATGTTATGTCTTAACTATTGTGTTTTTTTTGATGACCCAATGTTTTATATGAAGGTGTTGCTATTTCTCACAGAATGTATTTGATGCCAGGAGTCTACATCAATCAGATACTGTTTGGATTGACAAAGTGCACTTTTTCTATGTCGCAACCCTTCATATGCATTGTTATTTTTGTTTATGAAATGTTCATATTGAATTGTTGAAGCATCTGTAGATAGCGCTGAGCTCGTAGTTATGTATTTAGAAGTAGTAACCCCGTGTATATTTTACCCATGATTCAGATTAAAACCAGGGAGTGACTAAGGTATCTTATTCTCTAAAGTTTTCAAACTTACAATGGTGACACCATTAAAACACTTGCAACCCAGGTTCCCATACAGGCTAAAAAAATGAAATATGTTTTGCCAAGAATGGCATGCACATACCAAGGCACATATATTTCCCTGGTCAAAGGAGGGAACTTTTGACACTAACATAATTGAACACATGAGAACACACATACAAACCAAATGCATAGGTCAAAAGAAAGTAAAGAGAGAGACATTTTTAGAACAATGGGCCATCTTGGAGGAAGCCCCGATTGACAGCCGGGGACAACAGATAGCAAGCAAGGAGTCAGCACCTTCTCCACCATATGCAAGTATGGAGGTGCTCTTATCCGCACTCCATGCATTAGGATACTCAAACCTGCCAGCTGAAGAAGCTGGTGTACCCCCTACTGAATAACAAATGGTTGGGCCCGGGTATGAGAGATTAACAGGCCAGCAGGCCCAGGCAGCCCCAGCACAATTTCAGTCTGATGCGAGGGTTCCCAGAAGTTCAACACCTCATCTCTCGCATCCCAGACATAATACCTGAGCAGCGCTGAGAACATGCACCCCCACTGGTCTAGGTGAACACACACAAGTGACATGGAGGTTTGTAGCAGTTCTAGACAGTGACTTAGCTAGCTGGAGTGAGGAAGGGGGCCCCAGTTCTTCGGAATCCGATGACTAGCGCAGAGCTACAGGATTTGCTGAGGTAGTCGAGGAAGAAACAGAAAGTAAATTTGAGGGCAAGGCCCACCCAAAAAGAACAGCGCATAGCTCAGAGCAAAGAAGGCAACCTAGAAGGGATGTTGAAGAAAGGTGCGAGCTAAGGAGGAAAATAGGAGTAGCTTGCACCCAAGAAGCACAGCAAGAAAACACATCAGAGTCCCCCCCCCACTTGGGGAGAGAGTGGGTAGGCACAGTGCACCGATCAGGGAAGAGTCAGAGATAAAATTAGATGAGAGGCTTCTGACTAGGATCCAAGTCTCACCAAATTTTCAACAGCGGAGAGGGGCTTACCGAGAAAATGGAGACCAAGGTAGCCGGTACTGACTTAACAAAGACATAGAAAAGATAGGATGGTACCTTGGCGTGCGATGAAGATGTGTGCTCCACCTCCCAAATGCAGGGGACAGATAGACTGACCTCCAAAGGGGATAGTTGCCAGTGAGGAAGGTGAGAACTTTTCTTGGCCATTCTACAACCTGCTAACACCCTGGGCCGAGGAAAAAGACCAGTATGATAGACCTTGGCTAAAGGAAGGATCCTTTGAACCAGAGGACATGACCATATAGAAAAACTGCATCCAGCATGGAGGAGGATATCCAGAGTGGAACTTCCCCTACATGCATGAAAACCTAAAAAGACGGGAATGCCATGTTATGGAGGCATTTCAGGTACCATCTATGTGCCTTGGGCTCAAATGGATAAGGAAGGATTAAGGACAAAGTTAGTGCTATTGTTGGATAGAGTGGGGAAATAGATCTCATGTTTTGAGAAGAACACTGCAAGGAAAAAGCTAGCGACAGGCACTATTAAGTCTTTATATTGGTCTTATCGTAGAACAGACTAACATGGTGTTCTCCAAAGCTCACATCCCAGCAATTATGCTGAACAAACTGAGCATGACGGGCCACATTCTATTCATAGAGGCACCAAATATGGATGGCCCTGAGAGAGATGTTTCCTGACCGTGCTGACGTAGGAGGGCTAATGGCGGAGACTATGATGCCAAGGGAGACAATAACGGATTTCCTGGATAGGCTGACGGAGCTATGGGGACAAGAGACAGGAAATCTGTAGGCTGATACAGGCCCACAAGTCACATTGTTGTTCAATAGTCTAAAAAAGGGGCTGCCCACTGAGAAACAAAGCAGATTGAACAACGTGGTATGGTGACATACCTAGCCCTAGCAGGAGTTCAAACCCATATACTGCATTATCACAAAAAGAAGCAAGAGAAGGATAGCGAAAAACAGGATCAAGCCCAGAGAGACAATGCTACATTGGCGCAAAACACAAATTGAAAAATACCGCCCTCTAGGGGGCTGCATTGGCGACAAGCATGCAAATGGCACCAGTCTTAAAGGGAACTCCACGGCAAAACCTCAGTTGGTTTCAACCTAGCTTTAATGGCAGAGTCAGGGAGGTTGGCAGCAATCAGATGCTAGGGAATGTTACTATTGCCACAGGATACGTCACCTAACAGGCAGATGCCAGTTGAATGCATACCATTATTAACAGAGATCAATGGGCCAGGGACAGACACAACAAAACAAAGCCCAGGGAAACCAAAATACACCTTAAATTCAGCCGCCGCAAGGTCAGACAGCCTGCACCACCATACCAGGGATCAGGTAGTTTGACAAACACATGGCAACAGCAACCACAGACAAGGAACTCAGCCCAACAGGGACCGGAGCCACAGCCTCAGCAGGGAGGGGTAACTGTCTGGGGAGGTAATGCCTTAACACAAACACAGAATCCAAATGTGCAGTAAGATACCACACATTCACCCACATCCCAAGAATTACCTGTACCAAAGCCAAAAAGGGACCAATGAGACAACAGTAGGAATACAAACTTTTACTTGCATCTGAGGATTCAGGGCTACTGTATGTGTTCTTTCGATTGGTTGTTCTCCATAAAGTTTGCTATTAAAGGTGCCTGCGGGGAGCCAAAGCCCCACTCTGCTGCTGTTCCCCTGGGAAGTGTTGTCTGCCACACACCAGTCAGAGGGAAGTCTGAAGAGGGGGCGGGGTGCTCCCAGACCAACTACTTAAGAATCAGGCACCCAAGTCCCCGCATCCAAAGTCACGAGGATCAAGTTCCTACTACAAGGTCAAAAGATCCACATTCCTGGTCATTTGGCCCAATACCAAAGTCACTTCATGGTGTGCAGTTTCAACAGCGCCCCTGAAAAACTAGAAGCCTTCAGACCAATGAAGCCCTTTTAGAGTTCTAAAACAAAGCTTCCCTCAAGTGAAGTGATCCAGGATACCAGTACGCATGGGATAGTGAAGATCCCATAACCTCCACCGCACACGCATAGAAGCCAATAATTTGTGAGGTGTCCACATGGCACTGAGTCAGTCAAGAGGTTCATCAGGTTAGCCAGACATTCGAGAGTTGCGAGACAGTCCTGGTCCAGTCATCGTCCCTAGACAAGGTTTGGTGAGGGTTCTTGGCCTTGGCCCCAGGATCCCCACATTATTATGATCCTGGCGGTGTTTCGTGTTCTTTCCTTTGGGTTTTTCAAATCTCGAAAGTTTGGTCACCGCGCTAAACCTTTCCGAAATAGTGGCAGGAGCATGCTCACTAGTTTGAAGTCCCTAGCGACAAGCCAGAAACTGCAGATCCAAACACACTAAAAATACATGGTCCGAAAGAGAGCATGGTGCCTGGGAGTGGGGAGACCGCAAAGTCCATCACAGCTCCAGGCAAGACTAGAATGCAGAATGTGCTAACTCCCATATAGGGCCTGATTCATTTACCAACACACCAGCTCTCACATACACCATGCAGAGAAAACAATAAAGCCTGGCCTTGGACAACACAAGACGGCACGCTCAGTGATTCATAGTGGACCACAGGAACAACTTTCTGAACCCCTCCTCCTCATAATACATGACAAGGTAGATCATGCAAGATCTAGGGAAGCACCCAAAACCAACAAAAGTAGCCCAAAGTTAGCTTAAAAAGATGTCTCTGGAGAAAACATGGAGCAGAGATATCTGGCGCCACAAGGGAGGGCATGTTTCACACTGCATGCTGAATGCTGGGAATTGAGAAGAATATACACACATGATCTCAGATAACTTTGCAACCACCAACAGCACTTGACAGTGGCATGCCCACTCCCCGCACAGTGTCACACATGTGTAGGTTGAAAGTGGCCCAGACCAATTGCGCCACCATGCACACACCAGATGAGGCAGGGTCGTGGAAAACTGGCATCTCCCATAAAATCCTAGATAAAAACTGACACGTTCCACTCCTATAATCAAGATCACTCCATAAACATTTTGCACTAATCCAAGCACCCTATTAGGTATGAAGGCTCATAAAATAGAATAATTTGCCTGTTCACCAATAAGTCATCTTTAAGTTTAATCATCAGAAAGACACCTCGATCTGGGCCGCCTGACTGTGCCTCACTAAAAATTGCGTAAATTGAGTGTGGAGAACACACCCCTATGGGAAATACAGGAACCCTAAAGAAAAGATCATTAACAATGGCACACATTAAATATTTTTCTGAATTGACAAATGAACCAAGGTCATATCCAACAGGTCTGCAATCAAACCCCGAAGTGCACCACCTTTTCAGCTGACACATCATCACCCCAACGCAGATCTGAAGTGTGTGAATCAAACTTATGAATTGCACTGTGAGCTTTTTGATTGAACTGTTGAACGAAAACATCAGATAACCAGAGGACCAAAGACATCTCCCCTAATCCATGTAAAAAACCTGCAATATTCAGTTACAAGTTATGTATTTTTGTACTTCTTTGTACCCTCTGTCTATTTTGGGTTTTGCTGGACCTATTAGGCATCTCTCTCATGTCACTTATAATTACACCAACCCAAACACTAGCATTCCACATGCACTATACAGCACATTTTTACACAACACATGGTATCAGCACATGATGGCCATGGACTCCAAGGCATCAGACAGTTAATGTTACACCTGTTCACTGATACCGTATGCAGTAGGCGCAGATAGACTTTGTTTGTCCCAAAAGGTAGCCCCACAAAATGTAAAATGCTTTCTCCACTTATGCCCATGCAAACTCAGTGCCAAAATAGAGTCCAATAAGGAAGAACCTCACAGAGTACCAGTGAATCTGACCCGTTAAGAGACCAAACCGATGGATCTATACCTTTTCACCAAGCCTGGTGATATTCAAACAGTTCAAGACAAGATGCGCAGGAAGGGCACCATAGGGGATGATAATGTTTGACCCCGAGACTTCACAGAAAAGAGATGCTTGGATGTAGCAAAACCCCCAACTCAATGCACAAACACATCTGCCCATGCCTCCGTTTATCGCATGTGGGTGACAGTGGCTCACCGGATCTCCTGGTTCACTTTTCTGCCAACCAGAGAGTATGGATAAAATGGGATCGTATTGATCCATGTAGATTCTTTGAAGACTTATATACAGAAGCTAGCCAAGATATTTTTTAATTTCTTCCATCTGATGCTGACCCTAGTGAGATCAGATATAGCTACACAGCAATTTGCGAGACAACTACCCGAGTACTAAGAAACATGCCACCTAAAGACCATATACAGCACCCCTCGTTCAACTTGAATAGTACCTCAGCTTTAAAAGCTACTAACACAATCCTGTGTAATATAGAAGCAGTAAGATCAGCCAGGAATTGATATACAAATGTATTAGAAACCAGGAAAATGGAAATGAGTGACAAAGTGTGAGAGGATCTAGATAAAGTAGCCCATCTAGAAGACAGTAGGCTCTTTTGGGACGTTATTAATAAACCTTTCTTTAGAGAGGCCCCCTTAAATGGCATTGAATGTCATGTTTTAGAACAAAAGTGTGTAAGTCACTTCTCCAAAAATGTAACCTTGATGGCCAACCCAATGAACCCACATGGAATCACAAATTGATCCACTCTTTTTTGACGATGTTTGGCTGAGTGAATTTATTAACTTAACAGCTGTCACTAAAGCTATTCAGAGCACTGCCACAGGCAAGGCCACAGGTCCTGATGGAGTCCCCATTAATATTCTAAAATCTAATTTGGAATTTTGGGACCTATTAGTAACTAATGTCTTTAAAGCAGTTGTGGAGGGGGCCCCAATTAATACATGGAAGGAATCCACTTTAGTACCTATATTTAAGAAAGGGAATAGGAATTGTTTCCAGAAACATTTAAATAGTTTTAATAGTTTTGTGACAAACCTGCGTTTAAGAGTAAATCATCACAATTCAGAACATGCGGTCCAAAAAACACCAAAACAAGATCTTTCTTTATTGGGGCTAGGAAAGTTTTATTATGATGAATAAAGAGATTAGAATCGCAAGGTCAAGTCTTTTATCCTCAGTTCCTAACTATTTACTTGTGACCACCACGCCTGGGATAGAGCAGTATCTAACCTGGGTGGAAGAACAAGAACAAAGATTTTATCTCACGAGGTTCATGCTACATTTAATTCATGGTTTGGCTGCTTCCCTAACTCTGGTTCTTGGTTTGAATCTGTTCCGGGTTGCCCATGCAATCACTTCTCACCACAAACGACAGCGCATTTTATACATTTTTTCACCTTATAGATTAGCATGAGAAGACCCTTCTTACAGCCATTTTTTTAAAGCACAAGCACTTTACATTGCACCAAGAGAGGCTGATATTTTTTAAATGTTTAAACACTCCTATGATTTGTTTCTCTGTCCTTAACTATATTGTGTCTACAATACAACTGAGAAGGAGGCATGCTTCATAAGGATACTTATTTTAGCCTAGATGAGATTGTGAATAGTTTTAAATGAGTTCTAGTCACCAGGGATGCTAATACAGTAATTTTATACAACTGGCTAAATGCATACATAAATTATATTTAATTATGTTTTAAATCAGTTTTAATTGATGTGTGAAGTTTTCTTAATAACCTCTTAATCTGGAAAACTATATGATGTATCATGTATTTTTATTCTGTGTTTTTATTGACATTGTTATGACTGAATAAAGACTATTGAACTGAACTAAATTTACTTTAAAGAAATGAAATGGGAAGAGACGTTGGGCAAAACAAGAACAAATTGGTTTAATTAAACACAGTGGCCAGGCGAGTCTTGAGAGAGTGCACCTGGAAAAACGTCCCTCATTATACAAAGTTTTGACTGACAATATAGACATGTCGTGAGGTACAATAAAACAATTCAGCATTCTTGAAAAACATCTCAGTCATAAATGAACAAGTTTGGCCATCTGATGAGGACACAGATGGCTCTTGACATCAGGGAGAGCTAGTGTGGGCCAGTGTATATGTGTCCAGATGTCTGGTGTAGGGAACGCGTGATCACTGTGTGAACTGTGTGTGCTGATTGGACTCAGTGCATGGTCAAAGGCCACCTGGATTCCTCATTCAATGGATTAGTTTATGGCTCCAAAGACAGGGGTTCACATTCCTTACCAAAAAAGGATTGCCAGAACTATTTTATTGCATTCAATTAACTGTACAAAGATCCATGTTCGACGGATTGTAAATTGAGACAGTCCTCAGACCCTATGCTTGTGACTATGCTCCTGGCCGCATTGTTTAATTAAACAAACTTCTCCTGTTATGCCAAATGTCTCTTTTCTCTTATTTTTTCAAGGTATTTCATGTTCAAGCAACAATCTTCTCTGTTTGTAAAAGCATATATTACCATCTGATGTGAATGGCTACCCACGTGCAAAGGTCTAGGAAACTTTCTCTGGTGCAGAGTAAGGCAATGCAGTGAATTGCTATAGATAGTGGCACTCATGACTAATCACACTTGTCTGGGCTACTCAAGCTGTATTTTAATGCTCTGACCATTGGCACACAGATGTGCTAAACACATTTACCAAGGTGCATGGTGCATGCACCACACATATTGTTTCACACTTGAAGCCCAGACTGCGGATGTGGCTGGACCACAACATGACATGGTTCAAGTTGCCTAGTTTATTTGGCAAACTAATGTCTGCTGGACAATCACAGTTGTCATATAGGGTTTACACCGTACTTATCATATCTATCCAGTGGATCTGTAAGCTGGTTGTCAGATACACTGTACACTGGCTGAACCAGACATTTTCGGTGCGTCTCTGAATGTATATTGCATCTGGGACACATCTTATGCCAGGAATACAGACAGATCGTCGGAATGTAGATATTGTGCATAATAGAGAATACAATAGTGTTGCTCATAGGCATAGCAACGCTAGACATTTGGCCCAAAATCTGACTATTCTGCCACTGCCTAGGTTCATCAAAGCATACTACAAACCGCCAAAAGGAAGCAAAAATTGGGAATGTCTCTATATATCACAATATTAATGTGTTTCCCCAAAAATATATTGCCACTCATATGTCACCACTAATAAGGGTAAAACACACACATAGGCACAATATGACCACTAAAAAATCACACTTATGAAAATATCAGACCTGTCCCGTAAGACAGAGAGGAGCAAGGAAAGTGAGGCCAAGGTGTGCTTTCCTGCATTTCCGATTTCCCATTAGCGCACCGTATTGCACCCATTGCACAGACTGTAACCCGCACATCAATCCCAAAGCATAGAAAAATATGCATTGTGGCTAATGTATTTTGTGTTATACATGCATTGGCTATTTCAGTACAGAGGTGTCAAAAACAAAACACCTAGGAAGTGACACAATGGGTGTGGAAGGCTGTAAACTAGGAAGTGTGAAGTTACTTTCACGTTCTCCTACTCTCTGTAAGTCTGTGCTTTGTGTTGGAGATGTTTGTAGAGTGTGTGATAGTTAATTAAGCATTATGGTCTTGTCAGTGTGTGTTATGCCCATATTTTGTGTCTCCTCTCTGTAAGTCTGTGCTTTGTGTTGGAGGTGTTTGTAGAGTGTGTGATAGTTAATTAAGCATTGTGGTCTTGTCAGTGTGTGTTATGCCCATATTTTGTCTCTATCTCATACTTATTTGGTCCTGTGTCATTGTTTTGTCTAAATTGTTGTAATTGTACTTTTGGTTGTAAGTCATTTTGGTGTTTGTCTGTTGGGGTAGTTAGAGTTTGTAGGGGGCTAAAAGTAGTATTTTTTGTATTTTTGGGGAGGGTTTGTAAGATGTCCGGAAGGGGTTGCTATTTACTCAGAGGCCGAGTTGGGAGGGCTCATATTGCTAATTGTACACTACCTACCAAGGATGCATGCAGCTGATGGTAGAGTGACCCAGGGTTACCCTGCCAAGGAGAAGAAAGACAGATGAGAGTGGATGCTCTGAACAGTGAGCAGACCTTCAAGATAGCCTGAACAAACTTCCAGGTGAAGCACAGACGTTATCTCACAGGGGCCGATGTCATTGGTGGACCCGTCAGTATGCATGTATGTGCTGCCTGCATTTTGTGAGGTACCTTTATCAGTAATGCAAAACATAAGCATGGATTGTACTTCTTTTGGGATTGCATACAATATTGCAATGTGCAAGATGGATATCTGGCTAATTTCAGCTAAGAAAATGATGTAAAGTAAGGGAAAGTAGGACTTCATTTACGGGGATTTCCCTTAAGGCAGCACACCATGTCACCTTGCTGCCCTGACCTATGCCAAAATGTAAGGTCAGGAATGCACTGTATTGATTCAATGCGGTATATTCCTGTCCTTTCACCCTACACTGGTGCTGTTTAGGAAGCCTAGCACCACCACAGTCACCCTTGCACCATGGTGCAAGAGTGCCTATGTTGTCTTCAGGATTGTGTTAGTGCTGGAAGGGGTACCTTAATGCACAAAACCATTCCTGGAGCCTTTTACTTCTGTCCATGTGTGCTGTAGAATTCATTTCACAAGGAAAGTGGTAAAGATGAGGAAAACTAAAGTTTTTTTCCCTCATAGCACCCTCTGAAGCCGTAAGATTTTGGAGTATCCCCAGTCTTTTGTGCATCTGTGGAACCGCCAGAATCCATGTGTGTTGAGTGGGAAACAGCTACAACCAAGGAATGGCTCCCTAGCGCAGACAAGGGCAACACAGCAATTTGTGCTGTCTTGGATTACTCCATATGTAAGAGGCCATTCAAAGCCATGTAAATTGGCTTTTCATGACCGCCTTAATATGATTGTGTAATATGTGCCACTGGAGCATCACAAAAAGTGACACTACGGCGGCACAAGGGTCTTATGAATTTGCCCCTTAGTTACTCTTAGGGTCAGTCATGTTACCTGTGTCGTGGTATACGGGAGTCTACCATTTTGATGCCCAGCATTACTCAATCCATCACATCCATGGCGCATGATTCAGGCATGTCATGATGGGTACATCTGAAGTTCAGCATCCAGCCAGGTCAGGCCTGCAAGCAGACTAGATGTGTGCACTAAGCTGGGTTTGAGCTGTTGTGTACTTCAGATATACTGGGATCTCATATTTTGGTTTTAAAAAATGTACATATGTGTGAAAGCAATAATCACAAAGATATTTCCATATTCATGTATCCTATGTGGACATCTTCTATTCACCAGCTGACAGGTGATATCATTCAAGGACTTCAATGCTACCAGTAAGTGTTTTAAGTACATATATGTACAAATGTTGATTTCTGTATGTGATCTATGTGAAAATGTTCAATTGTGATGTGTGGAGGGAGGTAACCCTCAGCTACGATAAATGAGCTGTCAGGCTGTGAATCAGAACAGAACCTACCCACAGATATTTTTGGAATGATCGCGGAGTAAAATATTGGAGACTGTAAGGTGTATGTAAATAGGGCCACAGGTAGTACAAATGTTTACCTATGTTCCTATAGTCGTACATCTATATCCATTTTGCTATGGGCACAGTCACCATCATCTCACATGCACTCTGCATATGTTCCACACAAACACATTATCTTGTACAATTAATGGCACAGACAACAACATCTGAAGTCAACGTATGTTGCAGCTCAGTGATTTCTGAGCTGCTAAGCAAGTGTGGACAGGGATCAATTATAAATATTCAAATTTGTGCATGACGCAGGGGTAGAAGATGAGCAATTTTCATACACAGGCATTGTTACCAACCATGGACAGGATAGATATCATGGTATCAGATTAATACGTTGTTTGATTATACAACATGTGTTCCATTACAATGAAGCATAATGGGTTTAGACCTGCTGCGTGTTACATGGTAATTATGTAGAAAACAGAACGTTCCCTGTAGGAGTATTACCAAATTTGAGCAGAATTATGTAATATGTATGTGAGAGGCATCTGGGTTGCCATCACAATCTAAACACATTTGAATTAGGGGTGGGCGGAATTTGCGTAATCGCGTTACGCAAATCTCCGCGAAACGGTAAAAAATCTCCGCGAACACGCAGAAATTCCGCGAACACGCGGAATTGCTTGTTCGCGATGCTTTTTTCCTGTTCACAGTTGCTGTTTGCGTGCTCGGGGAGAAATATCTCACGAACACGCATTTTGAGAACTCGAACAAGAAAAAATTTCACGAAGTCGCGGAAAGCATCATTTTGGGCAATTTCGCGTTCTCCGCGGAACGCGAAATTACCGAAATTCCGCAAATTCCGCGAGCGGAACGGAATTTACCGCCCAGGCCTAATTTGAATATGGTAGTTCCAGTATATGTTTTTAGTGATGGCCCTACATCTTTATAAGTAATGTATTAGGGCCATGAGAGATAACAAATGACATGACTACATGTGTGTCTGTTCATGTGTTAGTTCATTATTGCACGGACATATAGATCTTTGATATAGTAGCCTACCATGAGTTATGTCTGTGGTAATTATGCCTCAGTGGTAATTTAGCCTTCTTCAGAGTTAAGGTGCAAGTGCCCATGCATCATATAAAATCAATTGTAAGGCCCTATGAGTTGTCCAACAGTCATATACACAGTACTTTGTTGCTATTTTCAATTTGGGATGTATGGCTCCAAAAGCAGCCTTGGGATGATGTGTGTACATAAGCATGTTTAGGTATGACTCCTCATGATTGCCCCTACAAGTCTGAGGCAGGACATTGCCTGGGGGTATATAGTATTTAGGTTCCCCAATCATAGTCTACAGAAGGTACATGACAACCCCTATCCATTTATTTGGAAATTAACACCAAGTAAGTGAAGGTAGCAACATGCACAGCCTTGTGATACTCCAGATGGGGTATGCAAGGTCAAGCCACATGCCTGTACTGCACCACCTTATCCACGTACACTTATACTGATGATCAATGATCAGCATATTTACACGATGCAACTCAAAATCCCAAATTAGGGTAAGCTGGACCAAGTGTCCAATATTACTTTAGGACATCTTCATGAGTGTGAACTTTTGTCCTGTATGATATGGTATCCATCATATTGTGACTACTGTCACATTTTCACACCCACACAGATGGCACTTGACTCAGATTTCCTGGTTCAAGTAGGGATTGTCTATATAGTGACAGCATATTGACCATATATCCAGCTCTAATGCTGGTATTGATCTGGTCAGAGACATATGATTGTGCTACAATGTCAGACTATTTATCACAGACATCATGTACATGTACAATATGTCCTAACTATTTTTTCCAGTATCACCCAAGACAACATGACAGCTGATGAGACACATACTTATGAAATGTCATGATCGTTACAGCCACGTGAAGAACTTCTCCAAGGCACACTGAAAGATAAATAAGCTGAATGAGCGTGCAACGGCAGTGGGTCCTAGAGCGTCCCTCGACCAACCACACCTGCAATGGTGGCATCGGCCCCCAGGCAGGACAGAGAAGGCCCATGCCAGTGCCAGCCACCCCAAAGACCAATCACAATAGCTCCCCATCCAGCCACACAACAAACACCCTCACAGCCCCCGAGTCCCAGGAGAAGTGAATCTGTGTCCCACTACACTATCATAAAAGAACTCAGGAAGCTCAACCAGAGAGTTGACGCTATTTGGAGGGAGCAGGCATGCATAGGGGCCAGGATGATACACATGGAGAAGACCATAAAGCAACTCTCCAAACTAGTTTAGACTTTTTTACATAGATTCAATTTTTGCTTTTTTTTATATAGTATTAGTTTTATAGTTAAGGTCATAGTCAGTAAATAGGTTAGTTTTGGATTAGTTAGGTTTTATAATTTGACAGTCTTTGATTGGCACATGTTATTTTCTTTTTCTCTATTTCTAAGGTTTTAGTTGGCGGGGTAATGTTTAGGCTATAAAAAAACAAAAGCTATTAAAGAAGTAAAAACTTTTGCTCTTTCATAACTGTGTATTCATTTCCTACATAAGAGTTGTCATAATTGAGTTGAATGCCTTATGTAGCAATTCCCTGCAGTGTTTGTAGCTATGTGTAACTTTGTGAGATGCCTAAGGACAAGAGTCAGTCTGTGTTGCAATACAGTCACTTAAATAATCAACATTCTTTGGGCACTGTGAGTGGTCCTCTTCATGTGAATTGACACACAGCCCAACAAAGATAGTCCCCTACTGTAGCACGGTGTGTGTAAGTGATTCAACATGTATAGTATGGATGGTTCTCTCCCCATAGAACCCATTCATGGCTGTGCTGGAACACAAACTGGTGCCTGGCATTCATGCACTCACCCTTGCCCCATTGTGCTAGTAGATAATTGTTGTCAGATGGTTACTACCCATGAATGTGGTACCCACAAGCCCAGAAATGACAATCATTCTTGGCATTAAGTACTTGCTAAGTGTGGCACCTCATGCATGTGAATTTGTGAAACTAATTGCTGAGTTAGAAAACCATTAGTCTCACGTTTCCTCTAAGCCTAGGGATGTATAGCTTGGTTCCTGGGTTTGTGCTCTGGCTCCCAATTCTTGTTATGCGTTTATATAGCACAATTGATGTCATATGTGGTTACACTCACACTCATAGCATGTGAGGGCTCTCAGGGTCAAAGGGACACAATGTCCCGTTTGCATCCCAGTGTGCCTTACTACACCATTTATCATTTGAGACATGACCCCAAATGTTTAGTAGTTAAAGTTCATGCTTAATGACATCCAAGATGTAGTGCTGAGGTTCTACATCCTTGAGGGGCATAGGTATGATACTAAATCAGAAGAAGTCTGGACATTAGTATCTGCATATTGTCAGTGCACTTATAGGATATCTTCATTGTAAGCATTCAGGCTGACATATGAGCATGATCATGTTGTTGTGATAACTGAGCAAAATATCTGTGGAAGTGTGAAATGTGTTAGTCGCTCACATGCCTTGCAGAACCCAATTTGTACAGGTAGGCAATTGTGTGATTAGTTGGGCTTTTTCATTATGTGTCAGACAAATTACTGATGCTCATTTTCACACCCTGAAATTAAATAGTTGAACATCCACATAATTCCAATTACAATGGGTGTACATGATGTTTGGCCATGTCCAACCACCGCATGTGATAATGACTGTAGCACAAATACCTTGAGATATGATTTGTATATTCACATCCACCATGGTCTAGTTTGTCCTATCTGCAAAAGACATACAACACGCTGCTTCACAGTAGTGCACTCATTTACAGATGTGTATATAGTCAATTTCTAAGTAGCTGTTCTTGGCACAACAACCCAACAATGTGTAAGACTAAAGGATCTCTAGACAGATTCCAAAAGGGATACATATCATGTGACCTGTCAAAGTGAGGAATGCTCCAGGTGGGCATACAAAAAGGGAACATTACCAGGTGAAAAGTGTGGGCACATCAGGAGCAGAAGAGGTGACTTCCCTGTCCCTGCATGCATTTGTCTGTGCCATCAAGGAAGGCAGTCAGACCACAGGCCCCTCAGATGGCTCATGCAAATGAGTGGTGAAAATTCCAAATGTTCAGGTGTTCCATGTCCCTACAGGGAATGGACTTTACGTCAGAGCACCGCAAACATTTTGCTTTCCTCCTCCATTTTTTCCTCATCTTATTTTTGCTAACCTTGGGGCTCTGTGCACTTGATCACAACTAACCAGTGCTAAAGGACTTGTGCTCAATTCTTATAACACAGTAACATTGGCTTATCCCCAATTGGTATATCTGATTTACTTATGAGTCCCTAGTAAAGTGGTTCAGCGGGCCTAATTGAGTCCCTGAAGCCAGACTGCCTTGCATCGCGGTCGGTCTGAACTTGTTACTTTGACCCGGTCTGTGCGACCAGATATCCACAGTTGCCGCTTTGTGCTTTTTGGTGCTATTTTTACTGAAATTTTTAAACATGTGTATCTCTGGTTCCACTTATGTTTTTTGTTTTTTTTCGGTCTAGTTTCATTTATTACAAATTACTCTATGTTTCTAAACCTGGGTGGGATCCTTTTGTTGTGTGTTTTCACTGTGTTACTGTTTGAAGCGTTACAGGAATACTTTATACATTGCGTCTGAGCTAAGCTTTACTGCTCTTTGTCAAGCTACACGAGGGTTGAGCACAGGTTAATTTGGGGGTTGCTTGTGACTTGACTCAATTTCTTACAATTCAACAAACCTTGAGTTGGGGAGAAAGGAACACTTGTCTCTTAAAATATCACTATGTGTAGTAAACTTCAGAGCAATTATTAACAGTGCTTAGTCTGAAAAGATTATAAGTGCAATGGACCAAAGTTTTTCATAGTACCTTGAAAATGTGAGTTGATTCATGAGGAAGTGAACTCCCAGACTTAACAAATCGTCATGGGCCAGATGTACGACCAACAATTTTGCGACTCGCAAATTGCGTCGCAATAGCGAATCTCAATTTGTGACTCGCAAAATGGGATGTACAACAGTGTCAGAGACACTGTTTGCGGTTCCCAATGGGGTCGCAAATTGTGAGGCTCATGAATATTAATGAGCCACTCGCAATTTGTGACCCCATTGGGAATGGTAGCCCCCCCCCAGGTATGGTGGCCTGCTGGGCTGAGCATACCACTATGTCTGGGACTGCTTTTAAATAAATCAGTTTTTTTTCTGAATGCAGCCCATTTTCTTTAAAGGAAAACAGGATGCATTTAAAAAAAAAAAATTTTTACGTTTTCGTTTCATTTTTTAAGGGCAGGTATTGGTCCCTGGGACCACTGCCTGCCCTTAAAAAATATTTTCAGAGCCTATCACAAAGTGAAAGGGGTCCCCTGAGGATCCCTTCCCATTTGCGACTCCATTACAACCCTGTTGAAGAGGGTGGTAATTTGCAGGTGTTTTGCAATCGCAAACGCGGTTGCAAAACATTGGTACATAGCTTTGCGGTCACTATTAGGAAGGGAACACCCCTTCCCAATAGCGAGTTGCAAACCTATTTAGCGAGTTGCAAATAAATTGTGACTCGCTAAATACGCTTTGTACATGGCCCATGACGTTTTTGCATGCGCAAACAGATCTCAAACCCGTTTGCGCATGCCAAAACGGGTCGTACATCTAGCCCCATGTTATTAGATTGCAATATGATTCACTGACAAACTCTGCTCAACCCTTGGTGACTATTGCACAAAGGCTCTGCTCAACCCATGGTAGCTATTGCACAAACAGAAAGATTTTCCCCAATGAATAGTGCAGTAAGTTCCAGCAGTACCAAAAAATATTAAAGTAAAGAAACAATAGAATACATGATAGGAATGTTGCACACTGAATTTTTGGGCGATCTACCTGTCATTTTGTGATTCGACCTGTATGCTAATAGGTAATGTCTTAAAATGATTAGTTTGAGGGAATTGTACATTGACCTCTTCAATGAACATTAAATAGGTAGATTTGCATTTTGAAACTCTAAAAAATGGCTACCAGTGGAGATATAGGGGCACATGCATCAACTTAGACAATAGCGATTCTTTAATTGCGATTATTAAGGAATCGCAACTAAAGAATCACTATTGCCAATGCATGTAGGAATCACATAACATTTTGTGATTCCTACAAATTCCTCAACTGCGAATCGCAAATTGCAAGTCGCAATTAAGTAATTGATTCCCATTCATTCCTATAGGCCCACGGCACTCCCGCCCCTCTAGTGCATATGAACACTCTGATCCCCTATCATGTCTAGTATTGGGACCCTCATGAGCATGCATCTCCATCCCGGGTGGGAGTGTTGGGCCCACACTGTCCGCCTGACAGCCTATGTCAACTCCTCTTCTAGGCTTGCTGGTGGAGTGATTTTGTGAGTCAATTAGTCTAGCTTCTCTTACTGCCAATGCTTTCTCCAGTTTGTCTAGACGACTGATAAGAGGGGCCAGTTCTTCTATAATGGTGGCCCTCAGGTTGTTCTGCAGATCTGTCATCAGGTTCAGAGCCCACGACGGATAGGTCGTGTCTGTGCTGGCTGTTGACGGTCTGCCTGGGGTCTGTTCTCACTCTTCACCTCCCTCTATGATGACTATATTGCCCTCACAAAATGTCTTCTTTTTAGGGCCAACCTCTGATGTTTGTTTGCGCTTTCCGTTCTTAGGGATACTCGAGGTATTTCTACTCTTGCGCACTGCTTTCTTGTAAGGAACAACCAAAGAAGATGGCAGGGGCTGGACCTCTACCTGAGTTTGGGGCGTATTTGGCATCATGATAAAATCAGAAGGTGGGTTAAATAAATCAGGGGTGAGTGATAACCGCCTTTCCGTTAGCTCAATTTTGGAATCCACCACCCCTATGGCCCTCTGTAACATTTTGTCTATTGATGTTGGAGGTAGTGAGGATGCACATGTAGTTTTGGCTCTAGCTGGGCCTGCCCTCCTCCCCATTTTGTTGCCTCCTGCCAATCTAACACCCCAACTCACTCCACCCTAATTCTCAATGACACTCGTCTGGCGTGCAGCACCTATGATCAGTTTAACAACTTGAAAGAAGACCAAAAAGTCACAAGCTAAAAGAAGATGCTAACTACCCCGAGACCACCCCCACATTGACATAACCAGCCCGTTTACAAATTGTTTAGAATGTCAGTGCAGTCTGCTGTTCCTTTGGACTCCCCAGTTCACAGTTGGGGCGACTTATGAGGGCAATAGTTCCTCTGTAGGGTAGACTAGGTAAGGAGGGGCACGAAGGAAGGTGAAAGTCTTACTGCCAAAACACGGGTCACAACAGCAAGGGGGAAGGGCCCTGCCCTGCCTCTTCCTGTCGATGATGGGCACAGGATGGGCCCGCCCTTGGCCCAGGCTTTGCCCGGGCACGCCGCGCGCGTCCCGTGCTGCGGGAGACCGCCGTGGAATTTAAGCGCCTCCGGGCGCTTGCGGCTGCTGGGCAGGGAGCAGAGGAGCCTGGGAGATGGAGTCCGTGGACCCGCTGCGCACGGCTCTCTCCCCGTCTGTACCGGTAGGTGAAGCTGAAGGTTCCCGCGCTGCGGGAGCCCGCCATGGAATTTAAGTGCCGCCGAGTGCTGGTGGCTGCTGGGCAGGGAGCAGAGGATGCTGGGAGAAGGAGTCCGTGGACCCACTGTGCACGGCTCTCTCCCCCGTCTGTGCCGGTAGGTGAAGCTGAAGGTTTGTCAATTTGATTGTGGGAGGTAAATACCAAATTAGTACCGTCCTGAAAAGGGTGGAGTTTGTAAGGATTAGGATTCACCAAAAAGCGTTGGCGCTGGTTTTTGACTGGCTTCAATAACAAAAGAAACTGTGAGGAACTATTCCATTTTCACCAGGACTCAGGCTTGATGTTCATTACTGGATCAGTGTATATAACATAATTATACTAATGTGCATTATGGTGCTCCGTTTGTCAGTTGGGGTCCATTTTGTACCTCATGTGCGCCAAACTGTATTCTCTACGGGAGGAATAAAATTAGAATTATTTATAGAGAGTCACATATATAATCTCCTTTTTATGAACAAAGGAAATAACATGAGTTATTTTTTTATATTAACGCTAGTATGTGCAATTTCTTCCTAGGTGGTACATATGTATAGTTAACGGATTTTGTGTAGATCTAATTGAGTTAAGTGGGTTGAGTAGTGTTTTTAACTATTTGTTGGTACTTTTGATTCCAAGGGAATATTTCATTTTCTAGGCAGTCCAGGAAGGACCAAAAGATCTGGTTCTTAGACTGAACAGCAGATCCAACTCTCCCATCAGTGCCTTCAGACCCTAACGGGTGAGTAATCATGCTTTACTAGAACCCTGATTGATTGATTGGTCAAATTCAATATGTGGATCTCACAAGAAGATAGGCAGGATTTAGGCCTACTGCCAAGGGTAAGCTTTGCTGGTCACTTCGATCAAAAGTTCCACCTTGACACACACTTTTATTTCAAGAAGTTAGACACCTTGAATGAGAAAATGCAGTCTTTTGAAGGTGATAAGGTCCCTCCAAAGTGGACACATTGAGCCTGGGCTCCCATTGAAGACTTTGATGTTAAAGGCTTAGAGATAGACAAAGCTGGGATTTATAGCCTTGGTTGCTCCACTGCCCCATTCTACTGCTCCCAACTCTGATTAATGAACTTAAGGCCTAATTTAGCATTTGGAGGACAGGATACTCCATCGCAAACATAACAGATATCCCATCCTACATGTTACAAGTAGGCCTGCGGGGTAAACTCCGCTCCGGGAGTTTACGTAAATCAGGCGCTCAGTGCTCCGTGGACGAGCATGCAGTTGCTCAATTCTGCCTTCTGGGTGCAAAGCGGAGTTTTTTTACTTTGCGCACTAGAGATTTGTTTTGGAGCTTGCTCCGACCTGAGCACCATGATACTCTGTCTTCTAGAGAGCATGCGTGAGACTTCACATTCGCTTGCACGGCTTCCAGCCACAACTGCGCCAATTCAGTGAAGATAGCATTGGTGAACACATGACTGGAGTAGCATTTGTGCTCAAAAAGCAGCTAAAGAAGGTTTTCAGGAGGATTTTCCTCTCCAACGGATTGTTGGGGTTTTTTTTGTGCAAGAAGACTTTTTTTAAACTTTTTTTTTTCAACAGGAAGGAAGTACCCCATAGACTCCAACTTCCTGTTCCTGTCCAGCACACTCCTCCCAGTGCTTTGATCTTCTCCTGGTCCCTTTTCATCTGGATTTGGATATGGAAGGAAGACTCTCCTTGTCTGCCGCATATATACTATTGTATTTAAGGATTTTGGACCTTATTATGACTGTGGTGATCCGATGTACTACCGTAGCCATGGTGGCAGTGCGTGCACTGCCGTACCATCGGACCAACCACAAAATCATGAGTTTGGCAGTCAGACCGCAGTAGGACCACTGCCACCACCAGTAAGTCTTCCAGCGGCATGAGTCCCACAATATGCTAATGGTGCTGCTGTGACACCGCAAGCATATCACAATTTTCCTCACTGCCACAGTTATCATGTTGGTGAGCCCACCATGAAAAGTGTTGTGTTGAGGAAACAAAGGGGTATACAGGGCCCACTGTTGCCTCAGGGTCATTGGGATGCTGCAGGGAGGCACATCATGTGTTCTTCGTTTCCCATGTCTCCTTGCTTGCTGTTGTTGTTTGGCCATGTGTCTGGCTGGCAGGAATTTTGTGCATCTAGCCAGTGTGCCATTGCCAAAGGCTTGCATGGATGAATGTGATATCAGTTTAATAATATGCTTTTGGATCATTGTAGTATGTCTACTAATAATATGATTTACATGAACAATGCTTATATATTACATGCATTTTTTGTTTTATTTAACACCTCCTTGCCTCACAATAGGTGTCCTCTCATAATAGGTTTCCTCTCATATTCTCATACAAACATTGGCAATTATTGTTTTTTTTTTATTTTAATTGTATTTTTTTATTTTTTCATGTCATTTTTTTTATAAAATAAAATGTTATTTAAAAAGAAAAAAATATTTTTTTATTAAATTGTTTTTCCCATTTTGCCTCGGTCTATCCATCCGTCCATCCATTCACTCACCATAGGCACAGAGCTGCGCAACAGCATTGAGTTTTTTTTAGGTTTAATTCCTTTTCCCCCTGGAAACCTTGCCAGCAGAGCACTGCAGACACATCAGCGTCATTCATTTTTTTCAAATGATTATTCCAATTCCCCCCAGGCCAAATTGCCTGCCATAGGCGCACACTAACCTCTATTTTTTAAAAGATCATTATTCCATTTACCCATGCAGTTCCCTGAGTGCCACAGCTGTCTCCTTGAGAAGATATGGACATAAAGGAAAAGACTCTATCTGCATATTGTGTGCTATCCTGACGGGAAATTAAATTTTATGGTATGGTGGTGTACTTTGATTTTCCAGTGATTATTTATTACCTAAGTAACCAACAATACTTATATTGCCTTTGTCTGTATTAAAACTGCAACAATGTCACGTTTCAATGAATGTTATTCTTGCTTGTTTGCTTTTAGGTGCACAAGAGAAAGAGACATCACCCGTAGTACTGATGAACAGCAGGTCTGTACCGTGACATCTCATGTCAGTCCCACAATTTCTTCTGCTTGTGCAGCTCATTGCCACTGCCAACTGAGTGCTTTAGGATGGCCCCAAAGAAAGTTGCTACCAAGAAAGTGGTCAGTGAGAAGAAGCAGCTTTCCACAAGAGGCATGTAGGCCCAAACCTTTTTAAAACAGCATTGTGTTCCTGCAGCACCACTCTCTGTGGAGCAAGCTGGCAGGAGCACTCCCGCATCAGCAGCACCACCCAAACCTAAGCCAAAGACCATGTCTGTCAGTGAGGCAGCCACTTCAATCATTAATCTACAGGGGGTACCCTTATCAGTGCGACACTGACGAGCAATGACATTGAATTGGATATGTCCCTTTCTCAAAGTAGTTTCCAATCCTTTCAGGAAACAGAGTGAAATGGACAGCAGCCATATCTAGCAATAGTACATCTTACTGATGCTGGAGCTGAACTGGAAGTCAAGCACCCTGCCGAGCAAGAGAACTGAACTGGAGGTCAAACATCCTACCGAGCAAGAACCTCCTCTTTTAGAATCATTGCCCCCCACAGCCCGCTAGAGTTCAGAAGATGCCAGGAAAGGCAAGGAAAAGGAAAAGTTCCTGAAACCCTAAGAATTATCAAAGGGGATGATGAGGAAGATAATGACAACAAACTAGTCACTGTGGAACATGACACAGGAGTCTGATATTGCTATTCAACCTGCTCCGATGGATGTGGCACATGTGGCATCATATTTACAAAGCTTCGCTGGGACCTGCACTACCTCAATAGAAGTATGCACTGCAGAGAGGCAATCGAGGACACGCTCACCTACCTCCAGGTCTTTTTCAGGCTTTGGCAGTGACCCAGTAAAAAATTACTCCTACCCAGTTTGGGAGTTTTCTACGATTAGCAAAGATAAGGAGAACATTGTAATATGCAGCATTTGCAAAACATGTTTTTGTCGAGGTAAGTCTGTCTTCAGACGTTCAGACACCTTGCCGCTAAATTCATCCAAGATGATTGCTATTTGTGATTCATCCAAGATGAAGCTATTTTTGATATCTCCATGGCAAACATGACCACAAACTTTCTTCAGACCCAAGACCTGAAGATATCTTTTACTTTACCCCGCAAAAGAGATCCAGTGTGCAGTGATGCACATGTAACCAGTTGCCTGACAACCGGTCCACGTCTGTCGTCAGGTGGATACTTTGAGCAAAACTTTGCTGCAAAGCTTGTCCAACCAATCACAGCACATCGTGATGTAGTTTTAGAACACCAACTCTGCCTTCAACTGAATTCCTCCAAGTCAGAAATGCTCCTGGTGGGCCGATATACCCATCCATGGGGCAATCACTGGTGGCCTGCAACCCTTGGTACCCCCCTCCAACCGAAAGCCGTGGTCAAGATCCTGGGAGTTTTGTTGGACGGCACTCTCTCCTTTGAGGAGCATGCTAAGACCGCGGCCAGCACTTGTTTTTGGTCTTCTATGTGGCTTGAAGCCAATCTTGGGACTCTTTGACGCACCTATTCGGCAGATGATTGTCCAATCCACCGTGTTGGCACGACTTGACTATTGCAATGCCTTATTTCTTGGCATCAACAAATCAATGACTAAAAGACTACAGCGGACACAGAATGTAGCTGCACGCATGCTTTTTGCGCTATCTAAGCACTGCTATGCATCAGACCTTTTACGCCAACTCCATTGGCTACCCATCAAGCAGAGTCTACTTGTATGTCCCGACACAAGCCTTGCACTCTGCGGACCTGTATTTGGCCCGTATCCCACGGGTACGCAGGTCAAGAGCAAGAGGGCGCTCGTTTAGGGCACTTGCCCCAACCCTTTGGAGCTCAATCCCTCTCACCGCTTGCTGCATGCAAGACCATTGGGTCCTCAGAAAAAAGTTTATGTTGACTGCAAATGCACAGTTCCTACTGATTGATAGAAAATACATGACATGGAGCCCAACGTGGGTTGGTTTCTAATTTTGTATAGATCAACTGAGTAGCTTAATTGTGCATTCTCAGAGATCCCAACAACACCTCTTAAACGGGACACGTTCTCAGTGGTAGGGACCATCCACCTTAGCTGAGTAGTTATATTCTATGTATTAGCTGTTGGTAAAATCAGGCTTGTCAGGATGGTGTTCCCACTGTGTTAGCAGAACTCTGTTAATGTATTTTTATAAAATATGGCGCAGAACATCTCTGAGAACTGCAGACATGTATTCACTCAAAAATTACTTCAACATGGCCCCACACTAGATGGTGAGGCAATTACCTTTCCGGTAGAGGCACACAAAGCATTTAGGACATAGGTATTTTACTCATGGGTTACATTCCCTGCTGTGTGGATGATGATACACAGTTATTTCCTGAATATGAAGTAGGTGAAATTCCGGACACATACACTCCATACGAGGAGGTAGAAATTCCTTTAACTTACCAAGAAAAAACAATTGGTTTAAAGGCGCCCGTGCCCATAGTATACAAAATATCAGACTGAGCTCAGTAATGAGGGGGCGACTAGGCCAGCCCTAGTCGGATACACACCGCATCCCAATATTGGCCGTCTGACAGCAGGTCAGATACGAGGATTATACAATGAACTAGTAACAATATACAGAAGTCTTGAACTATCCATAAAAGCAAACTTTAGCATTTGCTCCTGTGCAGACAGATCAAGTAGTAGCACTCCCGTTACCTTCCTGGTAGAGGTACAAAAAGCGTTTAGGACAGAGTTATTTCACTCATGAGTTAAATTCCCTGTTGTGGATGAGGATACACAGTTATTTCTTAAATATGAAGTAGATGAAATTCCAGAAGCATACACTACATATGAGGAGGTAGAAGTTTCTCTAATTTTCCAAGAAAATACCAATTGGATTAAAGGCACCCTTGCACATAGTATACAAAATGTAAAACGTGTCCCACTCAGTAATGAGGGGGCAACTTGACCAGTCCGAGCCAGATACACAGCGCATCCCAATATTGACCATCTAACAGTAGGCTATATAAGCGGATTATACGATAATCTAGTAATAATATACTCAAGTCGCACACAATTCATGATGCAAACTTCAACTCTTGCTCCTGTGCGGACTGTTCAAGTAGTAGCACCACAGTTAGATACACCAGGTATTATCCCACAAACATTTAATGCAGTAAAGGGAAAAATACCCACCAAAAGGGAAGAAATTCAGTTTTGGATTGCACAAAAACGAATCAGCTTGAAGCAGTATTTCCCCATACGTACCCGCTGGAAAAGCATAGGATATTAGGATATTAACAATTTGCTTGCCAATGGGGATGACTCCCCTGGTACAAGATTGTGCCACTTGGGGTACAGTCTTCGCTGCAGTATATACCAGAACGCATGGCACCCCTTCACTGAAGTATTAAGACAGGTATAGAACGAACATGGGCAGCTCCAGCCCTGTACTTAGGGATGTAACTGATGGGCAATTTTGCCGCAGTAGCTGCCCTAATGTTGAGTAACATAAAAGGGGAAGCAGCCGCATTAGCTATATGCCAACACCTGAGGGATTTGCCTCCTGCACAACAGGAGCGCGAATTGGCTAAAATTATCGAAGGAAACCTATGCTATGATGGGTAGAGATAATTTGGGAGCCAGATTAGGGAAACCACAGGCAAAGAGTAATTCTGAAAAGGATAACTCTAAGCAAGCACCCAACCCTTCCACAAAGAAAAAGTGGGATGATAAGAAAAATAACGGGCTAGGTCTCCTACACAGAAATCTGCTGAAAAGCATTACAACTTACGTAACCATGATAATGTTAAACAACCGGACAGGTAACAGGATACTAATGCACGTTCCTCTTGTTCCTTTCAGGATACATCCAACAGACACTCGGAGAGAGGAGGAGTCAGAACAGAGATCAGAAAAGCACGTCAAACAAAGAAAAGACTCACAACGCTCATCTGAATACATAATTAAACAAGAAGATAAACCAAAAATATTAAAACGTACATTTAAAAAGAAGGTAGCAGGATTAAAAGTGAGTTATGCATGGATTTTGAGGACTCTGCTTTTGAAGGGGCAGTGGGCATGGACCATGCTGGACAGCATGGCAGAAGTCACACACCAGAACATGATGTCTGGTGGAGGTAGCACTAGGTGAGTATATCACAGTAGAAACCAAATACCAGGCTAAACGTTCCATCTAAACGAAGTCCAGCTTCAGTTGGAAGGGGACGTACCCAGATTTACAAATGTACTCACTCAAGTTTATGACATTTTTCTGGCCAAAACAGATTGGGGACCTGACTTCATAATGTCCTCCTGCTGCTGAGCCAAGCTCGAGCAGAGGAAGGCATGACAATAGCCATTCTGTCACAGGGAACTGTGACCACCTCCCAGACAGGATTTAGTGTATTGGGGCTGGTTGGGTGCGCTCTATAAGTGCCAGAAAGTCTGCACTGGGGGCACATTTTTTGTTCCTGTGCATAGTCCAGCTCAAACCAGTTCTGGGAGCCATTGGCTCCTGCTCTGGCGTGAAACTGGACAAAGGACATGGGTGTAGCCACCCCTCTGTCATGCCCCTCCCCTGGGAGGGTCCCCTGAATCTGTCCAACCCTTCCCTTGGGTAAAAAGTGGGCTACCTGGCTACAGGACTTTAGATTTTACCTAGACAAGATTCTGCTAAGAAGAAACCAATTACTTTGACTGTCTGCACAACACTGGAGGACTGAGGAATCTCCCTTGGAGTAAAAGAGTTACTCCCCTGCAGAAGCATGCACCTAAACACATCTGACTGGTTTGCTTCTCCCAGGCTCCTGAAGACTCTAAGATTTCAGCAACAGAGGAGGTGGGTTTTCGAAGGTCCCTGAGTTTGATCTGACCTCTCAGAAATTCTAAGACCAGTATCCCTCGTGGGGGCTGTGTAACTCGAACCCCTGTGCACCGCGTACATTTGCAAGTTCATATGCTTGTTGGCCATTTCTGAGCTTATGCATTGGACTCCGTGTAGTCCTGACCCCGAGTAGTATTTGCACTGGTAGTTTGTAAACTTGCTTGAGGTCTCCTCACGACTCCTGGTCTGTTGGCCTGTGGATCCTGGCGAGGGTCACCTTGTTTGTTCTTGGGCTTCCCTGGTTGCTCCAAATGTGCCCTGACTCCCCATTGCCTGGAGAGTCCCCTGGACCTTGCTGGTCCACCCCGTAACCTATTTGCTCTGCCTGCGTGGGTTGCAATTGCCAAGGCTTGCTGGTGCTCCAGCCGGACCCCGGCCCCTCAGCACTCAACATCCTTTGTGGGACAGCTCATCTCCGGATCCTGGTCATCCTCGACATCTCCTGGTCCTCGTGGCTGCAGAGTCAAGCATCCCTTCTTCGCACCTGAAGCACCAGACATTGGTGGGCATTTGACTACCGAGCCCCTGGTCACCTGCAGTGACCCAGGCTCTATCCACTCTGCTTTCAGGTTCCTCTCATTTAGAATCCAGGCTTTGATTCCACCGGACACTCTTTGCCTTCCTGGCAGCCGTACTTCCCTGCAGCCCTCCATTGAAAATGACAAAGGTTTCCAACACTACTTGACCACTATGCACCTGGCTACTTTGGGATAGGTAACACCGGTACCTCGGTACTCAATGGTGAGTCAGCTCTAGAACCTCCTATGTTCCAAAGGGTTTGCTTGAGGTCCTCCTGGAAGTGTCCTTAAACTGTAACTTCGCAACCACGGCTTTCCCATAGAGTTGTACGGAGCATGCGGTCGTGTTCCCTAACTGCACTCATCCTCCGTGGGCTCCCTGTGTCACTGCCTGGGGTGGTTCCTTGGGGTCCCAGCGATTCTATGTGCTCTAGGCACTGTGTCTAGTCAAGTTGTGATTGTTATACCATTTTTTTATTATATAGTTTGGTCTCCCCCTGGAGCCCGCTGTGTATTGTGCTACTTACAAATGTTCTATTGATTCAGTATTGTGTGCTTTGTGCTCTTATCTCATGTGAAGACTAGTAGAGAGTTTTATATTAATAAATACATATTTTTATCTAACTACTGTGTGGTTCGTCTTTCATTTAGTCATTTAGGAGGTGATATTCTGGTAAAACAAGCTGTTTTACATTCCTTCAAGATTAAGCCTGAAGGCTGCTCTCCACAGCTACCACTAGGATAGCTTTCTAAAGGTTATCTTTTACCTCATACATCAGAAGGGTCGTGTGGACTGGTACAAGGTACCCACTTTAATTAGTGGCAGCATATGCCTAGCCACCTTCTCACAGTCTTCATAAACAGATGAAGGACTTTCTCCTGCGATGTGACAGCTTACAGCAGATGAAATGTTCCACAGTAGCGTGTCCATCTCAGACACCTCTTTTGATTTTAAACAAGCCTTTGGCTTATGTATATCTGGACCACTGTTGCCCCTTATCATCTGGTGGGGCCTACAAGTACATTTTGGTGACAGTGGATTCCTACACTGGATTCTTGTGGGTAAGGTCACAGTCATCACCTGAACTGTTATAAAATATCTGCAAGTCATTTTTGGTACATACACAGTTGGCACATTACATTCCGACCAGGGTCTAGAATTTAGCTCTCGAGCTTACAAGGAGGCCAAAGAAAGTTTGGGTGTGAGACTGCATTTCTCATTTCGGTAATATCCCAAGAGAAACGTTGTAATAGAGAGAAAAAAACTTAAAGCAGTCCTTAACAGCAAGGGTACTAGTCTCTGGTCGCAGATGGGTCCATCACATATATGGGGTCCAGAAGGCTTTGAATAACATGCCCTGGGTTGTTTTATTCCTTATGAAATACTGTTTGGGGTTTAGATGTGGGTGCCAGACCTCAGAAATGCTAGCACATTAACGGCAGAATACATCATTTGACATCAATGAATGTCTGGCTATGTTTTAGGAATGGAAGGACTTCCGGGACGAACAAAGCAACGTCCAAGCAAAACGCATTGCCACTGGAGAAGTAAAGTTTGCTCTGGCAAGAACCAGCTGGATCCAAAAGATCGGGGATCTGGTCAGGGAAAAGATTGCAGACAAAAAAGATTTTGAGTCATTCTATAGAGTGCCTGTTCTGGCTGTTGAAGGTACACAAACTGTACTTCTTCAGCCCCTTGCCAGACGCAGAGACAAAAATTGTGTTTCCATACTATGTGGCCGATTCTCAATAGTAAGCTGATTGGAATCCAGGGTAGCTACTAATCTCCCCTCACTACCATTCTGGAAATTCAGATGGAATCTTTAATTACAAACTAAATCTGCTCTCTTCAACATTACACAACTATGAACAACGATGAAATTTGTCTTCTACCTGACAAAGACTACTGTGCAGCCTACACGCACAGAAACACAGATTACAATTTGGAATCCAGAAAGGAAGAAGACCTCTGTCAAAGACCACAGATCAAGTCTTCTAATACAAGCCAACCTGCAGAGCTACCCAAGATAGACCAGATGGCATCTGGATACTCTATCGAATTTGATGACTTCTCCGCTGATGCATCCTTTCAATCTAAAGGTGCGTGTCTTCAATCGTTGGCTAAAAAGAACATACATTGTTTCTCCATGGTTACACCTTTTGGATTATCATTTAATTTATTTTCCTAGTCCTTTAAATTGGTTTTGTGACTCAAAATCAGAAAAGGAGCCTCACCATGATCCCGTCACAACCCCGACCGTCTGGCCCCAATTACTTCAGACCTTTCAATCTACAGTCACTGCTCTAAATTACCATTCGGACAAATTGGACACTCAGGTGGACCTACTGAACACCTTAGCTCTGTTCACTGCAGGGATCGACAGCAAGCTGGACAAACTCAACAACCTAATAATGAGTGCGCAAGCATCTTCAAAATTGGTTCAGTCAATCTGCTGCTGTTCACCGATTATTGATTCCCTCTCCTCGCTTCCAGACTTTTTAACCAGTGTTCTTAATGAAGTAAAACTGCTGAAGGTTGGCACCGTTCTGCCTCGGCTTGATCAACCCCCTTAATCTCTCTCAATTCGCGATTTAGATAAGGCGATTACCCCAACCCCAACGGTTTCTGGGGTCCAGACAAGAGAGGAACAAAAAAGCTCTACAACACAGTCGGTCCATCAAGACGACACTCACCCAGCCCAAGGCTCTCCATGTCCGACGGCACCATTGGTACAAGCTGCTATAAGCCCTCGGTCAATAAATGGGCCTCCTAATGGCATTGTTAGCAATAAGGCAGGGTCAAGTTTCATTTCAGCGATCGTGGCTCCCCCCATCCCCGAAACGCTCCACCCCTCCATCCCACCATGTAGTAAGAGAGAGCGCAAGCGTCAACGAAAACAACGGAATAAATCAAGACTAAACACCAAAACTGCCCCTCCTAAATTATTTCCGTTGTTTTCAATTACTACCAATAAAAACATCCCCAGCACTCCACTACCTCTAGCAACACCAGTAAGTTCGTCCCGAAGCCCGCACAAGGCCGATACAATTACAACCACTAACCAACAGATTCCTCTGAGCAGTCTTGAGCTAAGTCCTGCACCACCGGAAAATGGGCCCTTAGAATCTCAGCCGGCCATAAACGAACCAAGAGGCAGTTCCACTGAGATAACCACAATGTGGCCATTAACTACATCATCCCAACCCCAAGTGGCGTCGTTGTCAATTCCATCTCGACGTACTCCGACAATCCATAAAACAATATCCAATAATATATCAACTTTACCATCTGATCATCAGAGACCACACCTAGACACTCCAAGTGCCAATCTCCTACAGCCTAATTTATCCCGGCCTTCCGACACTGATATTAGAGATACTCAGTCTCTAAAAATTCTCCTTGCCCCCGAATACAAATCAAAAGGTCGGCATGATATTCTCAACAGATCTAATATAATTAAATTAGTCAACAGTGTTCCGGGCTTTGAGGCCCTGTCTTCGGACGATATCGAGTCAATCGAATTTTTCCCCCCAAGGGGTTCTCAACCCTCTGAGGTAACCGTGGTGTCCCTTAAGTCTATCACTTGGGTACAACTATTCTTAGAACAAAAGCCCCTATTTCGGGAATGGGGCATTAAAATCTATCCCTATTCCACGCCTGGATACCCCACAATGTTAACTCAACATCCCTCTATTTTGCTAAGCGGGGAGAAAAAAAGGCCTTATTCAATTCTTAAAAATGCCTTAGGATCACTTCAATCGACCGAAGATGCACAGTCTACTCCCCTGAATTTTGATAAAACTTCTGACTGGGGCTGGCTCCCAGCCATTCTGTCTCGTAATACATCAGATTGACCATGGGATGACCATCCTGTAGCCCAGGCTCAGTCAGGATCCCCTTTACATCCCCCCTCAATCACTCTGTTCCCTCAGCCACAGTCTCTGCTCTCCCTATGTTCATGGAATATTAGTGGTCTTTCTCAGAAACTTATTAATTCAGAGATCCACTCTTTCATCTTTGGACATGACCTAATTGCTCTTCAAGAAACCTGGGCTTCTCAATCTAGCCCAGTTATTGGTTTCATGGAATTCTGGAAACCGGCAATTAGATCCTGTCTCTACGGCCACCCTAAAGGCGGCCTGTCGATATACGTTTCAAATAACCTAAAAGGCCCGATTGAGATACTGACCTTTGACGAAGACTGGTTACTTGGTGTTAAAATCAGTGCATGGAATAATCAGCATTCTCTTCTTCTTCTTAACGTTTATATCAACCCTAACACCCGCTCAAAGAAGGCCCACTTAACGCGTCTAATGAAAATTGTGTGTGACCTGGTGGCGGATTATCCCAACTTTGACTACCTAATTGCTGGAGACTTTAACACTAACCTTTTCCAGGGTAACTCCACCGATTACGAAGGGCTTTTTCCATTAACTACCCCGGAATTCAAGGCCCAGTCTAAACCCATACATCAAGCCTATTGCGGCCTCGGTGAGCTTTGCGTGCTGCAATTTTTAAGTATTGGTTTCCTGGTAATGAATGGCAGATCTACGAATGATACCCCCTCCAACTGGTCCTGGTCAAATGGCCGCAAATGCTCCTATTTAGATTACACCATCTGCAATTCAGCATTGTTCCATCATTTGACCAACTATAGTATTCTCCCTCGATCAGGAAGTGATCACCGTCCCCAAGTCGTTATCCTTAATATTCAGCCAGACTTTCATAAATCTGCCTCAACGACATGCCCAGGTATTTACACAGAAAACCTAAAACGGCTAAAATGGAACGACGATATCAGCCCCAACATCATGGAAGCTTGTTCGGCATTTATTACAGGAAGCACCGCCGCAGCGGTCTTTTCCATGGGTGCGTGGTCATCTTTTTGCTCCCAACTGACAAGTTGCTTTCCTTCTAGGCAACACGCTCACAAGGCTTTTGTCAGCCACCAGTTCCAAATCTCCAGTTACACAAAGGCACTGAAAAAATCTAGAGACAAAGCTCTGCGATCTCTTAAGTCATCTCCAGGAAATACTGAGCTTTCGAATGGGTATAAAACAATCCAAAAACTATTCAGGGTCGCAATACAATCTGATAAACGTCGACATCTAGCCCAATTTTGGTGCAAACTTCTATGGGAGAGTACAAGCTGCAACTCCAAAAGATTCTGGGCTCTAATCAACCGCCAAAACGGCAGCTCCTCTAGATCCGGATCAGCAAATATTGTAGAAGCGACCTGGTCTGCCTATCTGACTGACCATTTTAGGGCCTCCGAAGCCTCTGTGACTACAATCTTATCCGTTCATAAACAACTGTCACTCCATCCACAACTGAACAGGAGCAGCTCGATGGTCCATTCTGTTCCACGAGGTGAAGATCTGCAAGTTACCCAAGAAATGGTCACCAAAGTCCTGGCAAAAGCAAGATCCGACGGCGCTCCCGGTCCAAACGGCCTACCACAGTCTCTGTTCAAAACAAACATTGACTTATGGTCACAATATTTATCCAATCTTTTCAATTGTGCACTGACAAGTTCAACCATCCCGGATTCATGGCGAGGGGCAATAATCCACCCGATTTACAAGTCCGGCTCTCATGCATCCCCAAACAATTATAGACTAATAGCTTTGTTAGACATCGAAGCCAAGCTCTTTGCAGGAACATTATTGGGGGAACTGAGACATTGGGTAGAGCAGAACAATTTGATTCCATTGAACCAAACTGGCTTCACTGCCTCCTCGGGCACCATGACCAACTTACTGTCACTGTCTATTATTGTCAACAAAGCAGTAGTCACATCTAGCATGGTTTTTTGTTGTTTTATAGATTTTAAAGCTGCATTTGATCGGGTACCAAGGGCTGCCCTATGGGAGAAGCTAAAAAAATGGGGGATCCCAGATAAGCTCCTGGACGCGATCATCCAACTTCATTCGGGCACGTGGGTACAAGTGAAGTTGGGGACCGGCACACATCTCTCTCGGAAAATCACGACAACTAGAGGAGTCAAACAGGGATGCGTGCTGGCCCCCCTCCTCTTCAATCTGTTTATAGCAGATCTGCCATCCTCCCTTGAGGAAACAAACAGTCATCCTCCCAAGATGGGAGGTGTCCCAATAAGTAATCTTTTATATGCCGACGACTTGGTCCTTTTTAGTTTGACACGGGTAGGGCTGCAGAGGCTATTAAACAGCCTGGAAGCCTACACAACTACGAATGGGTTGGAGGTCAACTTAAAGAAAACCCAAGTCGTCATTTTTGGTAAAAAGCTATACCGCGGGGGTGGTTGGCAGTTTAACAACTCCAGCCTTAGAACAGGAAATACTTACAAATATCTTGGGGTCACTTTTGACTCGAGGGGCAATTTCAGCCAACAGCGTAAGGTTATCTCAGTAAAAGCCATGAACCTACAGGTAAGCTTCTGTAAGCTCTCAAGAAATTTGTCTGGCCCAAGCTTGTCCCCATTACTGGAAGTCATGAGAGCAAAACTTGGGCCCACTTTGACTTATGGTGCTGAGATTTTTAGGGGGAAACTAAATTCCTCTTTTAACCAACACGTGACAAAACTTTACAAAAAAATCCTCCACTTGCCCAAATCTGCTTCTGCTGCTCAGATCAGACTAGAATTCGGTCTGTTAAACTATGAAATTTCAGTCACTGGTCTGTATCTAAATCTGTGCCACAAACTGAGACAGGCAAAGCCAGGATCATTGGAGTCCTTAACTTGGTTGGATATTTCCCAGACAAATCCACGCGGCTCATACAGCCACCTTTTTAAGGATTCGATCCGAGAAATGTCTGCCGGTGCATTATGGGACCTCAACCCTAGTAAAGCTGCATTTAAAAATAGCATTAAGAACTGTATTCGAATGAGGTCCTTGATCATTGATAAAGCCCAATTTGCCAAACGCAGACACGCCTGGGCAACAATGTCTTCATATGGTCGGTTAGCCCCCGCATCTTACTTATCCTGCACTTACTCCTTGCATCTAAAAATCAGATTTATGGCCGCTAGACTGGGTGAATGGCAATTTCTAAAAGATCTTCCCGTCTGGCGCCGTCTGACAGAGGACGTAATTTGCAGGGGGTGCGGTATGTCTCCCGAAACCATGGAGCATATAGTTTGTCTTTGTCCATCTTTTTTGTCACAACGTAGACGTAAACTGAAAACTGAGTGGAACAGGCTGGGAATCCGATCTTGCAGACAAGCAATCATTGCAGCATTAATGCCAGATAACACAGATTTAAACATCGCTTTTACAATTTTCTTATGAAATGCTTACCGCTCTCTGAAGTAGTTACGGGCTGGTTCGCTTTTATGTTTTTTTAAGAGCTATTCCATTTTATCTTGTGATTTCTCAACTGCTGCTTATATCTTTTTATTGAACTGTTGCTTTGCACAATTGGCTGTTACTTTACGGTCCATGGTCTGTATGTATGGTCCTTGTCAAAGACCGGAATCCAAATGCACTTTAAATGTTAAACTGTCATTGCACTTTGCACACTAAGTTCTTTCCCATTGATAGATTGGTGAAGTTGTTTTTTTGTTTTTTTATTGTACGTTGAAGTTTCCATTAACTACTGTTTTTATGTCAAGATTCTGTTTTTAAAATGTTTTGCTGTGTAATTTTGAGGTGATCTTTTAAAGATATTTTATATCTAAATAAAGTATACCTACTACGACTGGTTTTGTGACTGTGTTCTTCCTGCTCTTAAATTGACACTTTGTCCCAGAAGACTCTGCAGTTCACACTGTGAATATAATTCTAAAACTACACGCATCATCACACCATGAACAAAGAAACTTGTCCCTGGTGAACATTTCAGCTATTCCAGTTCCGAATGGGATTGTATGGGGCAAGGTGTCATTTGATGTGTATGGTCCTACTGAATTATTGCAAATTCCACATTATTTTTAAAGATTCCTCAAATGATATTATCACCCCTAGCACCATTTCCGACGATTAGGACATTAATACTGTATATAACATTTTAGAAGATCTAGAACATTCAACTGTGTTTTCTTCTGATAAGCTTTATGATGGTACAGCTAATTATGATGTTATCAATATTATGGTCATCCTTTTCTGCATAAAGCTAGTACACCTCGTGAAGTGTTTAACTTTACACAATGGGAACATTGCCCTAAACCACCAAGGGGTATTTTAAAAGCATTTGAACAGACGCTTGACTATTTTTCTGGTTGTGACACATCTGGCCCAGCCTCATTTTATTATAGGCTTGCACCATCACCTGCAAAGAAAAATATTTTAACAGACACTAAGCTGATATATTCTGCTTCAATTCTCTCCCAGCTCTCTGTACAAGGTTTTGACTTTTGGAAGGACACAATAGAGGTAAAATATATTTGAGGAAATAGAGATTGGCAGATTCAGGGAACTTAGGCTTCATTCAGGTCCTGTTTACTACCACAGCAGATGATTTTCCTGAACAAAACTGTGCAACAGGCTACGTGTCATGGCATCACCAGGATAAAAGACTTGAACACACCACTGGGTCCCACTCTTACACAATTCGACAACTGGCCACAAGTAACAACATATGATGAACACACTCTTGATACTAGTAGATATGACTCATCTGATCCCAATTGGAGGGGATGGTTAGTGTGCCACCAGACACCTCTCTAAGGCTGCAATATACAAAGCGGAATTTTGAATCTACCTGGGTGCAGACTCTGGTCCACGGGGCGGCAACGCTGTAAGTCTCCCCTGCCGCCGAACGACATCACCGGCCGCAGTTGGGGGAGACTACAGCTCCCAAGAATCTTAGCGGCACCATACCACTTACGCCCACCAGCGCGCCCGGAGGCGCTTCAAAAGCAGAGGCTCCCTCGGTGGAGCGGGGGCACCTCTCTAAGGCTGCAATATACAAAGCGGAATTTTGAATCTACTTAGGTGCAGACTCTGGTCCACGGGGCGGCAACGCTGTAAGCCTCCCCTGCCGCCGAACGACATCACTGGCCGCAGTTGGGGGAGACTACAGCTCCCAAGAATCTTAGCGGCTCCATACCACTTCCGCCCACCAGCGCGCCCGGAGGCGCTTCAAAAGCGGAGGCTTCCTCGGTGGAACGGGGGCACCTCTCTAAGGCTGCAATATACAAAGCGGAATTTTGAACCTACCTGGGTGCAGACTCTGGTCCATGGGGCGGCAACGCTGTAAGTCTCCCCTGCCGCCGAACGACATCACCGGCCGCAGTTGGGGGAGACTACAGCTCCCAAGAATCTTAGCAGCACCATACCACTTCCGCCCACCAGCGCGCCCGGAGGCGCTTCAAAAGCAGAGACTCACTCCGCGTAGCGGCACACGCGTGGGCGACACCGGGCTAAGCCCGGGCAAAGGGCGGGCCGTCTGTGGCCGTCCGGTGCAGGCTGAGGCAGGGCAGGGCCATAATTATTGGTTGTAGCATAGAACACAAGCAAACTCTTCATTCAAAGTGTTTTCTTGGGATTGGAGTCACTTGTTTTTATTTTAACTGTGTATTTCTGTTTCTGTACGTGGAAGAAGGGAAAAAGGCTAATAATAAACCATTAGTTGCCCATTCTAATACTAGTATGAGTGACCCGTTAATAGGGGAGGGTTTCTGGGGGAAAATGGAGAACCTGCTAATGGCTCTCATGGAACCTATTATGTTAAAACTATCGAATATTGAAGCTAGGGTCACCAATATGGAAGTACAAGCCATGGGTAAATTACAGGTTACGCAGGGTAATGTTATTGTACCACAAAAACCCCTGCCTGTGACGAAAGGCAATCTTAAAAAAGTTCATCAGGTGACTGAAAGTAGCGTGCAGGAGAAATCCATCAGGTTAAAAGGTACCAATTCGGTCAGATTAGATGTACCAGGACCTTCTAAAGCTGTCCAAAATAATTCTCCAACCGTTATAAGAACAGTTGTTGACGCTAGGGAGGTCATTACCACACCCAGTTTACCTACTATAAATTTGCCCCCGAAGGCCTTACCATATACCGTGGTGCTAGCTAATGTTCCACCCCTTCCCCCAAACGTTCATGAACACTGGTCAACTTTGAGGAATAAATCCCTTTATTTCCTATCAGTTAAATTTGGGTCAAATAGTGCTTTATTTTTTAATTTTAAGATGGCTAGAAGAGTTGGTTGGATTGGTCCATCTCCTAAATCACTGAGAGGGGACTGCATGATTCTTTCATTCCGGTCCCACCCTTTGGTTAATGATATTTTAGAGAGATGTTACTCTGGCCAACTCCTAACAGACCATGTTAATATTGTTCCTCTTGATTTCTTTTATTCGTCCCCATGCCAGGAAAGGATGTGGGATTATTGTCCTCAATTACCTACCTGGGGGCGTCCTGAGGGTGGGAGATACGGTATTTCAACATCCAACCGATTTGACATTCTCAGTGGGTTAGACACCAATGATTGACAGCAAATCTATCCTCGCCAAAGCACTTTGACTATTGTTATGGATGCTATGTTGCCTTTTGACCCATTGGATAATACCAGTGGTGGAATAGGTGTAGTTAGTTCTCTATCTGAAGTTGACGGTTATACGGGGGGGGATGTGCTGGTCGTCAATGGATTGGAGGAGACGAATGAGAGTGGATTATTGCCTCTGAAGGTAGATCCTACTTTGGTTCCCTCTATCTGTCCTCCGCTTGGTACTCTGACATGTAATGTATGTTCATGGAATATTGCTGGAATTAAATCCAAAATTGGTAACCCTATTTGGCAAGATTTTATCTACCAGCAAGATCTCATCTGCCTACAAGAAACATGGACTAAGGGTCCAGTCCATATAAATGGGTTTATAACGTTTCATACTCCAGCAGTGGATACTATACATGGAAGAGCCAAAGGAGGCCTGACAATTTATGTATCAAATAAGTTGCATTTAATAAAGATAATGGAGCCAGTTAAGGATTCTTACTTTCAACTTTTGATACTGGTTTTAAATTCAGCCACCCCGATTGCCTTGCTCAATCTATAGAATAATATCCCCCTAGGGGAAGCTTCTATTACGCTCAATAAATTGGCTAAAACAGTATCCCTACATGAAAACATTTTTGGGTATAATATGCTGACTCTTCTCTTGGGAGACTTTAATTGTACTTTGTGCAATATGATAATTGACAAAAGATGTATTGTAGGGCGAGAAGACAGAGTAAGTTGGTTGCATTTTAATCACTCTCCCTTGGGAGAACATTTTAATGAATTAATGGGACAACTAGATTTGGGTTTTATAAATGAAATCTGCACAAATCCCTTTTCTCTTCCTCCAACATTTAATGGTCGAGGTTGTTCTTCGACCATTGATTTTGCATTAATTACAATTAGACATGCCGAAAGCATTGTTAATTTTAACGTATCTGATATTGTTCTAAGTGATCACTTTCCACTATGTCTAGCTATCTTAATCCCAAAGAAGTCTGCCCCAAAAAATAGTATAGATAGAGATAAACTGTGGGAAAATTTGGCCATTGGAAGAACCAATGGCTATACGCTCAAATGGGATAAGGTGGATAAGATTAACATACTCAATACTGTAATTAATAAATGTGCCTCGGAGATTTCAACTTGTCTATCGGCGGACGCTATCCCAGAAAAAATACTTGCATCATTTTTGATAATCTGTAATGAAATTAGAACCTCTTTAACGAGAAAATGCAAGAATAACAATGTACCGAGGGATGGCTGGTTTAATTCTAGGTGCACCAGAGCATATTCTTATTTAAAGAAAACATTGCATAATCATCCTAGGTGTGCGGAAGACGTACGTAGAGCTAGGAAAGAATATAAATTAGCTATAAAAGATAGAAAAGATGAGCTAAGGAAAGAATCCTGGGAAGCGTTGCGTCAGGCATCGATTAGTAATGATTGCGCAAGCTTTTGGAAGATTATCAGAAATCCTCTTCTTAATAAAGAGATTTGTCCCTCCATAGAGATAGCTATTCCCGAGGATAAATGGATTGACCACTTTTCTAAAGTGTATGAGGGAGACAGTATGTTTTCTTCCTCTTGTAATCCTATGGATTACTCTGCCTTAGGAAATATGCAGTTTTCTTTGAAAGAGGTTGAAAAAGCTATACTTGCGAGTAAGGGCGGGAAGGCCCCTGGCCCAGATGGTGTTCCCATAGATGTATTCAAGACAATCATGCCTCTGTGGGCCCCCCTTCTGGTTCAGGTGCTAAATGCCAGTTGCAGGATGGACTTATTGCCCACTTGGGTGGAGTCCATAATAGTCCCAATTTATAAAAAGGGGGATAGACAGGACCCGGGTTGCTACAGACCCATTTCCCTTTTAGATTCTTATACTAAAATAGCTGGACGAGTTATTCTGGATCGTCTACTCTCGTGGGCTGAGAAAAATTCCATTCTATCCGACCTGCAATATGGTTTCCGCTCTGGATTAGGAACAGTGGAACAGGGCCTAAATTTTCTGATGTTGACCGGGAAGTACACGAGGGCTAAGAGGGAGAACTTGTTTGTGGCTTTTGTTGACCTCTCAGCCGCTTTCGACTGTGTGATTCACTCTAAACTATGGATATTATTGGAACAAATTGAGGTTGAAGAAAACATTATTTATTTTCTTAAATGTTTTTATAGTGATGCATCTGCTCGCGTTCACTATGGACGCAAGGGAGAATGCACGGGCAAAATCCCAATCAGGAGTGGGGTCAGGCAGGGTTGTGTCCTGGCCCCACTCCTTTTTAACTTGTATATAAACGGGTTGGAGAAAGCCCTGTGCAATAAGAGTTTTGATCCCCCATACGTAGCTGGTCGTCCAATTCCGCTTTTAATGTACGCGGACGATGCCGTATTAATGTCCTGCACCCAAGTGGGTCTACAGCGCGTGGTGGATTGTTTCACCCTCTTTATGAAAGACCTGGGCTTACGAGTTAATATTGAAAAACTTTCATCATGCACTGTGGTAGAAGGGTTTAAACTAAAAAGGCTATCTGTATTGAGGGTCAGCAGTTTACTCATACCAAGCAATTCTCCTACCTGGGTATCTTGTTTACCTGGAAGGATGTATGGGATGAGGCAATATCAGCAAAAAAACAAGTAATGAACCGTTCGATTGCTGCCCTCAGATCCTTCACGAGGAAATTAGGCACCAGACCACCTACGGAATTAATTAAGATCTATAAGGCCAAATGGCGTTTCTGGTGCAATGTATGGTAGTGGGATTTGGGGTTTTGTGGACACTACCCAGCTCCAGGTGCTTGAGAACTCCTTCCTGAAATGTATCCTCGCAGTCCCTAAGAGTTCCTCTAACTATAATTGCCATGCAGAATTGGGACTCTCTTTTATATCGGATCTCATTAAGTTAGAACCTGTACTATTATGGCATAGGGTGTGGACAAAAGAAGAACCCAAACTTAACAGAGATATATTGCTAGAAGTTTTAAAACTGGATGGACACATGAGGATACCGTGGCTGAACTATGTACGAAAGTTTCTAACTGATATTGGTAAGTTGGATTATTTTTTAAATCCTCTTACTATTTCAGCAATTTCACGGAAGGAGCTCAAAAAAGAGAGTCTGATCTTTTTAGAATCAATAAGAAATGCTGCTGAGGCCTTAAAACCCACTGTTTTAAAACATCAATTATTCTTAACATCTTTTAATATTCAACCCTACTTGCTTCATGTTCCGGGTAACTATGACAGATTTTTATTAACCTGTTTTAGGTTTGGACTGTTTCTCAGATTGGTTAGCTTCCCAACAGTTAATGTTTGGTCTCATGTACTGTCTCCCTGCCCCTGTGATGAAATTTCCCCCCAAAGTACAATGCATGTTGTCTTATTTTGTAAATTTTACCATCAAATCAGGCGAGTTGTTTTATTGCCATTTTTAAGAAAGATCAGGCATCGGCAATGCCGCCCGGCTATGTATGATATCCAATGTTTGGATAATCATCTCTGTGTTGCAACAATTACACTGTTTTTGAAAAAAGTGATACTTATTAGAAATAGGATAACTGTATAAATGTATCTCTTTTTATCAACCTTAGGAATTTATGAAATCTTTTGAAATCATATATGATATTATCCAATGAATTGTAATGACTGTTTTATATGTATACTTTTATGATTGTTCTTTTACAATCGAATAAAGTTTTTCTGAATCTGAATCACTAACAAATGTCAGGATAGATTGCTGGCCAACACCGAAGGATTTAGAGCACATAGGCCTGACATGCAATATGTACAGAGTGAATATTTGGGGGTGGTAACCACTTACAGTGCTGGGAAGCTGTGCCCGGTAAAACAGCACTTGTCCATTTTATCTGATGTCCTTGATATACAAGACATTTTAGTGGATCCTCAGAAACCACGACAAATGTGCTTCCTTTACACTGTCTATAATGAGATATGGATAATATCTCGGCAAGAAGCTGCTAAAAGGCCGCGTGTGATTGACAGGGCTAATTTAGAACAAGCTCTGGTAGTGGTGGACAACGGCATTGCCTATATTATCATATAGAATGTATTCCTTGGGTACAAAGTCTCATCCACAATAGATGAGCTTCAGCAATACTTGCCTACATTACAACATGGGCAGGATATTATAAACATTATGTTCTGGCCACGTGCCATGGTGACACGCTAACGTCACTGACCTGTTTTCACCATACCATCTTTCAGGACAACAGATAACTATGGCACGGAAAGATGCTAAATACACAATGTTACACATTGAGAAACTAGTTAGATTACATTTTAACATTGCAGAAATAGCATCCTCAGATAGGAAAATCTATGGGTATATTACACTGCCGATCGCCACTTTTCATTTTGAGTACTGTCTACAACACCATCAAGTTGGCAGGTATAAAGCATTAGGTGAAGGGTTCATATATGAAAAATGGGAATTTCCTTTCACTTTCCGGTGAAGGAATAAGGACACTAAAGTTTTTCCCAGTGGTTTGGAATGTGAGAATACTTTAAGTAGTGAGCGAGGCCATTTCATTGCACAGGGCACGCAATGCCTCAGTGGAGAATCTCTTGCCACTTAAAAGGTTCTCAGGTGGCCGTGGCACGTTCGACTTTCAGACTAATCTTGAATGGGAGTTACCTGATGTTGAGCATTCAAGGTTGATGTGGAATTAAGCCAGGGGCTGCCTCCATAGTGACCATATCTTCCATTGTAACATGCTGCACACAAGTCCTGCTTCCTCCTACCTGTGTAGTTATGGAAGACATGCTGTGGCCTTCAATTAATTTTACCAAAGTGTGTTTTGGTTCCCTGAGCAAACTGAATGCCTTATTGTTTCAGAAAGCTGTGGCATTAACTTCGGCCAAGGAGACATTTGATCTTCAGATGGCATGTTCCGCTTGGAAGATACAGGCAATTCTCTGTACTAACTTTCAATTACACTTTGGAGAGCTGGTCCATCGTATTTTGAATAAGTTGGCCTAGCGGCTAGGGCGGTCGACTTCGAATCTGGGGAACTGGGCTCGAGTCTCGGCAATGCAGCTGAACATCCTGTGATTCTGGGCAAATCACTTAATCTCCTGCTGCCCAACAAAAATGAATGTGTCCTCATGTAATGCAACTGGTGCTCGTGTAAAACGCTCTGATACGTGATTCGAGTCAAGTTCGCGATATATAAAACAAAAAACAATATATATATATATGTCTAATACGACTGGAATTGTAGGGTTTTTCAAGGGCATAGGCTTTGAGTTGGTCTGCACCTTCCTGACAGTTTTTGGAGTTATACCATCCTTCATCCACTTCTTCCTCGGAAGCATCTTTGGAGGTCTTCTGCTTGTCATGATTCGAGTTGCAGGGCTAAAGATATATTCTTTTTTTCTGCAATGGATGTCTCAGTTTAAGAACAACTGAAGCTGGCACTGCCTCACGTCCTGTTGTGCAATTAATACATTGTGCATTTATTTGGCATACCTCTGCTCCAAGACCTGGATGAGCATTGGGTTCCGTCTTTCCAGCCTGTATGAATTCATTGCATACATCCTCTATTCCACCGCCTTTTGTGCACTTACGAGTGTGCCCTGGTGCTGTGCGTGGGATCGCAGTTGGTTGAAATTTGGACCATAAATGTGGACCGGCTGAAGTCCCATCTCTACAGCTGCCTCCCTGCGAATACCTCAGCTCCTGGACACATTCCATGAGCTTCCCTGGGTTGCCTCTGCACCTAGTGGTTTAGATACAAGGTCTGTTTCAATGGAACATCAGGTGGCTGTGCTTCCTCCCTCAGCGGCTGCTGTGGGGGCTGGATGGAAACATATTTGCTCTATTGATTTGCTCTGAGTTTTGCATCTAGGAACATCATCTGCGGACGCTGGGAACAGCAATGATTTACCTACCACTCAGAACATGTAAACATCTGACTTTACATGTGGTAGGAACATTATATTTGGCCTGGTTTTACTTCCAAATTAGTTTTTAAATTCCCTTCATTTCAAGTGCTTCTATATTTTTATATACATTTGGTCCTTATTGTGCTTTGGGCCTTAAAATAGCTTAAGTTCATATTTTTTAATATGATTTAAAGCGATTTTACTGTACACTGTTTTAACATTTCCTTTTATGCTAAAGGGTGATTCCCTTGCTTTTAATAACTTTTCACCGACATATGTACGAGGATTGGGTGTCATTTGCCCGAGTTAAGCTCAGTAGGAATTAGTATCTTTCTTGCATATAGACAAATCCTTTTTCCTAAAATTGCCTTCTGTTTGCCACATTAACGTTTGACACATATTTTGCATTCTTGATGCTTGGATTGGTTTTGCAGAAACTCTTACATGTATAATACAAATGTGCTTTATTATTACATCCATGTGGTGACACAGCTATCTGTAAAACACAAACAATGGTTACTCAATTATAATTTCAGCCATTTCGTATATGTAGCTTTTTGTTTCTGCTGATCTTGAGAGGTCCCTGCATACTGAAGCTTTTGCCTTGCAGCTGACTGACATCTCCATGAGGGGTATCCTGTTCATGACCAAGACGGGGTCATACACTCTTAACCACCAGGTAAAGGGTTGAGATCATCCATCTGGGATTTTCTTAGCAAACTATACATTCACACCCTAGACACATAGGTTAAGGTTAGCATTGTAGGGGTATACTCGATTGTTATATGTATATATATATATATATATATATATATATATATATATAACCTGTCTCAAAAAGACGGATCTTTGTTTTATTCCCTGTGTTGACATTCATTGTAACTTTTATCTGCTTCTCGCTATTAATCATTGCATCCCATTTATTCTATACAAGAATCACTCTGGGTCAATAAATATTGAAAACATCCATTTGTGTATTCTTTGAAACAATGGGAAGTTAGCATGGAGGACAGTATGATGGCCGAAGCTATACAATTTTTGCATCTGCTGCAGGGCCAGCTAAAGGTGTGAACGAATAGACAGAAGCACATGCCTTGGTTCAGAGTTCACTCTTTTGATTGGCTTCCAATGTTGGCTGCAAGATGACATCATCTCATCCAACCAGTACATTTGTGCCACAATACTTGATCCACGGTACCAAAAAATGGTGCCTACTTTCATTCCTTCTTCTGAAGATGTTTCAAAATGCATGAGGCAGATTGTTGAGAAAGCCAGAGACCTGGAAGAATAACATCTGTAACTTAGAGTCCCACCCCGCAGTTCTATGGTGCTACCTGGAACTTCCAGAGACAGTTGTCTTGGCTCACAGCAGCCAACCACACCATCAACCAGCTCTCCACCAACAACAGCAACAGAAGGACCGGACCTAATCTCTGCATTGTATTGGTATCAATCTGCAGGGCTTAAGTCCAATGCAGATACAATGGCAAAAGAGGTGAAGCAAGTGGCAGCACCAATGACCACCGAGAGGATATTTCAGGAGAATATGGATGATCAAAAATGGGGTCTATGTGGATTAAAACCTACTATTGTATTGGTCTGTGAGGATTCGCCAATGGGCAGAGCTAAGCAGGCTGACAACGTATCTGTCTTGTCCTGTAGCCAGTGTGTCTGCTGTGCGTCTGTTCAGTGCAGTTGGCACAGTTGTTACTGTGAAAAGGACCAGCCTCTCACCTCAAAACATGGAGAGATTTGCAATGATCATACCACACAAATACACTGTTCCTAAAACAACCCAGGTGGAGGAGGATTGGTCAGAATCAAGTGTGTTAGCTGACCAACTTCTGTGTGAACCACTTGAGTTTGAGAACAAACTCTACTACCCAGACTGAGGATGTCAGTGCCACCATAAAACTTTTTAACAATTTCTCATTGAACTTCTTTCTTTGCAAAGCAAAAGTAGCTAGTGGAAAATTATGTTTGTGTTAGAGTTATGATGCCCCCCATTTTTAGGTACATATATTACCAGATTGCAGATGGACCAGTGTGCAGTGAAGACGCCTCCACAATTCATTCATGACATTTAAGACAATGCCTGCCTCCCTTGCATGCCTATTTTTTTGCATCTCTTAGCTGGGGTGCCACAGAAAATAATTGATTTACAAGAGTACCAATAGAAAATTCCAATGTGTTGCCTGCGTCAAAGATACAATTGTGTACCTCCTACCGAACTTACCCCTGCTTGGATCAGAAGAGGTCACAACAACTATTGCAACAGTGAGTGAGTGATTGTGAGTGATGATGTATGTGGTGGAAGACAGTAAGGGCAAGGTGGTCAACTGTCATTTTAATACTTGATTGAGATGATTTGTAATGTGTGGGGTCTTGATGATGGGTGATAATTTTACCTGGAGGTGGTTGGCCTTTACACACCTACTAAGTGAAAATTAACCTGTACAGTTTGCTCCTATGGTCCTTCTATTTCCATCACCTGGAATGGCTGCCCCAGAAGATAACTTGATTTACAAAACTGCTAAATTCCAATCTATTGCTTACATCAAAGAGGGGATACAATTGGGAACCTACCACTGTGCTTGATTGGAACTATGGTACCAATGAGTGATATATTATTGAGTGATTGTGAGTGATGATTGATGATTCATGTGGTAGCAGACAGAGCAGGAAGGTGTTCAACTGTAATTTGTAAACTTGATTGAGATGATTTGCAATTCTTGGGGCCTGAATGATGGGTGATAATTTTTCCTGGATTTGGCTGGCCTTTACAAACGTACTTAGGGAAAATTAACCTGTACACTCAAATCCTATGATCCTTCTTCTTTTATCACTTAGAAGGGATGCCCTAGAAGATTATTTGATTTTCAAGACTACCACAATTCCAATCTACTTCTTGCATCAAAGGGGAAATACAATTGTGTTCCTGGGGCAGGATCGTAACTCTAATATTCTCGTTTTAGGTGTAAATTACAAACATCCTCCTCTATGCACAACTTAGGGTGTGTACGTACATTACACCTGCTTATGGTCACTTCCCGCCTTAGCACCACTGGTCCTTGACTCAGAATTGATTAGCTGAAACATGTAGACCATTTCACCTTCTTGGGATGTGTGAGATTATTTTCTCTCTTTCACATCCACCCTTATTTTTAATCCTGCCCTAGGAACTCTATATTAAAATGATCCTGATTTAACTGAGTATCCTGGAGGTAGTTTTAAGGTTCACACTCACCAAAATTCACCACTTCGCCTCAAAAGATTCCCCTCCACTGAAATCAGGCGTCTAAGCATATCTAGGAGGCATTTGCCCCGAGGAGGAAACCCGATGAGGAAGCATGTCAACCACTAGATTGGTGGTCAGGGTTCTTTAAAATGGGATACAACTGTCTGACCAACAAGATGCTGGTCAATTGAGATTTCATGGGGCAGAGCAATAGCCTATGATGATGATAATGGCTCATTGAAGTTCAATGAAGGGGTGGAATTATAATGGTCCATGAAAGACGTATGATGTTGGTTGGCAAATGCAATGGGGCCCGATACTTTCCAGCCATGCTGCACTGTCATGGGAACTGCTGGTATATAGTATAAATGAGTTACACAGCACAACATTGGGGTTGGGGCAGTGGTCCCTGACCATGGCCACTCTCTTGTTAATTTTTAGAGCATGAGCAAGAAAAAGAAAGCGTCCTCAACAAACATATATGGTGAATATTATGTGTAATACTAGCTTACTTGGGCCTGCAATCTTCACAGTAGACTGTAGAGTACCAAAAAATCTGTTCTTAGTCTTACAATGATGTCCACAACAAGAGGAAAAGGAGCAAATGGAAGATGTATTACAAACACACCATCTCCAAAAAACGCAAGGTTCTTGAAAACTGCCCTCACCCACTAGGTAGTGGCATGCTTCACCATAGGGATGATACAACATCCCTGCACAGATCAACGCCTGTGATGAAGCATAGGGAAGGGGAAGACACTACAATGAAATATGGAACTAAGGAAAGTCACAGAGAATGCTAACTCACCGATATCGCTAATTCACTATGGTGACAGGAGGAAAGAGGAGTCTGCAATGGCTTTTTAAATAATCAGTCAAAGTGATCACCAGCGAGTACAATTAGGTAGTGCTGACCACCTGCCTTGCTCAAACTGGATTACATATAATATTCTTAATGTAAACTAAACGAAACGTACCTCTGAGTGTGAGCAGCATGCTATTCAGAAAAAGTTTTTTTAGCATCCAAGAACACAATCACACCAAATAATTAAAACTTACCAAGCCCCGCAATCTCCATGCCAGGCAGGTCGAGCAGGTCCCGTTCTAGGATAGCCACCCCACAATGCATCAGCTGCTGGGTGGTGTGCTGGAAATTGCTGCTGGTATATAGTATAAATGAGTTACACAGCACAACATTGGGGTTGGGGCAGTGGTCCCTGACCATGGCCACTCTCTTGTTAATTTTTAGAGCATGAGCAAGAAAAAGAAAGCGTCCTCAACAAACATATATGGTGAATATTATGTGTAATACTAGCTTACTTGGGCCTGCAATCTTCACAGTAGACTGTAGAGTACCAAAAAATCTGTTCTTAGTCTTACAATGATGTCCACAACAAGAGGAAAAGGAGCAAATGGAAGATGTATTACAAACACACCATCTCCAAAAAACGCAAGGTTCTTGAAAACTGCCCTCACCCACTAGGTAGTGGCATGCTTCACCATAGGGATGATACAACATCCCTGCACAGATCAACGCCTGTGATGAAGCATAGGGAAGGGGAAGACACTACAATGAAATATGGAACTAAGGAAAGTCACAGAGAATGCTAACTCACCGATATCGCTAATTCACTATGGTGACAGGAGGAAAGAGGAGTCTGCAATGGCTTTTTAAATAATCAGTCAAAGTGATCACCAGCGAGTACAATTAGGTAGTGCTGACCACCTGCCTTGCTCAAACTGGATTACATATAATATTCTTAATGTAAACTAAACGAAACGTACCTCTGAGTGTGAGCAGCATGCTATTCAGAAAAAGTTTTTTTAGCATCCAAGAACACAATCACACCAAATAATTAAAACTTACCAAGCCCCGCAATCTCCATGCCAGGCAGGTCGAGCAGGTCCCGTTCTAGGATAGCCACCCCACAATGCATCAGCTGCTGGGTGGTGTGCTGGAAATTGCTGGTGTGTGGCACACACTTGCTCAACCTGTCTCAAAGCAGCCACCTCCACTTCACAAAGATTGCCCAGGGCTGCATCCCTTAGCAGCGCCACCGTGCACAAGGTCGGTGGCTGCTGATGGTGGCTGTTCAGTGAGGGCTGGAGCTGCAACTCCCTTTGTCGCCCTGCTCTGCCATGGCACTGGGTAGGGTAAAGAAAAACAACAGGAAAAGGAAGGAAGAAACAAGGAAGTAAAGGAAAATATATATAAAAATACAAAAAGTTGCAAAAAAACACAATAAAATGAGGAAAACATAAAACACACAGACATAAAAACACACACTAATAAAATAAATAAAAATGACTGGCAGATTAATTAGGAGGGCAGACGATTAAATAGATTAAGAAGGGATTAAAAAACAGGCCCAGCAGAATAAAACATGATGGCCATGCACACGCGAACCACGTTGGTGCCGTTCATTCACGATTTTGAACTCGAGGACGTAACCCACATCGCGTTTTACATCAAATGCAACACAAACGGGCTCACCTATGCACGACCCCGCAAACTCTGCTCAGGCCTATATACAGGTCCATTTTATCCTATGGCACTTGTAACACCGCAGATGGGACTCCATCAAGTTTGTATGCTGTCCTCGCAACTTTAAATTTGGCCTTACTCTCTTTTTTGAATCTTATATTTCTCAAGTGGGGCATAGAAGGAGGCTGAAGCTGACAACAGCTCCTCATTGTCAGATACTTCCTTCCAATGGTTCTACACTGAAAAACTCAAAGCCGGACAAAATGTAGTGCTCTGGGTCATACCTATATCAGAGAGATTTGATGCCCTATCTAGGTCATCCAAAGGCTAAACAAAAAAATCACCATTTTGTAGATGACCAAACAGTCACTCCTACTCTCTTACAGAGGTCCTGGGCTTCCAGAGACGGGTCTCAGTGTTCATGTGTCTCTCTAGCAAAGTCTTCTACAGGGCAGTTGGTTCTCTCACACAGGTTAGAGCATTTATTTAGCCTTTCCTGAATGGGCCATCCAACTAATCCTTAGAGAACAGGTACATTCTTGAGGTTCAAATGGGGAGAAGGTCACACCTCATACTTCTTTACAGGAAGGTCAAGAAGGATTCCTTCTTCTGATGATTCTCCAAGGCCCAAGAGAGTTCTGATAAGCTAGTGGTGAGATTCAATGTTATCTATACATTAGCTCCTCCTTCACCAGTATTTGCAGAATTCCTATCGTATCAGCCATCCCACTTTTACAGTCAGTTTCTTTGTTACTTGACACTAAACCATGACAGAAGCCTTTTTATAAAAATGTAAGAGGTCAGGCTGGCCTCTCCAGTGCTTCTAATCACCTTTAAAGTTCAGCTGTACAGAAATGAAATAGCACCCCTTCTTCCTGATCTTTGAACAGGTTTCTCTCTTAGAGGGAGCAGAGATGAATGTCTGAAAATCTGCTGCTACGTAAAACCCCTCTTGGTCTCAACATTTAGAATGTCAGAAGCCAGTTTAGGCCTTTTCTTTGGCCACCACTTCCTGTTTACTCCGTAGTGACACATTCCCTAAAACAGTCTCAGAAAATTCCTCAGGAATTGTTCCTCAACTTCATTATGTATATGGAAGCAACCCTTTTTTTTTACTGACAGATAAGTTATTTACAACTAATCAAAGCATAAACCCTGTCAAGAGAAAAACCTGCAAGAACTGAATTAAAAGTTACTTTTTTAATATACTCATAAGCATTTACTTTAACCATTGAGAGAGACTTATGCTAAAAAATCAAATTAAACGTTGATAGCGCTTCTTTGCTGTTTCCTAATAGAAGTGATGAAAATATAACACAAAAGGTTTCACCATAGGAGAAAGAGTTATTTCCTATACAGTGAAAACAACATTTTGCAGCTTGTCACTGTGGGGAAATGGTTTTTCTTACATCTATCAAATTTCAATTTTACCCATGAGGCACCCAAATATGTGGGCTATGGGGCATACATAAGGTGATGTACTTAATATATAAAAGCAGTGTTTATCTCTACTTCATAGATCACTTTTCTTTTACATGTACTTCTGCAGTGTCTTAATCTGCAGCCAGAGTGGCCACATTGGTGAATGTGGAGCTGTCCTTTTTCAGCTATTTATGTCACTCATTTAAATGTACAAATATACAATACAGCCCACAATAAAGACCACATGTTACTTTTAATTGTCATTACACTGGAGTATTTGCTACACAATAATAGATCCGTCCTATTGGCAACTTAAAGAAGTCGATTTGGTTCAGCCAATTTCATCACAACTTATAAGGATAGTCACCATGCACAGTGAAACTGAATGGCTAGGGCACGGTGCCCAGAATCATATTACTGGCAACAAAATTCCATAAATAGGCAAAAAAGATGGGGAGATCGACAGAAAATGTGACATTAATAGATCAAGTTTTTTTTAGTATTGATTCCACCTCATGCCTCAGTCTGCTTCCATATATAGGGGCAGATTTATAAGCCCTGTGCGTCACTTTTGCGCCGCTGTTGCGTCACTTTTGTGACGCAGCGGCGGCGCAAAGCCAGCGTCATGCTGCGGCAGATTTACACCGTGACGCATCTAGGGAGATGTGTCACGTTGTAAAGCTCGCGCCACATGTGGGCGTACCTTCACGGGGGGGGCGTTCCGGCGCAGGAACGCCTCCGAAAAGTGGCTGAGTGAAATCTACAAGATTTCACTCAGTCACTTTTCCGGCCATGCTGCGTCAAATCCCTGCGCCTGCTTGAAGCAGGCGTAAGGATTGACGCAGCATTGTACCGATAGGGCACCCCCGAGCCGTGCTGGAGCTGCGTCGCGCTTGCGCCGCAACTCCAGCAATGCGCCTCCCTTCCGCCATCAGATGCGTCACGCATCTGTTTATCCTTGCGCCACGATGCGCTGCATTGTAAATGCGGAGCATCTATTGTGGCGCAAGGGTAAACTTGTGTGACGCATCTTCCCTGGCGCATCCATGCTGATTTGCAGGGATGCGCCAGGGAAGATAAATCTGCCCCTAAGTCTCTTCATCTCACTCATGAAGTTTCGTTTTATACCTGGTTTCCCTCTATGTCACTGTTTTCTTTCTTCATCTTTCTCCTTTTTCGTCCTTTCTCTCTCTTGCTCTGGGAAAACGTTTGATGCCGAAAAATAAGTCATAGTCTCCCAAAAATGCATGTCAATGCTGTTGACTTAAAAAAGTCGCACCATATTCTGTGCTCATGTAAAGCACTCTAATGACATCGGGCCAAACTTGCTCTATATAAAAAAATATATGCCGTCGATTTGCACAGTTCAATTTCTTAAGGAGGAACAACTTCTACTGTGCAAGTGGGAACAGACAGTGGAGTGTCTCCTCACCATGTCCCTTTACAATGTTTCAGGTGGAAAATACAAACAACATATGTTTCCTAATTGTTTTTACACATTGAACACGGGAGTTTCATTTGTCTAAAGTACCTTTCGTCTTTGGTTCTTTTTCTCCCTTCCTTGCATTTTAGAAAAATGTGTCATAACATTCACATCTATAATATTTGCATTGCATACTTATATTATGGTCTCCCCTTCCTTCATTGCCCCTTCGTACAACTACCTCTACACATGGACTTGTCTTAATCGACGCTAGCTGAAAAACAACGAAATGGAACATGATTGTATTCAAAGCTTTTTACACAAAATGCCCTTGTGCCTCATTGCCAGTCTCCTGGCACGGTTTTAGAAAACAAGATGATGTATTTCTCACGAAAGAGTTAGAATTCAAATGTCCTCACTATGCAACAGTTCTTTCTAATCAAATGCAGTAAGAAATCCATGCATTAGTCTCTGCCTGAGAATCTGTTTTTCAAAATAAGAATTGTGGCAAAATTGTGGGTGAAGTGTTGATTAATGAGTCAGCATGTATTACAAAAATCTGCTCAGTCATTTGTTTAAGCCTTTCTTAATATGGCAGTGCATGTTGACTGGACTCACAAGCTAAGGAATACAACATGCACTTTCCAAAATGGTTGTGACAAACAAACGCTTACATTTGATGGGTCGAGATATGATTTAGATTGTTCAAATATTTTAAATCATCTCTTCCTTTGTGTATCACTTGTTTACATGCATTTATTTTGAGAAGGTATTTGAAATATAGTTTAATGGTGTTATTCTGCTTAGAGCACCTGCAGAGGTTACCTTCAGAGATTCGCTTACAAGGGCACTATCGCAGAAGGAGGGCACTGGAGACAACACATTAAACTATGATTGGTTTAAGTGTACCCCAACTGGAATAGGGAAGCTTTGAGATGATTTGGAAGACAGAACTGAGCTTCAACTTCACCTAAGGGCTCTGGATTGGGGATTCCAATGTCAGTTAACCACCCTTAAACCATAACTTCTGGACTTTAACTAAAGTCAGGCAATGGGCAATTCTAGATCCCAGAGATCATGCAGAGCTCGTGTAGTAAGCTCAGCTGTCAGCGTGGGTAGAAAGAAATCATTTTCCCATACTGAGTGTCGAAGACACAGTGACCTTTAGAATAGACAAAGATACAAAAGCAACAGGTCAAGCCCTGAGAAGATTGTCCCTTGTGGGTACAGAAAATCCATCCTTTCACCGTATTTACCTTGCCATTTTCTTTCATTTTTGGACATCTGATATTTTGGCCTTGTTTGAGCTGGGGTCTGCTGAACAGCTCGGAGTTGTCAGATTATCGCGTGCACAGATGTTGAAAGTTGCACAATAGTTGCATTTCAAATGTAGCACTGCAAATAAGTGTTAGCTTCTTATATTTGGATTTCAATTACCTTTGTTAATACGTACATTGCTGAACTGACTTTTCTCATTAACTGCCTCAAACGAGACGAGTCTCACCCAGTGGCTAAGTTCCAACTCATTGAACCCGCTGTGTCTCACAAGTAATTGCAGAGTATCATATTTCATTATCTCTGGGAAGATGGTCAACTGACCACGCACTAATCTTCATGTCACTAGAGCCTGCAAGATCCAGATGCCAGACACAGGTGTGTCTGCCTGGAAGAAAACCAGCAAACCATTGGCAACTGGACATTTGATTTTAGACCTAAATGAAAGAGGTGAGTTGTTTTTTCACAATTAAAGATAGGGCATGGTGTCCATGAAGACTTCCCAGAATGTTTAGGGCGTTGTAGAGCACACAAAAGTCACAGACCCGTTATGCTAGTCTGGAAAATGTAAGCCTTCTCTGAAAGCACGTCTTTTTTTTCTTCTTCTTTTTTTTGTCCTCATTTTCCATGATCGCTTCAGCCTTAAATCTGCTTTTTGCCACCCTTTTGTCTTACATTTGGAGAATAATAAGGCTGCCCTGCTGGGGAAGAAGGTTTTGACTCTTAAGGATCCGGTTTTACCTGGCTGAGTATTCAAAATCCAAAATTCGAGTGAGGGTATAATCATGGGAAAGTAAGAGGAAAAACAGAGTAACATCTGTGGTACCCCATTGTACCTGATAATTGTTCCCCTGCTTGTCACCCTTCATCAAGGTTATCAGTGGAGCCCACATCCTGGTTCTTTTTACAGAAGTCGTACTTGTGTCCATTGTACACATAAACATAGCAGCACTTAACCACTCAGATTTGGTAGGACTTGTTTTTGATACCCAATGTCTGCAAATTCACCTTCTCCTTGGTAGGGTTAGATGGACCAGCAGCTTTCTGCATCCTTATCAAGTTCTCCAGGCATTGGGTTACATCCAAAAATAATCTTCTCAAGGTGATGATGTCTCGGCATACACTGCTCAAGGTCTCACTAGCCTCGGCCCATAAATGCAGGATACCCGGGCATGCAATAAACATGTGGATGTTATCCGCTTCTTGCAGTCCACACTTCAAGTAGTATACAGAGCCCATCCCACTCAACTTAGCATTTCTTCTTGTTGACATGAAAGCTCCGTGGAGGGAGAAAAGATAGTTCCATTTTAAAAAGGCGAGTTTTACACGCTATAAAGTGTGTGCATTTATATCTGATATAGTTCTTTTATCCATGGCTTCGACAAGAACTCTCTCCGCATAGTTATCCAGTAGGTTGAAGTCTCCATACATAATATCCAACATCAGCCAGTACCACAGTGACACTTCTTTCCTCCGCAGGGGCCCTTTCACCAAATGTTCTTCCAGCACATTGGTGCTACTGTGTTCTTGCCCCAAGGACCATGCCCAGCTACTCAACTGATAGTACTTAAATTTCGAGGTGGCTTCCCCTGTCATTTTCTGTAGGTCCTCCCAAGTACAGAGTTTTCCCTCTTGTAGTTGCTGGCCTCATTCCAGTATGTCTGCCTCCCTAAATATAGCAGCCAACTTGTCCTTCATACAGTTCGGAGTGCCCGGGGAGTCCCAACTGTTGTACATTTACTATAATACAAGTGGTTTGTTATCTGCCTTATCTGTGGCAAGTGTAGGGTTATCACCTGTAGGTCCTATTCTCACTTTTTATAGTACTACCATGTTACCAAACTTAGACTCCCCACTTCTTTCAGCATTTCATTTAACATGCTAATGACACCTGCTTTTTTTAAGTTTATCAATAAACATCTGCTGCTTTTGAGCAGAGAAGCCCAAGCATAGAGCTGTAAAACAGGCAAAGCAATTCCACCCTTATCTTATATCCTGTGCAGTTTCTTCAAGGATATCCTTACTCCCTTCAAGGCCTATACGAAGGAGCTTACTTTCCCATGAAATTTCCTTATCCAGTACTTCTTAAAGTGTACAGGGATGGCAATAAAAAGGAAGGTGAATTTTGTCAAGAGGCACATTTTTATTAGATTAACTCCTCCAAATATTGTTACTGGTAGATGCGACTAGTTCATTAATGATTTGCCCATTTCCACTATTGCCCTGTTGAAGTTTAGTTCAGCTACATTCCCCAAGTCCTGGCTAATTTTGATTCCCAGATATTTCAGCTCCTTTTTTATTATATGACTTTCTTCTTCCATATTCCATACCATTATCTCTGTCTTTGTTTGGTTTGTCTCTTAGTCTGAGATTTCACCGAAATAGGTTGTCAACCATTCTACACTCTTCAACATTGAGCTTGGATTTGCTGTACAGATCATCAAGTCATCGGCATAGAGGGAGTCTTTCTTCTTCAATGTCCCGTACACAAAGGGGGTTATGTCTCTCTCTCCTGAATTTACAAGCCAAGCGTTCTATGTGCAAGTTAAATAGCAGCTGTGATAAATGGTACCCTTCAGTTAGGTTGCCATTTTAACAGGATTCTAGCCAAAAGAAGTTTATAGATCGCGTGTATCGCACTGAAAAACACAGCCCCCAGGTTGCAATGTTTTTAACACTGAATTCAAGTATTGTTAAGTTACCTTGTCAAATGCTTTGGTGCATCTAGCATTGGAATGGCAAGTGGGAATTTTCCCACAGTGGCAAGGTCAATGGCCCCAATCAATTCCTGTGCTAACTCATGCAGGTGCCTTTCTTTCTTAAAACCTTTCTGGTTGTCATGAATTAGCTCCCCTGCACCTAGCTCAGCCTATTGGCTAAGATATTTGCAGATATTCAAAATCGCTATTAAGAAGTGAGGTGGGTCTGTAAGAACCCGCAAAAGGTCATATCCTTATCGGGTTTCAAGATCAAAATGACCGCGGCCTCCCTCCAACATCAGGAGAGTGGGCCCTTCTTCTAAGATTGCCCCAAACAATTATGTCACGAGGAATGCAATTGTATCCCCGAAAACCTTATAGAATTCATATGGCAGCCCATCTGGCCCTGCCTCTTTACCTGACTTACACTTGACTGTTGCATACCAAAACTTTCTTTGTGTTATCACCTGATCCAAATTTCCTTTCTTGCCTCCTAAGAGCTTAACTGTTGGCAATTCTTCTAACCACCTATTAAGCTGCTTCCTCTGTAATGTTTAGGTACTTCGCATAAAACTCCCCAAAGAAGTTTATGAAGACTTTTTCAAAGTCCCTTCTATTTGTTAGAATGTTTCCCTTCTCCCCACATCGAATATTTCTCACCACATTCCTCATTGAATCCACCTTGGTCTTCCATGCTTAGAGTTTCCCTGCATTGTCACTGAACTCAAACTGGGCCAACTTGCTCGCTTCCCACCTGGCCCTCACTCTAACATCCACGACTGAGGCGATGCTGAGCTTTCGCTCTTGTATCTCTTTAAGTAATACACTTCTGTGTTTCTCTAGTTGGTGCTGATCCCATAATTGCCTTTCCAGGTGAATCACCTCTTGTTGCAAATTTTCAATTATCTTCCTATGTTCTTTATTCTTATTGGCTGATATGCTAATTGGGATACCCCTCACAAAGGCCTTAATTGCATCCCAGAATTTATTCAAAGGTGCAGAGTCGATATTCATTTCTAGAAATCCAGCGGCCTCTGATTTCAACTTAAACCACTTCTTGGTCTGATAACAGAGTTTGATCTAGTGTCCACCTTTTTCAGTATACCTTGGTCGATTTTCATTTCTAGGACAATTGTCGTGTTGTCGGCCAAATGTACAGCGAAGTGCTTTATTTTTCGGACATTTTCCCTTACTCTCTGGTGTGCAAGGACATAGTCTATTCTCAATGATTCTCTGCATTTTTTAGTGCGGTAGGAGTATACTTGCTCTGTACCCGCCCTCAACCTCCAAATATTGCACCGCCTCAGCTGTTTCATCATGCATCTGATGTAAGTTTACATTTTAGAGGATAGGTAGGCCCTATTATTAACGGACATATCTGGCGTTTTGTCCCTCTGCCATTATTATAGGGTAGGGAGCTTCTTCTAGCTCCAAGCATAGGTTTTGAAGAGGTTCCATGCCCCCACATTTTGGCCATAGCCCCCCACTAGGGTGTAAATGCTATCAGCTAGTCCCACATTGGCAAATATCCATCTGCCCTGATGTCTGTCTTGCATTCCTTAATAGAGCACTCCACCTGCTATTTTTTCCAGGATAACTACATCTTTGGTGTAGCAAGCTTGGTCTGTGCATACCACCTGCTTAACCCACTTAGTGCACTGAACAGTTCCAGACACTCCCTCCTGGTCAAGCGAGTTTCCTGTGATACAATAATGTGGGCAGGTGAATCCCTCAAATATTGTACAGTTCTTGCTCACCTTATCTTTATATGGAGCCCATTTGCGTTGCACAATCAAAAAAGGACTGTGTTCACTCTCCCCCCATTTTACTGCTTGTCGGTGGGGTTGAGGCCATTTACACGCGGATCCTGGAGATAATATATCCCTGAATGGTAAACTTGAGGATACATTTTATTGTGTGTTTGCCCTCTGTGCTACCCACTCATACAACCCCCATCTTACCCCCTGGAGAAAAGTCCCATATATCCTTATGGCTGAAGCAGCCCTTTGGGTGCTCATCTGGGATGTGATTGACTAAAGAATCAAAGTAATAAAAAATAGCAATGCAGTGAGAAAACCAAAAATAAATACAGCAAACTAAAAGAATGAGAGCAGGGACCTACTCAACCCCCTCTCAATATACCCACTCTAAATTTCTGAATCAAAAAGGACATTTTGTAACAGGATTTGGGGAGAAGGGAGTGTGACATGGTTCTAAATGCCTTAACTCGGAGGCAGGTATTGGTCTACTTTATCTTTTCTAAAAGCACGTCAGTCTCTTTGAAATCCCTAAAGTTCTACATTTATTTTGTTATTAAACATTATGCTAAGGGTAGCCAGGATTTTCAACTGGCCAAAGCCCCTAGTTTCTTAAATTCCCCAATTCTTTTCCCCATCTCCCACTGCAAATTCAGGGTTGCGCACAAGACATATGACCTAATCTCGAAGGAGAAGTCTTTTCCCTCCATGGAGTTCAGTTTCAATGCCTTATTAAAAATGTGCTTTTTGATTGCGTAAGTGAAGAAATGTACCAGGACTTTTTGAAAGGGTCTAGATAGACTCTTTGTATGGGAAGCATGGCGGCCATCTAGCGGCAGGTCACGAGAGCACTCTCAGCGGGTGTCAATGAATTCATTGGCACAGTGAGACAGCGAGGAAAATAAATATACACACTTACTGATGGCATGGTGCCGAGGCCCTGATTTCAAACAGGTTTAGGATAGCAGTAGACGGGGTAGCAGTGCACCTCTTCAGAGTTTACCAGCAAACAGAGCATCGGAAGCGGCATCAGAGGAAGTGTGGTGTACTTCGCATGGTGGACAAGACATGCTTTGATATGGTAAGTGGAGCTTTATTATTTACACCTCATCCAATGGCACTTCCCCTTCAACTGTACACCTCTGACAGCCCCCACATTCCATACCATAAGTCCACCCCAGCCACCATTTTGTGTTAACAATTCAGTAAAACTAGAGTGTGCTCTGAGACAGCAGTAATCTTTCTGCAAGCTGTTAAACTGTGTTTAATAGGGACTGTGCACTTCGTTTATTGGCCAGGAGAGGTCGAGTCAAGTTTTATACAAACACTATTGTCAGAGGACAAGTTAGTTAGACCCTTACCTGCAGAAGTCCAAAGTGTGGATTGAGCATGTCTGTCTCCTAGGAGATTTCTGAACAAGAGAAGCAGCTCGCCAGTCCCAGCCCCACCCCTAGGCCAGCAGACCTAGGACTGGTGATTGGCTATTCAGCTCCCAGGCAACCCTGAGCCCTCCTCTCACACCTGCCCAGGCCCCTTAAGGCTTTGCTGGGTGCACCCCAAATTATTCTCCTCCATCTTGTGAGTTGCAGCCTACCTGTGCCCCAGATTGCACTGAGCAGAGTCCAGGAAGTGGAAAGGAGGCAGACTAGTGCTGTCTCTTTCCTAAAATAGTTAAACAACTATTTTCCCTATCTGTGATTACTGTCTTTGCCTGTAGTTGTTACAGGTTAAAATTGTAGTTTTAACCTGCCCATGATTGCATATTTTATTACCTGTTTTGTGTTTAAACTTGTGGTTTTTCCTGCCCATGATTGCTTCCATTTAACGTGTTGAATTGTGGGATTTGCAGTCCAAACTCTGTAGTTTTTCCCTCTCCTTCCCAGTGACTACCAGTTTTTCCCTCCAAATTTCCCCTTGGCTCTGTGGTAAGACCTGTATGTTAAGCAGTGCACCCCCAGACACCATTTTGTGTTAAGGCAGTGAAACCAGCCCCCCTCCCCCTTCCCCCCCGCAACAGGGATATTCTACATCAGGGGGTGCTCTGAGGCAGCAGTAATCTTTCTGTGAGCTGCTAAACTGTGTTTAATAGGGGCTGTTGCACTTCATCTTTTGGCCAAGAGAGGGAGTAAAGATTTATACAAACACCATTGTCAGAGGACAAGTTAGTTAGTCTCTTACCTGCAGTAGTTCAAAGTGTGGATTGAGCCTGTCTGTCTCCCAGGAGATTTCTGAACAAGAGAAGCAGCTCCCAACTCCCTGGCCAGCAAACCTTGTCTGAGGTCGCTGGGACCTTATATAGTCTGCTAGTGGTTGGTACATGTGTACACTGATTGGTGTTTGTATCAGGTGTTTCTATTGGATTAGGGTTAGTGTCCTCATTGGTTGAGTATTCGCGAGTTCTGATTGGTTTCTTGGTCTGTAACTCAATCAATGTAGGGTTGGGACTAGGGCTAGGGTTAGTTCTATTGGAAGTAGGGGCTAGAGCTTCCTGTGTGCTTGGTGGTTGGGACTAGGGTGGGACTAGGGCTAGGGTTAGGTCTTTAATGGGAAGTAGTGATTAGGGCTTCTGGTGTTATTGGCTGCTGGACTAGGTGTGGGACTAATATTAGGGTTGGGCTTTCTATTGGAAGTAGGGACTAGGCCTTCCTGTGCCATTGGTTGCTTGGACTTGAGTTGGGACTACTGGTAGGGCTAGGGCCTCTATTGGACGTAGAGATCAGGGTTTTTTAAAGTTATTGGGTGCTTGGACTAGGGCTAAGATTTGATGTAAGGTACTGGTCTCCTATTGGCTCTAGATTTTAGGGCTAGTGTTGTGATTGGATAGGGTTAGGGCTAGGGTTCCCATTGTCTGAAGGGGTCCCCTGATTAATAAGGCCATAAAAGGCCGAGGCTTAGAGCGTCTCAGCCCAGGCGTCGAGGCTAAGGGCGGAGAGGACAAGGGCAATTGCCTGTTTGAGCCTGTAAAGGGCGGAGAGGACAAGGGCAATTGCCTGTTTGAGCCTGGAAAGGGCGGAGAGGACAAGGGCAATTGCCTGTTTGAGCCTGTTCAAGACTGGTCGGACCAGGGCCAGAAATGCTACCCATGTTTGCATTCAGTAATAGCCATCCCTCACCATCCACAAACATAGTAACATATTCACACCAAATGTACACCACACACAACCCTATGCACAGATCAATGTACCAGCATGCGCTACAAACCCAACCAAACCATATCTATACACCCTTCTATCCAAACTACCACACATACTCTAATTACACCTAACAGACCACCTTTTATCACTAACAGACATATATTCATCATTCCATCATTTGTCTAACCAACACCCTCCTCTCCCTTCTACCAGAATAACACTAAAGCACAAAACACATTCTGCACACCACCACACTTTTTAACTCTTGCAACAAACCAGTGTAAGACAAACACTCTTACCTCTACATCATTCCCTCCTACACACAACATACACTCTACTCATAAACACATCACCACCCCCTCTACCTTACAACCTCCTCTCACAAACAATACTATACAACCAAATCCATTGCATGAAACAAATACACCAGCACCCCTTTTCACTACTAATCAAAACCAAAACATATCACACACACCAGCACAATAAGATCTTCAATGCGCAACACCTCAAAATACTTACCATCACAAAATACAAACATACACCAACCTTTCAAACCACACAAAGGAACAAACTCTAATGCCAAGCATTCTCTCTCCCACCACACCTAACACAGGTACAGCAACACAGCAACTCTCTTCTAACCGTCTCTCATCTATTAGACAATTTAGAACGTTACTACATGACCCACATGCTGCACCACCACCCCTGACTCATACACCTTCTACCAGAAACACACACAAACAATATAAGCGACGTGCCACATCTCACAACTTCGCTTCCCCATGTCTACTGCACAACAATGTTACACCACGAAAACAACATATCACACCAACTCACTCTCAAACACCATCTCCACCACATACACACGCAGACCCATCAAAATGCCTTCTTAGCATGCTGGATGAGGAACATGATACAGAACAGCTACACAGTTACTATCCTAATACAGCTAATGTCAGCACTCTAAACTGTCTACTAATACATTCTCGATCCCTCTCTAAAAACAAACATCACATCTACGACCTTCTCACAGATGTAAAACCAGACATACTATTCATAACTGAATCATGGTTGGGAGATGAAATGGCTCCAGTCCTGCATGAAGCCATTCCTCTAGGCTATCAAACGATCACCCAAAATCGTATAGACAAAAAAGGAGGTGGTCTAGCTGTTGTGTTCAGGCAAACATTTCATATCACTAAAGTTGACGACATCTCCATAAGGAATTGTGAGGCTCTTCTAACAAGATGCAATACTACACCGTCTTCATCCTGCAACTTCCTGCTCCTTTACAGACCTCCACCTAGCAAGGCGACATTCCCAGATGCACTTCTAGACACAGTTTCAAACCTGATAACAATACACTCCAACATATGCATTCTGGGTGACTTCAACATTTGGTTCGACAAATCCAATATGACCCATCCAAAAACAATAATAACTGGCCTAGACGCCCTGAACCTGCATCAGATTGTCCACAAACCCACACACATCGCTGGACATATCCGAGATGTAATTTTTGCTAATACTGAACTAGTTACCTTTCAAACTATAACTCCAGTCACATGGGCAGACAACCACTTGCTTGCTTTCCAACATAAAACAACACTAAGGAACTCACCTAAAACTGCCTTACATTCATCCACCTATCCATGGAACAAACTCAATTTGGAACACTTAGAAACACAACTAACATCAAGTACAAATCTGGAAACAATAACTTCTGTTCAAAATATATATGAGTGGCTACCGGAAGCTTTTGACATCCTGATACCACTCAAAACCACAGAACAGCACAAAAGAAAAAAAACGCCTTTGAGAAACATAGAGATAAAAGACATAAAACAACAAATTAGAAAGCTGCAATGTACCTAGATCAAAACAAACACCATCCAAGACAAACTTCACCTACAAAAGATTTACTGATTATACAAGTCAGCTATCAAAAAAGCTAAGAAAAGGTACTATTCAGACACATTGTACTTAAAACAGAAACAAAGCACCAGCACTAACCCTTGTACAAAACAACAATCCAAGAGTACTCTAATCCAGCCTTTCTGTTCCTTCCAACACATCTCACACAATAAATTTATGGACCTGGTCAAAGCAAGCAGGCCTACTGGCAGCCCTTCTGACCCCTGTCCACCACAACCTTTCAAGACAATTCTTTTAACAACCTCTGCTGCCACTCCAGTAAGAAGAATCACCAACGATTCCTTAACTACCGGAATATTTCCAGCAGAACTCAAAAAATCACACATACACCCTTTACTGAAGAAAACAAACTTGGACCCGCTGAACCCTGACAACTACAGACCCATTACAAATGGACCTTTCCTGGGCAAACTGAAAGAAAGAGCAGCATTTGCCCAGATGTCACAATTCATTGAAGAGAATGACACACTCTCAGACTTCCAAAAAGGATTTCATCCGGGAAGAGGCACTGAATCTGCCCTCCTTGCCATCTGGGATGATCTGAAGAATACAGTTGACCGCAACGGGGTTGCTGCGCTACTCCTCTTGGACCTCTCGGCTGCCTTTGACACGGTTGACCATGACACTCTGAAACAAAGACGCTATGAAGCCGGCATAGAGTGAACTGCTCTAGACTGGATAGCGTCCTACCTTCAAAATGGGAAACATCAGTTGCATCGCGGTGTTTGCGGCACGGTGCCTTTGGAGCGGAGGTATTGCAGCGCAGGTCGTTGCAGTGACTTGCGCTGGATGGCGCTCTGACCTAGGGAGTGGTGTGATTTACTATTCCAACACCTTCCCTACTGTACGTAGACTGGGGTTGGAGTGGTAGATCATGCTGTTCCTGTGTCCGACGTCCTCCGGCGTGGGTCGTTGTGGCGACTTGCATTGTGGTGCCTGCATTGTGGAGGTGTCGCGGTGTAGACACCGCAATATAACTTCGTATATTCCTTCAAAACAGAACTAATGTCATCCATACCCTACCTTTCTCGTCCAAACCATACTCCACAAAAGCAGGGGTCCCTCAAGGTTCTATCATCTCGCCCATGCTTTTCAACATCTACATGAAGTCATTACTGGTACTGATCAATCAATTTCACCTCATGTGCTATAACTATGCAGATGACTCCTTCAACTGGAATGCCCCAAAGACATTGGAGAATGCCCACTTTTCAATTGTCTCAGAGCCGTGGATCAGTGGATGACTTGGAGCCATCTCAAATTGAATGCTTCCAAAACGGAAATACTCACATGTTGTGATTGGAAACATTACGACCCGCTTGCCACTTGGCCTGATGAACTGGGATCACCACCTAAAGTATCGAAGGAAGTAAGAAACCTCGGAATGACCATGGACTCCAAGCTGTTGATGAATGCCCAAGTGGACAAACTAGCAAGATCAAGCTTTGTCACTATAAAAACGCTGTGACAAATTTTACCTCATTAGGGATTTCCACACAAGGTCCAAGCTACCATCTCCCTTGTTCTGTCCAAACTCGATTATGCCAATAGCCTCTACCACGGATCACCTTTAACAACCATGAAAAGACTACAACGGATTCAGAATTCGGCTGCCAGACTACTCTTGCATATCAAACTGCAAGACCACATCTCACCTACCTTGAAAGCCCTGCATTGGTTACCGGTTGCCAGAAGATCCACGTTTAAGCTACTTTGTATCACCAACAAAGCAATACATGGAAGGGGACTGCTCTTCATCAGGAATAAAATCACCAAACTCATTCAACAAAGGAACCTACGCTCTAAAGGGGCATCTCGCCTCAAAATCCCAAGATACAAGAAAATCATGGGTGGCACATCCTTCGCTGTCAAGCAGCCAAACTATGAAACTCTTTACCCCCAACATAAGATCCACCGACAACCACCTTATCTTCAGAAAACTACTCAAGAATTGGCTCTTCCCCACGTAAGCACCATACGCAAACAGAAATGTACAGTATATCCCTCTGTATATAAGCATTTATTTTCACTATAGATATGTACCTATCTTTGTGAATTGCTTTGTACAAACAAGTAGAATAATTATGTTGTTGAAAATAAATAAATAAAAATCCTCTTTGGTCTACATGAACTTACTTCCATTGTGCATCTATATACCTTCCATGTACTTGGATCTGTGTGTCTGTTACTTTTCTCCTGAAAAAGCATATCCAATGCACTACCCTATTTCTCATCCTGTACCTCTATCAATATCTTTAATCTACATATACTTACCTCCTTTATGCATCTCTATACTTTCAATGTAATTATGGATCTATATATTTATCACTTTCTTCTAATTTAGCATTTCAAATGCACAACCCTATTTCTCAGCTTATACTTCTCTCAATATATCTTCTAGCCCAACCTTCTGACTCATCTCAAATTTCTTTCTACTACCCTTCCAATGCACTACCCTTGTTCTCACCCTATACATCTATCAATATATGCTCTACATCCACTCTCTCATTTATCCCGAACCCCATACCACTACTATGATCCCAAAATAACCCTTCCTAGACTCTGTCCTACTCTACACCTCCTTGCATCATCTGACAACCTCTTTAACTATACCAATCCCCCAAAACAAACCTTTCTAAACTCTTCCCTCTGACTCTTACCCTCAAAAAACCCTTTGTACTCATCCAAAAGCCTCCTCCTACTGCTATGACCTCAAAAAAAAAATCCTTCACTCTTCTATCCCTCCACTGTCCTTTTCATTCAAAATAACAGACTGACATGTTCACTTCTCAAATTCCATATAAAACTATACTAATTCACCACTAATCCTTTATGGGTTCCAGAGTAGCGTGCCACTCGCCAATAAAGTATTTCAACACCCCATCAGGGCTACCAGCTCTATATAAATGCAAACCTTTTTCCCTTTTCTACCCCTCCCCAACCCTTCTCAATCCAAATAACTGACTAACATACCCACCACTCAAATTACTTTCATGTTTCACCATACTAATTCAACACTAATCCTTAAGGGTTCCAGAGTAGCGTGCTACTTGCCAATAAAGTGCTTCAAAACACCATCAAGGGGTAGCAAGCGCAATATAAATACAAACCTCTTTCCCTTTTCTATCCCGCAACCTACCCTTCTCTATCCAAATAACTGAATAACATATCCACCGCTCAAATTACTTCATATTTCATTATACTAATTTTCAACACTAATCCTTTTTGGGTTCCGGAGTAGCATCCTACTCACCAGAAAAGCACTTCAACACCCATCAGGGCTAACATGTGCTACATGAATGGAAACCTTTCTTCCCCTTTTATCCCTCCACTATCCTTCTCACTACAAATAACTGACTAATATCCACCACTCAAATTATTTTCATATTTCACCATACTAATTCAGCACTAATCCTTCATGGGTTTCTGGAGTAGTGTGCTTAAACAGCCCATCAGGGGTAACAAGCGCTATATAAATACAAACCTTTTTATTTCCTCTTCTATCCTTCTGCATCCAAATAACTGACTAACTTATCCACCACTTAAAATGTACTTGCATGTTTCTCTATACTAATTCAACTCTAATCCTCTATGGGTCCCGGAGTAGCGTGCTACTTGCCGAAAAAGCGCTTTGACGCCTCGTCAGGGGTAGTAAGCGCTATATAAATGTTTATGTTTATATGTTTATAGAGCGCTTGATTGCCGTGGTGTCTTGGCCCTAGAATATGTGGACAGGATCTGCACGCTGTATTAACCGGAAACCTATGCGGGGGTGAACAGCCATGTTTTCAGATCCTTCCTAAAGAGCTGCCAATTGGGTTGAAGTTTCATGGCCGTAGGCATTTTATTTCATAACTTTGCTGTGCAATTCGATAGCGACCTACCCCCCCCCCACTTGCCCGTCTGGTTTTAGTAATCTTAATAAGACCCAGACTGGCGGATATAAGGGCGCGTGGGGGTATAGGGTGGGAACATTCTTTGGATGTCCTCAGCACCGCCACAGCACAGTGCCTTATGCACAAGGCATAAAGCCTTGAATTCCACCCAAAGGGCATTCCACCCAAAGGGCATTGCAATAGTCCAACTTGGACAAGAAAAGTGCCACCATCACCGTCTTTCGCAACTCCTGTGAAATGCATGGAAAGATTTTTCTGAGGGATTTTAGTAGAAAGAAGCAGGAGGAAGTGAGACTATTCTTTCTTTCTTTCTATAATCTTTATTTCGACTACAATGAGTCATAAAAGATAACACAAGGTGACATCAAATTTCACAATTATATCAAAAGGTAACATAAAATTTCACTATTATTACAATCAGAAAAGGGATATATCCATCATACACTTTATAGTCAAGAAAAGAATACTAATCAAGTTAGCAAACACAGTTGATACCACTTGCCAAAAAATCATCATAGCAGAAAAATGTGAAAACTAGATAATATCATGTTTACAAAAACTTTCTTCTAGTTTTCCACATTGCGTCTAAGAATTTGCTAACAGCAAAAACGGTTAATGGTGATAAATCCGTTTTAATATTCGATAAGCCTCCATATATTTTCTAAAACCCCATTTTTTGCATAGGGGAATAATCCACTTTCTTCTAGATGCTATATATAGAGGACAAAAAAAGATTACATGGAGATCATTTTCAGGCTGAGAAGTGCAAAGGGGACAATTAGCAACAGTTGAGGGGTGCCATCTGTTCGTAAGAGCACGAATAGGGAGGGAATTATATCTCCATTGGTGGTAAAGTTTTCTAAGAGTTGGGGGGATAAATATCATGCAGCACTATCTCAAACTTATAGTAATCTTTCATTAAAATAAATGAACTTGTCATAGAGCCCAAATTATCAGAGGTCAGCCAAGCCGACCGATTTTTTTCATAATACATTATTGCCAGAGCTTTACGCGATATGGCCTTGGATGCAGATTCTGGAGAACTCCATAAAGAGGGGCAACCCAACCTATCAAACTCAGCCTTGATATACCTTATCCAAGGAAGATTTTGTATAGTTTGGAACTTCAATAAATCCAAAAATTCTAGTCTGTAGGTATTAAGTTCAGGGGTTGCCCATAAACGTCGCCAAAAGGTTAGGGGCTTTAAGGCTAGTTCCTCCTTAATAGATCTAATTCCTAAATCCAACCTAAGGGGGAGAAGAGGAGTACTGGAGGGTAGAGATGATAATTGTCGTAGAAAATTATTTTCAATAACCATAAATGGTTGGAGGCAGTTATTGCCCCACAGTTCCGCCCCATAAATTGCTGCCGCTCTGGCCTGCACCTTATAAATTTCTAAAGGTGGACCAATAGGTTTTATGTAGGAGTTTTTCCAAAATTTAACAATCGCCCCAATTTTCTGCGTTAATTTTAGTTGGGATTTGGTTTGGTGTTGAGTCCATAGGAAATTTTCATTTATAGTCATTCCCAGGTACTCAAACTCCCGAACTCTCTCCAAACTAACTCCATCAATAGTTGGATTTGAACAGGATTTTCTTGGAGGATTCAAAATCATAAACTTTGTTATTGTTGTATTGATTTCCAGACCCCTATCCTGACAGAAAGAGACAAACCCATCCAGTACCCGCTGGATACCCATGGGGGATTTGGCGAGTAGTAAGGTGTCATCAGCAAACATAATTGCCGAGATCCCCACCCCAGCGAGCTTTGGCGCGTCTCTATTAAGCACCATATTTAGATAGGGGATAACTCCATTTACATATAGGCAGAAAAGGGTGGGAGCCAGGACACAGCCCTGGCGCACACCCCTATTGACAGGGAAACTAGATGATAATTTTCCCTCTCTCCCACATCTAACCTTGGCGAAGTTATCAGTGTGTAATCGAATTATAATGTCAAGAAGGGGGGGTGGAATTCCTAATTCACGAAGAACAGCCCATAGCTTGGTACGTTGGACCAAGTCAAAGTCTGATCGAAGATCTACAAAGACTGTGTATAGGGATCCACCCTCAACTATGACAGTTTTCCAATAAAGCATATTAAACCTAAAGATCTGGTCAATGTTAGATACAGATTTCCTGAAGCCAGCCTGGTAATGGCTCAGGATCTCCTCCTCATCAATCCAGTCCAATAGGCGATTGATGATCAACCTAGCAAAAAGTTTTTGGGCTACATCAATAAGGCTGATAGGCCGATAATTGACTGGGAGGAGGGGCGATCCTTTCTTATAGATTGGGACCACCTCCGCACCCAGCCAAGTAGAAGGTATCTTCATACCCCTTGCAATTCCATTGTATACAATTAAAAGATAAGGAGCCCAGACTCCTGGTTCATGTTTATAAAGGTCACCAGGGACCTTATCAAGACCAGGAGCCTTTCCCGCGGGGAGTGCAGCGATAGCAGTCTGGACTTCGAGTATAGTAAAACTAATTGGGTGAAGAGCAGAGTTATCACTCAACGGTAATTCAAATAAAAAAGGAGCTGTACTAGGGGATTGATTGTTATACAAAAGAGTAAAATGGTCCTCCCAGACTTGCGGGGCAATATTCGGACTAATAGCGGACACCATATCAGATTAACCGGTAATCACAATTTTCCAAAATCTAGAAGAATCTCGATCCGCCAAAGCAGATGTTAGATCGGCCCAATTCTGACTGGCCCACTCAAGTTTAGCATGGTGGGTCAGATAGCGATAAGTGCGTCGTTTACATTTAATAAGATCTCGGTCAGCGTTTGCCTTTAATGCAGTCATTAGTTCGGCTTTTGCCAGTCTACAGGCTCGATTATACCATGAATGTTTCCTAGATTGGTATTTCTTCAAAGGAGCTAAAGGATTCAAAATATTTCCTAAACTTGCATAAAGTGCATCATTATGTGCGGAAATCTCTCTATTAATATCCGGGGCTAATTCAGACTCAATAAGGTCAGCCATTCGGTCCAAGGTTAAACTAACATTCCCATAAACTCTGGAAATGTCCTCCGGGTTACTGACCAATTTCGACCATTTCACCCTCCGTCTGTTGTTAGAGAGGGCAAGAATATCAGTTCTGTCTGAAGTCAGCGAGGATTCAGTGGGTCCCAAACCTAATAAAGCGTAATCCAGGATTAGAGGATTATGGTCACTTTCTCTCCTGGGAAGCACCACAAAATCCAAGACTCGATTCCATTCCTTGCACTTGACAAAGATGTAATCGAGGTGGGCCTCTCTGCCCGATACATTAAAGGTAGTCTTTGGGGGGTTATCAGATTTGGATCGTCCATTGCAAGCTCTAATAGAGTGAGCCAACGATAAAGAGGTAATTTGAAGAGCCAATGGGGTCCATGATCTTACAATGGAGCCAGCTACTTGTGGAATTTCCCAAGAGTCATCCTCCTCTTGGTTTATGGCATCTAATAGTCCCTCTAGGGGTTCAAAGTGGGAGTTAAAATCCCCACCCACCACTAAGGGGATACCCTCTGGTAAATCCACCAATACCATAGATAAGACATCCACAGCCCTTGATTCTGCCGATAAACTGGTCGGTCTAGAGTAGATATTAATCAGGGCCATTTGTGTCTTAGTCTGCCATTTCAATATTATGGCTTGTACATCATCAGATCCTGTACTCAGGGCGGTAGCGATACAGCCCAAATGGGTTGCCACCCAAATGGAGAGGCCACCAGACGGTCGGCCCCTACCTCCCCAAATTGCCGGAAGAAAAAAGGAGGCAAAACCCACTCGATGATGGTTAGTCCTGGCCCATGTTTCCTGAAAACAACATATATCATGTTGATCTATAAAAAGGCCCCATTCGGGACAATCAAGCTTATTATGGAGGCCCGCTATATTCCAGGAGAGGATCTTTAGTGAAGAACGGGCACAAGATGGGTCAGCAGATGTACCAAGATTATCTAAGATGGTTATAGGTTCATTGTAGATGATGTCATTTGATAAGGTCGCCACAGTCTGTACTGATACTAATTCACACTCATCTACGTTGGGATTAGATCCAACTTGCAGTCAATCCACCTCTTCAAGAGGACTTAACCTATTTTGGCATGGGACATCGTGAACAATAGGCTGATATAACCAGGAATTATCACGGTTCCGAGAGCTAGAGGAAAGAGGACCCACCCTTGTCCAGCCTTCTACGTTCTCAGCATGTACATTATTATTTAATGGGGGATAAAAATAGGAGAGTGGTAAAGGTTGAATGCATGTCTCTCGCTGTTTCCCCCTCCAATTAAGGATAAATGATACAATATCAGGATCTCTAAAATTCACCAGAACACAATCGCCCTTGTAGCGTTTAATTGAATTACCCAGCCAATTAATCCTCCTAACCATCAAAATAGCCGCAGTTACAGATGGGGGGAGTGGCCTATGGGTATTTAACCAACTGGTGACTTTGTTTTTAAGAGAGTCATAAGTTTCTAAATCAGAGTTGGTACACTTGGGAATTCCAGCCAAAACTAGTACATAGGGGGCCGCCTCGGGGGGTAAATTAACCACATCCTTCCAGCTTAACTTCCCCTGAGTATTAGTGTTGGTTCCCACCTTAGTACTATGGACATTTAATTCACCAACATTATCCATAGGCCTAAGTTGGACAGATGAGCAGTTCTGTATTGGGTGAGGAGGAACAACAAAAGCCTGTTGGGGATTCAAGGATCGAGACAAATCCTGTGACTCCGAAGCCACCCCCACTCCTACATGTTTGGGGGGGGGCACCTGAACTAACCACACTCAGGGACGAGGGCTCTGGGAGTTGTATTTGAGGGACATTATCCGTTTTAGAGATAGAACTACCTTTATTTATTAAACAATTAGTAATAATTCCTGTTGCTTTTTTTATTTCTATGAGCGTCTCATTAATAGAGTCAAATCTAGCCAAAAGAGGGTCAAATAAGAATTTTAGCGCATTTACTAAGGAGCTAGTTAACAAATCAGTCTCTCGCCCTGGTCTGGCAACACTACTGGGAGGGGAAGGGTGTTGAGAAATTTGGTTACAACTTGGGGTGGGTGATAGAGTATAAGTTTCAATAATGCCTGGTAATACAATAGGTGGAACCTCAGTATCTAACCTGGCCTTTTTCCCACCCTTCATCTTCCTCACACTTTTCCTTTTAGATCTCGCCCCTTCCCGTGAGCCATGAGCTGATCTGAAAGGTATTTCCTTCCCCAGCTTCGTAGCAACATCTGGTACCAAGGTTGAGCTAGTTCTTAGATCCTGGAGTACGGAATCAATCGTTTGGTCAATACTGTTCATTAAGGCAGTATGAGAGTTATCCAATCTCTCCGGAGTTCTTGCAGATGCGAGTAAGCCGAGGGAAGATCTCCTAGCACTTTCGATACCTTCCGAGAGTCGTTGCTCCAACATTAACAGCTCATTATTGACCACCGAATTAGCCCTGATAAGAAAATTGTCCAGTGTACCTGAAAGCATCGGAGTTGATGCCTGTGTTTTCGACCTTGTGGCCATTTTTCCTCTACGAGGGCGGAGCAGGAAAGAGAAAAGAAAGAGAAGGGGCCCGGTCCGGTCTTGACCGTGCTTGAACGGGCTTAAACGGGCCCGCCCTTTGCCCGGGCTTCGCCCCGCACGCGTCCCGCTCACGCGTAGACTAGTGTCAATTAAATAGCGGTGGGAGGTGTGTCCAGGAAGAGGATCAGGTGCGTTCAATGATTGTAAACCAAGGCACCCTGGGCCTCACAGTCCCTGCACAGTAGCAGCCTCCCGTGATGACCACGCTTTTCAGTCTTCCCCCGCAGTTCCAAAGCAGCTCCTCAGGGATGGTAGTAAGTAAAATGAATTTTAAAAACCAAGTCCGCGCCTACGAGCGGCACCCCTTCACCTGGACAGAAAATTCAGCTTGTCATCAAAGATGACCCCGAGGTTCCTGACCTTAGAGACAGGGCGTGGACAATCCCCGGCCTCAGTCGGCCACCAAGAATCATTCCACAGGAGCCGGCCCGGACTGAACTCCATCACCTCTGTTTTGGCGGTGTTAATTTTCAGGAAGCTATGATTCATCCAGGTCATGATCTCAGTGAGACAAACATGAAACCTGGCGACTGTGGCCTCAGGCTGATTAGTGATGGAGATGACAAGCTGGGAATCAACAGCATATGAGACCAAGGCAAAACCATGCCTCCTGATAAGTCTGGCCAACGGGGTGACATAGATGTTAAACATTGTCGGGGATAGGGCTGATCCCTGCGGGCCGCCGCTTGGAAGTTTGAAACTATCCGATTGCACTCCATCCCAGAACAGCCTCTGATCCCTCGCCTCCAAAAAGGAGGATAGGAGGGCCAGGGCAGAGGCATCTACCCCCACATCTCTCAGCCGCTGCACTAACACCGTGTGATTCAGGGTGTCAAATGCAGCCGACAGATCCAGGAGTACGAGGACCGCCCTCCCCCCATCCACCACCCTGCAGATCTCTTCAGTTCAGTGATCAGGGCTGATTTGGTGGAGTGGTAGGACCGGAAACCATGCTGTGTGGTATCCAATAGATTGTTGGCGTCTAGATAGTCAGCGCTATGTTTACTCACTTTTCCAGGATTTTTGCTACTATCGGTAGGCCAGCGATAGGATGATAGTTTTTTGGTTCAGTTGGGTCCAGATTTGGTTTCTTAAGAATAGGTCTGATAGATACTTTTTTCCAGATTTCTGGATAGTTGCCTGATCCAGAACTTGGTTGATTAGAGGTGTGAGATTGTCGCAGGTCTTCTTAGCGGCCAAATGCATGATGGCAGGGGGGCAGGGATCTGTTGGTAAGCCAGATTTTATGGAAAGGAGAAGTTTTTGTACCTCATCATTTGTGATTGTCAGAAAACGAGATAGTCTAGAGTTAGTAGAGCAAGCTGCTTGTAATTGATCTTTTTCATCCTGAAACCCCAGAGTACTCAAAAGGCCGTTATAGATCCCTTGCACCTTATCCTGAAAGAATAGGGCCAGTTTGTTACACATAGCTTGGTCTGGTTTAAACGCGTTGTCTTGTTGCTGTTTAGCCAGCAAATTAACAGATTTAAAAAGTTCTTTAGTGGAATTACCCGCCTCCTTTATCTTAGTTGTGAAAAATAGCTTTTTTGTGGCAAAAATTGCTTCCTTATATTGTTCGATAGCTAAATTATAGTTTGTTTTCATTTCATTACTGTAGTCCTGTCTCCAGAGACGTTCGGCTCCTCTACAGTTAACTTTTTGGGACTTGAGCTCGGGGCTGTACCAAGGTGACGATTTCTTAGATCTCTTAACCGTCACCAGTTTTTCAAGTGCAACACGCTCGTCCACTGCCAATAGCCAGCCATTGAACAGCGATGCTGCTTCATTATTATCCTTCGCTAGCGGGGCAGAAAAGTGCCCAAGGGCCAAATCTAGGTCACTGCCTTGAACTTTATTCCAGCACCTCATTTGTACCTTGGATTGCTTAATCTGAATGCAGTGATGTGGCTGCGTAACTTTGATGCTAAAATAGACAGCCTTATGATCTGTCCATGGAAGGGTTAATATTTTGATCAGCTTAATATCGGGATTGTTTGTAAAAATGCCATCCAGTGTATGTCCCACCTGGTGAGTGGGTTCGGTTATTAATTGATTTAAGTTAAAAGCCTCAAGATTGTCCAGCAGTCTAGTTGTATCCGAATTGCTTTTTAATTCTAGATGATAGTTAAAATCACCCAGGATTGTAAAGGAGTGGGGATCAGTGTATGATTCCAGAAGCGTCATAAGTGTCTGGAAGAAAGCAGCTTTGGGCCCAGGTGGGCGGTATAATAATAGCCCCTGAAAGGTCGAGAGATTGTTTAGTTTAATACAGAAATGCAGTGCCTCTGCAGGTAGTACAGAAATGGCTTCCACACGCACCTTTAGGTAGTCTTGGTAGATGATCACTATACCCCCCCTTTGCCTTTCTCCCTATCTTGCAAGATGACAGTATAGCCCGTTGGTAATGCAACATTCCAGTCAGGGCATGATGTATTGTCTGTCCAGGTTTCAGTCACAAAGACTATATCTGGGGTAGATAATTGAATTAGGTCTTCCAGCTGGTATTTGTGCTTTACCATAGAGCGGGCGTTTAGCAAAAGACACGGTACATACTGTTTATGTTTTGCATTTGGATCTCTAGCGGACCAGTTTATGTTACTATCCCTGCTCCCCCTTTCTCTATCTCTAGAAACCCCAGGCTTTTCTACTCCTGACCCTTCCCCTGCCCTGTTTGTAAGCATGGAACAAATATATGCACCAGGATTAAGCCGGAAGGAGCATTTAGAGCAAAGGACCTCTCCTCCGTGTATGTTTGGGGCATTGAACAACCAGGGGTTCTTGCGCTGGTTTCGCTCCGGGCGCCGACGGGCGCAGACGTGCGCAGACGGGCTTGCCTTATGCGCCCCTTACGGCGCGCCCACTGCGCAGTCGCTCCAGCTCGGTTCAAATAGTGGAGGAGAGAGAAAAACTAGAGAGTCAACCCAAGTGCAATGTGGTCCTTTTCAACATCCGGGTGCTGCAGGGGCCAAGCAGGAAGCCAAGTTATTACATACATCCTATACGAATTATCAGGTATTTAAAACTGTTTAAGAGGTAAATGTAATAAATTTCAGTGCTGCAAAGTATTCTGTGCACAATGCAGTAAGTTTAAAAATGAAGGGCAATGATACCACGCAGTTTAACGAGCGCAATATCCTACTACACACAAATGCAATTACAATACAATACAATACAGTACCTGACCTCATTACATTCTATATCATAGATTCCACTATGCCACACTTCTCTCTTCCATAACAAATCGAATTATAAAATAACTGCACTACAGTAAAAGCATTATGAACACACAAAATACACTTTCAGAGTCTAAACCCTTTATATATTACACAATAAAATCTTTGAGATAGGAAGGCTTTTTAATGTCTTGAATGCTCTTCCTCAGTTTGAGGGTTACATTTGACTGTGACTCCTGGTTATCTTAACTGACTGTATTTCTTAACATTTGCCCATGTTCCGAATTACAGGAGGTACTAATGTCCGGTACATCATGAAGAACCGCTCCTCTGTACTTATTCCAAACCTGACAATCCTGAGTTTTGATTGCATTATTGAAACTATTTGTAAGTTTCTGGTATACCGGAACCCATTTGCACAACCCTTTGGTGCTCTTATCTTTACATAATCTCCAACCCTGAGCACCACATCTCTCATGCCCTTTTTTTTTTTTAATCAAAAAACTCCTTCCTATTGTTCTGAGCCGGAATCTCCTTCTCCCTCAACATACCAAAAGCATTGTTGACACCACTTTTGTTCCAAATCATCCAACCAGGGCATACTTTGGTAGATGGAGCTATCCGTTTGAATAAATCAATTGGTGATTTTCCTTTGGAAGTGTGTGGAGACACACAGTAACCAGATATTCTACACAACATTTACTCTTGCCAACTGTATACCTTCTTTCAAGCTTTTACAAACTTCTCAATGACACCGTTGGTTTGAGGATGATTCAAAGCTAAACTTTTATGTTCATTTCCATATTCTTTCAAATAAGCTTATGTTTTCTACCTCTCGGAGCGAGCGAGTCCACACACATACAAAGATCTCCATTCCCATTGTGTGCCATTACTATGGGGGCCACTGATTCTGTTGCTTCCACTGGTTCAATCACCCCACACTCACATAACCTCTCCAACTCATTTGCTAGAGCAGTTTGCATATTATGGGGAATTCTTTGGACTTTTGCTACTACAGGTGTTTTATTGGCCTCAACTTGATGTTATATTTGTACCCTTTCAATTTCCCTAATCTTTCCTGGACCAGACTTTAAAATTCCTTTCCAAATATATTTTGACCCAAACCTATTTCCTCTACCTGTACTTGTGGTACCTTGTTAGAATGAAGGCTCACACCTAATTCATTTTGATGAACACACCCCAATAGATTATCAACATGGCATGATGCATACATTTTCCTCCAAGTCTGTTTCCCACCAATCCTTAGTTTAGCCTCGATATACCCTAACATTTTGTTCCTCCATACCCAACTGGTTTTACATTGATCTCCATAAGTGTCTTCACTTTCGTAAAACAATTGACAAATTATAGAGATTTGCGAACATGAGTCAAATTTTCATTGAAACCTGCACATCATTGATGGTTACATTCTTTGAAGGGAAAATGTTGCCTGCGTCACCCACGTGAAAATTCACCTCCTTGGATGCTTTATTGGCTTTGTTCTTGTTCATTTTCCTCCCCCTGCGGCACTTGCTAAAGGGACCTCTCAGACCACAAGAATTGCACACTTGAAACCATGCTGGGCAAGACTTGTCATTAGCCTTATGATCTTCAAACCCACTTCTAAAACAAGTCCCTTTAAAATCAGATTCCACTTTTGTCTGTCCATTGGTTTTTGTATCTTTTTTCTTTGGTAAGTTCTTATTTATTTTTACTGCACACACTTCTGTTGCCCCTTCCTTTTCTGTTTTCACATATCTTATCACTATTACAACGTAACACAAACTGATCCCTGATTCTCTCTTTAACAGTGCCACCAAACTTTCATATTGATGGCATTTTCCTTAAACCCAATTAAATTCTTCTACTGACTCATCCTGACCTTGACTCCTCAAATGAAAACGGTGCCTTTCTAGTATGGTAATGACACGCGGCAAATAATGGCAATTTAGTTTGCTAAGAGCTATTTTGAACTCATTGAGATCATGCCCCTCCGTTCAGCTAAGTTCTGATAAGTTCTCTAACACGTCCTGTCCTTCACAAGCAAACAGTGTAACAGAAGTGCGTATCCCCTTTCTTCATTAAGATTGTGCCACACACCCGTGCATAGTTACTAAAGTCTTTCTTCCATTTAGCCTTATGAGTATAGGTTCCCTGGGACATGGTAGAAAAAAGGGGGAGCTGTGACGTTTTGCATTATCCTTCTTGCTCCTTCTACTGCTCCTTTATTTCCCTGCAAATCACACTTTAATGTCACCAACCAGTATTAATTATGTACAACTGGTGTGTCTATCACCGCTGTAAGATGATAATGGTGTGTATCCCCATTGTATCAGTGAACACACCATGAATGTTGACCTTGCAGAACCATTGGTATGTGTGTCCCCGCTGTTCCAATAAGAAGAATCTCTCTTTTATAGGGCTGATTTATAACACTCTTCCTCAACGAAATGTCTGCTGAACTTGACAAATGGTGAGTGTGTCACCAATATATTCTCCAGTACACACGATTGATGGTAGCATGAAATGTTGAACTAGTTCACCTTCTGATTCGCTTCCTAAAAACATCAGAAGACAACATCTCCCAATGCCAAATTGCCCAGTATTTCAGTTCACCTTCACGCACACGACTGGCTGTCAGGCACTCTGAACAGAGAACGCCTACCGCTCGCTGTGACTCAAGCAAATTGCTAGGCAAGTATAAAGATGTCTCATGACTGATGACCTTGCCTCTGACTGCACCACTGATACATTGATCACCACGCAACTGCGTGTCGTGCTTGTTCCCACCGCGCTTCCCTCCCACTGCGCAACAGCTGCTTTCTTATATGCATGCGCTGAGTAAGACGAATATTTACTCACGCGTTCTGGCCCCAAAATTCTTCAAATGCCAGCTCAAATCTTCCAAAAACAAACTGCTTAACTCTTCACAGCTCGCCGCTTCACTGTAATCCAGTCATGCTGACTATAGGGCTACACGGGCTCACCACTCGGTCTCAGCGTCGGCATCACTTTGTTGAGGTGTTTTGCCGTGTCCCAAATGCAATCCTCATCCTGTCACCATAAATGTCATACCTGACCATATTACATTCTATGTCATAGATTCCACTATGCCACAGGAAGCTGATGGAGAGCCGTGGTTGAGAGCCGCCCAGGAAGTGTGGAGGGCACATAGAATTGCGGCGAGGATCACATTGTGGGGGAAGGGCCATAGTGCCTGCAATCGCATGTTAGTAGTTCAGCATTTGTAGCCGGAGGGGAAGGTCGAGGTGCCAAACCAGCCCGATGAGGCTGCGACAGCAGAAATAGCTGAAACAGCCATTGAGGCACAGAAGGGCGAAGGGGGCACAGTGGTGGTGGAGTGGTGCAAAATTGTCCACCACAATCTTGTAAAGGAAGGTATGTGGACTGCAGGGGCAACGGAGGATTGGTTGGGGAGAGGGGGGAAAAACAATAGAGATAGATACTCCCTGAGGAGCATGGCAAAAGACATTCATAGAGACTGGCAGAGAGCCTACGCAGAAGGAAAAAATAACTGTGAGCCGATGAAAGATAAGGTGAATGAAAGGGAGAGAAGTACAAATGACTCTTCTCAGCTGGTAATCCCAAAACCAGGTCAACATGGCTCCTTACAGAGGAGTCACAGGGGGGAGACTAAAAAAGGTCTACCCCATAAACAGCAACACCTGAAAATAACCCCTTCACTTAGGTCTTATTTTAAGATCCAGCATAGATTAATAATGTCTAGTGAAACAGTGGCTACACAGGGCATCCCTAAGACAAGACTGGAGAAACCAGGGGGAATAATGGAGGATATGCCTGCTTCAGAGGAGGCAGAGGAAAGGCCCACATTACAGGAGGAACAGACACTAGAGAAGGGGGCACGTGGAAGCATTGGAAATGTAGCCCACCTTGATTCAAACAGATATCAGTGTTTGGCTGATTTAAGAGAAGGTGTGATAGAAACATTGATCAGGTCCAAGGAGGAAGTTGGTACTGATGTAATCACAATACTGGGGGCTACCTCTAGGCCAATTTGAGAACATTTTGATAATATTGTGGATACCATAGGGACAGGAGAAACTATACCCAAATTGCACTCAAATCCAAACGTATGCCCTACAAATGCCCTAGAATGTATATTGCAGTCCCTCTGTTGGACTTGGCCCTTTTTGCAGGGTCATCCCTGAACATTTTGCCTTCCTCCTATATTTTTTCTGACCTGTTGTTGGCTGTTTTATGACTCTGGGCACTTTACCACCGCTGATCAGTGCTAAAGTGCATATGCTCTCCCTATTGTAAATTGATGTATGCATTAGTGATTCCATGATTGGTTGGTTTGGTTTACCTGTCAGACTCTAGTACAGTGCACCAGGAGTGCCCAGGGCTGGTAATCCAAATACTGCTGGTGGGCCTGCAGCACTGGTTGTGCCACACACAGAAGCAGTCTGTAAAAGTGTGTATAAGGTCTGCCATTGCAGAGCCTGCGTGCAGTCTGGTACTGTCATGCTGACAGGGCAAGTGCACCCACTTGCCCAGTCCCTGAACCTTCCCTTTTCTTCATATCAGACACCCCTATGGTAGGAATTGGTGAAGCAAACAGGGAAGTAAATGGTGAGACAAGGTTTTCTGGCCCTTTATATGGAGGCCGATTACGATGTGACCGGCGTCGACGGAGGACGTGTGTGGGGTCACTGGAGAAAGTGTCTCTTTGAAGGAGTAAGTAGATACACCCTTTAAGTACTCTTCGTAGTAATTACTGATAGTATTGGGGCCCGAGAGTATTTCGTACGCCACCTTTAGTGATACGTGAATCTGTACGTAGAGTAGGCGGAATGGGCCTAAGAGTAATGAGAAACGGCGTTCTCTGCGTACGTAGTAGAATTTACATGAAGAGCAAGTGGGGGCTTATGAATTAATTTCTTTCGAGTGAAGAAGGATTTTACTAATAATGTTGCCCCGTTCTGTCTTCTTTATTCCCCTGTGACACTTGATTGACTTCACGGAACCAGAGTGTGACAACAAGAGCACTTCCCCCACAGTCCCGGATTTAGAATATAATCCCGTAAACTCTTGTAAGTAGTGATGGAGTTTTTTGAACGTTTTAAGTATCAATAGGACGCACTGGGTGTTGCGAGACAGATAAGTCTTGTTTGTCTTTAAACCCTAAAATACCTACACGATGTATTCACATATTGTTCTTCTCTTAAAATTCTTTTATGAATTTGACACCCATGCCCTGTGGAAAATGATTGGGCTCACTAGATGTGGTGTCCTCATGGTGAGGGGTTAAGGGGTGTGCCGAATTCACTGGTTGCCAAAAAGTTTTAATAAAGTATGGGAAAATTGGAAAAGTGTATAGGCTATTGATAATAACGTTGAGTATGGAAATTAAGGTTTGTTTCCTTCTTTTACGTATTATCTCTTCTTTCGCTGTAGAAATTGTGAACCCTCCTGGAAATTTCCAGAGAAAAGTGACGGTGGGACAAGGCCCACACTGTACAGAGTATTAAGGTAAAAAAACCCTAATAGGGGGACAGACCAATAAATAGGGACCAACACCCTGACGAATGCCAGAGCGACCAGGTGTGGCGCAAAAAAACTGGCAGAAACATGTTGGTAACTGCAGTGGGGATATAAGGGTCGTTACCTTCCCTGAATACCCCATATTCACAATTTTAATCCTGCCAGAGGTTGACACTAAATAAAGAGTTATTGGTTAACACCTAGGCAGTTTTATCAATATATCTGCACTTCTCTTGGTCCCGTTTTTCCAGGAGTAAAATTTATTTTCCTTTATATTGTGAGTAAACACTCTTGTGTTTTTGTTTTTCTTTATTACACCCTCACCACTATCCTTCATCTTCTAAAAAATTGCGCTCCATCCAGTGTGTTTGTTTGCACCTGGGTGTATGATGCGGCCCAATGATGAAGCATGACACTACCAAGTGTGTGAGGGCAGTATTAAAAATTATTTTGATTTTCCCGTTTCCAACGTCTAGTATTACTATTTTTGTCATGAAGTTTTTCTCTGTCGTGTGAGTTTCATATATTGGTAAGGGAGTCAGAGAAGACTCTAAACCCTTGTCTCTTCTTTCTTGTGATATTTACCCCTATGGTAGGCCCAATGGCAGGGTGCATTGTAAGGATAAGATAGGATATGCCCTGGTGTGTGTGGCATGTTCTAATAGTGAATTACAGCCATTTTCGTTTTTCACTATTGCAAGGCTACCTGTTCTCCATATGCCGGAATGGGCAGTTTGGTTATTACATTTTATAATCCTAACTGACTCAGGGAACATGATAGAAATTCGAATTTAGCATGCCTGAACTCAGAATGATAAAATACGTCTTTTAGTGAAGTTGGTTTTAACATTCTTTGTTTGAAAATACCACTTTTAGAAAGTAGGTATTTTCTTGTCTAGCCATTCATTCCTGCCTCTGCTAGGCTGTGTATTCCCTGTCTGGAGTTTGAGTGACAGGGCTGGGGAATTCCAGGAGACAGAGTGAGGTGGCCCAGTGGTGAATAGAGAGATCTGCATCTAGATGGGTGGGAGGAGTAGCACCTGGGACCTGAATAGGGCTGTGCCTTCCCTCCACAGTGCTGGCTCCACCTCCTGTGGTGCGTCTGATATCTCTGCCCTGCACTCTGAAAGTCAAGAAAGAGTCAGGTAAACAAAGTGCTCCAGGACTGACCAGAACCAGTTTGAACAAGGCAAAGACCCCTCTGCCTTCAGAGGACAAAGGATTTTGGGGTATAAGTATTGGGACCCTGATCCCAAGATTTTAGATCACTTTGGGAAAACAAGAAGAAACCTGTTGAGGAGAGGAACCAAGAAGAAACTGAGGAGAGACTATCCCTGAAACTGGGGGATTAGCCTGCAGGGGTTGCCTACTGCCAAAGAGAGGAGAAAGGAACTTTGTGTGCACTTTTGCTCAACTTGTGAAGGATCTCCAAGGGCTTGAAAAAGAGCTTGCCTCCTGCTGAAGTCTCAGGAACAACAGACTTCACACCCCAGCTCCCCAGAGTTCTTTGGAAGTGCCTGCTGCTGTTGTGGGCCTTCTGAGGGACTGCGTGTTGCAAGGAGCTGGAAGCGCAACTCAAGAAGGAGAAGCGTGCCGCCGTCGGAGCCACTGTCATCGCATCACGTAAAGTGGTGTCGCCGCTGCAGTTGTCGCATCGAGCGGAAGCGTCTTGCATCATCTAAGAAGTGTCTCGCAACGCCGAAGAAGCATGTCGCCATCGCAGCCATCGTAGCTGACGCATTGCCCCACATCAAGAGAAGAGTCTTGCATCGAGGAAGAAGTGTGTCGTCTTAGCAGCCATTGTAGCTGACGCATTGCACCGCATCAAGAAAAGCGCCTTGCATCCACAGAGAAGTGTGCCGCCGTCGGAGCTGTTGTCGTCGCATCGCGTAAAGTGTGTCGCCACTGCAAGCGCATCGAGCGGAAGCGTCTCACAATGTCGGAGAAGAGTGTCGCCGCCAAAGCCGCTGTCGTCGCATCGCGTAGAGTGGTGTCACCGCTGCAGCTGACGCATCGAGTTGAGTCTTCTCGCAACATCGGAGAAGTGTGCCGCATCTGGAAGATCTTCACGTCTTTATTTCTTTGCACCAAACTTTCATCGCATCAACATCGTTGCAACACTTTCGTTGCCCTGCGTGTCGCATCTAAAGGTACATTGACTTAAAGTGTCGCATTTAAGAACTAAAGAGAACTAAGCTAAATTCTACCATCTTAATGTAACAGTATTGTGGATTTTTGTTGTTTATGGTCTTGTGGTAAATCTATATAAAGAATACTTATTTTTGATATAAAACCTGTCTGGGGTCCATCTGTAGTGTTGTCACTTGATTACTGTATGTGTTCACAAATGCTTTACACACTGCCTCTGAGATAAGCCTGTCTGCTCGTGCCAATCTACCAAGGGGGTGAGCAGGGGTTATTTTAGGAGTGTACCCCCGTACCCTGACTAGAGGCAAGGGTCCCTAGTTGTCACAAGTGCATACCTGTGCCAACTAGAGACTCCCAAGTCTCACACCCTCTCAGAAGAGGTCAAAAATGGTTTCTCCACCTGCCGAGTGAATCAAAAGGAGATACAGGGTGTATGTGAAGGCCTGGCAAAATAACTGGAATCCTTGATGTTCAAGCCACAGGTGCTCGAGGAGGCTGTATTGGAGCTAAAATCCTGCACAGCCTCCCATAGGGAAGAAATGCATTTCTTGAAAACAGAGACAGAGAATGCCAAATAAGTTGGAGTCATTGGAGACCAAGGCCAGAAGAAACAATATGTGAATCCTAAAAGTTACTGAGGGGAGCGAGGGAGACGATATCACTGCCTTCACTGAAGCTCTGCTAAAGTCAGGTGGAATACCGGAGGAGATGGTATATGAGCTGACAAAAGCATGTTTGTCTTAAGCTAGTTCCCTTATGGCCATATCAGTGCCAGATATGACTGCACTGCTGCGATATTGGTCATTTTGACAACCACATTGAGTACATTGTTTTGTTTCATTTTATGCTCAAAGATTATCTTTAATGATCACTCCAATTTATATTTTTTAATAACATTTGACTTAACATCAAAGTGCCTTCATTTGAGTGTCATTTTAGTCATAAAATTTTTTCTTTTGAACAAGTTTTAGCTATGGTTTTCCTGAACTGTGATATATTTGGTACTGCTGATCTTATAATCTCTTAGATTCACAGTAATGTCATTGGTTTTAGAAGCTGCTTTACAGAAATTAGGCACTGAATGCAGTATTATTGTTGTTAACTGGGTCTTAATGTGATTTCAGAGTACATGTCTGATTAGATTTCCTAAAAGGGCTCGTATTTTGTTTTCAGTACAAGAGTATGAGTGCTATATTTTTTTCCAGGTAAAACTCTTATGGTAGCCAAATCTACTGACATTCTTTGATTGTTAAAGGTTCCAGCATAGCTTGCATGTGGGAACAAGTACATTCAGGCAGTCACAGAGAAATGGAGGGCTTATGCCATGGCATAGCCGAGTACTGGCTCTGAATTCTAGTTGTTTGTACCTCAGCTAATGTCTTGTGGTGATAGACACTGCATTGGTACTATTTTGGGGTCACAGGGGACTTTTCTGGGTCAGAAAGCTGTCATCCTGAACACGGGAAAAACAAGAAGTTGCAGTGCCATAATGGGTCGGACTTACTAGTCTTAGCCCAATCCATCATGGATGCTCTTTGTTTGGCTTGGGTACAATTCAGGCTAAACTAAACTGGTGGGCTTTTTCTTCCTGATTCTCATGTTTCCTTCCAGGTGAGGGAATAATATGGAGCCCTGTAGGTCTTTCCAATGGTGCATCTCAACACTTCCAGGTGGACTTTTTCAAGCACATTTTTAATCCTGCTTTTCCCATTGAAGGAAGTGGACCGATTAGGGTCGCTCGGTCACTAATGACCACCTCTCAGCCTTCCAAATGAAGAGTTGGTCAGACAGTAGAGAATACAAACCTATTACTGTTTATTAGATAAACTCAGAGTGGAGCCCAGTCTAACCAGTCACTAAGAGTGCTGCAGAGGGACTAACATCAACTAGAATAGAGATACATTATGTATTTTTCGTAACTGAGCTAAAACACGCCCATGGTGAAATTTTCCAGGCAGGTGCAGCTAGGCAATGGAATACAAAGAAAATCTGTCTCAGGGCTCATATCTCATACAAAATTGCAAAGTCCTCGGTTGTTCCAGTGGGGTCTGTCACCAGACAAGTGGTAGAGGGCCTCTATCTAGTGAGAAAGATACATGCTAATAGGAACAGTGTAGTCATTACAAGAACAGATCTACATGGCAAAAACGAAACTCAAACAAAAGATTTTATTGAAATTTAAGCTAGATAGGTTTTGAACAGCCTAAAATGGCGCCTGCAAAGAAAATGGCACTGTGAATGCTAACTTATACAGAACAATGCGAAAACGTGAACATTTATAATTTAACAGACCCTCCTTTTAGCATGAGCTAAAATATTGTGTTACAGCAACAAGGACATCAGAAAACAGGAAACCATAAACAATAATTACAGCAAACCCTTATGAACACTTCCTTTCTTCAGCATCAGGCAAAGAAACTGTGAGGAGGGAAGAAGACTCGAAAATGCACTCATTGATCTGCATAAGGTCGTCAATTTCGTTTTGTACCATAATTGCAGCATTTGTATCATGAATTGATATTTTCCATTTAGGGGTAAGAACAGTGGTGCAATAGGAGCAACAGAAGGGGAGGCACTGAATAAGAGCACAGCAAAGCACTAATATCACAATTAGATAAATGATCTTTTCAAGAATCCAACCCCAAGCACCAAAAAGAGACCAACTCCATTTTCCGCTTTCCATTCCCTTGATGTTCTCGAGTATGTCTAATAGATGCTTGGTGATATTCTTTTCCATATTCTTAATCCTGACTACACATTGGTCTCCTACTACTGTGCATGCACCACCACTCTTAGCTAGGATAAAGTGTACCACATATCTAGTCTGTTCAGAATATATATATATTTTTAAACAGTTTTTTATTAAATATTAAATGGAAGAGCTGCATTTACATCTTAACAATTGACAGGATATTACAGTGACAGTCTCACAGCGAGCGACAATACTTGTAACATATTTCAGCTATATGCATATTATAATATTCATACCTCCTCCTCTGATTCCCGGTCTATTGCTAGGGGGTACATATATTTCCTCTATAAATATTCCATTTACCCCACACCCTCCTCCACTTCTTGGGGCACCCTCTGTGGGTATACATGGCTTTTTCTGCTACCATAATCATATCCATGTCCCTGCACCTATCCTCGTGAACCGGGGCTTGTACCGCCCCCCCATTTCTGGGCTATATTCCATTTAGGTATTATCATTTCAGTCGTTGCCCAGTTTTGGTCAGCGTGATTCAAGTCCGTTGGTTCCCATATATTTAAAAGACAACGTTTCGGTTCAAGTGGAACTGGGTTGGCACAGACCTCTGTGATAGTGTCCATTACGGCTGTCCAGTATAGTGTAATAACTGGGCAGTCCCACAAGATATGGTAGAAGGTGCCTATGTTGTTGTATTGACGCAGGCAGTGCTGGTCCATGGATTTCCCTATTTTGCATAACATCACTCTTGTGAAGTATGTCCTATGTAGTATCTTGAGTTGTATCAGGCGTAGTCTGGAGGACACGCCACCACCCTGGGTGATTCCATCGCTTCCTTCAAGTCGGTGTCATCCAGTTCCCCCACCTCTTCCTGCCATTTAGCCCGTAGTGTCAACATGGGGTCTATTTGATTGTTAATGATTTTCCGATATGTGAGTGAGATCGCTTTCTTATCTAGGTGGTCCATTATTAGCCAGTCCTCTAAGGGGGAGGATTCAGGGAGAGTCTCTTCTGCTGAAATAGCAGCTTCTAACGCGTGTTTCACCTGCATATACCGAAACATCTCGGAAGGAGCCATCTTGTATTATTCCTGCAGGTGGGTAAATGCAATGACCTTCCCCCCTTTCCAGAGGTCTCCCAGCCGGGAGATCCCTATTAGATCCCACTTTTGGAACCTCTTGCTCTTGCCCAGTGTGCCTAGCTTGCTGATATCCCATAATGGGGTGTGTTGTGTCAGCTTGTCAGCCTATCCCAGGTGTCGGATCACTGTATGCCACACGTGAACTGTATGCATTGCTGGTCCAAGTTGGTGTGATTTTTTTCAGTTTGTTGTATAGTACTTGGTTGATTCCCCCCAAACCCAGGGCCAATCTATATAGGCGGTACGCAGGGTCGGTGCTGGGTGCGTGGATCCACTGATTGATCACTACCAGTTGCGAGGCCCAGTAATACGCCCGAACTTTGGGCAGGGCAATGCCGCCATCGTACCAACTTCTAGGAAGTTTGCCCGCAGCTATCCTAGCCGGTTTGTTCTCCCATAGGAGATGATTAACTTCTGAATCAATGGCCTTAAAATATGACTCAGGGACATGGTAGGGTGTGTTCTGCAGGGCATAGAGAAACCTGGGTAATGCCATCATTTTAAAAAGTGCCGCCCTACCCAGTAGGGTAAGCGGTAATGCTCTCCAGTGTTTAATGTCACGTCTCAGCCTCTGCAGTGGTTCATGAAGGTTCAACGCCTGGAAGTCGTCCGGGTCAGACGTAACATGAATCCCTAAGTATTTAGAGCTAACTGTTACTACCCTAACCGGGCAATTCTTTGGTAACTTTGGATGGGGCTCATATAGGATATACAGTACAGACTTCTCCCAGTTGATTGTGTATCCGGAGATCTCCCCATATCTTTCGCATATATTTAGTATACCATGAATGGACCACGTGGGGGAGGCAGTATATGACAGAACGTCATCTGTGTATAGGAAGATCCGATCTTACCATCCCTCTGTCCAGCGCAAACCGCAAACGATTTGATCTCCTCTGATCTATGCAGCCAATGGCTCTAAGATCAGCGCAAAAATTAGCAGTGACAGCGGGCATCCCTGCCGTGTTCCGCATCCCAAAGGGAATTCCTGTGAGATATGTCCATTTACCACTATATGAATAAAACTCAGGCCCAAACCCCTGATGCTGGAAGGCTGTAAAAAGGAATGAGTCGAAAGCCATTTTCGCGTTGAGAGACAGGACTGCCGCCTCCTCCCTTATTGTGTGAGGACGCTGTGGAGCCGTCTGAGGTTCAAGGCTGTGTTCCTACCCGGCATGAACCCAGATTGATCCGGGTGAACTAGTTTATTGAGATAGGGGGTTAATGTAGCACCAACGTATTGGCCAAGATCTTGGCTTCCGCGTTAATCAGTGAAATAGGTCGTCAGGAAGTGCTCTCAGAAGAGGGTTTGCCCGGCTTGCGGACAGCTACTATGGTAGCAATGCATTGGTCCTTAGGGAGCTCTCCCTGAACCAGGCTTGCTTCATACATTTTCGATAGATAGGGGGCCACTTTATCCGCTGTACGCTTGTACAGTTCTATTGGGATACCATTTGGGCCACTGGCCTTCCCGGACTGTATCTTGTGGATGGCCACCTTGAGTTTGTCTACTGTTAAGTCAGAGTCTAGCTTCTGGGCCTCTTTCTGCATGCGTGTTGGCAAACGTATTTCTTTGATGAAGTCTAGAGCATCTTGGACCGTGGTCGTAACCGTGAATGCGTACACCTGCTAAAGTGCTCCGCCAGCGCATTTGCTATCTCCTGTGGGTCCGATGTGGATCCCACATTTTTTAGTCTGAGCTCTGCCACCCATCTTTCCGCCCACTCCCTTTTGTCCAGCCAAGCTAGGAGTTTACCGGCTTTGTCCCCTGATTCATAGACCTTATGGCGGATTGCAGTCAGGCAGGTTCTAGCGTCAGCCTATAAGTATTCTTTATATTTGTGCTGTTTTGTGCGTAGCCTGTGCGTGTTGATGTCTGATGGGTCACTGGCATGTTGTGACTCGAGGTGATGTACCTCCTGTTCTAAGGCTTCTTTCTCTTTCTTTTTTCCTTTTTTGTGACCTTCAATAAGGGATATGGCCTGTCCCCGGAGGACCGGCTTATACGCCTCCAACAGGACCAGCGGCAAGGAGACCGATGCCTCATTTTCCCTAAAGTAGTGTGTTGTTGTAGTAATCAGGCCTTTTCTAATCTTAGGGTTTTGTAGTTATTCTGGGTATATTGGATACATACGACTTTGTGTGGGAGTGTTTGATGTGTACTCTGCCATCACCGGGGAGTGATCCAAGATTCCCCTAGGTAGTTGCGATACTGCCTCAAACCATCCCACATTGTCTGATGTGCTGCAATGATGCAATCTATACGTGAAAGGCTATTTTGAGCCTCAGAGTGAAAGGTATACTGTCATGTTGGTGGGTTTTTAAATCGCCATAAGTCCAGCAAGCCGTGTGCGTCAAGAAAATCTGCTAATCTGGAGCTGGTGTGGTGTTGAGGCCGGAGGGGTGTACGGTCTTCTGCGTCATTTAGTGTAGCGTTAAAGTCACCCCCCATTAGCAGGTCTACCTCTGGCAATGTCAGCAGGAACGCACCTAATGCTTGAAAGGCCATCATGTGCAACGCAGGTGGGATTCATACTGTCACAAAATTGATTGGGAGGCCTTCCCATTGAGTGGAGATCGCCGCAAATCAGCCTTGATCATCCCTGAAGGTGTGAGTGACAATGAGAGAGAATTGTTTTTTAACCAAATTCCCACCCCCCGGGATCCAGAGGTAAATTCTGAGTGCACTGCCAGTCTAAAACCCCCATCGGTCCAGTGCCTTGCATGTCGCCCCTACTAGATGTGTTTCCTGCATCAATATAACTGCTGGGGCTTTATGTTTTAGATATTGCAGCACCAGCCCTCGCTTTACCTTATCCCTTAGGCCATTGACATGCCAGGAGATGAAGGCTAGCATCGGTATTGTGGTGTGTTGCGTCACTGGGTTATGTGAGGACGTGTGCAGTGAGGATATCTGTATCGGTCCGTGAGGTGGCATGTGCACCAGTTTTCGTGGAGACTGTAAATGAGTGTTCGCAGATCGTCAGCAACAGCAACTTAAACTATAGAAAAACATACATCAAACTTTTAGTGACCCTAACAAAAGTTCCCTACCCCCTCTCTGCCTCCCTGCATGATGGACTTAAAACTACCCGCCTCCCCAACATTGCAGAGTGCTTATATCACATTACCTGGCAACTTGGTGGGGGTCGGTCTCTCCTTCCATTTCCCCTTCGTCTCCTTGCCAATTAGTTATTACTACAGCTTAGATATGGAACCTATAAGTAAATATGTGCATGGTAGTATAATTGTAAACACAGGCATCAATTCTTCTGGGAACGTCGGTATCGCCTGAGTGCCTCCAGTCCAACAAGTATGTCCTTATTGTTGAAATACCACGAGTCCATGAGTAAACATAGTTGATGTCTTGCTTTGGCGTTGTTCTGTCCATGATGTCAGTCTCTTGGTCGTTCATCGCCTTTCTGGTGACTCTTCTTGCGCTATCCTCGTTTCCTTAGTATCGGGCCGTACACTTGTTGTTGTCGTTTGCCGCATTTTGCCCTGCTGCTTCACTGATGTTGCGGCTGGGAGCCACCCTTCTATCCAGTCTTGTGCCGCTTCTGGTGCAATAAAAAAACATACTTTTCCTTCCGCTTCGACCCGTAGTCGTGCCGGGAACAGCATAGAGTATTTCACTTCTCTCTTTCTCAATTCTTTCTTGACCTCCATGAACGTGCGTTGTTGCTTGGTTACTGCAGCTGGATAATCGGGAAAGAAAGTGATTGTTTTGTTGTCTAGCCGGACTGGTGGGGCAATTCTCGCAGTCTGCAGGATTATGTCCCGGTCCCTGAAATAAAAAATGCGGGAAAGGATCGGCCTAGGTGGTGCCCCTGGTCTCGGTCTGCCACCATTAACTCGGTGCTCTCTTTCTACCGAAAAATAATTGGAGAGGCCTTTGGGTTGTAGGTGCTTTTTGCTGAGCTCCTCTACGAACAGGTCCACTCCCCTTCCTTCTGCTCCTTTCGGTACCCCAATTATTCGAACATTGTTGTGCCGGAACCGGCCTTCATAATTGTTGAGTTTGTCGACCATTACTTTTGTTTCTGCCTCCAGCAGGCGTACTTAACATTTAAGTTCCTTAGTCTCCTCACAGAGCGTTTCAGTGGTTATCTCTAAATCTTTGACCCGAGCGGTCATATTCTTGAACTCAGCTCTGAGCAGGGAGAGTTCAACTGATATTGTGCCAATCCTGCCATTCAGTGCTGTATGTACTCTATTTAATGTGGTATGTCCTGTAACGTGACCATGGGTCCTTCTCTGGAGGCCGCACCTGCCGCATGCCCTGTTGCCTGATCTGTCAAGTCCTGTTGGTCTTTTGTGAACACAAACTTATCCAGTTTAGTTTGCTGCGTGGTACGTTGCTCTCGACCCCCCATCGTCCCTCCAGAAGTCGTTTCGCACAGTTTTGACACGCACGGGCAGTAATGCTTGCCGTTACCTGCCTAGGTGATCCGCACCACCTGCCGCCTTTTGGGTTTCTTACCCCCGGGCAAAGTCACTGGTGTGCTCCCTCCTCCAATGGCGACAATCGCTGCTTTGCCCCAATGTTTGCAACAATTATCCTTCACCAGTAGGTCTCTTTATGCGCCTCCTGGGTCCTTGAAGAATATTCCTCCCTTTAATATGATTCCCTTTAATATGATGTTCTGCCCTGGGCTGGAATGCCCACTGTCAGCAACAATGCCCACCACCCCCGCTGCCCGCTCCGGATGATCACCATCTCTGTGGCACTGCAGCGGCTATGATGCACCGACCTGTTTGTGGGTGGGGGAGGGGTATATTTCCTGGTGCCGTTATGGTTCCCCTGGGCCTCGGGCCCCTTTTGAGCATTTCTCGGCAGTCGCCGCTTTCGGGTAGACCGTCTCCACAGGCCAGCATCTCACCGCGGACTGCTTTTGTGTTATCAGGTGGGGGAGGGTCCGGCAGCACCGTGAGGGAGGATGTCAGGCACCGCTGCACTAGCCAGTACCGCCAGGTGGCTTCCGGGCTCCACGGATGAATTTCCCAGGGCTTTGGGAAGGTTCCACTGACCTTGGAGCGCTTGCCTGCGGGCACTCTGCGTACTCAAGACCCCGGCTTCTTCCCAATGCTCAGGCTGCAGTTCTTTCACTCAGCGCAGTTCCATCACCGACAGTATCCGTCCCGTTACAGGGCAGTCGCTGTGCGCCTGGTGTCTTGCGATGCTCGCTCCGTCCCTTGGTGACTACCAGGGTGGATGGATTACCTTGCGTATTTACAGAGACGTCGGAAGGGGGTCCGGAACCCCGCTAGGCGGCAGCCATTTCGTTTGGCTGCAAGCCACACCCCCTGTTCAGAATATGTTTGCATACTTTCCAACTGAGTGGTGATGTCGCGTAAAGTTGCCACAGTAGTATTAGATCAAATCTGCAACTTGCACCCACAATATTGTCTAGCTTTTTCCCCCCGGCCATAGAGGTACCACCCAAAGGGAAAATGAAAGAAAGGATGTATCCAAAAGTGATCCTAATACTATAATTATTGACATCTATATCGGTCACTCCCTCACAGAATTCCTTGCTCAGAGTCCTTTTAACACAGCTGATATTAGGTTTAGCATATTTACAGGGCACGCTCAAGGGCAACACCATCCCAAGAGCCACATCATCCGTACCATTATGAACATTAGAATAGGTACTGTTAGACAAGAAGTAAAACCCTGGGTGTGCATAAATTGGTGCTTCATAATCTACTGCAGCATATCTAGTGTTCGTTCCGAAAGTACTTGGGTCTTTGTCATTCACTAAAGGAATTCAAAGTTCTTTATTCGATTCACAGAATCATAAAAGCATCACATACATAACAAAGGTACATATAAGAACTGTTTGCAATTGGAGATCTAATCTTTCATAAATATGTTTTTCAGTATTTAAAACCCAATGATAAAACCAAAATGCAACGTAGTCGGTCCCTGGCAGTGACGTTTAAAGTGCTTGGTGCCTAATACCGCTTGGAGCTAGGTATGCGCGTGTAAGCAGGATTGAATTTCTTAAAGTGCAAAGTGCTTCAAGTTTAAAAATGTGCAAATATGACTACCATAAACAAGTTTACAATCAATCGTCAGCTTCATAAACACTCAAATTACACAGTAAAATTTTCGCAGTTTTCAGTAAAAAGAATTTTTCAAAAGAGTTTAAAATCTCAGTCCCTTTTTAAGCCTGATAAAATTAGTTGCCAATAAAAATCTGCTGGTGCCGAATACAATGAGTCTTGAAGAATCAGTTTTTAGAATACGCAACATTTCGAGGTATTTTCCAACACATAGCTTCCTGCCCAAGAGTTTTATCCATTTATTTCTTGGTACTCTGTAAGCAGGGCAGAAAAATAAAACGTGTGCTATGTCCTCTTTAAACCCTGTGTTGCATTGGGGACACCTATCATCAATTTCCCCTCTCTCTCGCTGGACAGATCCCCATTTAGATGTGAAGGACTTGATTTGGAGAGTACCGTACCTAAATTTAAGGTACAGTACTTTTGCAAGTTGTGGCTCAATCTCGTCCAAAAATTGTTCAAATCGTGGGGATGTTTTGAACAGCATAAATTGAGAGGTAAGGGGACCTGTGTCGCAGTTCAGGACTACATTATGGACAATAAAGTTCCAGTAAATTCTTTTTATTTCCTGTTTTGAATCACGGGTGAGCAGGTTCGGGTTAACCCAGAATCTGCTCAGACCCAGGTCCAGCAGCCATTTACGGATGTGTGTCAACCATGGAAAACTAAGGTTAGTATCCAAGGCCAAGAGTTCCGCTAAAGATAGTCTATACATGTGAAGCTCCTCTGTCGTCCAGATTCTTATCCAATATGACAGGGACATCCATACAGCCCTATGGCCCAGGCGTTTAACACCTAGGTCCAGCATAAGCGGGGTTAAGGGTGTGTTTTGTGGGAGTGTGACAAGTCTCCTCAATATCTTATTCTCCCCTTTGGTTAGAGTTTTAAGGCACCCCCCACCCCATAGCTCTGAACCATAGAGCGCGGCAGTTTGGGCCCTAGCCTTGTAGACTTCCAGTGCTGGAGTGATAGCCTTAGACGTGGTTGCGTGCAGTTTATTTAAGATTGGGACTGAATTTTGGATTAAAATTGTGCTCGATTTTGTGATCTGTGGGTTCCAAGAAAATTTAGAGTCAATATCCACACCAAGATAAATAAAGTTAGACACACATTCTAAGCTCGTTCCATTCAACTTAAGGTTGTGCTTAAAACATTTATGGGGTCTAATTGACATGTATTTGGTCTTAGCAGGATTAATTTCCAGACCCTTTAAAGTGCAGTAGTCATTGAGTGAATTCAGAAGGTTTTGCAAACCCTTTGGCGTTTGCGACAGTAGTATAGTATCGTCCGCGAATGTTAAAGCACAGACGTGATTCCCCCCCAGCTTCGGGGAGTCATGATTAGCTCTTGATAGGAACTCGACCATGTCATTGACATATAGAAGAAAGAGGGTTGGCGCCAGGACACAGCCCTGGCGCACACCTCTGTTGACTGGTATTTCTTCGGTGAGTTCACCCGCCTGTCCCCAGCGTACTCTGGCATAGTTGTTTTCATGTAGCCTTAGTAGCTGTATTAGAATGTTTTTAGGGACTCCCTGTTTTAACAAATTTGACCACAGTAGATCTCTGGGGATTAAATCAAAAGCGGCCTTTAAGTCAATAAAGGCCACGTATAAGTGGCCGTCTCTTAGCCTGGTGTATTTCCAGGCTATGATGATCAATCGAAACACTTGGTCTATTGTGCTTGTACGTTTCCTGAAGCCAGCTTGGTAGGGAGAAATAATATTGTTAGCAGACATCCAACCCTTCAAAATTTCCAAAATTTGTTTTGCATAGATTTTTTGTAATATATCCAAAAGGCTGATTGGTCTGTAATTAGCCGATTGTCTCTTCCACCCTTTTTGTATATTGGTACAATCTCTGCTCCCTTCCAGGATTCCGGGATTGGCTGGCCCCCTGCGATCGCATTGCTCAACAAGTTGATGTATGGTGCCCATATGTCTGGTGCATGTTTGAACAGATCGCCTGGAATTCTATCAGGACCGGGTGCTTTAGAGGGCTTAATGGAATTCAATGCCAGTCTAGTGTCTTCTATGCTAAAGGACAAAGGGGTGGTGAAGAACTAAGGCTACTAATAATATTACTATCGCCGCTAGTTATAGGCGTTGGGGAGGCATACAGACTGGCAAAGTGCCTGTGCCAGGTACCAGGGTCCAAATTAAGGTAATTGACCGAAGTGCCTGGATTCTTACCCTTAGCAATAATCCGCCAGAATGAGAATTGATCGCCTAGTTTTACTGCCTTTAAAAGTTCTTCCCAACTTAAGTCTTCCCAACTCCTACGGGCCATGTTCAGGGTTTTATTGTATATAGATTGTGATTCTCTAATGGCCAGGGGTCCTTTTCATGAAGTGCCTTTATTAGGAGTTGTTTTTTGTCTGCACAGTCTTGGTTAAACCAAGGGTTGTGGTTCACAGTCTTTGCAGAGTGTTTAGACTTAACTAGACCGGGTTTTGTCAAATCTGCTTCGATTCTCTTTACCAGTTTTGATTGAGTCTGTGTTATTAATATAGACCCAGGGGATTTATTTAGGTGTAACAACACTAGGTCACTGAAACTATTATAAATGTGGGTAAGAGATTCGGTATTGCCCATTTTGGACGGCCATTTTACCGCCCTTCTGTTATTACTCACTATGGGCTGGATCACTTCGTGACCAGATCCCATGTGGATCGTTGGGTGTCGTCTATTTTAAAATCTTTTACGTAAGCCCAGTAGGTTGAGCTTATCATAATATAATCAATCCTGGAAGTCGCGAGCCCCCTAGAGAAGGTATTAGATCCCAAAGGGTCAGAAGATGTTCTGCCATTGCATGATCTTAAACCGTTTGCTATCGTAAAATTCAATAGCTGTAATGCAGATGGGGAACTTCTAGAAAATTTGACTATTCCTAGGGGAGGAATACCCAGGGCAGTATCTTCACCCTCGAAAATATCTTTCAAGTCTACCAAGGGTTCATAACAACAGTTAAAATCGCCACCGATTAGAATGGGGCCAAAGGGGAGTAAAGGAGTTATAACATCTTCTAATAGCTGAACTATTGGTGATTCATTGGATTTGACTCTGGGCCTGATATATACATTGAATAGAAAAAGCCTCGAGTTGTTATTAAATTTGAAACTTAGGGCCAGGATATCCTCTGTGTCCGTTGGTATTGTTTCTATTGTGGCATTGATGCTATTTGCAACCCAAGTAAGGAGGCCTCCGGCTGGTCTACCCCTGTCTGATTGCCGCGCCTCTATGCTAAAAGTTCTATAGCCTACCTTATGCAAGGGTTCCCTGGCCCATGTTTCTTGAAATAAACAGAGGTCGAATGTATCTATGTATCTGTGCCAGTCAGGTTCCTGCAATTTTCTTGTAAGGCCGGCTATGTTCCAGCTTACCATCTTCACAGTATTTAACGTGGTGTGGCTAGAATGGTGATGACCTACTGTGGGTGGGATTAAATATGTATGGCTCAATGGTGTATCAATAGTGCTATCCAAACTGCCCTCATCCTCTGCGAGGGTGTCTAAACCACCCTCGTAGAGGGGTTTTTCACAGTGTATATTGTTCTCAGGTATGGGGGTAAGTACATTTACAAATTGTTTAACCGGTGCTATGGGAGATCTTACCCTTTGCAATGAGTTACAAGTCTGCTCTTGGGTCAGTCAGTCTGGGTCTTCTAGGTTTGAATACCCCCCCGAAGTGGGGGGTATAGTGTCCCTGCTAGCTGGACAAGTTCTTTTCTGCCTAATACCTATACTAGAGTTAAAAAAGGAATGGGATCTTAAGTTCATGGTTATTAGATTATCTACGATGTTTTTGGAGTAAAGGGTTAACTTAATGTCGTCCAGATCACCCGTATCTTGATGGATCCTTTCCACATTTTTAAAATCTGATCTTATTATAGATAGGCACTGCCTTTCCTTTCTGATCCACTAAAGGAATTGTATTTTTGTACAGCACGATTCCGGAACAGTTGATACATAAAGGTGTGTCTGTGCTGTTCACAATTGGACAACAAGCGGTATAATAGCCTGCCTCTCGGGTGACTATCAGTTCCTTGTAATGCCAGCCCACCAGTGTTACATTCTGTTCTTCCATATAAAAGTTGTTGCAATATGTGTTATCGTCAAAACCTGGATAACCCATTCCCAATGCCTTTCTGTAATATAAACAAGGTCCTGGATAACCAAAATCAAAGACTCCTTTCACTTATGTGAATTGTCCCAGTGTCCGTCAGAACCTCACTGGTACAGGCTCCTATTATTCATCAATATGTTGGCGCTCTTGAGCACCGGCCGTGGAGCTTGCTCTGTCCTCAGCTTGTTGATGTATCCCACATCGATCGAGATGGTGGCAAACTTCAGCCTACCCTATCTAATGTTCAAGCAACTAAACTAAGATAAACAGAATTCCTTCACCAGGCTCAACAAATCTCTGTTGGTACTATAACTCTGTACAGCCTATCTTTCTCAGTTCATCCCTAATTTTCTCCTTCGATGCAGCTTCCCTAAGCCGAGGGCATAAATTATACTTAGTAGCCCCAGGCACTATAGGATCATGGAACAGAGGCTCCTGGTTAGCTCTTATTTCTGACAGAACAGCCTAGTTCAGTACACTCAGTACACTCTCATTTTCTTCATCCGTTTGCGTCCACGTTAGCTGGCACATCGCTGAATGTGACAAACTGAGGCACCTTCTCGCACTCGGAATACCCAATGCCATCCTTGACCCATTGATCATAGGGTAGAGGTAAAGGAACCCTCTGAGAGTGGGTATCATGTACCCAGTTCTTAAGACCAGCAACCTTTACAGCAGTACGTGTCACCAACAGGACCTGTTCAGGCCCCTTCCAGGGTGGCCCCAAACTTTTCTTCCTCTGAAAGTTCCTTATCAAAATGAAGTTACCGGACAGGATACTGTGGCCAGGTCCTTCTGGTGTGGAAGGTAGGGATTCACGCACCTGTTGGGGAATAAAACTTAAACTTTTGATTAACTGGCCAAGATAGTCGAGCAACATAGGGTACTCAATATCTGAAAATTTACGAGGACACGGGGCGCCCCAGACATTTGCCGCGTGCCCGAACACAACCGCCTAGGGAGACAATCCTGTCCTAAAATGTGCTGCCGTTCTTGTTGACAAAAGTGCTAACGGTAAAGCATTTGGCCACTTTAACCCTGTGGTCTCCTGTATTTTTGCCATTTTCAGTTTGAGAGTACCATTGTACTTCTCAACCAAACCAGCTGACTGTGGGTGATTAGCAGCATGGAATTTCTGCTTCACATGGAGACCCTTACAAATCAATTGAATCACCTTTGCATTAAAATGCCTTCAGTTGTCACTCCAGATAACTCGGGGCAAGCCGAAACGAGAAAATAACTCCTTCAGGAGTGCCTTTGCAGTCGTAATAGCTGTATTATCTTTAAGGGTAAGCCTTGACCCATTTATTGAATGCACATACAACCACCCAAAAATATTTAGGATTATTGCATCTGTCTAATTTAATATAATCTATCTGAAGGACATCAAAAGGAAAAGTGAGTGGTACAAAATTACCAGGAAGTGTCGGGGTACCCTCCCCTGGATTATGCATCATACAGACCATACAATATTTCTCCTAGTGCGTAGCTGTCTTAGAGATTTTATCATTATGCCATACATGGTATATCAGCTTACAAATGTTTTTTGCACTAATATGAGCTGGACCATGTGCCATGGTTACCACAGGAAGAACATGTGCATCTGGTAACATCCACCACTGTTTCCCTGATTGATCAATCCAACACCCTTCTTCATTCAATTGTGCTGAACTTTCCTTCCATACCACTAATTCTTCTATCGTGGCTTCACTTTGTATCTCCTTTACACTTTCAAGGGTATTTTAGAACATAGCAACATCAGGAACCCACCTAGCGGGACCTGCTACAAACATACGCATCACCTTTGTGCCTGCTGTTTTATTAGCTTTCTGATCTGCAAAAGCATTTCCCCTCCACACATCATCAGTAATCTTTCAGTGGGTGCTACATTTAATAATTGCCAATTTCTTAGGGAGCGCTAAAGCGGACTAAAGCCTTTATATGAGGTACCCATGCGGAATCTTGGTACCATGGGAAGTAAGACCCCAAAAGCATACTGGCTTTCATTTTAAATATTGACAACCAGTCCCTCACTCAATTCGCAAGCTTGAATAAGACCAGCAAGCTCAGCAGCTTGAGCCGACTAATAGGGAACCTGTGATGTCTCTACCACTGTGCGTAACGTAGTGACAGCATAAGCTGCCATTGTGTTTCCATCTGGAAACTTAAAACAAGAGTCATCAACGTATAATTCTCCTTGGGGGTCAGATAAGGTAACATCAGTCAGGTCTACCCGTCCCTTCGTCTCTTATTCCGTCCGATAGATACAATCATGTTTGTCAACTCCATCATTCTCAGAAGGGAGGGGTGGTAACATGGTTGGATTCTGAGTGGTACATCCTTTTATTATAACATGTTTAGCAAAGAGAGTTAATTCAATGCCGGTAAGATGTTCACTGGTGAGGTGCTGTGTCTTAGTTTTATTCAAAGGGTATCCACAGCATGGGGTACCATAACTGTGAGGTCAGTATCGAGTACGAGGCCAGCCAAATGACTGATTGAAGTCGCCACAGCCAAGACCACTCTCAGACAACTCGAGAGGGCCCTTGCGACAGGATCAAGCCCAGCAGAGAAATAAGCACACAGCTGTTGCTTATTCCCAAATGTTTATGTTAGGACAGAAAGCACGTAGCCAGCCATCTCGTGGACATAGAGCACAAACGGCTTGCCGTAGTTAGGAGTACCAAGCACTGGAGCCGAACAAAGTGCAGCTTTCAATTGCTCAAAAGACTGCTCACATTCGGGCATCCAAGGCAAAGGCTCATGCACTTCTTTTGTTGTTAATGCAAGCAAAGGTTTAATCAGTAAGGAATAGTTAGGTATCCATTGACGGCAATATGAAGTGATACCTATAAAAGCATGCACATCGTTTTGAGTTTTTGGAATGGTCATTTTAACAATAGTACTAATACACTCAGGGGTCAACATCCTACCCTCCTTCGACAGTAGGTGACCTAAATAGGTGACCTCCTGTCGACAATACTGAAATTTAGAAAGGGAAACTTTATGTCCATGGTGAGTCAAATGCAGTAACAATTTCACTGTGCTGTCTTTGCAACCTTGTTCCGTATCAGAAGCAATGAGCAAGTCATCGACATACTGAACCAATACATTACCTGGAAGAAGCGATAATTAATCTAACTAACTTTTTAATGCCTGACTATAAATACGAGGACTCTCTGTATAGCCCTGAGGAGTGCAACAGAATCTCAAATTCCTACCAGCTAGTGTGAACCCAAACAAATATCTACTGTCAGGATGGATAGGAATACTAAAGAAAGCATTTTTCAAATCAATAACAAAAGAATTTACAGCTAGAAGGAATCATCGTCAAAAGGGTGGAACGACTATATTATTAACCTTGGGCAAATCAATCACAAAACAATAAACATTGTCAGCGTCCTCTGAGGAGCCTGATGCTGCCCTTTTAAGAATGGGAAGAATAGGACTTTTACAAATATTGCCAGACATTTTTGTCAACTACTCCCTTTTTTATCAAATGGTGAATGTTCTGAAGAAGACTCCGTTCCCCTGCCTGCGGTATCTTGTACTGAGGAATGCGAGGCAAAACAATATTCTCCGTAACTTGTATAGAAACTAGTGGTATATGCAACAGTCCGACATCCGTGTCACCTGTAGCCCATAGAGTGGGTGGGACATCAGCAAATTCAGCTGGAAGGGGTGCATCCTGTGACAAACACTGTTTAGTACTCACATCTGGACCCATAGTAATATAGACACCTGCAGGAGAGCAAAAGATAGTAGCACGCACCTTCTTCAGCAAATCCAAACCCATCAAATTCTCACCACAGTTCGATGTCAACAAAAACAGAGACTCCACAGCAAAAGTACCAACAGTCAGTGCTAGGGGACGAGATGAGGCTTACAACTGATACACCTGATAAACCTACTGAAACATTATTGTGGCCAGACAGAGCTACTCCAGGGACCATATGCTGAGAAACAGAGCTCTTTGCCGCACCTGTGTCCACCAAAAATTCCTTAGTTGAGCCTTGCAAATCCAAAGTGACATAAGGACCACGCTGATCTACAGGTATTGGAAGTGGTCCCTCTCCCTGGCTGTCCTAGCTATGGGACACCCCTATCACCTCATCCATATCGTAATCGGCATGATAATATTGGCCTTCACGAGGCTCATTAAAGTAATTATTATCAGAGCGACCCTGTGAAACTGTAGCATTCTGAGCTCTGTCAGCCTCCTGACCTCTCCCACCAGAACCACGCCCTCTAGGAGCTGCAACTTTCTGTAAAAGCACCGGACACTGGCTATGCCAATGACCTTCTTCCTTACAATACACACACTGATTTGGTCCTAAAAGTGTCGTCGAGGGCTGTCTGCTAGTACATGGAAGCTGTCTAAGAGGACCAGCTTGACCCCTACTGTTTCCCCTAAACGCTTGCTGCATCATTACATTTGTCTTCAAATCCTTATGTTTTTTATCTGATCTATCCTTTTCCTCCTGATCTTGATGCTCATAATTCTCAGCAATATTTAAAATAACAGAGGGGGGAGAGGTGGACCAAATGCTCTCAGATGCCTGTAAACGAGTCACAATTTCAGGAAGGAGATTAGAAACTAATATATCACCAAACAATTGAACTCCTCCCTCAACAGACATATCCTGCCCACTACATTCCAAAAACGTATCTTCAGACCGGGTAAAGAAATCTAACACACTTTCATCCTTCTTCTGTGGACAAGCCGTCAATTTGTCCCAACTTACCTTTTTAGTTGGAATGAGGGAATGCATATATGTAATAATGCAGCCTGGCAAAGCAAGTATCTCAGCTCGGGGTTTATCCCCTGGCTTCCGTTCCTGATCCCATCCCTTAATCACATCCCATGTGCCACCTAACTCCGCGACATGGTCTTTAGTATGAACCTGTCTCCAAACATCAAACGGAACAAGGAGATAAAAAACATTTCACTATCAAAAAGAATCATTACAGTAGAAGAGGCAGTCTCTGTCAATTCCTTATAATAAGCTTTAGGATTCTTCCTAGGATCAGGCAAATGGGCCTTGAGGGCTAAAACCTCCCTCCTTTTCCATGGAGTATAAACCCATTATTCCTGGAAACGAGCAGCCATGGCCGGTCTAGTGACCGTCCCGTGCTGATCTGCCAACTCAGGTATTTCTGGGTAATATATTGGATGGACCTTCCGCATCGGAAACTGAGTTACCGGAGTAGGGCTCCTCTCATGTAATTTACCCCTGTAAGCAATCAAAGTTGTTACATTCCCAAATACCTGGCCTGGCTCTAAATCAGCCACATATACACGATCTTTAATATCAAATAAAATTTGAGGTGCTTCTGTCTCACTGTGTTTGTGCCAAAGACTAATCAACATGGCGGACATGTGCTTAAGGGCGTGTTGATGTATGAAGGGTCAAAAATCTCACATAGCTTCCCGAACATCCTCCACACTATAAATCGCATTATGATCCCATTGTGCAGCCTGGTCAGCTATTACTTGCTTTTTTCCATCCCCTACCCCAGATCCCACTAACGGGCCTATCTGCTCCCTGAAATGTGTCCAATCTCTATCCTCAAATCCACGAAGCGGCGTCTCAACATTTAAAGATACCAGAGAATGAAAAACCATAGAAGGAGAAACAACAGTAGATTCAGGTACAATTGTTGCACTGGAGGGGAAGGAACAGAAGTCGAAACAGTAGGTGCAGTGAGAGTCACAGTTGCCAAATATGGCAAGGACAAAGAAGGAGTAGGGGGAGCTGTACCTAAGGCTGTCGAAACAACTGCCGTAGGTACAGTCGGAATAGCTGTATTATCTTTAAGGGTAAGCCTTGACCCATTTATTGAATGCACATACAACCACCCAAAAATATTTAGGATTATTGCATCTGTCTAATTTAATATAATCCATCTGAAGGACATCAAAAGGAAAAGTAAGTGGTACAAAATTACCAGGAAGTATCGGGGTACCCTCCCCTGGATTATGCATCATACAGACCATACAATATTTCTCCTAGTGCGTAGCTGTCTTAGAGATATTATCATTATGCCATACAGGGTATAACAGCTTACAAATGCCTTTTGCACTAATATGAGCTGGACCATGTGCCATGGTTACCACAGGAAGAACATGTGCATCTGGTAACATCCACCACTGTTTCCCTGATTGATCAATCCAACACCCTTCTTCATTCAATTGTGCTGAACTTTCCTTCCATACCACTAATTCTTCTATCGTGGCTTCACTTTGTATCTCCTTTACACTTTCAAGGGTATTTTAGAACATAGCAACATCAGGAACCCACCTAGCGGGACCTGCTACAAACATACGCATCATCTTTGTGCCTGCTGTTTTATTAGCTTTCTGATCTGCAAAAGCATTTCCCCTCCACATATCATCAGTAATCTTTCAGTGGGTGCTACATTTAATAATAGCCAATTTCTTAGGGAGCGCTAAAGCGGACTAAAGCCTTTATATGAGGTACCCATGCGGAATCTTGGTACCATGGGAAGTAAGACCCCAAAAGCATACTGGCTTTCATTTTAAATATTGATAACCAGTCCCTCACTCAATTCGCAAGCTTGAATAAGACCAGCAAGCTCAACAGCTTGAGCCGACTAATAGGGAACCTGTGATGTCTCTACCACTGTGCGTAACGTAGTGACAGCATAAGCTGCCATTGTGTTTCCATCTGGAAACTTAAAACAAGAGTCATCGACGTATAATTCTCCTTGGGGGTCAGATAAGGTAACATCAGTCAGGTCTACCCGTCCCTTCGTCTCTTCTTCCGTCCGATAGATACAATCATGTTTGTCAACTCCATCATTCTCAGAAGAGAGGGGTGGTAACATGGTTGGATTCTGAGTGGTACATCCTTTTATTATAACATGTTTAGCAAAGAGAGTTAATTCAATGCCGGTAAGATGTTCACTGGTGAGGTGCTGTGTCTTAGTTTTATTCAAAGGGTATCCACAGCATGGGGTACCATAACTGTGAGGTCAGTATCGAGTACGAGGCCAGCCAAATGACTGATTGAAGTCGCCACAGCCAAGACCACTCTCAGACAACTCGAGAGGGCCCTTGCGACAGGATCAAGCCCAGCAGAGAAATAAGCACACAGCTGTTGCTTATTCCCAAATGTTTATGTTAGGACAGAAAGCACGTAGCCAGCCATCTCGTGGACATAGAGCACAAACGGCTTGCCGTAGTTAGGAGTACCAAGCACTGGAGCCGAACAAAGTGCAGCTTTCAATTGCTCAAAAGACTGCTCACATTCGGGCATCCAAGGCAAAGGCTCATGCACTTCTTTTGTTGTTAATGCAAGCAAAGGTTTAATCAGTAAGGAATAGTTAGGTATCCATTGACGGCAATATGAAGTGATACCTATAAAAGCATGCACATCGTTTTGAGTTTTTGGAATGGTCATTTTAACAATAGTACTAATACACTCAGGGGTCAACATCCTACCCTCCTTCGACAGTAGGTGACCTAAATAGGTGACCTCCTGTCGACAATACTGAAATTTAGAAAAGGAAACTTTATGTCCATGGTGAGTCAAATGCAGTAACAATTTCACTGTGCTGTCTTTGCAACCTTGTTCTGTATCAGAATCAATGAGCAAGTCATCGACATACTGAACCAATACATTACCTGGAAGAAGCGATAATTAATCTAACTAACTTTTTAATGCCTGACTATAAATACGAGGACTCTCTGTATAGCCCTGAGGAGTGCAACAGAATCTCAAATTCCTACCAGCCAGTGTGAACCCAAACAAATATCTACTGTCAGGATGGATAGGAATACTAAAGAAAGCATTTTTCAAATCAATAACAAAAGAATTTACAGCTAGAAGGAATCATCGTCAAAAGGGTGGAACGACTATATTATTAACCTTGGGCAAATCAATCACAAAACAATAAACATTGTCAGCGTCCTCAGAGGAGCCTGAGGCTGCCCTTTTAAGAATGGGAAGAATAGGACTTTTACAAATATTGCCAGACATTTTTGTCAACTACTCCCTTTTTTATCAAATGGTGAATGTTCTGAAGAAGACTCCGTTCCCCTGCCTGCGGTATCTTGTACTGAGGAATGCGAGGCAAAACAATATTCTCCGTAACTTGTGTAGAAACTAGTGGTATATGCAACAGTCCGACATCCGTGTCACCTGTAGCCCATAGAGTGGGTGGGACATCAGCAAATTCAGCTGGAAGGGGTGCATCCTGTGACAAACACTGTTTAGTACTCACATCTGGACCCATAGTAATATAGACACCTGCAGGAGAGCAAAAGATAGTAGCACGCACCTTCTTCAGCAAATCCAAACCCATCAAATTCTCACCACAGTTCGATGTCAACAAAAACAGAGACTCCACAGCAAAAGTACCAACAGTCAGTGCTAGGGGACGTGAGATGAGTCTTACAACTGATACACCTGATAAACCTACTGAAACATTATTGTGGCCAGACAGAGCTACTCCAGGGACCATATGCTGAGAAACAGAGCTCTTTGCCGCACCTGTGTCCACCAAAAATTCCTTAGTTGAGCCTTGCAAATCCAAAGTGACATAAGGACCACGCTGATCTACAGGTATTGGAAGTGGTCCCTCTCCCTGGCTGTCCTAGCTATGGGACACCCCTATCACCTCATCCATATCGTAATCGGCATGATAATATTGGCCTTCACGAGGCTCATTAAAGTAATTATTATCAGAGCGACCCTGTGAAACTGTAGCATTCTGAGCTCTGTCAGCCTCCTGACCTCTCCCACCAGAACCACGCCCTCTAGGAGCTGCAACTTTCTGTAAAAGCACCGGACACTGGCTATGCCAATGACCTTCTTCCTTACAATACACACACTGATTTGGTCCTAAAAGTGTCGTCGAGGGCTGTCTGCTAGTACATGGAAGCTGTCTAAGAGGACCAGCTTGACCCCTACTGTTTCCCCTAAACGCTTGCTGCATCATTACATTTGTCTTCAAATCCTTATGTTTCTTATCTGATCTATCCTTTTCCTCCTGATCTTGATGCTCATAATTTTCAGCAATATTTAAAATAACAGAGGGGGAAGAGGTGGACCAAATGCTCTGAGATGCCTGTAAACGAGTCACAATTTCAGGAAGGAGATTAGAAACTAATATATCACCAAACAATTGAACTCCTCCCTCAACAGACATATCCTGCCCACTACATTCCAAAAACGTATCTTCAGACCGGGTAAAGAAATCTAACACACTTTCATCCTTCTTCTGTGGACAAGCCGTCAATTTGTCCCAACTTACCTTTTTAGTTGGAATGAGGGAATGCATATATGTAATAATGCAGCCTGGCAAAGCAAGTATCTCAGCTCGGGGTTTATCCCCTGGCTTCCGTTCCTGATCCCATCCCTTAATCACATCCATGTGCCACCTAACTCCGCGACATGGTCTTTAGTATGAACCTGTCTCCAAACATCAAACGGAACAAGGAGACAAAAAACATTTCACTATCAGAAAGAATCATTACAGTAGAAGAGGCAGTCTCTGTCAATTCCTTATAATAAGCTTTAGGATTCTTCCTAGGATCAGGCAAATGGGCCTTGAGGGCTAAAACCTCCCTCCTTTTCCATGGAGTATAAACCCATTATTCCTGGAAACGAGCAGCCATGGCCGGTCTAGTGACCGTCCCGTGCTGATCTGCCAACTCAGGTATTTCTGGGTAATATATTGGATGGACCTTCCGCATCGGAAACTGAGTTACCGGAGTAGGGCTCCTCTCATGTAATTTACCCCTGTAAGCAATCAAAGTTGTTACATTCCCAAATACCTGGCCTGGCTCTAAATCAGCCACATATACACGATCTTTAATATCAAATAAAATTTGAGGTGCTTCTGTCTCACTGTGTTTGTGCCAAAGACTAATCAACATGGCGGACATGTGCTTAAGGGCGTGTTGATGTATGAAGGGTCAAAAATCTCACATAGCTTCCCAAACATCCTCCACACTATAAATCGCATTATGATCCCATTGTGCAGCCTGGTCAGCTATTACTTGCTTTTTTCCATCCCCTACCCCAGATCCCACTAACGGGCCTATCTGCTCCCTGAAATGTGTCCAATCTCTATCCTCAAATCCACGAAGCGGCGTCTCAACATTTAAAGATACCAGAGAATGAAAAACCATAGAAGGAGAAACAACAGTAGATTCAGGTACAATTGTTGCTGACACTTGCACTGGAGGGGAAGGAACAGAAGTCGAAACAGCAGGTGCAGTGAGAGTCACAGTTGCCAAATATGGCAAGGACAAAGAAGGAGTAGGGGGAGCTGTAGCTAAGGCTGTCGAAATAACTGCCATAGGTACAGAAACAGTCGGAACAGACGAAACAGACTGCTGGGGCTGCAAGGGAATGACAGGCTATATACTCTGCGGGGCATAGGGAGGCAGAGTTAGTGTATCTAACAACTCCTCTACAAAAGTATCATTGTCCCCCTTAGCTACATAACACTTATCTATTTGCAAATGGAATCTCCTATCCTCACATTCAATTCCAGACTCTTGTTTTTCTCTATCATATGCCACAGCTTTTTGCGCTAATGTTTGCATTCTTCCCTTCCTTGCATTTCTTTCCATAAACAAAGCATCTCTCTTTAGCCTCTTTCTGACATGTTCTAAAGGAATCAAACATAGACTGTCTACTTCTTTTCTTAAATAATTGCTCCTGTAGAAACCCAATTTTTTGCTCATCAAAAGTGCCCGTCAATGGCCAATGTAACTCGGCACTGTCCCTCGTATACTTGTGCCAAAATGTACTTAACATAATAGGGTCAAGACCATGCTTCACATACATATCAAAATTAGGGCAGCCTCCAGGGGGTGCCGGTTGAGCCTCTTCCAAACGAGCATCTGCAGAACAACAACGACAACACGAATACAAACTTTTACTAAAGCTAGGCATTTTCAAATGGAAAACAAGTGCTTTCTTTTACCTAGCAAAATAATTACAAAAACTTTCAGCATTTTTATCAAAAACGGTCCTCAGACCATACCAAACTCAAACCACAATGGTAAAATAGCCACAAAGAACCAAACCTCAACTGATATCAGTAGCACAAACAAACTGATTATCCACTGCTGACTCTTCAGACCAATTGGTCAGATCCAAGGGTTTCGCCATTCAGGACTCCAGTCGGGATAACCACTGAGCAAGGCACAGTCCGACAGGGCAAAAGGGGCAGCTGCAAATGACAAAGACTCTTCGTGCAGGGATCCCTGAGCCATCAGTCCAACCCCCTGTCCCCAGCACCTGGAACCTCGGCTGGAACCAAGGAGGGTTAAGCCCAGGCCACGTCCTCTCCCCGACGGCCTGCCCGGGGAGCCCATTTTTTTTCGACTATTAAGCCCCTACAGAACTCTGTGGAAGGACAAAAGTTGGACTGAGCCCGGCCGGCCGTCAGGCCGGCCATCTGGTCACCCGGCCCGCAGGGCCATCTGGTCGCCCGGCCCGCAGGGCCATCTGGTCGCCCGGCCCGCAGGGCCATCTGGTCGCCCGGCCCGCAGGGACATCTGGTCGTGCAGCCAGGCGACCAGATGGCCAGGGACCACCCAGCCCCCCAGGTGCCCTGGGAGGGTGCGGTGCCCAGTCACCCTTGCAGTCCGGCGAGGGTGGCCAGGCACTCCGAGGCAGCCGCTCGGGAGGGCTCCTTCCCCGGTGCTGCTCCCTGCACGGGAGCGGCGGGAAGGGGAGGCCAGGCCAGGCCATCTGGTCACCCTGCCGAGCAGCGAGGGACTGTGGCCCCCATCCCCGCGCCCCGGTGGGGCAGGGACAGGAGGGGGAAGCCCCCATGCCGGAAGGCACGTGGTGGAGGCAGCCTCCCGCAGGCCCGTGTTACCCCCTTCCGCGTCCCTTCCCGCCGGCCCGGCGGCAGAGGGACCCACCCCTGGGTTTGGTGGAGGAGGGCGTCCGCGGGTGCCCACACACGGAGAGAGACAAAAGCTTGGCTCAGAGGATGACTTTCAATAGATCGCAGCGAGGTAGCTGCTCTGCTACTTACGAAACCCTGACCCAGAATCAGGTCGTCTACGAATGATTTAGCACCGGGTGCCCCACAAACATGCGGTGCACTAAGGGCGATGGAGGCGGCCGGGCCTGCAGGGCACCAGGGCTCCAGGGCTCCGGGCTGAAGGGCTCCAGGGCTGCAGGGCTTTGGGGCTGTAGGCCTCGGTGGACGCCCGGGGGACCCATGGAGCCCGTCCTGGGCACTTTGCCTCGCCGCGTGCTGGAGGAGGGAGCACCGGATGCCCCGGGGAAGTGTCGTCCGGGCTTGGCCCATCTGGTCCCCGCCTGAGAACCGCCATGCCCGGGAGGGGTGTCCCGGCATACCCTGCCCCTACTAATCCGGAGGAAGGCTACCCACCTTTCTTGTAACCCTCGCTCTCCGAGTGACGGAGGGGACCCTAGGCGCGGACGCGCCCGGCCTCCTGGAGCCCTGGCTGGGATCCGCGAGGCGAATGGACCCTCATCGGGACTTCCAGGCTGGCCCGGCCATCTGGTCGCCCCGTTGGAAAGCATTGCGCGCGACCAGATGGCCGAGGGAAGAGGTGCAACCAGATGGACGGGACTGAAAGGACTCCCATCTGTCCAACCCCGAGCCTTCGCGCTAGGGTTCCCGCCTGGCCACGCAGGGCTCCGTGGCTGCAGGGCTCCGTGGCTGCAGGGCTCCGGGGCTGCAGGGCTCCAGGGCTGCAGGGCTCCGGGCCTGCAGGGCTCCGGGCCTGCAGGGCTCCGGGCCTGCAGGGCTCCGGGGCTGCAGGGCTCCGGGCCTGCAGGGCTCCGGGCCTGCAGGGCTCCGGGCCTGCAGGGCTCCGGACCTGCAGGGCTCCGGACCTGCAGGGCTCCGGGCCTGCAGGGCTCCGGGCCTGCAGGGCTCCAGGGCCTGCAGGGCTCCAGGGCTCCAGGGCTCCAGGCTGAAGGGCTCCAGGGCTGCAGGCCTCGGTGGACGCCCGGGGGATCCATGGAGCCCATCCTGGGCACTTTGCCTCGCCGCGGGCTGGAGGAGGGAGCACCGGATGCCCCGGGGAAGTGTCGTCCGGGCTTGGCCCATCTGGTCCCCGCCTGAGAACCGCCATCCCCAGGAGGGCTGTCCCGGCATACCCTGCCCCTACTAATCCGGAGGAAGGCTACCCACCTTTCTTGTAACCCTCGCGCTCCGAGTGACAGAGGGGATCCTAGGCGCGGGTGCGCCCGACCTCCTGGAGCCCTGACTGGGATCCGGGAGTCAAATGAGCCCTCATCGGGACTTACAGGCTGGCCCGGACATCTGGTTGCCCCATTGGAAAGCATTGCGTGCGACCAGATGGCCGAGGGAAAGGTGCGACCAGATGGCCGGGACCGAAAGGACTCCCAGCTGCCCACACCGAGCCATAGCGGTAGGGCTCCCGCCTGCCCTTGCAGGGCTCCGAGGCTCTGCCCCAGGGTCCCTTGTCCCGGGCAGATGGACACTTGGCAGGCCGCAGGACGTGGGATCCCAGGCCCTGACCAAAAATCAGGAGGCCCGGGGCCGGTCCCTCATTCTCAACGCAGCCAGGCCGGGGAGATAGGGGAGCATGCCCAAGCACGAGGGACCACAGTCCCTGGCACACGGTCCCTCAGGTTGTGCGCTCGTTTTCCACAATTTTTTTTCAAAATTCCGCGAAGAGGCATTCCGCAAATTCCGCCCAGCCCTAACCAAACTCCTACTTCCGCAAGGAAAAGACTTAGCCAGCCACACACCCACCTGACCCGGTCCCTGCTCCTGATCCCAGCCAGGTCTGGGGAGCCTCCCTTGGCCCGATGGACCCCGTCACGGGCACCCAGACCCTCACCAGGCCACAGGACGGGTGCTCCCGCACCACACGGTCGTATAGGGGTGGGCGGAAAATTCCGTTCTGCCAGCGTAGCAGATAAAGCCAGCCACTCCGGCTCATGGGCCCTGTCCTTGCTTCTGAAAGCAGCCAGGCCGGGGAGAGCCTCCCTGGGCCCCGGTGGACCCCTGTCTCCAGCGCCCGGACCCTCGGCTGGCTTGCAGGACGGGGGACTCCCGCACCCCGGGCCCTGCCGGACGGAGCACGAGCCCCGGGCCTGGTCCCAGCTTCAGACCCCTAGCCAGGCCGGGGAGAGCCTCCCTGGGCCCCAGGGGGCACTCTTTCCCCAGCGCACGGACCCTCGGCTGGCTTGCAGGACCGGGGTCTAATGCACCATGGGACACTGTGACGGAGCACAAGCCCCGGGTCCGGGCCCAGCCGCCGAACCCTAGCCAGGCAGGGGAGAGCCTCCCCAGGCCCCGGTGGACACCCTTCCCCCGCGGCTGGACCCTCGGCTGGCTTGCAGGACGGGGGGGCTCCCGCACCCTGGGACACTGGGAAGGGGTACAAGCCCCGGGTCCGGGCTCAGCTTCCGAACCCTAGCCAGGCTGGGGAAAGCCTCCCCGGGCTCCGGTGGACACCCTTCCCCAGTGGCTGGACCCTCGGCTGGCTTGCAGGATGGGTGGCTCCCGCACCCTGGGACACTGGGACGGAGCACAAGCCTCGGGTCCGGGCCCAGGTTCCGAACCCTAGCCAGGCTGGGGAGAGCCTCCCCACGGGCCCGGTTCTTGCTTCTGAAAGCAGCCAGGCCGGGGAGAGCCTCCCTGGGCCCCGGTGAACCCCTGTCTCCAGCGCCCAGACCCTCGGCTGGCTTGCAGGACGGGGGGCTCCCGCACCCCGGGCCCTGCCGGACAGAGCACGAGCCCCGGGCCCGGTCACAGCTTCAGACCCCTAGCCAGGCCGGGGAGAGCCTCCCCGGGCCCCGGTGGACACCCTTCCCCAGCGGCTGGACCCTCAGCTGGCTTGCGGGACAGGGGGCTCCCGCACCCCGGGACGGAGCCGCACCCTGGGACGGAGCTCCAGCACCGGGCCCAGCTTCCGAACCCTAGCCAGGCCGGGAAGAGCCTCCCCAGGCCCCGGTGGACCCCCTTCCCAAGCGCCCGTACCCTCGGCTGGCTTGCAGGACCGGGGGGCACCCGCACTCTGGGACGGAGCCGCACCCTGGGACGGAGCTCCAGCACCGGGCCCAGCTTCCGGACCCTAGCCAGGCCAGGGAGAGCCTCCCCGGGCCCCGGTGGACACCCGTGCCCAGCGCACGGACCCTCAGCTGGCTTGCGGGAAGGGGGCTCCCGCACCCCGGGACGGAGCCGCACCCTGGGACGGAGCTCCAGTACCGGGCCCAGCTTCCGAAACCTAGCCAGGCCGGGGAGAGCCTCCCCGGGCCCCGGTGGACACCCGTCCCCAGCACCCGCACCCTCGGCTGGCTTGCAGGACGGGGGGGCTCCCACACTCTGGGACGGAGCCGCACCCGGGGACGGAGCTCCAGCACCGGGCCCGGGCCCAGCTTCCGGACCCTAGCCAGGCCGGGGACATCCTCCCCGGGCCCCCGGTGGATCCCTTGTCCCCAGCACCTGGACCCTCGGCTGGAACCAAGGAGGGTTAAGCCCAGGCCACGTCCTCTCCCCGACGGCCTGCCCAGGGAGCCCATTTTTATCGACTATTAAGCCCCCACGTAGTCGGGGCTTACAGAACTCTGTGGAAGGACAAAAGTTGGAGTCAGCCCGGCCGGCCGGCAGGCCGGCCATCTGGTCACCCGGCCCGCAGGGCCATCTGGTCGCCTGGCCCGCAGGGCCATCTGGTTGCCCGGCCCGCAGGGCCATCTGGTCGCCCGGCCCGCAGGGCCATCTGGTCGTGCAGCCAGGTGACCAGATGGCCAGGGACCACCCAGCCCCCCAGGTGGCCTGGGAGGGTGCCGTGCCCAGTCGCCCTTGCAGTCCGGCGAGGGTGGCCAGGCACTCCGAGGCAGCCGCTTGGGAGGGCTCCTTCCCCGGTGCTGCTCCCTGCACGGGAGCGGCGGGAAGGGGAGGCCAGGCCATCTGGTCACCCTGCCGAGCAGCGAGGGACTGTGGCCCCCATCCCCGCGCCCCGGTGGGGGAGGGACGGGAGGGGGAAGCCCCCGTGCCAGAAGGCACATGGTGGAGGCAGCCTCCCGCAGGCCCGCGTTACCCCCTTCCGCGTCCCTTCCCGCCGGCCCGGCAGCAGAGGGACCCACCCCTGGGTTTGGTGTAGGAGGGCGTCCGCGGGCGCCCACACACGGAGAGAGTGTGGTAAATAACTTAATTACCGGTACTTAATTTGATGCGGAAAATCTATAATAATAGCTCAGTAAAATAAGAGGCAGAATCCGTGGTATTAGAGGTTCGGAACGGGCTTTATTCCAAAATCAATTCGAATTGATGGACTCCATATTCCATCACCACGAAGGTTCAGGAAGTGAAGGACCATACTTTATTGACAGGTAATCATTTTTATACAAAGGCATTATAGTGAAAACAGATGCAGGAGGCGTGACAATGGTACTCACCGGGTAGCTCGGAACGGAAGGCCTCGGAACTGAACTGAACTGGACTTGAACCGGACTGGACTCGACTCGAAACTTCGGAAACTTCGGAAACTGGTGGGCCTCTGTATACCTCGGATCTTGCTCTCTCTGCTAGGCTCTGGTTGGGATACTTCGCACTTCTCACCGCCTCGTCTGGGTGTTGATCGCAGCCTCAGTTACCCCCGCTCGGCAGGAGGGAGATACAGGAAATCCTGTGGGTACGCGTTGTTGTCCGTCCAGCTGTGACAGGAGACCGGGCCTGCAACGCACCTCCGGCGTGTGGGATGAGAAAGTGTCCCTATTCGGGCGCCATATATGTGGTAAATAATTTAATTACCGGTACTTAATTTGATGCGGAAAATCTATAATAATAGCTCAGTAAAATAAGAGGCAGAATCCGTGGTATTAGAGGTTTGGAACGGGCTTTATTCCAAAATCAATTCGAATTGATGGACTCCATATTCCATCACCACGAAGGTTCAGGAAGTGAAGGACCATACTTTATTGACAGGTAATCATTTTTATACAAAGGCATTATAGTGAAAACAGATGCAGGAGGCGTAACAGTTGATAACAGAGATAAAACATACATGCGTAACTAAAGTGGGTGTAACTAGGCGTAACTAAAGAACGTCATTAGATATGATGTCACAAATAGGTGGCACCATGAAAGAATTTCGCAATGTCAGCAGAAATACTTGGCAGAAATGCGCGCGCAGCAGCATGACGTGTGATTGACGTGCAACTAGGGGGTGAAGGGGATTTGACATTTAGCTCTACATGTGGAGACAGAAGTCTGGGGTTATGTCAACCTAATCCCAAATCATATCTAACATCCTATGTTTAAAGAACTATGTTATCCAAAAAGAGAGGTCTCTTAGAATAGAATCTCATTCTATACTGACTATACTGACTGTTAGTGCGTGTACAAGCGTCTAAGTGTCTACACTAGATGCGAGGGCAGAAATCTTCCATAGTAACAGGGCTATGAATTACTTGCATAAAGACAGAGAAGCCGGGCCTTTTGCTCAGTAGCTGGAAGAATGTTTACTTAAACTACTAGACAGGAATGCATTGGATGGGGAGCGGAGCAGATAATCTCGAAGGTGAAATACAGTTTTTGGCAAGCAGACAGGTCGAGTCAGGGACCGTTAGCCGCGCAGGGAGTAGGACAAAGTTCATGGATACAGATGCGAGCTCAGACTGGAGCTTTCAGAGGCAGAAGGCAAGAAAAGGCTTGATGGCAGAATCAGGGCCTACTCGCCTGGACTGTAAAATGGGATAAATGAACCATATAAAGCCGGTGGCCTTTCATACTTAGGAATAGAATATCCGGCCCATTCATGGCGGATCTGAAAGAGGACATGTTGACGGTGGAGGCACATGTGTTTGCGTCTTCATAACTGGAACTGGAGGAAACATACATGTACTTGTGATTTATACATGAAACCGTTGGGGTCCAAGATAGGGGACATAACTGATCATAAAAATCCATATTTCCACATTCCCTCCTTGTCCCCTACTTGCCCTTAAGAGATATCAATCTTCATCAATCCATCGATTTGTTCATATAGCATCATTTGTTCTTCTTTCTTCTTCCGGGATGAATGAAATCTTGGTGGTGGAATACACGATGTGGCACACAGACCACAAATCGCTGGTCCACATTGTAGGCATAAGCAGCAACTGAATAGTATGAGAAAGCCAATACCTAGGAAGGATAGGACCCTCCATCCAAAGGTTGACAATACACTCCAAAACCAACCGGACCAAGTCCAGGTGCCTGGATTCTGGTGTATCTGGCTTACAATCTTATGAAGGCGAGTTATGGCTTTATATACAGATGGCGAATTTTCTGGTATGAAAATGCAACAACTTGATCCGATGACCCTACAAGCTCCGCCCCTATCGGCCAGGATGACGTCAAGGACAAGACGATTTTGAAGCACAACAATCCGCATAGCAGACTGCTCTTCTGTTAAATTGCCTAAGGCGGAAATAGTTTCGTTCACTACTGCTTCAAGCGTTCTGGTTAATCTACGTATCAGCTTACTATTGGTAACTGTACCTATATAGGGAAAGAGACCTTTATTGAAATCTGTGTATTTTTCCCATGCTGTCTCAGTGTAGTCGACTATTGGGAGATCTCTCCGTTCTCTATTGTGTACTAAATGAGTATTTCTGTGATAATCAGGAGGAGCTAGGAAAACAGGTGGCAAAAGGAATCCGATGTAGCAGGTACCATCCCAATCTAGAGGCAAACGTATATATGCAGTCTGACCACATACAAAGTAGGAATGGCGAGAAGCTCTAAATGTAGACTTGCCTTGATCACTGAATTCTATTACAGTGGTGCATCTACTATGGCCCATATGTATGGAACCATTCTTTCTTACACATAATTCACCTTTAACTGGAAATACTGACATAGCGGGCAAAATTGGTGCAGCTTCAGATTCGACATTCAGGATCATGATATTAAGCGTAAAATTACCTAATCCATATACTTCATTTTCTAGATCCGTTCCTGTTCTTTTGGGAAGTCCCTCCTTGTTAGGGTAGCAGACTTTAAGCAAAACTAAGTTCAGGTTTCCCCATACCCAGTTGTCTTGATAAGTTACTGAGTTTGAATCGAGGGAATTAATTAAACTAAACCATGCTCCACAGGAGCCATTGTGTGTGAACGGATATGGAAAGAGAGGCAGAATTCCTTTATAGTTCTGATAGGGAGGGAGTCGGCCACATATCCAACAATTTGTAGCATTGCTAGCCTGATGGGAATGATGTAACATACTAATAAAAGTGTTATTGCGCAGCGCAAATCTATAGGACAACTCATGCAAGGGTAATTCACTAAAAGAATGTTCAGCAGTAACATTGTAAACATGTTTAGAAATAGGATAATATATGTGCAACAATATACTTGCAGCGATTATTAAAAGACTTAAGAAAAACAAAATTAATAACGTCACTGTGCAATGACTACGCAGTGATTTACAGTACGCATGTCGTTTCATTTGCTTCTTTCGGTGTCTTTCTCTATTCAGGTCTAGGGGATTCATGTCAGAGACAAATTCGACCGATTCACCTTGGAGAGGACTTAAACAATCAAATTGTCTGACTTATTAGACCTTAGTTTTAGTTTATATTGTTCCTGATTACTCGGTTCAACCAAAGGAAGCTTTGAGTCAATCGGTGAAGACACGCGAGGTGTATCATCTACATCAGACGGAAGTCCATGAAATTTCTTGATATGACTTGAATGTATCCAGCCTTTGCGACCTTCGATCTTCACGGCTGTCCTCGTGGTTAACAGTACGAGTTGAGGCGATTTCCACCTAGGATCCAGCTGAGACTTCCGGTCAAAGTTCCTCACTAACACCAGGTCCCCGGGAATTACGTCATGGGGTTTCACCTCGGTGTTGTCGGGAAAGGCTGCAGCTACCTGTGAACGACAAGATTGTAGTGCAGACATCAAGGAAGCCAAGTAATCTGTCAGCATATTACAGTCAACATCAGTTATTTTGCGTGGTATAGGCGTCCCCCACATATTTGGTGGTCTACCGAAGATCACCTCATAAGGGGATAGCCCTGTCCAAGAGTGTGCTACCATTCTCATATAAAAGAGTGCAACTGGTAAGGCTACTACCCAGTCGACACCTTTCTCTCTACATACTTTGGACAATCTAATTTTCAGAGTTTGATTATGTCGTTCCACGAGACCTGCTGCCTCGGGGTGTCGGACACAGTGAAATCTCCACTGATAGCCTAACAAAAGTGAAACGTGTTTCATTAGTTCGGATGAGAACGGCTGGCCGTTATCTGAGTAGACAACACGTGGTAAACCGTACCGTGGGAAGAATTCTCGAACCAACTGTTTGGCAGTAGTCGGGGCAGTGTAATCTGAAACCGGGTATGCCTCTGTCCAACGGGAAAGAGCACAGACAACTACGAGAACATATTTGAATCCTCGACATCGTTCCATCTGGATATAATCCATCTGGAGGACTTCAAAAGGGTGATCAGGAGGCTGAAATCCACCTTGTTCTACGGGAATGCTTTTACCTGGGTTAAACTGACAACAGATCATACAGGTACGAACTTTTTGTTTAGCTGCTGCTCGTAAATGTTTGTTGAACCAAATGTGTTGAATGCTGTCTAGCATAGCTTTTTCTCCTAGGTGCGCTGGACTATGTACAGTATTAATGATAACTTGGACCATTGAATCAGGAAGGAACCATACAGATTTTTCCTTCGTCATCCATCCTTGATCCGTTTGGATCCCTCCTAATTCAGTCCATTTCTTTATTTCCTCTGGTGTAGCATGTGTCTGTATGTCAATTACGTCAAGAGCGGGATCCTTAACCATCATGCAATGTGTTGGTGTCGGGACTATTGTCTTTGTCATGTCAGATGTGTGAGTTTGAGCAGTCTGTTTAGCTGTTCTGTCAGCTAGATCATTGCCTTGGGAAATGATATCAGTAACTTTCGTATGAGCTTTACATTTCATAATTGATATTGCAGTGGGTAGATGTATTGCATCTAATAAGGCATGAATGAGGGGTCCGTGCTGAATGTGGGCACCGTGAGAAGTTAAATAACCTCTCTCTCGCCACAGCACGCCGAAGTCATGTACAACTCCGAATGCATAACGTGAATCAGTGTATATGTTGACTTTTTTATTTGTGGCTTGAATACAGGCTTGTGTCAGAGCGATGAGCTCTGCTGCTTGAGCTGACAAGGTATTTATGCAATTTGTTTCAATGACTTCAGTGTCTGTTGTGACTGCGTAAGCGGCCACTAACTCTCCTGTACTTGTTCTCAGACATGAACCATCTACATACAACGTCAGGTCTGGGTCTGACAATGGGACGTCTGTCAAGTCTTGTCTAGGTTTCGTCGTGATAGTAATAACTTCAATACAATCATGTGCTAGTGGGTCTGTTCCGTTTACTGGTAACAGTGTGGCAGGATTCAATGTACTACAACGTCTGATTTCTATGTGTGGCTGAAACAATGTTAATTCGTAACCGGTGAGTCGTGCTATAGTCAAGTGTTGTGTTTGTGTGCGGTTCAAGAGAACCTCTACTGCATGTGGTACTTGTACTGTCAATTGGTGTCCTAACACTATGGCATCGCTTTGTCTGATTGCTAAAGCTGTCGCTGCCACTGATTTTAGGCACGCAGGCAGAGCCTGAGCTACGGGATCTAATGTACTAGAAAAATAAGCACATGGTTTGTGTGATCCTGCTTGTTCCTGTGTGAGTACTGACAAGGCAGTACCTTCGCGTTCTGTAACAAAGAGTGTAAACTGTTTATTGTAACATGGTGTTGCTAAAACAGGTGCTTGACATAAAGCTTTCTTTAGGCTTTCAAAAGCTTGTGTATGTTCCTGAGTCCAAGGGAGAACAGTCGATGTGGCTGCCTCCTGTGTTGTCAACTGAATGAGTGGTTTTGCTAGAAATGCATACTGAGGGATCCACTGCCTACAATATGAAGTGAGGCCTATAAAAGCCCGCACCTCCTTTTGTGTCTTGGGTATTGGCATGTTAGTAATTAACTGGATGCGATCGGGTGTAAGCTGCCTTCCCTCCTTGGACAGCGAGTGCCCAAGGTAAACAACTCGCTGGACACAGAATTGCAGCTTAGAAGGGGACACCTTGTGCCCCTTTTCGGCCAAAAATTGTAAAACCGTCAGTGAGGCTTTTTCACATTCAGGTTCGCTTCTAGCGGTGATCAGCAGATCATCGACATATTGAAGCAGGGCAGTGTTGACTGGCATGTGGATACTGT